>NC_060125.1:634930120-637331370 GCF_021461395.2 Schistocerca americana
TCGGCCGCCATTATTCGGCGGAAAGTAGACCGAGCTGCTCTGCACAAAAAAAATAAAAAAAGCACAGAGGGGTGATGGGTGGGGGGGGGGGGTGGGGGAGGGGGAGGGAGGACGTGTTTTAGAATAGCTCTCGCGCCCAATCAGCGCGCGTGCTTGCGAATACGATTGGGCGCTTGTCACCTTGTAATCTGATCATTACCATGCGCGTTGCCCAGTTTGCTCTTGCAGTTTTTTTATTCGGCACAGTGTTTGCGAAACAGCGCGGACAGATGGGGGCGAGGAACGTAGCTGACAGAAGCGTTGCAAACAAATTCGAATAGTCTCTCTTTGGTAGGCAGTACGCGACACATTCTAAAGTGCGGAAGTGATCCTGTTTCTACCCACTTTACGGCAGCAGAATGCAGCAGTGATGACAAGGAAATCAGGAACGTAGAGGAATTACCAGGTAATGGAAAATAAGTGATCTGTCACATCGCCTCCAACACCAGAATTGTATGGTGTGTACCAAAAAGAATCATCCGATTTAAAAAAGTCATAACTACACTCATGCTCATAAATTAAGGATAATGCTGATACATGGTGAAACAACGCTCTGGTGGGCGGTTTGTGGGTTTAAATCACCTCCGAGTATGACCATGTGGTGCATTTGACCTGCGGTCGTCGCACGGTGGCGCTGGCAGCAGTCCACATAGCAGAGGTGTGTTGGTGCATGTCAGAGTACGGTGCAGCGAGTAAGTGTGCAGAAGTTTTCAGTCGTTCTAATGGTGACTGAGTGTTGAAAATGGCTCAAATAACACATATTGATGACGTTATGAGGGGTGGAGTACTAGGGCGACTGGAGGCTGGTCAAACACAGCAGGTTGTAAGACGGGCCCTCCGTGTGCCACAAAGTGTGATCTCAAGATTATGGCAACGATTCCAGCAGACAAAGTGTCCAGGTGCTACAGTATGGGACGTCCACAGTGTACAACACCACAAGAAGACCGATATTTCACCATCAGTGCCCGCAGAGGCCACGGAGTATTGTAGGTAGCCTTGCTCGGGACCTTACCGCAGCCACTGGAACAGTTGTCTCCAGACACACAGTCTACAGACGACTGAACAGACACGGTTTATTCGCCCGGAGACCTGCAAGGTGCATTCCACTGACCCCTGACCAGGACAGCCCGTAAAGCCTGTTGTCAAGAACACAGTACGTGGTCATTGGAACACTGTTCCCAGGTTGTGCTCACGGACGAGTCCAGGTGTGAACCAGGTACCAGATACCAACCCCTTAATGTCCTTGAAAGGGACCTTTATGGAGGTCGTGGTTTGATGGTGTGAGGTGGGATTATGATTGGTGTACGTACACCCCTGCATGTCTTTGACAAAGGAACTGTAACAGGTCTGGTGTATCGGGTCGTCATTTTGCACCAGGGGTGAAGCGGGTCCCACGTTACTCCTGATGGATGATATCGCTCGGCGAATGGAGCGGCCTGCCTGTTCTCCAGACCTAAACCCCATCGAGCACGTCAGAGATGCTCTCGGTCGACGTATCGCTTCACGGCCTTGTCAAACCCCTATGACACTTCAGGCGCTCCAACAGGCACTGGTGCAAGAATGGGAGGCTATACCCCAGCAGCTGCTCGACCACCTGATCCAGAGTATGCCAACCCGTTGTGCGGCATGTGTAAGTGTGGATGGTGACCATATCCCATATTGATGTCGGGGTACATGCGCAGGAAACAGAGGCGTTTTGTAGCACATGTGTTTCGGGACGGTTTTCTCAACTTATCACCAATGCCGTGGACTTGCAGATCTGTGTCGCGTGTGTTCCGTATGCGCCTATGCTATTAGCGCCAGTGTGGCACCACATTCTGCAATTGTCCTTAATTTATGAGCATGAGTGTTGAGATATGTGCGTGAACAACGTACTGTTGGAAAGAACAAACGCTCGAGTTTTACATAGTCCCCGCTAGCAGCAGTGTGCGCCCAATTCAGTTTTAGTAAAAATGGTGTCGCGACAACAGAAAGCTGTTTGTGTTCTACATTTTGCGTGACTGTCGTACTAGGTACGGAGTGGATCCTCGTGCAGTACAGAGCATATGATGATGGCATGAACGATTCTGGGAGACGTTGTTTGCGTGGAGGCAAATTCCCGCCCGTCCACGAGTATCCCACACACACGTCGAACGCATGCGCCGTAGTCTCACAACGAATCCGCAGAAATCCGTTCGCTTTGCAGCTCACCATGCCCCAATGTCCGTCTGGCGTATATTGCGTCGACGTTTCCACGTGAAACCATACAAAATTATGCTTCTGCAACCTATTTGTGAAGGTGACAAACAACAGCTGTGGAGTTCCGTAAATTTCATTCTCTGCCAGATGGAGGACCACAGTTCTCTTCCACGCTTAGTGTTTAGTGACGAGGCAACATTCCATTTAAATGGAAAGGTGAACAGTCGCCATTTGAGAATATGGGTTACAGAACAACCACATCAAGTTGTACAACATGAGAGGGACTCTCCAAAAGGTAATGAGTTTTTTTGCAGTTTCACAGGAAAAGGTGTATGGTCCATTTTTCTTTACCGAGAACACTGTTACAGGAAGCACATACCTCGATATGCTTGAGAACTTTCATTTCCAACAGTTGGAGACTGATTCGAGCGACTTGATTTACCAATAGGATGGGCGCCGCCACACTGGCATCTGGGAGTGTGGGAATTTTTAAATCAAAGGTTTACTGAACGATGGATGGGTCGCAAAAGACCAAATGATTGAGCCTTACATTACTGGCCTCCAAGATCTCCGGACCTGTCTGTATGTGATTATTTGCTGTAGGGTTTTATAAAAGAGTCTATTTATGTGGCTCCGTTACCAACAACAATGAATGAACTGAGACATCGCATAGCAGCAGCTGTGGAAACTGTAACTGAATGCTCCTTGCAATGATGGAACAGTTTGAAATACCGCATTGACATATGCCGTGCGTCTCAAGGGGTGCATATTAAACACTGGACGTTTGCCGTTCATCAAAAATCAAAATTCATTGCATATTTTTATTAGTTTGAGAAATACAGACGTGCCAAATCGGATGATCCTTTTTGATACACCCTGTATAAAATGCACCGCCTGCGACGCAATGCGCTTAGCCCACTCGAGAAAACGTCGTTCGCCCACGTGGGAGACTGCCAGCAAAGTGGAACAGTTACGGTAGCCCCGAAGCGTGACAGATCAGCGACGGCGCCGAGGAAGACACGCGTGGCCGTATGAAATGAAACATCTCCAACACTGTGCGGGCGAGCTACGGAGATTTCCAAGCCACAAGTGGAGACTGAAGACAAACGGCACTTCCCCCGTACCCGACAACTGAAACGTAGCCCGCCATATACTGACTACACGTGAGTCAGTGTGCTCGTTCCACTGCGTTCTTTTGAGTAGTGTTACTCATAAATATTTGTATCACACACTCTAGTCGTGACAAAATTAGTCAAAGACCGTCATGGCTTCGCGTGTCTTGAGGGGTATAACTTCGCATTACTTTCCATTAACAGGTAACTGCCAGCAGTTACTCTAGGGAAATACTTTCTCGAGATCCGACTGGGTATTACTGTTGTTCTTACAGTCTAGAATTCCGTAATTTGCATTAAAGTCTCCGATGGCCGGTAATACCATTCGCTAAGACAATTTATGACGTCCCCTACCACACGCGAGATAGGAATTCAGCGTGTAAATGACTCTCCGTGCAGAATAGCGTTCTGTGTACCGCCTGCCAGGAAATTATAAAATTCATAAATGTTAACAATCGTTTCCTTAGTAAATCTCTCGCCACTCGTCTTGGCCTAGTGTGCCCTACCTTATAAAGTATCAGGATGGTGCGTTGGCACTAGGACGAAACGCTGCGTAATGTTGAACTTTCTAAAGGACGATTCACACGGCACGTCAGAGATCGAAACGACAAAGCATTCCGCGATCTTGTTGGGTACTTCGAAAGAAAACAAACACGTAAAGACGCCATGCAATCTAAATATTGTTTTCGTATTTGTATGTGTTCATTTTATAGACCAAACATTTATTGTTTTGATGTGTTTGAACGACTTTTTTCCTATTCTCTCACCCCTGTGTAACATGTACCATATGACTTTTTTCAAGAACATCCGTTGTTAACAGCCAAAGCTAAATTTATAACCTCTTCTACCGCAGCTTGATCCTTAAGTCTGGCAGTATGTTCCGACTTTCTGTATCACTTCCGGCAGTTCATAACATCAAATGGAGTGAGTGGTTGCCATAGTGGACGACTGTTCAGATCCGCGACCACCCGATTGACGTTTTTTAAGATTTCCCTAAATCGTTCCAGGCTAATGTCGGGATGGTTTCTTTGAAAGGGCACTGCCGATTTTCTTCACCACCCTTCGTTCGTTCGTTCCTTCCTTCCTTCCTTCCTTCCTTCCTTCCTTCCTTCCTTCCTTCCTTCCTCATCATAACGTCCCTTTTTCAGTTCTGTACTGTAGAAAGTGGAATGACGTTGTGTGGACGGACATCTAGTGTTTGTATATATGGTGTCTGCCATTTGGGATATGCCCTAAAGAACAAACGCCATATGGTTTCGATCTCCCAGCCAAATATACAGGGTGTCCCAACAAAAACACTGACAAGTGTTCGGTACATCTGCCTTACATCATAACAAGATAAAGTTATCGAACCAAACAAGGGCCCTAAAATGCATGTGAGGCTTTGTTCATTTTCGCTTTCGTGGAACACACGTTCTGTTTGTGACATTCTTTATTCATGACGAAATTGAAATTCCGCAGTCGAGCATGAAAATAGATTGAGTGACAAGTGCAAATGTGTGCTGGACCGGGAGTCCAACCCTGATTTCCCTCCTTACGTGAGTGATCCCCTTATTTACTTGGGCTATCCGAACACGCTTCACGTCGAACGTAATTGCCAGCTTGCTGCTCACTAATACGTACCGTTGCCCGCCCATTACCCTCGCTGCTCGCAGGTTCGTGCCGATTACTGGGAAACGTCGGACGGAGAGTGCATCTGCGCTGAATGATCTTTAACGTCGGACACGCACGAAAGAACATACGAAACACACACAAATATATGCTCTCCTTCGAGGCTATTTAAGATCATTGAGTACAACTGCACTCTTCAAACGACCTATTGTGGGAATCAAAGTGACGCTGCGAGCATTGAGGGTAACGGAAATGGGGCGCTACGTATGTAGTGTGCAACAAGTTGGGAATTTGGGTTTGAGTTGAAGCGCGCTCAGGTAGCCGAAGTTGTTATGACGGTCTCTCGCGCAAAGTGAAAAGTCCAGGTTAGAGTCCAGGTCCAGAGCAACTTTCCACTTGTCGCCGTCGACTTTCTTTCAGTGTCCGAATGCAGCTAATGTTGAAATTTCAATTTCGTCACATACATCAGTTTGACGACGACGTGCTCTTTCGTTAGTGTGGCATCCAATATGGATCGAAGTTCATTCACACGGTGAAGAGGGAAGACTGTCATTGTAGGGGAATGAGAAGTTTCCAGCCGGGCGGGCGGTGTGGCCTGCCCCGTGCGCTATCGCTTTACAGAGCCCGTCCGGTTCGGCGCTTCGCGTCGTGTCTGGCGGCGTCGCCACCGCACCAGTAGTAACTCGATAACCCGCGCCGCGGCGCCAGCGTGCAGTCGTGTGTGTGTGTGTGCGTGTGTGTGTGTGTGTGTGTGTGTGTGTGTGTGCCGGCTGAATGGGCCGGTTAAGGGGCGGGGCGAGAGGGGACGCCCCGACAGGGTCGCCAACACGCTGGCACTAATTTCCCGCGCCGTTGTGGGCCGGCAGCTGGCTGCCGGTCGAGGGGGTGTTGGGCCCGCATGTCCGCGCCACACACCACTTCACGGCATAATTGCTGGCCGGCCGGCCTGCCTGCCTGCCTGGCCAAAGTGGCCGGCCCCACGTGCTGTCGCCACGCACACACACGGCGGCGGGCGCAGGGGGAAAATTCCCCGGCCGGGCCGAACCTAACCAGTCACGGCTGTGCGCAGCTCCTGCACCCAGGTGCTCTGGCAGAGACCGGCTAACGGCTTGGCGTGGCGTCCGCCGCTGTGAACCGTGAAACCGCCCGTTACGGCCGCCAGCGGCCTGGAATGCGCTGTCCCCCACACTGTGGCAGCGCTGGTGTCCAGTTGCCACGCATGCTGACGGCGGTGTTACGCCCGCCCCGACGATTTCAGTTTTGCGCGCAATATTTCGACGACCTCAAACGGATGTGGATTGTGGAACTTACCTAAAGATGATGACACCCAAAAACGTCTGCCTAAAGCAGCAGCACGGATGCGAAAAACAGTCACGGAAACGTGTAAGTAAAAGTTGAGAAAATGTACCGCAGTCAGTCGCTAATAATTTATTACAGACTTAGAGAGCAACCACAGTGCCAAAAACATGTAAGATTATACAGGGTGTCTGAAAAAGGACTTTACAACTTGGAAAATTCGTATTGAAAGAAGATGTAGAGCTGGGTTTAGTGTTATTGTGTAGGGAAACAGTCATTTTACCATAAACTAAATATGTTGATTGTGGCTTATCCTGCACACATCCCATCGCAAGTCAATTTCTTCCCCAACTTACTGTAGCATTGTAGGTGTAACTTGCTCAGGGGCGGCGTAAATTCTTGATCTAACTTGAGGTAGAGAAGCTGGGACAGGAGGTACAAACGCGGTATCTTTGACGAATTCCCATAAAAGAAAAACCGAGTGGTGTCAGGTCTGGGGGGTGTGGGAGCCATGATGCAATTGGCGCATCACGGCCAGTCCATTGACCTTGACATTCCCATGTCTTACCGAGCGCCCTGTTTTTACAAAACGTTTATGCCACTCATAAATTGTAGGCCTACTAGGCGTACTTGATAAGCAAATTACGCTGAACTGTTGTCGCCGGCTTCGATTCTTCAAACCAAACTACACAGCTAGCTCGCTCGGGTCCAGTGAAGGCAACGCAACTGCCGCTAGCTCTCCTTGCGCTGCGATTCGACACTAGCGAATGCGCGGGACAATACTTGAGCTGTTTCCCTACAAATTCACACTACAATCACCTCTGTAGGTACTATGAATTAATTTACACGAATTTTCAAAGTTGTAAAATCCTATTTTAAACACCCTGTATTACAGTTCGAACTCTACCTCTCCTGCTACACAAGTTCCTAAAGCTTCTGGTGTTTATTTTAATTAGATCTGGCGTTAAAATCGAACCAATTTTGTTTCAATAAATAGTTTTCAGTAACGTTTCATTCCATATGGAATCCAACTTTATGTAAATAATAGTAAACCGATTGTCAAATCCTAGCTTTTCCTTATAACCCTTACACATTTATCGAAAAATTATGTTAGCATACATTTAGTTTCACATGTATTAAAATCCATACCATGTACGACAGGCTGCAGTAGATTTTTCGAAGATAAAAACCGGCCTCTCTGCTGTTTGCAGGAGGAGCGGGTCAACCAGATTTAGGTATTTACTGTACGTGGTTTCCCTGAGTCTCTTAAGGAAACTGCTGGGATGGATCCTTTGAAAAAGGATACAGCCAACGTCCCTCCCTATCTCGAGATTGTGCTCATCCTTATGGGCCACCTCGTCGGCATGAAATTAAAGCCTCAATTTGTTTTCCTTCTTCAAAAATGAAAAAGAAAGAAAACGCGTATGGCAGATATTTCTTTTCTTTAGACGCTGCAACGAGCTTGAAATGGAAAGGGTAGATAGTGAAGTTACGCTATAGCGATGTAAAATGCCGCCAGGTCTCGGTCGCAGAATAAGTTGTACAGCAGTTTTATTAAAGAATAAAAAGGCTTTTCTCAGCCCAGGGTCAGAATCCACCACCACGATCGTTTCGACTTCTTCGCGCGCCGTCATCAGATGATAATAGGAGCAGTTTAGATGACACTCGCCCGCAGACACCAGGAGTAAACTGGTAGCCTGCAGTCGCAAGTGTACTGCTTCGGATACCATCGAGATGACTTACTAAAATCCAATACTACTTGCGTGACCCAAGGTCGACGGATATATTTAACAGAATTTCGCTACAGTACGCTTTCTGTTTTTTCCTTAGATATGAAGCATAATCTGTTGGGTACAAACGACTTCACAGTTACTATGACACTGACTCACACCTCACTCTCTCTCTCTCTCTCTCTCTCTCTCTCTCTCTCTCTCTCTCACACACACACACACACACACACACACACACACACACACACACACACACGTACGTCTGCGAGAAAAGATTACGTAAAAACATACCGCATGTTTCTTATTACATGACGTCTGCAGAAGTTGTATCCGCCTAAAAGAATAGGCAAAATTTAGTTAAAGATAGACGACGGAAAAGGATCTTCTGCGTGTCTTGAAGTGCTTTTGTTTCTATTGACTGGACACACAGCATTCGGAGTATTACGACCAACGGCGCTTCAGCAGTAGCCAGCGCCGGTTGTTTGTTTTCGTGCCGTCGCGCACCAGGACATCACAGTACTGCGCCATATTTGTAAACACAGGTGAGTACTGACGGCAATTTGCTACTCCCAGCGAAACACTTGTGCAAATAAGTACAGTGCTGTCCAAGCCATAGCGACTCCTTCCTTATCCTCCTTTTCCCCTACCCCGCATCCTCTACCAACTACGTACTTCCATTTGCACATACACAACCCGAAAATATTTAATACAGCTGTATTATCTCAGGACTATAGGTAAAAAACTTTAAATAAACAACAGTCTTCTTTCACAAAACGACATATTGACGTGTGCACTATGAATGTATTCTCGACATCATCTAATTTGTCAGGTGTTGCAGTATAGAAGCAGGACGAATAATGAGTGTTCGAAGTCAGTGATTGCGCTTCTGGCATTTGATCAAGTATTCGTAAGTTTTTGTGCATCTGAAGGTGTTTCCGATATCTGGGCTATACAGGGTGTTTCAGAAGTGATGGTCAGTATTCAGGGACATGACAGGTATGACCATTGAAAATAAAAAAGTAAACATGGGCTCTAAAACGCTTACGTTAGGAGATACGAACTGTTCTTGATCTTCGATACTGTGAAACAAGTTTTTTGTACTGCAAGCTCTTTGCTTTCCATATATTCTCTAAAATTCATACTTAAAAACTTATGAGCAGTTGTTCATTAGAAGAGTTGTGTTTCAAAGTAGCGAAGAGGAACAAGTGTCCACAGCTCTTAAGGCATACATTTTACAGCACATGTTTACTGGACAAATTTTTGTTGTTTTTGATCCGTACTATCACTTTCCAAATAGGAAAAGCAAAGAACTCGGAGTAGGAGAGATGAAACTCTATCGAAGATGAAGAATAGTTCATACCTCTTAAGGTAAGCGTTTTAGAGCCCATGTTTACTTGACTTTTCCGTTTCGAATGGTGATTCCTGTCAAATCCCCTAATAGTGACGATCACTTCTGAAACACGCTGTACAGCAGTACTTGGTCACTGCAACACCTTCTACGCAGCGTGGTTGTTACGCTCCTTGCCGGTGTAAGAAAGATAACTGCAGCCACCGCAGGGGAAGTCGGGGTGCGCGTCCCGGGTCAGTGAGCGCGGGCGTGCAAGCTGCCAGCCCGTGGCGCGGGGGAAAGCCACAGCGATGCAGCCGTCAGCCGTCAGCCGGCGCGTCGCTTCTCACGTAACGAGGTCACCTCGCGCAATTTTTCGCTACCAAGTACTTACTCGCCACCTTCTTGCCGTAGACGATTACAGCTGCAGCTTCCGTTGCCTCTGGTTAGTACCGTTTCAGGCAAGGCCGTAAATTCTAAACGTCATACTCGTATTTGTGTGCGTCTCCTGAGCGCGTATTACGAGGGACACTCCAAAAGAAATGCACAGTATTTTTTTTTATAAATCCATCTTTTATTCTACATGTTTGAAAGTTTTACAGTGTGTAATACATCCTTTAGGAACAATATTTTCATTTCTCCACATAATTTCCATCCCTCTCAACTCCCTTACGCCATCTTGGAACCGGCGCCTGTATACCCGCACGGTAAAATTCTGGACCGACCTGTTGGAGCCACTGTTTGGCAGCGTGTACAATGGAGTCATCATCTTCAAACCGTGTTCCACGAACAGACACTTTCAGTTTCCCAAATTCTATGACAGCACGTTGCTTGTGACGAACGTCAAGTGTAGCAGCCATCTTGAAGACATGCTGTGACGGCGCCACTCACGGGAACAGGTTGAACTAAGTTTGAAAACAAGCGGGTAGGATGTATCTACACACTGTAAAAACTTTCACACATGCAGAATGAAAACTGTATTTTTACAAAAATAGTGCGCATTTCTTTTGGAGTGACCCTTGTAGAATGTCCACGGGAAACGTCAAACTCCAAGTTGCTGAGATGCATGTCCTCTAAGTACATCGTGTGCCGAAAGAAACAGGACTCAGAATCCTAAGACAAGCTAAAATACTGGCTTTATTGTAAAATGGCCAAATAAATGTTAAAAAAGTTTCCTCTAGGTGCTTGCAAGTTGATGTGACCTGTAATTGAGAACTTACTGCATAAAATATTTGCGGCTGACTGAGTCGACAGATGTAAGCTTTACTGGGTTCATATTTACAACAAAAAGTTTTGTTTCAATCTTGTGTATGTTAAAGTGAATTGAAACATCGCGTCTTCAGAAAATGTTGTTTCTGAAAATTTCGTTTTTTTTTCCCCCATAATTTGCGTTGAATTTATAGCAAAAATTACTTGTAACGATTACTTTCAATAAATAAGTATTGCAGTTATAATGTTGGCACAAATGTTCAGTGTTGTTTCTCATATGGCATTAATTACAATAATTGAATGTTGAAATTCATTTATTTGGGTTGTTACAAGAAGGCCCTTCTGTGGTTTTATTCTTTTATCTAGTTTACACTCACCCAGTGCCACTCTGTAACAAGGTAATGCAAAGTGAAACGTTCCATACTGAAAAATTGCCGTGTGTCGCAAGCTTGTTGTTTCGGTCTTTAGTCCGAAGACTGGTGTCATCCAGTTCTCCACGCTACTCTATCCTGTGCAATTCACTTCATGTCCGAATAACAACTCCAACCTACATCCTTCTGAATCTGCTTACTGTATTGGTCTCTTGGTAGCCGTCTACGATTTTTATCCCCCACACTTGCCTCAAATACTAAATTGGTTATCCCTTCATGTCTCAGAATGGGTCCTATCAACCGATCCCTTGTTTTGGTCATGTTTCGCCACATTTTTTTTTCTCTCTTCAATTCTATTCAGTACCTCCCTCATTGGTTAATTGACCTACACGTCTAATTTTCAGCATTCTTCTGTAGCACATTACTTCAAAAGCTTCTATTCTCGTTTAGTCTAAACTGTTTACCGTCCATGTTTCACTTCCATACATGGCTACACTTCAAATATCTTCAGAAAAGACTTCACGCGTAAGTTTGTGTTCGATGTTCATAAGTTTCTTTTCATCAGAGACGCTGTTCTTGTCGTTGCCAGTCTACATTTTATATTCTTTTGGCCATATCAGTTATTTTCCTGCCCAAATAGCAAAACTCATTATTCGTGCTGCCACCCCGACCCTCGTAACTGCTGTTTGGTATCCATACAGGTTGTAAATAGTCTTTCGCTCCCTGTATTTTCCCCCTGCTACCTTCAGAATTTCAAAGAGAGTACACTAGTCAACATTGTCAAAAGCATCTTTCTAAGTGTACCTTTCTTCTTGTAGATGTCTTTGGGTCAGTATTGCTTCGCGTGTCCTACATTTCTCCGGAATCCAAACTGATGTTCCCCGAGATCGGCTTCTGCTAGTTTTTCAATTCTTCTGTAAAGAATTCGTGTTAGTATTTTGCAACAGTGACTCATTAAACTGATACTTCGGTACTATTGACACCTGTAGGCAACTATTTATTTGGATTTGGAATTAATATATTCTTCTCGAAGTCTGGGGGTATTTCGCCTGAGTCATACATCTGATCAGGTGGAACAGTTTAGTCAGGGCTGGCTCTCCCAAGACTATCACTAGTTCCAATGGAATGTCATGTACTCGTGGGGCCTTATTTCGACTTGGGTCTTTCTGTGCTCCTAAAATTCTCCTCGCACTATCATATCTCCCATCTCATCTTCATCTGTGTCGTCTTCCATTTCTAGAATACTGCCTTAAAGTTAGTCTTCCTTGTACTGGTCCTCTGTGTACTGCTTCCACCTTCCCCTTTTGACATTACGGCACAGTCGGCGGCATCGCTATTTCCAAATATTGCCGTGAGCTGTGGGCCTTGTGAACGCGACTTGAGGGGTGCGAGGCGTCGGTTAGTAGCTGGCAGGTAGCGGCGGCGGCTCCTGTGGGCGTACTTCATTGGCCGGCCATTAGCGGCGGCGCACTTAATGGGGCCAGCAGCAGCCGGCGCTAGCCACACTCCGGCCGCCCGCCCGCTAACCGCGCCTCACGCCCGTAATTGAGTTGCCCACTCCGCCCGGATTCCTATTAAATTTCTCTCCTCTCCTCCTCCACTCCGCCGCACCGCGCCGCGGCACTCTGGCCCGCTGCTCTTTATTGGCTCAATCACGGAACTACTGCTCCGAGTGGCTCCACGTTTCTGCGCGTGTACGCGTTAAGAATAGCCGTCCACAAGACCGGAATAATTCCGAGGTAGCTGCGCAAGTGTGGCGCATTCGTGCACCGCCTATCGTGGTCCACACTCACTTCGGCGTGGAGGAAGTCTAATGGTAGTAATGGAATTCGTAATCGTCCCGAGAGAATTGAAAACTGCGGAATGCACCCCTCCTCCCCCCCCCCCCCCCCCTCTCCTTCTACCGAGTGTCTGAAGACTCTGGGTTTGAAGTTCCAACAAGCTCTGTTTTCTTGTGAATAGGGACATTGCGACTTAAATTACAAGAGTGAGAGCTGATATTTTTGTTTCTGTATCGATGTCAAGTATTTTACAGTATGATAGAAAATCAGTCATATTTTGTGATTTCAGAGCAGCAGTTTCGGCCGTTATCAACAAGGTCCAAAAGAAACGTTAAAGCTAAAGAGGTTCGAGAACTAATTAAATACCAACAACAGAAGAAGAAAACTGCAATTCAATGCGTATTATCTCACTGTGACGTAGATCGTAACGAAAGACCAGTTTTTCTAGTTAGAAAGGGCGGCTTTTCCAGTTAGAAAGAGCACATTAACAGACCGAAAAATTAACATGAATTTTGCAGTGAAGTGCACTGTTAACAACATACTTCGACAAGAATTAAAATGGTCGTGTAAAATATCATGTGAAGGAAAGATCGAGAAAACGTCATTGACGACACAGACGTAGGCCTAACTGGTGGACCAAGAAGAGAAGCCGCAGCCATATTACGCTTGAATGTTGGCTGCCCACCTGCATAAGATTACCATCCCGTCGTCTCGAGAACATGTTGTGTGTCACAGGATTGGTTCGATCATGAACAAATAACATTTAAAACAGTGTAAAAATCGAGTGGTCTTACTGCAGACTGAACGACGCTGTATTCGAATGCAAGAAGCGAATAATAAGTGCAATAATAATAATAATAGTTTGATAGCATGGAAGGTATCGAATATTCCAGGGGAAAGTAATAAAGTTTCTATACTACTTTAATCAGGATGAAAATATAGACAGTGGACCGGAAAAATATTAAAGACTAGATATCATGCAGAAGTTTACAATGAAATTATTGAAATGAAATGATCGTAACTATTACTCCGTGAGCAGCACTGCTGCAGAAATTGCTCCTCCGTCGGTAGCGGTCACAGGGCAAGCTCTTTTGCAGGGCAGTCCCATCATTTCAAAACCGTCGCAAGCTAAGGGTGCGGGGTACAAGCGACACGCGCCGCAACTGAACTCCGTTTTATTCACTGCGTATAATGAATGGTTGCCTCAGTCTGCGTTCCGCATGCTACTATTCACCAGTCGAGTAATATGAGATTTGTAAGCTTCATGGTGTGGCTGGGAAAGGGAATTGGTATGATTGTACCTTTACTTGCTAACTAGTATCTTAATGGTGTTCATGCGTACGTAAGTTGATTTCCGGATTTAGCCTTCTATTCTAAATAAGTGCTTTCGTGTTGGCCTGAAGATGTCTAAATAAGGCGAAACGCGTAGTTAAAAAATAAAATTGCAACCAAGACTGTTTTTAACCAATACTTGTATAGATTAATGAAATTTCGCGAATACATTTGTGCAAATAATATATTTAAGTCATTAACATTACAAGATCATAGGTTAATGTAAGCAGCAGATAAAACATTGCAAATCTGAAATGCTGGTACATTAATAACTGATGTAACTTGTACAAGTGCCGGTTGTCAGTTTGTGGGATGGAGTTCCGTGTCTGTTTCACATGCTCGATCAATACAGGCACGGTTAAAGCTGGAACTGTCCGGTGAAGTCCACTGGAGACATAGCTGGTGATTCAGCTGACTAAGGCAATATGCGACACTCTGTAGAGCATCACAGATCGGATCACCAGACTGAGGTACAGATTAAGGAAGGGAACATTGGATAACAAAATCCCACCCCACACCATAACTCCAATGTGTCTAGCATGCAGATAGGTTGACAGCTTTCATCGGAAAACACAACAGACGTCCACCCTGGGCTCCAGTGAGCTCTCGCTTTACACGACTGACGTCGCAGGGAGATGGGTGGTAGTTTAGTGTCATTGGAATGCACACTACAGGACTTCTGGCTTTAGACTGTTCTTTAGTACCAGATTTTCAACAGCTTCTTGTGTCGCTGTGCTGCAGTGTGATGGTCTCACCTCTCGTTAGTGCTTCGTGGCCGCCCGGAGCCAGGTATTCTGGTGACCACGGCTATCAGCAATTGTGCACAATGGCTGTATTCCTGCCAACTCATTTTGCAGTATCGCAGGAAGAACATCGAGCTTCTCGTAGCGATACTACAGAAGCTCGTTCAAACTCAGCGACTTGCTGATAATGCCGTCTTTGTCGCACCAGGTAAGTAACGCTCTCGACCGTAAGAGCGTGTGTTTAAAGCAAATCTAATCCGCATTCTGATAGTGGCGCCACTAGCGCCATGCTTATGTCACCGACGTCGCCCTTCTGATGTTGAAAAACGCCCACCAACTTTCGTTTACGCCTCACATCTCCTTCTTGGTGCTGCCTTTTTCCGTCAGTGTAATTGTAGCTGTTGGTGTCGACACCGAACGTAACACAGAATCTGCTACTGGAACATCGCTCGATCTTTGTACGGGATGTGCTGACAACAGCCTATAGATCCGCTACACGACAGTGCCGTTAACGTGAGACAGGCAAACGGAACATTTCCAGTTAACACAAGAGACGTCACAGAGTTTTGTGCTGCGATCGAAAGCCGTGTGTTACGTTCTGCGTTGGCGTTGTGGACGTTTCTCAGAGAGAAATTAATTAATTTAATTGTGTTCTCCTTCTCTCTCTCTCTCTTTCTCTTTCTTTCTTTCTTTCTTTCTTTCTTTCTTTCTTTCTTTCTGCATCTCCTCTCCCCTTTCTGTCCGTCTCCTCCTGCCCACTTTCTATCCATCTCCCCCCCTCCCCGTTTCTCTCCACAACTCATCCCCATCCAATAGGAGGCTGGTGGTTCTTTCCCCCACAGTATTTCTTTCAGATCGTAACTTTTGTGTGTACCAAATGTGATTGGAATCGATCCGGGTGTCTAGGATGAACTTTTTACCTGCGGAGGATGAGCTTTCTACCCGCGGCTTTGCCCGGTACGCACATGTCAGATATATTTCACATATATTTAAGATATTTCACACGTGTTTGTACACACATGTCACCTTTATGTCTAGTGAATTTCGCCCTGCAGTTCCATTTTCACGTATATCTGCGCTCACGACGTCATATTTCTTTAACTTTGTGTGATGCGTGGATACATTTTCGTTGGTACATCAGCGACATATGTGGTTACTGTCTGCGATATGTCTTGCGAACAGCGTTAGTAGAGAAAATGTAATAAATTATAACGTCGAGCTTCGTGCAGCAGTTCCAAAGCACGAACACTTTCTGGGGGTTGTCAGCGAGGAAACATTTCGCAAAGGTTTGAAGTTACGTGCAAGGTTTGTTCCAAGTCACTGAGAGTGCTCTTATTCCCGAAAACTGGCTGAATAATATACGGGTATTCGCGCGTTACTCGCTACTCTGCTTTTTCATTCTCACCTCTTTTATAGGTAGGCGGTTCTTATGTTCGCAGTGATTCTTTTCAGTCAGTATGTGATGTATGTATCAAACTCGGTTGAAACGGTCCAGTGGTTCTAGAGGAGACACTTTTGTAATCTGGATGGATTTGTGTCCAGAGTATGGCTGTATGGCGTGGCGTGATGTGATCAGAAAGCACGAATCCGCTGCCGCTGTACCTGCGGATGCACCAGTGAACGTACCTCTCGACAGACGGAGCTGCCGCGCGTGAAGCGTCCGGGCTGAAAAGTATGAGTGGGTGGCCGCTCAGGGGGAAACCAGAGTGAAGCTTTTATTAGTGTATTACCGGGAGGGCGCGCCGCGTGCGTGCGTGTGTGTGTGCGTGCGTGGGCGCTTTTTAATTAACGCTATTGACTGTGCCCCGGGCGACACGTGGCGGTATTTGCTAATACAGATTTGTGCGCCCTCGCGCTCTCCAAGCCATCTGGCTAATTATATTACGGCGCCGAGCAGGCACGCCGTATTATCGCCGCTGACAGTTGCCAGGCCAGCGGAGGTGTCCGCTGAACCATGGGAAGCTTGCAGCTGCCGCAGCTCGGGGTTCAGGGGCGGAGCTTAGCGGCAGAGCGCAAGCGAAGCGTGCGTGTGGTTTGTGGCGTGACGGCGGCAGCAGCAATGTGACGTCATCGGCTTTGTCTTCTTCCTCCTCCTCCTCCTCCTCCTTCTTCTTCTGCTCCCTCCCTCCTCCTCCTCTCGTCTCTGACTATAGCACCAGCTTCCACAAAAAACACTAGAAGATGCAGTGATATCGCATGTTGAGAGACAAGAATACGTTGATTCCAAACCTTCGGTTGTTACGAAAAATGCACAAAATCGTCTAAAGAAGAAGCAAATCGTTTCCAATCTTCCCTAACTGTAGCGATATTGAGCCATTTTGTACAGATAACATAAAGACTCATCATAAAGTAAACTGTCTACAGTCTACAGGACCTTAAAACTGCGTCCTCCACTCTGCTGACAACTGCAAGAGGCAGTTCTGATGAAAAATCTGCACAATACCTTCCTCGGGTTCACGGAGAACATAACTTACTGCTAACTGGTTGTTTAAATCGTTGTGATTTCATTAGTAACAAGTAAAATGAGCGAGAAAATAAGTAGTAGTACACTGAAGAGCTGAAGAAACTGGTGCACCTGCGTAATATCGTGTAGGGCCCCACGAGCACACAGAAGTGCCGCAGCACGATGTAGCATGGACTCGACTAATGTCTGAAGTAGTGCTGGAGGGAACTGACACCGTGAATACTGCAGGGCTGTCATAAGTCAGTCCCGAGGGGGGGTGGGGGTGGAGATCTGTTCTGAACAGCACGTTGCAAGGCAGCCCAGATATGCTCAAAACTGTTCATGTCTGGGGAATCTGGTGTCCAGCAGAAGCGTTTAAACTCAGTGTTCCTGTAGCTCATCTGTGGGATGTCGCATTCTCCTCCTGGAATTGCCCAAATCTGTCGGAATGAACATGAATGTATGCAGGTGATCAGACAGGATGCTTGCATACGTGTAACCTGTCAGGTTCGTATCTACACGTTTCAGGAGTCGCATATCACTCCAACTGCAGACGCCCCACACCATGTCAGAGGCACCATCTTGAACAGTCCCCTGCTGACATGCGGGGTCCGTGAGTTAATGAGGTTGTCTCCATACCCGTACACGTCCATCCGGTCGATGCAATGTGAAACGAGACTCGTACGACCAGGCAACACGTTTCCAGTCATCAGCAGTCCAATGTCGGTGTTAACAGGCCCAGGAGAGGCGTAAGACTTCGCGTCGTGCAGTCATCAACAGCACACGAGAGAGCCTTCCGCTCCGGAAGCGTATATCGATGATGTTTCGTTGAATGGTTCGCACGCTGACACTTGTTGATGGCCCAGCATTAAAAACTGCAGCAGTTTCCAGAAGGGTTGCACTTCTGTCACGTTGAACGATTCTCTTCAGACGTCGTCGGTCCCGTTCTTGCGGTATCTCTTTCCTGCTGCAGCGGTGTATGTCTTACTGCATTTCTGGTATTCACGATACACTCGTGGTCGTAGGGGAAAGTCCCCACTTCATCGCTACCTCGGAGATGGTGTGTATAACACCACGTTCGAACTCAAATCTTGTTACCATGCCATTGTAGCAGCAGTAACCGATCTAACAACTGCGCCAGACACTTGTTGTCTTATATAGGCGTTGCCGACCGCAGCGCCGTACTCTGCTTGCTTACGTTACTCTGCATTTGGACACGCATGCCTATACCAGTTTCTTTGGCGCTTCAGTATAATAATAATAATAATAATAATAAAAATAGATACAAAAAAGTGAAAATAGAAGGAAACAAAACCAAACATTCAACACAAACCAAAAGATATTTTACCAGACAATAGATATCACACGGATTAAAATAGACAATCCACCAAACATAAGACATGGAACACTTCTGGAGCAACATATGGTCAAACCCAGTACAACATAACAGGCATGCACGGTGGACACAAGCAGAAACAGACACATTCAAGATGATACCACAAATGCCTGAAGTGATAATTTTGCAACATGAAGTCACCCTAGCAATTAATTCTACTCCCAATTGGAAAGCCCCTGGAAAAGATAAAATAGCAAATTTCTGGCTAAAGTAGTTCACCTCAACACATTCAGATTTAACTAAATTATTTAACAGTTACATTGCAGACCCATACACATTCCCTGATACACTTACACATGGAATAACTTGTCTGAAACCTAAAGATCAAGCAGACACAGCAAACCCAGCTAAATATCGCCCCATAACATGCCTACCAACAATATACAAAATATTAACTTCAATCATTACACAGAAATTAATGACACATACAACACACAACAAAATTATAAATGAAGAACAAAAAGGCTGTTGCAAAGGAGCGCTAGGATGTAAGGAGCAACTGATAATAGATGCAGAGGTGACATATCAAGCTAAAACTAAACAAAGGTCACTACACTATGCATACATTGATTACCAAAAAGCTTTTGATAGTGTACCCCACTCATGGTTACTACAAATATTGGAAATACACAAAGTAGATGCTAAATTGATACAGTTCAAAAAATGGTTCAAATGGCTCTGAGCACTGTGGGACTCAACATCTGTGGTCATCAGTCCCCTAGAACTTAGAACTACTTAAACCTAACTAACCTAAGGACATCACACACATCCATGCCCGAGGCAGGAATCGAACCTGCGACCGTAGCGGTCACGCGGTTCCAGATTGACGCGCCTAGAACCGCACGGCCACACCAGCCGGCTGAGACAGTTCCTAAACATAGTAATGAAAAATTGGAAAACCACACTTAATATCCAAATAAATTCAAATAATACCACATCACAGCCAATACAGATTAAGCGTGGAATACACCAAGGAGACTCATTAACTCCATTCTGGCTCTGTCTTGCTCTGAACCCACTATCCAATATGCTAAATAATACAAATTATGGATACAATATTACTGGAACATACCCACACAAAATCACACATTTGCTATACATGGATGATCTAAAACTACTGGCAGCAACAAATCAACAACTCAACCAATTACTAAAGATAACAGAAGTATTCAGCAATAATATAAATATGGCTTTTAGAACAGACAAATGTAAGAAAAATAGCATAGTCAAGGGAAAACACACTAAACAAGATGATTACATATTGGATAACCACAGCGACTGCATAGAAGCGATGGAAAAAACAGATGCCTATAAATATCTAGGATACAGACAAAAAATAGGAATAGATAATACAAATATTAAAGAAGAACTAAAAGAAAAATATAGTCATAGACTAACAAAAATACTGAAAACAGAATTGACAGCAAGAAACAAGACAAAAGCTATAAATGCTTATGCTATACCAATATTGACCTACTCATTTGGAGTAGTGAAATGGAGTAACACAGACCTAGAAGCACTCAATACACTTACACGATCACAATGCCACAAATATAGCCGGCCGAAGTGGCCGTGCGGTTCTAGGCGCTGCAGTCTGGAACCGCGAGACCGCTACGGTCGCAGGTTCGAATCCTGCCTCGGGCATGGATGTGTGTGATGTCCTTAGGTTAGTTAGGTTTAATTAGTTCTAAGTTCTAGGGGACTGATGACCTCAGAAGTTAAGTCGCATAGTGCTTGGAGCCATTTGAACCATTTGTTTTGTTCGTAAGAACACAAGCTCCTCGTAAACAATAGTAAACAGTAGTTATCTGAAGATGGCCTAATAAGCCGAAAAAGTTCCTACAAATAAATATCGGTAGAACAAGAAACCGCCAAGTGCTATTCAACCCTCAATACGGAATTGTTCTATCAGGAAGCGACGGAAGAATCCATAAATAAAATTCATTCTGTTGTATGCCTAGTTTTGTCGTAATTGCTCGTCTCCATGCTTGCTGTTTACTTCTCATATGTAACAAGGTAGTGAGATGGGCAGACTTTCGGACTCTCATATCACTAGCAGGGAACGCAGTCATATATAGAAACCTGTGAAGCAGTTACGTACGTAAAAGAAGCGCGTTTCCACCTAAATCCCTGTCGACATAGATTGGAGGCAAATACGGCGAAAAAATATTGGTAAATCGATGCAGTTAAGATTGTTGAGAAACATTCTGCGAAACGGTTGTTTTTACTCCCTAAGTGCATAGTGTGTTGTCCAAACTAGAAGGCAGGCTGCCGACTACCGTGCTTTTACTGCAGGCCTTTACTGCAGGCGTCTCCTAGCTAGCGCCGTTTGCGTGGTGACGTCACGTCACGTTTCGCTTCGGGTGGGAAGCGGGCTGCAGCAGACAAAACAAATGGCCGGGAGCGGTGCGTGTGTTATCTGCTGCTGGTGGCTGCACAATGGAAAGCGACATCTGGCGGAGCTCAGACCGAGTGGGGCGGTGGTCTGCGGGGGGCAATCTCGAAGGCTGCAGCAGCGGGGCGACAGCGGCAGCGGCAGTGGATTTTGCTGCCGGGGGGTGAAGTAGAGCCGAGCCGCCGGTTGACACAGTTAGCAGGGAGGCAGAAATTACCTCCTATGTTAAACAGAGCGGCAGAGGCAGCCAGCTCCCTCTAATAATTCATCAGTGTAATCGGATTACCGCGCCGGCGCCGCGCCGCGCACTAAGATGAGGATCACCCGGCGGGCAGCAGCTATCTCTCCCCCTGCTGTCAGGGGGGGAAGCGGAGTTGCTTTATAACCAATTTACAGCGGCTGCCGGCCGGGCCGGATCGTGTCACGTGACCTGCAGCGTCCGTACATTATTAAGCGCGGCCGCGCCGCGTGGCCCGACCGATACCGCCGCCAATTCGCAAGGGCGGGTGGGGGAGGCGGGTTAGGGGTGGAGGCGTACGAAAAGCTGCGAAACAAAGGGGCGGCCGGCCGGCTCGCAGGTACCCCGGCCCCGGCGCTGTTCCACCCCCGACAGCCGCGGGATTTTCACGGCGCGCTGCTGGCGGTGTTGTGTGGCCTTTGTGCCGAACACTGCGACTGCCACGTGTTCCCGTCCAGCCCACGCTGGGGCATAAATCAGCTCGAATGCTACTTATCGATACCCCCGCAGCGTAAACAGTTGAGCGCTGGCGAAACCGCCGTGTCGCCTATCTGCCTCGTTGGCATCTGTTCTCGCGGCTTTCAACTGTCGCCGTGATTGCACCAATCGTCGTAAAGTTGTCAACTGTTGCACAATATGTCCGCACCGACTTGCGGCTGGACTGCGGCGCGGTAGGGATCTGTGGTTAGTGTCTCAACAATAATAATAATAATAGTAAATCGTAGTAAATATTTTATTGAAACAACCCTCTGCTGCTACTCCTGATCTTTCAATAACAATCTTTTGTTAAGAAAAACACGTTTCGACATGATCAACAGGTACCCGCCTATTAAATTATGCACTACACTGTTTTGCATTTATCATTACCGTCATCATCATAATCGGCAACGGCGTTGATAGAACGAACAAAACTTGGCCACCGAACCTCAGAGGAATGTGAGACACCCACTCCGTATCCCTAAGGGAAATGCAAAGAAAGGCCTGTAACAGGCTAAAGTGCACCAGAACGGAAGGTTTTGGCTCATAAAAACGGACAGAACTGTGAAAAGTGAAACGTGTCTTGTAAAGTGTAGAAAGCAGCTGGGCATCGAGGACAGATTCTCCACCACCGCAACATCGAGTGGCGTACACACAGTAACCCACGAATATGGTACCGAAACAAAACAGCACGTACAGACCGCAATCAGGACTTGACAAAGACTGTGGCAACAAACTGACAATAAACTAGTTGGTGATTTCGCTAACCTTTTGCGTGCCTTCGAGGGTAACACTGTTGTCATAGCAGATGATGAACCCGGCGTCAACGTGCAGTAACCACTCACAGGCGGTAGCGAGTGTGGGGAGCAGGCGGAAAACCGTGAAGTAGTCGTGACGCGCAAACTGAGCGAGCTATCTGACGTCCAAAATAGCACCATCAGTGTCATTCAGGCCAAACGTGGAAACATTTACGAAACGGTTAAAATATACCGTGCGTGGCAAAATTGTGCTAACGAAAACCGGTGCCGGGGCAACTGAGCTGAATCACGGGCCGTAGATGACGGGGTGAACGACGGCTGGGAGATGCGTACGGGCGAGTAGACTCGCAGCTGTCTAGATGAACGAAGGGGCTGCCAGCAGCGTCTCGTCAACGATCACTCGGTGGACGTCGCTGCCCGCGGGCATCGGCAGCAGGCGCCCGCCCGACGCACCCGAGGCTGGGATTTCCGCGCCAGTACCGCAGCCGGACGTGGCGAGAGCTCACCTGTGCACACGAATCGCGTCTCATGTCCAGCGGACAGAAGGCCGTTGGCGCGTGAGACTCGAAGCGTCTGAAAGAAAACTCCATCCGACAATCGTCGGAAACGTCCTGGTCGGAGGACGTTCCGTGGGCAGGATGGATCAACTCGAGTATGCGTTTATCCTGGAGGACCGTGTGCCCCCGTATGCGTTTCGTTTTTCCTCGGCACGATGACATCTACCAGGAGGACAATGCACCGTGTCATAGAGCTCGCAGTCCGAAGAGCACCAAAATGAATTTACCGTGCTGCCCCAACTCACGGACTGATGAGGCTGTAGTGTCGTCTCCCCCTCTCCTAACCGACCAACCTCGGATTTAAACCCAATCCAGAATGTGAGAGACCACGTCAATCGGCCATCCTCGGCCCAGAAACCTATCGCAGATGGCCACCGCGCTAGTCTGCACGCCTACATTGTCGACATCTTTCAGAACATGATCGACTCTGAGCCCGCACGTCTTGCAGATGGCGGTTATTCGGGCTTTTGACCGGTGGTCACATTGCGACTCGACACCGTGTATGTCTCTGTCTCACAAGAGTGACTGTACGTATTTACGTACCCGTTGTGCTGATGGTGGGACACAGTGAAAACACATCACAGTGTTCCAGACAAGTCACAGACGAGTTCCGAAAACCTGATTGTCGCTAGTCTCTCCAGGATGCAAACTATCAAAGACCCGCAGTGCAGTCAGATGCTCTGAGAATTACTTCACAACTTAAAGATTAAAAATATGGCTCTGAGCACATTGGGACTTAAGATCTGAGGTCGTCAGTCCCCTAGAACTTAGAACTACTTAAACCTAACTAACCTAAGGACATCACTCACATCCGTGCCCGAGGCAGGATTCCAACCTGAGACCGTAGCGGTCGCGCGGTTCCAGACTGAAGCGCCTAGAACCGCTCGGCCACTGCGGCCGGCTAAAGATTAAACAAATCACCCACACTACTCAGAATTAGTAGCTGCACCCCAAAGTTGGATTTTCGTTGAAGTAGTGATCGGTACGCTTGCCGTATTCCCGTTAGCACGACGGTTCTTACTTACTTGTTCCTCAGATCATTTGAACGACTTCGTTATCGAAATGGTATGAAACGAGTCACTTTACAGGGTGTGTATACAGCGTTACTGTTAACATTAATAAAAACATAATTTTATTCCTAGTCATGCAGCTGCACATGAAAACAATTTTTTTTCAACAGGCTACTAATTTTGAAATAGAAATTCCTCAATGGAATAGGAGGAGTTGTCCAGGAGAAATGATTTTAAATAAGATGTAAAACTTGCTTCGCTACCTGTCAAATATTTTATGTTATTGGGCAAATGATCAAAAATTTTTATTTCTGCATATTGAACTCCTCTACGAGCCACTGACAGACTTAACAATGGGTAATAAAGGTCTTTTTCCCTGTAGTGTTGTGGGTATGTATCACTGCCCTTCTCAAATTGTGATGGGTCATTTACGATGAATTTTATTGCCACCATTGTTTTGTGTTCGGTATTACAAGTTATGTAATTTTTAACTACTGCAGAGTCTACAGAAAAAGAGGAAGCACCGGCAGAATGTAGGAGCGTCAGTGTGGCTGGGGGATGGTAACTATACCGCTCGCTGTTTAATGGCTCCCAGTCTGGGATATTAAAACAGATGCACGCCAAAATTGCATTAATTACCCTTGCACATTCCGCCATTTTGACAGAATCCCGCGGAAACATTGCACGCGCTTCCGCAGGGCACTGCTTTTTTCCGCATTTTCAAATATTTTGCTGTTTCCTACCCGCGCTCAGGGTTGCATCACTGCTATTCTACGAAGCACAACATGATGTTCAGTTCATACTCTCAGTGAGATGAGCATGTTGTTCTAGCTTACGCTGTTGAGTGTGGTTACCGTCGATATTACAATAATATTGATATGCTACGCGAAACCGTTTTGCAACATGGCGTTTATTAAGCTTTCTCAGACGGCAAGAATATCTTCCGCAAACTCTTGTGTCGAGCAAACAAAGCGTGATGTATCATACGTTACCGCCTCGAACTCTGGTGTATTCGGTGTTTGTCGGATGCGGCGTCTAGTTTCTCGAGGAAGTTGCGACTACGTTACAAGGAGCCTGAAGGTAGCGGCGTTTAATTTCGCTAACGCGCTCGCTTTTGTAGTTCGAAACCACCACAAGCTGCACTACCGAGCACCAAGGTAGCACATTAGACTCACATTCTGGAAGAATCTCCATGTCCTGACAAAAAAGTTTTTCTCAGAGCTTTCCGTAAAACGATAAAGAATAGCGCGGGGATTATTGTAGACGTCGCATCCGATTTCCTTCGCCATTCTCGCCTATCCGTGATAAAGTTCCGTGTGTAATCAGCTTGTGCTCCATAATCCCGGGGAGTACAATTAATTTCGCGGTAGTCACTCTCTCTCTCTCTCTCTCTCTCTCTATTTTATGTAAAAAATATGTGTGTGTTTTCCCTATACCCCAAACTCAGTCCGAAGAGACCTTGGAAGGTCCACTTGCACCGACCGACCGCCATGTCGTCCTAACCGCCTAGGCGTCACTGAATGCGGACATGGAGCGGCATGTGGTCAGCACGCCGCCCTCTTGGCCCGTTGTCAGTTTGCATGGTCGGAGGCGCTCCTTCTCAGCCAAGTGGCTCCTCAGCTGACCTCACACGGGCTGAGTGCACCCTGCTTGCCAACAGCCCTCAGCAAACTCAGACGGTCACCCAAGTTCTAGGCAAGCCGTACAGCGCTTAACTTCTGTGATCTGGCGGAAACCGGTGTTACCACTGTGCCAAGACCATTGGCTCTTCTTCGATTTTTCATACATTAATCTCCCGGATTAATTTACCGATTACTGTCTATCCTTTGTACCGTTGTCCCGCAGTGTCGTAGAATCGGCACGGTTATCAATAATCTGTTTGGCACGGTTAATTTGAGGGGTGACCGCATGCCAGAGTTACGTGAAAGTGGGCAAAAGTTTTGTAAAAGTCTGCGAAAATCGTAACTGAGGAGGGACTCAGATACCAGCCCGGTATTCAGCTGGTGGAATGTGAGAAACCGCCTAAAAACCACATCCAGGGTGACGTGTACACCGACCCCCGTCGTTAACCCGCCAGGCAGATTCGATGCCGAGCCGACGCACCTTCCCGTTCCGGAAGCGGAACTATAGCACACACGGCTATCCGGGCGGGAAATTCACTCATTATTCTGATGTATTTTTATCTTTAGTATTTCACTCTTTGAATGAGGCGGTGACAATTCCCGCCCGATTTGAACAGACCTGTCGTGTATATGAGAAAATTTGATGATTGCAGTACTAGGTGATTTTCGACAGTGTAAGAGAATGAACGTAAAATTTTGTAAACATTGGGCAGAAATATAATGCATCAGATGTGCGTGTGTGGAGTGCGGTGGGCGAAGCATAAACCTTCCCCCTGTCGGGCTGTCGAGAGAGAAGCAGAAGGAACAGGATTCCACATCAGAGGGAACTACATTCTCGACTGTCGAGTACTATGTCACAGTTGGTCGTGGACAATACCCACTCTTGTTGAGACACCACTCTCGACCCCGGAAGAGACTGCCGCTCGAGCGAAAACAGGAATGAGTCACCATTGTCCTCTACCGGGGCAAAACTAAACCTGATCCGTTAGTGTTCAGAGAATACAATATTTGTAGTTCTTTTAAGTCCTCCATAGTTAGCTTTACAACCATTTCGCTAAACCAAACTAGGGAAACGGTGCATCATTCCTGTTTTGTCTCTGCCTGTACGTCTTAGTAATCTGCCAACAAAAAACTTGCGACACAGAAATCAACTAATGTGCGATAACCTGTTAGCCACTGCTCTGAAAGAAGGGCCTGACGACAAAAATGAAATAATTATCCGTGTTAACAGCGTAAGCCGAATATCAGAGCACGTGACCTGTGATTAAAATGAAATTTCAGCAAAAATAAACTACATCGACCGATCACGGAGTATAAAATCAATCAGTAGGCAAAGGGCCACACCCACACGCACACCTCTCGGGCTATCTAATTCGTTTTTGAATGTAATTATTTTGCTGTTTGAGTTTAATTAATGACTACTTTGTTCCCCCAGCTAAAATGAAATAATTCTCATGAATAATGCAGCGGCTAATTACGGCGTGCGAGTGGACGCCACGGGGAAGCTTGTAAATAGGTTGTTTTTACGCGTGTTGTAGACTACTGTACAAGGCCCGCCCCGCCGCGCCCCGCTCCACAACGCAACCCACACAGCGGGCCGGCGGCGCGTTCCACCGCATCGCTCCGCGGCCTGTTAAATAGCTGTCTGTAATAGGCGAGACGTTGGCCCGGCGAGCGTGGCGCCGAGTGCCGCCTCTCACCGCAGTTCCAGCACGATCTCCAAACGCCGAATTTGCATCGTAATGCGCTATACCTGTTCGTCGCCGAGTTTACAAAGTAGTCACGCAAGTTACGTGAAAGTTATCAGTCTAATCCCACAAGATGCTACGTAACGCGACTTCCGTCTGTGAGGAAAAAATCTCTCTCTTACCTCACGGAACCAACACTCCCTACCTGAAAAAATTCATTATTTCACCTGTGGTGTCGTTCAGACGAAGACAGCCGGATTCTTTTAATATTGTGTAGTGCGTAAACGCTGCTCTCCATTTGGGATCTCTCTCCTCCAACCAACTACAGACAATCGCAGAACTTGAGCAGATGGATGGTATCTAAAATCCAGGCCAAGAAAAAGAAACTGGTCCACCAGAGATGCGCTTTGGATTTAGAACTCTCGTGCGAGATCCTGGGGTTCCATCCGCAGGTGCATACCACCAGCAATAACATTACATTTTTTCAATGTATGTCATTAATAAAAGTCAGTCGTCTTTTTTATAAAATTAAGTTTATTTCAGGACCGAAGGTCCTACGCGATGGTTCAGTGTTTCATGTCGTGTGGTCCGTAATGATCTGGTCAGTCTTTCACCCCTGAGGGAGGTTACAGTGTTAATAGATACATGGAAATAACATGTAGAAACTTCTGCACAACCTTTCGAAGGACAGGCACAAATAGAAATATCAACCCTGAAGATAAAACTTTTCGTCCCAAAAAGTTTCGTGACTAGTTTGATGGTCTCTACGTTAGTGTACATCGACGTACATACTCCACAAGCGACCGTACTGTGCCTAGCGAAGAGAACCACGTACCACTAAATCTTTTCCTGACCTGTTCGAATCGCAAATAGAGCACGAGAAAAAAGACTGTGTAATAACCCTGCATACGAGCGCTACTTTCTCTCGTCATTTCTTTGGCCCTCACGCGAAATGTGCGTTGGCGACAGTAGAATCGATTTGCAGTTGGCATCAAATGCCAGTTCTCTAAACTTAACGCAATAGTGCCTCGAGAAAAGAGCGTCGTCTTCTCTCCAGTGATTCTCATTTGAGTTCACGAGGCACTGTCGTAATATGTGCGTGCTGATCGAACCTATCGGTAATAAATGTAGCAGCGCTGCTGCTACGGTCGGAGGTTCGAATCCTGCCTCGGGCACGGATGTGTGTGATGTCCCTAGGTTAGTTAGGTTTAAGTCTAGGGGACTGATGACCTCAGATGTTAGGTCCCATAGTGCTTAGAGCCATTTGAACCATTTTTGAACAAATGTAGCAATACGCTTCCGAATTGCTTCGATGTCTTCCTTCAATCCGACCTCGTCGGTATCCCCGATACTTGAGCAGTATTCAAGAATGGGTCGTACTTACGCAGTCACCATTATACATGAGCGAAATTTTCCCAAAATTCTCCGCTGAAAACTAATTCAAACATTAGCTTTCACGACTACGAGCCTGACACGCTGACTCAATTTCATATCGCTTTGCAACGACACGCCTAGACATTTAATCGATGTAACTCTTTCAAGCAGCGCATTACTGACGCAGCATTCGAACGTTAAAAGATTGTTTATCCTACTCATCCGCATTAACCTTCATTTTTGTACATTTAGAGCAAGTTGCCACTCATCACACCAACTAGAAATTTTGTCTGAGTCATCTCGTATACACGTGCAGTCGCTCAGCGGCGGCACATTCTCATACGCCACAACAAAGAGCCGTAAGTTGCTGTTCGCCCTCTGCGGCAGTTCATTTGTGTGTATGGAGAGTAGGACACTCCTGACCTTGCCTCTGGTGAACACTGTCGACGACAACGTACTTCGTACCGTAACTTAACAAGTCCTCTAGCCGCTCACGTATCTGGGAAACTACAGTCTTTCCCACGCAAGGCGCTTCATCTCTGTACCTGCTGCACCCTAACTCTATCTGAGCCTACTTAGTGTAGCACATTTCCCTCCATTAATCCCCTCCTCACATTTTCCTCCACGAATACCCTACTCCACATTTCCCTCCATTACTCGCCGCCCTCTTTTACACTTTGCTCCATTACTCCCCTCTCCCCCTCACATTTCCCGCCATTACGAAATTAATTGTTCCTCGATGGTGGCGCAAAGTGTGTCATGTGAGTCGGCCCTTCTTTTAGTCAAGTTGTGCCGTAATTTTCGCTCTTCAGTCGGATTCAGCACCACCTCTTTATTTGTTCCATCTCTCTCCGCCCCTACCCACCCGGTTAACCGCGTCAATTAAGGCGACCGCTTCCGCCCAGCGGATTAACGGCGGAGGAGTCGGTGTGCAGGCCAGACTGGATGTGATTTTTACGCAGTTTTCCACACCCTGCTGGCAACGGCCTTGGCGCAGTGGCTACACCGGTTCCCGTGAGATCACCGAAGTTAAGCGCTGTCGGGCGTGGCCGGCACTTGGATGGGTGACCATCCAGGCCGCCATACGCTGTTGCCATTTTTCGGGGTGCACTCAGCCTCGTGATGCCAATCGAGGAGCTACTCGACCGAATAGTAGCGGCTCCGGTCACAGAAAACCGTCATACGACCGAGAGAGCTTTGTGCTGACCACACGCCCCTCCTATCGGCAAGCTCACCTGAGGATGACACGGTGGTCGGATGGTCCCGATGGGCCACTTGTGGCCTCGAGACGGAGTGCTTCTCCACACCCTGCTGGTTACCATACTCCGCCTGAGAGAGACGCTACGCAAACATTTAAACACTTTGTCACACCTGTGCAGAGAATTTACTCTATACGCAGACAGAATGGGTACAGTGCTTCTGACCTGTCAGAGAGGGGGGGGGGGGGGGGGGGGTGAGTAGGAGAATGATGACCTTGGCTGTTTCGTCTCCTGAAACACCCAATCAGAAACTTAGGCATTCTCTTCATGTGTGAACCGCTTATCTTGCAAGTTTCATTTCCGCTTAAGACTATATTCCAGACGAATGGTTTCAGACAACCTGAAATGCGTATAGGTTCAGTGAAAACCGATTTTACAAACTGACATTTTGATACGTAATCTGCTGAAACAATAGGCAGTATGGTGGATTATGCTGTGGCATACTGACAGTGTGTACAGGTAGGTATCTAACTCCTCTCGTGCGCTCATCTCTTCACCTCAGAGCAGCTCTCGCACCCTGTCTTCACTTACTTGCTAGATGTATTCCAATCTCTGTCTTCAGTTTGTACCCTCTAGTACCGTGGAAGTTATTTCCTGTTGCCTTAACAGATGCCCTTTCATCCTGTCGCTCGTCAATGTTTGCCATATATCCCTTTCTTCTCCGATATTGCGAAGAACTCCCTCTTTCCTAACCTCATCACTCCACTTAATTTTCAATTTCCTTCAGTAGCACGACAACTCAAACACTTGGATTCTTCTCTGTTTGTCCGCGACTCACTGCCGTACAATTCTGTGCGCCAGACGTCCATCCACCGAAATTTCTTCCTCGTTTGATGAAAGTAAATTTCTGTTGACGAGGAATGCGCTTTGTGCCCGGTTCCCGAGCTCCCTGCACGTCGCGACGTCAGCCGGCAGCCACTCTCCCGGCCCAGATGTGGAGGGTGGAGCGTGTTTGTGCAGGGAGCGCGCCGGGGTGCGAAGCGAGATGGGTCGCCGCGCCGCGCCGGCCTAATTGAATGTGGCGTCGGCGGCGGCCGCGGCCGCTTTTTCTTGTGCCCTCCGCCGTTCCTTTTTGTGTCGCACGCTGGTCCTCATTCATTACCGCTTGTAATGGAGCGCGCCCCCCGCCACTGTTGCCAACTTGCTCTGCCGTGGGGATGGCAGAGTGACGGGGCGAGAGGGAAAAAAGAGGCGCTCTTCCGGGAATGGCTACAAGTTCTCCGGCACGCTTCCGGCCACCTTCCGGGCGCCTCCCCTAGTTCCTGGTGCCGACTTGCGGCGAGTTTATTTTATGTTCGAGCTGTTTTTCGTCAAGTTTATTTCTTCTGTCACGTAAAACGTAGCTTAAATTTATGCATACGTGGACTGTTAATTATCTTCTAGTGGTAACGAACACATTCAACAAACACATATTAGATACGCGGATCAAAAAGTTTCATTTTTGCTTTACATACAGCTTTATACGTTAGCTTCATGATGTGTCCATCATTTGGTTAATAGTCATAGTTATTGTGATATTTGCATGTAAGAAAGACACTGCGAGAATTCGAAAAAGTTTGCAACGGAAAATAGGGGTCGCAGTGATGTTGCGTTTAGTGCGTATTACATAATATGTTGCTGCGTATGAAATTAAGCTTTCCTCAGACTTCGGCGAAGGTCCCTGTCTGTCATTAATCTCGAGAAAACTAACCTGACGTAGCACATTCATTTGCGATCGGGCGCGCCAGCGATAAAACCTGAGTGAAATATCCACAACATTCCTGACACATCATAAACTGTTAGAGATATCGAAATGAGGTTTCGCGATACGGTTATTATGCAACACGTCATTATGTATCGTGTTATTCCGCTAACTACAGACTTTTTCGATGAAAGTAATTTTTAAGGGCCATCGATTGCTAGTTGAAACATTAAATGCTATGGGTTTTGGAACAACGTAAGTAAAGACATTAGAGGCTTATTTTTGTAGCGAGGTTCTGCTTTTTCATAAGATGCCGGCTTTATTTTCCCTCAGTTCCTCACCAGACATATGTAAAAGAACACTGTTTCAGAATACTCTCAAAAGTTGTGTCTGCACCTGTTTGCGAGGCGATACTGTGTAAGCTGCGTTGTCTTTTGCCGAAAGAAGCAAATTTCAACGTGGCAGCGACAGATACGTGTAGCTTACACTCGAAGTTCGCCACTCGTGAGGCTCCTCCGAAAGCTACATGTGGTTAACAGGCCAGGCGAAAAAATATTGCTGCCTTTATTGTGTTTTCAGCTGAATTCTTATTAGGCCCTAACCGAAGCAGAGATGACAGATGTGCAAGTGTGGGCGCTGAGGCGCTCCACTCGGTATGCGAGCTTAGCACGGAGCAGCAGTACCCCGACAGTGCCTGCTCACAGTCTGCACAGGCACCGCTATCTCGACGCGTGTCCTTTCGATTGCACATCTACCGGCCGCGTTATTCTGTGTGCACGCTACAGTCGGTTGGTAAGATGACTGGACAGTAAGCAACAGGACGACACGAACCCAGGGCACTATAAAAATGAAGGTGAGGGTCACTACTTGAAGTAATTTCGCCTCGTCTGGTTGATCGTCCTGTAGTTTGTTTCGCTGTGTCAGGTGTCAGCGCGTGCGGCGGCCGAGGTGCGAACGCGGCAGCCCAGCTCAGCTCGCGGCTCGACGCTTCCTGCCGGCGCGTGACCGGAGCGCTGTTAGTGGCGATCGACACCCGCCGCGGCCACGCCCACCCCACCCCACCCCACCCCACCCTGCTCCACACCCACGCACAGGCGGCCGCTCTCTGAAATGAAACGCCGGCCGCCGCTTTGCACCACACCGCTCCACGCCCTGCTCTGTGCCAAACTTCGTCTTCAAAGTGTGCACACAGTCATTCACTCCTTATTCGTCCGTGTATTCCTTCACTCACTGTAGTATACTTTGAAAAATTCTTCTATGGAATAGTTGTCGTGTATATACGATTTCAGCATCGAATTCTCTTCGCGGCATCGACACGCGTTTCTCACTTGCCTAAACGTCGCTACGGGTCGCTAATGTCCTGAGAACTCGTCACCCAAACTCTCTGAGGAAGGATGTATTCGTGAATACATCAAGTTAATGGTGTACCGTATTCTTCGTTCCAGTGGAAAAGTGAGGAAAGGCCTTCCTGATTGAATATCTCCTCACTTTTTGTGACACACTAAAGGTGCGTCTACACTTTGGCACCTTGCGGCTAGCCGCTGTGCGACTGTAGTTTGCCCCAGGCGGAAGTAGAAGCGCCCAGTGTGAACACAGGTCTCAATGTGAACGCCTCGTGCGCACGTGTCGAGGAAGAGGCGTGCGCACTAAGCGCGTGCCTCTGCGTGCAGACACGCGGCGACCAGTCGCAAGCCGCACACGTGCAAACGCGCGTTACACTGTGGGACAGTCTTACTCACTCCTCGTCCACTAATAGCTATTTCCTTTGACATTCCTAGTGTCTCCCTATGAGCCCTAACTTCTCGTATCTTATCTTCGTGGTTCTTACGGACAATGTGTGTTGGCGGCAGTAGGATCTTTCTGCAGTCAGCATCAAACAGCGGTTCTCAGTGGTGTTCCCCTAGTGACTCCCATTTGAGTTCCCGAAGAATGTTTGTAACAGTTGCATGTTGTTTGAACCCATCAGTAACAAATCTGGCAGCTCGCCTGTGAAATGTTTCGATGTCTTCCTTTAATCCGATCTGTTACGGATCCAGAATAGGTCGCACCAGCTTCCTATATGGGGTCTCCTCTACAGATGAACCACACCTCCCTAAGATTTTCCCAGTAAACCGAAGTTGACCTTTAGCCTTCCCTACCACAAGCCTCATATGCCAGTTCCCTATCGCTTCGCTACGTTACGCCCACATATTTAAACGACGTAACTGCGTCAAGCATGACACAACCAATGCCGTATCGGAACACTACGTGTTTGTCTTCCCAACTCATCCGTATTAACTTAAGTTTTTCTACATTTATAGCTAGCTGCCGTTCATCTCACCGAGTAGAAATTTTTTCAAAGTTATCTTGTATCCTCCTACAGTCAACTAATTCCTATCCGCCAAATTGTATATGTAGTGAGAATTATTGAACTACATGAAAAAAAAACGAAAATTAGTAACAGACTATGGGCGTGCACGCAGTTTATCCACCATGTAAACGTCACTATAGATATTCGGATTCAAGTGTTGACACGTTCGATATCCCTGCCATCATTGGCGACGATGTGGCGCAGACGAAAAGCGAAACTCTTTGTGACCCGCTGAAGTGTCGGAAAATCGATGCTGTCGATGACCTCCTGAACGGCTGCTTTCAGCTCAGCAGTGCTTTTCAGGTTATTGCAGTACACTTTGTCTTTAATATAGCCAAGCAAAACGCAGTCATATGTGCTCTGGTCCGGAGAATATGGCGGCCAATTGTGGCCGGTGGCCTCTGGGGATTCAAGATCCAGAATACGGTCCGCAAACCCTCCACCCTCCCCCATCCACCCTCCCCCATCCATCCTCACCCATCCCCCATCCTTCCTCAGCGACTTTAACCTTTGAAAATTCTTAGTAATGTGAGAAATTGAGAGTTATTCCGTGGTTCAGGAGTCCACGTAGGTCGCTCTGTGAGTTGCTGCGTAAGTCAGTTGGAAGGTCGAAGGGTACGTGTCTTCCGACAGTACAACGCCGCCAACCTTCTGTACGTTGTAAATAAGGACGTGAGTCTGCAGAGTGTTGTGATAAACTCCTTAGCGGCGGCAGCTCTCGGTAAATCGGACGGCCGCACGCATGACGGGGACGCGCGCGGGGCAGAGGCGGTGTTTGCTTTGCCGGCTGGCAGGCCTTCAGGCCGCTCGGTGTAAATATAACCTGCGACGCGGGAGAGCGGCACCGGCTACAGCGGCCTATCTCTCGCCGGCTTTTTGCCGCCCCGGCCAAGACAAACAGCGCCTTGCCGCGCCGTGTCACTAATACAATTTGGCCCCCGGACCGTCGTAAATAGCCGGCCCGCGCTAAACAAACCGCGCCTCTCGCAGCACGCGCGCCCACCAAAAAATGACGCTGCGGAAGCCATCTGCGGCGTCTGCAAGATCAGCTGCGGCCGCCGAAGTAAACAGAGAGCGAGCGCTGGCGCAGGGTTCCCGACCGGGTGGCGGAAAATACCGAGAGAGGTAGTAGGCCTCATACTGGCACTCGAGAATCCAAACAAAAGAGGCCAGTGAAGCTCGGGTAAATTCTTCGCGGAGCTCTTGCCGCCTCAGCTTCGTCCGTGACGTCAACTTCTCGACGCCTTCACCTGACGTCAGTGCCGAGAGTGATCTGTACGACGTCTGGTACGATTATGGAATACCATTTACTTTCGTAGTTATATCTCCATATTGAACTCATTCGTATATTTCAGGCACACTTTATCACAAATTTCAACTTTTTTTCGCTTATGTCTTTTCCCGCAGTTTTCGCAGGGTCGGCACGGTTACAACGGATTCGGCACGGTTAATTTAAAGGGGTGGCCGGATGCCCTTCCTGCGGCCACCCCATACCCCATACCCCTCGGGACGGAGTCAGTGTACCCAGCTGTCTGTGTGTCGTCGAAACCGTGAAGTGTTACAAATGTCGGCGGGATGTGGGGGCCAGCCCGGTATTCACCTAAGGGCATGTGGAAAACCGCCTAAAAACCACATACAGGCTGGCCGGCACACCGGCGCACGTAATTATAGCCGCACGACGGGAATTAAGACTTTGAACGCCGAACCGCAGCTAGACGCTCGGTTTATTCTACTGGCAAGCTTTCTACAGTTACATGTGTCACATAATTTCTCCCACCCCCACCCCCTAATGATTCCCTTTCGTGTGCCAGTTTCTTCATCTCAGTGTAGCACCCACGTGTGTGTCTTCATTCGTCAATTATTTGTTGTATATATTCAATTCTCATGTCATCCGTACAATTTTATCCTTTTCGGCTCCCTCTAGTACTCTCGAAATACACTCATTTCTGAACACAGCGTCATTTTACACAGGATCTTTTAAATTGTATTTGTTAAACACAGCTGTGGCCGAGCGGTTCTAGGCGCTTCAGTCTGGAACCGCGCAACCGCTACGGTCACAGGTTCGAATCCTGCCTCGGGTATGGATGTGTGTGATGTCCTTAGGTTGGTTAGGTTTACGTAGTTCTAAGTTGTAGAGGCTGATGACCTCAGATGTCAAGTCCCATAATGCTCAGAGCCATTTGAACCATTTGTTATACACAGTTGCTACAGGATAGTACGCTGAGGGGACAGAAGTCAAGGAGCAGCGAGCGATGTGGACGTATACAAATCGCGGTAGTATTGCGTACCGAGAGCGACGGAGTTTGCGCAGAGTCGGCAGTGTTAACAGACAACCAGCACTGCCTGAAATAACGGCAGAAATAAATGTGAGACGTGGACGAGCGTGTCCGTTTGCACAGTGCGGCGAAATGTGTCGTTTATAGCCTAAAGCAGCCGACCGACACGAGTGCCTTTGCTAGCAGCGCGACGGCCTCTCTTAGGCTCGCACCCTGGATGACTGGAAAACTGTGACCTGCGCAGATCAGCGCTGATCTCAGTTGGTAAGAGCCGATGATGGTAGGGTCGGTGTGGCGCAGACTCCACCGAGTTGTCAACAAGACACTGTGCAGGCTGTGGGTTTGCTGCACAGTGGTGTGCAGTGAACCGGGTTCTCTGGTCCAGCTCAACCGATCATTCACTTGGCGACCATTTGCAGCCGTTGACGGACTTAAAGTTTGCAACAACGACGGAATTCTTACGGATGACAATGCGTCGTGTCAACGAGCCACAGCTGTTCGCAGTTGGTTTGATGAACATTCTGGACAATTCGAGCGGATAATTTGCCCGCCTAGATCGCCCGACACGAATACCGCCGAACGTATATGGGACATAATCGTGAGGCCAATTCGTGCACAAAATCCTGCACCGACAACTCTGTTAATAGTTACGGATGGCCGTAGAGGCAGCACGGCATAATGTTTCTACAGGGGACTTAACGATTTGTCGGCTGCACGCCGCGTCGAGTTCGTGTACTATTCCGGGCAAAAGGAGGTCCGGCACGGTATTGGGCTGACTTCTGACACTTGGGTGTACGTTGGCGTTATCACTTGGAGCACCTGGTCAGATGCGTACGAATTTGGTAGTTTCTACACAGGCGGGGTGAAGCGAGTGTCAGGTGCGCCAGTACTTGATTCGACTCCGCCGAGACAAGCGGTGCGCAGTGTTTAGACGGGAGCTGCAGGCGGGCCCCTGCGGCTGAAACCTTGGCTCCGTCCCCCTGCCGCAGGCGCCTGTGGCCAGCGGCCAGCGAGCCGCTTCATTCGTGGCCCCTTCTGCGCTGACGTGTTTTGCTGGCGCCCAGGCATCTCTCTCTCTCTCTCTCTCTCTCTCTCTCTCTCTCTCTCTCTCTCTCTCTGCGTCGTATGCCTATCCACCGATAGTACCCCACAGTGCGGTGCTTCTTTGGCCGTGAATGTTCCGAAGGCCGCCTAACGGTCCCTGGTAATGTTTTCTAGACATGCTCCTTAAAATTGCATTAGTCATCGCTGCGGTACACGTTTGCGAGTACAACTTGCGCAAACGAGGCAAAAATGAGACATCTCTGTGCGTACTGGAGAGGCGAGAGGTCGCTTTTGTTTCTGACACCGGTCTCTTCACTGCTTTTGTGCGGTCCTCCACGACTTCCTCCCCTGACATTAGAAAAAGCCCCATGCCACATACAGCCAACAGCCTCGTTTACTTGGTGGATCTGTCCTCTACAGTTTTTACCGTCTCCAGCTCCCTCTTGTGCCATGAAAGCTATTTGCGTGTCCTATCCTGCCCTGTACTCTCACTGTTTTCCACATTTTCTTTCCTCGACGATCCTGCGGAGCTCCACCTCATTTCTCAACTTAACAGTTCACGCAATTTTCACCATTCTTCTGTAGCACCAAAACTCAAATGCTTCCATTAGCTCCCTCTCTGGTTGCAGCATCGTCCACGGTTCACTGGTGTACAATTCTGTAGTCAGCTGTACATAGTGAAAGTTCCCTCTCGGGTTCTACGTTCGATACCAGGGCACTTCTCCTCGTTTTGTTCTGGCCTTGCATCGTTCGTCACGCCTTAATCTGCCTGCAATGTAGCAGAATTCGTTTCGACCGCTACCTGGACCTAATTTTGTTCAGTTCGTCGCTGATTTCGTATCTGCTACTCCTCATTACCTCGGTCTTCGTCATTAGACGAGAGTTACTGTGATTCTTACTGGGAGCTTATCTGATACCTTCCTTCTGTAGACCGAATACGTTCACAGAGGAGGGAGTCAAATTTCTTCCGCGCAGTCGCAAGCTGGCTTGTATCCTCAACCAGCACAGTAATTCGATTGCTCTGCAGGGCAGGGCACTCGTTTTTCACCCATATGCAGTCCTATCGCTTCATCTGCATCTACACGGATACCCTGGAGATCACATTCAAGTGCCTTGCTGACGGCGCCCAGTAACTAATGCATCAGACATACCGTTAACTCTGTCAGAAAGGCAACAAAGATCTCGCTGTTCGGTGACGAATCCCGTCTCGGCCAATGCAGATGGCAACAACTGAAATAAAGCAACCTACAGAAGACGGTACAAAGCTGTTACATACTCTTATTTGGATAACGTGTTAAAAGAACATTCGTATTTCAGGAGACTGCAGCAGAATGATGCCGACATCGGGCCACGATATGTTTCTGCTGACAACCATTCAGCCACCTTCAGCTATAGCACGTAGCTGACTTTATAGCAAAAACTGGCGTAGTGATACTAACTGAGCGACGTTCACCAGCAATGTCCAGTGTAAAAATGTCCTGCAGATGGCTCACCGGTTGTCAAGAGAAGCATAACGTGGCCGGATGCCACCATCCGGCTGCAATCCCGAAACAACAAAGAACTCACATTACGGCGGGAAATGAGAATTATTTTATGGCCGAGATGGAATTATTTGTCGTGTATTTTGACGGAATCGTGGAAACATCAGAGGACACAGACCCCGTTATTGGATATCAACTCGAAAATTACGTAATTTGAGTGCGGCGATTGTCAGTAAGTTCAGGACTAGTGTGTCTCCTTCGAGGTAGCAGCTGCGCAGCTTTTGTCTTCCTGCTAAGTCGAAATGGGGGTGACGTATCCGCGTCGACAGTGCAGTACAACGCAATGTTTCCAACTGAGATCACACTAGGGCACTGAGTCGGCAGCAGCCGCGGTACCGTGTCCCCCCCTCTGTTCTTTCCGTTACACACACACACGTAAGTGTGCGTTAATCAGAGCAAACAGCAGCATAAAGGTTACTGACGCGTCATTGCGTGGCAGAGAATCGGCCTCTGTCTCCTATGCGTGGCTACCCGGCAGTGTTGTCAGCAAGCTACTGTGCGTCTCTCTCTCTCCCTCCCCCTGGTTCCTGTCACGCAAACGCAGACGTCGCCGTGCCCCGGCTGGCTGGCTGCGACGCGGAACAGGCTTCACGGTCGGACGCACCGACGCACACGCCAGCAGGCGCGCGTGACGCCGCTTAAAGCAGCGTGAAAAGTGGCGGCAGCGGCAGTAATGAGCCCGCCTGCAGATAAGGAGCCACGGCGCCGGCCCCTGTGTGTGTGTGTGTGTGTGTGTGTAGCCGCCGCCGCCGCCACAAGCCCGCCTGACCAGCCCGACATTAAACTGCTCTCTCTCTCTCTCTCCCCCCCCCCTCGCTCTCTGTCGTTTGTTGTCTTTGCCTTTTTGTCCCTCCTCCTCCTCCTCCTCCTTCTCTACCTCTCGTCCCGTGTGCTGCCTCGGCGGCGCTGCGCTTCGGGTCGCCTCTTGTCTGGTCTTGACAGCGCGTTGTAAACTATCACCGAGGCTGCTGCTGTTGCCGCCGAGGGGGCAGAAAAGGACGACGAAAAAAAAAGAGTAGGGAGGGACGAGGGAAAAAGGAAGTGGATTGTGACCACGGCGCGGCGTTGCACGGCAGACGGGGAGGGTGGGGTGGGGAGGAACACAACAAGGCTCTGCGGACGGAAAAAAACGAAGGCAGACGCCTGCAGCCCTCGGTCCCTCTTCTTCCTTCTCCACCCGCCGCCACCTAGCGAGTCCTTTTCTCCTTATTGCGGCCAGCCGCGCCGCCGCCCCGGGTTAATTGAAGATAAGTCCGGCTTTTCTGTGTGTGTGTGTGTGTGTGTGTGTGTGTGTGTGTGTGTGTGTGCGCGTGCGTATATATATAGCGCATGAATGGGCGGCGCCGGCGCAGGCGTCTGCGGCTGAAGAATGGGCCGACCGCCGCGGCCCGATTAATTGCGCATGCCGGCCCACGCCACACGGTGGAACCGTCCGGCTTTTGTCTCTACCTGCTGCTCTGGCTGGCTCTGCCTCACGTCGCCGGCCGCACGGATCGCCTACTGCTGAGGGAATTAAGCTGCTGACATCTCCGTCTGCTTCACGGCTCTCGTACGTAATCCTGAGCAACTACCTACGCCGGGGAGCTATCGAGAACGGTGTTCCACAGGGTCAAGTCTTGGGACCCTTATTGTTCTTAATATATATTAATTACTTGCCACTCTACATTCGTGAAGATGCAGAGCTGATCCTTTCTGCTGATGACGCAACTATAGTAACCACGAAACTTCCTGGCAGATTAATACTGTGTGCCGGACCGAGACTCAAACTCGGGACCTTTGCGTTTCGCGGGCGAGCGCTCTACCAGAAGCTCTCCTGCGAACCATACCCAACAAACAAGAATTTGCCGAGGAAATTGTAAATAATGCCTCTCAGAAAATTAAGTGGTTCTCTGCAAATAGACTCTCAATAAATTTTGAGAAAACGCGGTATATACAGTTTTGTACAGTAAAATATAACAATACAGATTTTGAATAAAAATCTGTTACTAGGCAGAATATTCAAAATTTCTGGATGTGTGCATTGATGAGAGATTGAACTGGAAGAAACACATTGGTGATCTGCTGAAACGTTTAGGTTCAGCTACTTAACGCTGTTACGGTTTTTGCAAACTTTGATGATAAACATATCAGTAAAATAACCTACTTTCCCTATTTTAATTCACTGCTTTCATATGGCATATTTCGGGGTAATACCTCATTAAGAGAGAAAGTATTCATTGCAAAAAGCTTGTAATCACAATAATAGCTGGAAGCCCACCCAAGATCACATTTCAGACATTTATTTAACGAACTAAGCATGTTCACAGTATCTTCTCAACACACAAAATCACTTACGAAATTTGTTATTAATAACCAATCCCAGTTCAAAAATAACACAGCAGTGCATAGCTACAATACAAGAAGAAAGAATCATCTTAACTATTCTAGGTTAAATTATCTGGCACACAAAGGAGTGAATTACGCTGCCACAAAAATCTTTGGTCATTTACCAAATAGCATTAAAACACTGACATGCAGCCAACCAGAATTTAAAAGCGAATTAGAGGAATTTCTGTGCGTATCTACTCATACTCAGCAGACGAAATATTAGATATGAAGCAGTAATTGTTTAATAATAATAATTGATAATAATAATAGATGTAATATCGTGTAAAGAAACCTTACGTTAAACAGACAAATTGCAGATCATTACGAAATGTATTATTATCTATAGAACAAGTATAAATGTAACACGAATATGGCCTTGGTTGTGGTGTCGTAAGCAGCTTGAAGAAGCCATCGATCACACCTAGTGCACCACGTTTTGGTCCAAAGAAACATCAGTGATCACCGATACAGTTATTGACACTGCCCATAACCCTACGTTCTGGAGATAATTTTTCTGTTCGCTCTGTGCAAATACGCATCGCTTGCCTGTACACCTCCTGATACTTCTCAATTTTTCTTCTTTTACCACTGAACTGTTTGTGCATTTCTCAACATTTCAGTGACCAACAATACAATTTTTTACGCCATTTGCTTAGTCGTCAAGATACAGTTTGAAAAATACTGTGGTCCACTGCAAACGAAAAAGGCTGATTTTCTTCGTATCTCTCTCGTCGGCTGCAACTTCAATTACACACACACACACACACACACACACACACACACACACAGCTGCCCCTAGCGATGTCTTTCATGCAACCCGCACTACGTCTGTAAAGGGAAAGGTAGCCAGCCAGCAATGTAATCGATGTTACTTCCCTCCCAGAGCTTTCGGTAACTGAACAATACTGTAAAAAATACAAGTGAAGACTAGCCACGAGTTCCACGGTACTTTTGGACCGAGATACACCTTACTTGTGACATACTTATCCAAGTGTCTCCAAACTCACTTCGTGTTATTAGTGGTGTAGCCACGCAGGTTTTGGCCGTCCCTGTAAGTTTATTCCGTTCATACACTCCTGGAAATTGAAATAAGAACACCGTGAATTCATTGTCCCAGGAAGGGGAAACTTTATTGACACATTCCTGGGGTCAGATACATCACATGATCACACTGACAGAACCACAGGCACATAGACACAGGCAACAGAGCATGCACAATGTCGGCACTAGTACAGTGTATATCCACCTTTCGCAGCAATGCAGGCTGCTATTCTCCCATGGAGACGATCGTAGAGATGCTGGATGTAGTCCTGTGGAACGGCTTGCCATGCCATTTCCACCTGGCGCCTCAGTTGGACCAGCGTTCGTGCTGGACGTGCAGACCGCGTGAGACGACGCTTCATCCAGTCCCAAACATGCTCAATGGGGGACAGATCCGGAGATCTTGCTGGCCAGGGTAGTTGACCTACACCTTCTAGAGCACGTTGGGTGGCACGGGATACATGCGGACGTGCATTGTCCTGTTGGAACAGCAAGTTCCCTTGCCCGTCTAGGAATGGTAGAACGATGGGTTCGATGACGGTTTGGATGTACCGTGCACTATTCAGTGTCCCCTCGACGATCACCAGTGGTGTACGGCCAGTGTAGGAGATCTCTCCCCACACCATGATGCCGGGTGTTGGCCCTGTGTGCCTCGGTCGTATGCAGTCCTGATTGTGGCGCTCACCTGCACGGCGCCAAACACGCTTACGACCATCATTGGCACCAAGGCAGAAGCGACTCTCATCGCTGAAGACGACACGTCTCCATTCGTCCCTCCATTCACGCCTGTCGCGACACCACTGGAGGCGGGCTGCACGATGTTGGGGCGTGAGCGGAAGACGGCCTAACGGTGTGCGAGACCGTAGCCCAGCTTCATGGAGACGGTTGCGAATGGTCCTCGCCGATACCCCAGGAGCAACAGTGTCCCTAATTTGCTGGGAAGTGGCGGTGCGGTCCCCTACGGCACTGCGTAGGATCTTACGGTCTTGGCGTGCATCCGTGCGTCGCTGCGGTAAGGTCCCAGGTCGACGGGCACGTGCACCTTCCGCCGACCACTGGCGACAACATCGATGTACTGTGGAGACCTCACGCCCCACGTGTTGAGCAATTCGGCGGTACGTCCACCCGGCCTCCCGCATGCCCACTATACGCCTTCGCTCAAAGTCCGTCAACTGCACATACGGTTCACGTCCACGCTGTCGCGGCATGCTACCAGTGTTAAAGACTGCGATGGAGCTCCGTATGCCACGGCAAACTGGCTGACACTGACGGCGGCGGTGCACAAATGCTGCGCAGCTAGCGCCATTCGACGGCCAACACCGCGGTTCCTGGTGTGTCCGCTGTGCCGTGCGTGTGATCATTGCTTGTACAGCCCTCTCGCAGTGTCCGGAGCAAGTATGGTGGGTCTGACACACCGGTGTCAATGTGTTCTTTTTTCCATTTCCAGGAGTGTAGTACTATAAACGGGATAAACTTAGAGACTCCAAAACCTGTGTGACTACACCGCTGATTACACAAAGAAACATCGGAGACACTTGGATAAGTATGACAGAAGTAAGGTATATCTTGGTCTAAAAATACCGCGTAACTCATCGCCAGCCTTCGCTTGCAAAACGTATTTCGCTTTGCCGGAAAAGTATTTTCTTCCTTCAGGTTTGAGGAATGCATTTCAAAATTCTCCTTCCATGTTCAATAAGCTGCTTTTGTACGGGACAGTCAAATACAAACGAGACAGATGGAAAAAAGTAAACTATTATTTCAAAAGTAACCGCCATAATTGTTGACACATTTATCCTAGTGTGAGGCAAGACTGTCTATGCCATCACTGAAGAATGTCAACGGTTGCCGGCGAAGCCGTGATTGTACCGTGGCGCGCACATCTCCGTCCGAAGCGTTTCTAGTCACGAATGTCTTCCTTCAGGACTGCTAAAATAAAGAAATCGCATGGGAAAATGCCGGGACTTCATGCGGGTGTGCCGAGAAGTTGGTTCGCTGTAAAGCCCTTGCACATCTTACAAACAGTCCCGACCTCTCCCCGTCAGATTTCCATATTTTTGGACCCTTGAGATACGTTCGTGGTCGTAGATGTAATTCGGACGGAGGAGTCAAGTCCTGGGTACAGTCATTGTTCTCTACGCAGCCGCAATCATTTTTCCTTGAAAGCACGGATCGTCTTGTCTCGCAGTGGAATAAATGTATTAACAGTTAAGGCGATTGCTTTAGAAACAATAAACACATGACTTAATTTTTCCATCTGCCACTTTTCGGCTGCCCCTTGTACAAATTGCAAAATGTTTGTTAACTAGAGATGGCTTGTTGATGTAGAAGATACTTCGTCCTAAGGTATGGAAAAATCTGACAGGGAGAGAGAACGAAAGTGCAGAAATTAATAAGGCCGAATTAAAAAAAAAAGTATGAACATAGAGGAATCGTAACGTCAAATGTAAGCTACCAAAAGATCGGAAAACAAAAATAATGCTTTAAACAATTGAACCACTGTACCTTCAAACTTTCGTTTATACAGGTCTATCGAATGGAAGTCTAATGTTTATCGTTGAGTGAATGAAGTGTTACAATTACACACAATTTTTAGGGTAGTAGTAACAGATTTTCGTGGTGGTAAATTACACAAGATTTCAGGAAGATCGCGACTAAGATCTATACGGATCGCGAGTGAAAGAAAATGTTAGGCAAACTGATGTGCAAGATGAAGCTGTAGACAGGGCTTTTTTCAGACTGCGGGGATAACTCTAAAAGTTCATTATATCTTTTCAGTGCCGTTCGCCAGTAACCAAGGCATTAATTGCAAAATATAAAACATGCGCAATTGTTATTTATGAATGTTATATCAAACGAACGTCCGCGAATGTGTATAAAAAAGAAGCAATCGACAGTAATATTGCGTCGGTGCTCGTTTTTTTCCCCAGTGAGCTTTTTGTTCGTCGCTCGCGAGACCAAATGAGATTCATAAAAACTGAGCTCATATAAAATTAATCTCTTATACGTCAGTGGAATGCTTTGTACTCTCGAGCTAAAAACTCAGTTCCATTAGTAACAGAACTTGTGTGATTAAAATTAAATCTCCTACTCATCGAAGTACGTATTTTTCAAGAAAACAAAACTGTTGCATTATTAATACCCGGAGCGAATTTTGTGAATAGTCCTGTTTTCAGTTTCCATCTCTGGTAGGAATTTAACGGAATTTCGATGTATAACTTTTTTCGTTTATCTCCGCTTTCAGATATGCGGCTCTAATCGATAATTATCTGGCTGTTTCTTCTATTTATCTGAACGTGCTCGCTTGTGCAAATGAAATGTTTTAGTGATTTCTGGATGTTCTCATCATTTTTCTTTTGCACGTCTAATCCTTTATCTTCAAAGCAGAACCCGTAGTAATATCTGCATTAATCTCTTTTTCTGTGCTGTCTCCATTGGCCTCATTTTCCATTGTAGTGGCGTATTTTGTCTTCAAAGTACTTCGTTTACTTAATACGATCGTCTTCAATACTTGCTGTATATATGAATTCTAAAGTAGTGACTGGTATGCCAGTTTTCCGCGACCGAGATAAGTGTACAAACATTTTTTAAAATATTTATGGGTGTTTCAACTACATTCAGTCCTCGATATTATATTTTCGCAGTGCGTTTCGCCAATCCAATTGACAATTTCCGAAGAATGTGCCAGGCCGCACTTGTGTTCGGGCTATTTGTCCTATAGGAAAATGAATCTGACCTTTTTTTGTGTAGAAAGTCCAGTGTAGTTAAATTTTGATATGGGGTGCGTTTTTCCGGTAGAGACTGCTGTTTTGGAGTTACTCAAGAAAAACAGACCTTCAGTTCATACCACACCGATCCCCGTCCCTTCCCAGAACGATCAAGATTTTTGGTGTATTGTTCATGGCACTCTCTCCGCCCACTGTTCAAAATTTGCAAATACACGGATTCTTTTCCGTATTAGACCTTTCTTGGTCTTCATTGGTTCAAATGGCTCTGTCATCAGCCCCCTAGAACTTAGAACTACTTAAACCTAACTAACCTAAGGACATCACACACATCCATGCCCGAGGCAGGATTCGAACCTGCGACCGTAGCAGTCCCGCGGTGCCGGACTGCGCGCCTAGAACCACTAGACCACCGCGGCCGGCGCTCTTCATTGAGTTGGCTATTACGCCACCGGCAATTGACAGTTAAATCTTATTGTTTGGCCCTCTGACTACGAAACTTTGTTTGTAAGAGTTAACTTTAGATCGAATTGTAGACGTATTCAGTTTTTACATAACGTTTACGAAAGTCGTTTTTCTTTCATTGGCCTCACCTGCACATTTAACATAGTAATCTTAATGAAACAGCAGACAGAGCCGCTGGTCTTACAGCCCAGTAAACAAAGACCAAAGAATGTCGAATGTGGGGAAACAGTGTTGTCGCAAATTTTTGTGCAGCGGTAGGAAGAAGTCATGAGTGACATACTGAAAATGCTGGCCGGTGGGGAATGGAGTGCGTTTAAGTGGATGTCACTTTCTGTAAGCCCTTCTCGAAAAACTGTGACTTCCACTGAAAACGTATTCCACTACAAAATTGAACTACTTTAAATTTTCTACGACAGGGTTCCGTTTTTTTGTCTGGTACTAAAAGTTTGTGCGTAAAGAGCGAGAGAATATGAAAACCTCCCCCAACTCGCACGCACTACTGTATCGTAGCTGTTTTCTGGCCAATTAGAAGTGCTCCCGCGACTCGATAGACCACACGTGTCCTGTACGAAATTGTTCGGGTTGACTACCTCTACTCCACCGTGATACGTTGCAAACAATTATTGTTTATACAGTGTGTGAGGGAGGGGGGAGGAAGGTTATTAGTATATCGTTATGGAAGACATTCCCAAAACATCGGTTTTATCCGTCTAGCCACAGTTGCTTTACAGTTTGACGAGGTTGTACGCAGCTCTGCTGACAGGCTACAGCAACCTGAGATCTCTACGCTCGTAAATTATACTTACGCTCAAACCTCCAGATGCCACACACTCAGATCGGTACCAAACGTTGTAGAGCGACGGAGTATCAACCAAACCTCCGATTTAGCTCGTACTATGCACTTCTCCTCCAGCAGAACGGGCGTAATCGTTAATTAAAAGTGACACCAGAACTACGGGACACATGAAAAGTATAACAGTGCGTACTAAGTATACGTAGTTTCCGCAGAGAGTTGGTAGAGCGTTGGATCGTCGTACTAAGAATCCTGGGTTCAAAGCCCAGGGATGCCAATTTTTTTACCGTGTTACGCGTGAAAATTTTATATGGGGGTTATTAATACTTTTACAACGTGGTGCAAGTGTTTCTTTACTGAGCTCTTCCAGTTTGTTTACTCTGTGACACTACAAATGCACTAGCTGCTTCATCACGAGTGGTGTCTGTTCTGTCGCGCATATCCGAAAGAACACCACACCTATCTGTACAGATGTACTGTATAGGTTAGCTACTTTAAACTAACGAAGCGAAAGGAGACAGCCAAAAGAAGATTGCTACAAACTCGCGAAAGTCCTTTCACATGCCAGGAAAACGTTTTGTATACCAGTTTCACGCGCAAACAGTTAAAAACAATAACGGGTTTGAATGAACGCGGGACAGTTGGCACGACGACCACACACTCTACCAACTCACCCACACGAGATCTTCAAAACTGTTATTCACATATACAATTTTCGTGGGCTTCGTAGTTCTGACGTTACTTTTACCTACCGTTTACGCGTTTTCTACTGGATGACAGCACGTTTTACTGACTAAATCGGTGTTTTGTTTGATACTCTATCGACATACAACGTTTGGTAGCGATCTGAGTGTTTGACAAGTGGAGGGTTGGGTGTTAGTGTGAAGTGACTACATTGTATGTTGTTAGTTTTACGCTGAAGCGCCAAAGAAACTGGTATAGGCATGCGTGTTCAAGTGCAGAATAATGTAAGCAAGCAGACTACGGCGCCTATATAAGACAAGTGACTGGCGCAGTTATTAGATCGGTTACTGCTGCTACAATGGCATGGTAACAAGATTTGAGTTCGAACGTGGTGTTATACACACCATCTCCGAGGTAGCGATCAAGTGGGGATGTTCCCCTACGACCACGAGTGAATCCAATAAGACATCAAATCTCCGACATCGCCGCAAGAACGGGACCAACGACGACTGAAGAGAATCGTTCAACGTGACGTAAGTGCAATCCTTCCACAAACTGTGGAAGACCCACTCGTGTTCTCTTGACGACTGCAGAACACAAAGGTTTTACGCCTAGCCTGGGCCCGGCAACACAGACATTGGACTGTCGACGACTGCCAACTTGTTGCCTGGTCGGACGAGTCTCGTTTCAAATTGTATCGAGCGGATGGACGTGTACGGGTGTGGAGGAAACCTCATGCATCTGTAGACCCTGCATGTCAGCCGGGCACTTTCCGAGCTGGTGGAGGCTCTGTAATGGTGTGTCACTCTGGCAAGTGACACGTATGTAAGCGTCCTGTCTCATAGCCTGGATTAATTCGTGTCCTTTGTACATTCCTACGGGCTCGGGCAATTCCAGCAGGACAATGCGACACCCCATACGTCCAGAAATGGGGAGTGACTCCAGGAGCACTCCTCTGTGTATAAACACTTCCGCTGGCCACCGATCTCGCCAGACACGGACATCGTTGAGCATGTCTGGGATGCCTTGCAACGTGCTGTTCAGAAGAGATTTCCAGCCCCCGTGCTGTTACAGATTTATGGACAGCCCTGCAGCATTCGTGGTGGCAATTCCTCCAGCACTACTTCAGAAAAGTAGAGTCCGTGCCACGTCGTGTTGCGGCACTTCCGCTTGCTCGCGGAGGCGCTACACGATATGAGGCAGGTGTACCAGTGCTTTTGGCTCTTCAGTGTATTATAAAGCGGCGACATTAGTATATTTGCCGATTAGGGAACAGTTGTTTGAGTTTTAGTTTGTAATTGTGATCCCATTCCGGTGGTTCCCTCGTGGAGGACATTGAAATGGGTCCTCGCATCCTTCTTCCGTAGCTCAATCTGAATTGTTGCTCTGATGGAGGGGTTGACTTGAGAAACGTTCGTGACGTGAATAGAAAGTGAGAAAGGATAAGACTAGAATATACAACGCCATGTTGCACACGAGTCGGCCTGCCAACTGGATATCCTCTAAGAGACTTGAGAGAGTTGGCCCGAAGGGGCCGTAGGATTGTGAAGTACGCTCTGGCCGGCCTATCCTTCCGTACACGCGCTCTGATTAGTGTAATTAAACGAATGAAAGGCGTCGCGGAATTCCCGTTACAACGGCCTCGGCGAGGTTTTCAGCCGGCGCGCGCTGCCACACTCTGCCTCTTTGGCGCGGCGTGTGACACGGAAAGCCTGGCGATCCTTTGGCCCCTCAGTGAAAAATGAAGCCCAGCGCAGGTGCGTCGGTAACTGCGGCCCGTGCTAGTGAGCGCGCGTTGCCTGTGGAAGCACGCGCCGCGCCGCGCCTCACGTGAACCCCCGGCCCACACCTGCGTGTGTGTGTGCGTGTGTGTGTCTGCGCGCGCGCGCGTCTCGCCCGCAATGTAGCTTTTCTCCGGCCTCGCATAGCGCGCTCCTCTGCGGTGCTTATTGCGCTACGGACGAAAAGAAAAGAAAAGGGGAGGAGGGGGAAAAAGGCTCCCGGAGAGGCGCAGTGGTCCTTAGAAACGGCGCGCCGGCGGTTCGTGCGGTGCCGGCGGACTGATAATCACGCCGCCGGCGAGTGTGTGAGTGAAAGAGGAGAGGAGAGGACGAGGACGAAAAGGCACTCGCGCCGCAGATGAGTTCCCACGCGCCGAGCAGCGCGGGGCGGGCGCCGTGCGAGATGCGGGCGCCTCGCCACGCCACGCCACAGCGCGGCCTCTTCCCTTTCACGACACGCAGAGTGGAGGCGCAGCTGTATGAAAAGGGACCGTTGGTGGCTGGGGAAGGGAGGGGGAGAAGAAAAGAAAAGAAAAGGAAAGAAAGAAAAAAAGAAATCCGGCGCTCATTTCGACTGACAAGCCCGCAACTCGTCTTGCGAGGCAGTTCTGCCCCCCGTTCTTCTCGCTACTGCACTGCCGCCATGTTCCATTTCCTCCTGCGGGAGACGATCTCAAATCTCATTGGAGGCGTCGGCGTCGCTATCTTAGGCTGACGCGCCGTTAAATGAGGAATGTTTTTGTGCGCGCGCGTGCGTTGCTGATTGCGACTCGCGAGAGGAAAAGCGTCGCCGCATCGGACGCGCTCGTTCCTCACTTCGTTAATTACAGGGGGCGTGCTGGTGGCGTCTGTCTGCTTGTCGGTTAATATAAGCGTGAATTAAAGCGTACTGCAGACGCTGCCGCGCTGTACAGCTCGCGCAATATTTTCCTTTCCTTCCATTGAAAGCGATTCGGTGCCTCTCCAGAAGAGGCGGAACTGGAGAGCAGTATGTACGTGCGTAGTGCGCAGCTGTATTTCACTACGAATCGACCTCCTGCAGAAAGAGGAGGAAAAGCTCCCTGCCAAGAGTCTGGTAAGTGTGGAATACAACGCCAGCGGCTGATCACTTGAGAGACTCCAGGTCCCTGAACTCTGGCTCTGAGACTGCTCACTTACGTGTACAGCATTTGTTTGTTATTTCTCGCGCTGAACTCTCATTTTATTAGTATGAAAGGCGGCACGGTTACGAAGAAAGCAGAGAGAGAGCGTGGTGCGAAGTGGGCATCCGTAAGAGCGTCAGCACACCGTAAGAAGTAAGACTTGTTCGAAAGACTGCTGGGGCCACGTCAGTGCGTTAGGGGACAGAGGGGACACTACACATCAGCAAAGGAAATTCTTCGACGGCCCTGAATTATGCAAGCACATTTTCACATGGATAACCGTAGACGCAGACACTTTAGGGGTACACAGATTCTCTCGGGGGGGTAGGGTGGGGGGAGGCGTGTTAAAAGGTTGGTGACAGGAACGAGATCCGGCCACCCTCTAACATCGACAATGCCAAATACGATAATAAACATGCCGACCCCGTGTAGGTACGGGATAGAGACAAAAGAGAAGCAAGTGGAAGACTGCACGCGCTAATAAAATCGCATACACCAGTAGTAAAGTATCCTTGCAGTCAGTGATGAATACTAATTGGATAAAACGAAAATCAGTTGACGTCATCTTACTAGATATTTCTGAAATTTGACATCTTCCGCAAACGCTCTGTTCGTACTGATTAACATCGATCTGATTGATATTGTTATGAAATTAAATCATAATTAGGACTTTTACCTCTACTTTTACACGTCGCAAGCAACTGTACAGTATATCTTTCTGTCCTGGTTCATTGGCGTATTGAGCGTGCGAGAGAGATTGTAGGCCTCTTTTCGCACTTCAGTCCCTGTTATTATTAGAACCCGCACGCGGGTTACACTATGGAATGTGGCCCAGTCTTTTTCGAAAAACCGTTATTTAAATTTAGTGAAGGGTCTTTCGCGAGAGAAACTTTGCATTTCTTCCAACAGTTCCCGATTAAGTTCATCGAAGCTGAAAGTTTCTGGCAGATCCAAACTGTCTCTCGGACTTGCACTCGAACGTGGATCCTGGGACCAGAAAGTTTCATATCAGCGCACGCCCTGCTGTACACTGAAGATTAGCGTGAAAATTCGCCGACCATCTGTGTTAAACTTTAGTTAGGATCCTATGAATTCCTTCGATATCTGCAGACACGCCTGCTGCAAACGCTGGAGCGACATACGATGTTTGGTCACACAGCTCCTTGTTTGCTGTTTACCAACAGCTGCGCCATATGACTCCTCCTAAAACTGGCCGAGAATCCCAACACTGGGGGCGCGTGCCGGGACTGCAGATCGCCAGGCACGCACAGCTTCTAATGCCACCGTTTCCGTACTCGCGCCACTCTTTCTCGTACCGTCACGCAAATTGTGATCGCCCTTTGTCCACACCAGTACGAGACCCGCAAACACCCTCTGGCCTGCACTGTGTTGCTTACGAACAAGTGCCACAAAGTGTTCAATGCTGGGTATCATAATGTCATTATTTGACAACCGTTACCAGCGTTGTTTTCGGAAAAGCTTGATAGAACTTGGGACGAAAAGCAAGCAGAGCTCCGCGTTCAGGTCCAGACAGCCCAGCCGCGACGGCCCGACCGGCCGCCGTGTCATCCTCTGCCAATGAGGTCGTGTGAACTCAGTGCGGGCAGCACACCGCACTCACGGTCGTTGTTGCGGGATCCAGATTCCTTGGTGTACTAACAATTTTGTTATTGTCTTACTAGCTTCACCGAGGCGTTAAAAATTGTTTTTACCGAGTATGACGACGTAGACGTCTCTTTTAGGCGTTTAGAAATTGTAGCTTAAATATCTTCCAGTAAAGATCATCGCTTGTATTTGAAATACGTATTCTGGTATGCTTGTTACCGCATGAGCGGTTAACCACGCCATAAAAAACTGGAAAGAGGGAAAAAGTACGTAAAATGATGTTGTGCCTAGATTGCGCAGTTCCGTTAACTGTCCCCTTTCCTAGTCTTCCTAATATCTTCTAAACTTCGGTGTCTCAGGTGGAAAAAGTTCACTCCTGTACTGCTTTATACTGAAGATGTTTCAACAACACTGGAAGTTCGTGTGACTATCGTACGTTATTACATGGCTTATCAATAAGTACCAATTGTCATCAGCTATATTTGTACGGTGGCACAGTTCTGTAATGTACAAATCGCTTATATCTGATTTCTGTTTTTTTGGATGATACGATAATGAATTTACGCTCGAAATTAGTCTTCAAGTAATAAAAGAAATAATATTGCAACTGTCATGGCCCTCTTCAGCTCGTTGCATAATAAAAAGTTTCCGAAATCGGTGATGGCGAATGTCGGCATCTTTACTTAGGAAAGAAAACGCAAATGCCCTCCTTTTTTTTCATCCGAGCTCTCCACGTGGACGGGTTGAACCTAATCGATATCTGACGGCGAATTTCACACTTGATATGAAAATGTGGCATGTGACGTAATGTATGTATTAATGTGTATGTATGTGTGTACTTTATTTTTTCTGTGTTTTATTAGTTATTTAACTGGAACACACATTGAAAGACGCCTCCTAATTGTACAAGAAAATTACCAAGGCTGTAAAGAAGCTTCTAGTAAATGACCAAGTAAATATGAATAGCCACTCACTCTTTACACTGGTTTGTCGTGTAATAGACAGTAATACCAAACACGATCACAAATTCCATTTCTCTCCCAAAGTAAACAAATGAAAAATACCCCCCACCCGCTCCGCCCCCCCCCCCCCCCACACACACACAGAGAGAGAGAGAGAGAGAGAGAGAGAGAGAGAGAGAGAGAGAGAGAGAGGGGGGGGCGCACGATGACAGTATTTATTTGGTTTCTGCGTTTTTTTTTTTTTTTTATGTGTAACCTGTGGTGGCTGATCTGTAGTGTAGTGTGAGACGTGACCGTTCGGTTGTGAGTTGGCGAAGCCAAGGAAGTTCATGCGTCGAGAACAGAAATAAATCATTTTACGGCACGAATTTTACCACATTGTATTTCGCGACGCGAGGTTATTAAAGATGAAGAGGATGTTCCTCGAGTGCTTCGTTTTGTTGCACAGTGCAGACCCTACGAGCAGCGGCAGTAAGAGGAGAGAGATGTTTGCGGTCAGTGTTTCGCCTGTCGGCCGCGTGGCGGCGCTCGTTTGCTGTGCAGCGCTGCCGGCGCTGTTTGCCTGCCGCCTCCGAGAGGAGAGCGCCGAACAAACAGGAACGCAGTCCGACGTCCCGCAGCTCCGGCCCACGTGATGGCGAGCAGATTCTAAGTCAGAGCGCTCGTTCACTGTGTATTACCGTGCATGCGCCGTACAGTTTTCTATAGCGTGCACGTCTGGACACGATGGAACACCAGAGCTCCGCGCCTACATTGTTGAGCTTGCTTGTGAAAGTCATGCGTGCACCCTGTAGCGCGTGCGGCTACCACTGACGTCAGTTGTACAGGCTTCACTGCCAGGCAGAGAATACTCCGGCATTCACTAGCTCCGGGCTATAGTCTCAGGTGTCGTTTATAAGGTGGTACTTCTGCCAAAGCTGAATACTATACTCTCTCTTACTGATGCTACTCACTGGACAAGGGAAACGGTTACTTCAGTTCTGCGCCGTGAGCTTTTACTCGTTGCTGTACCGCCTCAAAGGAGACTAGTCATTCTCTGCCTCTTGTCAATCCTCTCTTAAGTATCTACGTGCTGTGTGTGTGTGTGTGTCCGCCTGCGTAGCGGTAGCATTACCGTCTACCACGCAAGGGGGCCCGGGTTCGATTCCCGGCAGGGGACTGGGTGTTGTGTGTCCGTTATCATCATTGACACGCAAGTCGCCGAAGTGGCGTCAGCTAAAAAGACTTGCAATACGGCGGCCGAACCCCGAAGCGGATATCCCATCCAACAAATGCCATACGATCAATCGCATGCTGTGTGATGCCAAAATTCTCAACAATATCACAGCAGCGAACGGACCATATTTAGACGAGCGGAAAAATGCTGGAGCACAAAAAAGGCTGATGTTCTCCTGTTTTAAAAGACTCTGGGTGAAAACAGGGGTACCGAGCTGCCACATCCTACCGTCCTCACCACAGAAATTTTCCCAAAACATCTGGAATGTGAACATACTAGAGTTCTTTTTAACACGCAACTCAAAAGTTTCACTCCCACAAGGTCCCCTGGCAGTAACTCACACCCACTCGCCCATCCACTTCCACTCGCTCATTCTCACTCATTCACTCAGCCCAACTCATTGTCATTGTCATTGCCTCTGCGTGTCTCTGTCTGTCACTACCTCCTGTGTCACAGCCACATCTCCTTTGTTCTCTCCTCCTACTAGTCTCTCCTCTCACTGCCATTGTCTCCCTCTTGCTGTCTCATTCCTTCCTTCCCACTCTCTCTCTCTCTCTCTCTCTCTCTCTCTCTCTCTCTCTCTCTCTCTCTCTCTCTCTCTCTCTCTCTCTCCCCCCCCCTCCCTCCCCCCTCTCCCTGCCACCCTTGTTGTCATTGTCATATACTTTCTCATTATCACTGGCTTTCACCCCAATTCCTGTCTCCCCCGCACTGTCTCCTTCACTGTTTTCCTAGCACTGTTCTGTCACTGTCAACCATATCCCACTGCTGCCTCACTATCATTGCCTCCTTCGCTGTCACGGTACCACAAGCACTGTATTATATTTTCCAGTATTTCTTACTTTTCCATCTCTTTCTCACTGCCACTGTCGCCTTCTCTCTCAGCATATAAAAGCGCGAGTATGTTCGCATGTAACAATTTTTGAGAAAAATTTTAGAGGTGGTAAGGAAGGTAGAACGAGGGAGTCTTTTAAAACAGGATGATATTCCAGAGTATTTATTTTTTGTTCGTAATCCTGAGTTGCTGTAGTAACAGCAGTAGTAGTAACGTGCGTGGTACTGTATTCAAGCCTTCTTCTCCCTCTGTGATTTCTACTCCCCTCGGTTCCATTAGTATATTAACTATTCTTTGATACCTGCCAATATGTTTCTTTTTTGTACAAGTTGTGCCTTCTGTTTGCTTCCTTCTTTATTCGATGCAGTTCTTCTACGTTATTTGCTAAGTCTAGCCGTCTAATCTTCAGCATTCTCGTATACCATAAAATTTCAGAAACTTCTATTCTCTTATTCCTCATAGACATTGTCCTCACGGTTTCACTTTGATACATGCAGCATTGACATACACCTCTTTTTCAGGAAAGGTTTTGTTGCTTATTTATTATAAATCAGCTATTCGGAATCAGCGCCTAACGCAATCCACAATGTAACACAGGAATTAGCTTAATTTTTCGAGGAACTTGGCGGCGGAGTAGGAGTGGAGAGCCACGAGCAAACTCTTAAATTTCGATTTGAAACCGTAAATTACTGTTAAGATTTCTGAAGTCTTTCGGTGTCTTATTGAAAATGGATGCAGCACAACACTGCACACCCTCCTGCACCAGTGCTGTAAGAGAATGAAACAGGTACAGCCGCACTTACGTCATTTTGTACGGCTACCAGTTTCGGCGCGTCACTGCACCATCTTCAGGCCTAAGCTGACGATAAAGGGGGAATCGCCATCCGTATACAAGATGCGTTGATGGCAGCACACTGGTTTACGCAAACTACCTGTAATTGTGATGTTCCTCCGAGCAGAGTCAACGGAGAGGGATCCAAATGCGAATCGGATTTCCGCCTAGTCTTAACTGACTAATGAACAGGGGTCGATAGAAGTTTCGCGAACTTGGCCGCTTATTGCCCGAACCGCCCTTTTCTTCGCCAAAAGTACCCTTTGAGGATGGAAAGAGTCATTCCAAAATATAAAACCGTACGTCATAAGCGAATGAAAATAAGGAAAGCAGACTACTTTTCGAGTAGAACTATCATTTAGTTCAGATACTGTTCTAATATTAAATATGACAGGATTAAGTCTCGGAACAAGATCCTTAACGTAAGATTTCCAGATGGTTTACTGTCTGAACACTCGGAAATTTGAACTGTTCAGTCTCATTAATTATATGTCCATTATTTGTAATTAGAACGTCAGGTTTTGGTGAATTGTGTTAGAAACTGTAAAAACTGAGTCTCTGATTTAGCCTTCGTTTATTTTCTATAAGAAGCGAATTTGTGACTCGAATTGCATTATTTAGAACCTCGAACGTTACACTACATAGTGTCGACCGCTCAAATTACAGGCGGTAAACCTCGTGTCCTAAACCAAAGTGGATTCTAAGCGAGCCGGTTTGGATTTGGCGTCTGCACCGTCGAAATACGTGCTCGTTTCCTCGAGGGAATGCCACGCCTGTTCCCTTCCCCCGGTTGCCGTGTAATTTAGCGCGTGCTGGATCGTTCGTACCGGTAGTGTTGGCTGAAGGTTAATGGGGAACACGCTGGAGGATGGCGAGTCTGTACAAAAGTGCGGCGGCGCGGCGGAAGAGCGCGGCAGCAAGCAGTAGTGGCGGGGCTGCAGCGACCCCACCCCACCCTGTTCTGTTCTGTTCTGCTCGCCTCGCCTCGCCTCGCTAACGAGGCGCGCCGCTTCTTGCCCGCGAACCGCGTCGCCTGCGTCTGCCTGTCTGCCTCTGTCTCTGTGCGTGAGTGCGTGTGTGCGTGTGTGTGCCGAGTGGCGAAGCGCCCTTTGAGGCGACGGCAAACACGGACGCCGCTGCGGCCGACATATCGCCGCAAATATTTACCTGCTGGCCAAGTCTGGCGGCGGCTCCAATATTTGTCGCCGCGACCCGGCCGCCGGCCCCTCGCACGCACCGACACGCGTGCTGCGTGCGTGCGCCGGAAGTCGCTGGCCACTAGCCGCTACCGTCGCCCCGGCGACGCCCGCCACGGCTTTTAAATATGCAGAGCGCGAGGCGAGGGCGTGTCCGCCCACACCCTTTGTATGTGTGTGTGTCGGCGAGTCTGCGGTAAAAAAAAATATTTAAAAAAAACTCGGGAAATTTGACATCGCTCCATGTCATACCCAGAGTTATCTTAATGTGCTGAATGTATACGTTAGCCTTCTCTCTATCGGCGGATGCTACCATCTTAGCAAACTTAGCAGAGGACAGCCTGCCGGATGACAGTACACCACGCCAGGAATTCACAAACTTTTCCTTTGTCGGAATGCTTTGAGAAGCCTGGTGCTTTGATGGAATACCTTGCTCATTCTGAAGGTTAAACATTATTTCATTCATTCTGTGATTACTTCAGTTTTACAGAAATTACGATAAAATTAAAAACTATTAGTATCCTCAAAATATCGAAAAGAAAAATGCTGTGTTATTGATAGCTTTTGGTGGAGCACGTACTCAGTTCCCCTGGAACACGCGCGTCATGCGAAACACAGTTTGGGAACCCTGCGCTAGGCGCCTGCTGCCGAGACTCACACATCACATTTCAATCGATGTACCCGAGGAAGCAATTTTTGTTTGGTACTTTAGGCTGGGGCATTTCGTGACAACGCTTGTCCCAGCCAAATAAATTCCTTGCTCAGAGTGTAACACCCCCACCCCTGTTTTTTAGTAACGTGTTAACAGATAGAATAAAGTCCCAGAACACAATAAAACATAACTCGGTGGCTAATACAAGATTCCTCATACTCCTTTAAACAGCCTACGCTACTGTCTAACACGATTCCTACAGCTTCGTCAGTTGTCATCCTGCCATTCGTATGTATCTGCGAAGTGCCTGTACCATCTAGTCTTCTGTTTCCAACGCAGGGTACCGCACTGGACTCGCATTCGTGAGGACGACGGTTCAAACCCACGTCCGGCCATCCTGATTTAGGTTTCGGTGACTTCCGTAAATTGCTTCAGGCAAATGATGGCATGGTTTCTTGAAAAAGGCACGACCGACTCCCTTCCGCTCCACCCAAATCAGCCAATTCCTAATTACTTTCTTACTGTGTTCTTATTCCCCCGAAGAAGCAGTATTCTAAGCTTGGTCGTATTTGTAGTCACATTTAAATCGGGGACTGACAGGGAACGCAACAATGTAGCAAACGACTGCAAATTTTTCAACTATCTGATATTAAGCTGTTTGCACAGTTTTCAGACTCGCTGTAATAAGAGCTCGTACTCAGCCCGTAAGAAATACTACGAATCCAAGATGATCTGAAAAGAAGGAAAAAATCCGAATTATACATTCTTCGTGTTGTCTGCCAACTTACAGCAACTGCAAGCGACTGGAGAATCTGCAACCAGTTACTCAAACGCTACATGGAAACGTGCATCATTCATGTTCCTCTCATAATTTGTCGCCCTCTACTTACATCAGCTTCTTAGACGGGTATTAGCTTCTCCAAATTTGAAACTATAAAATCAGACCCAGCAGTAGAAGTCACTCTGTCATGTTACCTGCAACGTACAAGCGAGGTACTGAACAACTTGATGTCAGTAAGAGCGTGAGTGGGTATTGACAGGCAACCGTGCAACTTCCTACGGCACATACTGTAATCAAAAACGTACTTTATGACATCGACCCAGACCAGGCGTATTTAATGAGGTTAGGTAAGTAGACTGCTTCCAGGTTCATAACTAGAGTGTCAGCGAAGACAACACGGATCCAGAACTCCTGGAGGTGCCCGATTATAGCCGCGAGAATTAGATTTGAGTGTCCCCTGCGTAATGAATGTAATACTCTGGCGCACGAGTCGTGTCTGTGCCCGTCACCCTCGCTGTATCTTGCCTAGACACCAACTCCGGACCTACCGAAAATCCAAAATTAGTTATTGTAAGCGCTAAACTTCTCTTCTGTCACATTATTCAGTTTTTACAGTGAGCAAGAAGGAAAGGAAAGCACGATATATTTGGGGAAGTAATTAAATTGAAAAAAGGGAAAGTTCTACAATGGACTACAAAAGTCTCGGAAGGTCAGTTTATGGAATAGTGCCTCGAAAGAACATAACTAAAAGTAACATAAGGGTGAGTAAGAGTTATACAAGTGAATCAGATGACAGTGAGACAGTTATATAAGGAAATATGCACCGAATCCAGTAGAAGAGTTTTGCTGTTTGTGGATCAAAATAATTGACGATGGTACAGATCGAGACAATAGAAAACGCTCACTGGCAGTAGTGTGACAGGATTTTAGAAAGAGAGAAATGTTTAAAAATGTAAGCGTTACGAAGTCTTCTGGAAGTATTTGTCCGGAGTATACCTTTATATTGCGCAGAAACCTCAAAGATAAATAGCGCAGAGTAGAAGAAACTAGTTTTTGAAGTGGGGGAAATAAGGTGGGTAGTTCACATAAACAAAGAAAAGGCTCTGAATCGAACTGGGCATGAAGGAATTTTACGCCAAGACCCGACTTAAAGAAGGGACAGGTTGATAGGACAGGTACTGAAGCAGCGAGGAATCGCCAGTTTGGGAAGGGGCGGTAGGGTTTCAAGACAACGAGTTGGTTCAAGTGGATGGTAGGTTGTAGTTTTTATGCAGAGCTGAAGAGACTAGGACAGGATAGACTAATTGGGAGAACTGAGTTCGACTAGTCTTCCCACTGAAGATGTTAGCAAGTGGTATCTGTGATCGTTTCTGATATTCTTATCCTCGGCAGACTAGCGACACTCCGGTATCACCTTATCGCGTGTGAAGGCAAGCCACTGTAAATCTGGAATGTTTCCGCTTTTCCCCTTTGCAAAGCGACGTACGCACTGCCGTGGCGGCCGGGTTCCACTCGGCGTCCAGTCTGTGTGTCCCGCTCGCTGTCACGTGTCCGCTCCCAGGAGCCGCTGCGGATGTTTGCTCGTCGCGATACTCCACGGTGGCGGCGGCGGTGGCGGGCGCCGTGTGAAACGGAATGGCGTTTTAAATATGCAGCCGGCACGGCGCGGCGCGGTGTTACGCTTTGTAGGTGGCCGTTCAAACTTTAATCCGGCCTCTAAATGCGCTGAATATATAAATTAGCCCTGCGCGGCGTCGCTTCACGGTCGATACCCGAGGTCGCGGCCGGCACGCAACCCGGGGCCCCGTCTGTTTTTGTTCTTCGCCTCTCTGTGAATAACAAGTAGACAGACCTGGCTTCCCAGCCGTTCTCCGCGGCCGTGGTCGGGCGGAGGCGGGAATATTTTGCTCGCTACCCTCGCTCCGTTGCCGACTTTGGTGCCGAGCTGACAACATGCTGCCGCCAGTCGATTCCGCGCCGCACTGGTCTCGAGGTTTCAGTAATGAACACACTATTTCAGCCGACATGTAGCTAAGTGCCACTCTGTGGCTTTAGCTGTCCTGCTGCTAACAGATTCAGGTTAGGGCAGAGCCGCTTGGTAGCCACACATGATTATAAAAACACACACACATTCTGCCATGTTACTGTGTATCCTGTCTTTTTCTGATTCACGTCTCCTATTCGTATCTTGTACCCGACAAATCGCACATCACGAATAGTTAGACACCCAGCGAAGTTGTACTGTGATATTGGGAATTGTGTTCAAATTTGGGAAGAAGCACCAAAAAATGGTTTACACGGCTCTGAGCACTATGGGACTTAACATCTGATGTCATCAGTCCTCTAGAACTTAGAACTACTTAGACCTAACTAAGCCAAGGACATCACACACATCCATGCCCGAGGCAGGATTGGAACCTACGACCATAGGAGTCGCGCGGTTCCGTACTGAAGCGCCTAGAACCGCTCAGCCACACCCGCCGGCGAAGGAGCACCGATCCACACTTCCCAATATTTACACGTTTTTCGTTGACTTCAGCTGAGTTCTGGGATGGTTCCGTTAGAGAATCTTCGTCGTTTGTATCTGAGATCCATCCCTAGTGACTTTGAAGTTGACGCGACGTTTAATTATATTCTTGCTTGCTTGCTTGCTTGCTTCCTTCCTTCCTTCCTTCCTTCCTTCCTGCCTGCCTTCCTTCGTCACAGTATACCTCTAGCAGCATAGTAGAGCAGTCCCCTTTCGCAGGGTGTCTAATGAGAAATAATAAATATTTCGGGGAGAGTGGAATCCAAGATTTCGGTCGGGGAGGATAGGGAGCACGACGGCACTGATTTTTTTTATCGCTGTGCTGTCTGCAGATCGTCTACAGTAAATCTACGTGTTTTTTCATCAATTCTACGAAACAGAGATAGATATTAGCTTAACATTGTTGCCAAAAGTCTCGAAAAGTTCTTCAGATTTTTCACGATACTCTAATAAACGTGCTGAACGACATCGGCGACATATTTTTTAGATATATACATGGTTTATGAGTGTATGTATAATATTGTTTCAAAACAATCTCGAAAAGTTATTTACCTCAAATTTTTTGCACAACACACTAATAAAACTGTGGATGGACATAAGCTACAAGGTACATAAATATCTATGATATCTCAAGAGGAATCACCAAAATTCTCGGATAATATTTTTACACTATACCGTAACAGACATTCAGACTGACACGGGCTACATATTTTTTTAAACAACAAATGTACAGGTCTCGTGTGAAAACAGACTCGGGTAAAGAAAATCCTGTGCTGTACTCTTTTGTGGAAGTGTGCGGTTTTGTTTCCTTTCTCAGACTCAGACAAAGCCTTTCCTCCATGCTTATTGGTTCTCATTATATGCATTTTAAAAAAGTATACAGAACAATATGTAATTTTGTTTTCTTCCTCGCAGTTGGATAGAAAAGTTTTGTATATGGCTCATCGGCTTATGATTAGAACAGTACTGCAGAATACGAATTTTCAGTAACAATCACGAGGCTCAAGGTCGGAGGAGAAGAGAGAGTATTCGGGGGGGGGGGGGGGGGGGGGGAGGAAGAGAGAGAGAGAGAGAGAGAGAGAGAGAGAGAGAGAGAGAGGGGGGGGCGGAGGAGGGTGTGCACACAGAGAGGAGGGGAAAGAAACAAGCATGTATATCCAATTTCCATACAAATTTAATAATAGCGAAGCATTGCCGGGTTTCATACTACCAACTAAATAACGAGAAAATTTTCGACACTCTTAAGCCTGAAAGCTATGTTTCAAAGAATCTTTTTCTTCTGTCTTAAAGTCCTTGGGTGGGGGGAGGCGTAGCGGCTCGTGTCTCCCTCCTCCAGGTTCACCACTGATTCAGGGTAAAGTTATGGATCGTGCATGAGACAGTATACTGCGGTTGAGAGAGCGCTTTTAAGCGTTAAGAGTGCAATTTTTAGCCGGTGAAGGTCCCCATCCGAATCGTCTTACGAGAGAGAACAGTCCACACCTAATGTCTGAACATCGCTCTGTGACAAATGTGCATAACAAGAAATAATAGACTACTTGGGTGGGGTCATCAGTATGCTGATAAGGGGAAAAAAATCGTTTGACCTGCAAGAAAACTTAGTTCTGCCTTCTTCACTAAAAGCTGATAGTAGAAAGGTCGAAACTTGCTGGGAGATGGAAACACAGTGCCATGCCGGTAGTTAAACCCGCAACCTTCGCCTTTCCGCACGCAGTTGCTTTACCTAAGAAAGACTCAAGCCAGCCTACAGACCTTTGCTTCTGTCAGTACCTCATCATCAACTTCACAGAAGTTGCTGGACTAGCACTCCTGGAGGAAAGGATATTGCAAACAAACATCTGTGACATCTTCGGGATTGTTTTCAGAATGAGTGTTTTTTAGGAGTAAGAAACTTCACTTCAGTGTGAAAAATTTGAGTAACAAGATTTTCAAAATGGTGAACGGCGTCGAAGGTCTTTCGTAATTTATGTGCGCGGTGACTTTGCGTTTCGGGGTAATTATTTAATATTATAAATTACAAGATGTACTACGAACTCATGCCTCCTAAACGTTTTGATCACACATTTAAATATGTACGTTTACTCTGTCAGTAGTAACCACGATATACCGATGAGTGCGTTGTAACGTTATAGAGATTGGTTTAATACATATTTAGTCTGCATTAAAAATAATCGTCCCACTACGATACAAAGATGGGCTGATATGACTTCGCTGTTTATAGAGCCTGAAACTAAATCCACGAGCCTAGATAAATTGGAAAAAGACTAATATTAACTGATTCTTCCGTCTCTGCATGGCGAAACCACTTTATAAATTATAAATGAAAAGCAGTAAACTGTTTATGTTCTGTGGTATGATTTACTTCGTTTTCAGCTTACAAGGCTATCATCAGTCTGTATACCGTAGAACACTGATGGCCAACCTGGTCGTTACTGCCCAGTAACGCTTGTTCCAGCTTTCATGTTGGACGGCAGGCGGTAAGGATTATACAAACATTTTCATCAGGTTTTCATAAAATTTTGACACAAAGTGTTTGCTAAGTAATTACGGTGGTGTTGTATGCTTTAACTTGCTGTAACTCTCCATTATAAATTTTGTTAAGTAAAGGTACGTCCCTACTTTATAGGTCGTCTTTACTGTGGAACCGGAGGACGGTTAGAAAATTTTACTACTTCGGAGATACAAAAGTGAACGATAGGTAAAAAAGGTTGATTACCCTGCAGTAGAACGTCCACAATTTAGTGCTTTTCATTTTTTATTTGGGAAAAAATTCGTGTAAACAATGCCTGGTGTTCGGTGCGTGTTATAGTACGGCTAATAAATGCTTGGTAGGGGAGAATACTAAACACTGCACCTTCTTTTTTTGAAAAAGAAAGGTTCATCCTGGTACTATTAGACGATAAAAGAAAACGTTAATGCGCTGCGCCTCGTTTCTTGGTAGTGCCTGCATCCACTTTTGAAGTGTGGGGTTGGGTTCAACCTTGCGTTGCGCGCCTAGATTTGGACTGGAAGCGCTTCTCCACCACGACTTCTTTTGCTTTTTGTTCCAGACGGAGATTTCCAAGAGACTGAACGCCATCATCGCGCAAATCCTGCCCTTCCTGTCACAAGAGGTGAGTACCATGCACGCTGCGCCGAGTGAAATATCCCGCGTCCAGAGCAACTGCAGCTAACGCAACGCAGTTAAATTTGCTCCCACCCCGTCACACTGATTGATTTTGTTTCGCTATACATTAGCTGCATTCGCAGTGCCTCTGCGTGACACAATTAAAATTACTCTCAAATTAATAGGTTTAAATCGTAGATTGTATACAGCTCTGCCGGGATTATGATTTACAATACATTTTCACTTTAAACTAATTATTCTTTTTGTTGGAAATTAGAAAATCAGTTTTGTTTGTATAATGTTACACAAAATGCCCTTTATCGCTTGTAACTGATTTACATTTCGCTGCAGATTTATTGCTAATTACCGACATTATATTATGCAGCACTTTTAAAAAAACTGATACTAACTCACGTCACGTGGAAATGTGCTTTGCACTTTTTTATCGTTCTGCGTTTATTAACGCTATTAGAGCACATTGGCTTTGAAATTATAATGGGAAAAAAGCAAAAAGCTGTAACTATATTTTTTTTTACAAGGAATGTTTGAGACGAGCTGTGTCTGTTATTTACACGGAAACTTGATTTGGGTTTAAGGAAGTTAAACGAGACATTACTACCAAATAAAAGTCCGTGCGAGCAAGTTCGGGAGTTCAGACTGCTTCACTGTGCACATTAGTATTCTTCTTTCCTCAGTAACCCACTTAGAATTACGGTGCCGTATCGGAGGTGAGAGTTTTGTTTCCTTAAAGATCTCCTTAATTACCAAATACAGATTTTCATAACCTGTCCTCAGCTGCGTAAGACATGATCGATTATGTAGATCTTTTTTATTTTCGTGCGGCACAATCAATTCAGACAATAACACCTAAATTAAAGAAAAGACATTTCATTCCACCTATAAAGGAAAACACAAGAAGTACCCAAGGAAAGAATAGCTGCTTCACAGCTTCCCATACCACTAGCCGCGCATCTGGACGGTACTGCGTTCGCGGCCATTAACGTTATTATTCTCGTACTTGCTTAAATCACTGTCGTCGAATAAAGATGATGAGTCTTTCACGAAGTCCTGTTAATTCTTTCTCCTGGATATTATTCTTTAATGATTCGCTGCCGAGGGCGTTGAAACAACTGATAATATTTTTTAAAGTTTTGCATTCTTGTTCCCATTGCCTTTCCTTTTTTCACTACCGGGATATTTGTGTAACTCATCAACCTTCATTTGACTGTCAACAAGCTTTGTATGTCTGACATTTTTATTTATACGCTACTTTTCTTTTCTCTGGTACTAATCATCTGTATTACCGTTCCAAGAAGTAAGGAGTGCTGTCGACAAGGGATCTCAGATCGATTCCATATTCCTAGATTTCCAGAAGGCTTTTGATACCGTTCCTCACAAGCGACTATTAATCAAATTGCGTGCACATGGAGTATCGTCTCAGTTGTGTGACTCGATTCGTGATTTCCTCGGAGAGAGGTCACAGTTCATAGTGATAGACGGTAAATCATCGTGCAGAACAGAAGTGATATCTGGCGTTCCGCAAGGTAGTGTCATAGGCCCTCTGCTGTTCCTGATTTACATAAATGATCTAGGTGATAATCTGAGCAGCCCCCTTAGACTGTTTGCAGATGGTGCTGTAATTTACCGTCTAGTAAAATCATCAGACGATCAATTCCAATTACAAAGTGATCTAGAGAGAATTTCTGTATGGTGCGAAAGTGGCAATTGGCAGTAAACAAAGAAAAGTGCGAGGTCATCCACTAAAGAAATCCGATAAATTTTGGGAATACGATAAATCGCACAAATCTAACGGCTGTCAATTCGACTGAATACCTAGGAATTACAATTACGAGCAACTTAAATTGGAAAGACCACATAGATAATATTGTGGGGAAGGCGAAACAAATACAGTGCTTTGTTGTCAGAACACTTAGAAGATGCGACAAACCCACTAAAGCGGCAGCCTACATTACACTTGTCCGTCCTCTGCTGGAATACTGCTGTGCGGTGTGGGATCTATACCAGCTAGGGTTGAGCGGAGGACACCGAAAAAGTGCAAAGAAGGGCAGCTCGTTTCGTGTTATCGCGCAATAGGGGTGAGAATGTCAGTGATATGATACGCGAGTTGGGGTGGCAGTCACTGAAACAAAGGCGAGATCTATTTTCGAAATTTCAATCGCCAACTTTCTCTTCCGAATGGGAAAATGTTTTGTTGACACCCACCTACGTAGGGAGAAATGATCATCATAATAAAATTAGAGAAATCAGAGCTCGAACGGAAAGATTTAGGTGTTCCTTTTTCCCACGCGCCATTCGAGAGTGGAATGGTATAGTAGTAGTAGGAAAATGGTTCGGTGAACCCTCTGCCAGGCACTTAAGTGTGAATTGCAGAGTAACCCTGTAGATGTAGAACGTAGGTGCAAGGCGTGTATTTTGTGTTAGTGCAGTGTGTAGTATGTACCAGTATTCTGCTTGACCTGTGGCCAAATACTCAGTGTTACTCTCGTTCATGACTCGATCACACACCCACGGACTTGTTTTCATAATATTAAAACGTTAATTCTTCTTTCCCGTAACGAATCTTCCAGACACAAAGACGTATGTGAGTATTTATGAACTGTGCGTTCGCAGGGGTGGGGGTGGGAGGCGGTGCGGTTGCACCTGTAGTGCATTTTACAGGTTAACGATTAACAACGGCTGCGCAGAGTTGATCCGGGAAGTTGAAAGTTGCCACGATGTGAGAACGCCGTACATGCTCAGAAAACGGTGGCATAACATACTTGTAAGTCGCGTCGAGTCGTGCCCTAGAAATGCGGCCGCTCTCGGTCTTTCCTGTCGAGGTAGTGCGTCGTGGAAACAGCGTCCTCGTTTTCTGCTTGATATATAGTAGAAACTACGTATACTCTCGCTGAGGAAGGAATTCCAGCATCCAGTCACTATTTATGACATCGAATGTATTACGCTTCACCAGTTCGGATTATTACATGAGACTAGCAGCATGTCTGATACTTGTCCTTGGTCAACATTGTGATCCGTAAGTCAAAATGTGTAATAATATGACTTTCAAATCGTTATCTTTGCTTAGTTCGATATTTTGCAATTCCTGATTACGTCCGTTAGAAAGGCGCAACCCCTTAGTCCACGTCGTGGGAGACGGGCAATGGCACGTAGTAGCGATGCCCTGTAGCTGTGAAGTACTTCGGGAAAAGAGAGGGTGAGGGGGGGGGGAGGGGGAAATCCCTTTGCTTTTAAGCTTGCAATATTTTCACATTTATTGGGAAATCATTAACGCTTTTATTACTTTGTAGACGTCTACTAATACACGAATAGTATCTTTTTATTTATTTAAAGTGGTCATGGTACGTGTCAGTCTATTTCTTAACAAATACATATCGTGAACGCAAAAGTTGCTACTAGTCGATTTAAATGTTGCTGTAACGCGACGAGGGGGGGGGGGGGGGGCAGTGATATTCACGTACCCTATTTTTACTTTGTATGAAAACTTTTGAAAGTCCTGGCTAAAGTTCTTTGCCAAGTCAGTTTTTCATTTAGTCAAGTTGGTTGATGACTTCATTTGCGTAGTCCTGCATTCTCACTCGTTTGCCTTTACTGGCTACGTGTAGCAATCACACCCTCTTGGTACAGTTGTGTACACTGACTTTTACTGCTGCGTCCTAGCTGCAAGAGAAGTACTTTTTCCCCTATGGAAACCTGAGGTAGGCACTTGTGAATGTCGAGCCTTTTCAACATGCGCGACAAGTGCTGCCAACTGTTGGGCATCACTACGGAAATGTCAGCAAGTCATAGCAGCAGTGCGCAGCATCCCGTAACCACCAGAATGCACGGATGTGGTTGGATTGGTTCGCTATATTCTGCTGTATAATTGAATATTGTTATTTTGCACCGTAATTATCGAATGATCATTTTACTGTTTATTATAATACATAATATTTCGTAATTAGTCCATAAAATGAAGCCAAGCGTACGATGTGTGTTTCGGAAACTGGTACATGTTTTTTTTTATAAACCTCGCATCTAAAATCATTAAAAAACTACTAAGAGCATTACCACTTAAATAAAAAGTTTTGCTTTCTCCAGAAAAGATTAAAGTCTGACAGGTTTAAGACAGCTGCAGCCGTGGTCTCGCAGCGGTGCGGTAGCGCGGCCCGCTATCCGCAGAGGCCGTGCTTCGTGTGCTGACGCCAGCCGCCTGAGAAGCACTTTGTCGCAGACGGGGGAGAACAGTACAAAAAGCGTGTGTCCGGCAGAGGTGCACTCGTGTGCCCGCCGCTGTTTACCCGTCCTGGCTTTTGTGCCGCAGCTGCCGTGTCGCATTAGGCGGCGGCGAGTCCGCGTCGGTAAAAGGCCGCACCCGCTCTGTACCCGACGACTTGGCTCTGTGTACGCGTCCCGGTGCCGTGCACCTATGGCGGTTGCTGTATGGAGCTCCCACGACCACACTCCAGCCGGCTGCCTACTCTACTAACTACCGTCGCTGGTGTATAAGCGCTACGCCTGGCCACTTTTTCAGCTTCTGAATATCTCTAAAAAAAATTAAAATATTCGGAAAACTATCGCTCTCACTTCTTGCCGTAATACTTCTCGTGTTTGCTTTATGCTGTCTCTGCTGAACTCTAAAGTACCTAACAACCCCCACCATACTTAAAATAACAAGCAAGAATAAAAGTGTAATTGCTGCACGTTTCACTCGTAGCAATTTAAGCTGTGCTCTTAGGTTCCTGCCGAATCACACCCTCTGAAATCGCTACGTGTTAGCAAAAACGACCAGATATTTGCGACAAGCTAGAATAAAAACGTCATTGCCGGTCGTTTCACTCGCAGCAATTTCATCTTTCGTTTCTAAATCACTCTAAAGTTTTACAATGGAAGCCGGCCGGAGTGTCCGAGCGGTTCTAGGCCCTTCAGTCTGGAACCGCGCGACCGCTACGGTCGCAGGTTCGAATCTTGCCTCGGGCACGGATGTCTGTGTCGTCCTTAGGTTAGTTAGGTTTAAGTAATTCCAAGTTCTAGGGGACTGATGACCTCAGATGTTAGCTCCCATAGTGCTCAGAGCCATTAGAACCATTAGAATGGAAGAAGCTCATTTATGAGAGACAGCACTTTCTTATATGTAAATAACATCGACTGTTGCAGACCGTACTTCTAGCACGTTAATAAGACTTTCAGAACCTGTTACAAATGCGAAGACGAAGAAAAAAAATTAGCATGTAATAGCATATGAACATACTTTCTTCAACGCCACAATTCAGTCTAACCACACCACCACACCGAGCACATACAACTCAAGATCTTTCATCCATTTTAGGATCTCCTGTACACTTTTACCCACATTTAATTAGAACAAATCGTAAGAAGAGTGACGTATTTATGATAAATCTTCAATGTACTGTTGTCTTGAAACGGCGTACTGCCATAACACACAAGTTATAAAATGAAAACAATGAAATACGACGAAATCCAGTATGGCGTCTGCAAAGTTGTTCATCGACTTCGGCAGCAGCTTCGAGTAGCAAGTCGTTTTGACGTCAGTTCCGTGCTAGGTTCGAGCAGCACTAGCTTCCGCCTACAGACAGGGCAGTAGACTGACGCGGTACCCGGCGCCTAGCCCACTCTGCATCGCCCCCCATCCACCCACCGCACTGCCTGTAGCCTACTCCATCACAGTAATCTGCGGTGCTCCGAAATGGCCAATGCGTAGCTACTAGGAAACATTTCTCCTGTTTAATTACCTCAGCTTCCTCACGTTTCTGTCAGCTTTCGTGGCATCACGTGAATTTCTACTCGCCGCCAAAATGTGTGTGTCCTCGGCCCTCTAGACAAAGGGCCGGATCGCTCAGAAGACTATGAAACATATATCAGAGGACCTCGATCAATTTGCAGCACCACTGCACAAATAAAAAATGAATTTATTGCGGAGTTAATTACGTTCTCTGTGTTAATTTTTTGTCCAGCTAAAGCAAGTAATATATTTAGATAATGCATATTTGGTAAAAAAACTGGTCGTAGATGTTGGTAACTTTTTTGCAGAAATTTCACACAAAACGAAAGAAATTATTTGCAAATGTATGTTAAAGTACCACGTTAGTGTTCTTTGACACTGGGAAGGATAAAATTACTGATTTTATAATTTCTTCCTCCACTGTACCTGCTAAATGGATTTTACTCGTGGTTGCTGGACAAATGTACCTTTCTTTTGCTCCTGTTTCTCTCAACTCCATTGTCTCAACGGAATACATCGGAAGCATATTAATTACGATGTCCGCACTCGCGGTACGCGTATTTAGGGCCACAGGCGTGACGAATTATTGCACACAAACCCTGAGTCCTGTACATGGCGTTGGATCGCCCACGCTGTTTGATCGCTCTTTCTTTCTCCTTCGCGTAGCCCGTCGGTGGGCATTGTGTGTTTAATGACAGGGGACTTTGCTGGTGCCGTCGTTGGTTGTTGTCCTCATTTCGAGGCTTTCTTTGAGTCGCGCAAGTGCTTCGGTGACTCGGCGGCGTCGCGAGGGACCCGGCCCATCTTGCGGCGGGTTTTCATCACATCGGCGGCGCACTCGCTTGTCTGCCTTTGTGCCGGCCCTCTGTCGCACTATTGCCATTGTTTTTTGGTTCGCAGTTAGCGGTGTGCCCATTCATTACGGCCGCCCTTCCCCCTGAGACCATTAACTGTTGATTACAGCTTCTGCCATCGCCGTATTGTTCACTCACTTTGCGTCTCGGGCAGAACGGGGCTGAGCATACCGCGTTGCAGCCTATTTACGTAATTCTCTCTTCCCGCGGAAGAGGAGGAAGATTTTTAATGGTGCGACTTTTTTGTCGCCGCGTCTCGCCGACAAACGGCGCCGCATTCAGCCGCCTGGTGCTGTCGCTTTGTCTCCGCCATTCGCGTCCCACGCCTCGCAGACTTCCAGAAATTCCCGCCGCATTAGTGTCGGAGAGCGTCTTCCGCATTCGAGGTATTCACAGGCGGCTCTTCGGCTGCGTTGGAGCCGGACCGCCGCCACCTGCTTCCAGGACTCGACCCCATCACAGATTTCTTCAGCTCTTCTATTTTAAAACCTAATAACTTACAACATGCCAGGTAGTTCCATGGTCCATCGTAGCTCAGACAGATTAGATTATGGCATCGCCACCGACACTTTAATTCACTCGGGCGCATTACACGTAGACACGCCCCGTGAGGCGCTGTGTCGAGGAATGAGTGCGCTCCGGAAGCGCGAAGCGGGCTCCAGTTCACGGAAGAGCTCCTGCTATGGTCTTGCCGTAACACGATTTCCCAAGGACTTCACTCAGTGGAACAGGGGTCAAAATAAGCGAACACCTGTCTCGACTTAGCCGTAGACACTGGACCGTTTGTGGTAAAACGACGGTCCAAGTTTCAGGTGTATTTCAGAGGTACTTCGTATGTCTTTCGCCACGTAATATCCTCAGACGAAATGGTGGCACAGTGGTTAGCGTCGCGGCTTGTCGTCGTCGTCGTCGTCGTCGTCGTCGTCGTCGTCTTCAGTCCTGAGACTGGTTTGATGCAGCTCTCCATACTACTGTATCCTGTGCGAGCTACTTCATCTCCCAGTACGTATTGCAGCCTACATCCATACAGTAAAGCTGAATGCCCTCGGGGAAAATTACGGCTGTAGTTTCCGCTCGCTTTCAGCCGTTTGCAGTACCAGCACAGCAAGGCCGTTTTGGTTAGTGTTACAAGGCCAGATCAGTTAATCATCCAGACTGTTGCCCTTGCAACTACTGAAAAGGCTGCTGCCCCCTCTTCAGGAACGACACGTTTGTCTGGCCTCTCAACAGACACCCCTCCGTTGTGGTTGCACCTACGGTACGGCTATCTGTATCGCTGAGGCACGCAAGCCTCCCCACCAACGGCAAGGTCCGCGGTTCATGGGGGGGAGGGGGCGTGTTCGATAACAGATTATTATTATTACTGTCGATGTTTTCACGACATAAAATATACTTTTCCTACTACTATACCTGAAGTAACTGCTCTTTGAACTGAACCGTCGTGCAGTGCTGAGACACTGGGCTCGCATTTGGGAGAGTGGCGGTTAAAATCCCCGTCCGCCCTCAAGTTCTATCTTTTCTGCGATTTCCCAAACTGTTTAAGGCGACTGCTCGGATGGCTCCCTTCAATGGGCGCGACCGATTTTCTTCTTTCATCCTTCTGCAATCAGAGCTCATGCTCGGTTTCTGATGACCTCGTCATCGACGCGACGTTAAATCCTAAAATTCATTCGTTTCTCCCTTCCTCTTCGAATTAATATTGCGTTTGGGATCTGTCTCTATACAAATGTGTCAACTACTGGAGGAATAATTCTTGAATATCGCGCCGTATTAATGTGTCAGAGGGGCACGATATTTAGTCATCAAATCGAGACGCCATTGTCATGTGCTCTGACGTCAAAGACAACACAATAAGCCATCAGTACAACTGGTCGCCGAGGAGGAAAAAGAGACCATCGCAGTAGATCACACCACCTGATGTTGGCGTCTCGATTTGACGTCGATACATCTTGTCACTCTGGCGGCCGTCACACCTGTAGAATTTTTCCTGGACTGCCGCCGGAAAAGACTTCGCTCTAAAGTTTCCACCGATGTTCGTACTACTTCGCACCTTTAAACCACAATAAACAAACGAAAACCCGCTATTACTGCTAATTCATAGAGCCAGTTGTACAGTTGCCCTAAAATTAAGTTAGCAGTCTTCGGAGATGCCAAAAGCCTACTGTGCCTCTCCGGATGTATTGCGTTAAAGTTATGAGGCTGTCTGTATTCGATTAATTTGTTCATGTAGGATACCTTTATTAGAACTAAAGATGACAACCAGATGTGTTATTTGGTAAAGCAACAGTATGGTGTTTCCTTCCCAATTAACTAAACTAGTAGTCTGCAAAAAGTAATAAACTCTGAACCAGCTGGCTTCGTATAGTAGGAAAATGTATTAATTCCTACAAAGAAAAGTACAATGTACATAAATATAATGACAATGTTAATACTTCTGTTAGCCTCTGAGGCAGTATTTTGCCGTTTTTCTTGTAGACATTGCTTCAGGGCAGCCTCACTTCGTGTTTCGTGTTTCCTGGCCATTCTTTCAAGCACACTCCAAAGAGGTTCAACTGGTTTAGGGTCTGCGCTATGTACTGCAAACATGATACCAGGCGAACAGTTTTCGCTATATGTGTAGGGCCATTGTCTTGTTGAAAATAGCAGTATGTGCGTAAACCCAAGCTATCGACACTTTCTTGCAGATAATCCTGTACTATATTTAAATACTCGAATGTATTATGTTACCTTCAACAAAAACAAGTTGTCCAACACCAGATGTAGCCATTCATCCTCATACCATAATTCCTCGACCACCGTGCGTTACTGCGTGTTGCATGTGTTTGGGATTCAGCTCAGTATATGGTTATCTCCACATCTACATTCTGCCATAATTTAGAAATTTATTAAATTTACTTTCATCTGTGGACGGTGTCGTGTCCCATAAACTTGTGTTATTGCTTTTATGCTCTCTAGCAAGTTAAAGTCTCAATTTCATGCTCTTCTTGCTGATATATGGTCTTCTAGCTACCCTAGCTACATGATGTGCATTTCTTAATAAGGAACATCCGATGGTGTGATTTTCTCCCTGAACTGTTCGTTAAAATGTGCAGGCAATGCACAGTTTTCAAATTTACAATCTTTTTTGACCATCCTTATTAATATATTTCGTTCCCATTGCGTTATCTTCTGTGGTCGACCTCTTCTTTTGGTACTAATGAGAGTATTTCTTTCTCTAAATCGCGGTATTGCGGACTGCGCAGTCGCCCGGTTCTTCCAATAATGTCAGTTATTAACTATTTCTGAAAATGATTTAGGCTATTCATTTTAGGAGATAACTATTTGTCTTTCCTCTACAGTTATTTTCTTCGATTTGCGGCCCATTTAGTTGTTCCACGGCGTTCACCGTCTATCAGAACTAATATTCACGAGGCGCAGCTCTGCACTGAACGCGGTTCATTAGTCGTTTCTACGCTTACAGTTCGGGTGGTGTGCGTATAATTTTTTCCGCACTGTGTGAAGCCAGCTGGTACAGAATTTTTATTTACTTTCTGCAGAACGTTAATTTAGTTGATCTCTGTATATAAAGGGCAGTGTACCGACTGACCGATTCACTCACCGACCATCGCTCAGTCCAAACCACGAGGGACAGAAACTTGAAATTTGCAGAGGGTGGTGATGTTATACTGTAGGCGTCGTTCCAGAAGAGAGATTTTGAAATTCCATCCCGAAGGGAGTGAAATAGGGGATGAAAGATTTTATGAACATGTTTAATTATCAATGTACTTTTAAAAGTAAATCTATGAAAATTTGAATTAGGCTTCTAGATTGGAAATAAGAAATAGATATTTCACTGTTTTTGGTAATGAAACCTCCGTGGTAGTGAAAAAGGGGGTCAAATGTTCATGCAAATATTTGATTATGGTAGTATGTTTGAAGTTAAATTATGAAAATTTGTATTTGATTCTCTCTTAGAAATTAAAACAAAAAAATTCGATTAACTGTGTCTGGAGACTCAACTCCTAAGTGGTTTTCAAAGGCATGTCTACGGCAATTTGAATTTGGCTTCTCTGTTAGAAATAAAATTACGTATTTCACTGTTGTTGGAAATGCAACCCCTATGGGTGCGAAATAGGGGATGAGAAATTTTAAGGAAATGTTTCATTATATTAAAAAGATTTAAAGCTGAACCTGTGAAAACTGGTATTTTACTTTACGGTTAGACAGAAGGAAATTTGTGCTAGGCGATGAAAGTTTCACCACAAGAACGCAAAAGGCACGATCTACAAAAACTTTGGACTCGAGCTACCAGAATCACCTTTTGGTCTGAAGTAAACTTGGGAATATCGTGCTTCGGTAAAAATTAGTGTGAAAATGTTAGAGGGTGGTGTAATTTGTAAATAACGTAAAAACTGGATTAAGGAAAAACAAGAAAAAGAATGTGCAGACTAAAGTCCAAGAGTACGTGAGCGAAGCAGTTGGCGCTAAGCTAGTCCTTTGACAAGTACAGATTAGGAAGGAACCCCGATACTGTTGGTTTACCAAATAACAGCTCTGGTTATCTTACCTCCTAATAAATATATTCTATAGGGACCGAGGTGTGTGAATACTTTCATCCGTCACTGTAGCGAGAGCAGGCAGAGATGCAGCGCAACTGAACCAGTGGGCAGTGGCACTTTCACTGTAGCAGATGTGTGTCAAGATGGTGTGCCTGACTACGGAAGCCGCGAACGTCCGTACCCTATTTGCGAGAAGAAGCGGCGCAGCGGCGACAAGCAGAGAGCAAACAGTTGGGCAGGTGGCCCCCCTCTGGCCGCGGTACGCTGCCCGCTCCCACGCGGGAACTCGTCGGCATTCGTCTCAATTACGGCGCCTCTCGGCCCGCTGACGGCTCCATTAAACAACGAGTCGGCGGACCGCTATTCGTAATCTCGGCTGCTCGCAGCCGGCGCTGATTGCACGCTGGTGCGCGCCGCGTCACCCTGCGAGCCGCCGCAGTTGCTGTGCCAGGCTGATTAGCGGCACAGTGGGCAGTGCGAGTGACGCGTCGTCGTCAACAGTACCACTCCACTGTGGCGACTGACGTCAGCATCTGTGATCGAAATGTGCCATACGGCTTGGAAGAGAAATGCAAACCACAGTTCAGTAAGATAGAAACGCCCTCGACAGATGACGAGGGCAGAGCTCCACTTTCCCCCAACTGTTTTTGTTTCTGGAATTAGCTGTACGTCGTCGTGGCTCAAAAAATGGTTCAAATGGCTCTGAGCACTATGCGATTTAACTTCTGAAGTCATCAGTCCCCTAGGACTTAGAACTAATTAAACCTAACTAACCTAAGGACATCACACACATCCGTGTCCGAGGCAGGATTCGAACCTGCGACCGTAGCGGTCGCGCGGTTCCAGACTGAAGCGCCTAGAACCGCTCGGCCACACAGGCCGGCAAGGAAGTGGTAAACAGCACCATCTGCGTATCAACTGAATCGATAGGACCCACCTATCGGCGCCCCAAATACTATTGTCGAAGTATGTATTAAAATAAACACACAGTAATCCTTTGCTCCCGTTCCGCCAACTGTCCGAAGGTGTGGAAATGGGTTGCGCTTGCCGACGATTTTGATCTCACCGAACCATGGCCAATACAGAAACGGCCCTGGGCTGTACACCAAAAAAAATATTAACCAATGTCAACGAGATACGAGTATACAACGGCAGATGTGTTGTTCCGTACTACCGATGGAAAAAGCCAACTTCGGTAGAATGTCAACATGGTGACAGCAGACGATTCACCACGTTACTGTACAAGGCTATTTACGCTTTTTAGCTATCTGACTTCTTTATTGTGACCCAGGATGAAATACATTGTATAAAAAATGACAGCTTGTTATTCTTGCGATTTATGCTCTTCTGTTGTTCTCGACTTCTATGCCTTTTTAGGCTGTTAATAGTATCTTAAGTATTTGACTATAGTAATTGGCTGTGTTGCTAAATAAATACGAAGATAATGCACTGCTTCATTGTTACGTACGGACTGATTATCTGCCCACATTCTTAGTGAGTACTTACAGTATGCGTTTACCATGATGTTTTGTCGATGGCAAAATTTTTCCATGTTGCAACACGATTTCATCATGAATTATTAATGCGCTAACATAACACGTGTCTACATGTCTATAACTAACAGATTTTTCGCATGCACAAAACAAGACAGCACGCTTCCACGAACAAGTCTCGCCAATTGCGTTGTTCCTGGCTTACGCCATACATCTCTGAAGGACGTACTTTGCCCACAAGACAAGACTCTTCCAGGAGTGCTAGTTCTGCGAGGTTCGCAGGAGAGCTTCTGTTAAGTTTGGAAGGTAGGAGACGAGGTACTGGCAGAATTAAAGCTGTGAGGGCGGGCCGTGAGTCGTGCTTGGGTAGCTCAGTTGGTAGAGCACTTGCCCGCGAAAAGCAAAGGTCCCGAGTTCGAGTCTCGGTCCGACACACAGTTTTAATCTGCCAGGAAGTTTCGAGACAAGAGATGTTCGTGAGCGGCAGTGCACGCGTCAGTACGAATCTACGAAGGCTCCCGATGATGCCTAGGTCCATTCGAACAGGCGCACCGAGCCATGTAGTGCAATGACACAAATGGTGCAGGCAGCCTGGCCGTCGACGAGTCCAAAGTACGCTGGTCCAGCCAGTCGCGTCACGGTAGCGAGCATGGCCCGATCGGTTGATGAACACACCGCACCAACACATCGGTGTTGATAAAAAGTGTCAACTGTTTCAAGGGCACTCAGCACGTGGCCTCGTCTGTGTTACGTAAGTTTACGGTGGCACCTCTAGCAACAACTCAATTCTCCGTGAACAAACCGTTGCGATAAGGTTACATGCTACATTTTGTACAACGCCGGAGCTTCACAACCATCACACTAAAGGACATAAACTGACGGAAAAACAATCGCAGCACTCAGGAGTAGTTGCACGACTGTGACGAAAGTTGGTAGGCATGTTTTTACATCTGAAAGATGACGATTCATATTTCGCGCCAGTTGCATAAAAGTGGCGTTAGTAGCGCTTCTATGAGGATGCGGATCGGGTTAGCTTTAAATACACGCTGTAACGGTCGCGTGCCATAGTTACGTTTGAGACTGGACGTGGTGAGGGGTGTTCGTCGGGACTGCTTTTAAGGTGACAAAGACACCATTAAGACCACCTCACAGAGTGGGAACGAGGTCGTGTAAATGGGCTGCGAGAAGCTGGATGTTTCTTCTGCGGTGTTACAGGAAGACTTGGCAGAAATGGATCCGCCGAACATAGTTCGTGGCGGCGATGGTCGCAGGCATGTACGGTGGCAACAATACCGGGCTCTGGAGGGCCACTTGACACCAGAGAGGCACAGGACCACCGTGTTCGGCTGCACGACTCCGTCTCAGTGACGCGTCGAACAAATCGGCTACTTGGAGGACAGCTCCGTGCCGTACGCCCCGTAGCGTGCATTGCACCGACCCCAGACCACCGCCATTTGCGACTTAAGTGCTGTCAAGCCAGAGCTCATTGGACGGCAGTATGGAGGTCTGCTGGTTTTTTATATGAAACCTGGGTTCGGCCTCGGTGCCAGTGATTGCCGTGTGTTCATTAGGGGGAGGTCAGTTGAAAGCCTGCAGCTATCTTGTCTCTGTACCACACACACTTGATCTACAGCTGGAGTTACGGCCTGGGGTGCGATTTCATAGGACAGCGGGAGCCCTCTGGAGGTAATCCCACGCAACCTCAGTCTGTTGTTATGACTGGTTGTGCTGCCATTCGTGAACAGTATGCCAGAGGGTGTTTTCCGACAGGATAATGCTCGTCCACATAGCGCTGTTGTAACCGATCGTGCTGCACGGTGTGTCGGTATGTTGCGTTGACCTGCTCGATCACCAGATCTGTGTCCAATCGGGCGGACAACTGCAGCGTCATCCACAACCAGCGTTAACCGTCCCTATATCGACCGACCGAGAGTAACAGGCACCGAACTCTGACACAATGCATGCACGTTTGTGAGCTTACATTCAACATTCTGATGTATAAGCATTTCACATTTGCAGTGGTTTCCCTCGCTCTTACATTAATCTGTGATCTTGCAGTGTTAATCACGTAAATAGGTTACCTGACAAATGTACTCCCCAAATTTCAGTAATCTGTATTAATTTTTGGTGTTGCGATTTTTTTATCCGTCTATATTAATAGAAGTAATTTGCCTTATTTTGATGATCGGAATCCAGCATCCCCCACCTTTCCTCCTCCTGCACTGCAGTTATTTTGTCTAGAGATTTACGGGACCTACTTTGAGATTACTTTTTACGCTGAGAAGACTAGAGATGGTGATATTTTGTGGTTTTGTGTTGCAGCATCAACAACAGGTGGCGACGGCGGTGGAGCGAGCTAAGCAGGTCACCATGACTGAACTGAACGCCGTCGTAGGGGTGAGTCGAGTCCGTCTTTCACACTAGGATACACCCCCCCCCCCCCCTCACTCTCTCTGTGTGTGTCTCTGTGTGTCCACGCACTTCAGGCGTCACTTCTCTTGAACGTGATTCCTTATTTTCTTCTAACACCTCTCTTCGCAAACAAACAAAAAACATTAACAGTAAATCCCTTTGAAAAACTGATTGTTGCTGAAATGTTTAGATGTATTTTATTTTAATTTCACTGCTATTATTTCCCAAATAATTGTAATAATTAACATTTATACCTCATATAAGACGCACTTGAGCACTGTACTTTTCGTATTTTATTCCAGTTTCTTCCATATTCAGTCATAAATGGACTAGTTAACATTAGCGAAACCTATGGTTATAATGTTGTATACAGTGTACTATTGTCAGTCAAGGTATTTTGGTCTTCATTTATTGTTATAGGTTCGTGGATACATTGCTAGCTGGGATTGTGAGGCGTGTGTAGTGGTAAATGAATCTACACGGATAAGCAGTTCCACATTTAGAATACATCCACGGCATGTTTTTGAATTTCATGTTCAAACAGTACGTAGCTTATAATCCGAGAGGATCGTCCGTAAGAGAAAACATTGTGAACTTGTCGCGATTTGTTGTGGATCGGTTCCATACCGCGTGGCAGCCGTACGACTGTTGGTTGCATAGCAAGTAGAGCTGTGAAACTACCGTAGGCTACTGTAGACTGTCATAAGTAAGAGTAGATTACGCTAGTTTTCCTAGTAGCCTCGGTCATTTGAGATAGTAACGTTTGGTGTGTACGCGCACGCGATCAGTGTCGTGTTAGATTCCCCTAGAAACCGGAAGCGGTGAACCTTCTAGAAACCGACCGAGGATGTGCAGGGTATTTCGCACTTTTGTGGAGAGGACTTACTAGATCAAGTTTTACATAGGAATCCATGTCCGGAAATAGTCATCCAACGACCCTGCACAGCGTCGAAGTTACAGGCGCTGGCCCCTGTAAATGTATGCATGTATACAGACAGGGTGATCACGTGGTGGTGATACAAACTGTCTGAGGTGATGGAGAGGGGGTAGAGGGGTCCCTTTACTGGAAACACTCGAGTTGAATGTTGTAACCGAAAGTCGTTCTGATACCCCTGACTGTATAATACAGGTACTGGTACTGTTCTTGCTAAAACTGTAGGGTAGGCAACTTTCAGAGATGGTAGTATGGACCAAAACAAGGAAAAAAGTTCAGCAAACACGGGCACTAAACTGCTGCGAGCATTTGTCCATCTCTGCTTCTGTGAAACACATCTCCTCTATTAAACAAATGCCCGTAGCGCTTAAGGTATGCCATCTTAGAGTCCATGTTTATTGGACATTTTTCCCTTGCTTTGGTCCATTCTACCACCTCTGAGGGTTGCCTACCAGTACACGTATTCCACTGTGAGAGTTACCGGAACGGTTTTCGCTTATAACATTCGACTCATTCAGATTTATTCCAGTCCATCATCCCTGAAAGTACCGTACCGGTGTGTAACGTAGTTGGAAGACTTTTCCGGACATGAATTCCTACGTAAAACTTGATCTACCAAGTCCCCTCTGGAAGTGTGTCATGTGAATTGTGAAACACCTTGTATAAAGGGCCGCGTAACTTATGGAACATAACTGTTGCAAATACTAATCCTCCTGTCTGTCACTGTAAAATAAACATTATTTATAGCAAAATTGAAATTATCAATGTTTAGTTCAGGTTTCATTTTAAAACTGATTTGTAACGTGAAACATAGGGATGTTGTAATAAAAATATAAAATAATACAGATTTATCATATTCTGTTAGGAAACGCAATCCCTAAAAAAGTAAAATTATATAAAAAAGCAAAACAAAAACTTAGCAAACACAGCTTAGATACTTCATCGAGCTTATATAAAACATGTTTGTGTTATTCATAAACAACTTGACACTTATTGATAATAACGGTAAACTTTCGCCTTTGATCCTGATGAAGGACGTTCCACTGTTTTAGGTTTCTAGGTGTAAACCGTGCTAGTTGCAGCAAAAGTAGTAGCTTTCGTTGCATAAAAACGGAGAAGCTACGCTATCAACTAATTTTTATTACCCACAAAATGCAATTTATACTGGCAAAAATATGAAATGCGCAATGGACTAACACTGGACGATGTGAGGTTCTGATTACGTGTAAAACAAAGAACAAAGAGAAGGCGTTTGCGTTTTTTTTTTTCTTCCTGCAAATACTAGCAGTAGTACAGGTAATCCTGCATTTACTTCGTCATTTTTTATGTATAGGTATAAACTACCAACCGTAGTTTTGGTAGAGCGTAACTTTAGTGGCAAGTGAATTACTTTCAGTTTAATGTTTATTCCTTGCTGTATACAAACAGACGTTTTGAGTAATTTCAATCACTCTGTGCGATTCTTCCCTTCATAACTACTCAGGTTTCACTCTGTTACATACTCGGGCATGGCTTGTTCTGCGACTTGGATTTCCCGATGAAGTACTTTCCCGGATCAACTTTTTTTTCCCTCATGCACGAAGTCCAGTAGGCAGTTGTGGTACTACTTCTGAATTGATCAGTCGACGCACCACCGTTACTTACAAGGGGAAACCACGACGTTGGGATCACACCTTTACTAGGCCATTAAAACAACATAACGTGCAAATAGTAAGCTGCACTACTCTGACAATTCCGAGAAAATCGCAAGAGAAGTTTTACGCGTTCATTAAGTAACAGATATATCTGTTCGTAGGGTGGTTAGTTGTTCCCGCTCACCCTTAATTTTTTAATCCATTTTTTCATCACTGGTCATATTATTCAATTTATGACATTTGGGAGGTAACATAATAAAGAAACACGTGTATTTGCATGAAGTTGTAGTGAATTTCGTATTATTTGACTGCTTACTATTTTTGATTAAATTTAATCGTGAGAACAAACATATTAATAACTCTCGGCAAGTAAATGAAGTAATGCGTATAGTTTTCATGAAAATGTGTGCCTGTCGTGATGTACGAACTCCCTTACGCATGCAATCTGGTAAGGTACTGGGAACTTCTTTGCACCTCGTCGCCTCGACCTGCACTCACTCAGGTAGACTCTATTTGACAGTTAACTCGCATAGCGTAAGATGAAGCTAATGAGGCAAGGACGAGTAGTGTAGGTACAAGTTTTTTGAGTATCACAGAATTCACACTTGTGCTACAAAAGTAAAGGTTTGTGCGGGAGTCGAACCGCCGCCTGTTCTACGTTCGTCTTACGAAAGCTCCAATGTAACCACTTGACCACCACGAACTCTACCATCCCGCACCTACGCATAGATACATCAGTTACGTAATAGACGCATAAAACTCATCTTGCTATTTTCTCGGAATTGCCAGAGTAGTTCGTGCGGTAGCGTTCTCGCTTCCCGCGCCCGGGTTCCCGGGTTCGATTCCCGGCGGGGTCAGGGATTTTCTCTGCCTCGTGATGACTGGGTGTTGTGTGATGTCCTTAGGTTAGTTAGGTTTAAGTAGTTCTAAGTTGTAGGGGACTGATGACCATAGATGTTAAGTCCCATAGTGCTCAGAGCCATTTGAACCATTTTTTGCCAGAGTAGTGCACCTTGCTACTTAAACATTATTGTTTAAATAGCCTACTAAAGGTGTACAAAGTATGAAGTAAATCCGTGATCCCAACGTCGTGGCGTCCCCTTGTTCGTAAGATTTCACTTTCTATCAGTACACGTCCCTGTGAGTAGATGCTGTATAAAAGCGGGCCTTTTGAGTATCTCCTAACCTCGTACTCAAAATCACGTGGTCTAGCGACGCGTTCATGTTTTTATTCTATCAGCTCGACAGGACCGATAACCCGGCTTGCACCCTCGATGTTTGTCTTTCGAAAAAACAGCGATCACATGCGGCCGAGTGGCGTTGTAATTGGACAGTAGGCACGGTGGCAGATGTTTGTGCAAGAGGAGGCAGGCCCCAGGGCACGCCAGCCCGGCTCACTGTTGCGCAAGTGTGAGCGCTATCGGGCTGCCAGCGGGACCCAGTAATGAGGTGAGGTGAGGTGAGGCGGTCCCAGCCCGCGGTGTGAAGCGACCCGCGTCACCACACTGCGGCGCGGCTGATAAGGCCGGCCCCGCCGCCCTCGAGACGCACGCTGTTTACCGGGCCTTGGGGGAGAAAAAAGAAGAACGCTTTGCAAGTGTTTGTCGTATCTGACAACTGGAGTAGCTTTCGTATTCCGGTGTCGCAAGTTGTTGCACTCGAGTCTGATAAGGGGCCGCGACAAGTGGGTTTAGAATGTATCAGCGGTTTTTCCTGTATCGCCACTCACCTGCCACTTCATTAAGAACACTTAGACTGTATATCTGTAGAGCACATCCTGCAAATAATGTACGGCACAGCGATGCAAAAAAAAAATTACGGAGCACTCGAGCTGCGGGCTGCGTTTATAGCAACGGGCCTGAGGAATTCCTCTACTTCACTGGGCATCGACGCTAATTTTAAATTTCCACACGGAAGGTTCGTATCACAAAGAAGATACACTTTTATTCGTTATCAATTTACCACAGATAAGTAAGCAGGTAATTTTAAGATAAGTTTTTATTACACGAAGTAAATTCCCATTAAGAGTCCGCGATGAAATGCAAACTTCGGGTAATAATACTGTCTGTATCGGATATTTATTTATCTACGAAAAGTGTTATGTTCTGTCTACGTCAGTCATCATCACATCCGATCTTAGAACAAAGTTCGGTGTCATTTGCGGCCCACTTCATCGTATCTCTCTCGCAACTTGTTGAAATTGAGAGTGGACTTTGTTTCACAAGCTCTAAGGTTAGATATGATGATGGGCAGTAAACATTAAGCTTTTTAGATAGGATTATTCACAAAATAACTGATTTTTTTTATCGGTTACAGTTGTAGAAAGCTGGCGCCTTCACCGGAAATCTAGAAACAGAAGCGACAACCGCTTGACCCTCGCTGAAACTGTTAAGTGCGACACAGACGTGTGTAGGAATGTTACTCTGGTGCGCAAGAAGAATATGATCAACGGTTCGTGCGAAGATTGCCATCTGATTTTCAGAATCAATAAACGTAATGTAGTGCTCTAAATAGACGAAAATACCATCATCGTTTCACTACGTAATTGGGGAGCGGTCACTGGACTCGGACACAGTCGTAATTTATCTTCTGGAACGTCGAATCTAGCCGTGACAGATACCACGCAGGATATATTGGAAGAAACCTAAAGATATTTAATTCACCCACGAAGTAAAAAAAATTCCGAGCGAACGGCACCGACCGGCCGCCGTGTCATCCTACGTATCACATCCAGTGATACGTAGGGGCAGGCGGTCAGCACACCGCCCTTGCGGTCGTTCTCGCTACTTCGCAGTGAAGTAGCTCTTCAATTGGTCTCACAGGGCTGAGTGCAGCCCCACTTGCCGACGGCACTCGGCAGACCGGGGCGGTGGTCCATCCAAGTGCCAGCCAAGCGCTTGACTTCGGGAACTGGTACCCCTGCGGCAAGTCCGTTGGCTCACCCACGAGGTTTCGCTCGATCAGTCATTCGGTACTGTTAATGTTCTTCCAACATGCGGGAGCGAGAGAGACAGAGAGAGAGAGAGAGAGAGAGAGAGAGAGAGAGAGAGAGAGAGAGAGAGAGAGGGAGGAGGGGTGGGGGGGACGATCGGTACATGCGATGTGCACCGCCCTCCAGATTTAGGAGGTCAACATTCCACAGCGAATCAAGCAGCATATATCTGACGTAATGTTGACGACTTCGTATCTAGAGAAATTCTGGTTTATACAGCTCGATACCGATAACTGTTCTCCCAGTTAGTGGAAAAGAAGAGAAGAAAATAACACTGATATACTCCCACAATTGTTCCTCCGCACGTCATAGGTATAATTGTAGCTGTATCGATAGGTCTCCTTCTCTTAATCAGGCATCCGATAGCAAGTATGAGGCTAATTACTGCTCCTCAGTGAGAGTGAAAGCACGTCACGAATCTCTTTACGCTCTGCATTTCATCGTTTTGGAAGCAGTGACAGCGCCGTCGCATCCCTTGAGAGAATCTGCGAGGTTGGTGGCAGTCGCGTGACTTGGCTAGCAGGGAGCAGAGCGCGCCATGAAGTGGGGGGACCACAAACTGCGCAAGCAATTTGGCGCCTCGAGCCTTTTCTGCCGTTACGAGCAATAAATTTAGCGCCGGGCGTGACCTGCGAGTCATTAAAGCGGGTTTACTTAATGGCCATTTTTAATGAGTAAATTAATGAGTAGCCGAGATGGCGGAGACGCCGGTCCCGGACAAAACACGGCGGAGAGCAATTAGGACGGCCGGCCGCGAGTTCCCACGACAGCTGTCCGTCTGCGGACAATGGCCGCTCTGCTCTCTTTTGTATCTGCCCTCCACCCGACGCCGGCTTTTTAATTTACGTCCGTCGGAAGGGTTCGCTTCTCCGGCATCTTACGCCGCATTTTCGCGCTGCCGTTATCCCATTAACGCAAAATGAAACAACACTCCGCGGGGCGAGCAGTTTCCCGCAGCGGAAAAGCGACCCAGGTGACTGGCCTTTCCCTGGCTTCGTAAAGAGGTTCTCTGCAGAGAGTTGCCGAGCAAAGAAAAAAAAACGTGCTTTACGAGTGTGCTGTTGAGCAATTAGGGCGATAGAGTTTTATTTCTTATTTTTACAAAAGTCGCGTTAAGCTTGTCCGTTCTGTAGTCCGTGGCATAAAGTGAAAAGTTCTAAGCTTCGCTTTGCAGCCCTGGCGGACAGTTCTGTTGGGAGCGCCCGCAGTGGGTGTGGTGTGCCAGGGTGTACGCTCGCCACCGCGGCCTCCAGTTTCCCACACCTCGGGGCTGCCAATTTTCGGGTCGATGCCAGTCTTCCCTGCAAGGAAATTTCACTGGCAGTCCAGAAAGTGGCTCTAAGCTCCGGAGAAGGACTAGTGAAAAGTATTTATCGGAAATATTGCCTTCCGATTGTGAAGGTATGACATCAGGCGTAAAATTGATGATGATGATGATGATGATGATGATATGGGCTATCGTCAATAAGCAGAATTGGCGCATTTGAGGGACTGAGAATCTGCATTTCGTGATCGAGAAGTAGCTTCACCCTCAACGTATGACTGTGTGGTGTGGCATGTCCAGTCACGGAATAATCGGTGCGATATTCCTCGATGGCACGGTGACTACCGAAGGCTTTGGATGATGATTTCATCCCCATTATCCAAAGTGACCGTGATTTCGGCAAGATGTCATTCGACACCATCGAAGCAGGAGAGTGTTTCATGCCCTGGAGGAACACTTCGGGGATCGGATTCTGTCTCTGGGGCACCCAGAGGCCACTGGCATAGGCCTCGATTGGCCGTCATATTCTCCGGATCTGTACACATGAGACTCCTTTTTGTGGTGCTATAAGAAAGGCAAGGCGTAGAGCAATAACCCCAAAACCATTTTTGAGCTATAAACAGCCATTCAGGAGGCCTTCGACAGCATCGATGTTCCGACACTTCAGCGGCTCATGCAGAATTTCGCTATTCGTCTGAGCCACATCGTCGCCAATGACGGCAGGCATATCGAACATGTCATAACCTACATACGAATATCTGTACTGACGTTGACATGTCGAATAAAGTGTATGCACACCATACTTTGTAACTAATTCACCCTGCAAAAAAGCCCTTAACATTAGTGCACACAGCTCTTGGTAGATGGCGCCTGCAAGCTGTGAGGTATGATAATGTTCAGTCGCTAAATCTTGTCGCAACAACAAGCCGTCACTTAACGTTCTGTTACACCCTTGTTTTCCTTTTTGGGTTCAAATGGCTCTGAGCACTGTGGGACTTAACATCTGAGGTCATCAGTCCCCTAGAACTTAGAACTACGTAAACCTAACTAACCTAAGGACATCACACACATCCGTGCCCGAGGCAGGATTCGAACCTGCGACCGTAGCAGTCACGCGGTTCCGGACTGAAGTGCTTAGAGCCGCACGGCCACCGCGGCCGGCTTTCCTTTTAGGAAATCATCGTCTGCGCGACTGCTGAAGTTTTGTAGACGGTGTTGTTCACGACTTACGTTACAAGTGCGACAAGTACGACTTGGTTCGATGGGTGCTCTGCTTACACTTGTTAGGTGGGAGTCGTATAATCGCGACGGTGTAGAGCCCCTGCACACATTCAATATGTATTGACAATACTAGTTTGTGAAACCATCAGTATATTGACGCGTCATCACACCATCAGTAATATTGACAAAAACTGTCAGCCAGCAACGCGAAGATGCCGAATGTACAGAAGAAAGCGTGTGCTGCAGTTATATTGGCTATATCTTGCAAGCAACACAAAACAACCAAAAATAGGAAATGGGCCCGAGATTGGCTGAAAGAAGGAGCCACTGATCACCTGTTAGTTTACTGACTGAAATGAGAATTACGGAACCAAAATATTTTATGTGTTGTTTTCCGATGAGTTGCGCATCTTATGACAAGTTATTAGTGTTGATGCGAGATGAAAATAAAAAAGGGAATTATGTTAATGAGAGTCGCATTCGATTAGAGATTAGGAGTAACTTAGACACATCTGAAGACACAGGGCATTCTAATGCTCGAAGTTTAGTTCTGTAATATCAGCAAGCACAGTTAGCAAAATTCTATGGAAACTTATTCAGCAATTATATCTTTCTGGCAAGGACCTGTTCAGGAAATTAAACGTCAAACTTTTTGCGCAATTTGATAATTTGGTCAAACTAATACGCGTTTTCCAGACTTCTTACTAGTTACTGCAGATATAGGGCATATTTTTCGAAAAGCGAGGGGGCTTTTTTTTTTTTTTTCAACATTGCTCTGTAACGCAACAATGTATACTATGTTTTGAGATTAACGAAGTAAGCAATGTTATAGAGAATCTTCCGTTAACTATCCTAAAGTAACACATACAATGATTACCGTTGCATACACCTATTAACATTCTTTTAAGAATCCTTAAAAATTTAATATTAGCTACGATATACACAACGGCGAATGGAAAAACTGAACAGCGCGTAGTAACGCCACGGGCGTGGTTCCTGTAGCTCTGCAACATCTGAATGGAGAATATGTATGTGTACGTGGTGTGTTCTTTCACCATGGTGGATCGTGACAGCCGTCAAGAATGAGATTGCAATGAATTACAATTATCAGCTGTGTACGGGATGTTTATAGAATCAACGGGAAGAGTTGAAAAATGTGTGGCCGACCGGGATTCGAACCGGGATCTCCTGCTTACTAGGCAGCTGCTCTAATCCTTTTTTATCTCATTTTGTTCTATATTGTTCGCGGTATTTGTTAGGGGCGGACGTCTTATAATTGTTCTTTATTTGCGAAACCATTACCAACCGCCAACCCTATTTTTCGATACCGTAGATTAATGAATATTTTTTTCTACGTAATGTCTCATGTGTTTCACTCTATTCAAACTTGGTTTCATACGTCGATATTTTGAGATGTTGAAATCGATATAATATCTAGTGTGAATATCTTTGTACTTATTGTTATCTTAGATGGTGGTTTGTGACTTTTGGCGCGGAGCGTACAGAGTAGTCAAGTTTTTGTGTCGGATATGAAGAGTCTTGACTTTGGGTTGGAAATGAAAAAATGAATCTGAGTTGTGGACAATGAAAAATGTTGAGAGTTTTATTAAGAGCAGTGACGGCTGCGAAATTGCACGATGAAGTAATGTTTTGAACATGCGAAAGTATAAAAAGTTTAATACATGCGAATTTTTGTGAAAAGTGAGTGTGGAGAATTATTTTCGAGTGACCTTTGTTTAAAAAAGTATGAAGCACATTGCAATGAAAAACGTAAATCGTCAAATTAATCCTGAAAGATTGTCTCCGTAAGTTCTTCAAGTCGGCGCAATTAACATCCGACTGCCTCTCGCACCGACAGCGACAGTCGTGCTGGCTAGACAACAATTCTAATTACGAGCCAAAGCCAGAGAGAGATCGTCGTTGGATTGCAAATACGAGATTAGTGATATTATTGTTAATTTTCTTCAGTGACTGTAATCAATGGAAGCAGCAATACCTGCCACATTAAAGACCATTTAGTTGCGCAATAAAAAGATGATACTTTGAGTGCGCGACGTGATAATTTTTGAACCAATTAACTGTTAGTGGAGGTACTGTTATAGCCTGGTGACACCCGTTTAGGTTCTTCGTTGACCCGTTCACTCAGTTTTCTTTATTAGAGAGAGGAGCCAACCCTCTGACGGAACACGCTGAGGTACCGTGCCGGCTGACCCCCAATCCGCCGGAGACGAGGGAACAAGCGCGGCAGCGCCGATTTATCCCGGGCACGGCCCTCAGCAGCCGCCGTGTCCTCGGTGACAGGCGTGTTAGAGCTACCGGGTTCGAATCCCGTTCACACACGCATTTATAACTCACCCCGTCGATTCTATCGACGTCCCCTACACAGCTGATGTTTCTAATTCGTTAAATGGAGAATATCGCCAAACAGTCAACATTCGACCTCATACGTTCAGTGTGTACTGCAGAATATTTTGAGGTCCACCAGTACTGCTCGTCAGTATTTCTAAGATCGACAGTACGTGAATCCGCGCCGTCAGAGGGTCAGTGTGTTGGCAGTTGGAACGTGTGGCGGCCCCATCAGGTGACTGCGCGCGCAGGCGTCGGCCGTGCTCATGTTTTATGCAGGCCGGCCCCGGCGGGCGCCGCTTCCTCGCGTTCCGCCGCGTGCGCCCCGCCCCCTCGCCGCCCCCCGCCGCCCCCGGCACCGGGTTCCCGCTTCTGCCTGCCCCCGGCGGCCGGCCGCTGCGCCGCGGTGTGAACGCCCTCGCTGGCTGACGACACACACTCGGCGTGACACCGCTCGCCAGCTCCCGTCTCGCTTGCCGCCCCGTCGCCTCGGATCCTCCCTCGCCAGAGGCGGGCGTGTGCGCCGCACCCAAAAGTGGCCGAGGCTGCGTCGCTGAGGATACTCGGCCGACATCACACACACTCTGACACCTCAGGCCGTCTCCCTCCCTTTCAGTTACGCACTAGTATTGTGGACTGTACTGATACCTTTCGGTGTACAACCACCGAAAACCTGTTAGAATACTGCGTTGCTCTGCAGCTCCTTGCAGTAAGTCGTTATCTATGTAGCGCACTGTGTAATTACTAAACTGGCTTGTACCAAATTTGCATAATTTTAAGGGACAAGGAAAGTGACAAAAGTCGATAAACGCCACCATTATTTCGTGACTGAAAAATATGCTTCAAGTGACCTAACGTGCACGAAAAATAAAATTGAATTGACGGCCGACAATACTTCCGTGAAAATTAAACGAACTCTAAATTATTTCATTGTACAATTAATTCCTGAAGTAGAGTTTTCTCGCGTATTGCATTTCTGACAAATCGCTGTTCTTGCCGGGGTGTGATACGAAGGGCTTATTCCAATACCGGTACAAGTCCATTTTTGTTTATGTTGAGATGAACGTTTAAAGAAAGTTATCAGCTTATGCAAAGTTAAATGAGCGCTGAAAAATTTGCAGCTGAGATAACAGGAATATTCAAGCATATGGCTTCTTGCTTCAGATGAGCCTTTGCTTCTGTTTGGCTCATTAATTTCAGAAGCATTATAGGCAGAAAAGTGCAGGTAATGCACTTGTACCACTATTGAAATAAGCCCTTCATATGTGGTACACCTATTTGGAGATGTGAAACAAACTGGTCCTGCAGTATGGCACATCATTCAGCCCAGAACGTCTGTAGTCTGCAGACCACTGTGAAGTGCGAGGCAGTGTGTACATCCCGATGCACCAGTTATTATCAGGGCTTCCTGTCGTTCCATTCACATATGGATCGCACAAAGATTACTCTAATCTCGTTTTGGCGATCCCTATGGCAAAGTTACGTACGTGGTTCTAGTAAATTCCTAGATTTATCTCTTAGTGTGCTCTAGAAGCTTCCTAAGTAGATTTTCACGTGGTGCTTTCCGTGTGTCTTCAAGCGTCTACCGTTTTACTTTTTCAACATCTTCCTCATACTCCCTTCGGTCCAACAAACCAGTCACCTTCCGTGCTGCCCCTCTCTTTACAACTTCTTTTGTATCCCGCCTGGAAGGCGGCGCTGGGTCTGCTCCTGTAAACTGAAGGCTAGGCCGAATGTAGGAAGTGATTCGGAGCAGGAAAAGGTGAAATGCTCGGTATTCTAATTAGGTTATAACTCTTTTACTTTACTTCGCGTGCAGATGAGCACGTATGTGCCAACCCGTTCATCCATCAAATCTAACAGCTACTAGTAGTTGGACGAACTATCATTGAAGTTACTGAAGTAACACAGTCTGTAATTGCTAGCCCCCTGTGAAGTAGAAACAGTATTGCTAGGTCGTCTTCTCGGAATCATATGGGCTGAATCTGGAGCGGAGCTCGTAGATCTGCACAGCGCCGGCTAGAGGGCGTGGTCGTCGGTGTCGTAGAGCCAACCTACCAACTTGCACCTGCGCCGTGTCATCGTAGCTATCGGCACCACAACTTCAATATCCTCCGTTAGCCCTATTTGGTGCAGGTAACAAACACTTGAGCAGTATTCTGGAACCGGTCGCGCACTAGTGTCTGGAATAAACTCTCTCTTGTAGAGTGACTGCGTTTCCCTAGTATTCTGCCGAGGAACTTAAGTCTGCTATCTGCTTTACTTACGACTGAACCCGTGTGATCGTTACAAAAAAATGGTTCAAATGGCTCTGAGCACTATGGGACTCAACTGCTGTGGTCATCAGTCCCCTAGAACTTAGAACTACTTAAACCTAACTAACCTAAGGACAGCACACACACATCCATGCCCGAGGCAGGATTCGAACCTGCGACCGCAGCAGTCGCACGGTTCCGGACTGCGCGCCTAGAACCGCGAGACCACCGCGGCCGGCGTGATCGCTACATTTCATATCTCTACAAGTCGTTGCACCCATGCATTTTTATGAGTTTACCTATTTACTGCATCTGATATCACTTGTATTATACTTACGCTCATAGCGCCATCTGATTTCCACCCTCAAGCTAGACGAGTTTCGTTCTTTGTGGTTTCATGCTTATTTCTTCCGAGTACCTCCTTTGGCGTCGCGGAATTCTGTTTCACGTGTTGGTTCTCCTGTTTGGTTTTTTCCTGCCCCCCCCCCCCCCGTCGACTAGTGTCTGCCCTGTAGCAGTTCCCTGTTTCTGCTGCCGCTCTGCCGCCCTTCCTCCTTTAACCGCTGTTCGCCGCTTTGCCCGGCCCCTGCGCCGCTATGGACCGCCCCGCGGCTGTTGCGCTTTCTTGGCCAGCCGGCCGGTCGTGGGCGGAGGCGCTGGCGTGTTTGCCGGCTCGCCAGCTATTAGTGTAGTGGCGGCGGTCTCAGCCCGGCCAGAGTCAATATTTGAGTTGAGCTGGCGTGCATTAAAACGCTCGCTGCTTGCTTGTCTTCCGTCTGTTTGCTGTTCAAACAGCGCGGCCGCCGCCGGCGGTGTGGGGGTGGGGGCTGCGCCGGTCCGCCCTCGCTCCAGACGTGTGCGCCGCAATCGCGCTGAAGACGAAACACGCGACCGAAACGCTACGCCGCGGTCCGGCTCTCTCCCGCTTGCCCTAATTATGTGCTCCCTCCCATCTCTTTCGTAGTGTCGCAGAAAGGCAGTGAATCGTGTACAAGTTAAAAATTGTAAATGCAATAAAACGGTCGAGAAAAACTTCCCTAACCACTAATTAACGGAGACGAAATAACCCGGAACCACCGCCTTTTTTTTTGCCATCTAGATAGTAAATAACCCCATAACGATACTGTGGGAGGCCTCGAATTTGGGAGGACGATTAAATTTTTCCGCCGGTCTCCTGAATCGCCCAAGGCACATGCCTTGCGCTTTGGTTCTGCGAAGAGGCGTGCCGACTTCTTCCCTCATACGATATTGCAGCGCCTGTGTCGTTCTGATTACGATACAAAGTTCTTTCGGACATGCATGTATCTCCAAAGGAACTTTCCATCGTAATCGGCACAACAAACGCACTGCACTTGGTATTTATCTGGCGATACCGGGCAACGTCTGACCTGCACGGGAATACACACAATGGATGTACGGGCACAGGTCGTAGGCGCACCGTAGCCTGGGGTCTGGCTGTGAGACGTGGACTTATAGCCAAACGGTGAGGCGACCGCTCGCGAAAGCCGGATATCCGGGTTCCCGTCCGGCACAAATTTTCATTGCCGTCATTACATTCTGCGGCTAAAAGTAGTCCTTATTTGCAATTGCCAATTCATTTGATGGCTTCCCTCATACTTCCCGAATCAGAGGTTGTAGCGGACGAGACATTAAACTGTAATGTTTTTTTTTTCCCTTTTACCCGTATACTCCACTCCTTCGTCATTAGAGATCTCGAATCCCTGCCTGTTAGCCGGCCGGTGTGGCCGAGCGGTTCTAGGCGCTTCAGTCTGGAACCGCGTGACCGCTACGGTCGCAGGTTCGAATCCTACCTCGGGCATCGATGTGTCTGATGCCCTTAGGTTAGTTAGGTTTAAGTAGTTCTAAGTTCTAGGGGACTGATGACCTCAGCTGCTAAGTCCCATAGTGCTCAGAGCCATTTGAACCATTTTTGAACCTGCCTGTTAGTTCTGAGTTCCTTCGGAATGCACTGTGTTACAGTGTTTTTTATACTTCATTTCATTGTCTAGCCGTTGATACGGATGGGGGTTGACCGACAGAAATGCAACATGCCGTCCTTGAACTGCAATCAAAATATTTACAAGTCATTTGAGCATTTTCAAATGGTTTCACATGGGTACTAGCACCGATAACGGAGTATTTGGGAGAGAAGAGATTGAGCGGTGGTTTGTGTCAGATACGACAACTCCAGGAGAATTGGCGTTTCAGGGTGGAATCTTGTCGGGCGAGTGGAGTAGGAACATGGGATCTAGGATCGGTGTAACTAAGACGGAGGTCAGGGAATCATTGTGAAGAAGAAAAAGTTGAAAGGGAAGAGGGGCGGACGATAGGGAGCGCGTTAAATTCGGTGCGGAGTGATGCCGCATTACAGGTGGGTGTACTAAACTTCCGCTACTTGAATCGGTGTGGACTTCGTAGGAGCGATGTTCAGACCTTGCGCTGCAGGATTTGCGTTATTGGTAAAGATGGGTGTCGTGACTTGCCGTTAGACGCCAGTACGCCGACATAGGTTTGAAATACAAGCACGAATGTGCACTGCAGTTGCACACAGTCAGGGTGGGTCCGAGCGAGGTGAGCGGGACTTACAGGGGCAACTCTGCTGCTGCTCTTCCCGAGTATCGAAGCATTAAAGGGTTACGGAAAGGTCTTCTTCCAGCAGCGGTGCTGGAGAACTCGGCATTAACTGGCCATTTGAGAATGGCTCCTCGGAGGGGCCGACGGCCAGTTGCAGCACAAATGGTTCGAGAAGTTACGTTGCCACGGCTGAGAATGCTGGCCGCAGAGTGGCTTGAAGCAGTGCGCAGGCTGTGTCACGACTTCGGAACGTACTGTGGTCCACCGTTCGAAAAGCGCTGCGGGCGGTTGTGGATGCCGACGGTCGTCTCCTTGACTAACGTTTGTAGCCTGGGACGTAAACATGATACCCGGTTAACACATCTTACCCGCTCGTGTCCAATTAAAATGTTTTTCTTCCAGTGGGTTATTGGGTTTTCCTTCTTCTCTCGCATTTTCTTATAAATGTTTCCACAAAGTTTCATTGTCGCACGATCACTGGCTTTTTATGGGTGCTCAGATAGAGAAAATTATAACCACCCTGTACTATTGATTGAAATTAATTGCTGAATACTATAATTACATTCCGATCACAAAGTTTGTGTGTTTAGGCCCCATAACAAATTATGTATTTGCATTTCATGTGTGTACGGCGTGAGCTGAATTATTTACGGTCGAACGAAAGCCGATTGCATTTATACCTAGCTGCAGTTACTCGATGTCTTCGGTGTTGCTGTAAGTGGTGACATAATGGCAGCTGGGCTTAACTTTGGCGTCGTGCCATTGTTGCCAGTACGGTAGGTCCACAGGGAAGCCGGCTGGTACGAGAGAGTGGTGGTGCGGGCTGTCTGCGGCTGTGGAAACGGCGACTCGGTCGCCGTGTGGGGAGGCCAGCTGACGGGCACGGCTGGGGCGGGGCGGGGCGGGGCGGCAAACAGCTCGGCGCGTCCCAGGCCAGAGCGTGCAGCTCCTACCACCTTCTCCCTCTCCCCCATGCCCAAGTATGTCGGACCTCCTGCGGGAATCTCAGTGGCAAGCACGGAGGACACGGGCTGCGGACGTGCGGCGCCACGTGGGAACGTGGAGCGGCTGTGAGGGGCGCCGACAGCGTCTGCCCAGCTGCGATTAACACCGTGTCCGGATGGCGCGCTTGTTAACGCACCTGCCTGCTAAGCGAGAGATCCCGGGTTCGAACCTCGGTCCGGTATACATTTTCACTCGTCGCGTAGAGTCCCGATGCAGCTGACATCGGTAATCCCTTCCCTACCCCCCCCCCCCCTTTTTCCCCTCCAACTTCAGTTTACATATAATAAAATTTTCCTCGATTTTCCAGCCGCGTCAAGTTCCGAGTACCAACGAGATTTCGTACGCCTGCTCGTTGGCCATTTTGACAGTCCTAACTGCCTCAAAGAAAGCAGGTGTTGACAGATGTGAAAATTACCGAACTATCAGTTTGATAAGCCACGGCTGCAGAAGACTAACACGAATTCTTCACAGACAAATGAAAAAACTGGTAGAAGCCCACCTCGGCGAAGATCAGTTTGGGTTTCGTAGAAATGTTGGAACACGTGAGGCAATACTGACCCTACGACTTATATTAGAAGATAGGTTGTTGTTGTTGTTGTTGTTGTTGTTGTTGTGGTCTTCAGTCCTCAGACTCAGGCAAACCTACATTTCTAGCATTTGTAGACTTAGAGAAAGCTTTTGACAATATTGACTGGAATACTCGCTTTCAAATTCTGAAGGTGACAGGGGTCAAATACAGGAGGCTAAAAGCTATTTATAATTTGTACAGAAACCAGATGGGAGTTATAATAGTCAAGGGACATCAGAGGCAAGCAGTGGTTGGGAAGGGAGTGAGACAGTGTTGTAACCTATCCTCGATGTCAATGAATCTGTATATTGAGCAAGCAGTAAAGGAAACAAAAGAAAAATTCGGACTAGGAATTAAAATCGATGGAAAAGAAATAAAACTTTGAGGTTCGCCCAAGACATTGTAATTCTGCAAGAGACAGTAAAGGACCTGGAAGAGCAGTTGAATGGAATGGACACTGTTTTGAAAGGAGGATATAAGATGCACATCAACAAAAGCAAAACGAGGGTAATGGAATGCAGTCGAATTAAATCGGGCGATACTGAGGGAATTAGATTAGGAAATGAGACCCTGAAAGTAGTAAAGGAGTTTTGCTATTTGGGGAGCAAAATAACTGATGGTGGTCGGAGTAGAGAGGACATAAAATGTAGACTGGCATTGGCAAGGAAAGCGTTTCTGAAGAAGAGAAATTTGTTAACATCGAGTATAGATTTAAGAGTCTGGAAGTTGTTTCTGAAAGTATTTGTATGGAGTGTAGCCATGTATGGAAGTGAAACGTGGACGATAAATAGTTTAGACAAGAAGAAAATAAAAGCTTTCGAAATGTGGTGCTACAGAAGAATGCTGAAGATTAGATCGGTAGATCACGTTACTAATGAGGAGGTATTGAATAGAATTGGGGAGAAGAGAAGTTTGTGGCACAACTTGACTAGAAGAAGGGATCGGTTGGTAGGACATGTTATGAGGCATGGAGGGCTCACCAATTTAGTATTCGAGGGCAGCGTGGAGGGTAAAAATCGTAGAGGGAGACCAAGAGATGAATACACTAAACAGATTCAGAAGGGTGTAGGTTGCAGTAGGTAATGGGAGATGAAGAAACCTGCACAGGATAGAGTAGCATGGAGAGCTGCATCAAACCAGTCTCAGGACTGAAGAGCACGAGAAGGACTGTCGCGTGAGTGCTGCTTCCGCCGCCACACAACCGTGCTGAACATGGAAGCTGCGCTAACACGACCACTTGACAGTGGCCGACGAGTGCTCCTTAAAGCTTGAGGGTATTTAAGCACCTATCTCTGTTGTGCGTGCATGAAAACCGGACGGTCGTGGAATTGAATCCTGATTGGCCAAACAATTTTCAGTCGGCTTTCACCTCTCGGTGAGGTGAAGATTAGCCAGGAAAGACACCTGCTTCCGATTACACGTCACACCAAAGATCCGTTTCCCGAGGAGGATCAACTGCGATAGGTCGTCGGAAGTGGCGTCTTTTTTAAAGATATGCCTCAGGGCGTTAATCGAGACGAAATGGTGTCCGGTAGGATTAATGGATCAGGTATAGAAGATTATCGGGTGAGCGTCACAGCGACTCCCTTCAAACTCAGCTGGCAGGCAGTACAACCCAAGCGCAGTGGATCACGGGAAAATTCATTGTTCTTACCGCGAAAGCTAATGCAATATTACTTTCTTCCAAACGCCTGTCGAGAAAATTTGAGTTGGGTTAGTGGACAGGTGTCATTCAAAAAGTGCACGGATTCTTTCTAACACTGTTGGCTTATATCGCATTTGGGACTGATCGATTAAAGTGAGGGATGGCAAGCTTCACCGACGCTTTGAATATACGTTGAATTTTAAGTCTCCATAATGGATGGGCCAGTCAGTTCAAAGGTGGTAGGAAGCAAAAGCCTTCAATAAATCATACCAAATAAAGCACTGTGCTGTTGAAACCAACACCTGGGTTCGTGGAAACTTACGCTATAGCTCCATAGTCAGACATCTCCTAGAAAAGCATGCTATCACAAAATTCCGATAAAAAAAAATTTACTCGACTTTTCCGAAATCGTATTATAAATAGTCGTAGCGTTCCAACCTGCTGTCCTATCCTATATCAGCAAATCTACTGCAGCTATAGAAAAGTTAGCTAAATCAATACTAAGTCAGCCACATTTATCTCGGGACACAAAATCCAGAAACGTTAAACACGTACTTACAGGCCCAACGAAGAGTGTGAAAGATGCGAAAAACTGTGGTCTCGACATTTTTTGTATTTCTTTTCCAACATGAGCTTTCTCTGACTGGAAACTACTTCGCAGATCAAAACTGCACGCTGGACCGAGACTCGAACTCGGGACCCTCGCCATTCGCAAGCAAGTGCTCCACTGCCTGAGGTACCCGAGCGACGAATCACGACCCGTTGCCACAGCTGTATTTCCGGCAGTACCTCGTCTCGTACCTTCCAAACTTCATAAGAACTCTCTTGCGGAACTCGGAAAGTAGTTTCATGTCCGCGCATACTCCTGTGCAGAATGATAATTTCATTCTGTCCGTGACTTGTACGGTGAGACTGCTGTAGAGATTGAAGCATTCGCCTGTATGTTCAGCCGATTCCGCGCTTACCCTCGACGTACACCTGCTCGACAACACGGAGGCGTTTCGGTGTACGTAAGGTGCAGTAACTTGCTTATTCACGAATGCCACCGCAACTGCTGCGTAGGTACTTGATGATACTTCCGGCATACATGTGGGAGGCAGGGAGAGGCACTGGCGGAAGTGAAGATGTTCGTGGGTAGTGCCAGGACAGGTCAGCTGGTAATGTTGTGGCGCGCTGAAAGGCAAGGGTCCAGGTTTGTCCCAGTCCGGTACACACTGGGAATAACTGTTTCGTCGCGAATGACTCAGGTGATACATGTATCCAGGGTGTTCGGAAATTACCATTATTAAGTTGCAGGACTTGTGGAGGGGAGTGCGTAGATAATATTTTGAACTGGTGTACTCAACCACACAGACACGTGAATATCGCTGGAAGCAGGTCTGAGGCGGTAGGACAGACGTCAAACGACATCGGCCGATCCGACAGTGACTACGCTGTTGCATACCTGCCCAGCAGTCACGTTCTCACACGGCTGTAGCACGGAAACTGTACTGCGAACATTGGTTCCTATTCAAAATATTACGTACTCACTCCCCTCTACAAGTCCCGGAAGTGTATGACGGAAATTTCCAAATATCCTGTAAATGGATCTTCGTTCCAAACGGGGGTAAACGTGAGGCAAACCGCTCAGAGCGTCTTTCAGTTTCGGAGCTAGCGACAACACGTGACGCGCGGGCGCGCTGTTAGCAGGGCTGCGGCCTAGCTGGGGGATACGCGGCGTGTCGCCTCTAGCAGGGCAGCGCGAGGATAGGGAGTCGGCCGCTGTTTGTGTTTGTCGGGCAGGAAAATAGAAGCTGGCTAGCGGGCTAGCGAGGCGAGCTGCGGTGCGGTGCGGTGCGGTGCAGGCACGGGGGCGGCTGCGCCGGTCGTGTTTACGTGTTTGCGCTGGAGCCACGGCGCACTGTTAAGTATACGGGCTGCTAATTGCCGGCAAAGTGCTAACCCACCCCCACCCCCAGCCAAGTTTGGCCCGCGGAAGCCGAGCCGTGTCAACGGCCGCTGCCTGCGCCGCGTTCCGCCGTCGCTGCCGCCTGCGCCTCCTTTACAGCTACCGTGTGTCCACACACACACACACACACACACACACACACACACACACACACGGTGCTATTATTTCACCGCGGATTCCGGGGGATTTCTAACTAGCTCGTGTATCCCACCACACGATATTTCGTATTTGGCATGTGGGAATATATAAATGAAGCATTTTTGCCACAGTTACTCGTTTATTGTACCTCTACGCGTTTCGATGACTGTCATCTTCAGGTGCACGATTTCGTAGTTGCACTCTTGGTGTAGCCTCGCAGCAGCAGGTCGGCTGGAAAAACAGGTTGTTTTGTCTGTCGTGGCAAAGCAGAACAAATAGCCGCTGTATCCTTCGTTGTACATTTATATTATAGTGGGTGTGTAATAATTAATTGCGGAAACGCATATAGTTGAAAGTACACGATACTTAAACAAAAACTCACTGTAACCATGGGCTCTGAAACGTAAAATGTTGTGAGCACTTTATCGCCTTGGATACTGTGAAAGCAATTTCCTCCACTGCAAGCTTTCTGCTTTCTATATTTTGGGAGGAGGTGGTGGTGGTGGCGAGCAAAACAGGAAAACCAGCAAACATACCTTAAGACGGTATAAGCACTTGATCAGTAGAAGTGATGTGTTTTACAGTATTGAACGTGAAAAAGTCCTCGTAGTTCTTAAGGTACGCACTTTAGAGCCCTTGCTTACTGGACATTTTTCCTTGTTTTGGTCGACACTACCTCTTCCCAAAATACGGAAAACAAAAAGCTTGCACTAGAAAATATTTTTTTCACGGTGTCGAAGATGAAGACGTGTTAACAGCTGTTAAGGTGTTCGATTTAGAACCTTTGTTTACTGAGACTTTTTTACTTCCTGATTATTTACTTGTATCGTGTACTTCCAACTATACACGTTTATGTCATTCATTATGGTACACGGTGTATAAAGTATTCTTTATGTATTATATTAAAAAGTGTTTTGGGTTACTTCACCTCAGAAGATGAAACATAATGTATGTTTCATTTGGCCTGTTCCCAGAAAAGACGTCTTGTTCTGCACTAATGCCAAGAGTGTACCGACGTAACTATTCACCTGAAAATAACGTGAACCACTGAACCGCTTGGCGGAATAGTAAGGGAGTGACTGACACAGAAGTCTGTTAATTGTTTTTAAATATCAGTCGCAGTGCAGATGACGTCTCCTTTACGGACGAAATAATTGTCGGGACGTCATAGGTTACGTCGAATCTGTACGTAACGAGCCTTCACGTACATAGTTAGAATAATTATGAAACTTCAAATATCCATACAACTGCTTCAGAAGAATCAGCCTAAGAATCTGCAATGTTTTTTAGTTAATTTGCTGTACGCCGGAAACGAGGAACCAGCGTTGTAGTTCGAGAACAGTAATTCTGTGATAAGAAATGGGTTCACGCACATATGCGTCGTCCTGCTGTAGTACCGTGGGCTAATGGAAAGTTAAAGTTGCCAGAGAATTGATAATTGAGCCGTAGAGATTAAGCGGCAAAGTCCATCGAATACGGACGACAGATAAATTTCAGTGACGAGAAACATAGCGCCAGTTAGGACATCGGTAGACTTCGATGCTGCAGGGGGGGGGGGGGGGGGGGGGGGTGCTTTCCTTCCATTGCTATCACCAAGCAGTTGCGGATCGGCACTCGCTCTTGAGCATAGAGCAAGTCGTAACTAATCGTGTATAGTAGACCTCCAGACGGTGGTGTTTTATCTGTTGGCAGTACTGAGCGATCCATATCACCGTTACTAGATCCCCTGTGTTTGCAAATCACACGCCATGTCAGGCGTGCCCAGTAATTAATATAAGCCTGCCTGCTTTACTTGTCCAGTGGGTTTTGCAATGATACTGCGCGTCACATAGTCCCGCTCAGTTTCCAATGTCAGATCTTCGCTGAACAGGTTGCGATTTGAAGATATGACTATTATTGTAGCATCATATCTTTCGTGCAGCAGTAACAAGGAAAACAGAAACATTGACGTACAAGAAGGTTACTGGGCCATTTAGCGAAGCACAGTGTGAGAGAGAAGCGGTAGAAACTACTGGTGCGTTTTGCAGACTCCACAGATACCGGCAGTTATTTCGCATAACCTGGTACCAAACACGAAAGCCTCTTTTTCGCGAAAAATGATTACCCTCCTCGCGCCATTCTGGAAGCCGCCCATCCATTTACAGAAACGTGTCTCGCAGGTTGAGAATATTCTGCCCCACGACGTCCTCGTATCTCGCGAAGGAAACGCACACTGCCACGCTCTACCTGTTGGTCACGGAATGCCACAAGAAGCGAGCGTCTGACTCCGTAAAGGCAACGAATGCTCTGCTGTGGAGTGAGCATCAGAACTGCACAGTCCGCGAAATGAAATCTTTCTAGTAAAGGAACGTCCCATTGAAACTGAAGTTCATCTTAAGTTTATACCTTTGTTCGTGATGTCCGTCCGACATTTTTTCCCCACGGTCAGTGCCGTCAGTCAGCGTTGGATGTTAAGTAAATCTGTTGACATTACACGATGATAATGGGTGCCATTACGCCAATGCCGAAGACAACACTTTACTTGTGTGCTGGCAGCCATGCGGCAATAATTCTGGTACGCTGTCCAACTGCTGCTGTGCCGACTTTTAGGTGTAAAGCAGTGGTTCGCGTATTTTCTCACCCTGACGAGTTCGCTGTCAGAGTGCTGAAGACAGCCGGCTCCTTTGGGGGGCACGGATAAAAGAATTAGTCGCGAGCAGGCGGCAACATGATGCTGCGCTTCCAGGAAACACGACCGAGCCGGTCGTGGCACGCGGGAGTCTGAAGTTTTGACGGCAACTTGCGTGATGGCTCTTCGTAGAAACCGAGGTGCTACTGTACCTTACTGTGCAGAATGCCGTCACGATAGCTTCAGGCGCCAGACGGCGAGTAGTGAGCATGACGAGGTAAAGCCTCGCTGATAGGTTGACAGAGCACTCTGTCTTCCCGAGAATTGTCATTTAAGGCGTGGCAGCGCCGGGTAAAGTACGTCACAGACGCTCAATCCACTGCAAGCGTGGCTGCAGCGGAAAGCTGTTCGGACTCTGGCACACAAGACGAAGCGAAACGTTTTCATTCGTACGCACCCTTGTAAATAAGACACTCGAGGGTGACGACTTAAAAGCTGTGTGAAACAGTATTGGTTGTGATCAGTTTTAGCGAGTGAGAAACATCATCAAACCCAAAGGGTAGCGAATCATATACAGTGCCTCTGGAAAACCGAAAGAGTGGCGTTTCTACCGACCTGAATAAGAAGTTGTTCAGGCAAACATCAGGACAAGTTACTGCTGTCTTATTAATACTTTTTTCGTTATACATTTGCATTTTGTGTCAGTGTCCCAGCACGACTACGCCCGACGAATGTCTCACTAATTTGTTTACACGAACCCGCCTTTATGGTACCGTGTAATTTATTTCCAGAAGTTCAGTTGAACACCTGCTTAAGACATAAAAGTGTTCCAAGTATTTCTTACTCAGAGATGTGCCATTTTCTGCTCTGTGCTGTTTACTAGCGAAGGACGCGACATATTAAGACATGATATCATCGAAAGGCAGGCCTAAGTGGGACTAATCTCAAGAACATCGGTTCTCCTTAACGGCAGATAACAACCTTTCTCACAGTCGCTTCGTACTTTGAATATTTCGCAAAACTTTTTCAAGATAATACCTACTACACCTGTACACCAACTTCGAACAAAATAATAGCTTCTGTCTCTGCACAGTTTTCAGTCTCTACGTTTCCGACTATTTCGTCATTCGTAAGCTGATATCTCATTTCCAGTGCCAGTGGTTATGTATTGTCGCCGATAGGGAGTGAGATCACAGCAGTAAGATATTTTGATAGCGGCAGCTATCGGTATCTGGGTTTCACGCGGTCTCGAGTGATGGTTCATGGAAACGAGGCTACTTTCTGACGGTATTTGTATCTTCCACAAATCGTCAGCGGAGGAGGACTCCTCGACAGCGTAATCTGACAGCTTTGCTGTTAATGTGTTCCCTGCGTCACGTCAAACACATACGCGTCATGACTTCGCACACTTCCTTATGAAACGATACATGATTTCACGGTAAGGTACAAGCATTATTTGCGCCATTTAGTGCACTTTTTTTCTTTGTTCTTTCCATCTTCAAGATTACACAAGTCTCTACTAGGTGTACAGTCCCTTTAGTCTTCATATGTGTCACCAGAAGTCTACCACAAATTCTACTGGAAGCTGAAAAGATTCGATATTAGACTGTCAGTCATTCTCTAATGCTTTCAAGCGCCAGTTTAGCAAAATCTGTGAGGAAAGAAGTCTCTATGAGATGCCAGGTTTTAACACCATCTATGTTCACCTTCGTGAATATGTAACTACCGTCGCCTGATGCTTCATTATTCTGTCTCGACTGGAGGAGGAGAAGGAAGACAAAGACAAGCAGAAACGGTACGAAGATGCTGAAGAGGAGGAGTGAAAGAGGACACCGAGAGAGGGCCGATGGAAATTGTAAATGCCCACGTTCATTCGTACAAAAAGAAAAACAGGACTACCAGTCGCCAATAGTCCGACGATACTTACATGAGAAGCTAATGGAGCGCTTATCGGTGTCTGGCAGGTTTGTCTTCAGACGGCTGTTCACTTCCGTTTGTTTCAATTATGCTGCGCACAAGATGTCGGCTGTTCAAAAAATGGTTCAAATGGCTCTGAGCACTATGGGACTTAACATCTATGGTCATCAGTCCCCTAGAACTTAGAACTACTTAAACCTAACTAACCTAAGGACAGCACAGAACACCCAGCCATTACGAGGCAGAGAAAATCCCTGACCCCGCCGGGAATCGAACCCGGGAACCCGGGCGTGGGAAGCGAGAACGCTACCGCACGACCACGAGATGCGGGCTGTCGGCTGTTTCTGGTTGTAGCAAACGTTTCTTGAAGTGTTGATGCCGATCAGCGAAAATCGGTATCAATGAAAGGACTGTTTTAATTAAATCGGACCTGGTCATTAACTGAAACAACATAAAAAAACCTTCTGAGTTGACAATGTGTCTGTTTTGTGCTGGTTGCATCGTAATTAGTGAGTTATTTTTGTGGCCCTTTCGACTTAGTATTCCTCGGAGTAATACAGACACAGGGGAGAGTGCCACAGTCAGTTTTTCGGCCACGTGGAATGTTGTATGTACGTATGGCCACTCAGAGAGACGAGCCAGTGCGGAAGAATTACCATTGGGTGTTGGACAAAATAGCGTTAAGCTGAACTCGATCGCTAGAGGTGAATGTTCTTCGTTGTGGATGGGGAGTGGGGGCAGCAGCGCCTCCTGTCCTCCGTCCTCTTCCGGCACATTCTCCCCCCCCCCCCCCCCCCCAACTTGCTGTACCCCTCAGTCAGATAAAACACCGCCACCTCTGGGCTCTGTAGCGGAGTTTCGCCTACGACGCTCTGTCGCCTCGAACAATCTCATCTTCTATGGTCAGCCGCACGAGGTACTTCCACATCCTTACTTCTTTACGCGACAGGAAATGATATTGGGCTGTTGTTACAAGAATAGTTGACATGGCTTTTTTGAACAGCTGGATCATATGCCACATGGTGTATGGAGCAAGATCTTTCGACTTTTTGGCGTTCTGACGTTGGGTTACTGTCCAGTATATCAAAATGGCTACCAGTAGCAGAGTAGGAAGTCCCTTACCGACAGCAGGAAGAGCATTCCGTGAAGTGAAGTGAGATGTGATTGAAAGCACCACTTCATGTCAACACGTCATTCCCAAACAAGTTGTCAGTTTTTTGGTTGCAAAAGCAGACTACTGTCATTTTGTAAGGAATGTAACATTACCCTTTGTCGCAAGTGCTTTGAACCTTACCCCACAAAATAATGCGGAACAATGTAAAAGCATAAATAGGCGCTCAGAACTGAAAATCATTGGTTTTTGCAGTGCTGGGTGTATGTAAAGTAAATTTTAAAAGAAATAAAGCTTTTTCTTCTAAAACTGAAAGACATTTAATACAGAAATATAAAAATATTGTTTAGTATATGTAATTTACCTTTACAAATAATAAAGCTGTAATAATTTACTTACGAAAACGAATATTCAACAAAATACAAACATCTAAATGTTTCTATCAACATCAGATACTGTATCACCCCAGTGATGTATAAATAGATCAGGCACTTTTGTTCGTGTGAGTACTTCAAAACATAAAGGATTTATTTGTATTATTTGACATCACTGTATTACATAAACATAGAAATCATTTCCTCAAAAAAGTAGTTCCGTGGTAATAAGATAAAGCGCCAAGTCATGTTCGTCGTGGCTACTCTTTAGTCCCTGATGACCTTGTCTGTCGACGACGTGACCAACAATTGCAGATGCATATGCTTGATCTAAAATAACTCTAAACTTAGAAAATACGCAAGAAATAAAGAATTTATTACGCAGAAATTCTTTCGTCACTATTCGTGTTAACCAGATCATCCTTCAATGGGACACCTGTTTCCTTCTACCCTTTAGCTGACTTTTTTTTTATCTTCCTCCCTTCGTGCGTGACCTGTACCATACTATTAAGCATGTGGAAAATAATTAATGATTTGGGAGTGTGGCCAGTTGTTGCTCAGATGTCGATTGTTCGTTACTGTGTTGTTGTCGTAGCACTACGCTGGTACAGTTCGTTGATTAGTATGACGACAGATCGCATCCCCATAATGAAAAAATGTACCGGTGAAAAGTTCACCAAAACATTTTTAAGGATAAACGTATTGGCACTTCAAAATAAAACCGTTGAAAATATAAACGAAAAATAGTGGAAGGTCAACAAAAATATGAGAATCGATGGTGACTTGGAAAGATTTTCCTCTGTTGCTATGCGAGTGGTAACACTCAGAGAATTACAAACATCTGAAGAGCAGTGTGGGAGGTGCGTTTGGTGGGAGGGATTTTGGATGGGTTAGACAAGGCTTTTGTGCCGGTCCAGCGCTTGGAGTTAAATGTTGGAAAGATTTCTGTACGAGCAGGGGAGGGAGAGAGAGAGAGAGAGAGAGAGAGAGAGAGAGAGAGAGATTGATTTCAGTTTTCTCTTAACGTATAGAAGGAAAGCCCTGACGTTTTATTTTAATGGCGCATTGTGCTGTCGTTGGTGTCGGGGTTCCTCTGACGGTTAGCGAGTGGCCGTCTCTAGGGAGAGGCACGGCGCGGTGTTTCTTGTTAGTCTCTTCCGCATACTACTTCATTCATAGACGGTATGGTTCTTCTCAAATTATTGCTTTTGTTCTGCTCGACTTCGCAGCACTTCACGTGAGATCCTATTCACTTCACGTGAGAACCTATTCTTCGGTATCCCTACTACATTTCCGCCAATTTCTTCTGCATCTTAAATTTACACCACTTTACAAACCATGAAAATCTCTTCTGTAATAGATTTTTTTGGTCTACAACGTCGGAAAAAAATTATCTTACGTTCTCTTGTGGAACAGCCGGTTTAAATATGTCTTGAAATTTGAGGTGTATTTATTAGGCCTTTGTTCATCCAGTCTTCTCAATATTACATGCAGTTTATTGTTTCCGATTAATTTTTCTGTTTTCAGATTGGTTAGTAAACTGCGAAATATGACTACTCAAATATACAGAGGATTGTAGGGGAACAGTCAATATTCAAGGCAATGGCAGAAATGATCATTCGAAGCAAAAAAATGTGAGTAAACATGGGCTGTAAAATGCTACGCTTCGGTACTGTGAACTCTTCTAGTGAAAAAAAGTGGTAGTAGCTCTTAAGGTGTGAGTTTTTAGAGTCTATGTTTGCTAGACATTTTTTGCTTTGAATGATCATTTCTGCCATACCCTTGAATACTCGACAGCTCCTCCTGGGACTTCCTCTCTAACAATTTTATTTTCAGTTGGTGTTTCACATCCTGAGAGTCTTCCCAATTACACAAGTTGACTTACTGTCAACACACTCTCTGTTGGCTTTCTGTCTCGCGGTCTTCGGCCGACGATTATTTGGCGATTTTTCTGACGTTTCGCCAACACAGGCGGCGGCGTCGAAGCTTCACACCTCCGTTACTTGTGGCGGACGTCAGAAAAGTCACTACACGAACAATAGCAGCAGAACCCAAGACAGAAACCAGCAGGCAATTTGTCAACAAGTGACCACGAAGGCCTTGGCAATTTTGACTTAGCGTTTGTTTCAGAAATTTTCATATTACACTTTGTGAGAATATTTTGTCGATTGTACGTAACTTGCTGCAAGGCTTCTTCACTTTCAGAGAACGTTATCAGTTCGTCTGCGAATAACTGTTTGCAGCATTGTATACGTCACTTTTTATACGAGAGGGGACGGTTGTTTTTTGACTTCTAAATTACTCACAGAAGTTATTAGAACAAGCTCAGGTCCCTTAGGCCGGCATTTTACTATCATATTTCTTTGTCAAAGCTGATATGTCAAATATTTATGTCAAAGAAACCTGACAGTGTAATAGGGAACTTTGCCAAATCTCGCATTTCGTCAAAGAAATATGATCGACTCTAGAGTCTCACCGTAGATTTGACCATAAATATCTTTCGTCTTCTGTTCACTGCAGTGTGAAATGTAACCGCTTGCAGCGCTGACACCACTACAACTGTAGTGTGTTTGTAAACACGGCTTCAAAGTTGGGACCTGTGATGGTTGGGGCTCTCTTTCAATAACCTTGCTTCGACTGGGCGGCGGGAGGGGTCTGAGCAAGGGGCACAATGCATTTTTTATTAATCGAGTGCTAATCCGAGGTTGGAATATGCTCCAGGCGACTTCACATCCACAACGACAGCTAGAGGCATACACGTCTACGTCTGGAAACATCCAGGCAGCTTTTTAGCGAGCTGGAATAGAGGAGGTGGTCACCTTCTAAAGTAGAAAAAAATCTTAGCTACCCATTTTATTTTATCTATTTTTGAACTCTCGATGCCACGAGTTAAAAAGCGCTTCATCTATTCCTTACTTCTTATTAATTTTGTAATTCTCGGAAAACATTAAATTGTTCAAAAATAAAAAATAGTGTACTAAAAATTTATTTACCTTCGGATATTTCCCCTTCAGTGCAGCCGGCTGTTGTGGCCGAGGGGTCCGGTGCGCTTCAGTCCCGAACCGCGCTGTTGCTACGGTCGCAGGTTCGAATCCTGCCTCGGTCATGGATATGTGTGATGTCCTTAGGTTAGTTAGGTTGAAGTATTCTAAGTCTAGGGGACTGATGACCTCAGATGTTAAGTCCCATAGTGCTTAGAGCCATTTGACACCTTCAGTGCTTTATAAAACGCTTCACACGTTTCTGGAATTATTTTGGTTAATGTGCCGTGTCGCATTCTAGTGCCAGCAGCGTGGTGTCACGGTGAACGTGTCTTCTGCACATTTAGCATTTCTCAAGTGTGTATTCTGTTTTGTAATATGAGAGTCCACTTTACTGAGCAAATACTGAGACGCCGCATTTCTTCCAAATGTACACACAATGCAGTTGTGGTACAAGCAACTGCAGCGCATAACAAGTAGTTCTTGTCCGCCGTCTTGAAATTTGACGAAAAATATGACGACAGTGTGATACACCCTTTTGGCGCCACGTCAAAAATCTTTGTCAAAGAAATTTGACGAATATTTGGCCACATTTCTTTGTCACAGAAATTGATAGTACAAGACCGGCCGTAGCAGCCATCTTCCTGACACTTGAAGACGAGTAGGGTTTAAAGAACGGAAGAGAGTTTTGAGTATTGTTCAGACCCCTGGCAGCGGCGGCAGGTCACACCGCGGCGTCGCGAGCGACGCGGTTGCGGCCGCTGCGTGTGTAATGGCTGTCAGCCAGACCACTTGATTGCTAATCGACGCTTCCAGTGGCACTGAATTACGCCATTAATTGAATGTTAATTAAAGTGATGTAGAGGCATATTTCAGCCCCGGTCGCGGTGGCAACTTCAGGACGGCCGTATCGACCCGTTTGTAGCTAAACCTCGACCACTGCCGACTGTATAATCAGGGGCTGTGCGCGCCGCAACCACATCCCAGTCTTAAGTCTGATTTTTCCAAAGTCCACGCCTTCAGTGTCGAGCGCTCTCTCCACACTAGCAAGATCGTCGTTTTCTGCTCGAAAGGGCTCTTCTGGTGTTTCTCATTGTCAGATGTGCCGAAAAGTGAACTAATTTCTGTATTCAGCTCGAGTAATGATGATCGAGGATGCCAGTTGATGTGTCACATTGTAGTGCAATGTGCTACGAATGTCTGGCCGCCCATATCCAGTGTGGTTTTGCTGAAGTTTCCTAAATCGTTTAAGGTGAATGCTGGAGTGATTCCTTTCAGGTGCACTCGGTGCGTTTACTCCCCCGTCATTATCGATTCCTAAACCGTGCTCATTCTCTACCATCCCCGCCGTCGACAGGCGGTTTGACTCCAGTTTTTCCCCTGCTGGCCAAAAGTCTCTTATCTTGCGTCACTTTTTCTCGTATTCTTCATTCCATTCGGACACCGTCAATATTTAGCGAGAGAGTGGAGAACTGCTCAGACAAATATAATGGACACTTTCGGATTCGCCGCTTGTGGTGTGAATAGACTTCGCCTCTTGTGGAGAGCAAAATCTGATGGCATTTGATGTTAATTAAAGGAGCGACCAGGAAAGTTATTAAGTGTTATAAATTGTGGTTCAGAGCGAAACTCTAACTCTGAACCCGTTGGTACCTCGCACAGTTAGAGCTACACCCGCATAGGGGAGGATACTACGTTCGGCTGCCTATCTTGTACACAACATAATGTCAAGTCGTTCAGTAGCTGCTGCAAAGTTAAGGACTCTTAAGGGTTCTAGAGAAGCTTGTTCGTCTTTAGTTTCATTTCTATACGGCTCACAACATTCTGAATTTTGTGAAGAGAGGTAAAGCTCGGTGTGGTAAGCTCTGCAGCGTAATACCACGATCTACTGTTCCGGAGTTCGAACCACAGTCACGTTTAGAGTATGTAACCCTTACGTCACCTTCGATATTTTTGCACATCCCAGAAAGGAAAATATGAACCGTAGATCTTGAAACTGTGGCTTCCGTAATAACTAAGTCGTTTCACAGTTGGACGAAATATAGGGATACCAGCTCCAGTGGGATCGTGCTTCGTGAGGCACTGTAGCGGTCAAACTGGTATTAGGGTCGATGAGAGCTTAATTCCTGTATGCTGTGTGTTTCGATGAAAATATTGGATCTCTTTTGTTCTCTCTGTATTTTTACAGTCATGGTCTCAAGAAATTTTCTTAATTGTTTAGCAAGAGGAAACCATACTGTTAAATTCGTTACAAATAAATGAAATGAGTGTGAAGCGACTAATGTTATGAGTAGTTGTGTGGGTGTAGTTAAATGTGACGCCACATGTATATCACCAAAATATTATTTGGTTTCTAATATCCTAATATTCCATTATCAGTTTTGTATATTTTAGCTGAAAACACGATCCAATATCACTTAGTGTGGACAGTTAGTATTATCAATCCGTGACTAAGAACAACAGGCATAGCAGGCATGGCAACTTATGCATTTTCGATGGTGAGTATATTATTTCAGAACACGCACTGTTCAGCAATCCCTTTGCATTGGATCTCAGTAAACAATAACTAATGGTGCATGTCTCAGAAAGAGTATCGCCTTTCTAGCCTAACTAGCCTTTCCCCACCAGCATTGCCCCACATGTGTAACACATGGAACACACCCCCTCTGTGTACCCACCTCTTCCCCCCTGAGTCTGTCCTCATTCTCTCACCTCTGTCTCCTCTTCCCCACTCCCCCTGTCTCTTCATCTCCTCCTCCCTCTCTCTTTGCTCATATCATCCACTCCCTCTTTGACCATATCTTCCTCTCCTATCCCTCTGACTGTAGTCTTTCCATCTACATCTTCCTCCTTCCTTTTCCACCAGCCCACTACTCTGCTATACCTTCCACCTGCCTCATGTATCTACCTCATCTCTTCCCTCTCTGTGCATTTCCTGCTCCCCTCACTCTGTCCACTCCCTTCTCTATTCCATCTCCACTTGTCTGCAGCTGTGATCATTGGCACATGTAGCTCTTGCAGTACAGCAGGCTGTCAACGTGTATGTCTTGAAGGGCAGGCTGCAAATCAGTTGCTTGAAAGTAATTTATTTGCCCCTGATGTACAGGCCGCCACGCAAAGCAGGTCGATAAAGCAGGCAGATACCGCTCCAACACAACGTGCCTGTCTCGTAGGACTACCTATAGGTCAGGGCCACTCGAATGTAGGCTGCCCTGCAAAGTAGCTCGGTCTGGCAGGCTCATACTATTCCTACGCAATATGCAGTTTGTGCAGCGCAGCCTATACACCAAGTTTTGCTCTTATCTTCGCTCCTGTTGGAGTTACAAACCCCACAGTTGTGATCCCCACGAGGCCTTCTGTTTTTGTGCCAAATTTGGTTGAAATTGATCCAGGGATTTGAGAGGAGATCCGGGACACATGCACATTCATTCTGCTTCATCTAAATAACAAAGAAAAAAAATCCTGGGACACGGTGCTAAAAATTAGTTTCGTAGTCGTTTTAAAATGCGTGCAGGAGACCCAAGAAATGGGAAAAAGCGAAGGAAAAAGTTTTCTTTGAGAAAAAGAAGGGGCGTTGTAAGATAGGAAGAAAAGAGACGGCTCTCTTTTATAATATGATGCGCTCGGGGCCGGCGAGACGGCAGGCGCGGCTGTGGCGTCTGTGGCGGCGGTGCCGCGTTTTGTGCGGTAGCGACTGTCCGGCTGGCGCGGCGCGGCGGCGAGCAGCCAGCTAATGGATTAGTGAGTGTGATGTCAGTGGTACGCCAGAGAGGTGCGGTTACCCCTCCCCCTCCCCGCCCCACCCCGCGCCGGCCGTGCCGAGCCACCGCAGCGCCGCGCCGCACCGCTCAGCGCGAACATCGCTCTCGCTCTGTTTACACACCTAATTAGCACAAACTCCGCCAGGCGGCAGCAGTGGCACCGACAGCAGCGCCGCTAGTGGCGCTACTGCTAGCAGCGGAGGCAGCAGTGGTAACTGCAGCTAGCAGCTGCCGGAAGCCTTGTCCAAGGAAACTTTTTTCTTTTTTGGTCACACGCTGTCGCGTGTAGTCTCGGCCGCACCGCTGTAGCAGGCGCTGTGGGAAAACGCCGAACATGGAAAAATAGTAGCACGTTCCCACAACAGCTTCCTGCCGGCGTATTGGCGTTGCTGGCTCAATTCCCTGTTTTCCATGTGTGTGTGCGTGTGCGTGTGTGTGTGTGTGTGTGTGTGTGTGTGTGTGTTGCTCCCACTCCCCCCACCCCATGCTGCAGCCGTCGTGTTGTCCGCCTGTTCTGTTGTTCCCGGGCGATAATAAAAATTTACACGGACTTGGTTAAACACGCGCAGTGTTTGCGTAATTGCTGCATGTTCCAGCCGAAATAATTACGAAGCCCTGCCGAGCGGGAACCCGTTGTCGGCGTGGAATAACACTGAGCAAAAAATTTGCACAGGGGCGTAGGAGGGAGGAGTCAGCTGAAAAACTGTGCATCTGATACTACAGGCCGGACCGTGAAATACTACGTGGCAACGTTAGCGCCAAACACATTTCTCGTTGTACGTTGATGTTCGCCGGTAGGTTCGTGTGTATTTTGCATTGCGTTCATTAGTTGGTTTATGAGGCCATTTTGCCACCGCAGTTATTAGATGTCCATGCGAACGTAATTGCTCCGAAGGATTGTTGAGGGCATAATGTTATAAAAATTCCGACATTTAATCTCCCACTAACATAAACTGTATGAAGAAAGTATAATGAATTAGATGCCCATTTGTTTCATGTTTAACAATGAGGTCTCGTTTTTTTTTTATGCAAAAATGATTTTTCACCTGCGACGAGACATAAAATACTGGATACACTAACAACTTAGCCTTCCTAGCAATCCAACGAATCTCTTGAAGGATTTGATGTTGTCTTGGCTCCAACAAATTCGTGCGTTGTCCATTTGCAAATGCACGGTGTCAGGGAAGTCCCTAACAGTCCTTTAAAATAAAAGTGAATCCTTCAAACTAGACGAAGTCATTTTCGTTTACCCGTCTGTTCTTGGTTGGGTGCTCAGTTCAGTGCTGACTTCCAAAGCTAATCTGTGCTTGACTGTTGATTTGTGACTACACTTCAGCGGGCTGTAAGATAATGAAAAAATCTTGACCGGTATGAATTATTCTGAAATTTCTGTTCATTACTAGCTGGAAACTCTGTTTGTAAAACATTGCCCGTACTAAATAGCCCTCTCGAGAGTGGCGTCATGTCCTTATTACACTCGTGAAAAAACAGCGTAGTTGTTGAAGGCAGTTATTTCGACACGAGGGTCGTTTCCAGTTGCAGGCATACGACGGATTTGGCCGCTGGGACGCCGCGGTAGTTGACGAGTTGTGCACGCTGCGCCACTACCGTATATTTAAAGCGAAAAGATTGATTTATGGTGTGCCGTTCTTTCTGCGCACAGTCTGTGTTGAGATGGGGAGAGCACTCACTGGCACGAGATAGTCACCCCCCACCCCCACCCCCACCCCTACCCGTCCCATTTATAAATCGCGTTGTGGTTATCCCGATGTTCCACGCAGCGTAGCAGAGACATTTTTCCCCCCACTGGCTCTTGTTTTTGTTTCCTTTCCCCCCACAGCCGGTCGTTTGCTTGTTGATCACACATCACAACTCGTCGCCCGAAATCTCGCAAATCCTATTTGAATGGATTTCCGGAATTTTTATACGACATATTTTTTTGTGTTTTCGCCCCGTATAATCGTATTACAGTATCCGTTATTTCGGCTGGGCTGACCGGCGAATCAGGCTGAACTGCCGGTGCATGGGGAGAAATGGGGGAGGGGAGATCGGAGATGAGGATGAAAAGAGAAAAAAAAAAGCTGTGGGGGCGCATGTAGTGGCAGCACTGGCGCCGGGACTTCCCCGTCCTCATCCATATTCAGACGCCCCTCCGCCGGCTTCAGGAAGTCGCTCGCAATAATTTGAGAGCTTCGCGGCGGCAGCCATTTCCTCGCACGCCTTCAAATCTCCCTGCTTACGCATTCCTATCGGCTTCCACCGTAAGGCGTGTTATTTTATATTCGGGCCACAGACGTTTATAGGGCTCTGCGGGAAGACCGGTTATGGCGACGGATGGAGGAGGGGGGGGGGGGGGGGGGGGAGAAAACTGCTATTTGATCCTTTTCGCTGCTTAAGGCCTGATTGGCCGGTAGCCGTGTTGGCAAGTAACTTTCCTTTAGACTGAGCGGGGCAGCGAACACATGTTGGGTGTAGGCGGTGGCTTTTACAACAGGATACCAGAGAAAATTTCAGCTCCCTCAGCAACGAAAAGAAATGGGGCTGTAGGGGTCCAGTCACGGGAAACGAACTTCGTGCGGCCAAAGGCCTCATAAACCGTATGTCTGCTTTACGAGTTTTTCCAATTTCTTGCTGTCGTGAGTGCGCTTTCCATTCGGAGGTGACGTTCATCCTGGTGGTTATCTCGGATGTTGCCACACCATTTAGTTCTGGACCGCCGTGCTCCTGCCAGGGACTGCTCTTAGAGTAGTCTCTGTTCTGCGACATTCTTGTTGTCTCCACACCCTCGACGACATTAACCTTGTTCTACAACTCCTGTGATTTAGTTCTTATTTCCCATTCTTTCATTTTCATAGACTACATGCCCAAAAACTTTTTAAAAATATTTTTCTTCCCAATATTAATAGCTTTTCTTCATCTTTCTTCCTGTATGTTAAAGCTTCACGTCTGCCTAGTGTTACAGGTTAGACATTTGACCAATAAAGGTGAATTCTGAAGTTGGTGACAGCTGATCTTTCTCCCAAGACATTGATAAAATTGTAAAGAGTTCCATTATCTGCTGCTAGACAAGCATTTACTTTTGTATCCTTTCTGGTGTGTTTATGAAAAGTCTCAGAGTGCTTCAAGCGGCCAAGTGAATCCAGCTTCAGTCAAGAGATGCATCACCTCAGATTTTCTTACTTGTGATCAAATATTCTATCTTCTCTGCATTAACATATGTTACTGTTTCTTCAACCATTTCGTAATAGTTTTACATCACACAGACAAGATATTTAATTGCTTATGCTAGTTTCGCCGCACACACAAATATGCAGTGCAACCGGTCGACTGAGACGTAATGTCCGTGTATGGTGGTCCTCTGAAAGAGGAAGATGTTAAAATGATTGAGATAGTTATCAGTTGTTAGCCTATACGAGTTACCGCGTACTATGAAAGGTTTAAATGCCAGCTACAAGATGGAATTTAGTTGGACGTAGTTCGGTATTCGCTGTTATTTTTGTTTGATGTACGGTGCCTAATAATGCCTAAAATATTTAGAAACACATTCTCGCGCGCGCACCGTTGTTATGAAAATCGTCCGAGCTGAACGTGGCTCGGGTTCAGGTCGACAGATGTATCATTGGACAAACTGTCCGTAAATGAGGCATCTTTTTTTGAAAGCGGTCGACGTCGGTGGAAGGTGTTTTCAGTGCGCTGCAGCCACAGACGTACTACCAGACCACGAGATTACTGCACTTGGATTCTCGTGGCCGTTGTTGGAAACGCGCGCGGAGACGCTACAGTAAAGCGAGGAAAGCGCGTCGCATTGTAAATGTTCTCAAGACAGTTGTGCATATACTATGAAGAGGTCCAGCATATTCTCGTAAAGTATCAGGATAGAAGCTGCACTGACTGCCAGGTGCAGTAGTACTGTGGTTTACTAATAACTGCTGTAACAAAGAGAACGAACTAGTCTGCAGCGAAATACTGCAAAGCAATTGTTACACATACTAAAATATTGCAGAAGTTGATCGAGGATGTTTGTTGAGAATTTGTTGTTTGGTTCCGCACCGTGCTGTGCTCTAAAGTTAACGAGCGTGTTTTTGTTTGAAATCTAGACGTGCTAGTTCAGTAGTCTTGCTGAGTGCCCCTCACTCAGAAAAAAACTGAATTTTTTAACTTACGTATACCATTTGATGCCCAACTCCCCTATTACGACATGGCTGTAGATGCCAGGTAAATATGGAAGAAGCTGAGGTTTGTTGTTGCGGTTTTCAGTCTGAAGCCGGGTTTAATGCGGCTGACCACGGTACTCTAGCCTGTGCGGCCTTTCCATCTCTCAGTAACTACCACAGCACACATCCATTTCAACCTGTCCGCTCTCCCTCTGCGGTTTTTTATCTGCCCCCCCCCCCCAAAAAATCTCTCTCTCTCTCTCTCTCTCTCTCTCTCTCTCTCTCTCCCTCTCTCTCCCCCAGTAATAAACTGCTGATCCCTTGATGTCCCGTAATGTCTTGTCTCAACCTATCCCTTCTTTTAGTCAATTTACGCGACAAATTTCTTTTCTCCTCAGTTCTATTAACTGCTGATTGGTTACATGGTCTGGCTATCTTATGTTCAGCATTGTGTTGCAGCACCACATGTCAAAAGTTTCTATTCTCGTCTTGTTCGAACTGTTTATCGTCCACGTTTCACTTTCATACAAGGTCGCCGTCCAGCACAGCTAACACACCGATTTTTTTATGCGGTCTTAAAAACACTTCTTCGGACGCGCCTTTTTTTTTTTTTTTACTACAGCCAGTTTTCATTTTGTACCTTTCTGTACTTCCTGCGTAGTTACTTATTTTGCTGCGCAAGCTACCATAACCCGTCTACCAATTCCAGTGCGTTATTTTCACGTTTTCCGACATCATTGCCTAATTTAATTCGACTACACTGCATTACTTCTGTTCCACTATTGTTCATCTTCAAGGAACTGTCCATTCTGCTGAACTGATCTTCGCATTTCTTTGGTCTGTGTAACAGAATACCACTACAAACCCCAAACGTTTTATTTCGTCTCCGCGAACTTAAATTCTTTCCAAATTTCTCCTTAGTTTCCTGTAATGCTAGCTCTGTATCCAGGTACAATAGCACAGAAGACTTAGAGTGTAAGCTCAACTGCTTTCTTAAGTATTGAACCCCTTTCATGTGCTGTCAGACAGGTAGTCTGGTTTCTGTAAAAGTTACAGATAACCTTTCGGTCCATTCGTTTCATCCCTCAGCACGTCAGAATATCGGTATACTGATTAGCCAGAATATTATGACTACGTACCTAATAGCCGGTATGTCCATTTTGGAAAAGATAACAGGGTCGTGGCATCTATACAGCGAGGTGTTTGTAGGTGGCTGGAGGGAGTTGCCCCCCCCCCCCCCCCCACACACACACACGTTATCTCTGACGCCACGCTCAGTCACATCCCAGATGAGTTCGACCGGGTTCAGGTCTGAGGAGTTGGGAGGCCGGCACATCAGTTGAACTCACCGCTGTGTTCCTCGAACCACTGCATCACACTCCTGAACCACTCCATCACACTCCTGGCGCTGTGACGTGGGCATTATCTTGTTGAAAAATGCCATCGTACTCCTCGGCCCTCATCGTGCCTCGCACGAGTTGCTGCAGACCCCTGGACGCCCACACGAATGTTCCCCAGACCATAATGGAGCTGCTGCCAGCATGTGTCCGTCCCTCAGGTCGACGGGCTGTTGTTCCCATCGGCACCATGAAGTAGATACAGGGCTTCACGAGACCGTGCAACGCTCTGCCATTGCGCCGACGTCCAATGCCGAGGGCGTCCTGACATTTAAGTCGTAGTTCCCGATGTCGTGGTGTCAACATTAGCACACGCACGTGTCGCCGCTGCGGAAACCATCGTTAGCAGTATTCGGTGCACCGTGTGTTCGGACACACTTGTAGTGTGCCCAGCACTAAAGTCCGATGTTAGTTCGTCGCCTGCCGTGTTTCACCAGTCTGCCCAGCCTTCGACGTCTCACATCTGTGACGAGGGGTGGCCACCCAATCCGCGATGTTTGGACGTCATTTCACTTTGGTTTCGCCACGTGTTGAGGACAATCACCACGGCACTCATCGAGCACCCGACAAGTCGCGCAGTTTCCGAAATGTCGTGCCGAGCCTCTGGGGCATCACAATCAGCAGACAGATCGCGCGCCTTCCCCATTCTACAGACGAACAGCACACTCAACGGTACTACGTACACCGTGCGTGTGGCTAGGAGACGCTGCTGTGGCCTGGACAGGTTTATACCGATAGATTGGTGGTCGTAATGTTCTGACAGATCGTCGTAAACGCCAATAGCTCACACGCCATCCCCTCCGAAGCGGCAGAAAGTGAGGAAGGAATGGCAGTTGGAGAGCCGCTTGCCCACTGGGAGACCTACTCGAGGCAGTGCGAGGAGGGAGTGACAGTTGACTTAGCGGCGCGCGGCCGTGGAGCGGCCCCATCTGGCGCCGGAGCGTAGCGCGGGCTGGCCCGGTTCTCCCCAGCAGTAAGTCGCCCTCGTGTGGCTTGGCGACCCCGCTAGGGGGAGAATCTCTGCCGCCGGCGCTGTCTGCCCCTCCCCACGCACACACACACACACACACCCCAGCCGGCTGTTAGATCGGCCGCTGATTCACATGCATTGCGGCTCGGCGACCGCGGCTGCCCTCCCCCGCGCCACGGCCGCCTTTCTGATAAATAAAACTAATATCCGCGGCGATCCATCCATATTCGTGGCGGTCTGCTGGAGCCGCTGTTGGTTTATCTGCGCGGCCGGCAGCCGGGGCGTGCGCCCACACGTCTCGCCACGTGCCTGGCGCAAGTGGCAGCCCACTCGCACTAGAGTCTTCCACAAAGGTCACTAGACCTGCCGGGATACCAGTACGATAGATACCGCGGAGAAGAAATAAAAACTTTGAGGGTCGCCGATGACATTGTAATTCTCTCAGAGACAGCAAAGGACCTGGAGGAGCAGCTCAACGGAATGGACAACAAAAGCAAAACGAGAATAATGGAATGTAGTCGAATTAAATCGGCTGATGCTCAGGGAATTAGATTAGGAAATGAGACGCTTAAAGCACCAAATGACTTTTGCTATTAGGGGAGCAAAATAACTCATAATGGTCGAAGTAGATAGGATATAAAGTGTAGACTGGCAATGGCAAGGAAAGCGTTTCTGAAGAAGAGAAATTTCTTAACTTCGAGTATAGATTTAAGTGTCAGGACGTCGTTTCTGAAAGTATTTGTATGGAGTGTAGCCATGTATGGAAGTGAAACGTGGACGATAAATAGTTTGGACAAGAAGAGAATAGAAGCTTTCGAAATGTGGTGCTACAGAAGAATGCTGAAGATAAGGTGGGTAGACCGCATAACTAATGAGGAGGTATTGAATAGAATTGGGGAGAAGAGGAGTTCGTGGCACAACTTGACAAGAAGAAGGGATCGGTTGGTAGGACATGTTCTGAGGCATCGAGGGCTCACCAATTCAGTATTGGAGGGCAGCGTGGAGGGTAAAAATCGTAGAGGGAGACCAAGAGATGAATACACTAAGCAGATTCAGAAGGATGTAGATTGCAGTAGGTACTGGGAGATGAAGAAGCTTGCACAGGATAGAGTAGCATGGAGAGCTGCATCAAACCAGTCTCTGGACTGAAGAGCACAACAACAACGACAACAACAACAACAACAACAACAACAACACCGTACACACAATAATTGCTGTCCCGATACAGATGACACTCACCTTAAAAGTTGAGGTTTGGATACATGGCGAGTGGAGTGGAATGTAACTGATAAAGTGAGCGGTTGAGAATGAAACATATTGATCCCAGCCATGGTATGATACATTTCTTAACTGGACACGGATTTTAAACCGTGTGTGACACACACACACACACACACACACACACACACACACACACACACACACACTCTTTAAAACAATTGTCACCTATTCTTTAGTCTCAGTTGAACATTTTTAATTACATGTCATATCGATCACTCTGGATCATCTTCGCATGTCAAACAATATGAAAGTAAGTAATTGCGTCAGTAATGGTTCTACTTTGTTTTATATCTGAACATGATCCAGACTGATCAAAATATGTTAGGTAATTAAAAATGTCCAACTTGCATTGAAAAATAAATTGAGAAATGTTTTAAGTATCAGTACAGTTATTGTTCCTCGCGGGGCGAATATGTCGGCTACAGTAAAACCGTTTACACCTTCCATAGTTGACAAATAATTTGTTCTATTCGCCAGCAACAATTTAATAATGCGCAAATTAGGGACTTGTCTGCGTCGCACAACAACGTGCAGAACTCGACGTAGCTGTTCTTTTGTGCAGGTTTTCAGAGTCGTATTTTCCCCTAAGTCATTTACTCCTTTCTCTCACCGGAAAAACAGCATTGTGGCACAGAGGAATACAAAGCACCTCATCTCTTAATTTAGACGTCCCCTCGCTTTCGCCCATTCTACAAGTACACGCTCTTTGTGCGTGGCTCTCTACGCATTGCCTCTGGCAGATGTGGTTTGCCCATTCCGCGGATCCCCTCTTTTTCGCTCTCCGTGTGTGTGTGTGTGTGTGTGTGTGTGTGTGTGTGTTTTCCAAGCGCCGCACTTGTGCGATCAGTGACGACTTCTCCCCATTTCGTACTTCTGGCTCAAGGCAGTAGCGTGATATTAAAATAACGCTCGCGCGAACGCACCCCCCCCCCCCCCCCCCCACCCACCCACCCGCGCTCGGCGGGATGGATAGATAGCGCAGCGGTCGCACGCTGGCAGATGGGGATTCCCCGAGCCAGCGACACCGACTCCGACGCCTCCCCGCGGCGGCCGCATTAATTATTGACGTCGCAGGCAGCGAGCGCCGGCGCAGACAATAGCGGCGTATGGTGATTACTGGCAAGTGGGGCTCATATCTGGCGCGCCACTTCATCTCCCCCCCGACCGCCTTTCTTTGCTTTGCGCGCCCTCCGGCGCCGCCGCCCCCGCCTCCCGCCCCCTCTGTGCTCCACCCTCTCGTCCTCGCGGCGCCCTTGAGCGCGCTCCGCGCCCCCGGAGCCCTTTTGAAAGCCCTCCTTCGCGCCGCCCGGGCTGCAGCTCGAGGGCCGCGTGCGGCGTAGCGCGCTGGCGCCACGGTCGCTTCCGCCGCCCCGTGGAGCACCCTACTGGCGCCAGCGACTAATGGAGCCGCGAAGTCTGCAAAGAGCGCCGGCTGCGGCCCCCGCGTTGTGCTTACGGCTCATTGGCGCTTCGACCGTGCGCGCACGCGTATTACCCTCAAGTCGCGCGCTCGCAAGAAACGAGCCAAACAACGGAACACACGCGACGGCTGCAAGAGGTGCCGACTTGTTGTAATCGACGTCAGACCTAGAGGCTCTTACTAACAACAGTGGTGAGACGCGAACGGTAGAGGAGAGCGTGCGAGTAGGAAGGAGAAGACCGCCAGTCGAAAATGTACTTCACAAGCTGCTACATGGTCGCGAATCGAACAGTGATCCAAAAAGTGTAGAATAAATTTTTTTCCGTCTATCATCACAAACTTGTAAGGTCCTTAAACTACTGGTTTCGGTCGGCAATGACCATCTTAAGAACTGCAGCAAAACATGGGAAAATACAAGTATAACGAGTGGACTGTCCACAGCTTAAAACAATAAAGTAGGCCATAATGAAAAGTACTATGCAAATACACGTGAAAATTATGCGCTTTAAATGTGTCGAGATACACATGTTTTAAAAAACATGTCCTTACCTAATGGAGCCGTAGTGACATCGTCAAAAGATAAACAATCAGCTCAGCACCGTAACACACAAATGAAATGCCGTATTTACTGAAGAATTTTTGTCAACAGCGCGTAGTGACCACAAATTGTTTATGCCGTAAGCGCCGCCAGGTGCCGCTACAGTAGGCGATGTGACATTTCACGCTCGTGCTGACGAAGTTAGTGCTAACGCGGTGCGAGCAGTCTGAACACGCGCACTATCGTTTCGGAACGCAGCATCGCCGTAGGCGGACAAACATGCTCCGTGGGATGGGCTATGATCAGTCAAAATAGTCATATATTCCACGACAGTAATGCGACCTCGCAGAGTACCAATGGGGGCTCATGGAATACCACGATATGACACCCCCCACCCCCCACCCGCCACGTTTCGCTGTTGCGATGTTAACTCGGCCAGAAGTTGGAAACCGTGTGCACCAAGACTAACCAGAACATATGACTTCGTTCCATTGATCCATAGTCCAGGTTTTTTATCTTTGGCACCAGGTTGTCCTCTTGCAGTATTGATGAGTGGTTTTGTACTACCAACTGGCGTTGCAATTCCCCACGTGTCGAGCTCCCTCAGTGTACAGGTGCTGGCAAGGTTCGCGAGTGCGGCATTCAGCTCTGCACTGGTGTTTGAGGCTGTCGTTCTTATTTTTCGTCACAGTCTTCTTCAACGGCTGTCCGTCGCCATCATTCAACACGCACTTTCGTCTGCTTTGCGACTTTGCGCATAATAATTTTACTCTTTCCCTGTTTGCAGTACACAGAACTGAGATACTTTATCTCTAGAAACACCAAACACTCTAGCTACACTACTGGCCATTAAAATTGCTACACCACGAAGATAACATGCTACAGGCGCTAAATTTGACCACAGGAAGAAGATGCTGTGATATGCAAATGATTAGCTTTTCAGAGCATTCGCACAAGTTTGGCGGCGGTGGCGACACCTACAACGTGCTGACATAAGGAACGTTTCCAACGGATTTCTCATACACAAACAGCAGTTGACCGGCGTTGCCTGGTGAAACGTTGTTGTGATGCCTGGTCTAAGGAGGAGAAATGCGTGCCATCACGTTTCCGACTTTGATAAAGGTCGGATTGTAGCCAATCGCGATTGCGGTTTATCGTATCGCGACATTGCTGCTCGCGTTGGTCGAGATCCAATGACTGTTAGCAGAATATAGAATCGGTGGGTTCAGGAGGGTTATACGGAACGCCGTGCCTGATCCCAACGGCCTCGTATCACTAGCAGTCGAGATGACAGGCATCTTATCCTCATGGTTGTAACGGATCGTGCAGCCTCGTCTCGATCCCTGAGTCAACAGATGGGGACGTTTGCAAGACAACAACCATCTGTACGAACAGTTCGACGTCGTTTGCAGCATCGTGGACTATCAGCTCGGAGACCGTGGCTGCGGTTACCCTTGACGCTGCATCACAGACAGGAGCGCCTGCGATGGTGTACTCCACGACGAACCTGGGTGCACCAATGGCAAAACGTCATTTTTTCGGATGAATCCAGGTTCTGTTTACAGCATCACGATGGTCGCATCCGTGTTTGGCGACATCGCTGTGAACGCACTTCGGAAGCGTGTATTCGTCATCGCCATACTGGCGTATCAGCCGGGGTGATGGTATGGGGTGCCATTGCTTACACGTCTCGGTCACCTCTTGTTCGCATTGATGGCACTCTGAACAGTGGACGTTAAATTTCAGATGTGTTACGACCCGTGGCTCTACCCTTCATTCGATCCCTCCGAAACCCTACATTTCAGCAGGATAATGCACGACCGCATGTCGCAGGTCCTTTACGGGCCTTTCTGGATACGGAAAATGTTCGACTGCTGCCCTGGCCAGCAGATTCTCCAGATCTCTCACCACCTGAAAACGTCTGGTCAATGGTGGCCGAGCAACTGGCTCGTCACAATACGCCAGTCACTCCTCTTGATGAACTGTGGTATCGTGTTGAAGCTGCATGGGCAGCTGTACCTGTACACGCCATCCGAGCTCTGTTTGACTCAATGGCCAGGCGTACCAAGGCCGTTATTACGGCCAGAGGTGGTTGTTTTGGGTACTGATTTTTCAGGATCTGTGCACCCAAATTGCGTGAAAATGTAATCAAAAAAATGGCTCTGAGCACTATGGGACTCAACTGCTGAGGTTATTAGTCCCCTAGAACTTAGAACTAGTTAAACCTAACTAACCTAAGGACATCACAAACATCCATGCCCGAGGCAGGATTCGAACCTGCGACCGTAGCGGTGTTGCGGTTCCAGACTGCAGCGCCTTTAACCACACGGCCACTTCGGCCGGCAAAATGTAATCACATGTTAGTTCTAGTATAATATATTTGTCCAATGAATACCCGTTTATCAAGTGCATTTCTTCTTGGTTTAGCCCACGTCGATTCACTTAGCTCCAACATGATGCACTCACAACTACGCAGAACACTATTCTGAGGACGACAGACACTTGCAACGTATTGAGTGCATTGCACAGGTCCCGTTCGTGGGAAAATGCATTAGCGCAACTTGCAGGCTTGGCTATCATCTGCATTTATGTTCAAGCATGCGTCTGTCACGATGTTTCCATATTTTTGTCAAACCTCTGTAGCTCCATCATACTCGAGGGAATGGCCTAGCGCAACAGGCAGTCTGTTCTTTATCATGACGGAGGAAGACAATTTCGTCGCTAGCATTTGGTCGGCTAGGGGAGGAATATGCGTCGATGTGTTTGGTTAATTACGCTGACATCGAACTGAACTGGAATTGTCAGCCGTGTGAAACGCAATACTTCCCCAGATAAGGGTAATCATTTCACGTCAGCTCACCTCTGGGCAACCTGCTAGTCGGGCGAGTGTTTATCGAGAGCCGCAGTGGGAGAAGAGCGGAGGGCAACCGGAAGCTCTGAGTGTGTCGTCAGCGGCGCGCCCCCGTCTTATCTCAGCGGCGTCCTGTGACGGCGCCCCCACGTCCGCCCACGAGGCCAGACCTACCTAGGCGTGGGCGTGGGCGGACCAGGGCCCTCTGCTACTGTGCCGCCCGTCACACGCCGACGTCTCTCTGCGACCCTCCTTCAAATCGGTTCAGCTTTTCTTCTCGGCGTTCTTTCACCCTCTTCCCCATCCTTTACATATCGTCCTATCCTGCAAATCCGCCAGTACTCCCCAATCCGATAACGCACTACTACTGTTGTTATTTTCTTCGTGTCTTCCCCGCTTCCGTCTCGCTTTTATGCCACGTGCCCGTCTGCTTGTGTCGACAGTCTGCCGTGCACCGTGCACAATAAGGAAAAAAAAAGTAGGTAGGACGTGAAAGAGATGGCGGCGGCGTGCGAGAGCAGAGAGCCGGGACGAGCGCGAGATGTGAGGAGCGGTCTGGGCCGCTGGCGCGCGCGTCTCTGGCAGACGGGGAAACACGCGAAGAATCCGCGACGGCGGCTGCTTAATTTACTATGGATGCCGCCTCGGCGGCGGGGCGCAACTGCCGAGCTGAATTTTCGATCGACGGGGAGGCGGCGGCGGCGGCGGCGGTAGAAGAACCGGATTGGAATGTTGATTAGGAAGGAGTGGGGCCGCCTCGGTGGGTGGGGCGCGGGTGCCGGCCTAAAACTTCCTTCAGAGGCCGCGCCTCCGAGTTTTTAATATAAGACCTCCTCCTCTCGGCAAGGAGAAAGACGGCGCGGGAAGGAGGGCAAAAAGAAGGCAAAAAGCGGAGCGAAAGGCGAGGAGGGTAAAGACGTCTGTCGGCGGAAGGCGACTGAGGACCGAACGCCACTTCCGAGAGGCGCTGCGGCCGTCTGCGGAGGAATCGCTGCGGATTCATTTTCAGAAGATGAAATACGACGCCGGGGCGCTGCGCCACCCAGCTCGGCGGCTTTGAGAGTCGCGGAATTTAGACAGCGTATACGTCGCAAGCCGTTTAAACAGGAGGAATGTTTGTGTGTGTGTGTGTGTGTGTGTATGTGTGTGTGTGTGTGTGTGTGTGTGTGTGTGTGTGTGTGTGTGGGGAGGGGGGGGGGTTCCTTCTAACAGCACAAGTTTTTTTGGCAGGCCTACTCCGAATTTCTATTAGGGTATACTAGTAGGAGGGCTATTAGGAAAGCAAAGTCCGGTTGAGCACCACAATGAATATCCGTCGAACTTGGCACAGATGTGTTGGACAAAGTCCCTGGTACAGCCGTCGCTCTATCCAATTATGAGCGCTCTGTGAGTCTGTAAAGACGCCTAGAACAATAGTCTCCCGCCAAGTATGACGGCCTAGTGAAAGACTTCGCCTGATGTTATGCAGCCCACATAACCGTCATGCGCTTCCTTCTTCACGACCATTGCCGCGGGGGCCGTGGAGTTGCTCCTGCAGCGTTTTCGATGGAAAGTGTTGAATCACCACAATGCAGCCCATAATTGGCTCCCTCTGAGTTTCATCTCTGCTCATTTGAACTTCGGCACACCCAGAGCAGCGCGGATAATTAGTGGAAAGCTCAGGCAGCTGCATTCTATGACGAGTCTTTCTTTCCGAATAGAAATCCTATTTCGTACAGAAATCCTCAATAGCGAAAAACAGTTTCGCTTCTATTCCCTGTGTTTGTACATGAATGGTACGTTGTTCTTAAATCGTTGCTGCCATTCCAGGAATAGCTTGGATGTATTCATCTTTGAAAAGGAACATATTCGTCTTGTGCGATGTTCTGTCGCCGTCCAGTAAGAAGTAACTATCCAGAGAACACACTCTAGTGGGTCTGTTGTAAAAAAATTAAAAAAAAACTTCGTTAGGGTCTGGAATATGCCCCAACGTATCCATACGAGGATTCCATTGGTACATTATACCATGTTGCCTGAATATGGGTCTGTGCTGCTCCAGACGTGTTACGGCACGGTAATGCGCATTCCTGAAATGTATCACAAACGACCAAAATTGTAGCCAAACTGCACGTACGGTGTATTTGGGGGGGGGGGGGGGGGTGCTCTTTATTATGTGCCAACATTACGGACTTGGAATTATACAAAATTCGGAGACGGACAATTTTCTTCGTTCACTTGGTCAGTACGATGTCTAGACATCACTAGTCACTGTACGCAAATGAGTATATGTGTGACGTACAAGGCATTACCGGTAGTTGTCTTTTTCTTGTTTTCTTTCTTTTTTTTCTCGCTAACATAAGGCAGCGTGCGTACGGAAAATCAACAAGTACAAAAGTAATAAATCATGGTATCTGATACAGATAGGCACGCCAGAACACAGATTGTTTACATAATTGCACGAACCCTGTACGGAAGTAGCTGTGTGAACGACGTTAGGATCTGGGTACGTGCCGAAGTATTGCACCTGTGTTTAATGTAAGATAATGCCGACGGTTTCTTAAAATATTGAAGCTGAAGCTCAGTAGAATTACACCTGCACAATAATCACACACCTGTTGTGGAAATTCGAAATTTGTGATAAGGGCTATCGAACCAAATAGCTGAGGTCATCGGTCCTTAGGCTTACGCACTACTTAATCTAACTTCAGCTAACTTATGCTAAGGACAAACACACACACACACATTCCCAAGAGAGGAAGGAGGAGGGGGAGCTGCGCGAACCATGTCAGGGCGCCTCGGACCGCAAGGCTACCCCGCCTGGCACGCCTGTTATTCTTCCTGTTCGACGAACTTCCGGGTCGCCCACATACGCGTCTCGTATGTAAATAAGTTTGTAGAATGTTGAAAGCTTCAAAAATACGCGTTCTTGGGCGTAGCCGGTAATTTGGGAGTACCTTTCGGTGCGTTTACGTTGGCTCTGATAACAGGCAGCGCCTCATTGCCGGCAACTTTCCTCTCGATAATTCATTTCAGCAAACTTGTGCGCGCTGGCTGCTTTGCGCGTGCCGCTCTTGCGCCGTGCTTTGTTCCCAAGAAGTTTCGCTACAATGTCTCTACATTGTTAATGATCACGCTCAGAGCCAAAGCTATCCACACAGGGACACGAGGGCCGTACACTCTGCGAAGCCGCGGAGACAGCCGTGGGTGTCGTAGACGCGGCTGCTCCAGCTGAACCAGCACTTTATATTCACCTAAGTGGCTTTCCGGCAAGTGTGAAACACAGCTGAGATTGTTGTTACGAAATGCTTAAATTTGCGCTAACTTTTACATTCCAGGAACATCTTCAGGTGACGGGTGTATAGGACTTGACAGAGCGCATCGGTACTTACGGTTTTTTGCCAGTGCTCATGATAAAACCTACTGAAACTGTTTTCATATGTAGCAAAGCACTCTGAGACGCCCTAGACGGCTGTCACCTGAAGGTGTTCCATGAACGTAACCGCTAAAGGAAATTAAGGCCTTAAGAGCTATGGCCGCACAATACAAGATTTGCATGAAATTTTTTTATCCGCCTTTAATCTTGTCAGAAATAAAACATTCTGCTTATCCAAAGAACATACCTCTAGGTCACCGCACACATCCATTTCTGTAGTCAACACTCCAGCTTAAATTATGATTCTATTGATATTTATACACTACTGGCCATTAAAATTGCTACACCAAGAAGAAATGCACATGATAAACGGGTATTCATTGGACAAATATATTATACTAGAACTGACATGTGATTACATTTTCACGCAATTTGGGTGCATAGATCCTGAAAAATCGGTACCCAGAACAACCACCTCTGGCTGTAATAACGGCCTTGGTACGCCTGGCCATTGAGTCAAACAGAGCTCGGATGGCGTGTACAGGTACAGCTGCCCATGCAGCTTCAACACGATACTACAGTTCATCAAGAGGAGTGACTGGCGTATTGTGACGAGCCAGTTGCTCGGCCACCATTGACCAGACGTTTTCAGGTGGTCAGAGATCTGGAGAATCTGCTGGCCAGGGCAGCAGTCGAACATTTTCCGTATCCAGAAAGGTCCGTAAAGGACCTGCGACATGCGGTCGTGCATTATCCTGCTCAAATGTAGGGTTTCGGAGGGATCGAATGAAGGGTAGAGCCACGGGTCGTAACACATCTGAAATGTAACGTCCACTGTTCAGAGTGCCATCAATGCGAACAAGAGGTGACCGAGACGTGTAAGCAATGGCACCCCATACCATTACCCCGGCTGATACGCCAGTATGGCGATGACGAATACACGCTTCCAATGTGCGTTCTCCGCGATGTCGCCAAACACGGATGCGACCATCATGATGCTGTAAACAGAACCTGGATTCATCCGAAAAAATGACGTTTGGCCATTTGTGCACCCAACTTCGTCGTTGAGTACACCATCGCAGGCGCTCCTGTCTGTGATGCAGCGTCAAGGGTAACCGCAGCCACGGTCTCAGAGTTGATAGTCCATGCTGCTGCAAACGATGTCGAGCTGTTCGTGCAGATGGTTGTTGTCTTGCAAACGTCCCCATCTGTTGACTCAGGGATCGAGACGTGGCTGCACGATCCGTTACAGCCATGAGGATAAGATGCCTGTCATCTCGACTGCTAGTGATACGAGGCCGTTGGGATCCAGCACGGCGTTCCGTATTACCCTCCAGAATCCACCGATTCCATATTCTACTAACAGTCGTTGGATCTCGACCAACGCGAGCAGCAATGTCTTGATACGATAAACCGCAATCGCGATAGGCTACAATCCGCCCTTTATCGGAAACGTGATGGTACGCATTTGTCCTCCTTACACGAGGCATCACAACAACGTTTCACCAGCCAACGCCGGTCAACTGCTGTTTGTGTATGAGAAATCGGTTGGAAACTTTCCTCATGTTAGCACGTTGTAGGTGTCGCCACCGCCGCCAAACTTGTGCGAATGCTCTGAAAAGCTAATCATTTGCATATCACATCATCTTCTTCCTGTGGTCAAATTTCGCGCCTGTAGCACGTTATCTTCGTGGTGTAGCAATTTTAATGGCCAGTAGTGCATTCAGCCTTAGCTAGGAAATAGGCAGCCTACATTGAGTCAGCGTATGCAGCCTTCCGCTCTGATTACATGACCGAGCGAGTTGGCGCACTGGTTACCTCGTATTCGGGAGGACAACGGTTCAAACAAGCGTCCGGGCATCCTGATTTAGGTTTTCTATGATTAGCCTAAATCGCTTCAGGCAAATGCCGGCATGGTTGCATTGAAAGGGTACGGCCGACTTCCTTCCCCATCCTTCCCTAATCGACTGCGACCGATGACCTCGCTGGTTGGTCCCCTCCCCCAGATCAGGCATCCATCTTGATTACGCGAGGATGAAAAATGATGTCCTTCAGCTTGAATGTCGTTCAGCGGATGTAATCACTCAAAAAAAAGCATAATTTCCACCCATTGTTTTATGAAGCAACAGAAATATTCGTAAGAAACGATGGCCATAAAATTCCATTTGGGACTGTTCACATTAATGTTTGTTGATTGTGGATGGGAGATGGTGAGATCTTATTCTGTTCTGCAGTTGGCGATTGCCTTACAAAATGAAAATATGTCCATTTCCCTTTATAGTAATAGTAACAATAATAGTTTTTGAATTTATAACCTTGATTCCCAGTACAATGATACAATTTCTACATATGTGGCACATTGTATTTGTGCAACTGTTAACTTTGAAATTAAAATTTCTGTGTGCATTCGAAGTGTGTGAATTATTTTTCGTGGTCCTATATTTCCGCACTAAAGTAGGAAACGTGTAGTTAAACTTGCTTTGTGTAGCAGAAGCTCTAATCCAAGAACAGGAATTCCCGTATTTTTCGCTCTGACACGGTGGGAAGATTGCATCGCCCCAGACGAAAAACCACATTCAGGCTGATTTGTGTACCTGCGGTGGCAGGGTTAGCTTTGAAAATTTGCCAGTCTGTTAACGTCTGCCGCAGAACCTGACAATCCACTCTTTAATATACCGACTTATTTAGTAATTCCAGTAATTCCTCGCCAGTCACCGGCCGACTCACGCCATTCGGGGAGTTCGCCAGTGGTTGAGAACCACATCGGTTGCTGCGCAGGCACTCCCTCCTCCGAGTGATCATAACCATTAAACAGGCAAGGAGATTTCCTGTACTCGAGAATTTGAAGGAAAAATAGTTATTTGCTTAGATTGATAAAACTGTCGAGACACGTAATTTCTAGCTTTAAGGTATTGGAGAATAACAGAAGGCTCGTTGAATTTTTGAATTGTAATTGAAATGGATGCTGACACCTTTTCGGGATCGAATTTCTCGTTTCTGTAGCAAGATGTCAGTAGCAGATAGTTGCATGCGTGGTGCGGCACGCACATTTCGCGACCGAGCCAGTGTGTGCTTTGTGTGTGTGCTAGCTGTAGTGTGGCGTGTGGTGGGCGACATCCCCCTGATTTGTTCTCTTCTGTTTTTCAGCAACAGCGGCCAGACCTTCCCAGACTGCTGGTTCGTAGCCTTCTGTATTGTCTTTCATTACGCATGCGCATGAACTTCGGTGATGGGCGTACCTCAGTTAAATACGTTCATTATTGTGTCGTGCTTTCTTAATTTTATTCCTTGTTTCGCTCAGTTGTTTCTAATTAATTAATAACGGTATCGGCGTATTAGACGTCGAAATGCATGCGAAACAATTTAATCTTCTTATTCTGCTTTCTGAAGAATTACTGCTCTGCTGAATTTTACGTTATTGGTGTTCGTAACGCACAAGCTTATTCGTCATAGCTTGACAGCTTCTCTTAATTTTTTTTTTTTTTTTAATAAGCGTAACGTAAGAAGCGGCGTTATGTATTTTCTGCATTACTCATAATTTTTACAGTAGCGCTGTGTGTGGTCTTGTTTGTGCAGATGCTCTAATGTGTTGCCATTGTAGCTTTCGGCTATCTGTTTCAGACTTTTCAGTGCTGCTTTCGTTGTCTCGGCAGGAATTTAGTTACTATGGAGTTTTGTAGGTGGTGGTACGGTTTTCTGAACGTGAGAAAATATTTCCACAGAATCACGAATCACTTAAATTGCTACTGTAGCACTGGATTGGCCGAAAGCCGACACTTCTCCACCGTCGAGACATGCAGATTCCCCTAAAGCAGTTTCTCCGCCATCGCGAGGTAAGACTGAGAAACATAACAGGGGAAAAAAGTTCGTGCGAAGGCGAACATTCGTGCATTCGATAGCTTTAAGTCTGGCTCCCCAGTTTTCTCGTAAATTCCGCTGAGGCATTCTTTCTTGCTTGCTCTTTTTCCACTGTGCTATGAAAGACAATAAACCGAAGGAAAATCGCTCCACGGCTAGTTAGCATATACATTCTCCTCCTTTAAACGCGAACGTTTTTGGTCACACGCAACTGGGAATGTCATGATCATAAATTGCAGCACACAAATAGATGCAGCCTGTCACTTCCATTGATATTTCCAATAAGCGTTTCATAGAATTTAATTATTCAAAAATTAACAAGGCAAGCGAACAATACAGCCAGAGATAAATGTATGTCGTCGTAATTTATATGAATCCGCCCCATATTGAGAAACGCTTACTGGAAAGATAAGTAGATGTGGCCTGTTACAGTTATTTGTGTATTACAACCAACATCCTCCCTTCCATAGTTTTCGGTAAGTCAGAAGACGGAATGAGTAACGACCGCGGATCCATAGCAAAAAGAGCCTACTACCATCGTACGCGATAGACAACCTGAGAGTGCAGTGCAAAATTAAACTTTTCTGAAATGCTGAGACTAAACACAGTGGTAGTATTGCCTCTATTGTATGCGTCCAAGTATTAGGTAGCGTACATCGGTGCTCGTTTAGATTCTCAGCTTATCGCCAGTCAGCGATTCAGAACAAACCTTACCGGGCACTATTCAGGTTAAGCTTAGAATGGTAACGTAATATGTAGGCTGAATGAGCAGGGAGTGCGCCGTGTTTTGCGTGCTGATGAAACCCACACGTATCAAGAAGTAATGATTGTACTGAGATTGGTACAGCCATAGCGAAAATTTAATTTTAGTCTCATAGCGTTTTCAGTTGGAAAAAGCCGTTATGTCGTGTTCAAGGAACCAAACTAAGTTTCACCGATAATTCAAACCTAAGTTACAACGGCCAGATTGACACATCTGCCCTGCTAATCTGAATGAGTATGTCTTACCTTCGCCGTATTAAAAAATGTTCAAATGTGTGTGAAATCTTGAGGGACTTAACTGCTGAGGTCACCAGTCCCTAAGCTTACACACTACTTAACCTAAATTGTCCTAAGGGCAAAGACACACACCCACGCCCGAGGGAGGACTCGAACCTCCGCCGGGACCAGCCGCACAGTCCATGACTGCAGCGCCTCAGACCGCTCGGCTAACCCTGCGCTTCGCCGTATTAATTGTGTCAATAGTGTTGGCGGTGTACTACCTGAAATAGCTTATTTGTTGGCGAAGAGAACAAAAATGTTAAAAATTAAACTATACTTATTTCTAGGAAGTGATAGGAAATAGGAGAAACTAATGTACTTTCCGGAAAGTGTCAGACATCATATTACTTCCTCCTACGCATGACTCGCTAAACGACAACAGAGTAAAAATTCGAGAAATTAGAGATAATACAGGAATTTACCGACAATCATTCTTCCCACGCGCCATTCGCGTGTGGAAGAGGGAAGGGGGGAGAAGTTCGTGCTAGTAGAAGTACCCTCGGCCACACGCCATCAGGTAGCATGCCGAGTTGTTGAAAGTCAGAAGTATGGAAAGTGAACGGAAATATTAGACTTAATGGAACGGTTGTGCTAGTGTTCAACGCATACAAGGCGCTAGAGCGATAAGTTCTAAAATATGTTAATAGTGTTTGGAGAGCTCCTCATGTAGGCACAACGGCAGTATTCTAGTGAATTCAGAGACCCAATGCTGGTATCCTGACAGCCCTATATAGGCTGTACAAAACTGAAGTTGTGATGCTCGGGCAATTGGAGTGGGGAATTTGTAGAACAATCGGGAAACTCAGTTGGATTAGTTTACTGAATCAGTTCTGGAAGGAGACCCTTTAGACAGCGCCCCAGCGACAGCCGTCTACTCAGCACAGGAATCGTGGAGAGGCGGTTAGCGCTTAGAGCGCGAAGAGAAGCGTTTTCCTTCGCCCAGTACGCGAACGGAATAGGATAGAAAACCACTAAGATTGGTACGAAGTACCAAAGAGAATGGTTCAAATGGCTCTGAGCACTATGGGACTCAACTGCTGAGGTCATTAGTCCCCTAGAACTTAGAACTAGTTAAACCTAACTAACCTAAGGACATCACAAACATCCATGCCCGAGGCAGGATTCGAACCTGCGACCGTAGCGGTCTTGCGGTTCCAGACTTACCAAAGAGAGAACCGAGCCGTACTCAGTGCAATTTTGAGGTGGAAGAGTAAAATAGTCTTTCCTATTGTCAACAACATGTAGCACAAGTGAATGGCAAAAAAGAAGATTCGCAGTGTTCACCGTCGACATGTGATACGTCACACAGATATTTTCAGTGGAATACGGATACAAAGGAGGCCGGCCGAAGTGGTCGTGCGGTTAAAGGCGCTGCAGTCTGGAACCGCAAGACCGCTACGGTCGCAGGTTCGAATCCTGCCTCGGGCATGGATGTTTGTGATGTCCTTAGGTTTAACTCGTTCTAAGTTCTAGGGGACTAATGGCCTCAGCAGTTGAGTCCCATAGTGCTCAGAGCCATTTGAACGGATACAAAGGAGGGCAAGAAAACAAACGAAATGCATTTACCCTGGCAGGAGCCACCAGGGGCCGGGTGTCCCTTCTACCTAAATATTCGGAACATATTCCTGAACACCCTCTGAAGTGTTGTCTGAGTTCCGGTTTATCTTCTATACGTAGTTGATGTACTGCCATGTGTTGTCCAAATCTCACGACAGTAAAATTTTAAATAATCCAGGCTTTGGCAGAAACGAAAAGCAAAAGAAGAAAACCGTAATACCTAATCAGGAACTGCTCCGGGAGACGACCCTACAGTCAACTGCTGTCCGAGAGGAGTTGTTATTATTTGAACAAACACAGTCACGTAAGACTGGAAAAGTTGCGTTTGTCTGTTTCGCGAGTGCGTGTTCTAGAGGTCGTGTTTGCTGGGGCTAATATTGCAGGTGCGACGAATATAGATGATGCTATGCACATAAATTTTACAGTGGAGGACTCTGGTTTGAGTGTTCAAAAGTATCGGACTAGACAGGCGCGGTATGGTGCTGTTGGACAGCATTCAAAGCTAGAACTTGGACAGGACCCGCTGTTTCCGCCAAACTCTGTATTTAGCGGATGTGAGACAGACACGGGAGATTGTTTCTTCAGAAAGAACACAACTGATTTCTTTCCCCATCAAACTCGAACTTGCGCTCCATCTCTAATAACTTCACCGTCGACGGGACATTAAATTACAGTTTCCGTGCCTCGACTTCAAACCCCGTATGGGGTATTCTGATTCATTTCGTGTATCGGTCGTCCTGTAAATAATTTCGTACGAGCAAATAATTTCGCACGAGCTGTGGTGCGATCCGTCCCTTTTCCTTTCTTAATATCGTCGGATCGGTTCCCTTGTCGAAGAAAGTTCTTTTCATAAACTGATGGCGCTTACATTTATCTTTGTTACTCAAAACTGAAGCAGAGCATTGTCATGTTGGAATATCCGTCGGTTTCTTAAATAAAAGGTATTAATACAATAACTAATACTTTTAATTATTTACCTTCGTGACCTTTGTCTATAGTGCATCATAAAGTAGTTTTCATGTCTTGGGAACTATACTGTACAACGAAGATTCGGAAACGGCCGACGGTGTTACCCATTACGAAAAATCTGCGAGCAGCTGTAACACGTTCCTCTGCAGAAAAGCTCTTCTCCATAACTGCCTCAGTCTAGATAATGTTGTCTTTGACGATGTCCGGCAATTTGTCATCTTAAACATTTCGATATTCGGTAACTGGGTTGCAGCTCGTTAATGCCAGAAGTATGATTGTGACGGTAATTGTACTCCTTAGCCAAGTACCACGTTTCCCTTTCCATTTTCATAACTGTGGCACCTACTGCTGTAGTGCCGATAACAATAAGTGTTGTATATAACAACAAGTGTTGGATCCGTTTTCGCACGGAACACGGCTGCAGGTAACCTACTCGCCACGCACGATTTTCAGAACTGACGAAACCCCACATGCCACGCTTTGGCACGTACCTCCACGCGGCTTTCGGCGTTAACACGCAGACGCTTGCACGTGGATAGGAACGTGAGCCTTAACTTCACTGCACACACCTGCGTGGTGAGGCGCGCAATTAAAACGGCACGTGTGAGGCCCCCGTTGTTGTGCCCTGAACCCGCCCGACGAGACAGCGGCCATGAAGCTGTAACGTAACGCGGCGGCCGCAGGGCAGCTGCACGTGGCGCACAATGCCGCATTCAATTACGACTATCGCTCGAGTGTCGCGACGACACGCCGCCTTTCTGCATAACCGGATTCCCCAGATAGCGCGATAAAACGGCTGCCGCGCCAGACGACTGTATCTGCCCGGCTGCGCGCTTCTTCGCCTCCGCCACGCCGCCTTCTCCACAGTACCCCCACCTCTAACACCCCCGAATGGCCAAGGACAAAAATGAACCGATCAGTGACTAGGGAAGCATCGTAAGCTGTAAAGTATTACCTGGACCTCTCCTAGCTGCCATGCAACCTGCCATGCAAGTGCTATATTTCAAGTTTTCTTAAACCAGGAAAAATGGCACTGCAACATGTATGTGCAGGGATTGGATAAAAAAGAGGGGAGACCGCGAGAAATGCATGCTTCAACATAAATGCAGCTGCCAGCCAAGCGTGCGCGTTGCGCTGTTGTATTCGACCGCAAACGGCAGTGTCCTCAATACGTTGCAAGTGTCCGTCGTGTTGAGAACAGCGTTCTGTGTAGTTGTGAGGGCATTATGTCAGAGCTAAGTGAATTCGGACGTAGGCAAATTGTCGGTGCGCGAATGGTGGGTGCTTACGTAACCAAGGTAGTAGAAGTGTTTGGTGTTTGCAGAGGTACCCGCAGTCGGGGGGAGGGGAGGGGGGATGGTTGAAATCCATGTCTGGCCATCTCGATTTATGTTTTCCGTGATTTCCCTAAATCGCTCCAGGCAAATGCCGGGACGGTTACTCTGTAAGGGTAGGCCGTTTTCGTTCCCTAATCCAATCTTTGCTCCTTCTGTAATGACTCGTTGTCGACGGGATGTTAAATACCAATCCCCTCCCTTCTCCTCGAGAGGCACCGTATCGAAGGTTTACACCGCATACAGGATAAGTGGAAAAACATCGTCTGCTAAAAAAAGGAAGGAAGATTGGATTTAACGTCCCATCGATATCGAAATCATTAGAGGCGGAGCACAAGCTCGGATTTCATAAAGAATGGGGAAGGAAATCGGCTGTGCCCTTTCAGAGTAACCGTCCCGGCATTTGCCTGGAGCGATTTAGGGAAATCACGGATCATCGGACGAAAGTGCACGCTGAGTCATCGTGACAGATAAGAACTGTGATGGAAAAACAAGAGGACAACATCTGCGAAAGTCACTGCAGAACTTAATGTCGCACTCGCCGAACCTGTCAGCACCAAAACCCCACAAACCGAGCTCCGTGAGTAGGGAAATCCGAGGCGAGCTATAATTTAAAAACTATTCATCAGTGATGCAAGGGCCCGTGGCACGAAAACGTGATTCCGAAGCCATAACATTATGGTGCAATGGAAAAAAGAGATTTGATCGGATTAGTCTGTTGCACATTATTCCAACTTTTGACTGAGTTCACGTCTGAAGAGTGAAATATGGTTGGAGGTTCTGCGGTGATTTGCGCAGCCATATCGTAGTATTCCATGCGCTCCGCCGACCGGAGTGGCCGTGCGGTTCTAGGCGCTACAGTCTGGAACCGAGCGACCGCTACGGACGCAGGTTCGAATCCTGCCTCGGGCATGGATGTGTGTGATGTCCTTAGGTTAGTTAGGTTTAATTAGTTCTAAGTTCTAGGCGACTGATGACCTCAGAAGTTAAGTCGTATAGTGCTCAGAGCCATTTGAACCATTTTGAACCATGCGCTCCATGGTTACTCTGCAAGCTGACATTACTGCCAGGGACCATGTGAACATTTTGGTTGATCAGGTCCAACCAGTGGTAACATATTTGTTTGCCAGTGGTCATGCTGAGTTCCAAAACCATGGGGGCCCCGTTCAAACAACTGCCGTCGTCCAGAACTACTTCTGCGAGCATGAGGAGGAGGAGGAATAGTTGCATCTCCCCTGACCACCACAGTCGACAAATCTCAACATTATTGACCGTTTGTGATGTGCTTCGGACAGAAGGGCGCGTGATCACTCGTCACATCCCTCGTCGTCACTACAAGCTGTACTGTTTTGCAGGACGAATGGCATAAGATTCTCTTGAACCCTATAAAGGCTCTGTATCTATCCATTCAGAGGCGACTAGAAGCTGTTTCGAATGCCAGCGGATTTCCTACACTGTATTAGGCGCGGTAATGTCTTCTGATTTTTGTGTCTCCGTGTTTTTGCCCAAACCCTGTATGTCAGCATCACTACAGATAAGATGGTCGCTGCTCGGTGCCTAGTTCGGCATCCATTTATAGAAAACGACTGCTCTTGATGCGGTAAGTGGTTTCCCTGAACCGCTTGAGGCAAATGCTGGGACAGATGATTTGTAAGTGCACTGGCTATTTCCTTCCTAGACCTTGTGCTCCACCGCTAGAATGTGAGGGCCCGTCGTCGACAAGGTCTTCTATCTTTTTTAGTTCAGACAAATCACCTGTAGATCTGACTTCACACCAGTTGGGAACGAAACCGAAGACTACTGGAGGGAAAAGTAAACAGAAACTAGATATTTTTGCAACTACATGGAGGCGTTTAGAACAAATATAAAACTCAGATTTCCTCGCGGACAGGTGGAGCGGGCAGCTTTCCTTCCCTTGTGTGCCCTGACAGAGCTGCGTTAGTATGCTCGGCACGGCTACTCGCTGGCCATAAGAGAACTGCTGCAGGTGACGTTCTCCTCCGGTGATAGCCTACTTTCGCTGAACATACAAACCGGATTCCTAAAGACAGCCTTTGGCCGCCTCAAACACGTTCTACAAGTCGAACCGGTTCCGTCGTACAGAATCCCAAATTTGATAGGTTGAATCAGACAGAGAAGTGTTCCGTAGTTGTACTGCAGACCAGTGTAAGTAGCGCGAGCTCCAGCCATCCGGAATGAGTTTAATTAGTGGGGCGCACCTCTCCAGCAGACATCCCACTCTGAGGGGTCTCAGGATACGTGCTGTTACTGTCAGCTGGGTATATAACAGGCCAAAGTGGAACAGTAAATTCACCGTATTTCGGCGCTTTAATTGGTCAGCGCCCATACTGCTGCCATTGTGGGAATTCCGAAGACGAAGCGTCTGCAACAGTGTCGAGAATAGGTGTAAAAAATATGTGTAAAAGTAGTTAGTTGCGCAATGGCAAGTACTGTAAATGGGGTAGAGATCTATACTCCGCCCAGATTTAACTGTCTTGATAGAACATACGTCTGACGCTTTTACTCGTTTGCTGTGGCGCTTCTGTATTTGACACCCACATCCGACGACATTCTGCGAGTAGGTGGTCAGTAAATTTATCCCATCGATTGTCTGACTGATCCCAACAGGAAATATATGGCTCACAAAAAAACTTTGCCGAAGGGCACTATTTTGTGCATCACATACCTCATCGCATCGGGGGGGAGGGGGGGGGGGTGTTGAGAAGTGTAGCTAGCGGACATTAAACAAGACAAGGCCAACTGCTGCAATGCCTCATCACTCTGAGATACCGTGAAGCTCAACATTGCCTTTAATCCTGCCAATGAATACGATAGTACAAAACGACTTTGTTGGCAAAGTGATTTTCCATTTTTCTTCGACGTTTGATGCGGACTATTTTACAATCCATACTGCGAAATATGGTTTGCCATCAATTACTTCAAAAATAAGATGCCTTGGGAATTCCTTATTCAACGCGTATGCACTTAGTCACTTCTACTGAATGAGCGTGTGCCAGCAAAATCTTATTTACGCTTCTTTATATCCGTTTACGGAAGCCAGAAGCTATCACATGAGTGCGAAATGTAACAAAGCGCGCGATGTTGTTAGCGAGAAGGCTGAAGATTATTGGGATCCTCGTGAAGAGTTAAAGATTACATTACATTAAAATAAAACACACTTCGACGTAGCGTGTTACGCTTCTCGTGGACGGGTGAGGTCTGTGTCAGGTAGCCTTAAACACAGACAGTGAAACAGTAATTTCCTGCACGCTCTATAAACCCATTGTCCCGTTAGAGTAACAGAAAAACCAATTTGATTGGGCAAACGTAATTTCCATTGGATGGGCACTCGCACGTGCAACAAGCAAAAGCGAAGCGAGTTTTTCACTACGCGCACCAGTTTACAGTTATAACGAATAAAGTGCAAATATGCACGGCTATTAAGCATACCGGGGGTTTTAGCGCTCTTTACAAATCAGCCCATTTGGCTGTCGGAAGCGAGCGGTGTGAAAATTGCATCAAAAGTTCAGAAATAAATGCGTACTAGCTACAATAGAAATCACTGAAAATATGATGACAGCGCACTTCCTGTCTATAGCATATCAAATAACAGCACTCGGCGCACATATCAAAGAAAATATTGTTCTGTATAATCTTTTTGAAGGATAATGAGAGTGAACATCCGTGGATTACAGAATGGTTTGTGATTGCTTATCATAATAAACTCCTGCATTACATTTTGATCCGTCTTCATGTATCATTTTCGAATTTTCTTTCCGGAACTTTGTTGTGCTTAAACCTTTATTATAGACCTAAGGTAAATGTTCCTATTACCCGCTAGCATACCGAAAGCAACAGTCAAATATTGAGCTAGTCAGGACATCTAAAAGTAAAGAAAATTTCAATAATACATAGCGTACGCGCTGTTACTTCTGTGTACACACAGTCAACTTACGTATAATTAGGTACGATGATGTACTGTACAGGTACCTAATATTTTCTCCCAACAGAAGCGACGAACAGAAAAACTTCAGCTTATGCTTTTCGAAAAGTGCGTTGCGGAGTATAATAATGAAAACGCTCACACACACACACACACACACACACACACACACACACACACACACACACACACACGGACGACTGGAATCCGGCATATGATCAGTATTTCCCATTCTTAAATTTCTTTTTGAAAAGTGCACCACTTCTTGCTGGGCTGTGCTCGGACAGTATATCGGTCATTTTCAGTGTAGTAACACGCGTATCAAAATTGCGCCAATGGAAAATCCGGAGCATACCATTTGCATCATTCACTTTCATTTTAAGTTTGATGCATGTTTCCAATGAAACTGTCCTCGCACCACGCAGCGTACTACAAACTGGTTTCGTCTGAACCTGTCTCGTAATGAGCATCCTCTAATTTACCTATACATTGTAAAAACATGTAGGCGCGGCTATTGGATTGGTAATACACAAAAATTTCCTGACACACATGCCTTTGTCTTATTGTATTACTTCCGCACAGTGACTCGATCTTCAGATACTATTTTGCTTACTAAGCTAATTTGCTTGGATACTGAGGAAGTGGAGAAGGTCGAGGAGTGTACTCACGTGTGTGAACACGAGCGCCGCAAGGCCGGTCAGCTGACGTGGTGAAGTTGTGTCCACAGGCCTCTGTGCTCTCGTGCTGGCGTCACGGGCTGCGGTCCCGCTTCGGGTGTGTATTTCGGCTGTAATCAAACCTCTAGCGCGGAAAAAAGGTACCACGTGTATAGATGTGCAGTGAGATACGTGACATTAACTAGCCTGTCCACAGACAATAAGACGTCGCTACATAGAAAGCAAAGGCTTGGTTAAATGGTCTCTGGCCAAAGAAAACATTTAAGCTGAATAAAAACTAAAAGGGCAGATATTACAGGACGAATATGGAATGGTTACGTATTCCTAGTTAAATGCTTGTCACATTTTCCTCGTGGTTCTGTTCCTTGATTGTTGAGTTTCATGGTCCCAATTTTTTCGACATATAATATGTATCCTTGACTGGACTATACTTTCTCCTGAATTACGAAGTCATCAGTGATGAATACACGGATGGAGATTGTTATCCACACGTTCTGTAGAAATCAGAGTCCAGTTAGAGAAGTCGGATGTCGAGGTAGGCAGTTCTTCAAATAATAGTGAGATGGGCTTTTAGGCTACCCCCCTCCCTCCCTCCATTCTTATTCGATCTGCACTCAGAAGAAGCTGTAAGGAAAAGCAAAAGCGAATTTGGAAAGGGAGGAGTAGTAAAATCTCCTATGTATTCCAATGACATTGTGCCCTGCCAAAGGGATAGGAAAATGCGATTGGTAAAAAGAAATATCGATATTTTAGTTCTGAATAATCGATATTTTCCCGTACTTATTTCGTCTCGGTCTTATCAGGTGTTTCTTACTTTTTAGTATGACGGAGTAATAAACCAAAGTGCCAATTAGCTATAGCAGCGTACTATAATTTTTCGCTTATAGCTGAAACTTTTTTGAAAAGGAGAAATTTTTATTCATAAAATTTGCATTAGTTTGAAGTATTGTACTATAACAGAAAATTTGAAAAGTAACGAGTACTATTTTAATAACCGTGCCGACAAAGATCAGGAAACACATGACGTAACAATTGGCACGGCATTGCTGAGACAACAACCTGGCTGTTGGCGTGTGTCGTGGCGTAAGGTGCGTCCGTCCGTGCGTGCAGTGTGCGACACTGCCGGGACTTGATTCGCTCAGTCCGTAACCAGATTTGGAGAAATCCGAATGATTGGCCAGTAGTTCCAAGCTGTTCCACAAAGAAGCCGTGTGTGGGGGGGTGGGGTTCCTGAAGGACAGTATTGACTGTCACACGCTGGAGGCCGAAGAGTAACATGTCGAGGGAGGCAGCAGGCACCCCACGAGAGGTGTTTGGGGAAGCAGTAACCACCTGTAACCTGGAACGTGAACGTGGTACGCAATTAACGAATGCCAAGTGAAAATTGAAATGTGTTTATTTCAGTGGTTTACTCGTTATTAGCTGCACCCGGCCACGCTTTGCTGTTGCGCAGTCTGCTTAAATGGAAAGAGAAAAAAGAGAGAGCACGCGTTTCTGATATGTAGCCTATGGGAATTGGAGATAGACCCTAACGTCCTCCTCTCCCCTGTCTCTGTTCATCTCCCCCTTTCTTCATCCATCCCGTCCTCTTTTTCCCCTCTTTGTCCATCCTCTTCTCTCCCCTCTCTCTGTTTACCCCCCTTCTCTCTCCCTCCCTCTCTCTCTCTCTCTCTCTCTCTCTCTCTCTCTCTCTCTCTCTCTCTCCCTCCATCACCTCTGCTTTTCCTATATCCTTTCCCCTCCCGTCTATCTCGTGGGTGTGGGTGTGTGTTCGTGTGTGTGGGTGTGTGTTTTCGTAACAATGTTCTCGCTTTATATATATCATATTTATATATTACATGCGTTAAAAATGTGTATATACGAGGTGTGATGGGAAAGTTTTAAGAATGGGCCTGTAATTGTACAATAGTGGTACTTACATGCTACTGTGTTAAATCTCTTTCAAAACAGTCCCGTTCTGACTGAACACACCGATCCACTTGTGGAAACGTTCCTGGAAATGTTCTTCTGTGTTAAGGACGCTCTCCGTATTTGCCTGGATGTCTTCAACCGAGTCAAATCGCTTCCATTTCGGTGAAAATTTCAGTGTAAGGAATAGTTAGAAGTCAGCAGGGGCCCAATCAGGGGAATATGGCGGTTGTGGAAGCACGGGAATTTTGAACTTGGTCAAAAATTCAACGATGGAGGCGTTTTTTTCCGCACCTTTTCGCACAAACGCTCAAGGACACATTTGTAGTATTCCTCGTTAATTGTCTGTCCTCCAGGGGTAAATTCATGATGCACAATACCGGTAGAATCGAAACAAGTCACCAACATTGTCCTCACCTTAGACCGACTTTGTCGTGCTTTTTTCGGTCGTGGTGAACCTGGAGTCCTCCACGGCGAAGTCTGCACTTTGGTTTCAGGATCGTATCCATACATCCACGATTCTTCACCTGTAATTACCCTATTTAAGAAATCGGGATCATTTTTAGTCCGATTGATCAGTTCTTGGCACAAATGGTTCAAATGGCTCTAAGCACTATGGGACTTATCAGCTGAGGTCATCAGTCCCCTAAATTTAGAACTAGTTAAACCTAACTAACCTAAGGACATCACACACATCCATGCCCGAGGCAGGATTCGAACCTGCGACCGTAGCAGCCGCGTGGTTCTGGCACACTTGAAGTCGATATTGTCTTTGGTCACTTGAGAATACGTTTAGGATGAATTTTGCAGGCACTCGACACATGTTCAGATCTTCAGTTAAAATTGACTGAACTGCATAGAAACTTAAATTCATCGGCCATCTCCCTAATTGTGAGTCTACGATCAGAGAGTACTAAGTTGCGAACTTTCAAAACATTTTCACTCGTTTTCCAAGTGGAAGGACAGCCGGACCTTGGTTAATCTTCAAATGATTCACGGCCGTTTTTAAATCTGTTGAACCAGACAAAAACATCTCAATGGCTCGTACAATTATCTCCAAAAGCTGTTTTTAGTAGTTCGTCTCAGAAGCTGATTTCTCGGTTTTAAAACAAAATTTCACACAAACTCGTTACTCCGTTTTTACGTCCATTTTTACGCAGACAGAATCCAGCAACAAGCTCTAACAGTACTGCACTCAACCAGCTGCCACAATGAACTGAATAAAGGAAACGCAGTTTCCTGTCACAGGGCGTTCACGGACAAGACAATGACTCATTCCCCACCGTCCGTGTACCTGCCCGCCAATCAGTAAGCAGTAGCAGATCCGTTCTCAAAACTTTCCTATCACACTTCGTATTAGAATTCAACGTTGTGCCAAAATTTCAAAGCAATCGATTAATAATGTCAGAGATACACGATTTTGAACAATACAACATTTACTACACCACTGGCCATTAAAATTGCTACATCACGAAGATTTGCTACAGACGTGAAACTTGACCGACAGGAAGAAGATGCTGTGATATGCAAATGATTAGCTTTTCAGAGCATTCGCACAAGGTTGGCGGCGGTGGCGACACCTACAACGTGCTAACATGAGGAAAGTTTCCAACCGATTTCTCATACACAAACAGCAGTTGACCGGCGTTGCCTGGTGAAACGCTGTTGTGATGCCTGGTCTAAGGAGGAGAAATGCGTACCATCACGTTTCCGACTTTGATAAAGGGCGGATTGTAGCCTATCGCGATTGCGGTTTATCGTATCGCGACATTGCTGCTCGCGTTGGTCGAGATCCAACGACTGTTAGTAGAATATGGAATCGGTGGATTCTGGAGGGTAATTCGGAACGCCGTGCTGGATCCCAACGGCCTCGTATCACTAGCAGTCGAGATGACGGGCATCTTATCCACATGGCTGTAACGGATTGTGCAGCCACGTCTCGATCTCTGAGTCAACAGATGGGGACGTTTGCAAGACAACAACCATCTGTAAGAACAGTTCGACGACGTTTGCAGCATCGTGGACTATCAGCTCGGAGACCGTGGCTGCGGTTACCCTTGACGCTGCATCACAGACAGCAGCGCCTGCGATGGTGTACTCCACGACGAACCTGGGTGCACAAATGGCCAAACGTCATTTTTTCGGATGAATCCATGTTCTGTTTACAGCATCATGATGGTAGCATCCGTGTTTGGCGACATCGCGGTGAACGCACTTCGGAAGCGTGTATTCGTCATCGCCATACTGGCGTATCAGCCGGGGTAATGGTATGGGGTGCCATTGCTTACACGTCTCGGTCACCTCTTGTTCGCATTGATGGCACTTTGAACAGTGGGCGTTAAATTTCAGATGTGTTACGACCCGTGGCTCTACCCATTATTCGACCCCTCCGAAACCCTACATTTCAGCAGGATAATGCACGACCGCATGTTGAAGGTCCTGTACGGGCCTTTCTGGATACAGAAAATGTTCGACTGCTGCCCTGGCCAGCAGATTCTCCAGACCTCTCACCAATTGAAAACGTCTGGTCAATGTTGGCCGAGCAACTGGCTCGTCGCAATACGCCAGTCAGTACTCTCGATGAACTGTGGTATGGTGTTGAAGCTGCACGGGCAGCTGTACCTGTACACGGCATCCAAGCTGTGTTTGACTCAATGCCCAGGCGTATCGAGGCCGTTATTACAGCCAGAGGTGGTTGTTCTGGGTACTGATTTTTCAGGATCTATGCACCCACATTGCGTGAAAATGTAATCACATGTGAGTTCTAGTATAATATATTTGTCCAATGAACACCCGTTTATCATGTGCATTTCTTCTCGGTGTAGCAATCTTAATGGCCAGTAGTGTTTTTCGTGTATGCAGATTTCTCTTCCTGAAATGCTTAACGGTGTCGACTGGGAAGTGTCGTGTGATTGCTGCTGCCGACCCTGCGGGTGGTGCTCGCTCCGGCGCCACGTACGGTAAAGCTTCGCTGAGGCTCCCGAGGAACGCGGAAGCGGGCGCGGCGGGCAGGCAGGCACGAAAACGTTACCGTACGCGGCGCCGAGTGGGCACCAGTGACGTCAGAGGCAGCAGCAGGAGTGTCAGAGCTGGGACGCTGCGTGAGAGGGCGCGCGCCGTGTTGCAGCAGCAGATGCACGCGCAGCAGCTGCCCCACGCCGCCCACGCGCCGCCGCTGCCCATGATGCCGCACCCCGGGCCGCCCAACGCCGCCGCCGCCTCGCTGCTCGGCCTCTCCGGGGCGCTGGCCGCGCCGCCCGGACACCCGCTCGCCATGCTGGGCGCCGCCAAGCCGGACCTGCACCGCGACGACAAGCCGGCGCCCGGTCAGTACCTGCCTGGCTCTGCTCTGCCAGTGCTTACCGGCCCCCTACTCTAGGGCGGCAAGAACAGTAATCCTGATCACGACTAGTTGTGTTGTGGCTTGGGGCCTGTCAACGCGTGTTACTTTGCCATCTCTCCTCCTCTTCCGCTTCGCTCTTCAGTTCCGCTTAATTATCTCCCTCCTCCTTTACACACACACACACACACACACACACACACACACACACACACACTCTCTCTCTCACTCACACACAGTATCTTTCTTCCCCCCCATTCTCTCCCCCCATTCTCTCCCCCCCCCCCATTCTCTCCCCATATTCTCTCCCCCCCCATTCTCTCTCTCTCTCTCTCTCTCTCTCTCTCTCTCTCTCTCTCTCTACTAGCCTCTTATGATGAAATCTTCCCATCTCTTCTATATCTCTTTTGTTACGCAACTTCCCCTTCTACAATAACCTATGAAACCTCCCCTTAGTATTTCTATCTCTTGCTTAATAATAACAAATGAAATCTTCCCTTTAAAATTAATTCTGTTTCTCAATAATAATAAGTGCAATCTTCGCATACAAATTTAATTGCTGCTTATTAAAAGTGATTTGGTGATCAATTCGACGAAACATAGAATGTGTCGTCGCCGTGGCCCTCAGTCGTTACCTGCAATACCCCAAAACTGTTCCTTACCTTTTTTACTGTTACCGGATCGCCATCTGACTGCTACATCGAACTGCGACATGAATATACTTACTCTGTTTTACTATACTCTTATCAGCTGCTGGTGGGATCTCATAGTAACTGGCTGTATTTATTACCAAAGCTGACGTTATTCTTTAATACCATAGCTGACGTTATTCTTTAATTAATTTGAGTGAAGTTAGGTAATTCATAGTTGAACTTTCTCTTGACAACAATAAAATTTTGCAAAGTTTTACGTTGGTGGTTTTTGAGATGGATTATAATCAGTAATGCAATATTGCTGGCAAAAAATAATTATATTCCGAAAACGATTATTCATATATTTACTGTTGGTAATAAAATGATTTTACAAACGTTGAGATGGGACTTACTTTTTACAATAATCCTACAACTAGCGTTGCGCAAACATACCTTCAGTAGTCTTGAGTTTCTCGAAGAAGAGAAAAAAACATTCAGTAATATTAGTTCCTCTTATGATAATAGTTAGCTGATGTGTCTGTACATCCGTTTATAATCTCTTGTAAATCATAGCTGGTGGCTGGCAGGCACACCGCTCCTCTCAACCTTTCGCTTCGCACCTGCTACCGTCTCGCTTACTACTGAGTCCCTACGAACGCTAAAGTGGGGTCTCTCCCGCCAACAATGCTTTCTGGTGCAGTCAATGCCTGCTACCATTACAAAAACGTATCAATGCGCAGTCTTTCCCGCTCTTTTCTTAAAATGTATCCATACGCGGTCTCTCCCGCCCTTTTTAAAATTATACCAATGTGCGGTCTGTCCCGCCAACAATACTTTGGTGCAGACATTCCCTGCTACCACAATCATTTCCAAAATAACAAATATTAATTCTTCCCACTTAATCCTATTAATAAAATATAAACATCTTTCATAAATTGTGGTTTGACAATAGACAATAGAAATATACACGTCTTACAAAGTTTATAGCTGGAGTAAGCATTGGGATCTCAATATGTGGTGTACCCAATTTATCTTTCACTGAGCGAGATGGCGTAATGGCTAGCACACTGGACTCGCATTCGGAAGGACGACTGTTCAAACCCACGTCCGACCATCCTGACTTAGGTTTTCCGTGATTTCCCTAAATCGCTTCAGGCAAATACCGCGATCATTCGTTTGAAAGGGCATCCTTCCCTAATCCGGTGGGACCTATGACCTCGCTGTTTGGTTCCCTGTCCCAAACCAACCAACCAACCAACCAATTTATCTTTGTTTTACTTACTATACCTAAAAAGGGAGTAGTCCCATCCCCCTCAGACTTAATGGTAAAATGGCCCAGTAGACAGACCGTCCGAAACTGAACACAGCTCAACGATGAAAACAGCAAGAAGGCGCACTGAACTGCGAAGAAAGAAGCAAAATAGGTACAGTGAGCGGTCCAAGCTCGGTACGTGCGACATCGAGCGGACTGCGTGAATAACGTTGGCCTGGTTGTGTTTTCGCGGTATTGGACTGCTAAGCGAGAGGTCAGTGTTCAAATCCCTCTCGTGCCCCCTTTTTTTACACAAAATTATCATCTTTCCGTTCGGTCATCGACGTGTCTGTTCTCCTACATTTGTCTTGGCAACTGTTAAACTATCCATTGGGTACAGAATATGAGTCATGTGGTAAGAATGTATTACCGTCGCAAGTGAATTTGATGTATTGTGAGAGCAGGCGAGATGGCGCGTAGATCTCTTACAGAAATTAAATCAACAAATAAACGGGTGTGAACTATGTTACAAAAGAAGAATTCAAGAGTCATAACTTCCAAAACGGAACGCAAGAGTCATAGCATGTGGTACTTGCTTCGAACAGATAGGAGGTATGTGCGTCTTGAGGTCCCTCCCTTACACCTCGCTGTTACAAACGGGCTTTACACCACGACACAGACACAAGTTTGAATACAGCTATCAGACACATCAATGACTGGACAGACAGTTCAATCTTGTGGAAAGAAAAAAAAGCGACTCGATAAAGATCTGGACACGTATCTGCCCCTTTAGACCAACACCGTGCCCACATAACCACGACCCACGACACCGTGGCTATTCGAATCAGCTCGAAGTTGCACATTTTGAGCTTGGACCGTTCATAGTTTAGATTTTGCCTCTTTTTTTTTACCGTGTAGTACACCTTCCTGTTTCCATGCTTGCAACGCGTTTCAAGCACCATCTGCTCTTCGTCTGGCGTCTATCAATAAATGTGCTACTTGCAGAAAAAATGTCTGTCCAAAGTAGCCCAGAGGGAACTGGACGGGCGGTGGGTGGGCAGAAATCGACGTCCAGCGATGTCGCCCGCTGGCGTTTAGCTGTGCCTTCTTGTAGTGATCGATGTCACAGCCTGTGCGGGATGCAGATAGTTTTCCGTCAGTTTTTACCGCCTGAAAATCGTGTGTTATACTTTTATATGTTGATGGTTCACTTACGATTCTGACTTCCCAAAGCTTCATCTGCATCGTCGGGACGCAGACGGAGCGGTTTTGCTACACTACACTATTGCACTTCTTAATGTAACTGACGTACTTGCACTGCACAAACGTTTCTCCGTAGATTTAAACAGGGTACCTTAAATACAATATGGCGGCCTTGCAATAAATTTAACTTCTTGCAGTGTGAAACAAATGACTACAAAAATATCGGTATCGCGAATATCGATGGAGGTGAATGATTATCCGTAGTCATCCACACACTGTAAGGTGCCGTATTGTGTTTGAGGTATACTGTTTACATTTATGGACAGACGTTGTTACAGCGAAAGTATGTCAAAAACAGTGTTACATTGGAATACAACCGTGTCGTGTTAAAAAAACAATTCCGTCAGTGTGCCAATGATGCAGGTAAAGCTTCGGGACGTAACAGTTGAAAGTGAACAACCGACACATAAAAAGTACATGACACGGTTATAACAGCATAAGACACGATGCCAAACTATCTGCATCCCGCACGGCAAGGGGGCACAGCTCGACGCCAGCAGCAGACAACACCGGACGTCGATTTCTGGCCACCCGTGCCCGCTCAAACTCTCCAACAGGAATAGCGAATAAACAGTTCTACGTTAGTTCAGACTGATATTTTGTCTTCAAGTAGCATATGTGTTAATAAACGCCTGAGAATAGCAAAACATGCTTGAAACGCATTCCAAGTGTTTAACTGCAAGAAAATAACAGTGATTGGTTGCAGAAAAAGTACAAATAAAAAAGGTAAATATTCGAGATCCAAACCCCACTACGGCACGGCCAGGAAGTTTCAAACCAGCGGACACCCCGCTGCAGAGTTTCCTCCAATCCCACATTTCCAGATTTTCTACTCTAGAAACTTCCTGGCAGATTAAAACTGTGTGCCGGACCGAGACTCGAACTCGGGACGTATGCCTTTCGCGGGCAAGTGCTCTACCATCTGATCTACCCGAGCACGACTCACGCCGCGTCCTCACAGCTTTACTTCTGCCAGTACCTCGTCTCCTAGTTTCCAAACTTCCCGAGTTCGAGTCTCGATCCGGCACACTGTTTTAATCTGCCAGGAAGTTTCATATCAGCGCACACTCCGCTGCAGAGTGAAAATCTCTTTCTGGAAACTTCTCCGCTTTTATTTATACACGTTTTCGCGTCGTCCAAACTGTGCACCGTATGGATCTATGCTCCACATGTAGCAAAAAAAAAAAAATGGCTCTGACTGCTATGGGACTTAAGATCTGAGGTCATCAGTCCTCTAAAACTTAGAACTACTTAAACCTAACCATCCTAAGGACATCACACACATCCATGCCCGAGGCAGGATTCGAATCTGCGACCGTAGCGGTCGCGATGTTCCAGACTGAAGCGCCGAGAACCGCTCGGCCACCACGGCGCCCACATGTAGCATTTGTCTAAAACTAAAAGGCTTCTAAATTATTGTTAAAACTGACTGTTCCTCCATCAGACTCTCATTTTAGATCGTCGACCACTTGCCATCAGCTACTAATAAAAGGTCTCCCCCTTCCCGTGTGTTCAGTACGTTAGTGAACCGTTCTGGTCCGTAAGGGAGCGCAGGTGAAATTTTAGAGGTAACAAAAGGTTTCGTGTCGGACGCTCTAGAGTATTCCCGGTCGCAGCCCTCCTTAAGGCCCCCCTCGTTAGTGGAGAGGGGCGGGGATCACGTGGCCGCCATTGATCCCCTTTGAGCGTCGAATAGCGGAGGCCTTCTTGCCGGCTCTTGGTGAGTAGCGCGGCGCGCCGAGTGCCGCCCTAAGACGCGCTGGAGAGGCCTGCTCCCGCTCCAGCTGCTGCTGGCCTCCTCTGATGTCGCGGCCACTGCCTCCTCCGCTGTGGCCGGCCCACGTACGGCGCAAGCAGTCTCCGGAAGTCGTGCGCCGCGCCCAGCACTTGTCTGGCACTTCGTAACGACCACAAGGGCTCGTCTGTTACCAAGGTGGAAAAAGGAGGGAAGAAGTGTGTAAACGCATCACACGAGAGAGCCTTTGTTTGCTCACACGCCTGTGCGCCTACTTCTGTATGCTGACGGTATTACGGCATCGCCAGAAGTGTCGGGCGAGCATCGAGGATCATATATCTGCCCTTGTGTACCGACGGTTTTCGTGATGCTACTGTAAATATTCTTCGAAAGAGGGACTTGGGAGGGGGACGGCGACATTTTCATAAAAAAGTGTTTCCAGTTCGACTTCATGAAATTGACTACAGAAGAATCTACAAAACATAGTTGAAAAGCTGCTTCAGGCTACGACAACGCTTCTCGATAGCGACGCTTTGTTTTTAGTACCGTGTTTCGAGAATATAAAATTCGCACGAAGGAGTTTTGCCTTCTCGGTATTTGTTGTCATACAGATCAGCCAGCTGTGTTGTTCCCTCTTACCGAGCCGCGTCGCGCAGTGCTTCTCAGACTGGACCCTCGCTGGGGAGGTCACATTTCCGTCCGACTGTAGAATTCGGTCCTCAGTGGTTGCACCATTACAACTGAACGTAACACGGTGGAAAGAACTACTACTTCACCAGCAGAACAAAAATGTGTGTGTGAAATCTTATAAGACTTAACTGCTAAGGTCATCAGTCCCCAAGCTTACACCCTACTTAACCTAAAAAAAGGACAAACACACACACACACACACACACACACACACACACACACACACACACACACACACACCCGTGCCCGAGGGAGGACTCGAACCTCCGCCGGGACCAGCCGCACAGTCCATCACCAGCAGAACAGCGAGAGACACTGCCACTGGAGATGCTGCAGTATACAGACAGTGTCTTTGTAGTCGGTACTTGTCAGGCCTCCTATGACAAGCGATTGATCGTAGGACAATATAACTTTGTGGAAACATTTGCAAGGACAGGCGGAATAGGAGTAACGCATAAACTATTGACCCCCAGAACTTAGAACTACATAAACCTAAATAACCTAAGGACATCATGCACATCAATGCGCGAGTCAGGATTCGAACCTGCGACCGTAGCGCTCGCGCGGTTCCAGACTGAAGCGCCTAGAACCGCTCGGCCACATCGGCCGGCTCAAGACAGGTAACAGTTGTTAATTGCGTACCGTTTCTGCGTTCAAGGCTACAAAAGTTTCTCAGTGTAACGACTATTTGCATCCACGGCAGCCTGGAACCGCACTGTAGATACCATTTCACAATTGCCAGCAACCCTTCGAACTGTGGACGACGGAATACTCGGCTGTCGTGATACAGTCGTGCAGTCCTTGAAGATCGCACATTCCGTTCAGCATTCCCAGGGTTGGCAATGGTAGTTTCAACAACAATTTGTGGCACAGTTGGCCGTCAACCTCTCCCAGCAGCAACTCCCGAGTCGCCAGTGAATTCGAACTTGCAAATCATGTTCTCGAACCCCGGTGAGGAAACAGGACCATTCCATATTCCTTTTACGGGTCAATACTCGTGAACAACTGCAGCAGTGTTGCTGTTGGTTTATCAAAGCAGCTTTACGAGTGAAGCCCCGCTCACCTCGCCTAGACCAATGCTGACTGTCCGTAACTGCGATGCACGCTCACCCTCGTGTTTGCGAGGCCCACGAGGAAGACAGGCCGCGGCGCGTGCGTCACGCACGTAGCCCTGAACTCGCTCGCTCGCTCAGCTCAGCAGACAAAATGCGTTTCTAAACCCGTTAACTCGCAGCTGGGCGTCTAAGTACTAACGAGAATTGCATCTTCCACTGTAATCTGCTGTTATGAAGTCTTACTGATTAACAGTATACAGCAAAATTTAATTTAAGATCAACACTCGATATAAATGGTATAACGACGAGTTTGTAGCATTTAGTCTCTTCTGCTTAACAATACTCATTAAATGCTGGAAGTGGTGCCTTATGCAACTGATAATCATTTTAGCACGATTTGATTTTATTGTACGTAAGTAGAGCCGTAACAAATTACAAGTAGGCCCACGGACTTCCCATCATTATGGAAGTAATAACAGTAGGATTCCAGTAGAAGATTCAGTTTTCGTTTGTACGGACACGCCTAGTTACGTAGTTTGCCTGCGGACTTGAGCGAGTGCAGGATACCTTGGTGACGTGCGCGCCGCGGCCTGTCTTTCTCGTGGGCGTCGTCGTGTTTCAACCGTACGTCGGCGTGCCAGTCCCGGTGGCTAAGGCAAGTCCTCACACTGTCACTGCTAACGACGAAAACCGTGCAGCACACGGTTTGAATATCATTCCTACCAAGTCGACTGCCCATTTGGTAAATAGTCTTCCGTCTACACTGGCTCAGGTAGTGAAAGTCTAATGATAGCCACCCTGTACTGAAGCGGAACGCGTCTGGAAGTAAGGAAATAAATAAACTGGATTTATACGGTTGGGTATTTACGTAAACAAATTATTCGTTTAGAACCCACAATAAAATTTGTTCAAACACTTACTCACCAAAATTACTGAGATTTCACGGTGTGTCTACGAGCGTGATGTGAGAACGTGAAAATTGCTTGCTGTGCCCTGATATCGTCGGGAGGTGGCTTCACAGATGTTTGGGATCGCCGTGTGCTTCAGAGGAATCAGATGAAAGGCAGCTGGTGAACTCTGTGCTGACTCGCGCCCTATTTATGCCCGAAGAACCGTGGCGGTTGGCCGGGATTGGAGCGCGAGGGTTGGAAGTTGGAGGCAGAGAGAAAGCTGGCCCGGACCTCGCCCCGCGCCTGACAAAAGGCAGCCGACAATAAGGCCGGCCGGCGCCTCTGTGGGCTGCAGCTGGCTGCACTGGAGGCACTGCGGCCCTGTGCTGCCTGCAGGTGGCACCTCTCTCATCATCCGCGCTTCTGCTGGCCACTGATAAGCCCCACATTCTCGATTGAGAAGACAGACTTGCCAAATACACTCTAAAGCCAAGAGCACGTAAATATTTCTTTATTTAAAACAATCGGTTTCGGCGTACTTTGCTGTCATCTTCAGGTCTCAAAGACTCTTTTTGTTGTGAAACGTGTTCATTTTAAGTTGGTCCGCGGCAAAGTTTTTATCCACATGACAGCTTGGCGTGAGATCCAATTTAAAATGAACACGTTTCGCATCGAAAAGATGTTTTAAGACCTGAAGATGACAGCAAAGTCTGTCGAAACCACTCGTTTTAAATAAGGAGATATTTATGCCAACTTCCCGTTAGAAATTTTTTAGCAAGTCTTTATTCATCAATAAAGTTTCTTCTGAATAATTTTGATTATGCGTCTTCATGTGACACGTGTGGAAGGCCCTCTCGTGTGGCACACGGAACGCGCTTTGTCCACAGCTGCACGCCTTCCTGCCGCAGCCATTCTTTTCAATCCTTTAAACCCACGTGCTTGGAAATCAGCCCAACCTCACACCGCTGCATCTCCCTGATAACGTCTACTTCGGGACTTTTATCCAACAAGTACTTCACATCGCTAATAAATTTTTACCTGCTGTGTTTTACTTCAGGCAACTACAGAAAAATCAATGATACAATTTGAGAAAAAAGTGCCGACCAGGAGTGGCCGAGCGGTTCTAGGCACTTCAGTCTGCAACCGCGCGACCGCTACGGTCGCAGGTTCGAATCCTGCCACGGGTATGGATGTGTGTGATGTCCTTAGGTTAGTTGGGTTTAATTAGTTCTAAGTTCTAGGGGACTGATGACCTCAGATGTTAAGTCCCATAGTGCTCAGAGTCATTTGAGAAAAAAAGTATCTCATGTCTATCTCTTTTTCATTTAGTGTTTAGTGACATCGCCAAGTCAGTAGCTTTGTGGGTTGCATAAAACACAGCAAGTGTGTGGAACCCATGCCACGAATGGTCACACATCGAAAATTTGTTTAGCGTGTGGCAGAGCGTCAATACTTGCTGATAAATCAAAACTGAATTGACAGACACGAAAGCGTGCTTTGTTTCGAGAACTAAAATTGAGGACTCTTCGAAATAAATTCGAGCACCTTACGCATAGCGCTCAGTTGAATGCAACGGGAAAAACCCTAAAACTTCGTACAATGAGAAATACCCTCTGTCGGCAAATCGTAGTTATTTTTGCAGAGTACGGGTGTGGACGTAGAATCCTTACTATTAAATCGTCTGTTTGTGATTGGTATTCCGATGGAAATATATCGGCACAACTACAATACTGTAGCAGCAGTAGCCCAGCGCGGGGACAGATTTCCTTAGAGTTGCTCGTGTGTATACGTTTGCATTATGCTATCATTTTTTGCGTCGGAACTACGGTACAACTTGGAGTTCAGTTTTTTGTGCTGAGACGTAATAGATCATAGGAAATAACTGAATTACACCCGCTGATTCTGCTCGTGTTTATAAAGATTTTCCCGTGCCGAGTTGCGAATCCCCCTAGAGATTCCCATGTGCCATTTCCTTTTTCGCTAGCCCCAAATTGCTGGCATATGGTTGAAGAACTTTCATTGCCTCATCCTGCCTTCTACTGATAGGGACATGTAAGTAAGACGAGAAAGAATAAAAAGCAGCAAATGCGCTGATCGTATGATGTGCTAACAGAAACGGAGGAAGATCCGTAGGCAATGATGGAAAATACTGTAAGTTTGGTTAAGGAATTTGGAATGAAACTGAACAATGGCAAGACCAAAATGATGAGAATCGCAAAAAGCAATGACACGTTTAATATATCACTAGATGGAACGGTATTATGGAAGAGGTTCACCAAATGTTTTGTTTCGGGTGTATGTCGTGTGGTTCTGAAACGTGGGCACTCAGAAACAACAAAAGTATCTAGAAAGTTAGAAGACTGAAGAAAGTGACATGGATGGACAGACTGAGAAATGAGGTGCCGAACAAGGAAGGAGAGGAACTTGACGAGGGTTGTACAGAAGAGGAAAACGCAGTCGATGGGACACTCGTCACGTAGGAATTGTCTACTACAGAGAATCGTGGAGGGAAAAGAAGGAAAAAGAGGGACAGCAAGGTGGTGCTCTGTAATGCTAACATGTGTGTAGAGACGAAATAGTTACAAGGAAATGAAGGAAGATGCTCGGGACAGAGAGGTTTGGAGGACGTCCAGTTGATACCTGTCCGAGGACAGATTCACTGAAAGTAGAGGCATTTGAATAATCTCTGTAATCGGCTTTGGTTCGCTGCAGATTAAAGTAGGGAACTATCGAAGAGATTAAGTCGTAAATTACATACTTAAGAAGTTGACCAGCACATGCACTCTCAGCTGTGGATGCTTACTCGGTACGTCGCCAGACGGATCGAGAGTTTGCTGTAGGAGATGACGTAGACGTCTAACCGGTAATAGCTGTAAAAGTTTTGACGGTGGCTGAAAAGAAAATTGAAACAAAACTCTCAATTAACAAACGGTGATGCTCCTCCGGCATAAGGCTTATTTCATGATTTCGTTAGACTGAGGTCTGCTGCATATACGGGCAAGACTACGTTTCAGTGTGAGCACGTTTAAATGAGTGCTCGTTGGGAAAAGTCGCTTCTCGACTGTACCTCCACCTACAAGACCCTTTTCCAGTAGCTAATGTAGTTCGGCGAGCTCGGGCGGTTAAGAAAGAAAAACCGAGGCAGGGGGGGGGGGGAGAGACGTCCGTCGGTGGCGTTTGGAGACACTGGGCGCTCGCAGCCGCCGACAAAGAAATTTCATTAAGGTAGTTTATAGTGCGAGGCGGCGCGTAATTTGCAAGCGCTGCCTGACAAGATTGAGGGTGACCCGGGGGCCCGGCCCTGCTGGAAGAAATTCCGGGGCTCGATGGGGAGTTGTCATAGCAACGCGCCGGTACAGTCCCGCTCCCAACACGACTGACCTCCGCTCCAGGGAAAGGGCGCCCCTAGAATCTCCGTATTTGTTCCACAGGGCGCTGTTATTCTGCTTTATTCGCATATAGCGCCCTGCATACGGCCACATTACTTGTTGGCAATACTACTTTGCCAAAACATTCAGTACACTGAAGCGACGAATAATATTGCCAGTTGACAACGCAATTTCACAACGTTAAGACGTTGAACATACAAAATAAAGCGTGTACCGCAATTGTATTAGCTATAACTGGCAAGCAACAACAAAAAACAGCCAAAAACAGGAAATGAGTCAGAGAATGGCTGAAAACAAGGGGCCACCTCTTTCTCGTGTTAATTAACTGACTGAAATCAGAACCGAGAGCCCGAAAGATTCCGCAATTTTCGGATGCGTTGTACCAAAAATTACTACAGTTGAAACAACATGAAACACACGTTAATGAGAATAGATTACGATTAGTTTTGAGATGTTTGGCGACAGGCAGGTCATTCGAAAGCTTTTAGTGCTGTAATAGTAACAGATACAACTAGCGAAATTGTTAAGGGAGTCTATGAAGAAACTGTGTCCTGCAGTGATATATTAAGCTGATTAACGTAAATCGTTTTTTAACGTTTTCAGATGATTTTGAGAGACTAGAATGCATTTCGCAGACCTCTTCATACTGCATATATGTGATGTACTTTTCGAATGGAAGCCTTTTTCCTCACTGCTGTGTAATTTGTCGAATTAATAGTACATTTAAAATTTTTCAAAAAGCCATAAATAAAATGACTACCGCTGTTTAGTGTGAATGTTCAGTAAGTCTTCACAGGCCTCATTTTAATTTTTTCCCGTATATTCCTTTGAATATTGATTTACCGGGGATTATTGTTTTTGCAGTACTCGATAAATTTAGCCACCAGTTCTTTGTTCAATTTAGGACGTAGCGCACTGAAGCGCGGACTTCTAACGAGACACAAAGGCGAACTGAAAACAATAACAATGCACAGTAACGCTCTGCGACTGGTTCGTGAAGCTCTGTCAACATTTGAACGTGGAATATAGTCAAACCGTCAATACACGACCCCACACGCACAGTACGTACTGAGAATATTCAGACTGTTTTAGGGGAATCAGTAATGCTCGTCAATATTTCATGTAATGACAACATGTCTGTATCAGTCCTCAGGCGGTGATGGTTTGACAAAGTTATCGAACGTGCGAGGACCGTTGATGCGACTAGATAGAGATGTTCGTACACTTCCGTACGCTCTCTCTTACCTCTTATCCCTAACGAAACACGTGATGGAGACAGTAGAACTTTTGCACAGTCGTAGAAATGCCGCAGATTACAAGAGAACAGTGATTTTCATCCAGCTTCCTCGATCGTCTCTGTTGCACCTACGTACTCTGAGCTGCAGCGACTTGCTACCAACATAGCAGCGTATCTGTCAGCTCCAGAGATGTCTTCAGAAGAGCACAAAATACTGCAACGGCACTCAAAAATAGATGGCACTAGCGTCTCGTATGCGACGTCCTTCATACACGCACCGCACATTTCCAGAACCCTTCAAACCAGTACGAGATTTCCATCTGCCACCCGTACTCGTGAATTCACATTTACGTTCACTTCCATATAGTTTAGTGAAATTACTCTTAGGCATGTAATCGATGTCACACGATCCACGAACTTGACATCCTTTTTTCAGCATAGGATTATGCAGCCAGCCGGTTTTTAAAGACTGTTTAGTACATTGACCTAGGTTTCGACACCTACTACTCAGAATTTAACTTTGATAAACCGTAAAATTACATTGCGAACAGGGACTAGTCAGAATTCAGAGGAGCTGTGCTCGAGTCAAAAATAAAATAGAACATTCGAGCCTTTGCCAACTAGGATCGTCACCATCAGTCTGACCACTCCCTTTTCGCAGTGTCATTTTACGGTTTATCAAAATTTCATTCTGATGAAGACACTCTTAGTAGGTGTCGAAACCTCGCTCAATGAACCATTTATTTGCAAACTGTTGGCTGTGTAATCCTATGTTGAAACTAATATACGGTTGCTCAGTAACAGCCGTGTTTAAAACTGTGGAACTTACCACTGTAATCTTCCGTTCGGTGACTCCTGTGCGTCCCATTTAAAGAGTGCTGCCTGAACTAAAAATATGTTTCACCCGGCTCACGTTTGAGCGTCATTACAGGTCAAAGCACAGATACGCCCTTGTTTCGGCCAAGTTTTCTGCCTTTGAAATCAGAAACTAATATCAGCGGTATAATGGACGACTGTAACAATCGTAGTAAAGCATGCGGAGAGCCAATGAAAAGAAGAGGGTCAAATATTTCAGATAACAAGCCTCGGAGGAAATTGTGGAAAAAAGGTGAGAATCAGACTAGTGTGTAGCATGAAAATTAAATCTTTGTGCTCGTATTCTTCAGAGTTCGCTGTAGAGAGGCGGCCATTTGTTGCGTATTACGCATGGAGAAGGAGAAGAGTAGGTGGGAAACTGTAGCCTAATAACTCCGACTGGACGAGATGGCGCCGGTAATGCCAGGGCCCGCTGCCCTTAAGCAAAGGCCAAGGGCTGTGTTTACAAAAGTCACCTTTCACAGTTCCTGGGCAGTAACTGACCGGGGACCGAGTACAGCCGATGGCGCGATGTGATTTCTGCCGCTTCCCGGTCTTCCAGTGGCGCCCCGCAAGCAACGAGAGGGTAATACCAGCCGGCTTTCACTGTGCGATTCAAAACATTTCGCTCTGGAAATGGTGCAATTTGTGGAACTACATTCAGATACTCATTCACTCCTCTAGATCGAGCTGTCGCCAAGTCAGCTTTTGGGACCAACGCCGCAGTATTTTACTGACCGTGGTTCAGCTTCTGCTGGCACGCGTGCTTCTGACGTCCTTCGACAAATGTCACGACTTAATCGAGCCGGTTGCAGGAGTTTCAACGCGCACTGCGAACCACGGTGCAGTTTGTGATTAACAAATCGTGCAAAAAAAAAGTTGTTCCGCTACCAACGGTTCGACCTTGAAATATATTTTTGCAATTTTCCTTCTTTAAAGTAGCATTGTACAAACGACTCAATGAACTACGTGATAAACCAAATTAGTAAAATGTCAGATAATGTCATTCTGGTACGGGATCTTGTGTATGTGCACAAACGCGAGGAACTGCGATTGTTCGACCTGTAACCAACAGGTACGCCCACCCCGTAACACGGTAGACCTCAGGTATACTGCGCGAGCTTTTTTAATTTTTCGATTTGCCAACGTACAGAGGGGGAAGTGGCCGGTGGGCGCGACAGCAGACGGGCGTGTTTTTTATTGGGTTGGGCCGAACGCGCGAGGCAGAAATGGATCGTCCGCCTGACGCACATTACGCCGGCGTCGACAGAGCTCCGCTGGTTAAAATGTCCGTTAGCTTTGTTCTCGCGCTTCTACCTACTGAGTAATTTATAAATCTGTTAAAATATGAAACTTCCTTTTGCGTTTGGAACAGAAATAACGACAACCGGCGTTGGAAAAAGGCAAGTGATGGGGGTAGAGAGGGCTGCAGCGGACGAGTCCGCTTCAGTTATAAAACATTATTTCTCTTTTATCCGGCGCCGTCGCAGTGAATTTTTCATGTGGCCGGCTGTGGATCGGGCTAAGTTAATTCTTATGAAGGGCCGGGCGCGGGTGGCATTACGTTATTAAATCCGTACCGGCAGCGCGACGAATGAAATGTCAGGAGGGCGGCGCGTTGTGTGCACCGGCCCGCCGGCACAATGCCTGCGCCGACTGCGGCCCTCGCCAGCTCTCCTTGGTTACTCGCGCCTCCCTCGCTGTCGGCGACGTTTGTTTTTTCCCTGGTGGCCTCTGATGTAACATCGCGTATCCCAGGCTGCTGGCAAAAGCAGCACCAGCGACGCCCAACTTTCCTCTTCAAAGCGACTTAAATACGGCTTGACGTTTCATATTTACACTCCCGAAGGCAGTTTTTAGCGCAAAATTGCTTCTGTCGAACTTCGCATTATCTGCGGAAGTGTGTGTGGAATTCGATTGTTCTTTGGCCGCTGTTTCTTGTCAGAAATACATTGAAGAACCGAAGAAACTGGTACACCTGCGTAATATCGTATAGGGCTACCGCAAGCAGGCAGAAATGCCGCGATACGTCGTCCGCTCGATACAGTTTGAAACTTGTCCGACCAGCCAACATGTTTCCAGCCATCAATGTCGGTGCTTGATGGGCCCAGTCGAGGCGTAAAGCTTTGTGTCGTGCGGACATCGAGGGTACACGAGTGGGCCTTCGGCTCCGAAAGCGCATATCGATGATGTTTCGCTGAATGGTTCGCACACTGACACTCGTCGGTGGTCCACCATTCAAATCCGCAGCAGTTTGGTGAAGGGTTGCACTTCTATCGCGTTGACGATTCTCTTCAGTCGTCGTTGGTGCCGTTCTTGCAAGACCTTTTTCCGCTCGCATCAATGTTGGAGAGTTAATGTTTTACTGGATTCCTGAATTTCACGGTACAGACGTGAAATGCTCGTACGGGAGAATCCCCACTTCATCGTTACCTCAGAGATGCTGGTCCCATCAGTCGTGAGCCGACTATAACATCACGTTCAAACTCACTGAAATCTTGATAGCTTGCCATTGTAGCAGCAGTAAGCGATCTAACAACTGCGCCAGGCACTTGTTTTATATAGGGGTTTTCGACGGCAACGCCGCATTCTGCCTGCTCACGTATATCTGTAGTTGAATACGCATACCTGTACCAGATCTTTTGGCGCTTCAATGTATATTATCACGCTAGGTGAAAACCGTGTAGTGTACACACGTTTCTACTGTCGTCGAAGACGAAGTAAATATTCCATAATTCGAATAAAGAACAGCTGCCAACATGAGTAACTTGGAACTAGATACCCTCGGAGTATTGAAGCAACTTGAAACAACACTTAACAAAAGTATTCTCTGCGGCAGCTCGGACTGGCCGGCTCCATGCCAGAGATTCCTGCTGTCATCAAGTAATGTAGGTCTGATGAAGATCTCTTAAGAAGATCGGACAACTGAAATGGGACCACAATTGTGTTTACTAAATAAATATTATCAATTTAGTAGCGAAAACGACGTTTTTGAGCATCCAATTCTTTGCTGTCAACAACTAGATATCGCTGTGGAGTTAGGAAGCTCTGAAAGTTGTCTTACTGTGTTGCTTTATCCCAGTGGAGCTGACATCCCCACGCTGTGGTATTTGAAAGCGCTTCCCCAATCCGACGAGACAGATGACCTCGCAGTTTGGTCTCCTCCCCCAAATCAACCCAACCCAACACTGTGGTCTCGACTTGGATTCTCGCGTGGAACGCTTATTACGAAGACTAGAAGACTACAACGGAGGTGAGACATTAGACCATTGTGCGTGGTACGTCTCGTTTACTGCGTAATACGTTCTGTTAGCCTTGCTTGTTTGTTTACTTGCGAGTGCGGCGTAGACGCTAATTAAAAGGCATCGCACAGGTTAGGATTGATACGGTCTTAACCGTGAACAAGGCGTCAGGTCACAGCAGACCAGTGAGCAGTTTGCAAGTCGTTTCGACAACTCCACTGGGGCTGTGCGTTATTCACACCTAGAGTTTATTATTACGCCGTGGCAGCACGGGGAAACTAGTTTTGTTGTCAGGCCCTGCCACTGCCTTCTGCAGTATTAGCCAAGAAGCAAGAGCAGCAGCTGTGTGTGCAGTAAAGTGCAACGCAAAGCTTCGTTCATAAAGCAGTGCAGTAGTTGTTTGTGCGGAACAGATAAGCTGCTGCTGCACGGTTGATGGCGCACGCGGTTCGCGCGGTTTCCAGTTCGTATTTGGGCGTCCCTCGAGACATAACACGGCGATTAAGCGCTCTACATACAACTCGTTTGGCGAGTCTGTACGGTCGGGAAGGGAGACCGCTGGTATTTGTCGTCACGGACCGGTGGGGAAAGGGACAATTCAGGTACGCTCAGGTTCCAAACTTTATGCCACTGGCTGAAACCTCGCCCCATATATCGCGTCCTTATAAGACGTTACTCCTACTGGCTTACTCAGCATAATCGCTCTTATTAAACGCTGTAGGTAATCGCAAATTGGGCAGTAGATGTGTCATACTTCGCACCACGCGTCATGCTGACTGCAACACTCGTGGCACGTAACTCTGATACGCGTCAGTGATTTGCAGGCTGCGGGCTTATACGTTCAGAAAGTAAGGGACGTTTGCTTGGATGTAAATCTACGCTGAAAACAAAGTTGCACGAATGCAGTACAATCTATTGATGGTTTACGACACTACAGAAGCCATCGTACTGATTGAGTAGTCGTTAGAAAGCAGACAACAGTGGCTCTTATTTGGCGTCGAGATGTTCGTAAAAGAGGCCGCGCCAGTGTGGATGACGAAGGGAGGAGCGGCAGCCTCAGCATCCAGACAAAACTGGTGGTTGGCGCCTCGCGTTACGAGTCTAACGGCAAGACTCGAAATTTGTGCGTTGCTGGGTACCGTAAGTGCTGACAAACACACAGCCAAGGGGAGGAACGATGTCGACAAGCAGGAGACCATTTGCTTTCCCATATTGTTGTGGGCGATGAAACGTCACTATCCTACTCAAAGGAGAATCAGAACAACCGTCAATACAGTGGTTCCATACATATTCGACAGAACCGAATAAATTCGAGCACACTCCTTACGTGACTCGAAAATGGTTAGCTAGCTTTTTCTGGAACGAAGTCGCCCTCCTTTTGTTCGATTTCATTGGGCGTGGTTCCACAGGTACAGTTGGTGCGGTCAGCGATACTTCGATCAAATTGAAACTAGCATCAGAAATCGGCGATGCCGGGTATTGTTGTCGTAATAGCCCACTCCACACACAGCTGTCCGTACTAAGGACAGGAGCCAGTACATCCCACCATATAATCCCGACTTCGCGTCCAGCGATTTATTACCTCTTATTGGAGGTGAAACAGTGGCTTGCTCGAACTACGGTTTGAACATTAATTAAAGACGGCCATCGTCAATTGGTTCAATTCTCAGGCAGAGAACTTCTTCGCAAATGGCTTGAAGAAAGCTAGTGCAGCGTTGTCAGAAGTGCATAAACATAAACGTTGATGACGTATAAAAGTTTTGTAGAAAGGAAAACTGCAAATAAAAGCTTTTTTTCTGACAAATGTGTGTTCATTTGAAAGAACGGCACTTTCTGAGTACGCCATGTAAATAGTTTGTAGCACTGCCTCCGGTAGTGATTCGTGAGAACAGTTAAACTGCCGTGTGAAGTTCTTATTTGTAAGTCGCTGATGTGCTCCCTGGCGGTTATTTGCCTTCTACGTTCGATTTTACGAAGACTACTCTACGGCATTGGTACCTTATCCAGTTTGCATTTGTCGTGAACCTCTCGCCGAGTGCAGAGTCCCAAGCGACTGGGAAAAAGCCCAGGTGACTCCAGTATATAAGGAAAGAATAGACCCGCAAAATTACAAACCAATATCTCTTCTGTTTGCTGTAGAATCCTTGAACATGTACTCAGTTCGAATATAATACACTTTCTTGAGACTGAGAAGCTTATGTCTGCGAATCAGTAGGGTTTGGGAAAGCAATGCTTGTGCGAAAGTCAGCTTGTTCTCTTTTCACATGATACACTCAGAACTATGGATGAAGGGCAACAGGCAGAGTCTATGTTTCTAGATTTCCGGAAAGCATTTGACACGAAGGTACGAGGGTATGGAATAAGTTCACAGATATGTGAGTGGCTCCAAGACTCGGTGAATAATAGAACCCGGTCAGGAGTGCCCCAGGGAGATGTGCTAGAAGCGCTGTTGTTCTCCCATATACATAATTGATTTGGCAGACAGGGTGGGCAGAATCTGCACCTCTTTGCTGACGAAGCACTGGTGTACGGAAAGGTATCGAAGTTGAGTGGCTGCAGGAAGATATACGACTTTGATAAAATTTCCAGTTGGTGTGATGAATGGGAGCTAGCCCTAAATTTGGAAAAATGCAGGTTAATGTGGATGAATAGGAAGATCAGACCTGTAATGCGTTGCTAGTGTCCTGCTTGACACAATACAGTCGTTTAAGTATCTGGGCGTAACGTTGCAAAGCGATATTAGGTGGAAGGAGCATGTGAGAACTGTGGTGGGGAGGTGAATGGTTGACATGGGAGAATTTTAGGAAAGAGTGCTTCACCTATAAAGGAGACCGCATATAGGGCGCTGCTGCGACCTGTTGTTTAGTACTGCTCGAGTGTTTGGTAGCCGTAACATGTCGGATTGAAGGAAGACATCGAAGCAGTTCAGAGGTGGTTTGCTAGCTTTGTTATCGGTAGGTTCGAACAACACGTAAGTGTTACGTAGATACTTCGGGATCTCATATGGGAACTCCTGGAGGGAAGGCGACATTCTTTTCGAAAAATACTACTGAGAAAATTTAGAGAACCGGCCTAACTATTGTGCCGCTGCCAACAGACATTGCCACTAAGATGAGGTACGAGAAATTAGCACTCATACGGAGGCGTACAGGTTGTCGTTTTTCCCTCGCTCTTTCTGCAAGTGAAACAGGACAGCAAGTAACAAGTAGTGGTACAGAGTATCCTGGCCGGGTACCGATGTAGACGTGCTTATCGTTCCAGATACCCGTGGTTGAAAACGGGGATAGTTCACATTCACCTTCTGCGCGTGAACGCAATGTGATCTACGTTTCGGCCGAATCTCTATGTTGCACGAACACAAACAGAAAAAGTACATTCCTTCATTAATTGAAAAATTTGTTACTGCATGTAGAGAGAGTATTTGGGACATGGAAACTTGCATGTAACCTATTCAGTGTTATCTAGGAGTGCGTTCTAGCGGTGCTGTCCTGAGTCGGTTAGCGAGATACCATATCAAATGCGTGTTTTTTAACCGCTGCCTGTAAAATCCTGAAACGAAATACATTTGTGTTGTTTGTACGAGTTAGGTGTGCGCCTGCTCTACGCTGCTGAGTCACTCTAATGCTACATTCGAAACTTATTTCCGTGTTCTCTGTCCGTGACGTGTCTTAAACTCAACCACAGATAAGATTACAAGTTACATGTGATGGTTGCGCGCCTCGCTCGTCGCTCCTACCCCCCTTCCGTTCTCGCCTTTTATAACCTCCCGCGCAGCCTTCCAGCCCGTTGTGGCAGCAGCCATAAAGGGCCGACCTCCGTTATTAATCTTATTTTCGCCGTAAATTAAATTAACTCTGCCGCTCTTTGAAAACGTTTGAGCTTAATGCTTTTAGGTGGAAGTGGGGGAGAGGGAGAGACTGTCTGAGTCCATTTAATGGAAATTAAACATCCATTGATGAAAATTAAACGCCGCCTGAGGAATAATTTTTAAGTTCGTCGGAATGACGCGGACGTTGAGAAATCGTCGATAACTTCCCGTGTGGTTCCTCTCGATCTAGGCGTGACACGACTGTACAATACAGCGGAAAGTCCCCACAGTTGCTTTCTCACGTTTTCTGGCACGTGGCATTAGTTGTTTTCTGCACTGAACATGCGCTGTGCTTTATCTAGCTGTGAATGTTCCCTCGCCTCCGCAATGAAACTTTATTGAGACTTGTGAATTAGTATTATATTTTTATCAGGATTAAGGGACAGCGCAACACCCATAGATTGTTCTTTCGTAGCACGCTAGTCAAAGGTTTTCAGTAGATTACAGAATGCGTCAGCAATCTGCGAAAGGCCAGCTGTTGCCGCTTCGTTACGCAGTGTTTACACGGAAGGAATATGTGTGTAAACATACACCGTGCAGTGCGGTGCGGCGCGGAGTATACTGTCAGTATTAACAGTGCGCTATTCCTTTCTCGGATGGGCCGAGAAAATGACTGACCGTATGCCTCTGTAAGTGTCCTTATGTCTCTCGTGTTTTTGTCGTGATTCTGGGATATACGGTCTACGTCGAACGCGATTTGTATAAATTTATCCAAAAAGTTTCCGTAGGTTTCCTTCCTAAGAAACACACGTTGTTACCATTTAGTGTAACTTGCACAGCCCTACCGAAGATGGTGGGACAATGGTTAAGACGTCAGACTCGTATGGGAAGGAAAGAGTTAAAGTCTGTCTGTCCACGGATATACGTACGTATGTTCTGCTCGGTTTCCCTAAATCGCGTGATGATTTCAAAAAGACACGCGCTTTCCGCAGCCACATCCCTGTCCACTTCTGTTTTGTGTTCTGCCTCTAAAGGTCTTGTTAACGTGTAATGATACTTTATAGCCGTATGTTAGCGTCCTAGCACCACGACTCCACGTTCAGTGAAACGTTTGCTGTGGAGACTGCAAGCACAATGGTAATGCTCTTCACGATATGTCGCATTGCCGTTTTGCTGTATCCTGTTTTCCTCTTGCAGCTAGAAAAAGCTATGATTGTAACATTACCTAGCAAAACAACAAAATGATAAGGGTATTAAGCAAACAGCAAAATTACTTCCTGCGCTTGTAGGCCTATTCATTCATTCTTTCTTTCTTTAACGGTGTGTGCCCCGTAAATCCCACCGTCAACCATATCGCTCAGACATAGGGAGTGAGACAGGTTGCATATCAACAGGCGTTAGCAGTCATAAAAGGGCTCAGTAAAAAAGAACTATGACTAGTGGTAATTTACTCGCACTAATAATTAAGGAAATTACTTCTAGATTACTTCATAAATGTATACTGACATAAAAGCAAATATTTTGGGAAAAAATTACCGCTTCTTCTATTATACTATTCAGCTGCTGTTTCTGTCTGCTGTTTCAAATAAAGCGTATATGTAACTCTGTTTAGCTCTGTATAATGCTGTTATCAAGGTCTGCAGAAATATTAGAGTTGACCGTAATTGAATGAATTGGTGTAATAACCAGATGATACGTCGCGTTAGGATACTTTCGAGTAACACCCAAAATATCATCCAGTAATTGAAAAACTTCATTAATCAGTCTTGTCGTTTTCCATCCTCCAACACACAGTAGCTTATTACATCACCAAAGAAAAATTTATTATGTTATTTATACAACTTCAAAAAATTGGACTTGTCTCGCCCTTGTTTTTTAATGTAAAGTCAAAAGAGAAACAAGTAATTAAAGATACGAGTATTATGACATTGCAGGTTACTGAAGCTGATGGAGAGTATGAGATTTTTAAAAATGTATACCCTAATAAGTCATAGGTGGTGGAAGTTTAGTCAGTAGTTCATTGTGCCTCTCTTTCTGATGAACTGCATGTAGCATTTCCGTCACAGATCAGCTTATTATAAAATTCCATGTATACACATGCAGACTGAAGTGACGAGTGGACATTTGTACAGAGGCTAGGATTCGAACGCGCATCTCCTGCTCACTGGGCAGATGCTCTGACCGCTACACCACCGCGGCACAGTTTCTTTGCCCAGATGCGCTGATTACGGTAGCGCGCCTCCCTCCTACTCACCTACGCCTGTGTTTCAGTTCAGTGCTGACTCTGCAATTCCGATGAAGTTGGAGAGCCTCTGCGATGCTGTTCTAGTTTAGGGGGAATACCGAGTGCGCTGAGGAGTGAATGCAATTTGTATCGTGAAGCGAGGCGTGGTAGGGTAATCCGTGCAGTTGTACAAAGCCGCTACGCTAGGTTGGCGTCGTGTTCAGCACATCTGCCTAGTGAGGAAGCGGCCCAGGTTCCAATCCCGGCCTTCGTACAAATTTTCATTCGTCGTTCCAGCCTGCACCTATATACATCATAGATGTCTGAGACTTGAAAGGGTCTCTGGTACCACTTACTCTCATTTTATAAAACTCCGTGTCTGAGGTTGGCACATACATCTCGGCAAGCTTCATGACATCGCTATAAACCAGAGTGCACGTCTTCCGTGTTTTTCACGTGCCAGACTCTGATCGCTGTTTGGAATTACAAAGCACAAGCGCCTGACGTGTTTGGTTCTTGTCCCAAAGACACGACGTCGCCAGCTCCATTCTCTATGCTAGCGTGGGTCGGTCCCGAACACAGATGTTATTCTTACACCACACGACAGAGCAGTTTTCAAACCGTGCAATGATGATGAAATATCATTTTCGGCCAAAAGTGGCTATATCGGATTATTGCACCAATGCCTCCAATTTACATTCTCGAGTACAAATATTCTGATTAATTGTAGTAGATGCTAATGATGTGTTCTATTACTCTGTTGATGAATATTTGAGGATTTTCAGTTTCCTCTTCGATGTCCACTGGTAGCGTATTTTATGTTCTAATCTGTTTATTAATATTCGTCTTTAAAACGCCGAACGGATAACTAAATAATTAAATAAAACTCTCGCATAAAAGTTAAAACTATATTGTAAGCCCTAGAAACGGATGTACAGTCTGTCAAATAATTTTTACTGCTAGTATTCTGTTTTTAAGTTGTTAACTATAGATACAGTTAGGGAGTAAATGTATTGGCACGTAAGTAAAGACGCGAGATGTTGGGTTATCAACTTCATAGAACTTTATTTCACGATTCTCTAGAAGTGCAAAGCAGGCAGATGTGAGTTTTGTGACTAACTTGTCGACCACCTGTGTGGCTAGGAATGTCGCACTACTTCTTCCGTGCCCTCTGTGTTGCAGGAGCAGTCCGCGCGCCGTCGGCCGGCCTCAACTCAGCCGAGGAGCGCCACGTGAGTAGCTGTGCAGCTGCCGCTTTACCGTAGCCAGTGTTGTCCTCTGTATACACCTGTAACTGTCTTCTTATAAATAAACAAACTGCCACAAGTGAAACAAGTGTCGGCTGAGTATTCTGAGAAGAGTGTAGCGAGGAACTTCCCCACTGGAGGTTCGATTATCTACCTGCCCACTTTCATTATATCCTGAACCACACAAGGTAAATCCCTGGCCGGCCGGTGTGGCCGTGCGGTTCTAGGCGCTTCAGTCTGGAAGCGCGCGACCGCTACGGTCGCAGGTTCGAATCCTGCCTCGGGCATGGATGTGTGTCAAGTCCTTAGGTTAGTTAGGTTTAAGTAGTTCTAAGTTCTAGGGGACTGATGACCACAGAATTTAAGTCCCATAGTGCTCAGAGCCATTTGAACCATTTTGTAACAAGAGTGTAGTGAAAACCGATTGTGATGACAATAACAATTACATTGTTTTCAAGGGGACTTTTTTAATTGGAAGCAGTCCCTTTCGAATGTGACCCTAGGAACCCAGAAAGGATCAGACGTTCGGTTACAAGGAGAAGTCGCTGTTGTTTGCTACAAACAGTTGAAAAACCATTCAGACATTGCACACGGAGGTGAGGTTGCACCGAATCCACGAGCCCTGAGGGCTAAGCCTCGCTCGCGCGCAGGAATGACAGCTTGTTATTAACGGACATAGTTAGAAATCTAGCTGTGACCGACAACATTCTACTTAGTAATCGCATGTGTTCATTACGGATTAGCTTCTAATCCATTTCTTTTGACGTTTTGCGGGTGCCGGTTGTGGTTTAAGTATTGCGCCGGTTTACTTGGCAATGAGAAAGGAGGCTCGTCGTGACTATCGACTGCACGCTCTGGTCGACAATCGCTAGGTTGATCAGCATGCGAAGACATACAGCCGTACCTTGTAACCTCCCCACAAAATATGATCAAATAATATGAATATGATTCTAATTTAGTGTAACCTCAAAACGAAATTCTTTCACAGTGTAACCTCCCCACAAAATTTATTCACATTTAATCTCCCCACAAAAATTCTTTCTGATTTAATCTAAGCTCAAAATTCATTCACATTTACCGTAACCTCAAAACAGAAAAATTCCTAAATCTCTCAACAGTAAAAAAATATAATTATGTCGTTCACATTCAGTGTGACGTCCCAATAAAAAAATAAATTCAGTAACCTGGTAATAAAACAATGTAACTAACCTCTCAATTAAATTGTCGCTCACTTATGACTTTTCAATAATTCACTGTGAATTTAACCTGGTAAATTTTGGACGACAGCAGTGCTGCGTCATACAATAATACTCAGGCTCCGGCATCGCTGCACCGCGACCGGGCCAGCCAACACGATACACCAGACCAGACCAGAGCAGACTCCAGACTAGCAACAACTTAACTGCTACAGCTACACAGTTCCTACTGCAGTCAACACTGCTCTCTGGTCAGAGATTCTCTTATACCTTGCATATCGCAGGCAGCGCATGAGCAATACATCGAAATTACTTCTGCTTGGACCTCTTACAACCTTTTTTTCGAAATTAGAACAAATTATCGTGATGCCACAGTTTATCTACGGAGCCAGACATTAGTATGAGCTGCTTTTCTGAATTAACTCTATTAAATCACATATCCAGTTATTGATTGCATCTGTTTTCGTAACTATGCAGCCAACTACGTTAAGCAGTAAGAAATACGACAGTGTAAATACGTTTCATTAACGTTTGGAAATACGAGGGCGCGCTGAAAAGAAATGCTTCGGAGTTTTTTATTCTGTTTTCAATATCGGTTGAGGCAATAGACGTGAGACACGTTACTCGGTCGACTTGCCGCTTTGCCGACGCGAATTGTGCCCCTCTGCCGCTAGAGGGCTCCGTACTGTCTGTGTCGTATCTATGTCGGTGCGTGAAAAGCAGCGCCCTGTAACTGCTTTGCTCACAAATCGAACACCCTCTCCTTGAGGATGGCAATCACAGATCACACACAAGCGCTGCGACATCCAAAGCAGTCCAACACATTGGGGTCACTGACATCGATCAGTCGCGACTTGGTCCCCAACCGTTTTTCACCTCCTTCCAAAAGTTAGAGAACATCTTCGACGACTTCACGTTGATATTGGTGAAGTGGTGCAAGCAGAGATGAGGTTGTGGCCCCGCCGACAGTGTCAAACATTCTGCAGTGAACGTGTTAACTGGCCTCTCGTTGGGAGGAATGTGTTGGTCATCAGGGCTAATATGTCGACTTTAAAAATAAACAAGTACAATGTTTTACTTGAAAACACTTTCGAAAAAATTGGGAGGCGTTACTTTTCAGCACGCCGTCGTAGTTACCCATAGTGTCTTAGCAAACAGTGAAGATTCCGTTTATTACCAACCTAAGGCGTTAGGGGACGCCTGTGCGGTAGCATTGCACTCGAGATAGTTGGTCCGAATGCTGCTGGCTTAAGGAATGTTCGCCACCTATATTTGACTGATAAGAGGAGCAGACTTGGCTCCAGAGACCTGAATTAAATTCGAAACCACTCCACCGTGTCTCGTGGAGCGCGTGATACTTTTGGTTTTCATCCGTCTGTCGGATGGGACTGAAGACGTTAACCCCCCCCCCCCCCCTCCCGCCACCACGGTGCTGTTCTAGAGGAGTAGGCTGTGTCTCTGCACCAGGGTTCACCCTCGCCTTTCTCCCGTCATAATACAACACAAGACTGACACCGCGGTATACACACACGCAGTAGTCACCTAAAACCAACGGATACACTTACGGTAATCTACAGCGTCAAGAAGGGGGCCATTGTGACCGTCGGAAGGAAACCCTATCAGATAAGACTCTTTACGTTGCATGTCCATATATCATAGTCAACGATGTTATTTGATTGAAGGTGGAGAGGTAGAAAGAAAAGGGAAGGAATTGATGTCAGTTGGATTGTGATCTTCCGCGGAATCGGCGGCGATGAGCGGAAATGCGAGCCGGATCGGAACTCGAACCCGGGATCTCCTGCTAAGTAGGCAGTTGCGCTATCGGCACGTAGTGTTTATAAAATGCACGCTCCGTGGCCGATCCACTGTCCCACCTAGTGCAGTCCCCATGCTCGCTTATTTTGGATTCCCTCTGGTGGCCGAACGATATTTTGCATCCGCATTGAAGGTTGTGGATTCATTGCCTATCGAGGTGAAAGAGTTACACGAATCCTTGATGTGTGGTCTTTCGTACACTGATGTAAGTGATTCGCCTTAATGGGCATTGAATCCGCAACCTCTAGTGACTGGGAATGTGGCTCGGGCTGGGAGCGTGCGGATATAGTCCGTTCATTGGTATAAACACTGTGTCCAGATAGTGCAGTGGTTACCGCAACCGCCGCGTAAGCAGGAGATCGCGGTTCGAGTCCCGGTCGGGCATACATTTGTACTCGTCGCCGCCGATTCCGCGTGAAGTCCCAATGCAAATGACATTATCAGTTCCTTCCGTTTCCTTTCCTTTCTTCCCCTTCGACCTTCAGTCTATATAACATGTATCACAGTTACGGATTTCGTGTGACGTCTGTTCTTCCGACGTCTCCGAAAGAACAGACATCACTCATTCATAAAATGTTGTTTCAATTTTTCTTTCTGTCCATATATTAACATCTTCCTCACATAGTAAATATATATATATCACACACACACACACACACACACACACACACACACACACACACACACACACACACACACGCGCGCGGAAGCGTTTACTGTCGAATGTCAATACAAACGGTATGCATTTATACACACATATCCTCGCATTTTGATGCTTTTACCTAGCGGTCTGTGCTCTATGAAATAAACGCACGAGCTCGCGGCATTAGACCGTTTGGCTAGGAGCAGTTATGTTAATCGATAATGAAAGTATCTGCGGCAGCTGTAGCTCAGGAGACATGCACTATAATTACGCCTCTCGCGACGTGTGGGAAGAAGTGCATTCGCAGGGCAGGCGCCGCGTGCGCCGGGCGTCGATCCGGGCACCCCTGGCTGCGTGGTCGGTAGTGAGGGGGGGAGGTGCGCCGGCGCGTGTGTAATGTCCGTTGTAATCCCGGCGGACAAGGAAGGGTCGCCGGCTGCGGCGGGGCGGCGGCGCCGCGCCTGGTTGGCCAACCACCTGTAGGAATTAATTGCCTCCAGTAATTAACTGCCGGCTGGAGCCTCCAGGCACCGCAAGAAACCGCGCCCCCCTGCTCCGCTCCAGCTCCAGCCTCAGCCGCGGCCAATAAATTGCTTTTCCGGCGGCTGCCGCCACGGAGTTCGCGCCTCTTCCTGCGGCTGCGGTCTCTCTCTCTCTCTCTCTCTCTCTCTCTCTCTCTCTCTCTCTCTGAGGTCAGACGTCTCCACGGTCAAGTATCTGTCCTGGTAATTGTGTCTCGGCGAGAACATTGCGCTGCAAGAACCGTGCACACGATGCTCAGCTGTCGTCGTTTCTTTCTGTTCTGCTTACAAAAACGAGGTTGTAAAGATGCCTCTATCGTATCTGGCTCCCTCCCAGCGTTCCTGATTTGCGTACCCCGTTCTTTCCTGGTACGTGGTTATCACTAGAGGCCAGATTTTTGAGCACTATCAAATAGTAAAACGTGCATGCATTTATGCAATTGCGTATCATAAACACTAACTATGAGGCATCAAAACGATACAAATATGGTAGTAAAAGTCAGTTCATAATTAGTTTCATTTTCTTCTAAAACTGTACACAACCACGAATGTCGCCAATGTCCTGGTTTAGACATGAGGCTTCTCCGTAGTGTGTCATGAAGTGTAGCCGTGTGACAGTGTTGTTGCTGATCCGTCCGTTAAAAGGGGTCCTTAAGATCGGCGGCCCCTTTGGTGCTATTCGCGAGGAGTGGGTTGTGTGCCGACAAGATATCATCCTGTCGCTTTCATCATCATCATCATCATCATCATCATCATCATCATACGCAAACATTACACATTACCCCCCCCCTCGTCCCACACACACTCTACATACATGTAGTATTACAAATATGGTAATGGAGGATGGTGTAAATACATAAATAAAAAAAATAAAACCACCGATGTCTGCAGATTTTCCGTCTAGCGAAAATACATTTCTGTACTTCGAAAATGATATTTCCACGTCGCAAGGGGATGACAGATGCATGCCAAAGTGAAGAAACATGTCACTACTGTGAAGTTCAAAGTCTTTCACATTTTCGCCACAAAGTATTTTTTTTTTTTTTTTGTCAATTTCATAACTTTCACTTTCTTCATCTTACTTGCTACAACTCCCAGTTCTCCATAGGATGATTTCTAATATTTTTCAACAACCTCTTCAGTAACTGTCAGATATTTCACCAGTTAACCTGTGGATTCCAACTTCGTTATTGCCGCAGGCAAATGCGCGAAATTTGTTTCGATGTAAAATCAGGCCTTTCTTCAAATCTGTGTTCTCGAGTAACACTTTCATAAGCTGCATTAGTGGCTTACAAAGTGTCTACGACCCGAAACCAGCAAAAGCAATTAACGGACATTCACTTAACTCTTTTCGTATTAATTTCCGGGAATTTACAATCTGTTACCGGTTTAAGTTAATTAAAATCATCGTATTAAAAGACGCAAGCATTTATTCTGGTACACCATCTGGTTAAAATAGGTTGTGGCGGCAAAGCTAAATCTGGGAGTATATTTCTAAGTTCCGCAACACGGGTAGGCGCTTTCAGGAATACCTACAATAGCAAAAAAATTCAGCGTACTGTGCGTAGTTTAGTTAATGTTGTCAGAGTTATTGAACTGTTAGATTTTCTGCATCTATTTACCTGATTGGCGGATGTCAGCGTATTCATATTGTCATATTTTAGGCTTACTATTGTACCATCTACACGATGTAACTCATGGGCTACGCATGAAACGTGATAGCCGGCCGCGGTGGCCGAGAGGTTCTAGGCGCTACAGTCTGTAACCGCGCCACCACTACGGTCGCAGGTTCGAATCCTGCCTCGGGTATGGATATGTGTAATGTCCTTAGGTTAGTTAGGTTTAAGTAGTTCTAAGTTCTAGGGGACTGATGACCTCAGATGTTAAGTCCCATAGTGCTCAGAGCCATTTGAACCATTTGAAACGTGATACATGCTAGAATAAAATATTTTACTTTAATTCCCGCCCTTCATCATATAAGGGGCAGCGTGACTTAAAAATATGAACCCTTTTTATTTAAATTTATTCGGATGAAACCTATTATTGAGTTCCAATGAGAGCAAGCGAGCCCATCCGGGGCGTTTGAGCTCACTGTGAAATGTATAAACTGTAACAAAAATCGCAAATTTGCGCACGTTGTGCACTTTTGCCGTAATTCATATGTAAAAATCAATAAAATTTACAATCGTGCAAGTCATTGAAATACACGCACAGAGGCAAGAAAAATATAAATGTCAAAATTCATGCATTTCACTGTAAATGGCAAAAAATGAAAACATGTTTGCAGCATGCATTTACATGGAAATCTGGGCCCTCTTTATTATAGTCTGTATGTTTTAGTTTTCCCTGTCAATGATAATTTCGAGACACAGGAAGCTTTAGTTGTGGGATTTAAAAATCTTCCTTCTAGAATACGAAAAATACACTTTTTTGTACTGGTTTCTCCTGTCTCTCTTTGTTTATGAAAATAAATGACACATCTGGAGCTTTTCAGCACACTATTTCTGTCTTAACGACCTTTTTCTTGCACTAATACTACACGTCAACGTGTATGATTTGATTTGTTGTGTGCTTTCGGAGTCTGTAAAGTTTCTCAGCCAACAGTGCAAAGTAGGAATAATATGTTCACTTCGTATTTGTTTTTCCTCCCAGAGAAATAATCTTTACACATCATGTGAAAGAAGTAGCGATGTTCGTATTTAATGTGTCTTCCACTGGTGTATTGCAGTTTTCTATTCCTTTTTTCGAGAAAAATTGTTTCCTAAAGCATACCAATGGACGCGATCATAAGAAAAGTCCATTGAGGGCAACAAGGCTTCTTCACTGATGCACTGGTAAAGCCTTCGACAAAGTAATAACTCCATCGATACTGTGCTTGCAATAGGCTACCTCCCCTCCCCCCCCTCTCTCTCTCTCTTCTCCCAAGCTGGTTTCTCAAGGCGGCTTATCTTACAAGGGAACCTCCCCATCGCACCCCCCTCAGATTTAGTTATAAGTTGGCACAGTGGATAGGCCTTGAAAAACTCAACACAGATCAATCGAGAAAACAGGAAGAAGTTGTGTGGAACTATGAAAAAAATAAGCAAAATATACGAACTGAGTAGTCCATGCGAAGATAGGCAACATCAAGGACAATAGGAGTCAAGGAGCGCCGTGGTCCCGTGGTTAGCGAGAGGAGCTACGGAACGAGAGGTTCTAGGTTCAAGTCTTACCTCGAGTGAACAGTTTAATTTTTTATTTTCAGTTTATGTGACAAACTCTTATGTTTCCATCACTTTTTTCGGAGTGATTATCACATCCACAAGAAAACCTAAATCGGGCAAGGTAGAAGAATCTTTTTACCCATTCGCTAAGTGTACCAGTTAGGTGGGTCGACAGCATATTCCTGTCATGTGACGCACATGCCGTCACCAGTGTCGTATAGAATATATCAGATGTGTGTTCCTGTGGAGGAATCGGTTGACCTATGACCTTGCGATCAAATGTTTTTGGTTCCCATTGGAGAGGCACGTCCTTTCGTGTACTAATCGCACGGTTTTGCGGTGCGGTCGCAAAACACAGACACTAAACTTATTACAGTGAACAGAGACGTCAATGAACGAACGGACAGATCATAACTTTGGGAAAATAAAGAAAGTAAAATTTTCAGTCGAGGGAAGACTTGAACCAAGGACCTCTCGTTCCGCAGCTACTCACGCTAACCACGGGGGCACGGCGCTCCTGAACTCACATTGTCCTTGATGTTGCCTATGTTGCGCATGGACTACTCAGTTTGTATATTTTACTAATTTTTTTCATAGTTCCACACAACTTCTTCCTGTTTTCTCGATTGATCTGTGTTCCGTTTTTCAAGACCTATCCACTGTGCCAACTTATAACTAAATCTGACGGGGGTGCGATGGGGAGGTTCCCTTGTAAGAAAGGCTTTGACTCAGAGCAAAGTAGAACCAGTACACACTAAAATTCAGACTACTAGGCTAGTTAGACCTGTGAGTACTTACGTCGAAACAACTACTACAAGACGAAGCACGTATTTTGGCGACGAGAGAAAGATATTCCAAGCAAGTGAGGGGGATGAAAGAGTCGTCGTCCCAGAAGATGCGAGGGTGATTCAGCAGTGCGTGAGCCCAGTAAGCGGCCGCGACTGGGGGGAGAGACTCTGCAGCTGCCCCCGGCGACCTTATCAATCAGCTCAGCTCCCTCGGGCTCACCCTCCGCCATCTGCAGGGGCGGCCACCAAAAGGACGAGCTGCTCTCTCTCTCCTGGCGCCCCCAAATTGCTTTAATATGCAGCCGAGGGCCCGTTTTTATGCGCCCCTCTCTGCACATTAAACACGAACAGAGATATTATCGCTTTTTGTTATCGCGATCAAACCCGCATTATAACACTGTATTACCGTTATAGTCGGGCACTCAGATTTCCATCAGCGCTAATTCTACACGCTCCCCGGCCGTTCTTTTTGTAGCGACTAACCTCTCCTCTTTCGTATTATGCGCCGCGCCGTGTAGTCCTTAATACTTGATGACATCGAAATTGCCGCCCTGGCGAAACCTTCTATTTTGTGTGGAAGCCGAGTTCTTCCCGTCTCCTGTTTACTTTCCTTCCTTCATCCCCGCTCGTGCTCTCAGGTTCGTGGGGAAGCCGTGATCCATAATAAATGTTGCTCCTTCAGTGGAGATATTCTGCCCGTAGCATTTTTCCCAAGTTCGGGTATGAAAAAGATTCGGGACCGCACTTTCCATTACTTGATTGAGCGCGCTCGGTGTCGTCAGACAGACGAAATTCTAGACATGTCAATCTTGCAAAGTCTGTTGATTAATGATTAAATTGACAGCTGTAGATCGGTGTGAAATAAGAAATATATTTTCCATCGCCCTTACGAATTAAGTGTAAAACTAGCAGTGTATAGCGTTTTATTAGAAATACACACTGTAAGAAAAGAGTTGAAGAGCCTCCTCCTTCGACGCTATTTCGCCATAAAAAGTTATTATTTTACGAGATAAAGTATCAGTTTAAGGGTTAACCGTGTTAGTGAAGTAGCTTTGTATGTCTTCGGTAACCGGGTGGCTTATAAAAATTACTACAAGGTGTCATTAAGTTTATTACGGATCGGGAATCTCCGAAGACACACACGCAGTAATTCAGAATATCGTCACAATTTTGTGACTACTACTGTTTGCTGAATATAAAATTACTGACCGATGGCGGTACAGGTTGTCCTACTTGTTGGGTCGCTCTTTAATACGTAACTGGCACACGTGCGAAATTGCAGCAGCCCCAGTTAGGCTCTAGTGAGTACATCCTGTGTTTAATACTTTTCTATATGCTTCGCTAAGTCTAGGTGCTACGTTCAGTTTAAGTGCCCGTGGGTATCAACAGATATGGCACCAAATGGGTGAGTGTTTGATCGAAACAAAACTAATACTATTTTTTGCAAATTCTAATCTTGCTTTGGTTATCACCTCTAGTATTTGCAGTTTGGTGCCGGCCGGTGTGGCTGTGCGGTTAAAGGCGCTTCAGTCTGGAACCGCGTGACCGCTACGGTCGCAGGTTCGAATCCTGCCTCGGGCATGGATGTGTGTGATGTCCTTAGGTTAGTTAGGTTTAATTAGTTCTAAGTTCTAGGCGACTGATGACCCCAGAAGTTAAGTCGCATAGTGCTCAGAGCCATTTTTGCAGTTTGGTAAGTAATGCGCTGTACGGCCGTTATCGAAAACTTAGCACAAAAAATGAACTCTCAACACCCGAAAATTAGATTCACCATGGAATTTGAAGAAAACAACCGTATAGATTACTTAGATTTAACACTAATAAAGAAAGATGGGAAGCGTGAATTTAGCATATTCAGAAAACCTACGTGTACAGATCTAGTTATCAATGAGCGCTCTTGTCACCCACCGCGATACAAATGAGCATATTTTACTTCGATGGTATTCAGGCTACTAAGATTGCCACTAAACCAACAGGAAGTAGAAAAGGAGTTAAGTATTTTGAAACAAGTGGCCGTAGCGAACGGATATACGTGTAAGCAGGTGATGAATATTTATAGGAAGATAAAGAAGAGGCAAATGGAACAAATAGAAGGAAGTCAAGTAGCAGTTAAGAGGAACAACAAGAAAAAATATGTAGCTCTCACTTACAATGGAAGAATTACAGATAAAATTGAAAGATGCTTTCGTAAATCCGACGTTAAAATAGGGTTCCGAACAAATAACACGTTAAAATTGAAGCTCCGGCATAGAATATGTAACAGTAGGAATAAATTTCAGGATTCAGGTGTATATAAGATCAAATGTAATGACTGCTGTAAACAATATATAGGGCAGACTGGTAGGAACTTTGAAACCAGATTCAGGGAGCACACGTACTCTCAAAACAAAACAGCTTTTGGGTCGCATATGGCTGCGACAAAGCACTCGGTCACGAACATCGAACACAATTTAGACATCCTGCATACAGCTCATAAGGGACGGTTTCTTAACATTTTGGAAGAGATCGAAATATACACCCACAAAAATAAAGAACCGGATTTAATCCTCAACGAGCAAATCGAATTCAGTCATAACGCCTATTTTAGCATTTATGACGACCTACTAAGATGACAACTGTTGCGTGTGGAGATCCAGGCCGAGGGGTGAGAGATGGTGCGCGGTGGAGAAGCTGGAGCTGGAAGACGCGTGCAGCGCCTGGCCTCCAGCGCGGCCCTCTTGCCCGCGGCTTTGGACATCAGACGACTGAGCGGACCGCGGCACAACACCGAAATGGCGGCAACCACGGAAGCAGACCGTAGAGGAAAACAAGTTCACACCAGCACCATACATATATAAATCGCCCTATGCTTTTTATATCGCATAAAAATGATAATTTTACGGTTTTTTACTTTTGACAAGTACAGATTTTAACCTTGACATCTACATGTTTTAATTAAGTATTTTTAATATAAAAAAATATCTACTGAATACAGTATGTGCAAATGGAATGTAACATGTACCAGACGCCATCTGTCGATTATAGTGTTAGAATTAATATAAATGACGTGCACTCTGCCAACCAATTTTATGTGACGTAGCATATGAAAGTTGCTGGATTTGGACGGGTTACTCCTGTAACTGAAATATCAGGTACGTTCTGGTACATTTGATGTTGATTAGATAGGATGAAAAAGATTTGCTTACGTGAAATAGTAAATTAGTATCATTATTTTTACAGATCTGAAGATGGTTCTGAATGAACCGAAACCGGTCATATGAATAAAAAAAAAATTGCAATCAAGACGGATTTTAAGTAACATTATAACTGGAAATGGTCCTCGTGCTACCGTTGTACGTCAGGCTTCACCATTCTACCACCTGTGCTATAAACACTCACCGCTAACGCCTCAGTGAATCGCATTTAGTGAAATCAGTCTTTTCCATCCGGTACAACGCACCACGTTTTTAGCACTTTGTTTGTTTTTATTAGTTCGCTAATGACCTCTTGCGCAGTGTATTACATTTTCAGCAGAGCCGTAGAGTCCTCCCGATGCTCGAATTTCGACGAATTTATATTTTTTCCCCGTGACGCCTTTTTATTTTTTTATCACCTGCTATTACCCTCTCGTGGAGGCGTCGGAGGACAGAGAGCGCCAGCCCCGTGGTGGTTGGCGAGCGTCTGTCACAAACGAGACACCGGCGGCGCCGGTACTCAGCGCGCAGCACTGCTGGAACCGATCGACCGAACTGGAGAGCTGGGGGTCGCAAAAAAAGGGAAAAAAAAGCGGGCTCGAGCCGTCAGCCGGGCGCGCGCTGCTCGTGTGACAAATTAGTCAGCGATGCCGATGTAAAACAGAGTTTTGAAGTGCGATCGAAGCGGCGCGGGATGGGGGGCGACGGGCGAGGGCCGTGACGGCAATCCGCGGCCGTCGTCGCATCCCTAATTGGGTTTCTGCTCCCCTGCAGCAGCGCTGCCTCGGCCGCCATTGTGCGCGCCCGCGAGGGCGGAAGACGGGTCGAGTCGAGGGTTGCGGATAATAATTCGGCTGCTTTGTGATGCTGATGCAGACGCAGCGCCGCCTGCTTGCTGCGTGCCTGCCGGCTAGGGAGGCCAAAGTCTTCTCAGCTCTCGGGGCAGTCCGAGGCCTTCCTATCTGGCATCCTTCCCCCGATGAAGGCTGCCGCGGAAACATCGAGCCGTTGTAGGTAATGCTTCTGCCGAAACACAGGTGGCCTCGGAGCTTAAACCTCCAGTTACATGTGAGGACGTGCAAGACGATGTTTATGATCTCAGGCAAGCAGGACAAGACAGAAATGCATTAACACGCAACACCGTACACAATATAGTGCGTAACGAAGACACACAACACAGTCTGTAATGCACTACACACTGAGCATCCGAAGGGAGAACTAAACAACTGACATCATAATAAGCAGCAATGACAGCAACTCCACAGGGTACACGAAAAGGGACGATAGACAAAAAAAAAAAAGCGAGATTCAGTAAGCACATGGCACAAAACCCACATAAGAAAACACGTAAAAATAACTTAAAGTAAGATTAGAGACATAAATGGACTAGTAAATAAAGCTATTAGCGCCGTATAAAATAAGAATGCGTACAGTAGAATCAGACAGTGACCGGTGATTTATTGCAGTGTGTCTCTCTCAACTTGTACTTACATAAGTAGAATTACATTAGTTTGAAAAAATCTCATTACAACAGCATTACAAGTAATTAAAATTAGAATAATTTACCGTGTCGTGTGTATGTAAGCACGACCAGTCGTACCATCTAGGTGGCAGATCTCTGTAAATGACAGCAAATAAAATAAAAATATTGAGAGAAAGAAACGACATTAGTTTATAGTAGGACACTAGGAGGTAAGTACGGAAAACGGTTCTGTAATGTTCGAATAGTGGTTTGCAGCTTGACAGTCACGTCGATTAAATACGCATGACATTGCAAAGCGGTCCGGCATGCAACAAGCAGGTACGGTTGATTGTAGGGGAGACGAATGGTCGACTCTGGTTTATTGCAAGAATTCAAGGAAAGTGTAGCTCCTTTATAAAGAAGACGGTCCACAGGGCATTTAGGCGACCCATTCTTGAGTGCTGTTCCAGTGTTAGGATCGCCACCAGGGAGCGATTCAGAGGTGTGCTGCTAAATTTGTTACCATTAGTTTCGGTTAACACATGAGCTTTCGGAAATGCTCCATGAACCGAAGTAGGACTCTGCACAGAAGAGAATGTCCTCTTCCACGAATCACTATTGAGTTCCACGAACCACTACTGAGATAGTTTAGGGAACCGGCCTTTGTTGCAGATTGCGCGAGGATCTTACTGTCACCAACATACATCTCTCGTAATGACCACGAGAGGAGAAATGAGGGTTCGGACGGAAGGGTATAGACAGTCGTTTTGCATTAGATGCATTTTTGAGTGGAATAGCAAGCGGAATGACTTAATGTGTTACAAGCTAACCTCCAACATATACCATATGGCGGCTTTTGGATTACGTATGGACATGTAGAATGCAAGATTAGTGGTGAACATGTTGAATACATCACATAGTATAAGTATTTACGGCTAATACTAAGAAGCGGTATGAAATGAGAAGAACGTGTAAAATCAGTCTTGGGGAAGGCGAGTGAAGATTTACATTTCGTTGGAAGGGTTAAGGGAAAATGAAGTGCGGCGCATATGTAAAGCAAATTGCACAGTAGACGCTAGTGCAACCAACTCAAGAGTATTTTTTTCCAGGATTTGTAGTTATCCCTGAACACGCATTTAATATCCAGCTCCCCGTGCACAATGTCAGGTCTACGTTGAGATGGTGCTCGTTGTGCTTATATCGTGGAGTAACTGGAGTGAGTATATGTGCCGATATGCACAGATACTTTAGCAAAGTACCGTGCCGAGAAGTGCTTCCGCGACTGTACTCTCATCGTACAAATGCGAGGCAGATACGTGATATTCGTCTGTGCGCTGAGGCATACGTGAATGAGACAAGTCGAAGTGCATATAGCAGTACAGCAGTTACAAGATATAGAAAATACGTCATCCCGCTGCAGGGGACAACGTCTCAGACAGGAAAGACAACTGTCGATGTTGTGATCAACATGTTTTTGTATTTTTTTCCTTAAAGTGGTTGTCACGTTTGAAAGTGCTTCGTTGAGTGGATGGAAAAAGTCGCAGAGTTGGCGGATTCTACGTCAAACGGTGGTGTCATTAGAGACCGACCACGAGTTCGGATTGAGGATGAATGGGCGGGAAAGTCGACCTAGATGTGGGACGCCGAGCAGGGTTTACAAGCGCCGTCGTCCTGTGTGCGAGTCTGAGAATGAAGGGCGCACCACGGTCAGTCGGGACAATATCAAGTAAAGCCCTTTCTGTCCAGGATTAATTTACTTTTGTAGTGGGATCTGTATTACTGATTTTGGCTTCGTAATTCATCCTTCTTCTAGAAGGAAAGTAGATTGTTCGTTTCCAAACAATTCTCTCTCTGTCACACACACACACACACACACACACACACACACACACACACACGCACACGCTCACTCTCTCTCCCCTTGGTAATTTTTAACCGTAACCCCGGTTCTGGAATTTCCTGGCGAATTAAAACTCTGCGGCGGTGCGGGCGAAATACTCTTCGCGAATGAGTTGCCCGTGCACTGCAGTGAAAGCTGTGAGGGACAGTCATAAGCTGTGCCTGGATAGCTCGGTTGATAACGAAATGTTCCGAATTCGAGTTTATGTTCCTTGCATAGTTGTAGCTAATAGTTTCAAAATAGCGCACTTTCCGCTGTTTGTTAGCTGGCCGAAGACACACACGAATTGGTAGTTACTTTCATGTGGCTGACCACACGCACTGAACAAACGAACGCCACACCAGCTGCCGCCCGAGTGTGGTAGTGGCGTCTACTCGATGCCCGATCAGGGACTGCTAGCGTGCTAACCAAGTCCAGCGTCCTACACAATGGAAGCTGTGCGCCAGAAGTACTTGACACGAGTGGGTGATTAAATAATGACTCACGCGCGAAGAGAGTCGGCGAGACGTGTGCGAGGAAGAGCGAAGCAGCCAGGGAGACGCGGAGTCGTTAGGAGGGGTGGGGAGGGGCCCTCAAGCCGGCAGACAAAGGACGGGCGTTACGGCAAGTGGGCGAAACGGCGCAGCGCGGCAGTGCGCACCCCTGGGGCGAGGCTGCCCTCGCAATTTATCACACCCCTCGGTGCGGGCGCGCTCCCTCCCTAGGCCCTTATCAGTTATTGTACATAATAGCGCGGGGAGAACGGCCCTGAGGACCACGGGGAGCCGCCGTGCAAGAGCCAGGGGGGGGGGGGGTGGAATATTAGGTTACGCGGGGGGCGGCGGCCGCCCGGGCCCCATCTGGCAGCTCCGGCAGCGGCCGATGTTTACGGTTGGTAACACTGCTGGCTCAGCCGAGCGGAAAAAAGACGAGGGCGAGGGAGGCCTCGCACAGCAGCACAGCAGTACAGTCGGTTCCCCGCGCCTCGCCGCCTTGTTTACTTGCTACACACACGCTTACGCGCGGCCACGCTCCCCGTCTCGTCACCTAAAATACAGCCGTGCGCTCAGGCCTGTCTCATAACAAATGGTTTGTTGGTTAGGGTAGGAACTCACCCGAGCATTTGCTTTTACGAAAACAGAGTCAGTGCGGAATCAACATCTCGCTTTTCAATCATAGTTCGGATTTCTTTCATTTTGACACTGCGTGACCGAGTGGACGATATGTAACATACTAAATTCTTCATTTCTCTGTCCGTACTGTCTGTAGGTGCTTTAAAATTATTGAAAGTATTTTAATTGCGTCTTTGCAGCAACAAGAAAATAAGACCTCCTTTCACCAAACTTTTCGATTTATTGGAACAAATCATCATCAGATTCCTGTAATGGAAGATATTTACACACTCTCTCTCTCTCTCTCTCTCTCTCTCTCTCTCTCTCTCTCTCCCCCTCCTTCCCTCTCTCCCCCTCTCCCTCCCCCCCCTCTCTCTCTCTCTCCCCCTCCCTCCCTCCCTCTGTCCCCCTCCCTCCCTCCCACCCTCTCCCTCCCTCCCTCCCTCCCTTTATTTCACCTCTTGGTCCTCATCCGTTTCCTCTAACACACTCTGCATTTCTACTTCTACGTGATTACTCTGCTATTCACAATAAAGTGCCTGGCAGATGGTTCAATGAACCACCATCAAGCTGTCTCTCTACCGTTCCGCCGGCCGGAGTGCCCGTGCGGTTCTAGGCGCTACAGTCTGGAGCCGAGCGACCGCTGCGGTCGCAGGTTCGAATCCTGCCTCGGGCATGGATGTGTGTGATGTCCTTAGGTTAGTTAGGTTTAATTAGTTCTAAGTTCTAGGCGACTGATGACCTCAGAAGTTAAGTCGCATAGTGCTCAGAGCCATTTGAACCATTTTTCTATCGTTCCACTCTCGAAAGGCACGTGGGAAAAACGAGCACTTAAATTTTTCTGTGCGATCTCTGATTTCTCTTATTTTATCGTGATGATCATTTCTCCCTATGTAGGTGGTTCAAAAATGGCTCTGAGCACTATGGGACTTAACTTCTGAGGTCATCAATCCCCTAGAACTTAGAACTACTTAACTAACCTAAGGACATCACACACATCCATGACCTAGGCAGGGTTCGAACCTGCGACCGTAGCGGTAGCGCGGTTCCAGACTGTAGCGCCTAGAACCACTCGGCCACACCGGCCGGCTATGTAGTTGGATGCCGACAGAATGTTTTCGCAATCGGAGGAGATAACTGGTGATTGAAAATTTCATGAGAAGATGCCGTCGCAACGAAAAACGCCTTTGTTGTAATGATTGTCTCTCCACGTATCATGTCTGTGACATTATCTCCCCTATTTCGCGACGATACAAAACAAACTGCCCTTCTTTGTACTTTTTCGATGTCATCCGTCAGTCCCACCTGATGCGGATCCCACACCGCACAGCAATACTCCAGAATAGCGCGGACAAGCGTGGTGTAAGCAGTCTCTTTAGTAGACCTGTTGCACCTTCTAAGTGTTCTGCCAATGAATCGCTGTCTTTGGTTTGCTCTACCCACAACATTATCTATGCGATCGTTCCTATTTAGGTTATTTGTAATTGTAATCCCTAAGTATTTAGTTCAATTTACAGCGTTCAGATTTGTGTGACTTTACGCGTAATAGAAATTTAGCTGATTTCTTTTAGTACTCATGTGAATAACTTCACACTTTTCCTTATTCATGATCAATTGCCACTTTTCGCACCATACCGATATCTTATCTAAATCATTTTGCAAGTCGTTTTTATCATCTGATGACTTCACAAGACGGTAAATGACAGTATCATCTGCAAACAATGTAAGACGGCTACTCAGATTGTTAATATAGATCAGGAACAATAGAGGTCCTACAACACTTCCTTGGGGAACGCCAGATATTACTTCTGTTTTACTCGATGACTTTCCGTCTTATTACTACGAGCTGCGGCCTTTCTGACAGGAAATCACGAATTCAGTCGCACAACTGAGGCGATACTCCGTAGGTACGGAGTTTGGTTAGAAGACGCTTGTGAGGAACGGTGTCGACAGCCTTCTGGAAATCTAAAAATATGGAATCAATTTGACATCCCCTGTCGATAGCACTTTGCATTTCACTACTTTGCATTCAATGTCCGCTCATTTTCACCCACCCCGGTCACGCCTCTACCAACTACCCACGGATTAGATAAACACCATAATTAAACGTTCACCTCTGTTACATATTAATTAAACACACATTAACACAGTTAAACGACGTAACACACACATGACCACTCGCAGAGGAAGAGAATTGTTTTAGATCAAAGGAAAACTAACAGTGAAGGGGATAATATTACACAAGCGCCTGCGCCATGCTAAAACTCGCAAGACACTTCAAACGCTCTCCAACGATTCTCAGATTTCTCTCTCTAGCTCATACAACCCGTCTTTTTGTTGCAAGTGAGTGGAAAAGATGGCGCCACTCGTACCGTTTTGAAGCAGTCTATGGGTGACGGGCAGAGGCGCACAAATTCCGCTTTTAACCGACCCATGCTTGCCTGTTAACCAGACAGGCAAGTTGCCGCTCGCTATCAGCCGAACGGGTAGCCTGCTTTACTTCCATCAAAGCCAAGATGTGTCCAACTGAAGCACACTGAAGGAATCTTGCATGCCTGCCCGTCTTCCCACAATGCTACGTTCGTAGCAATTCGTTCTGTACGCTTTCATTGTAGATTTATGAGTAGGGTTTTACCTGAGTATCACAAAACGAGGCTCACTGAAATATATTTATCTTATGGGTCACTGTAGGACATACAGTGGTGGATTTTTTTTGTCCTGTTTCTCCTTTTTGGCGTATTTCGAGCTTATTTATTTCGATGTGAATGGTTTTCTCTGCAACTTCACCCACTTTCGGCTAGCACAGGCTATGCTGGATTCGAACCATCATCAGGTGACCTGCCGTGTATTTTTTCTGTATTAAACAGGGCCATCTCTGAAAGTCGAGATCCTCTGCACCTAAGGATCTCAAGATATCTATTATCCTGCAACCTTAGTGTGTTGCAGCCAAATGTGACCCAGTTATACCAGTTTTAATTACTTTGTCCGAGATGTGTAGTGCCGATTCGCTGAATTAATCCTAAGTGGCCAAAATAGTTCATTCTAAATGCTCCAACGCATTTTAGCAAAGACGAAGTTCGTTTTCTATTTCACGTTAATCTGAAAAGGCATGTCTGAAGGAACCAGCTTTACTTCCATACTAAACTTTCTTCGCACTTTGTTGCATATCACCAGATTATGGTTTTTAATATCCACTGCGTAATGGTTTTTTCCCTATTGCAGCCAACGTTTGCCCCAAGCTTAGAAAGTCCTAAATGGCCTCAGGTCCTCGGTACGCGTTTCCACATCCTTGTCAGACGCCGAGACTTTGACCTCTTTCACAATATTTATGGACTGAGGAAACTGATGGTCAAATTCACAAATATGTCGTAACGTACACGAAATTCCCGAACGACAGTTTACTAACTTTCTACACAATTTGCATTGCGAGACAGCTACCGATTTATCTGAAAGTGTCTGAATAAACACCCGACAACTTTTACCCTGCTGGACTTGCGCTCCGTTTGTGGCTGGTATGTTATTCCCCATTTCTTATCTTTTTCTCAGTCTCCTTCAAGTCTGGTATCTTTTTCTCAGTCTCCTTCAAGTCTGGCTCGGTCATTTTGCTGCTCCCAGCGTTGCGATAAATGAGCCGCATTGAAAGTACCTAAGCAAACACATACGCGGCTAGTCTTGTCGGGACGATAGAGCAACCTGTTGTCGAGTGGAGCAGGCCGAACGGGTCTCGAGAATCTTGCCAGGCTTCCGGAAACCCGAGCTCTCCTGCCTTCAGTACACACGTACTCTCGAGTCTCCGATGCGCTACCTCGAGCTGCTTTAACGGTTGCGGCGGAAATAGGGGCAGGCAGGCTGGAAGGAGGGTTTGTACACCTCTGGCGACGGCGCGAAACGAGAGCCGGCCGCCGCCGCCGCCGCCGCCGCGTCGCCACTGGATACGGGCCGGCGGCCGTTCCCACAGCGCACGGCCGGCCTTCTCGCGTCGTTTCGCAGCTCAGCGGCCGCGTCCGGTGCACGCCTCCACTTCGTCTCTTGTTTCCCTCACTACGTCAGCCGGCTGGGACAGGGCCGTGCCCTGTGATTGTGTTAAGGGGCAGCGATAACCCACTGCGTTCGTATTGCAGGAACACCACACATTCTTAAAACATTAAGCGGCGGCCAATTCCTTCAGCTGTACTCGGTAAACCTAATCACTTCGTGACATCTTAAATAATGACAGGTTAAATCCCAAAGATTGCACCTAGGGTCTGTCCTGCTAATGGACGTGGTGGTGGTGGTGGTGGTTGTGATGGTAGCGTTTTTGTTGTTGTTATCGTTATCATGGCCTTCAGTACGAAGACTATTTGTATGCAGCGATACGTGGTAATCTACCTGTCGAGGTCTCGTAAACCGGCAGTGATGTGGTACTCCCCTTACGACGAATTTCTGTATTCTGCTAGATGGCATTGTCACACTGCTTTGTAGTTCCTTGTAGTTGTAGTTCCTTGTAGATGCTACGGGACGTCAGTAGTATGGTATAAATGCGTTTTTGTAACTTCAGTTGAGAATAGAACTTAGTGAGATGCTGGTGTTCGTGAAACCTCAACACACCACTCTCTTCCCATAAGAATAAAAAGTCAACATAGCCATTTCACTGCATTTTTGAATTTTGCATGATATGCTGTCGTAAAATTCGTAGCAAATATTGTTATATATGGTTTGTTATGGGCCATAAGGCGACAAAAGTTCGATCATTGATTGATCACGTACTCGATGGGGACCAATAGATTCCGATGACGGAGATGAAGACGATGCTGTTATTGTCAATGATCACGACACATTAGCAGAGCAGGAAGGACATCGAAACGATGAAACTGAGGTCAGTGATAATTTATATCTCGGGAAAGATGGAACGACTAAATGGAGAAAACAATTTCCACGCCCCAATGTTAGAAGAAAGTTACCCAGTATTATTACCCAACTCCCCAGGCGTCATTGAAGATGACAGACAACGTGCTGTGTCACTAAAGTGTTCCAATCTCTTTATATTTTTTGATATTACAGAACAAATTGATTTGTTTACAAATAAGCGCACGGTCATAGAGAGGTATTCACAAGAAAACGTACTAAAATCTATAACGGATCACGAAATAATGGCAGTGTGGTTCTGCATTTAGCAGGAACCTACAAGACAAGTAGAATGATTCTGGCAGACCTTTGGGCATCTGATTGAACTACTATATCCCTCCGAAGATTGCGCTGCTCTAGTTTTGATGAGCAAGATATTGGAACTGCCAAGAAGGAAGTAGTAAAATTGGCTCCAATTAAAGATGTTCTTTACCGGTTTGTGAGTAACTGTAAGAAGCCTTTCCTTGCCAGTGAATATGTTACACTGAATGAAAAGTTTTCCTCAGTATTTGTATCTGGTATGTGGCTAATAATTAATAGGTAATATCCCATTATATTATTGTCACTGTGTAAAGTTGGTGAATGGAATTTGAGAAGATTCTGTCGCAACGAAAAACGCCTTTCTTTTAATGATGTCCATCCGAAATCCTGTATCATTTCTGTGACATTCTCTCCCATATTTCGCGATAATACACAAAACGTGCTGCCTTTCTTTGAACTTTTTCGATGTACTCCGTCAGTCCTATCTCGTAAGGATCCCACAACGCGCAGCAGTATTCTAAAAGAGGACGGACAAGCGTAGTGTAGGCAGTCTCCTTAGTAGGTCTGTTACATTTTCTAAGTGTTCTGCCAATAAAACGCAGTTATTGGTTAGCCTTCTCCACAACATTTTCTCTGTGTTCCTTCCAATTTAAGTTGTTCGTAATTGTAATACATAGGTATTTAGTTGAATTTAAGGCTTTTAGATTAGACTGATTTATCGTGTAACCGAAGTTTGAGTTCCTTTTAGCACTCATGTGGATGACCTCACACTCTTCGTTATTTAAGGTCAACTGCCACTTTTCGCACCATTCCGATATTTCTTCTAAATAGTTTTGCAGTTTGTTTTGATCTTCTGATGACTTTATTAGTCGATAAACGACAGCATCATCTGCAAACAACCGAAGACGGCTGCTCAGATTGTCTCCCAAATCGTTTATATGGATAAGGAACAGCAGAGGACCTATAACTCTACCTTAATTTCAGCTACATTACTTTCAACTACATTAATTTCGATTTTAAAATATTCAAGATATGTAATAAAAAAAGACAGGGAATACTACACCCCACACGCAACTAACGTTGCAATTCCCCAGACTACAGCAATGCCGGATGAATCTCTGAATAACTTCAAAATGGTTCAAATGGCTCTGAGCACTGTGCGTCTTGACTTCTGAGGTCATCAGTCCCCTAGAACTTAGAACTACTCAAACCTAACTAACCTAAGGACGTCACAGACATCCATGCCCGAGGCAGGATTCGAACCTGCGACCGTAGCGGTGGCACGGCTCCAGACTGTAGCGCCTAGAACCGCACGGCCACTCCGGCTCTGAATAACTACTGCAGCCAACATCAGTCTGAATTTGCTTATTTCAGTCATCCTTGATCCTTCGGGAAGTGTCCTGGTGAGGTATCCGTTCTTTTAGCTAAGTTGTACCGCAAATTTATTTTCTCGCCGATTCGACTCAGTACTTCTTCATTAGCTATTTATTGTTCGACGTTCTCCTGTCGCGGCAGGTCTCAGAAGCTATTTTCCTCTCCTTTCCATTGTTTACACAACTTCTCGGAAACGCAGTGAATGTGCCTTTCAAACATTTAGTAACAAAAGCACGTTCTTGCCTACTGACAGACAAAAACGTATTCTGTGTGAACAGTACTGATGCTCCTCCGAAGTTGGTCTGTAAACCGCTCTCCCGGAGCACACTTATTTTCGGAGATGGAAATGTCACAGTGTAGGTTAAATTCGCCGAAGCTGATGCAGCGCACCCAAAGAACAAACAAATGTAGGAAGATTAGGGTTAACTCACGTGGACGACGTGGTCCTAAGGGACTCGACGCAGCGTCGGCTTGAGGAAGGAAATCGAGCGCGTCCTTTCCGTAGAAAGCATCTGTCTAGGCAGTTGCCTTTGAAATAGGGAGGCCACGGATGAGCTGTATCTGGAAGTAGTAGGGAGAATCTGAACCCCACTGCTCCCTAATAAGAATCCTTTGCCAGAATACGGTGCTCGAAAGCGTGGCCATTACCGCTCTTTATATAACACCGAATTTTTAGCAAAAAAGAAAAGATTTGAAAATAACAGTAAAAATAGATGTGTGTGATGTCCTTACATTAGTTAGGTTTAAGTAGTTATAAGTTCTAGGGGACTGATCACCTCAGAAGTTAAATGCCATAGTGCTCAGAGCCGTTTGAACCATTTTGACACCAAATTTGGTTGCACTTGTATATTCTGTTCTGGTTAAAAATGTTCAGCACTTTGTTCCTTTTTTCAGTTATTTTGGGAAACTTCAAGAATTGAGGACAAAAACTAGGAAACTGAGGACATTTGTTGTCCTCAGTTTGTTTTAAAATAATTGATGGCAAAGCATAAAAATTTAGGACTGTTCCCAGAAAATGAGGACGTCAGTTTTGAATTCTTACCTAGGGCGAGAAAAACGCCAACGGTTCTGACTGGGATGGTTTCTTTCCGAGTAAACGGCCAATTTCCTTCTCCATCTCTCCAGAGCCCGAGCTTCTGCTGCGTCTCTAATGACCTTGTCGTCGATGGGACTCGAGCTAATGTTACCTCCCCCTCCTGTGAAGCTACCGTGACGGAAGGGAGGTAGACGCGATGTAACTCGACTGCAGGTCCATTACAGCCTTAGGCGAGCTCGGATTGCCATTCCAAAGGGTGACGGATTTGTCCTGAAGTTACCTGCCAGCGTCCTCCTGTAGTGACAAGTGGGACGAGCAGATATGCTAAAGTGGTAGGGCCGGGCAGGGGTTCGAAGACATATCCTCCCGAATGTGAGTGCAGCACCTCGGCCACCTGCCTGAGGCGCACTGTAGCGACGTGCCGAGGCGGCGCGGCTGTCGACATTTGGTCGCCGCCGGAGGCCCGCGAGCCGCAAGTGCTCCACTGTCATTTCCCGGGCGGGCGTGTGGCGGCGGCGGCGGCTGCCTCGTAATCTGCCGTGCAGGTCCGCAAATTGAGATTTACGGCCTGGCGCGGGCGTGGGCGGGGGCGTGACCGGCAGCTAGCTGCGTGTCCGTGGGCGCCGGTAATTGGGACAAAACACAATTAAAAAGAAATGGGCCGGGAAGAATGGGGCAGGCCGAGAGAGGACACGGGATGGAGGGCGCTGCGCCGGTGTCACAGCAGATAGCGATGGCTATCGCGGTAATTATAAGCGGCCGGCTTTTTTTCCGCTCCGCCGGGCGGTAATTTAAGGGCTATCGCTGCTTGGCCGCCATTGTTCTCTTTCCTATCTGGCGGAAACGGGCGATTGGCTGGCCGCGCGCCGCTATCAGATCTGCCGGCCCATTGTGCGGCGGGCACCGCCATCCGTTCGCACTTCGCCCCAGCGCCGGCGATGACTTTTCTTCTTTTTTTTTTTTTTTTTTAACCTCGCACGCTTACCGATAAAATGCTGTCTAGTGTGGAGGGCAACAGGGCATTACAGCGCACGCAAAGCCAATGCTTCTTACTCCTTAGTTCACAGGTTACGTACACAAATCTGGCCTTACAGCCAATGATCACTGCAGCTGTGTTCAGTTAAATTCTCGCTGTGGCGGTAAAACTCGATTCGGTCATCAGACATAAGGGCGGCTTGACGCTTGTTATCATTGGTCAGAGTCTTCAGCTAGTTATCTGTCCTCTTTGTTTGAGCGTAACTGCTGCATCCTTCACATTCGTACCAGGAGCTTCCCCAGCGACTTTCCTGCCGTGATCCCTTAAACTGGAGCACACTTCGTACGTGTTTCGAGAAGCGAACCCGCCAGTATAAAAGGGGGGCGGGGAGTGCCACGTTGCCATTACAGAAGTAATGACAGGAGAACGGATCGGCCTGTAGAGGACAGTGGCTTCCAACTTGAACTAGTCATTGCGTATCGCCTGAGTAACACATCCATTGGGAACGTTTCGACCCTTCTATAACTGGACAACTCGACTACTGATGATGTGACTGTGAAGTGGAAACGCGAACGAATAACCACAGCTGAACCCAGACTATCCAGATCTCAGATAGTGACGGACCGGAACAATCGATCCTTGCGGGGTTTGATTGTAAAAAGACAGCGAAATCAGTTGAAAGTTCCAGAGTGCTATTACCGGTCCAGATAACACGACGAGTGTGCTTAGGTAGTTAAGGCGCTAGAGTGGTCGAGAAGTTCCTCATAAGCCACGAATTTCTGAAATCGGTGCTAATCGACGGTTGAACTGCTGTGAGGGGCGACGGCCACGAACAGTGGGTGTCTGGAAACGAGTGGTTTGAAGCACGGTATAACCTGCAGCAATCAAACGGAAGGATTTGGGTATGGCCAATGCACGGAGAACGTCACACACAATTACGTGAACCGCCGACAGTGAACTCTGGAAAAGGTGTATCGCTCGGTGGGGCTGTATTTCGCGGCTACGTTGGGCTCCCCTCATTGCGCTTAAGGAAATACGAAACGTGGAAAGATGTGAAAGGCATTTTACAGCGTCCTGTGCTGCGTACAGCAGAACAACAGTTCAGAGACGAAGAGTCATTGCATCACCTCGACGATGCACCCTGTCATAATGCAGCATCCATCAGACACTACGGTTTGTGGACAATAACATCCCTGAAGTAGACTGGCGCGCGCAGGGTCCTGACTAGAACCCAGTGGAATACCTCTGGGGTGAATTAGAAAGTAGACTTCGTTCCAGAACGCGGCGTACAAACATCACTACCTCCTCGGGCTTCCGCTCTCGAGGAATATTGGTCTGCCACTGATCTACAGACATTGAGACACCTCAGTGGAAGTTAAAGTCGTCATAAAGGCGAAGAAGGGTGGACACACGCCATGTTAAGGTCCGCTGATAATTGACCGGATACATTTGATCACATTTGTATATCTGACTTTAAACAGTCAACTGTAACATGACGTATCAAAGGTTTCTCGCACCTCTCCACGTTGCGCACCCACTCGCAGACCTGTGCCGCTAATGCAGCTTTTCGTCAGTCTTGCCGAGGTCTCGAGGTTTACGATACGTCAGTTTTCTTCGCGTGATTGGTTGACGGCGTGCTTCCGCATGTTCAGCAGAGTTACCGTTTCCAACTCCAGTACGCCCAGCCGCACAACTTGCACCACCTGCAGAAGACGATTAGGTCGGTCGTCAAAATATCGTCCATAAAACAAACAACCCGATTTAACACCAAGAATCACTTACTCAAAGCATGCTTATAATCCTCGGAGCTATGTCTCCTTACTTATACTCCTGTATCTATTTTTACCTCGGAGATGGGAAGAATCTTTATCTTTTCGAGAGCCTCTGGTCCAAGCTTAAACGTTTACCACTCTAGCACGTACACCCACGACGCACTCTATTACTTTCCTGTCCTTTATGTGCGTATTATAGCCATCCGCACTTCCATTTCATCGAGCACCATCACATGCGGCGATTACTGGTACGTCCTCAGCCCGCACTGCGTATGAGGTTGAGAAAGCGGATTGATTAGCACGAATGCTCCGTCTGAAACGAGCCCCACGCACGTGTCGCCGGCTTCGAACCCCAGTCGCGCCGCCGTAGCGCGGTGCGGTCACGCCGCGAGGGCCGGGTATTCCCCGGACGTGACGTCACCGCCGCCCTAGTAAATCGCGACCAATCCGGCGCCGGCCGTCGTATTTTATGCGTCGGCCCGTGTTTGCCGTGGCGCAGTTTAAACAGCTCGCCGTGTGTATCTTTCTTCACGTCATATCACACGTCCCTCGCAGCGCGCCCCGGGGGAGGGTTATGCCAGACTAGCAGGGCAGCCATCCCCCGGGGACGTGAACAATTTCCGGCAGTTTTCCGTCCCCGGCCCTCGGCTGCTCCCTCGCTTTCTGTCTGCGCCCTTCGGCTCGCCTCCCCTGCAGGCGACTCTCGTCCGTCTTTCACCTCTGCTTGCCTCCTCTCTCTCTCTCTCTCTCTCTCTCTCTCTCTCTGCGCGCTCGCGCAACAAAACCGTGGTGCCGCGTGACATTGCTGCAGCGGGGCACGAATGCGAGAAAGCAGTGTGAAGAACTCCGGGCTGCAGATAAAAAAAGAGAAGGAAAGGAGGCAAGAAAAGGCAGGCGCGCTGTGTGCGGGGCAGGCTGACGTATGCGGGGGCGAGGTGAGGCCGCCGGCTCCCCCAGGAACTTCATTTAGCTCGCTCTCCCGTCTGCGCAGTGTTCGCCGTCCCCCGCACGCGCGTCCCTTCATTCGTCTGGCCCTTCTTTATCGTCCCTCCCCCTTTTTTTCCTATCCTCCCTCCTCTCCCGCACTATGCGGGCGGAGGGATTCCTGCCTCTCGGCACATTTAATTGGATCGTCAGAATCTATCAGGCATAAACTCGGCTGCCCTCTGTCGGCTGCTATGCGCAGAAGAGAGAGCCGCTAGGATGTGCGTAGGGCCCAGCCACCGGAATTTTTGATATCTGATCACGCGCGGAGCGGACGAATGTGGCCCGGACTAGCTCCGCATGATCTTAGCCGTATGCAGTAGCTGTCGTGTTCGATGACATTATATCAACGAGCTCGTGGTGATATCCGGCAGGGCAAACAAACGATTCTTATGACCGTCAAATTTATTTCTTACATATTTTTGACGACGTGATCAAATACTATATGTGCTGCAACAACTTATTAGTTACAACATTCACTTGGCGTAATTTAAGGATGACACTGGGGAGTAAATAACATTTCGCAAGACCAGTACGTAGCATGGCACCTAGAGGCATTTGTAAGTTATTTTCTCGGACAAAAGTGCACGCGATCTTCCACGGCTGTTATTCGCCCGGAGCAATTTTTCAAGTAATATCAACCCTAAAATGAGGGCTGTCATGTCATACGCAACGCTTCCCATACTGTCACCTTTGCCAGAACAAGCGACAAGTAGACAAAGTTTGGAGTTAAATACGAACTTACTCGCGTTTATCACTTAGATCAGAATACTGATGATGCCGGCCGAAGTGGCCGTGCGGTTAAAGGCGCTGCAGTCTGGAACCGCAAGACCGCTACGCTCGCAGGTTCGAATCCTGCCTCGGGCATGGATGTTTGTGACGTCCTTAGGTTAGTTAGGTTTAACTAGTTCTAAGTTCTAGGGGACTAATGACCTCAGCAGTTGAGTCCCATAGTGCTCAGAGCCATTTGAACCACAGTACTGATGGAAGCTGTTTTCAAGTCATCAGTGCTAAACTTGGTTTTGAAACCGCCCTGTTTCAGCTGACATTGTCGTCGTGGGTGTCGTATTTCCATATCTTCAACTTGATACCCGATCTAGGATCACAGATCACCAGCAAGATAGTTACAGTTTAACGAGGAACCAGTGAATATGTCACGAACGATTACAAACCCGAAGTATTGCCGGAGGTGTCAACTGAGTATAGAAATAACTACTGCGTATCAGTGGCAACTACGGGACTTGGACAGTAATGTAGCCTATGACTCGGTATTTTATACGTGACATATATCGATGACAATTTAAAGAAATGCAAATAACTAGTAGATCCAGGTATAAAATTATGAAACAAATAGTGCGCGAGCGTGGCGTACACACACACACACACACACACACACACACACACACACACACACACACACACACGTAATGTTTGCAGACAATCAAATATCAATTTATCTTCCAAGTAAATCGGACAAAGTTACAAAAATCCATGTATCTTTTAAATAATATATGTGAATGTATAAAATATTCTCGGTAATCTTGCCGCGTCAGTTCTAGATAAAATCTCGAGCTTTCGACGATTACCTCCATCGTCATCGTCAGGAGCTGACTGACTCCGCTGCTGCTGTGGTAGCCTCTATATAGCCCGAAGACGGCTTCCGATTGGTCGGCTTATGATTGGTCGGCGGTTACGTGCTGCTGTCTCAGACGGCGTCTCTGTGTGCGCCGGTGGCGCCACCGCTTCCGTTTGAACGTAAACCTTGGAAGGAACGTCTCTGCTGCTTCTCTGCATCAAGCGCCCGTTTCCACGCACAGCTCAGATGGTATCCGCTATCGCGGTTAAAGTTCTTTTGGCTCATTCTTATTTCAACAGCCTCCTCAATAACAGAATCCCAGTACGTGGAGGCATGGGACAGAATTTTAGTTTCATCGAACAATATTTTGCGTTTGTTCGTGAGGCTGTGCTCCGCAATTGCCGATTTCTCCAGCACTCTATTTTTAATATGGCGTTGGTGTTCTGCACAGCGGTCGGAAACGGTACGAATAGTCTGACCTATATAATTGCTTCCACACTCACAGGGTATATCATAAACTCCAGGGACCCTGAGGCCGAGATTGTCCTTAACAGGGCGCACCATCTCCTTAATTTTCTTAGGAGGACGAAAAAACGGTCTTATACCACGTCTACGCAGGACTCTCCTATTTTGCTGGAAATTGCGCCACAAAAAGGAAGAACCGCAATCGGTGTTTCATCCTGTGAGGTTGCAGCATTATCACGTTTCCTTCTTTTGGAGAACGCTGGCTTTATATCGCGTGCACCATAGCCGTTCTTTCGGAACACGTTCTTCAGGTGATTAATCTCGGACCTTAAGTGGTCCTCGTCAGAAACAGTTTTGGCTCTATATACCAACGTGTTCAGAACGGCTCTCTTCTGAGCGGGATGATGGAAACTCTGTGCGTTCAGGTATAAGTCGGTATGCGTCGGCTTACGGTATACAGAGTGGCCAAGACGCCCGTCCGTCTGTCGTTGTACTAAAACGTCTAAGAAAGGCAGTCTCCCTTCCTTCTCCATCTCGACAGTGAACTGGATGTTCGAATGAATCAAAAACTCCCAGATGTTGATTGAGAAAATCAAAGATATTAGAGTTGGTGCAAATGACATTTTAGTCAGCCTGGATGTGGTGTCGCTGTTCACAAAAGTTCCTGTGCAGAACACTTTGAAAATGCTGGCGGATCTTTTTCCTCCTGAAACTATAAAGTTGTTCCGGCTCGTGATGACGACCGCCTACTTCTTGTATGGTAATAAAGTTTATGAAATGACAGACGGTATGGCGATGGGCTCTCCGTTCGTCTCCATCACTGGCTCATTTTTTTATGGAGAATTTTGAAGAACGTGCACTAAATTCGGCTCCCCTCCGTCCATCCTTATTTTATCGTTACGTTGACGATACATTTATGATCTGGCCACACGGCGAAGAAGCTCTCAAAGAATTCATGGAACACATGAACAGCATCCATTCGAACACCTAGTTCACTGTCGAGATGGAGAAGGAAGGGAGACTGCCTTTCTTAGACGTTTTAGTACAACGACAGACGGACGGGCGTCTTGGCCACTCTGTATACCGTAAGCCGACGCATACCGATTTATACCTGAACGCACAGAGTTTCCATCATCCCGCTCAGAAGAGAGCCGTTCTGAACACGTTGGTATATAGAGCCAAAACTGTTTCTGACGAGGACCACTTAAGGTCCGAGATTAATCACCTGAAGAACGTGTTCCGAAAGAACGGCTATGGTGCACGCGATATAAAGCCAGCGTTCTCCAAAAGAAGGAAACGTGATAATGCTGCAACCTCACAGGATGAAACACCGATTGCGGTTCTTCCTTTTTGTGGCGCAATTTCCAGCAAAATAGGAAGAGTCCTGCGTAGACGTGGTATAAGACCGTTTTTTCGTCCTCCTAAGAAAATTAAGGAGATGGTGCGCCCTGTTAAGGACAATCTCGGCCTCAGGGTCCCTGGAGTTTATGATATACCCTGTGAGTGTGGAAGCAATTATATAGGTCAGACTATTCGTACCGTTTCCGACCGCTGTGCAGAACACCAACGCCATATTAAAAATAGAGTGCTGGAGAAATCGGCAATTGCGGAGCACAGCCTCACGAACAAACGCAAAATATTGTTCGATGAAACTAAAATTCTGTCCCATGCCTCCACGTACTGGGATTCTGTTATTAAGGAGGTTGTTGAAATAAGAATGAGCCAAAAGAACTTTAACCGCGATAGCGGATACCATTTGAGCTGTGCGTGGCAACGGGCGCTTGATGCAGAGAAGCAGCAGAGACGTTCCTTCCAAGGTTTACGTTCAAACGGAAGCGGTGGCGCCACCGGCGCACACAGAGACGCCGTCTGAGACAGCAGCACGTAACCGCCGACCAATCATAAGCCGTCTTCGGGCTATATAGAGGCTACCATAGCAGCAGCGGAGTCAGTCAGCTCCTGACGATGACGATGGAGGTAATCGTCGAAAGCTCGAGATTTTATCTAGAACTGACGCGGCAAGAATACCGAGAATGTTTTATACATAAGTGCCGCCGCGAAATACTTCGTTCCCAATATATGTGAATCTTAAAATTTTAAAATCTCAGTTAATAGATCGAAAATTAAGACGTTCAGAGGAAAGGACCCAGTTACATCAAATATTGTTCTAGAAAACGACATTTTAATTATCTTTACTGTGATAATGAGCAAAAAGTTAGCATATTCCAAGCTGTAAAAAGCTTTTAAAAATAAAGTTAGGAAAGAAACGGAAAATAAAATTCGTAGAAATTCATTCTCTGTCTGCGAATTCGTTGACTTCGGCTGTAGTAGGTATAGATTTACTATCCAATAGAAAGACATGAAACTTTGAGGCGGACCGGTACTCGAACCTTGTCCTGTTAAAAGTTTTTCACATGTCACCGTTGGGTGGTAAGTATATACGTAATATAGGCAATGTCAACGAATTTACAGTCGGAAATCGAATGCAGAAATGCCTCCGAATTTATGTGAAAACTCTTACAGCTTTTTCAAATACAACATACGTTATTAACATTCTACGTAGCCTTCTGCCGCTAGAGGGCTCAGAAAATTAACGTGTAATGGAGTAGTGTGTAACGTAACTACGTCGGTGGGTGGGGTAATCCTCAGAAAAATGAAAGCACGAATTCGAAGAGTTCGTCTACACATGGAACACCTCCTTCAGTATGAAGCGCCCAAACCACACGTGTGGTTCACTGTTATCGATCATTGTGTATTGAGCCGGAGACCTAGAAAAGACGGAGAAGCTTCGTCCCGCACAACAGGCCACAGCAGTCCACCCATCCCATCGCCGTCCCACACCGAACCCAGGGTTATTGTGCAGTTCGGCCCCAGTGGACTCCCACGGGAAGGTCTCATACCAGACGATGGTAACACCAATGTTTGCGTGGTAGAGTAATTATGGTATACGCGTACGTGGAGACAGTGTTTGCGCAGCAATCGCCGACATAGTGTAACTGAAGGAGAATAAGGGGAACCAGCCCGCATTCGCCGAGGCAGATGGAAGACCGCCTTAAAAAGCATTCACAGACTGGCCGGCACACCGGACCTCTACAGTAATCCGCCGGGCGGATTGGCGCCGGGGACCTCGCCTTGCCGGTCGGGACGCGGGCCCCTCATCGGTCGTGCTCCATACAGTCCCCAGTTGGTCCCATCCGTTTGTCATATGTTTCCAAGACATTCGATGACTTCAGTTCGATGGTGATGAAGCGCTGCAAGCAGACGTGAGGCTATGGCTCCGTCAACAAAGTCAGACATTTTATAGTGACGGTATCAATAAGCAGGTCTCTCGTTGGGAGACATGTGTTCGTCCCAGTGTTGAGAAATAAGTATATAGATATGAAGAATGAAGATGCAGAATGTTAATAACGTTTATGTTATTTACCAAGCCTCAAGGGTTTTCACATAATAAATTAGGAGGAATTACTTTTCAGCACGCCTTCTTATTTTGTACAGCTGTGGATCGCCAACGGTGTGTGTTCCTTCAGACAGGCATGTAAGAAGTAAAGAATTGAAATTATAAGAAGTTAAGGAATTACATTGCCTTACGGCAACGAAGCCTGGGCGTCAACTCGAAAGGAACAGAGTAAAATACAGTCGGCTGTAATGAGATTTTTAAGCAGCATTAAAGGAGGTACGACGTTGGGTAGAATACAGTGTGAAGATGTGAGGAAATAACTAATTACATAATCAGAACGCGCCGGCCGTTGTGGCCGAGCGGTTCTAGGCGCTTCAGTCCGGAACCGTGCGACTGCTACGGTCGCAGGTTCGAATCCTGCTTCGGGCATGGCTGTGTCTCCTGCGGTGGATGAAAGTTATGAAGCCGCAAAATTCACTCTGGTACATTGTTACAAGTTTCAGCTTCGTGACACCGAAAGGAGAACCTCCGCTGTGGAACTACGTCTCAAGAACACGAAGTTCCAGTCTCTAAAGGTGTCACATTCAAAATATATATGTTCGCCGCGAGTTCGGTTCGTGAGAATAAATCCGGCTACTTACGCCACGGAATATATATTTTTTTTCTCTCTCTTTCTCGCCATTCCGGAATTTTACGCCGTCATTTGCATCTTTATTCTCAGCCATCCCACCCCCTCCGCCCGGCTTGGTTTTTACGAGCTGTGCGTCTTCAAATTCACGCGACCGGAATTAACGACGGCTGTGACTCTCTTTGGCCGGGCGTACGTTCGTGTGTTGGCGCGGTATCACTTAGTAATATTTACGGCCTGTGTGGGCGCCCAGGTTTTACTGCTCGCCGGGCCGCGACGTGTCACGTTTCGCTCGCCTCTTTAACACAGCTGCCGGAGAGAGATCCGTCACCGCTTTTTATTAACCTTATGGGCGCGGTGCCGCTTACCCCGTTTCCCCAGTTCATTGTTTTACGCGAACTCTCGGGGTGGAGATGTTCTTTGTTGAATGGGGACAAATGACTGCAGTCGCTGATCGAACGCTGGTTCCTGGCTTTCCATTGACGTGTGAAGTTGGCGAACAATGCTGAGTGCTGCACAGATGTTTAGCATTGGTGCCGATCTTGTGAACACGAATCAGCGTAGTTAAACAAGGAAATGCTTTGTTGCTGTAATAAAAAACGCGTTTAGTATCCGGTACGTTCATTTTATAGCGCAATTTGTTTTTTTAACGTAGTGCTTTCGGCTCTCGGGTGAGTCGGGTTGTGACGTAAGGAACCACACAAACGGATGTACCCGGTGACACAACGTGCGCAATGCAATAAAATAAACGTTTGTGATGGAGGTGGTGGGGGAGGGGGATGGCAGAAAGTCTTCTTGTGTGTAGTTTTTGTTTGTACCATATAATCAGAGTAATGAATCCAGTTGAGCTAAATAATGAATTATTGACTGGTATAAGTGGAAAAGATACAAAATGATTGATATATTTTCGAGGGTAACGGTTAGGTATTTCGCGGATACACGTAAATGGGGACGCCCCAGGTGCGTAAAAAACTGCAGTGCCGGTTTCTTTGCATTATCATCAAGTGATGGCATATACCACTGTTCAGTTGCAGAAGTAACTGTAATTCTATTGGTCCTGGACAAGTACACTGCTGCGTTGAAATGCGGATCGTTTTGTCCCAGAAGGTCCCAGTAAAAAATATCGCAGAAAATAGAGAGAAGTTACAAGCCACATTAAATCGATTTTTATGACTGTTACGTCAAGCACCCACAACAAACGCTGAATTGGGGATAGCGAGCAAAGACGAAAAGACAGAAGCGGCGGACTGTGGTGACTGGTTTGCCCTTACCTGTCTGTCACGAAATTTGTGGCGTGAAATCTCAGAACGGTGTATTGCAAAAGACAGTCTGAAGCGAAGTGAGGTTCACGAAGCGCAGCAGCCGTGCTAGACTTATCAACACCAGCAGATTTTGTTTTCCATAACACACGTTACCAGGTGGGGGAGGGAGCAATTTGTGCCCACCATAAAAAATAAAAAATCAAACTATGTTCGCTGTTGTTAACTTGTCTAACGTAATTCTTAAAGATAATATGATGTGCTAGTAGTGACCAGAACCTGAAAATACAACTCTCTCTTAGCGATGTCAACAAACTTTCAATAACGTGCACTACCAACAGAGCCCTTTTTACCCACAAAAAATAAAAAATGCAAAATTCTCCAATTATTGTTGACTTTTACTCACAACATACTTTTTAAAGAGAGATTCATGTGTAAATAATGTCCAGAATCCGAAAATATTGAATATGACTTTCACTGAGGAAAGTGACATGTACTACTAACACTTAAAATTTTGGGTTAAGTTGAACTGTAAAATTTAAAAGGTTTAAGGAATCTGGTATAAGAAATAATTAAAAAAATAAATACTTCTTCAGAATTTTGAAATATATAGTATACTACTAGATGACAACGTTTTGAAAAGGTGGTCGCAACGTACCCCCCCCCCCCCCCCCCCCCACACACACACACACACATACCGGCGTACTGCGAGGGTTAATAGAGAGTGAAATAACTCGTTACCTTTTTACGTTTTCGTGCGGCGGGGGGAGGGGGGGGGGGAAGGGCGAAGAGTATGAAACTGAGCGTCCATAGCGAAAATAAGTACCTTTAGTAGTCCTTTCCGGTTTTATTGCGATTCCTGCAAGGGCGACTAAATTTGCTCTCGATAATACTGTAATACTGTGCTAAGCTACAAATGCAGGTCTAAACAACCTAACGCTACGCTCTGGCAACTGCAGATAATGGGAACAAACGGAATAGGTCATCGTGTTCCGCAGGGAAGTGAATCTCGTGTAATATTATGGATCCGGCCTTTCTCTCGTGAATAACTGGAGTTCGCTAAAGAGAAACCACGAAATCGCTGCTGCGTGCAAGTCTCATTTCTCGAGACTATAACTTTCGACGTAAAACATTTATTGCCTCCAGTCTCGTTGGACCGGATGCGGGTACATTATTCTCCCCTCCCGTTCCATCTCCTCTGAAATGATACACCCTCTGATGATGGTTCGTTAGTTCCGCAGACACGCTACGTAAATTTAACAGAACGGATTCCACTCCTCGGCTATAATTTATGCCTAAATAGACGCACCAGTTTCGCATTTATTTCACCCGTTTTTCTCGATAGCATCGAATATAAAAAGCCAGTCGTCCTTCTCGCATATGCTTATGTGGTCATGCGTATGAATCTGGAACGTTAAGCAGCGTTTCTGTTACTTCACAAACTCCTTCCCATCGCTAGTACAGCTTTTGATAGTGTCCTCATAGCATACCGTTTTCACTTTACCAGGTTGGAAACTTCCACACCAACCAACCACATTATCGATTCGATGTTACGAACAACGAATTTTACGTCATTGTTTAGCCGTGTGGGACAACATGTGGGCAACATTAGAATGAAGCCCATACGTCTGTTAGCTACGTCGTATGCTTTTTTTTTTCTTTTTTTGTATATTGCACAGACGAACGTGAATTTTCGATTCCTTAGTGCGGAGGACTTCAAAGGATGGAGTACAGTGGTTAAATTAACTGATTACGATGCTCGGAACTTTTTCAAGGTGAGTGAAAAAATTGCCGTCGAGCGAAAGGAAAACATTTGTTGCTCAGCGATCTCTGGCTGCATTTACAGCTTAAAAATGTATGTGGTTGGCGGAGACGCTACGCGGCTGCATTGCCGTGTGTTATGTAACCATCCGATACGTCGATAGAAGCTGTAGTTTCACAGTGTGTCTGCCAATAAGCATTTCATGCGCTCTCTCAAAAATTAATGTGGGCAAGACGGGAAGAAAACGTAGCTCACTGGACGAAGGAGTAGACAGTGATTTTGCCAGCGATACTAGCGGTGTAACGTAATCATCGGAAGATGGGAGTACATCCACGAAACCGACAATCGCGATAAGACAATTTGAATTTTTTTAAAGATTTGTGGGTGGTTGCTTTCTTCCTTACTACTCATTTGTTGCAATACTTTCATTTTATGAGCCTTTGCTGGGAAACTTTAGTGTCTTCAGCAAATGCTTGGATTCTTTGCATTTAACGATTTTATATGCTCCCTAATTGCAACAGTGAAACATGTTAGTTTCGTTTTATCAGACGTCTGGTCCAAATTGTACTGAATACTCTAGATTGTAGTTAATTATATTTCAAAAAATAAAAACGATGACGCTATTGACAGCAGTTGTCGGAGTTGGGCTGATTTGGGGGAGGAGGGCGAACTGGGAGAGGGAAAGAAGTCGGCCGTGTCCTTTCAAAGGAACCACGGAGAGCCTAAATCAGGATGAAACCTACTGGCAGATTAAAACTGAGTGCCGGGCCGAGACTCGAACTCGGGACCTTCGCCTTCCGTGGACAAGTGCACTACTACCTGAGCTTCCCAAGTACGACTCACGCCCCGCTGTCACATCTTCAGTTCTGCCAATACCTCGTGTCCTGCCTTCCAAACTTCACAGAAGCTCTCCTGCGAACCCAAATCAGGATGGCCGGAGGCGGGATTGAGCCGCCGTCCTCACGAATGCGAGTCCGGTGTGCTAACCACTGCGTCACCTCACTCGATCGTCACCGACATTTTAAACATAAATATTTTTTTAAAGACTGCACTCTTCGCCCGCGTGAGCCCAGCACGCGTACGTGCGCTCTACACGGGCACATCTGTGTAAGGTAGACGCGCCAGCAGGCACGACAACCTGTTCGAAGAGACCGCAGCGACCGCTGTGAGGCGATGTGTGGGGGTTCGAATCTCGAAGCACTATGGGTATCGTCAAAATGGCAGTTGGGGAAAGGTGTTTGTTTCTATTGCAAATGTTTGTTTTTAGACTTGGTGGGCGTTATTCCTTCCTGAAGCGAAGTGGCGTGTAAGGTTAGATTTTGGGCGTTTGTCAGAAGCTTGAGGGTTTTTCGCCTAAATGTTGTATGATGAAGTGGTGCGAAGTGTGTGATTTCACGTAAAATTTTGTAGAATTTTCCCTGAATAAGAATGAATAAGAATGTCAATAGTTGGTTTAATAGGTCTCGAATATGTCAGTTCGGGACGTTTGTCAGCAGCCGAAACGATGCGGTAAGTTCTGTTTCGGAGACGTTGTAGGCGCTAGATGATGACTTGGCATTATTTTCGTAACAGGACACTGGTTTTATTCTGTAACTATTGACATTTAATTGTAATTTTATATTTTTGCCTTTTATGGATTTTTATTTGTTGGTGACTCGAAGAAGAAATGGGTTAACTGTCTTTCATCTGCCACGTGCGATCAAGGCATCCATAGAAATTGTATATTCCACATGTGCTAAACCACTGGATCGATTTCAACCAAACTCAGTTCACTTATCATTTACTGGCTGGAAAGAATCACTGTGGGGATAGGAAGTACCCACCTGTCAAAGGGCAGGGGGGCGAGGGGAGTCCACAGCGAAAGCACCCGTACTTAAGTCATCCAGTACCACACTTCCAACAAACTTTACACATAATTTTAAACCATTACGAATCTCTTTCTCACAGAGGAACCACACAAAATGGTGAAAGGAATAAAGTTTATCGCTTAGTACATTTTCGCTATTCATGCAGTAAAACTGCCTCACGAAGCACGATGTTTTGATTTGTTACTTCTTTACTACTAACTGTATTCGTGACGCATTTCTGAGACAGTATCCACATATGCCTCTGAATGTACTTACAAAAATATACGATTGTACGATGCATAGTCGACGAGGTACGAGGTCATAAACACTGAGATTTGTTAGAAAATGAAATTACGTTTTAATTTATTAGTTCGTTAGTACTGGCACTATTCACAAAACGTTTCGCAGGCAGCAGGCAGTACGCACATATACCACTGGATGAACCTGCACAATTACATCGTTGTGTGGCTCGTAGTTGAGGTGATGCTCACGAACAGTGATCTGCGTGAAAGTGAAACTGCAGGGCGAAATTCGCTAGAGATACAGGCGAAGCATGTGTAACAAACACGCACAAAATTTGTTGAATATGTGTGAAATGTTTGAGACGTGAGTATGCGGGCAAAGCCACGGGTGAAAAGCTCATCCCAAACCGATGGGACGATTTCAGTAAATGGAGAGAGAACGGAGGACGAGTGGATGGACAGACAGCAAGGGGTAACGAGGAGATAGGCACAGATAGGAGGAGGCACAGATGGAGATGGACAGAAATGTTGAAGGTGGAAATGGGCAGAGAGGGGAGAGGACGTGGATAGGGAGGGGAGGTCACGGGTAGAGACGGGGGGAGAGGAGGAGATGGAGGGGTGAGGAAGAGATTGATACAGAAAGGAAAGGAGAGGAGGGAGAGGGGGAGGGAAAAGGGGAAGCAGGAGGTGGACTAATAGAAGAAACAGAGAGGGAGGAGTGGGAGATGGACTAGGAGAAGATTGGAATAAATACGTACGATTTCAAGTAGTTCGCGTGGTCCGAGATCGCCAGTGTCAAATTCTATTCAACTAAACCACAGGCAGAGTTCGACGATAGGTAAAACATATGTCTCTAATTTGAATACAGTCGTATTCGGAAACCAACAAGAGATGCTGCTGAAGTGAAAATTTACTAAGTACCAGCTTCATTAAACCGATAATCACAGGAGACCACGACGTAATGATACCTGATGATGTGGTAGGTTCATCGAAACTGATATTGAGTAAATATGTAAGCTATCAGCAGCTGTTTGTGGTTTTCAAATATTCTCTACCCGCTCAAACTGTATATTTGTCTTTAAACGCCGGAAATAGCACACGGAGAGAACGGCCGAGAGGTATTTAAATGAAGAGAAGTGTGCTGTTGCCGGCAAATCCCCACGGGGCGCCTTCTTCGCCCCCGGGGCCGGCACGGCGGCACGCGGCAATTGGGCGAACCGGCTTAAGCCCCGGCCTCGCAATATTAGCCGTAATGGCCCGGGCGCCGCGCCGGGGATTATATAATTGTGTGTGCGGCGGCGGCGGCGGCGGCGGCGGCGGCGGCGCTGTCCTGCTTGCGGCTTCATTACGCCTTGCGGCTGCCCCGCTCTGCCCCGGCGTGCTCTCTCTCCGGCCACGCCCGCCGCCGCGCGATCAATACAAAACAGAAGCAAGGCGGGCGCGCCGCCGCAACTTGGCGGTTTGGCCGCAAGCCCGCCCCCGCCGCCAGGGACGGCGGGGGTGGGGGCGGCGCTGAGCCGCGGCGGCCGCTGGCCCGTTATCGCCTCGGCGCGCGCGTCCCGCCCCATCTTCCCCGAGAGCTGCACGTGCGCCCTGTCGTGGTGGCTACACGTGTTTCCCAGCCACTGTACTACTTCACGGCAGAATATGCTCGCCCGGTGTGACCCCAGATCTGTACGTGCCAGAAAGGTCAACTTTATCCTTAAACGAAACAGCCGATTGGAACTGACGTCTCTCCATAAACAATAGAGAGTGACCGGATTTAAACTCCAACTCCCGAACAGCCGGTCACGAAGGGAATGAGAAGCTTCGGCATACCTTCGAAGAAATCTACCCTCGAATTTGGAGCTTCCTGTGGACTTCGAAGACTCGAGTCCCGCAAGAGATTCCTACGATCACCTACAGGAGAGGCCCAGTGAGTTGGTGACACGCAGAGACGGAATGTGTTAACATTTCTGTGAAACCCAGGACAATTAAAGTAGTGGGCCTCGGAACAGGGTGTTCCAGAAATAGAATATACCAACCTCTCTGTTGCTACCTGCGACGCGCCGTTGTGAAAGGTCACTTCCGCACACCAGTTGACTGACAGACGGCTGCGGTGCGTGGCTTTTTCCCAGAGTTCAGTACTGCTGTCACTCTCTGACGGTACGTGGTGTGAATGCGGAATTCACCCAGGCCTCCGAGCAAAGCCTTTATTGATATACAACGGGCATCAATACGTATAGCATCAAAGAAGATGTAACTTACTGGCGTTCTGTAAAGAATAAATGCAAACGATCCACTAATAAAGTTTTAGGCAAGGATAGCTATTTTTGTATTCCAGATGAAGCAGCAAACTATGTGCGGGAAGGTTTGTAAGTGCAGAAAGATTTGTAAGTGCAGAAAAGCGTGAAACGCAAACACACACTACAGTTTCATCCATTTACGATGAAGGTGGGCTATGACGTAATAATATCGTTACAATCACATAGGTCTAAATGTCTCTTGCGATTTGTAAAATATTCGCTGATGAAGACAAACGAGACTGTCTCACAGGCCCCTACGTCTTGTAGGAAATCATCGTGGCATTCCCCTGGTGCATCTCTATCGGTGGATACCGATCACAAAATGTTACAGCAGAAACACAGCCAATTGACATGCGACTACATCCAGTCAGTCTCCCTCCGTCTGGAGACGTGCCATAGGCTGCAACACACTCGGCTATACTGCACGACTTCTTAGTGCGCCTGTACCAGTGAATAGCTGCTTCTCCCAGGAAGAACCCCAGGCTCCTCAGAAGTGTTCCAACCTTTGCCCAGCGGCGAAAACTTCAGATGGAAGGTCCAGTGAAGGCAAAGCTGATCAGATGGGTCCTTGTAGACCAATATGACGGTCAACACAAGTAACAGCAATTAAAAACTGCAACAGGTAAACCGTACTCAAAGATATGTAGATTACAGAATGGTTAGAAAACACGAGAGGCACAACAAAAAGAAATAGAGCATGAAAGGAAAGAAATGAATCAGCTGAAGGGCACGAATAAAGTGAGAGCTTTTTGTCAGAAGTTAAATAAGAGCCGAAAGGAACTCCAGCCTAGGACGAATTTATGTAGAAATACTGATGGCTCAGTTTTGAGTAACGATGAAGCAGTGTGTAGAAGATGGCTTCAACACTTTGCCGAATGAGGGTATAGCTGACTGTGAAGGAATCTTATCCTCTGTAAATGCAGAGTTCTCAGGAACAGGGGAACCAGCACCAACTGCTGAGGAATTTGGTTGCAATAATTACACGTCTGTTGTTTGAAACTGATAAACAATATTTTATTCAAAATAATCTCCATTGCTATTTATACATTTATCCCACCTCTCTGACAGGCTATGAACGCCACGCAAAAAAAAAAAGTACTTATTTTGAAGCGAACCAGTCAGCGATCCATTTTCGTACATTTTCATACAAATTGAAGCGTTGTTCAGCGAGAGGGTGTCCTAGTGCAGTCTGGAGAATAAGCCGCAAGTCCTACTATTTCCCAACTGAACGCCTCCACTAAGGCAGCCATCAAGTAAGTGAAGAAGAAGAAGAAGAAGAAGAAGAAGAAGGCCCCAGCAATGGATCTAATACAAGAAGAACTCATTACAAATGCAGGAAAGGAATTAGCGAAACATTTCCACAAGCTTGTAATTAAGATTTGGAAAGCCGAAAGTATCCTTGATAACTGGAACATAGGAATCATATGACCAGCACATGAGAAAAGAGGTTTCATGGTGTGCTGTAACTACTGCGAAATTTGGCCTTCGCCAATATCCTCTGGTAATAGGCTCAAATCCTCTGTTGAAATGCGGTCGTCAAGGGATACCATGATGACGCAGCAAGAATTCCATGTATAAATTTCAGTTCGTAGTGTGAATTCTTATTGTGATAGACGGTAATGTCCATCTTACGATTGTCCGTCCCCGGTAGCTGAATGGTCAGCGCGACAGAATGTCAAATTTTGCTTTCAAATATATAATTCTGGAGATAGGGTTCTGCGTTGAGTGAACACAAATTCTTAACACCTATCAATATAAATACCAGAATCCCACATATGTTAAGATGGAAAAAAATTGGATATTGTTTGACAGAAAGAACCTAAAAAAACTTCACAAAAACATGTGTGAATGTTAAAGAATAATTTGTCTGCTCAATTCAGAACCCTAAATCCATAATTACACAGATTACGTAACTCACACTAGGAGGATTGTGTAATGACGAGGGACCGTGGAAAAAATTAAATCACGAGTTAGTTTCCGATTATTGTGGAGCAAGGCACGTATTGTTTGTTGAAGTGTGTGGCTGTTTCGTGTAATGTTTCGGTCTTCAACAGTGAAGGCCCCTATAATCAGGTTTTTCCCCTGGTCGTGTCTTGGTTTGCACCGAGTGTACTTCATCAAGAGCAGCAGCGATTGTATTACTGTAGCCAGCGCTACTTTGATATGGCAAAAATATCAGCGTAACGATTGTTCATCGCGAACATGAAAAAACATTGGTGTGTCCTTTGATTATATGGAAATACGTGGTTTGTTTGCCAGAACCACTATTGCAATACTACTGCATAACTGAGAGGAAACCTGTTTAGGTCTGGATGACTGGTGAAATGGTAAAAGTAGTTCGCTTGAAAGACAGGCGACTTGCGGGGTCAGTTCTTCAGCGATCCGACAGCATCTTTATAGAGAAGCGAGCTGCCGCCTCGCCTCAATTATCCCCCCTGTCGGCGCAATGTGACTCACCAGCAAACAAACGAAAAACCGCCGGCCGAAGTGGCCGTGCGGTTAAAGGCGCTGCAGTCTGGAACCGCAAGACCGCTACGGTCGCAGGTTCGAATCCTGCCTCGGGCATGGATGTTTGTGATGCCCTTAGGTTAGTTAGGTTTAACTAGTTCTAAGTTCTAGGGGACTAATTACCTCAGCAGTTGAGTCCCATAGTGCTCAGAGCCATTTGAACCATTTTTGAAACGAAAAACCGGAGCGGTACTTGTGTACGAGAAGCGGGCTGGAATGAGTGGGGCCGTGTTGTGGCAGGAGGCGGAGCGGCGGCGCGCGCTGTCGCTAGTCGGATTTGTTGACACGGCAGCCGGCAGCCGGCAGCCGGCAGTTTGTGTTTCCTGGCGCCCTGTTTACCGCCGGCGACGGCGACGGCTGCGGCTCGTCACGCCGTCTCACTTCGTTACTCCCACCCCCACCTCCACCCTCCCACGCCCTGGTCCTGCCCCTGCCCGGCGGCTGCGTATCGAGGAGGCAAACTCCGCCCGCCTCTGGCTGTTCTAGGCCTGACCGTGGCAGAGTTAACATGCAGCACCTTCAAAGTATGAATCCTGAATTTCGCTGTAGATGCTGCTAGCCGTCAACGTAGGGCACGTAAGACAGCGGCGTCTGCAGCGCCATCTGCTTCCTGTAACGGCCGACGACGAATGTCAACACACAGTAACAGCACATCGGTATCTGTTTCAAACCTGTAAACACGTCGAGTTTTGCGGACAGCATTGGTTTTCTGTTATCATTTGAAGAAAACTGCTGCAGAATCCCATCGAATGCTCGTCGAAGCTTTCGGCGAACATTCTCTCGGGAAAACAGTGTTTTGGCTGGTTCAAAAAATTCAAAAGTGGTGTTCTTGACGTGAGAAGCGACGAGCTCGGGAAACCACCGGAAAAGTTCCAAGACAACGAATTGCAGGTCTCATTGGGTGAAGATGATACTCAAACTCCACAAGAACTCGCGGAACAATTGAATATGACGCAGAACGCTAGTTCCCTTCGGTTGGAAAGCTATGGGAAGGGTGCAGAAAGCGGGAAAATGGGTTCCGCATGAACTGAACGAAAGACAGCAAGCGAATCGAGAGGACACTTGGGAAATGCTTCTCGCCAGATACAAAAGTAAGTCGTATCTCCACCGAACAGTGACAGGGCATGAGGATACATCTTGAGGATCCTAAGCGTCGTTAATCGTGGTGGGCGAATCCAGGCAAACCGTCGACATCCACTGCAAGACCAAATCGCTTTAGGAAGAAGACAGTACTCTCTGGTGGGATCAGAAGGGTGTCATCTGTTATGAGCTGCCAAAACCTGGTGAAACCGTTAACACTGATCGCTACCAACAGCAAATGATTCATTTAAATCGAGCATTACGTGAAAATCGACCGGAATATAGAAAAAGGCAACACAATGTCAACTGCTCCGTGATAACGCCCCATAACGCACAGCAAAACGGGTCAGGGAAAGGAACGAGGCGTTCAGTTGGGTAATACTAGAACATGCGGCTTATACTCCACACTTGGCTCCGTCCGATTATCATCTGTTCGCATCACTGGAACACGCTGTCGCTGAACAACGCTTCAATTCTTATGAAAATGTGCGAAAATGGCTCGCTGAATGGTTCGCTTCAAAAGAAGAACGGTTTCTTTTGGCGTGGCATTCATATTCTACCGGAGAGATGGGACAAATGTATAATTAGCAATGGAGATTATTTTGAATAAAATATTATCAGTTTCAAACAACAGACGTGTAATTATTGCAACCAAATTCCGGTTTCATACTTCTACACCTTGTACGAAGCGAGCTAGCAGTGGAACGGGGGAATCCCAATTGGGAACATTTTGGAAGAGACTTCCAGTTCCGGCATTTGCTTCACGGTCAGGAAGAGTCCCCCGAAAACTGTGTTGGGAACTGGGCAAGGTGAATATTTATAATTTTTGGTACGATATGTTCGGAAACTTTGCATGCCCACTATATCAATATTGTACTCCTGCCGGTAGCACGCGATGCAAGTTAGTTTTTTTGTTCCCGGGGCGTACATAGCTTCGTATTGTCCGAGTGATCTCGATAATGTTATATTGTGATCGTGGAATTTTGGTGATGAAGATTTCAGTCTAATTCTGTAGAAGGTGAAAAACTTTAAAGTCTAGTAGATTTAAAGAATATTGTCTTCTTCTATAGCAGCTGAAATACTTTTACTCAGTGATTGTTCTTTCTATATCATGCTGCTACATCATCCCACATCCTTGTAGGTGTTCTTGGCCTGTTAACAGTTTCATTTATTTCTTCGTTTTCTAGAGGATTCTCTTGCAGCTGAATTCGAAACTGCTTCGAGAATAATGTAGGGAGGAAAAGTATATTCGAATTTCGGAAAATTAGACGTTGTTGGGTCGTGCTGCAAGGGTGATTTTGTAAATCCATTGTTACGTAGTCTGATGACCCCGAATCTGGTGATTTGTTCTTTTATTCTGTGTAGCATGTTCTTGGTTGCGTTTCCTAAAGACTATTTATTGGGAAGTCAAGCACAGATCTCCAGCTGTTCGAAGCATCCTCCGGGCAGCGTGTAGAATTGTTTTCATTTGGTTAGATGACATAATCTATACTCGAGAATGGGCCGGACAAGTCCCCGCCTTCGCCTACGCGACTGCAAGAACCATGTTCAGAGATGGAATTTCTTCGCCGTTCCATCGTAGGAACTATCCCTAGAGCAAGCAAGTTTTACGCATGTGCGCCAGTTGAATGAGTTGCATGTCGGTACCGTGGTGACTTCGTTCTGCTTCCTCCCAAGAGAGTCAATCCTGTTTCCTGCTTGGTCCACCGGGAATCGTAAGACAGGTGTGCACGTGATTAGGCACTTGCTGATGACAATTTGATAATCATATTTCTCATTGTTCCCCTGTACTCGCACTCCGAGAAATAATAATACGAGAAGGTATACATAACTGTCTGTTATCGACAGAGTATTGATCGATAAACAGACATCTAAATTTCTTTATTTCATATTAGTCTGTATGCTCGTTTTTCAGTACTATTTGACCCAGTATTTTCCCGATTACTTCTGTATCCAGTTTGCTTAACATAGCCGCCAACATTCAGGAGTTATGCTTCTAATGCCATTTCCTTCCTGCCGCCACGTCCACCTCTTGGCTTAAATGCGATCAGTATTGCTAGAAATCATGCTATTGACTCCGAAAATCGTGGATTCCCGGCTGATAAACTTGGTTTTCGATTATTTCCCTGAGGCGTCTTATCCGTAACGGTTGCAGCGGTGTCTTACTCCCATGTTGCATTTTCCCAGACAGAGTGTAATACATGTACCAAGTGGACTGGAATTGATACAGGCGCTCCATATTGATGTAATTTTTCCAGCCCACCCTTGTACAAAAGTGTCTACAAAGGAATTCTTACCTAACCGATCGGTTTATTGGGAGCGTGCTGGGAAAGCACAGCTTGTCTGTAATGGAGACCACATATTGAACACGAGTGCGACCCATTCTTGAGTAGTGCTGGAGTGTTCGGGATCCCCACCAGGTCGGATTAAATGAAGCCATCGAAGCAATTCAGAGGTGGGATGCTAGATTCGTTACCAGTGTTACAGAGATGCTTGGGGAAGTCAGATGGGAATCGGTGAAGGGAAGGCGACCGAGAAACACTATTGAGAAAGTTCAGAGAACTGGCGTTTGAAGCCGACTGCAGAATGATCCTACTGCTGCCAATATTCATTTCGCGTAAAGACCACGAACATAAGAGACGTGAGAGCTTGTACGGAGGCATACAGACGGTCGTTTTTCCGTCGCTCTATTTGCTAATGGAACAGAGTGGGAAGTGGCTGGTGCTGGACAGGATACCTTTCGCCAAACACTGTGCGGCGGCTTGCAGAGTATGCCTGCAGGCGTAAACGTTAATTGCCTCTTATTGGTATCCATGAGTGCACCACGTTTTGGGTTAAATTGCTTCGGTCGTTCAAGATATGCAAGAACACACACACACACACACACACACACACACACACACACACACACACACACACACTCTCGCTGTCTGTGTGTGTGTATGTGTGTGTGTGTGTGTGTGTGTGTGTGTGTTGTGTGTGTATATGTGTGTGTGTGTGTGTGTGTGTGTGTGTGTGTGTAAAAAAAATAGTATTCAAAGCGAAAAGTACTAAATGGTGCGTTGCCACCCCATACAAAAGCGAGTGAAGGCCGAGACAGAGAGAAATTAATGGACGTTGACAATGTAATGTGACGAAATGTGATATGAAATACTCCACACATTTGAAAAATTTGCCTTTCAGTGTATAGCTAATCGTACTTCCTCGCTCTCTCTTCGAGCCGGGCCGGGAGACAGACAGAATTGTGTGTGCCGACAGCGGCGTACCGCTACAATTTCTAACGAGGTGCGGCCCTTTCGCGAGAAGTTTTCGTGAGGTTGCCAAAGCAGCGCGCCAGCTACCCGGAAGCCGTCAGCGCAATCTCCTTTCGTCGGCAGCGCCGGGCAATCCCTCCGCAGGGAGGTTTTGCTATCGGCGGACCGGAATGAAGTCGGAGCCGGTTGCGAGCCGAGCTGCCCTCACTAATGGAACGCGATCCCTGCCACCCCTCCCACCCTCCCGCGCCGCCCCTCTTTTCTGCCCGCATCTGCGAATTTTCATATTTTATGTTAAAATCCTGCGGAGCCGGAGTCGCGTTGCGCCGCCCGCCGCTCTCTGCTCGGCAGGCGAGCGCCGCTATCTCCGCGGCGAGGCAAATGCTCGCTCAAATATTAATATGGGAGGAGGAGGAGGAGGAGGAGGAGGAGGAGGAGGAGGAGGAGGAGGCGGCGGCGGCGGGATTAGGGCAGGGGATTCTCGCGGGCCGCGTCCCTGAGGGCGCAGACTTTTCTTCCCTCCCTTCCTCCAACCATCTCTCCCTCCCTTCGCCCACTGGCTCTCCGACAAAACTGCTTTGTGATGCATTCGTTCGCGGGGCGCTAGGGGGGGGGGGGATCACATGCTCTCAGCGCAGCCGCGAAGACTTCCTTCTCAGAGTATCGCTGCGATTCGAAACTGCGACCTCGAGAGAAAAAGAGGTCTCGTTAACCGTGAGCTGCTTCCGTCACCAATTTCATTACGTCGTTCTCCTCTCTGCGGTTTGGTCGCTTATAGGTGAATTACAGGTTACCGAGACGGCACGCAATACCCAGGGTAAACGTGTAGATTAGAAAAGTAGCTGTACGTCTAAGGAACGAGAGATAGCTTCCCCTCTGTCGCTAGATCTCACAGTTGAGATGAGAAGTAATTAATCAAATTATTAATACCGCCGTAGTATTAATTTGGCGAACAAACACAGGAAGGCAAAACATTTCTCTCCATCCTATGACGATAACATAATGACTGAAACTTACTGGCAGATGAAAACTGTCAGCAGGCTGGGACTCGAACCGAGTACAATTTCTTTCGCGGTCATCACCGACTGATCTATACCAGCATACTGACGATCACTCCCAAACCCGTACTTCCGTCACCGTTTTCCAAACGACACAAAATCACTTCGCTCTTAAGTCTAGCGTTCCCAAAATGAATCTGCAGCATCTGGTTCACCGGTTGTATAGTGACATCTCACATAAAAGAGATCCTACACTTACATCCATGTACAAGGCTTGCAGTGACGTTGTTGCCGCAAAAGACGTTTAGCGTTTAGTAGTGACGGTACAGGTAACACGACCTGCAGGACCCAACTCCTTGAAAATAAATACACGGCCCTACGACGAACGGTGGTGCCAGCTCGCGCCATGGCGTTACCTCTGCAGAATGAGATTACCGGTTGATGTGCGAGTGGATCCCCCCCCCCCCCCCCCCCACCCGTGCCCCACAAGGTCCGTGGCTGGGTGGCCCAGCCTGAGCCTGGCCTCTGCGTTTTATTCTTTTTCATTTCTGCGTTTTAATGCCTTGTCTTGACATCTTTTAACGACTTGGCGGTGCTGCCTTTTTTTTCTGGGCTTTATCTCTTTTTAATTGTGTTAGTTGCGCTTAACGCTTTTCAGGATTCGCCTATTGCCTCCTTCCTTTGACGACTACTACTGGTTTGCCGCTTAACTGACGACCCTGCAGTTTGGTCCCTTTCAGTCTAAACAAACCAACCAACCAACCGGATTTTCCGCTGTTATACTCCGCAATTCTGTTTAGATGGAAACGCGCTTCGTCTGTACACAGAATGTTCTGTGGCCATTCATTGTCCGTTTTTGCGCTCCACAGTTCGATCCTTCCTGCAATGCCGCAGCCACATATTCGGACGTCGCATCAATGCAATCTCTCTGCCAGATTGCACTTCAAAAGAACCTCTTTTTTTCGGATTTCGCTCTCACTTTCTCCTGGCCAGACATCGGACCAATCCGGAACTTCTGCAGAGATGCTGTTGCACAGACGCCGCTATTGTGTGACAGCTTTACCAGCGGCGCCAGTACTACTGGTGCGCTGCTTGACACACCAAGTCTACGCGCTAGTTTGCTAAGTGCGTGCGAGGCCAGTTATAAGGAAGACGAATGGACGACTTGAGTTTTTTGAGAGAATTCTAAAACTGTGTAGTGCACGTACAAAAAGACCACGTACAGGGCAGTAGTGCGATCCCGACAGGTCGGATTAAAGGAAGACATCGAAGCAGTTCTGAGATTTGCTGCTAAGCTTGCTACCAGTAGCGAATGTTGTGGAAATGAGCTCTGACTTGGGTTGGAATCTGTGGAGGGAAGATAACGTTACTTACGCGAAACGCTACTGAAATAGTTGTGAGAACCGGCATTTGTGACAAGACCGCAGAACGATCCCACTGCCATCATTTCGTATAAGGACTCTGAAGAGAGGCGGCCGGTGTGGCCGAGCGGTTGTAGGCGCTTCAGTCTGGAACCGCGCGACTGCTACGGTCTCAGGTTCGAATCCTGCCTCGGGCACGGATGTGTGTGATGTCATTAGGTTAGTTAGGTTTAAGTTGTTCTAAGTTCTAGGGGACTGATGACCTCAGATGTTAAATCCCATAGTGCTCAGAGCCATTTGAGCCACTGTGAAGAGAAGAAAAAGGAGCCTCGGACGGAATTGTGCAGACAGTGGTTGTTTGACTCGATCCCCACGCGAGTGGAACAGGGGAGGGACTGACTAACAAGGTACCCTTCGCCGTGCACCGTATACTGCTCATCACGAGTAGCCAGGCACCCTATCAGTAGACATTAATACAGGGTGAGTCCATCCTTCGTCATTACGACGACTTGGATTCTGTTGCAAATATTTCAGTGAGGGATGTGATTCTGGAGGAATGGCAGCCCAAACCAGACAAGATAGTGACGATTGGCGGTGGGGTCTCGAGATCACTCGCCAATCGCAGAAATCACCCCCATACCCCACGTGACTGATGGCACTACACAGATCGTAGGTAACGTTCCTTAGCATTCGTCAGATCCAAAGCTTCGTTTCCTGGCATGCACTGTCTTTACACCACCTCAACCGTCGCTTAGCGTTCTCTAGAAGAAAGTGTGGCTTCTTAGGAGCTGCTGAACCGTGTTCCCCGTCCCTACAGACAGTTACTCTGCTTCGGATTCTTTCCGCCGATTTCGTGTGACCTCGTATAACCACCCTCGGCAAAGCTCTACGATCCCTGTTGGTCACTATACGAGGTGAGGCGTACCTGGCCTCGGTTTAGCTGTAGTCGTTCGTTCGCGTTTCGCATTCACAGTCACGTCGACAGCTGTCCACGTGGCAAACTTTAGAAACGTTAAATGTGCCTGCTGGATATGTTACTTAGGTGACATCCAGTGTTGGACACGACTGAGCTGTCCCGAATGACCCACTGTGTTATTACAGCTTCTCTTCTGACAACACAGCACTTGTCGTTTCGTACCGGCCGCCACTGACCTGCCGGTGTGCGGCCCCAGAGCGCCTCCCTAGGCGGGGCCCTGCCGTGCTCGAGGCCGCGGCCGCTCCTCGCCGGCTGAGAAGACATCGGCGGTAATTGTCAGCCGGCCTCGAGGGCGCGCTCCAAATGGAAGGGCCGTGTCGCGCATAATACCGGCCGCCCTGCCCCTGCTGCCCTCCCGAGGGCCTCTCATTCACCGCCCTGCGGCCGGCCCTGGAAACACTACCCGAAGTACGCCAGTTCCTCCCGAGAGCCGGCCCGTTGCTTTCTTAATAACACTCAGCTGGCTGTTTTTCCCGCACAATCCACCACCGATCTCTACTTTGCCAGTTGGCCTTTAACGAGCGACGCTTAAGAGTGCAGTACCGTTTATTTATCCACATCTACGGGGACTTTTAACAGTTTGGTCCACTTCTGAAGCGTCGGGCTGCGACACGGATGACCAGAGTTCGATTCCATTTACCGCCGAATATGACTCGAGCTCGCGAAGACAGTAGGGGGAACTACCTAGACGGTAAGTAGCGGCTCCTGTTCGGAATGCCGCCATTAACAAGTCGAAGTATGGCAACCGCTTGTTCCTCCAGTACTAACCTCCAAATGACACCTGTTTGGACTCAGCTACTCACACCAACTGCCATCTAGTGGCAGCTTCAAACTAGGCAGGTCAGACTGTCTAGTATAGTCTCTGGTCCCTGTCGGAAGAATTTGCAACCTGCGTGCAGAAGTGGATCTCCCAGGTCCTTTGTGCGCGCAGGTAAGATAAGCAGAGGTAAGGCCGAGCAGGTAGCTGCGAGACCCCGTAGCAGACGGGCGCGTATGTACGTCTTCCAGCTAAGCCAGGAGCCGCAGTTGGCGCGCTGCCTGTGCAAGTTGTAAAGTCTAATGTAATAAACACTTGTACCAGACGACTTGTCCCGTCTAGTTATTGTGAGTGGAAACAAGGGGAGGACAGTGAGTCCTCTCGCACTATACATTCACAATCCGATGTGCCACCACGGGAGCAAGAGCCCGCGCGCAACACCTGAGGCAGACGGGGACGATACATCCACCGGTCGGTATTGTGTGGCTCCGAGCCCCTCACTCAGTTTAGTTTATGAAGACGAAATCCGACTGAATCTCTCTTATTCGAATAATGTTTTCTTACTAGCCATTATTGTCCAATTTCAACCAAATGGACGTTATCGACCCAGTAAACGTTATATGATCACACGTGCATGTAAGCAGTGGGTTTTAATTACTATAAGGGCTCAGTCAAATGAAAATGAGACAGCTATAAAATGTAAGTAAACTGTGTATTACTTCAAAAATAATCGCCTTGTTACTACATTTATCGCACGGAGAAACAAGACGGTCAGTGTCTTCGTGGAGAAATGTTTGCGGATGCCTACGGAATCGTGACTGGAACGAGGCGAACATATTTTCGTGCGAAGCAAATCGACGATCACGGACGTCTTTCTTCAGGGCTCCAAACATATGGAAATCGCATTCGGGAGATGGAGACTGTATGGCAGATGGGTAAGGAGGGCCCCACGGACGTTTCCACTACGCTGGGAAGCCCTTACACGTCCTCTCCCCATGCGACTTCCATGTTGTAGGAGCCCAGAATGAGGACATTCGTGGCTGTCGATTTACTTCCGATCAAAAGGTGCATTTTTCCATGCAAGGCATTGACCACCTTGTTAGACAGTGGGATAAATGTATTAAGTTACGGCGATTACTTTTGAAATAATAAACAGTTCACTTATTATGTCCCTATCTGTCTTGTTTCCATTAGACTGTCTCTTATATGGTCTCACAGTTAGTATAAACCTTAGCGCGTAATCATGTTGGTTATCAATTTGCATTCATAGATATCAACGGGATCATGTTGTTACGTGTAATGCAATATATGATGTGCCTAAAATTTCAGTTGCCTTGCTTCTTTCCAGAACATTTCATAAAATGACTTTATACGGAAATCTCGAATTTCTCCGAATATTTCTTCCAGTCTGGTAATAAAATGTTTACCATACGCACAGATACTTGGTCTGAAATGCTTTAAGCTAAGCACTCAGTCTTCAGGCCACGAGTGGCCTACCGGGACCATTCGACCGCCGTGTCATCCTCTGTGGAGGATGCGGATAGGAGGGTCAGCACACCGTTCTCCCTTGTCGTTATGATGGTATTCGTGACCAAAGCCACTATTCGGTCGAGTAGCTCCTCAGTTGTCATCACGAGGCTGAGTGCACCCCGAAAAATGGCAACAGCGCATGGCGGCCTGGATGGTCACCCATCCAAGTGCCGGCCACGCCCGACAGCGCTTAACTTCGGTGATCTCACGGGAACCGGTGTAGCCACTGCGCAAGTCCGTTGCCCTTTGAGTTAAGGCCCACTACAATAACGTTCATTCTGCTGCGCCTGTCGTCAATTTCTACTGCTGAAATGAGAGATAGTGACTATTTAGTAACGGAACAGGGTATCCTCCGCCATGCACCATACAGTGGTTTGGGGAGTGTGTATGTAGCTGTAAAAGAGGTGACTGCTGCATGTGACTCTGTGCCACTCTGTCGGCGGACCAGAATCAGTGAAACGAAATACCCCTTTGACCAGAGCAGCGCGTCGTCGAAGAAAACCAGACTGCCGCCCACGCCTTCCGTAGTTCGCGCGCGCCGGCCCGCGCCTACGGTACGGGCCTCTTTCGCTGGCGCCCTGGTTTTGTTCCAGCGCGTCGCCTCTCCTCCCCAAACCTCCGCTCTTTTTTTCTCTTTTTTTTGTTACACCGGCGCTGCTGGCGACGGAAGCGCGATTTTAGCGATGCGTAAAAAATTCCCTTTTAAAATAATGCTCGCTGCCTCTAAAAGCTCCGGAAATCGAGTTGCAGTGTCCAGCGCTCTGTTCGTTATTTCTGGTTCAGTAAAACTCTCAGCTGCAAATTGGCAGGGCGTCTCTTTTCCATTTTTACCCCCCGTGTGTCGGGCCCAGTGTATGTATGCGTGTGTGCGTGCGTGCGCACGGGCGCCGTGAATGCGTGCGGACGTGCGTGCGTCGGCAGCAGCGGCGCACTGGACCGGTCCTTACATATCTGCCCGCCATCTGATGACCGCGCAGCAGACACACAATACGTTGCCGCTCCGGGGAACCCCCCCACCCCCACCCTCCGCAGCGAGGAATCACCGCCCCCTCCGCTCTGCTGCCACTGCCGCAGCCTTTTGTTGCTCCGAACAGCCCGGCAGACCCCAGTGGCGCGAAATGCGCAGCCGCTACATTCGCTCTGGCGGTAATAGTGTGGCGAGCCTTCCAGCCGCAGCATGCTTTCTGGTGGCACTGATGATACTTTCTTTGTGGGGGGAAAAATATATGAAAAGGCCGGTACAGAGGTGGTGCTGTGACTTTTATACCGTGCTGCGCTAATGTTTCCCTGATCGGCTACACGTAGCTGCATTATCGTCCTCGTAATGGTTCCAAAACACTGAGACAGCCCTACTCCCTGGCGTATTCTGCTAAACTGAACGATAACGGCGAATTTTTCCGGAACAGACAACGGCCGGTTAGCTGTGTGTTGGCTGCACACCACTCCGTACTGCATCCGGATGACGCCACTGGGGCAGGATGACGCGGCGGTCTGTCGGTGTCAAAGCCGGTACGCGGAACTGGCGGACATCCGAGTATGTGGGCGTATTATTCGGTTGCTCTCATAAGTTTTGTAGTGACTGCGCAGTAGTTAAACGTGAACTGGTTAACAAGAAGTTGGCTAGAAATTCGCCGTAGTCGTGGTGCGATGCCCCCGCAGTGAGCTTCTCTTACGGCCCACAGCATCTCGTGTTGTGTGGACCAAGCTCGTATTTTGTTTGTATCCAGACTAGTTCACTTAAACTGTGTGGTCTGCACAGATTGTTTTTGTTTTTCTTAAATCGAAGTTTTATGTTCTTCGTAAACTGCAACACCGTTGCAGTTTGTGAGTGTCGTAGAAGCACGGTCTTCTCCGAATGTACTTCCGACCAAAAAGCGATTCTGGTACCCGGTGTCCAAGGTATTTGTTAGTCATGCTTTTTGTGTTCTTGTGGTGATACTAGCAAATAGTTCTTTGTATTAACCGAGAAGTGAAATACCAATAGATTTAGCTTTAAATTTTGTTAAATATAACAAGATATTTTCCTGAAAATGTTCATCTCGTACTTAACCCCTTGGGGACGGAATTTTGAAAAAATCGCTTCTTAATCGCCACCTATAGTAATAGATAAACACCCTCTCCAAATTTCATGTTTCTATTCTTATCGGGGTGGGTTAGGCGGTGATCAGTCAGTCACTGAGGACATCGCTGTTTAAACAGACGGTCACTTACTCTCTCCCCTACGATGCTCAGCTCATAGGTCTACCTGCCACTCGAGTTGTGGGCTTATAACTGACACGGTTAATGAGGCCAAGCAAGGCACAGTGGCTGGTCGTTCAGTACAAAGTGAAAATGCCTTTTAAAAAATCACTGTTCACTCCCAAGTGTGTTAGCTCCATTGCAACGAGCAGTCAACTTGGTATAATTGCCTCAAAGAGACAGTAACAGACTGTTCGCTTTCTTCCTTGGCATGCCTCGGCAGTCGGCAGCGTAATCACGAAGTCTGCACAGCAATCTTCCGCTGTTGCCACTCACGACCGCTACAGCCATTACAGTTGCACGTAACGTATATGGCCGTAAAAGCCACAATAATGCCTACTGTGTGTTGCGCAATGTGGTGTGTCACCCAGCATCGCAACAACTTCTCTACAGCCGACAGTCGCACGTATTGTGTAGAGGGGAAAAAATAGGGGAGAACTTGTTCAGTGGCGGAAATTATAGCTAGGCAGCTGCCTTGCGCAAACCTCTGGTCCGTACCTACATTTATGAGATAGCTGCGCGCTAGAAACGTTACGCCTTGTGGTGCAAACGTGGCAGTGGAAGTTACGTTAGTTGATATCTACGGATGCAGCCCAGAAGGGCCTCTGGCATGTCGAAAATAAGGATGTACGTTTTACATAAGTACAGTTCTATAAAATAACGAAGCGTCGTAAAATATTATTCCATTACACTGGTATTATTTATTAAGAGTTTCAATGAAGGTATTGTTGAATGGAGTAAAGGAGCAGCCCAACAGAACTCCCATTTTAATCCTCAAATTACCTGTAAGAAATGTAATACGCTCCGGCAGATAGTTGAAAACATGTATCTACCCTTGTATGCGATTCGGTTCTCTACTAAAAATCTAATTATTTCCACTATTTGACGAAGGACAAAAATGAATGTCTGTACTTAGAAGCAGTCGTCAGAACGCAAATTTAACCGAAAAGGCCTCTGCAGAATATTCTAGAAGTAGCAGCAGGTACAGTTGTTGCAACACGGTTCCATATTCTGAAAATAATCCAGCTTTAAGTTCACTTTCCTCCATAAAGTATGATGGAACTCATTACTGAACGGAAATGTGCAGAATAAGCAAATATTCTCATGTTTAATCTCTATAGGAGTAATCACGTCTGAATCGTATGAACTGAGTCTCGTTAAAATTCGATAAAACGCCATTCGCTTCGAAACTATTGGAAGTCTTCAAATATTTCGTCAGCTCCCTTGTGCGTGTGGCGATTGGTCGTGCTATTTATCCCTATAGTTGCACCCAATTTTATTCAATCTGTACACTGAGCAAGCAGTAAAGGAATCCAAAGGGAATTTTAGAAAGGCAATTAGAGCTCAGTGAGAACAAATAACAATTTGAGGTCACAGGTGACACAGTAATTCTGTCAGGTGCTAAAGGATTTGGATCACTTTTTTTTTTATTTGGGCAGCAAGCTAACCAACCACGGCTGAAGTGGAAAATCCGTAGATGACGTCATTGCGAAGTGGAAACGCCAGGGAGGAGCAGCAGCAGCAGCAGCTACACCGAGACCAGCAGACATGATACACTGACGGGCAGGGACCGTCAAGTCAGCGGGGCGAATCACTCGTCACTTCCAAAACCGCTACCAACAGCTCAGCCTGTACAGTGACTGTAGGTACACTCATGCTGATACATGGTGAAACAACGCTCTGGTGAGCGGTTTGCGGGGGTGTGACCATGCGGTGCATTTGACCTGGTCGTCGCATGGTGGCGCTGGCAGCAGGCCACATATGCAGAGGTGTGTTAGTGCATCTCAGAGTACGGTGCAGCGAGTAAGGGTACAGACCTTTTCAGAGGTGCTGATGGTGACTGAGTGTTGAAAATGGCTCAAAGAACACATATTGATGATGTTATGAGGGGTAGAATACTAGGAAGGCTGGAGGCTGGTCAAGCACAGCAGGTCGTAGCACGGGCCCTCCGTGTGCCACAAAGTGTGATCTCAAGATTATGGCAACGATTCCAGCAGACAAAGTGTCCAGGTGCTACAGTATGGGACGTCCACAGTGTACAACACCACAAGAAGACCGATATTTCACCATCAGTGCCCCCAGAGGCCACAGAGTATTGTAGGTAGCCTTGCTCGGGACCTTACTGCAGCCATTGGATCAGTTGTCTCCAGACACACAGTGTACAGACGACTGAACAGACACGGTTTATTTGCCCGGAGACCTGCAAGGTGCATCCCACTGACCCCTGGTCACAGGAGAACCCGTAAAGCCTGGTTTAAGAACACAGTAAATGGTCCTTGGAACAGTGGTCTCAGGTTATGTTCACGGACGAGTCCAGGTATAGTCTGAACGGTGATTGTCACCGGGTTTTCATCTAGCGTGAACCAGGAACCAGATACCAAACCCTTAATGTCCTTGAAAGGGACCTGTATAGAGGTCGTGGTTTGATGGTGTGAGGTATGATTGGTGTACGTACACCCCTGCATATCTTTGACAGAGGAACTGTAACACGTCAGGTGTATCGGGACGTCATTTTGCACCTCAGGGGTGCAGTGGGTCCCACCTTCTTCCCGGTGGATGATAACGCACAGCCCCACCGAGCTGCCATCGTGGAGGAGTCTCTTGAAACAGAAGATATCAGGCGAAATGAGTGGACTGCCTGTTCTCTAGACCTAAACGCCATTGAACACGTCTGGGATGCTCTCGGTCGACGTATCGCTGAACGTCTTTAAAAATTCTCGGACACTTCAGAACTCCGGCAGGCACTGGTGCAAGAATGGGAGGCTATACGCCCGCAGCTGCTCGACCACCTGATCCATAGCATGCCAACCCGTTGTGCGGCCTGTGTACGTGTGCACGGTGATCATATCCCATATTGATGACAGGGTACATGCGCAGAAAACAGTGGCGTTTTGTAGCACATGTGTTTCGGGACGGTTTTCTCAACTTATCTCCAATACAGATCTGTGTCGTGCGTGTTCCCTATGTGCCTATGCTATTAGCGCCAGTTTCGTGTAGTGCCACGTTGTGTGGCACCACAGTCTGCAGTTATCCTTAATTTATGAGCACGAGTGTAGAATGGGTTAGACTGGTCGAGCAGCGCCTTGTGAGCCATACTTTGCTGCAATCGATGGTAAGCGAGTGACATTCGAGGTAATGTAAAGAGCGACGCCGCTGGTCAGTGGACGTCAGGAAACGAGTGATCTGGAGTGATGATTCACGCTACACCCTGTGGGAACACGACGGAATTGTTTGGATTTGGCGAATACCTGAAGAACGTTACTTGTGGTACTGTGCAGTGCTAGCAGTGAAGTTTGGAGAAGGCGATTTTACTATGTGGAGGCGTTTTTCGGTTGCGGTGTGGTCTCCTTATTACTCTCAAGGAAATTCCGAATTCGGAAATCCACATCTCACTGCATCGTGTACTGTGTACAACAGAGGGAGACGATTGCTGTATCGTCGTTACAATGCCTTCTGCCATAAATCGGCATGCGTGAGGCAACGGTTTGGCGATAACAACATTCCTGAAATGTACTGAACCCTCCTGCCTGGAGTCCCGACGCGAACCCTACGGAACGCTTTCAGCACGCGTTAGAGTGTCGAGTTCGCTCCAGATATCGAGCGTCCGACCTTACTGTCCTGACCAGTTTCGGGTCTCGGGGAAGGATGGGCTGCCATTCCTCCACCGACAGTCATTCACCTCATTAGAAGTGGCCACAACAGAGTTAAAGCCGAAGGATGGACAGACGCCACATTTAATGTTCGCAAATAGGTGTTGAGAGACTTGTGCTCAGACAGTGTGTGTACATCAGGAAAAGAGGACCCAAAATAAAACCCTGCGGTACATAGTGTCTGCTTTATTCAAATTCCGAGTTCATTTTGCTATCGATGGTGATGAAGAGTATTGAAATCTCGGCGCTTGTTCCAATTGACAGTTAAAAACTCTGTTTTTGGCGGAGTCTCGAATTACTACCTCTGTGCGGCAGTGTTCTTGCAACTGAACCACCTCCGCAATATCTGCAAAAGAGGGACCTGTGAGTTACGGTCGGCTGTATTTCTTGCCGCCTGTGCGGCCAGACAGATACGGGACAGGGCGGCGGTGTCACGGAGGACAGGAGGCGCGCGTGACGCGTGTTGTACCTGTGGCGCGGCAGCCCCAGGCGGCGGGCCCGCATGTCGCCTGTATGCGCTTCCCGTGTCCGCCGTAACGCATGGAAATTTATTGGTCTCGGGAGCGACGGCTGGACCGGGCCCGGCGAGCCGCGCGCCTGCCAAATGATTTGTAATGACGACGTTTCTAATTGGCGGCGACGGCGCTGTTTTGGCCGGCCGCGGGCAGCGATAAATTACAGCAATTGCCCGGTCAGCCTGCGAACGTCGGACACGCATCGCCGGCCTCCCTCTCCCTCTCCCTCTCTCCCCTACTCTCATCCCTCTGCCTACTTAATTCGCACTCGCCCTCACATCGTGGCTTTAAATACACTGCGATACGTGACAGTCCAGAGGCAAACCTGTTACTTACGTGGCTGGTTAACGCAATGTTCGTAACAAACTCGCGATCGGCTGGGACGTAGTTCAAACTGCTGTGTAAAAGCTAATTCACATTTGCCTTCAGTTCCTCAGTCAGTACTACATTTACGTCGTAACATAAAAAAAAGAACGCAGTGGTCCAAGAGTGCATCTTACTCGGGCATCGTACACAGTCTCTACGTTGATCAAGCGATAAAGCAAAGCAGAAATTTGAAACGGAGTTCGGGGAACAAATAGGAGAGCGTGCTGAAAAGTAATGCCTCCGAATCTTTTGTGTGTAAACTCTTAAACCCTTTTAAATAAAACAAACGTTATTAAAATTCTACATCTTCATTCTCCGTGTCTACGTACTTATTTCTTAACATAGGCACCCTGGCGACGAACACATGTCTTCCGACGAGAGACTAGTTTGTCAATGCCGCCACTGTAGACTGCTATATTCAATGAGCCGCAACGTTACCTCCGGTTGCGCCGCTTCGTCACTGTCAAAGCGAAATCATCGAAGGTGTTCTTTTAAGTTTCGGAGAGAGGCGGAAATCGGATGGAGCCAAATTGGGACAGTACAGAAGATGATTGCAAACTTCGCAGCGCTCGGTGTGGTCTGGAGCGGTCACGCTGAAGGAGAGGGTGCTCCGTGTGTGGACCAACTCGTCGTATTCAAAACTAGACTACAGCGTACCGTTCGTCTCGCACTGTCGTGAAGCACCCTGCAGTTCGGAGCCCTCTAGCGACAGAGGGCTGCAAGTACATTTAAATGAACTATAAACATGTAAAATGTTAAAACGCTTGTTTTATTTAAAAAATTTCACATAAAAAAAGCGGTGGCCTTAGTTTTCAACGCGCCTTCGTAAATAGGCAGCAACGGAATTTTGGGAAAGAGACTATAATGTCAACATCAACTGAAGTACATGTACTTGACTATCGTGCGATCCGCGAGTGAAAGAGAGGGGGGGGGGGGGGGAATATGACTTTGGCGCGAATTGTGCCCTCCGCTTGGTGGCTAGCGGAGTATATATGTAGATGTAGACTGTTCTGTGTGTTTGACAGAAGGTTCGTGGGACCGCTGGCTGTCAGACTATTTCTCTGGCTTTATGGGCGCTCAGCTGCGACGTTGTCAGCGAGGGACTCTTTTTGTACCGTTGCATTCCTGAATAACACGTGCCGGAAAACGACCACCTAAATCCTTCCGTGCGGACTCTTTTATTTCCCGTGTTTTATTAAGATGGACACTTCTCGCTGTGTACGTGTGTGTCAACAAGATATTTTAGCATTCTGAGGAGAAAGTTGGCGAGTGGGATTTCTTGAAAATGTCCCTTCGCAACGTAAACCGCCTTTGCGTGGTGGAATTAATCAGGCGATCAAATCAGGAAATGATATGAGGGCAGAATGTAAGATTTTCTCTTTGGGTAGCAAATTAAATTATGTCAGAAGTAAATATTATGTAAACATGAAAAAATCTTTACTGAAATATAGAAACTTGCTATGTCGGAGTAAAAGATGGACGATAAATAGCACAGACAAGAAGAGAGAGTACAGTATTTTGGAATGCTGAAGACTAGATGGGTAGATCAAGTAATCGTTACAGCAACGGAGGTGTTACACTAAACTGGGAGAAATGAGTTGTGTGTGTCAATGTAAATAAAAGAAGGGATCTGTTGACAAGACGGGGGCAAACAAAGACAGACTTTATAGTAAGCAAGTGCTCTTTCAATAATGGTTGCCGTACTTACACAGAGAACGCGACAACAATGACAAGATCGAAGACAATACTTTCCTCCTGTGTTCATTGATCATCCCGTACGCGATGAACGAATTTCGAAGTGCAGAAGTATACGGCGGAAGCTGTGCTCTGTGTAATATTGAGGACGGAGCTGCGTGACAAGCGTTCATTCGCTCTCCATCCTCTGGAGCACATATCTGGTCAGCAGGCTTCACTGTACTTGTGAAGGAACCAGAGGATAAAACAATTCGTATTTCCAGGAAATGTACGCAGTACCCTCCAAGTGGAGAGCACTGGACCTCACACAATCAAAATGCTTTTTAACAAATGAACGAAAACTTCTTGTTCCAAACGAATATATGACGACTAGTCTACTTTTTGCTCTCGTCATCAGTAGAAGAATGCCTGATGTGCAGTAGTTTCATAAATTTCGACAACAGATGTAGTGCAATGGTAATTAGCGCATGTCTCTTCCATAGCCAGAGAGAAAATCATCTGTACTTAGGTATTGTCTAGTACCTATTCACTTAGATAGTGGCCATGTGTACTGGTTTAAGTGGCACCGTAATCTGTCGATTTCGCAGATAAAAGTGGAGTAGGAGGAATTCTGAACACTCACTCACTTGCGGCATGCCACTCACTTTCGTGATGGACCAGAAGTGTTATTCATTTATTGGGAACCTCGTTTCAGCCTTCGTTTCCGGGCGACAGCCCCAGAATAAAAAAAGATAAAATAGATGTCTTCCCTCGTTCATAAAAAGTAGCCGGGAGAAAATGGCTGTTTTCCCTTTTAACTATATGAAAAATCATTCTTTCTGAATGAGTTCCAAAATAGCGTAAGTCCTTCGTAAATATAGGGTAGCGTTGTGGTAAATTACTTTCCAAGTGTTCATCCTGGTTGGAGATTCTGCACAATATTTCAGTGAACCGCCTTCCTTATTTATATGTTTGCAATATTTGAGCATGTAAATACTTTGTTGGTGTACATCCAGTACACTTTCACACGCCTTTGAGCAGCTTAATTGTATAGAGGGTGATCACAAACCGCTCGGCAAGCATGTAATCGTGTTGCAGAGTAGCTTGTACTGACAATTAAAGGTTAGGGAAAACATTTCGATACGTTACACCGTTTCCCAGTAAGTTCAAACGGCCCGGCAGATGCAGCTAGTGTCAGTTTTCTAGCATAGATAATAGCGCACGACACTGCTCAGGCTCTGGATCGGATTCGATCGTTACTACCGTCCCGTGTCCAGTTTTTGTATCGCTCTCTCGTTCGGTTATGGGATAGTAAACGAAGAATCCGTTTGGTGACAACGTTTCTAGCAGATCGCTAGAATTTGCACGCCCAACGACCTAATTGACTAAGATAAGTGTCAATTATATCGTAAACGGCGCAACGTATCGAATTTTTTCCCAACAATTATTTCTCAGCACAACCTAACATCAACACTCTTACAAGCTGTGCAGACTGTTTCTGGCCACCCCACATCGTTAATCACGCGCCACACACACACACACACACACACACACACACATTTAACTCTCGTGCCCAAGGCAAAACACGTACGCCGCCAAAGAAACGGTGAGATAGGGGTCATCGACTGCTGCGACTTGTTCATTATGTAGACTGTAACACTTTCAAAACCTAAGACAGCTAATGAGTAAATGTAACAGTTGAAGAGGTGGCTTCGGTATCTTCAGGCTGACAGTGTCCTCACACTGTGTGTGTGTGTGTGTGTGTGTGTGTGTGTGTGTGTGTGTGTGTGTGCGTGTGTCCGTCACACTGGAAAATCTTTAGAAATAACGGTTAAATCTGGCCGGCTGCTTCTTTTCTTTCCCTAGTTGTGCAGAGCGACGCGAAGTAGGGTTTTTTAACGAACTGTCAAAGTGGCTGGAGTACCGCGTCCTCGCACCGTCTTACAAGTTGGCCCGACGGCGCCAGCGCGGCAGACCGGAAACGCGACTGCCGAGAGGCTGGGAGCAGAGGGCGCGCGCCGTGGCGCCATTCCCACTCGTAACTGCCGTCCGATTGCTGTAGCAGCCACCGCCGGGTTCATTCGGCGACTTTCGGCGCCTCTCTGCCCCTTAATCCGAGCCGCGGGGAGGAAATTCGAATCGGAAATTTGTCTGCGGCCGTAATAAAAGTTGGGCGCCAGCGCTCGCCTCTGTTATTACTTGGCCCGCCCTGTGACTCGCCCTCGCGCCGATGTATCGGCCCAGCTGCTTCTCTCCCAGCCGCCCCCGCCTCCCCCCTGCGCCCTAGGGCCGCGGAACGAAACACCGACACAAATGTTTGCGGTTACCAACTTTTCTCATTTGCGAAAAACGTGATTTCTTAACAGGCGCGCGAATTGTTGTAACGCGTTTATAGGGACAACAGAAACGTACTTCTGTTTCTGTCCGTTCTCATTTTCTCTCTCTCTCTCTCTCTCTCTCTCTCTCTCTCTCTCTCTCACTCACTCACACACATTCCGCCGTGTTACAGCGAAAGCGACAGAGAAAACAGTAATGTGTGTGGTGCTGTATGTACCACCACATTATCTCTCTCACTCTCGTGTGTGTGTGTGTGTGTGTGTGTGTGTGTGTGTGTGTTAATGAAACCAATGCCTAAATCTGTTCTCCCCAGGTTCTGTAGTCAATAAGGCATACTCGTTGTCCCAAGCCCTCAGGGGTCTTCATTAGTTGAAAACTGCGCTCCTTTCAGCTTCATTTTCACGTGCGGAAACAGTGCAAAGTCACAACGAGCGACGTCTGTACTGTGGGGAGGGTGCTCAACAAGTTTGTCCTGTACCCCGCACCACTTAGCTGTCTTCTGTGTCCAAAACAACTCTCCAAAATTCCTCTCCATTTGAATAAGAAAGAAAAAGGCTATCATTTTCTTCTTTACTGATGGGGATTTTCTGACAGCTACGGGTGTGTCGCCATCTTCCAAGACCCAAACTTTGTCTTGAGTCACAGTCGGCACGTCAGGACAGCCACGTCTTGTCACCTGTCACGATGTTTCCCTCAGAAAACTTCAACATCTCGCGCCACCGAGTCATAAGTCGTGTCATCTGTAACTGACGCTCGTGGCCATCCCGTCCTCTCACCTTCTTGCAGAGTGAAATTTACTCTCTGTACCGCCTGAATACAGGTGCACGGCGTGGACGCACACCACCAAGTGCAACAGTCTTTCCTTCAAAGCACTGATCTATGTTCAAACAGCGCGCGAAGCTGTACCAAAAAACTGCCCGAATCTCACTTCGTGACCGTGACTTCTCAAACTAACCCTGCTAGTGAACTACTGCTCCCACAGACTTGGCACAGCGGCTCCATTCATGTACGAAGTATTCTCAGAACGCAGTGACAATGAACCTCCTGCGAATTATTGTTGCGTTGTATTGCAAAATTTTGCTAGTACCTTCTTCTTCTTCTTCTTCTTCTTCTTCTGTAGTGGTCAATCCAAGGATCGGTTTGCAGCAGGTACAATGGCAGCTTGTCTCCATTCTGTGCGTCTTTCAGCTTTTCTCTTCATTTCTCTATAGGTGTCACATCCCACATCTTTCACGATTTGATCCATGTACCTCAGTCGTGGTCTTCCTCTTGGTCTTTTTCCCTCGACATATCCCTCTATGATTGTGTTCAGGAGTCCTTCATGTCTTAATAGATGGCCTGTAAATTGCACTCTTCTTTTAACAATGAAACTCCAGAAGCTTCTCTTCTCACCTGCTCTTTCCAGAATCACTTCGTTTGTGACCTTGTCGATCCGTTTTATTTTGAGCATGCGTCTATAGCACCACATTTCAAAAGAATTTAGCTTCTGCTGTTCCTCTGTCCCGAGAGTCCATGTTTCACACCCATAGCATGCCACACTCCACACATATGATTTCAAAAATCTTTTCCTGATTTCAAGGCTGATGCTCTTATATGTTAATATGTTTTTCTTCTTGTTAAAAGCAGCCTTTGCTTGAGCTGTTCTTCTTCTCACTTCTGCCTTGCTCCTTCCATCCCTGGTAATATTACTGCCCAGATAAGTAAATTTATCAACTTGTTCAAGCAGTTCATTGCCTACATGAACTTGGACTTTCACTTGATCTTCTTTGTCGCATGCCATTACTTTTGTTTTTGCTTTATTAATTCTCGTATTATATTCTTCACCCATAACTTTATCCATTCTATTCAGTAGGACTACAAGATCTTCTTCACTTTCAGCCAGGACAGCTATATCATCGGCATATCTTATCATATCTATTCGTTGGCCATGAATTACCACACCTGTCTGTGAATTTTCCCTTACTTTTTTCAGCGCCTCTTCAATGTTTACGTTAAAGATAACAGGGGATAGTGCGCAACCTTGTCGGACACCTTTCCGTATCTGCACCTCTTCTTGTTTTGTCCGTCCACGGATAACTGCTGTCTCCTCTTTGTACAGGTTCCATATCATTTTTCTATCTTTATGGTCTATTCCTACTTTTTTGAGTACCTCAAACATCTTATCCCATTTAACATTATCAAAGGCTTTCTCTACATCTACGAAAGCTATGTATGTTTTCAGGTTCTTATCTAGTCGTTTCTCTATTATTAGTTTTAGAGCAAATATTGCTTGTCTGGTTCCTCTATCTTTCCGGAATCCCAACTGGTCTTCGGAGAGTGTAGCTTCGACTTTTTGTTCTATGCGTTTTAGGATAATTGAGGTTAATATTTTAGAGGCGTGAGTAACTAGGCTGAGTGTCCAATAATTTTCACATCTTGTAGCATTTGCCTTCTTTGGAATGGGGATCATAATGTTTTTCTCAAAGTCTGTAGGAATTTCACCCTGCTCGTACATGTTGAAAACAAGATTAAACAACTCCTGATTCAGTTTTGCTCCTCCAGATTTCAGAAGTTCGGCTGGGATATTGTCTATACCAGGCGATTTGTTGTTTTTCAATTTTTTCTGAGCTAGTTCAAACTCTACCTATAATATAGGTTCACCTATGTTGTGTTCATCTACTTCTGTTTCTTCTTCCATGATGTTTTCAGACAGGTCTGGTCCGCTGTACAGTTTTCCTATATATTGTTTCCATCTTCTTGCAACTTCGTCATCGTCATCCAACATATTGCCATTTTCATCCATCACAGCCCTACACTTGTTTCTTCTGTCTCCAAAGCAATGTCTCACATATTTATAGACCTTTTCGATATTTCCCTTGCTCATGTTGTCCTCAACTGAAATACAGAGATCATCAAGGTATTTTTCTCTTGCTTGTTTTGCCTCTCTGTTGATTCTGTTTTTCAGACTCTTGTATTTCTCTTGGTCTTCCTTCTTCACAGAATTTTTTAATTTCCTTCTTTCTTCCATCATATTTAGTAGGTCATTAGTGATCCATTCCTTCCTTTTCTCTGTCCTTTCTTTTCCTATTACTTCTTCTGCTGCTTCTAAAATACCAGTTTTTATTTTTTCCCAGCTCCTTTGGATGCCATTGCAGCCCTGTGTATTTGTTTTCTTGTCTGTTTCTAGTTGATAGTGCTTCAGTGTATTTTCGTTTTTCAGGTTTGTCCAATCCCATTTACATGTACTTCTTGTTTTAATGTTCTTGAATTTTAGTCCAGTCGTCATCATAATGAGTATGTGGTCACTTTCCACATCACAGCCTGGATATGATCTGCTGTCCTTAACTTGGTTTTTAAATCTTTGCTTCACTAATATGAAGTCAATTTGGTATCTGTTAATGTCACCAGGCATTTTCCAAGTATATCTTCTTCTTGGATGATGATTAAAGAAGGTATTTGTAATGCAAAGTTTATTTCTTTGGCAGAATTCTACAAGTTTATCCCCTGTTTCATTTCTTAATCCTAATCCAAAATTCCCTGTCACATCCTCTTCTTTACCTTCCCCAACAACGGCATTCATATCTCCCATGATGACAAGGTTTTCAGCTCCTTTAATTCTGCCAATTACTTCTTCAAGGTGGTCATACATCATGTGGATTTCATCATCCTCGTGCCCCGTAGTTGGCATGTATACTTGGATTATGATTGTGTCTCTTGGTTTAGTTTCCAATCGGACATAAATTATCCTCTCACTATGTTGAACAAATCCTTTTACTCTTAACCCCATCTCTTTATTGAGGATCATTCCCAGTCCTGCAATCCCGGGACTGTCTTGTGCTGTTCCAGTGTGTATGATTCTGTAATCCCCTTACCAAAAGTCGCCAGCGTTTGGCCATCTCATTTCTGAGACTCCCAGTACATCAATATCCATTCGTTTCATTTCCATTTTCAAGTTTTCCAGTTTCACACATTTAAGAAGTGAGTTGATGTTCCATGTTGCCATCCTTCTTACATTAATGCTTTTGGATTTTGGTATCTCTTTAGTTGTCCCCGCCCGGAGATCCGAATGGGGGACTATTTTACCTCCGGAGAATTTAACCAAAGAGCTTTCCATCATAAGCTGTTGATACTTTAATGGAGTTGTTTCCCGTTGCCTTCTCCATTCTATGCCGTTGGCCACCTTGTGGCTCCTCCGCCTTTAGGAGCAGTTTCCCACCCCAAGGGCAAGAGAATGCCGTTCCTACTAGCCGCTCATCCGCCCTCCTAGAAGGCCGTTGGCACTTGATAGAAGGTAATCTCCTTATCCCGGGAGATATTCGGCTCAGTAGAAGTATAGGTTGGAAATGGAAGACCCCTAGCCCTCGAAACAGCGTCAGGGTCGGAAAAGAACAAGAGTTGGCCGAGGGTGGCCGAATAGGAAAGATAAGAGTGAGGAGCCTGGCATAAGTAAGTGGAAGCAGTGCCAGGACTCAGCTCGGGACCCCGTGGTCGCCAGCCACGTACCCACTAGGTGTGACTCCCTGAAGGCAGTACCATTTTTATGTAAATCACTTCAGGCAGGGGTCAGAATGCTTCTGTCAACATATTCACATTGTTTCCACCCCAACATTTTACCAGCTGGCCTAGTGCTTCAGCAGTAATGGCACTGCTGTGCACGAGACACTAAACTACGCCAGTCGAACAGTAGGACAGTGAAGCAGACCATGTAGGCGATGGTAGTCGACTAAGATGACGTCGTGACAAGACTGGTTTCGTATTTGGAAACAGCCGTATTCACAACTGTGTAACAAAAACGATTTAGTTCGCAACTGAAATATATTTCTACTGCGATCTAGTTTCATTCAGACATGACGATCTTCAGACCACTAACGCTGCAATTAACAAAATGGGCCAAGTATGAAGTTGCGATCTCGGTTGTTTTTGTTATACTGCTTAAGGCTCAAATGACTTTGAGCACTATGGGACTTAATATCTGAGGTCTTCAGTCCCCTCCTAGAACTTAGAACTACTTAAACCTAACCTAACCTAAGGACCTCACACACATCCGTGCCCGAGGCAGGATGTCGCTGAGGCGGTCGCGCGGTTCCAGACTGAAGCGCCTAGAACCGCTCGGCCACATCGGCCGGCTATACTGCTTAAGAAGATAGCTGTCGTTCCAATGTCAGTTAAAGAATTGTATTCCAAACTATTTGCCGCCGTTTTCTGTATCAAGATTGCAGTGTTTTGCGTTTGACATTTTACATTAGCAGAGAAACAGGCTACTCTCGAACAACGCCACAGTCGAATACCACCCCGTTCGTGTCCAAATGAGCTCGAATTCCGTTTGTGGATACTTGCAGACTGAAGAACGCTAGTACAAGCGAACGATAGCAACGGCAGTTGACCTATGCATGTAGAATTGCCGATACAGATAACAAGAAGGGGGAGATGGACAATTTAAACGCACTGCTGTACGCAACAGATGTAGCCCTGCCAAAGGAGCAGGCTGTTGGGAGAGAGAGAAAGAGAGAGAGAGAGAGAGAGAGAGAGAAAGAGAGAGAGAGAGAGAGAGAGACAAAACAGAATTAACCCAACAATACGAGAGAGTCGAGATATACAAAGGTTGATAGCGGAACGGTGGCAGCGCTGGAGGCTGTGCAGTAAAGTATGCAAAATATGCGTCGGAGCTGGGACTGTTGGCATGTTTTGACGAACCGTAATGCGTTCTCCAAAAGGAGTGGTGCTTGGCCGACTCGGGGAGTGTTTGCAGAACACGAAAGAGCAGCTATAACACGAACTCGTGTATTGAAGGTACCTGCCACCTCTCCCTCCAGATTTCTCGACTCCTTTCTGTTGTCTGCGTACTGCGATGTAGGTATTTTTGCCGTGTTATCCATTCGTACTGATTACAGTCGGCTTTTAATGGCAACACTCTTACTCGTCGAATTGCATTCTCTCTCCTCTGCAAATTATTTTTCCGCTACAGATCTGCACACGAGACATTGTTCGCGAAACATTATGTGCGCGCAATTAAGAAGGGCCGTTAGGCTTTGTGTATTGTGAACGAGCGGAAATGAGATCAGTTGCAAATGACGCACGCTACGTATCACGTGTGGGTGGCTCTTCTGCGCCTCGGGCAGTGCTGCTTTCTGCACGGCCGCGTTGGGAAACGCCGCAGCCTCCTCTGGCCTTCCAGGAGCCAGATTGTGCAAGCCAATCTCCGAACCGAATCTCGCTCCTAAGACACACTTATTTCATTCTGTAGCCCTTTTTCTATCCGCGGCTGGACTCTCTCTCTCTCTCTCTCTCTCTCTCTCTCTCTCTCTCGGTTATTATACAATAAAATTATTAAAATTATTCAGTGGGTTTATGATGGTCCATACCTACGATTATTTTGCTTCAGCTATTTTTAAGAGTACAAGAAAGTAAGTACTGTTGTACCTAGCACGAAATACTGAATACTAGTGCTCTGCGGTACTGTTTACACGTACAACGAGCGTACTGCTTATTCGATGTTGCCTTTATCTTCCCTGTCACGCCTGAAAAGTTTTTACGGGGGTCGTTCAATAAGTAGTGCCCACCATTAAAAAAAAGCAAGCAATCAATATGCATAGACAAACGTTGTTGCATCACATTTGATGTTTGTCTGTGCGCCTACCCGTTCTGGCAGATGGCACAGCCCTAGTACAGCGTCTACATACGGCTCACGTTACAAGCAGCGTGCTGTTATTGAATTCTTGTGTGCAGAAAAAGAAACCTTGGTGGACATCCACAAACGTTTGTGTGCAGTGTATGGCGATGCTGCAGTTGGGCGATGGGTACAGGAAGTTACAGCCTCAGGAAATGCAGAAACAGAGTTCGGTGATGACCGACGCTCGGGACGTCGCGTCACAGCCACTGCTCCAGACACGCCGAATCGTGCGGATGGCGTTATTCGTGCCGACCGCGACAGTTGGCTCTACAGTCGCCGGTCAGCACTGGAAGTGCGTCTGCAGTGACGGAGACTCTCGCATATTCAAACAGGTGCTCACAGCGGACCACAAGAGTCAAAGAAAGGCCATCTCATCTGAATTGTTGGAGCGTTTTGAGAGCGACAGAGGCCTTTCTGTCGGGTCGTTACGGGGGACGAGAGCTGGGTGCACCACTTTGCTACGGAAACAGAAAGGCAGTCCATGGAGTGGCATCATCCTCATTCATCACAAAAGAAGAAATTCGAGGCAACCGCCTCCGCTGGAAAAGTCATGGTGACAGTCTTCTGGGATTGTGACGGCGTCATTGTCGTGGATGTGATGCCATCAGTTCAGAGGCGTACGTGAAGACTCTGAATAAACTCGAGAACCGTTTCCGATTTGTTCGATTGGACAAGAATAGAGCAGAAATCTTGCTCCAACATGATAATGCACGCCCATACACTAGTCTGAGAACCAGACATCGCCAAATTGGGTTGGACATCGTGGTCTCATCCACCCTACAGTCCCGACCTGGCACCCTCTTACTTGCATCACTTTGAGCCGCTTCTCTACGGGGAACACACACTTTGGAGATGACGAGAGTATCAGTCGTGGAGTGAAAACATGGCTACGCCTACATTACAAGAGCTTTCACCGGCAGGGAATACATGCTCTTCCACAACGTTGGCATACGGCCTAGAACGTAGAAAACTAACACACGGATAAGACATGTTGATGTATATTTTCACCAAATTCTGACGCTTTATAATAAATATGTTCTGAGAAAAAATGTGGGTCATTAACTATTGAACAAACCTCGTATGTTTTAAAAAAGATTTCATTGCATTTCTACTTCATCGGATCACAAAAAATATACTCCTAACCAGTTTCCACTTCTGAGAAAGTCCAAATGACGGGTTGGCTTGAGTTTGTAATGTTATTTCTTAGTGTTTTATGAACTCTAAACTGGTTACACCTTTTGCTTCATCGGAGGTCGTAAACAATGCAAAAAATTTCTATCACAAGACGGTTACTGCGTTTTCCTCTTAGGCATTATGCCAAATTTACGTAAGTTCGTAGCTTTCATCTAGTATTTAGACACAGATTACGCGTCCCTAGGTGTGAAGAAATGTTCATGTTATCGCTGCCGCTTGCACAATCTATGTAAGCTTCCAAATGATTTTGTAATAGGCGGGACTTGAGTTTTCGGGTAAGACAGTCCGGGGAAGGAAAATTGTGCCTTTAGTTCCTGATCGTTGCGCTCGTGGGTCTGTAGTAGTTCATTTCAGAACTGCGCCACTGTGTCTGCTTGTTAGCTTTGCACCGTGACACACACACACACGTGACAGTTACTTGGTGACGGCTCTAAACAAGCGGCTGCCGGCTGTGGTTTACGCCACTCTGCGGCGAGTGCGCTGCTTCGCCAGAGGATAGGAGAAAGTCGCTTTATCCGGCATTCTGTTGTTCACGTACAAACAGTACTCTTCGGAATCCGTAAAGAAGCTTGCTCACTGAGTACAGTTGAAAAGTATGGAAACAAACTTGTGCCACTACTGGTGCATCAGTGAGCACTACAGCCGTCGTACACTATGTTACACTTCACTCGCCATTCTTTACTAACGAGGGAAACTGCCCATAGCAAGCCCCACCCCCGCAGATTTAGTGGTAAGAGGGCCGTCAAAAACTGGACACAGATCGAGCATGAAAACCGGAAGGAGGTGTACCGAACTGTGAAAAAAAGGCGAAATAGAAACAGTGAACGGTCCAAGAACAAGAAGTGCAGTATAGAGCAGAGCGGAAGGAAAATGGCGTCGTGGTTACCGTGTTGGACTACCAAGCGGGTGAGACGTCTCCAAACATCCATCGTGCCAATATATATTGCTGTTCGCTTGATTCAAATTTTGTGTGTGTGTCGTGGTGTAACGTCTGTTCGCAACAACAAGTGACAGTTAATTCTGCGTAACTACTCTATTAGCAACCGAAAGGAAGTGACTTTCGCATGGGAACCATAAACGTCTGATGACAAGGCGAGAAGTCAAAAGACGTTTGGTGTGTTATACACGGCTAGTACGTGTGTCATATCATAGAAATATCTCATCGACGCACCTAATTTGTACGACTGGTAAGTGAGTGAGATAGGCCTGCTTACCCGATATAGGGTTTCGCGTGAATGTGATCACTCCTAAGGAAATGATGAAAACATAATAGTTTGTCGCATAAGCTGCAACAAATGAAAGCAAGAGCTTCACAATCACACAGTTTCTCTGTGCTATGTCAAAACATACGTTTTTAACGTTTTTGAAGTTGCGTTCCGATTTGGAAGTCTTGACTCTTGAATTCCTTTGTTGTATCACAGTTCACACCCGTTCATTAGTTGTTTTAATTCCTGTGAAACGTCTGTGTGGTATCTCGCCTGCTGTCACTATTCATCACATTTGCTTGCGACAGTAACATACTCTTACCAACGTGACTCATTTTCTGTAACCAATGTATAGTATGACAACTGCCAAGAATACAGAAAGAGAACAAACATTTTAATGACCGGTCAAACAAATCATAATGTTGTGGGGTTAAAATAAAATGAATGGCGCGAGGGACAGTCCATCACCATGACCACTTACTCTGCTGTTTCGCGCTGCTCTTTCTTACACTTCTCTTCTCGGACCATTCACTGTTTCTATTTTGCTTTTTTTTTTTTTTTTTTTTTTTCTTCACAGTTCGGTACACGTTCTTCGTGTTTTCATGTTTGATCTGTGTTCAGTTTTTGACGGCTACCCACTGGGCTATGTTACCACTAAATCTGACGGGGGTGGGTGGGGAGTTTCGCTTGTAAGAATAATTGCAGAGAATCATGTTTCCAAGTGATATAATTGTCCTAACTACAAAGCCCGCATCTCGTGGTCGTGCGGTAGCGTTCTTGCTTCCCACGCCCGGGTTCCCGGGTTCGATTCCCGGCGGGGTCAGAGATTTTCTCTGCCTCGTGATGGCTGGGTGTTGTGTGCTGTCCTTAGGTTCGTTAGGTTTAAGTAGTTCTAAGTTCTAGGGGACTTATGACCACAGCAGTTGAGTCCCATAGTGCTCAGAGCCATTTGAACCATTTCCTAACTACAAGTCAACAGTTGTTCTACCTTGATCATTTGGGTAGGAAATGAAACGCGGAATACGAAAGGAGATAATTCCACGTTATTCCTTTGTATGTAGCTGTAATCTGTTAAGATGCAAATAGCACAAAATTAAAATTAAATTTTTAATCCGAAATGAGATTTGGATACATATAAGAAAGTAGTAGGTATAATATGATGACCTTCTGAATCACATGCGATATTTGTAGACTTTCAAACGGCCTTCATTTTATGTCTCATCAACTGATAGTGCTTACCGCTTTCGTATTTCGCCGCATGTTGTTCTTCAGTGAAAATCTTGTCGCTGGAAAGGCTCTCCACTTTGTCCCACTCTCTTCTAACGAGATGCTTTATTTGCTGGATAAAGCCTCAGGACGTTAATAGTTTATTTCGTTGTTTGGCACGGTAAACGGCTTTATCCACAGTGTGAGCTGTTTCATCACCAGTTATCTTGCACGTTTTTATCCGACAAAGTGTGGTGCGATGTACCTTTCTATTCAGACTTTGGGAAAGTGGGCGCAAAGGTGCAGACTGTTTCCCACACCGTTCCCAGTCGCAAGCGACGTCGGTCTCACGACAATAAATGTGTAAGAATTTCTGCAAATGAGTACGTTGAGAAGTATATTTCTCGACAAATGTTTCCAGGCAAATACGTCACCTTCTTACTTAAGCCACTAAGGCAACGTAGTTGGATGAATGAAAACTGTGCCCTGTGTAATTTGCGCTCAGTACTCGTCAGTAAGTTACGACCTACCAGCACCTCGAGAATCCTCGTCCACCGGAAACTTTCCCGTGCGTTACGGCGTATCTGCGCTCCGAAAGTCCTCGCCCACCACAATGGATGGCCCCTTGAAATTGGAAATTTGTGGTAAACTGCTGAGGTCATCTTTCCCTAAGCTTACACACTACTTAATCTAACTTAAACTAACTTGCGCTAAGGACAGCACACACACACACACACACACACACACACACACACACACACACACACACACACATTCTTTGCTAGGGAAAACTAATGTGTTAACTTTGATTTGTGATTGGGGTGCCTACTCGTTACATTTTGATTCCATTTTCTTTTTGAATAAAAATACCTGTACGCGAGAGTCCTTCTGAATACACGAGAAAGGCTAAAAGACTGATGGAGATCGTGAGAGGAGACTTACTGCCGATCGAGAACAACAAGCACTCGCTCTCTGGAAAACGATTTCGGAAAGCGATCGAGAGCATCGTGCATTATCTCGCTCCACGCACCTCTTGCGTGGCTGTTGCTTTTTGCACGGCCAGCTCTTCGTAGCTCTGTCCTGTATTTTTGAAGCAAACGAGCTCTTCGTTCTTGGCCCCAATTATACTACTTAAAGGATTGTATACAAAGAAGGGTCAAAAAATAAATTCCATACGTACGAAGTCTCGGGCACAGCTGCAAATAAATATCCGGATAACGCTGGGTTTGTCAGCTAGTATGGAGCAAAACTGTGCCTAAGAGCCCTCTGCTCTTCTAACTGCCGCGCAAGTTACGGAGACCATACCCGACGATTTAGCTGTCCTTTCCTAGACCTTTTCCTGCTTGCGGTGTATAGGACACTAGCTTGCTTTTTCGACACGACCCTTTGCACTTCTGCGTGTTTAAACTTTTGCTGGGACGTGTAGGGACGGCAGGCGAGCAACTTGGGTTGCACACTGTTCTCGGGACAGACTTGTGAGTCGCCCGGTACCCGTCGGTGTGAGCGCACCGCCGTCGGAATGAAAGGAGGACCTGGGAGGGATATTGTCACGCTTGCAGTAACATCCACGCGCAGCCAGTAATTACAGCGGCACATTACCGGCCCAGTGCCAACAACACAATCACGCAGAGCTTGCGGTCCCAAATTGCCCATTTCCTAACGGCGGCACTTATATTTAAACAATATTCGCCTGTGCGCGCGCGGCGCTCGGCACTGTAATCTTCGATGCGGCCACGGTGTAATTGTAACTTGTAGCCGGCGGGGCGACGCTGTGGGATAGGTGGGGGGAGAGCGGGAACAGGAAAGGCATGGCAAGCAGGGGAAAGTAACAGCAGGGCGCAGCCAGCGCGGATGCTCGGCAGGCACGATCTGCGCGCCACGCCGCGGCGGTCTGGGGAGGCAGAGAGAGCGCAATCTCGCTCGCAGATCACGAGCAGACCTGCGCCCCGGCGGGCGGAGAATGTCTTAATGCCTTCCTGCGAGGGTTTCACTCCATTGTCCGTGCGCTCGCGCCGCAGATTATTTTGCGAAATGGGAGGAGGAACAGGGGCGGGGAAAATAACTCCGCTTTCCCGCGAAATTGAATTGCTTTCGTCGCGGGTGGGAAGAAATCGAGGTTAAGGCAAGCAGGTGTAACGGTGCGCGGAATACTTCCCGGCCCCCAGGTTCCGACGAACTGGCTGTGCTCTCTCAATTAGCATCCGAGCGGCTGCGGAGGCGTTTCTAAATTTTGCCCGCGGGACGTTTGATAACAAGTGAACACTTGCGCAGCTTGAAAGTGATTGTCAGGCAGTATCGTGGATGGAGAAATAAAATAAGAACAGACGCGCTGTACTGACCTTGATGTTTGCTGGCGCCTGAAATCTGATGAAATTGCACAGGTTTGTTGTAGCATTAAAGATTTGCTGGTATAGATAACCACGTACAGGAATAAAATTTCCTGTTACAATCTCTTGAACTTCTCAGTCAATTCAAACTTTGTTTCGCTGTATGAGAACCCACGAATCAATAAATGTATTAAAGTATCAGTTTCCGTTTGTTTTTGTTTCAAGGACAGAAGACTACCTATGTACCTCTAGACTTGTCACAAAATGACTTGCTGAGGCGGTAATTGGTTGTATACACACACATTTGTTTTTTATTGAAAGTATAAACAACACCCAGTCGTTGTTAACTGCATGTTCAGAATCTAGCCTTTGCTGTTGAAAATCTTGTTCACCTTAAGATGGTGGTGGGACACACTTTACTTTGGCTTTTACGCTGATATATTGGCGGTCTCCAGCTGTAGTCAGACTTTGGAGCGTTTAGGTACCCTTCAGCAAGGTTTTTTATTTTAATTTTTTAATATTTCGGGTGACAACTTGCATTAGCATTGGCACTTTATCTCCAGTATAAAGCATTTAGTCGTCACTAATAAGAGAATACAGAATTTCGGGGTAAGAAGCACAGAAAAGCGTTCATGAATTTTTTCAGAAGTGCGATAAATCGATATAGTTCATGAGACTCAGGAAGACGATCACATTTCTTATGCAGGGCACCACTTTTCCAAAAAATACTGACCGCGAGAAGGACACCATCCTAAGTCTTTATCACCAACACAGTATAAAAGCATTTTGAGTGAACAATGTAGTCAGGTATCTTGCCTGCGTTTTATGCTCTTAGTCAGAAATCTTCAGTAACACAATAGACTGGTTCACAGCTGGGAAGAGTGGAAATGGAGAAGTTTCTACATACCATTTCTTCACCCATTGCTGTATTGCATGTCGCTAGACTCGATCCAGGTGCCAAACCACGAAAGACAAAGTCTTCCAAACTTGAGTTACTACATGACGCATTGTCTTGTGCAGTGCTCATCTCTGGAGGTCCAAAATTTAAAATATTAGAGAAGTGGTTATTGTTGGCTGCAGTTCTATATATTCATGAGCAACATCATAAACTAAGTTCGCCAAGGGTCAACAGAGGATGATGTGAAAATCATACCATATGCAGATGTTGTGGTAATTTGGGAAGAAAATGAGCAGAAGTTGGAATAACAACTGAACACCTGGCAGAGTGTACTTGAAGAAGCAGGCATGGAGATCACCTTAACAAAAACTGAAGTAACGAAGTAAGGAAAAATGGAAAAAATGAATGATATAATTTGCAATGGAAAAATTATGAAAGAAGTATTTAGGAAGTAAATTAACCAAGGAAGGAGACATTACGGAAGAAATTTCGAGGAAAACAGAAAAGTGTGACTTCTGGATCATAAGGTTTGACTTAGACAAAGAAAGATCTGAGCAGAAAACAAAAACAGAGATGCACTTTCTACGTGTTGTCCTCGGTAAGACGAGAAGGGACAGGATGAGGAATGAAATAATACAAAACACCGTGCAGATAAAGTTTGTTAAAAAGAAACCATGAAGACTAACAGGTTTAAATGGTTCGGCCACATTAAAAAAAAAAATCCAACATTTCCGAGAAGAGCCTCAGTAAGGACAAAATCCGGACGAAGAGCAATTGAAGACCGCGAACAAGATGGAGAGACCAATTGATGTGAACCAAAGAGGACTAAAAAGGGAGGAGATGCTAAATGATAGGCTGAGAGAGAAAAGAGAAGCTTGGAAGAGGCTCTGTGAACGACCAGCTTAGGCACAAACGCTCCGTGAAGAAGGAATATCCTAATGAATTATTTCTGTACTTGTACGTAGGTTTGAACTTAAATAGTGGCAACTATTTATTCACAACCGATACAAAAGAGTTACATGTATGCACCTGTTACTGTCCTTCAAAGTGGTCACCAGCGCTGTGTAGAACCCGTTGCCAGCAATGTGGAAGGCGTAGTATACCGTTAGCAGAGCCTGTTCTGTCGATGGTGCGAATGGAGCGGTCTACTGCCTGTCGAATCTCTGGAACAGTTCTGAAGCGATTGCCACGAAGTGGTTCCTTAATATTCGAAATCAAATCAAAGTCACAATGACTTAAGTCTGGGGAGTATGGTGGATGGTACAGTACTTCCCAGTCCCATTGACCGAACAGAGCACTATTTAAGTTCCAACCCTCTTATTTTCACAAATAAGACGTAGTCTTAATGGGACTAGGAACGAAAACTTTCTTTCTGTTGTTTTGTCGAAAACTGACGTTTTTGAGACCGTGACGGTCTACAATGCTGATCCGTGAAAACAAGAAAACAGCAATCAAACACTGTTAATAATGCTATTTATTTACCCAAATAGCGCCGTCACCGGTTTCGAATTGGTAGGTATACCTTTAGATGGCTGTTCATTTATATTACAATAGTTGTTGTTTACATTAGTTTCTGGCTCTTTCTTCAGCAACTGATGTAAATATCAACAAATATAATACAAACGTGAGCAGCCGTTTGAACAGAGAGCTGGCGGTTCTAAATCTCTGCGCTGTTTCCATAATAGTGGCTGGTTGTTCATTTCTTCTTTGCAGGAATCAACCTGTGAAAACTTTCTTATTGGTGCTTAGAACCAGTAAGTTCCCTGGTCTAGTACTTACGTTATTAATACAGTATTTATCTTTTCTACTTTTTCATTTTTTGTGATGAGCAACGCAGTTCTGTGATGTCTGAACAACTCAGGTTTTTAATGTACAAATGAGGCATGTACAAACAGTATTTTTTATTCCCCTGACAAATTTCAGTTGTATGGAACATTCCGTCAGTTCTCGGAGGAACATAGGCGTATTAATAACTTGAATACACAGTATTAATGTTCCACAATGATATTTATTCAGTAGTTCGTTATCAACCGGCTTTCGGCTTCTTAGGCCTGAATTTCCTGCAATCCGTGTGGCAAATTATATGTTGCTCAATCAGGTCAGGCTGTAATTACTAGACTGATTGAGCATGAAAGCAGCTGCAGGCTGAAAAAGAAAGATGCCACGTTAGCTGAACATGCTCTGAATGAAGGTCACTCATATGGTGTGAAATTTGATGTTCGCAATAAAGGAACTACAGGCAGAAAACTAACGTTGCGTGAAATTCTGACCATTAATACGACAATCAATGAAACGTGACCTAGTCCTTAATGACCAAACCATTACTTACCCTTAATAAAATAGCCGCAGCCAGTTGCTATTTCTCTAGCCATTAGATAATACGCTTGTTGTAACTGTTCCACACAGACTTCTCTCTCGCTCTCCCCCCCCCCCCCCCCCCTCCCTCCCCTCCTTTTGTTCGGTCTGTTCATCACATTCAGTACTTTGTCAATATTACGTTGTAGCCTGTGCCATTACTCACTTGTCCCATTGGTTTACACATTCATATAGTTTTAATATTTGAATAAACTGTAATATAATATTTTTTGGAGTGTCTCTAGGTTTTATATTACGCTTGTGTGTCAGCATAGTCATAAAATGTCATATCTTTGTACGCTACGAATTCTCGCTGAAGTTTTGTGGACTATCTGTTTAGTATTAAATTATCTGACGATGGCCTAAGAAACCGAAAGCCAGTTCATAATGAACAACCTCGCAAGAGACCAGTCATTCACAGCATATCGACGCGGCAGTTCAAGCGAATACAAGTGTTTCGGCACCGGAGACTACGTTTTGTAGCGTTACAGGCAATCGAGTTTTTATTTCTCTCGAATGGGGACGGAGACAGTGATCGCGGTAACCGCCCCGCGAGTTTGCTGTGCTCAGAGAACTGTGCGGCTTGTAACTTTTATAAAACTTCTCTCGCCGGGACGGAAAAGAGCCGACACATTTTCGGGGGTGCGCGGTCGCAACCGCGGGGAGGGCAAGAAGAATCCATTCCGGCCGACCCCCCGCAGCGGAGCCCGGGCAGCTATTGCCGCGAAACGAGCCAGCAGGCGACGACAACGTGTGGGGAGGGGAGGGGTCGATAAAAGCGCGAGCAAAGAGGGAATCGGCAACTGGCGCAGTCCAGCCAGCCAGGGATTGTCGCCGCCGTGCCCTCGTCAGCTCTAGTCAGCTTCTCCGTGCGGGTATGCGGTCCTATAAAACCGAGCGAGCTCGCAGCCAAAGGCGGTAGCTGTAAAATACCTTCTTTAGTGCGGCGTTCGCGGCGCGGCGGAGGTCTGCGAGCGGCCACGTCCATTAATGTTGAACAGCGCGCCGGGGCAGAAAAAGAGCGCAGAAAAGGCGAAAAAAAACGGGGTGGGGGGGGGGGGGAAGAAGAAGGAAAGAGGATCAGAAGGGTTGAAGCAGCCGCGCGGCGCTTACCTTGCGGAATGGGGAACGCCGGGAGGACGCGGCAGCGAGAAGAGAAAAAAAAGGGGAAAGAAAAGAAAAACAAGACAAAAGAGCGTCTGCGGCTGGCTAGGCGGCTGCTGTGTCGTAGCGGTCGGTTGGCACCGAAACAAAAGAGCTGCGGCCGGCCGCACAGGAAGGCGCTGCCAACATGGCAGAGGCGGCGCACCGCGGCAGCTGGGGGGCCTGTTCTGTTCCGTCCTGTTCTCTCGTGGCCAGGCCGGCTAATTGGCGCCAGCGGTTACACGTGTTGCGGCGCCCTGGCTCAACGAAACATTCCGGCGTCTCGGCTGCCCACCCACCCCACCCCACCCCACCCCACTCCTCGTTACTTCCATTCACTTTTTTTCCCCCCTAGCAGAGCCGTGTCCCTCTTTACTAAGGCTCGGAGGTAATTTGTTAACTACCTCTATAATGAACAGTTAGTGGGCGATAATACGCTCAGATACGGCCTGATTGACCACGAAGCTATTCATGTGCTTTTTCTTTTTTTTTTTTTTTTTTTGGGCATTTATTTCGCTCGAAATTTTATAAGAGATAAAGCTTTTGTCTAAGAAACCGGTTGCTTCAGCTTTCGCCTAAGCTATATTTCCCGTCATTTTTATATCTAGCAGATTAGATATGCAGTATTACAATTTTTCGTATTCGGTTCTTTAGGTACATAATCGACGAGGTTGAGCCGGAGATTAGGGCGCTGGCGGCAAGACTGCATTTATACGTATTGTATCGACGACAGCGGATACTCCATCTGTTAGAACATCTCTCTGACGGTAATTAGGTTTGCAATTGGGACAAATTACTTCACACCCGGCATAAAGAAATCAGATAACTACTTTGGAAAATCTGTAAATATTTATCTCTAGAGGTCGTACTCAACTTGTGGTTTAATCCAGTATACACGAAGAACGGCAGATAAACATTCCGAGTCTAATAACAAAAGTTGGTGAAAGACTTTAGTGTGTGACAATGTGGAAACACCAAAAACAAAACACATCACCGTGCCTCATACCGTGTAGGAAACACGTTGGCATTGAGAACAGCTTCCAGCCGCCTCGGAATGGATAAATAAAAGCCGTATGCTTTCCAAAGGAATGTTGCAGCATACTTCCCGCAATGTGATGGCAAGTTCGGGTAACGGTGGTGGAAGTGGGTAATACCGAGACCTGGTGACTGTGATGGCCACGAAGGGACGCGACAGTTGATCCTCGTGCTCGCAAAAGCAGCGCGGGAGGAGACGAGGTACGGGAGCAGGGGCCGTGTCGGCTTGGCACACAGATCGCCACAGGGGAACGACCACTGTACCACGGGGTGGACCCCGTCAGCCGAAAAGGTGCTACAGTCATTGGTAGTAGTGTAGCCGTAGGGACCGTGGCTGCTGATATCCTCGCCGAATCCCCGCCATGTTTCACTCTTGGGACATAAACTCGGCCATAAGGTGGAAACAGCATGAAGCAGAGCCCATCGGTCCAATTGACGTTCTCCCATTGCTGTACAGTACAGGTTTTTATGGCTTCGGCACCGCGTGGTCCTCTGAGGGCATTTGCGTCGTTGGTGGGTGATTTCGGAATGTCAACTCATCCTGGAATTCCGTGCTTACGGAGCTCCATTCGGCTGCCAGGGATGACGAGCTGCACATCCAGTGCCTCAGCGAGTTTTGCAGCTGTCGTCCCGTCGCTAGAGTCCCCTCACGTGCACTCCACACACATGTGCATCCGCGATGTGGCTCGGCGACTCGTGATGTTCCGCGTTCCCTGTATGTAAATCTTCGAACTTCTTAAACCTAACGAACCTAAGGACAGCACAAACATCCGTGCCCGAGGCAGGATTCGAACCTTCGACCCTAGCAGCAGCGCGGTTCCGGACTGAAGCGCCTAGAACCGCTCGGCCACAGCGGCCGGCAAGACAGTTCTGTTCGCGACTGAACACTTCCAAAGTGTTGACATTGCAGCAGTACCGTTCGTGGTCTAGAAGAACAGCGCAGTCTGCAGGCTTGGCTAGCGTCTCCAGCACACATTACTCGCCATGTTTCGGTATTCTCGTCCGACCCCTGTCTGTAGGCGGCGTAGCTTTTATCGTGACCTGTCACGATACTGTGAAACGGCTCCCTCGTCGACAGGCCTTCCGGTCGTAACAGAAAGGCGCGCCTCTACAACCAGCTGGTAAGGTACGGAAGTGGCTCGGAACCTGGTGGAGCGTCTCAGAACACGGTGGCGGATGCAGAGAAATCCGCGCAGCTTGTAAGAGGCGGTTAGTCGCGGTAATCCTGCGCTACCGACACCCTCGGCCGTTCCGCCTTTAGGGCCCTGCCCCCCCCCCCCTTGTAGCCCCTGCCTACCCCCCCCTTTTTTTTTACGACGGAACCGCTTTCGCGACCTCAGCCTTTCCTAAACGGTTATGGCCTTGATTAAGGGAGTAATGCCCGCCCTTTATGGCCGAGCCCAGAGATTCGCGCCCGCCGCAGAGCCTGCCTTTTTATAGCGGTTCCGCAAAATTGAAAATCGCGCCATTTTATATATATGTATATGGCGGAATGTATATGGCGGAGTATAGGCCTAGACGTATCTATATATACATCCTGAGGCCCCGCCCCGCCCCGCCCCGCCTCTTTTAGAGAGCCGCCGTAAAACGGCGCGGCCAGCCCGCGTGGCTCGGCTCGGCTCGGCTCCGCTCCCCCTTTTCGGCTTTCGGCGTTCGCAGTGACGCTATTTACTGTTCCGCGCCGTGCCGGTGGCGGCGCAGGCGACCTTTATAAATTATCGCGTAATCGAATTTCGATACGCGCGCGATCCCGCGCTGTCAAAACGCCGGCGAGTATTTACTCTGATGCGAATTGTCCGCGGTTAGCCCGGCCGCGGCATAAACGAGGCACTGATTGCCCGCCATACAGCTGATACGGGCGCGCCGCGTTGCTGCGACTGGAAGCTGTGCGGCGTGTGTTCGGCTGCGGCTCGACCTCTGTTGGCGGCCTCTGCCGGCGGCTTTTACACCGTAGTTCGCACGTGCGCAGAGTGGAGAATAAGAATTAAAACTGTTAGACCGGGAAAATAGCGGTGATACATCGTAACGAGGCATCATCACACAACTTCACTCGGCGTGTTTACTGCGGAAAAACATCGCCCAACTGCAGGGCCTGGGAGGCTGTGGGCGATCGGTCTCGCCAAGGGCGCATGTAGTGGAAAGGGGGGTGGGGGGGGGGGGGAGGGGAGGTGCGGAGTGCAGAAGTTGCCCGCCGCAAAAAGAAAGAAAAAACAACTCCTTAAGAAATAACAAGGGTGTGACATCTGGCGGAGAATGAAGGGGAGGCATTTATTAGGTAAGAGTTGGAACAGTACCGTTTGAGGATTTCATAAATGAAGACAAAACCCGTGACTTTTACGGGAAAGCACCCTGTACGGACAAAAATTGTGACTAATAATGGAATAATATAACAGATCAAACACCTTCACTAATTTCGTTGCGATGTCACATACCACTATAGTGAAGACACAGAGAAGAAATTAGCGAATTTGAGGAATATATCTGCAACAATAAACAAAAGTCTCAAAAATGAAACGAGGAACGAAAGAAAATTAAGACAGTGTCTGTCACTTCCAGTGCCTTTTTACGGAAGTGAATTGTGGGTTATAAACAAACATCAATGAAACTGCATACAAAAATTTGGAAATCTGTGATAAGGTCTTATGGGATCAAACTGCACAGGTGATCGGTCGCTAAGCATACCCACATACATTAAGTAATGTACCTTACACGACCCGGAGGACTCCAATGTCCGACGGGGGGAGGCGCGCGGACCGTGCCAACGCGCCTCAGACCGCGCGGCCAAATTGCATACAAGCAACACCGATGAGATTACTGACAGCAGGAAAGGAATGTTCGAGAACAGAAAGGCTCTGGAATTCGGAAATTAGGAAGGAACTGAATAATATATTCAGTTTCCTCAGTAAAATACAAGAAAATAGGCCAAGTTGGAACTAACATTTCGAACGAATGAGTGAATGCAGTGTCAGTCGTGGAAATAAGTGTTCTTTGCGGTTGTGAGTGTTATGCGGGTGCTATGTGAATTCGAGCGTAGGAAAAGTCTTGGCGCTCGTATGGTGGGTGGTTCCGTAATCAACGTAGGCAAAGCGCTCGGTACTTCCAGAGGCACTGCAGCGGAGAGTTGTACCGCGTGGTAGGCTGCACCATCGCTATCCCCACGCCATTTTCCGAGCAAATCGTATAAGATTGCCTTCAAAACCATTCTCATGCATTCCGAGCGTTTTGATTTCCTACACGGTGTTAGGCACGGTAATGTTTTTTTTTTTTTGGTGTTTCCATGTTTTTGTTCACCCTCTGTACATTCGCCGCAAACCACTGCACCGTGGTATGTCGCTACAGGCAAGCAAAGGGAAATGGTTTATCCCACTGATGGAATAGTGTTGCGCTCGATACGATGGTTTTTGACAACAGCGGAAATGTTGCAGCTGTCATGCCAGTCCAAATTCCAAATAGAGCGTTGTTTTCATTTACTTCCATCTACTCGGCACGTGTTGTAGCAGTTCTGTTCCTGTTCAAATTTAGAAATGGATTGTGCGATTTTGTTGTGGCTTCTCTAAAGGCGTCTGCAGAGATTTCAGTGCGTACCGGGAATGCAGACACGTAGCTGCATACAAACTAAAATTAAGTACCTGACTTCCTTTTCGAGGTAACACGTAAAACATTGCTAACAATTTCGCCACTACCTGTTGCAAGCCTGGGACCCATCTCGTAGTAGACACTCTCTCATCAAAACCCGGAAGGAATTTAAAGCATATCGAGAAACCTTGGAAATAACGAAACTGACTCTTCTAAACAGACTCTTATACACACAGTACCGAAAGTTGAAATTTCCTTGGACAACTTCTAGTCCCTTTCAACATGTATTAGGAGTCAAGGCAAGGTGACTGCTTGTCACCATTACTGTTTAACTGTGTGCTGGAAAAATTATAACAGAATGGAAAATAGAGGAAGGAATACAAAAAGTTAATAACTACATAAAATGGGTAGATCGTAACAAGCAACAAATTATTTGGTCTCTGCAGCCAACCTCGTAATAACAGGCAGAACCTCATAGAATGCAAAGAACACACTAGACCTTCTGTAGGGAACACCTGTGAAGGGACGTTTGCAAAGGAGAATACATGACCAATAAAAGTAACTCTCAAATTTTTTAAAAAACAAAGCATGACAACATTAAGATAACACACAGCTTTAAATACCTGTGTGAAAACATAAACATAAAAAGTGGAAAAAGAAACAGTTATCAGAACTGACAAAATGAAAAAAGAGACTTCGTGAAAACTCAGAAATCTGTACAATAAAAACGGTTTTAAGGCATTATAATACAGTTCTAAAACCGGAAGGCCTTTACGTGTTAGGAACACTATTTTTATCTGGATCCAAAGTGGCGTTAGAAGATTAGTAAAAGATAGATAGAAGAATCTTGCTGAAATTATTAGATCCAATTAAGAGAAAGATGGCAGTTGGGTTTTGAGAAACAAAGGAAATATATCTGCTCCTCCTGCTCTAAAATATCATACGAATATCTGGGAAAGGCGTGTTACCCATCAATGCGCATCTAGAGAGAAGGACGGAAGACAGAGTAACAAAGAAGATCCACGTATTGTTCCAGAACAGGACAATAAAGGAAATGGGTGGGGAGGCGAGACAAAAAAAGGATCTACGGCGAGTGCGCTAGCCCGATTTCCCAGAAACTTGGCGCAGTGGAAGAAGGGTCAGAATAAGAACACTTGTCTCGGCTTATTCGACCGTTTCTGAGAGAACGAACCTCGAAGTTTTCGACCTAGTAGATGCTTTCTAGCGCGCGATAAGCTCGCCTCCTCTGGTGGCACAGTGGCTGGCGTACCAGCCCCTCACTTTTGCGTCCGATGCTCGAAACCCGATTATCGTTTTCATTTATTTTGTTTCATTCATTTATCTACCAACTTCCGCAGAAGGTTAATACACAAGGTGGGGGATATAAGAGCGCTATATTAATTGTAAATTACAACTGGGTTTCACAATAAATTTCGTAGATTAATTGTATAATACATGTGTATATAGCACAGGGTGTTCCAAAAAGAACATACGTATTCCGAATGCATATAGTTATTAAACTTTAAGACATACGAATATGAAACTTTACGCACATATTTACGAACATCTCAAAGTTCCTGCCTGGAAGGCGGCGCGTGGGTCTGCTCCTGAAAACTGAAGGGTATGCCGAATATAGGAAGCGAGTAGGAGCAGGAAAAGTGAAGTACTGCGGTACTGCGTACGAGTTATAACTCTTTTACTTAACTTTGCGTACAGATGAGCACATAGGTGCGAAGCCGTACAGGTATCGACGCCAAGAGCTACTAGTAGTCAGACAAACTATCACTGAAGTAACAAAGTCTGTAATGACTAGCCCCCTATGAAGTAAACGCTAAGTTGCTCGGTCAAACGCGCAGCATCTGGAGCGGCGCTCGTAGAGGTGCACAGCGCCGGCTAGAGGGCGCTATCGTCAGTGTCGGTATCGCACTGCCAACCTACCAACTTGCACCTACGCCGTGGCATCGTAGCTATCGGTACCACAAAATTAATAATTGGGTTTCGAACGTGGGGCGCAAAACTGGGAATCCGAGACGATAGCCACCGAGACACAGCTTCGGCTAGGCTGTTTACTCGCGAAAATGCACATTAATGACCTCGAAAACTTTGACCGTGGTTTTTTCAGAAGCGGCCGAATATCTACGGATAAACCGAGACACGTGTCCGCTTATTATGGCCCCTCTCCCACTGAGCGAAGGTTCTGGGAAATGGAGCTATGGCACTCGTCGTATTCGTTTCATTAGAAGAAATGCTCTTTGAACACACTTTACTCGAGAAAGAGAAATTCAGACAAGCAGTCAATAAATTTCAGCGTGTTCAGGAAGGTAAAACGCTCTGAAAAATAACTCGGACTACTCCTCGTCAATGGGGTGGACAGTCGCGGCCGATGTTTCCGTACCCTTTTAGATGTATATGAATTTTGTGTCGACTTGTGCGACTTCCGCCATTTCTCTGTCTCGCGTCAGTCTATCTCGGAGTAAATCCCCACCCCCGAGTGTGTGTGTGTGTGTGTGTGTGTGTAGCAGCAGACAGTGAACGATTCCCGTGAACAGGACGAGGTGAGGTAAGGGTTACGCCGGCCTGCGTGGGCGCCTGTGGAAATATTTGGGCACCGCCACGGCCGCCGGTAAACAGGCGAGCTGAGCGGAGCTGCGGGCGGCGCGTTTTATGTTCATTTCGCATCCTAAAATAATAACACATCCCTAACTCATTTCGCGTCTGTTTATTCACAAACACTGGGCTCGCCGCTCCCAGCTTCGATGGCTATTGACTTTTAATTTTAAAACATGCGACCGGTACACGCGCTTTGCTTTAATTTGAAAACACGCCGTCATTCACTTCTCGATTCTCGGCGCCGGGACGTGTAATTCTTATGAAAGCATGCTCGCGTCGAGTTCACAGCCCACTGGCAGAGGGGTGCGGCGCGCGCTTTTCGGCCGCATATTTTAAAATGCCGCGCCGCCTGGTCTATTTTTCGAGAATGTCGCGCGGCCCGGTCGCGTTATTGGCATCGGTTCTGCTGCCGGCAGCGCGCAGCGTCGGTCAGAAAATTGTTTCGTAACAGCGGTGACTGGCGCGGGTTTGTCATGGCGACAACTCGCTCCCTGGCGCAGTGGGTTCGATGCGTGCGCAGTTCAGCTGCAGCTTGTTGTGGTTGACAGATCGCGTCTTTCGTTATTAATGCTAATTTTGATTCGCTCTTTTGCCCACGCCTCGAAACGATCACTGAATAACGGCCTCAATCTTCTTTCTAAGAATTATTACACGAAATACAAACGAAAACGCAACGTAGCCAATAACTAATTTTTAAGTTGCTTTTATTAACAGAATGTTGGCAAAAAGGATACGACATATAAAGTTCAGTAAAATGCCTCTTTCGTAATTTGGTGCGGAAAACAAACTGAAATTAATATAAAATATCGGAGCGGTTTGGCACGAGAGTAACTACATTTGCTCAAAAAAAAAAAAAAAAAAAAAAAAAAAAAAAACGGTGGATAAAAACATACATATGACATTGTATAATGAATAATTCCAGGGTAACGGCAATACTTTAATTAGTAATCTTTCTTCTTTGCTACACTCTTGTTTCGGCCATAGTGCCGTTCTAAAGTAGTTATGTAGGGGTTACATTTGGTGAGTGTATTTACTTGCCACGAAATTAATTACCCATTAGTCTAGCCAGCAGTATCTGAGACTAGAATATTCCCTCTTATATTATTGACGTTAGGTCCTGCTTGCCTGTCATGCAGAAATATATTGAATGTTCACTATATAATAAATTCACGTACCATGTATTTGTACTTGGTTAGTGATTCGTATCAACATAATAAAAAGTAATTGTGATTCTACAGTCACACTACCCGGCAGGTAACCGTCGTTGTTCTAGGACAGACAGTGCTTTATAGAGCAGTTGAGCGTCAACACGTAGCCTCACTTAAGTTACACACCTGGTCGCATGAACAGAAGCGGCACTTGGTAAAACCACTTTCACCTTCAGACTGTTGTTGAGTCTTCCTGTGCATAGCCGCAAGGTTTCCTATGGTCTGTGTGTGTGTGTGTGTGTGTGTGTGTGTGTGTGTGTGTGTGTGTGTGTGTGCGCACATCCGAACCCGAACAGATGTATGGTAGACAGTGAAATCGACTCGCATTGAAGATTCCTAGGTTGTTTCGGCCTGTCGAACGGTAATAGAAAGGGATGACATTGCAACTTCCGTTAAGTCATACTTAATCACAGCAGAACATCCCTCTGGAGCTGCTGTAAAGGAATTTCACAGCGGCCGGCTTACGTTGTAGAGTACTTATGCGGCATACTCAGTAATACTGTACAAAGGGCGCAGAATATGTTAATGCATGACATTCAAAAGTGGGAAAACTTGCGAAAACAGCGAAATTTTTGTTCACATTATCTTGGCAAAGATTGCAGTGGATGTTTTCTTCCGATTCTGTACGAGCCAACTTTTTCCTCTTTTATTTCCTAAGAATTAAATTTTAATTCAAAATGTTCACCGGTTTACATTTCAACGGTTAAATTCTAGATATGGAAAGCCCATAAGTTGTTTGAATATAAAACACAGAAGTACTATTAAAAAAATTTTTTTTTGTTCATGATACATATAATTATATATTCCTCAGAAAACACAGATTACTTATTTGCTACCCATTCTCAAAGGTAGCAGGCCAATGAACTTTTTTTTACAGAACTTATAACAGTTGTTACATAATACGATGTAAATAAAACGCTGTTCGACTTTAACGCTACTTCAGTATTCGAACAGTTGGCAGTGCAGTGTTTGGTTACAAGCGCGGTTGACTTTCCAGAAGGTAAACTAATACCAGTTTTGATATACGACAAGTTGTAATTTTTCATAACGCGCGTGGTAAATAATATAGACAAATCGCTGCCATGCTCAGCATGAGTTAGATAACTGCGGCAGATATCGCTAGACAATTCAAAGACGAGAACCGGATTGACCCTACAGCTCAAAAGGAACAATCAAAGCCGGCCGAAGTGGCCGTGCGGTTAAAGGCGCTGCAGTCTGGAACCGCAAGACCGCTACGGTCGCAGGTTCCAATCCTGCCTCGGGCATGGATGTTTGTGGTGTCCTTAGGTTAGTTAGGTTTAACTAGTTCTAAGTTCTAGGGGACTAATGACCTCAGCAGTTGAGTCCCATAGTGCTCAGAGCCATTTTTGAACAATCAAAGAACTTTGATGCACTTGAAAAGACGAATCTATTACAAAAAACCGAGTAGCGTACACTCAGTGACCCAAATTAGAAAGTAAGGTTCTAAAGGAAAATGGACAGGAGGTACGTCCAAAAAAGATTCGCAGAGCATTGAATGAAAGTGACTCTGGGAAGAGTGGCCAGGAAGAAACCGTATGTAAAATTCAAATGGCTCTGAGCACTATGCGACTTAACTTCTGAGGTCATCAGTCGCCTAGAACTTAGAACTAATTAAACCTAACTAACCTAAGGACATCACACACATCCATGCCCGAGGCAGGATTCGAACCTGCGACCGTAGCGGTCGCTCGGTTCCAGACTGTAGCGCCTAGAACCGCACGGCCACTCCGGCCCGTATGTAAATAAACATGATCGAATGAAGAGGCTATAGACTCTTGTTACGAAGGAAGGAATAGTGGAACGAGGTCGTTTTTACCAACGAAAGTAAATTTAACGTTTTTGGGTCGGATAGACGAAGATTGGTGTAGCGGAAGAATGAACAGTTGGAAATCACGAATGTAAAGCCTACTGTAAAGCACGGAGGCGGCAGTGTTCTTGTCTGGGGTCTGTGGCTCCTCATTTACGCCGGGCGCATTAGTGTTCGTCGCTAGTATTTTGTACAAATATGTGTAGCTGAACATACTGAAAACAATTGACGCCAAAGTTCTGAAAAAATGTGGTATCAGAGACATTCGAGTTTTACCATGACAGTGACCATAAACATTAGGCAGAAACATGTTTTGTACAGTTGCCCGAAAGCCGTACAACCGCCACGTAAATCACCAGACTTCAACCCTATTGAGAAAGTCTGGGGTGGATTGGAGTGACGTATTAGAAATATTTACCTTCCTAAAGGAGTATGAAGCGTGTGTGAAAAGAATAATGGGATGGTGTGTGTACAGACTATTAAAAATTACCATTAGCAGTATCCCGGAGCATTTGAAAGAAGTGATATAATAGAATTACTACCCCACAATAGATTGAAATATGCGTTTTTCAGAAAAAATTTGTCTTGAAATGATAGTTCTGTAAAAAGTATCCGAATATTAAAATAACTACAAAATATTTTTTTAAATCACGTAATTAAAAAAACTGTAAATTGTATTAATAAAGTTTATGCTGTTATTTACAGTATGTACAAGTTGTTATGTTAACTTGCATATATTTTTTGTTTTGTTCAGAATAAAATTATGATGCTACAAAGTAAAAATTTCGTAGTGTCCGAATGTTAACAACTCCATTGGAACAGGCCTCGGAAGGCCCAACGGTACCGACCTACCGCCGTGTCATCTCCAGCGCGCAGGCGTCCCTGGATGCGGATATGGTAGGGAGGGGCGGGGGCACGTGGTGGGTACACCGCTCTGCCAGCTTTCGCGGCCGGAGACGCCGCTTCTGAATGAGCCAGCTCCTCAGTTGGCCCCACAAGGGGTGCTCAGCAGACCAGAAAGGTCCCCCATCCAAGTGCTGGCCAAGACCGACAGTGCTTAATTTCCGTCATCTGACGGGAACCGGTGTTACCACTGCGGCACGGCCGTCGACAAACATCAAGGTTACTCGCTGCATTTATCGCACTGTTCTCCCGTACCCAGTACCTCCTGTTCTTTTTCGGTGTTTCTAACTTACAAGCTTCGGTAACTTCGTCTTTTAAACAGGTTACGATTGCACCTGACACTGAAGCGGGAGCCTGATCTGCGCTGTCTCGTTGCCTTCGTGACGTATCGCTCCAGTAGAGCACTCTTTCTCGTCGTGCCGGTGTGACCCGCACAGTGGAGACGGTCGGCACCCCCCCGCAGGCTGCCGCCACCTACACAATGGCCGGGCCAGCGCACCGGATCCTCGCTCCATTTTTACGGCCCGGCCGCCGAAAGAACCCTTCGCCATTCACCGCGGCCTTTTCACCCGTCATCCCTACCACCGCCCTTTTTGTTTGTTTTTATTTCCGTGCAGCATTTCCTCCACCTAAAGAACACTTGCTATCGTCAGTCCGCCAATATTGTCGAGATCGATCCCATTGTAATACGACTGCGACCGCGATTCAGACCTCTCTATCTGCCTTTTTCTCTCTCGCTGAATGGTTAGACCGAACGCCAGTGAGACCAGTCGATAAAAGGAACATCAGAGACGTGCCGTGGACGTGGCTGCAAACATTCGCCTCGTATTCTATAAATGACGGGTTTGTTTACAAATAACTCTTCTGCTACAAGTCACAATTTTATTTTATTTATGTTTTACACGATGCATTTCGGGAAATGATTCTCATTTTCGAGTGCGTGTCTCTGTGTTCTATTCCAGTTTTTCGTAATTTTTTGATATGTCAAGTTCAGTATCGTCCTGTTGACTTTACTGAAATATAAAAAAAACGCAATTTTTTGTTGATTATCATTTTATCTACTTAGTGTCGAATTTTGACAGAACATCTCCTTAAATGTCTTATGTTCCATTTTTTGCAGCGTGTAATACATGTTAAACATTACTCACAGTTTTCTGTGTGCACAGTATACGTTGAGAATAACAAACGTACATAAACAGTTACAGACATGTTTTTAAATGTAGTCAACAGAAATAATGTTACAGGTCTTCCACAGAGTATGAGCAGGTGTTTACGTGTGTATTACTGTTTCTATTTAAGTATACTGTCGAAGCATCGTACTTAAAAATAGTAACACGCAGAAGTAAGCACCATTGTAAATACACATAAGGGAATCACGATTCAGGTTGTTAAGATAAATGCCCTCTGTCCGAAAGTATATCATACTCTGTGGAAAACCTGTAATCCCATAAAATTTCACACACGTTTTTGACTACATCTAAAAACAACTTTGTAACTGTTTATTTAAGTTTGTTATTCTCGATGTACGCTGTGCGCAGAAAATTGTGTGTGACGCTTAACATGTGTGAGAGACTACACATGCGTATATAAGGAAATTGCAAGTGCAAGTTCTACCAAATTTCGTCACTAATTACGTATAAAGATAGACAATCAACTAAGAACAGCGCCTTCTTAAATGTATTGCAGTAAGGCCAACAGAACAATGCAGAACGTCATACTTAAAAAACATTACGAAAAATGGAATATTACACGGAGAAAAACGCATTTGAAAATGGAAATTATTTCCCGAAACGCTTCGTGTAGAACATAAATAAAAGAAAATTGTGACCGGCAACAGGAAAATTATTTATGAATAAACCAATTGTTTTTACAGTTGTATACTTTCACAAACCATTTCTAATGGATCAAATAGGATAATGCGGTAAGTATTTCCCCAACTATTCAAACGTGATGCTATCTGTGGGGGAAGTTGGTGTGTGCTTCGGTGAATGCGTGGTGTGCGAGTCGCTACACAAACGCAGAAGTTGCGCATTCGTTCGTCAGTTTGTCCAGAGATTCCCGCCCCCTCCACGCCATACTTCACCTAACTCGCACATCTCCCATCACATAGTCCATACAGGCCTCTACGAACCAATCCAGATGTCTTATACATTCTGCGTAGACTGTCCTTCGACAGTGTATTCTCAGTCTCTGTACCAAGCGACAGGCTCCAGTTGCTTTCTCTATCTCTTATTTGCAGAGAACCACTACTCGAGAAATACTTTGTGACAGTTGTGCTTTGATCACGGTACGTATATCTCGCATATGGATCAGAAAATGAGCTGCGAGAGATGATGACGCGTATAGATGCATAAAGACAATAACTCCTCCCTCGCTCAGCAACCGGATAAAGAGTAGAATAGAATAGAAAAATCGCAGGATATCGGTATGAATTATTCATCTTACGGTGACACCAGATGAGACACGGGTGCCTTTTCTCAGTCGTGAAACGAAGTGTCTGTCAGTTCAATGGAAGCTCGCACACTTACGATAAAAAAAAAAAGTTGAGCAGGCGCCAGTGTTGAAAAAAATGGTAGAAGCGACGTTCTGATACAGCGATGACGCAATCCTCACCAACTTCGCTCCAAAGGGCGGTACAGTGAGACGCGCTCCCTACCAAGGAACAAGCTCCATCCATCATTGCGCAAACACCCATCGTCTTTTGTTAGGTGGGGATCCCGCACCACTATATGCTCATTCAACCACTTACGTTCTAATGTATGTTTGCCGTCTGAGTTATCGACCGTTATGCCGAGCGACGCGCTTACGTTTTATTTCTCACGCGTCGCAGCTATATGGCGAAGGATATTTAATCTCAAGTTCGTGACCTTTGTTGTCTCTACGGCGTATTTTGTAGACCAGTCTCCAAGAGAAGGTCCTTGTTCTTAGCTCTCTTCCCCTTCCATCGATTGGGCTTAAGATGTAGTCGCTTTGAACTCCTTTTTCGCATTAGCGTTCTAAGTTTATGACTTGGGACGCGTATGACCATAGTTGTTTTTGCGCCCTAAAACAAAACAAAACAAAAGAAACAGCATTGCGTGAAAAACGGCCGGAAAGGCTGCACATACGCACCGTCGCGTCGGCAGAACACGGACTGCAGTTTCTTCGCGACAAGAAATTGGGAGTAATTTCTGATGCTCGTCCCTCACCGGGCCGGGATCCTAGCGATTTCTGATGTTTCCAACCACGATCGGCTCTCTCCGTGGTCGTACCTTCCGGGCCGTGCCGCTACTGCAGTGGTCGAAGCAGACTTGTAGAAAGCGGTCGGAGCGGCTAGGTAATCGTGTCGTCGACGTCGTGTAAAATGTGTACGGCCACAGGGAGATGACGTGCACAAGTTTCGCAGGTATCGTGTGACAAATTTGTGAGAAAAATATATGGGGGATGTTGTAACTCGTATGCACATAGTACCTCTTTGAGCGCTCCGTACCGTGACCATTCTGCTATTAACCCTAAAATGTTAAATTACTACTAAATTAAAGTTTAATGCTCCACATTTTATTCGAAGGAAGTCATAACGTATAGGTTATGCATCAGTTAATTACCGTTATTAGATCTCCGACGGCATGTTGCATAGCAAATTAAGTACAAAAATCGTGTTTAAAATTCTACAGCAGGCGTAAATTTTACGAGGTTTGGGTAATCGGGGGTTAAATGGTTTCCTTCATCCTAGAACTCTCTCCAGAGCAGTAAAATGAGCCGGCGTCCCTATACTTGTGGCTTTCTTTCAGTGACGTCAGCATCCAAATACTGATAAAACACGGGTTGCGGTGACTGGAAATATAAATGTATTTCCATATTTGAACACAGGCAAATTATTCGCGTACGAATATTCGGAAAGCGAGGACAAACCGGTATCTTTTCCGTAAAGAAATGGATTTGCAACTATATTATTTACGAAAGTTGCCTGGGGAAAAAAAAAAATTGTGCAGAGACGAAGTAGTGTGAGTTACTCGTGCTAATGTAGAGAGACAGAGCAACTATTGACGCAGTGTCAAAACGTGTGCGTAGAGCAAAGTTTGGAGGAGGCGCTAGGATAGGAAGCGGGGCTGTTTGCCGTGCTTAGCGGCCGCGCCGGTGATAATCACCGCCTCTGCCTGCAGCCCGGCCTCGTTCACAGCACGGCACGGCACGGCCTGGCCTGGCCTTCGCCGGCGGGCACCGCGCGCCTCGGCCAGACACAAACAGACAGAGGCGCTCTCCTACGCAATGCCGTTCAGTTGTTTCTTACCCGGCGATGCTCTCCCTACGAGTGCCCTGACAACTGGAGATCGTGTACAGGGACGACAGCTGGGGTCTCTCCTTACACGATTCTCAGTTCAGTCTCCAGTTTGCGTGTCATCTCCAATAACGCCGATGTCGACTTTTTCTCCCACACCTTGAGATTGAATCAGTCATGTGCGTACCGTGAAAAGAAATTGGCGACTGAATTAGAGCTAATTCGAAGGCGCAAAGGAAATCAGTTATAAGAATATGCCCTCGACTGTTGATTGTCTAACACTCGGTCGTGTAAGCCGAAAATTGAGTGCGTTACCAGTACTAGTCAGCTTTCAGATGCGAACGAGGCGAGCAAATTCTAATATCGTGGTGAGATCTGGTTTTAAGAACTTCGGACACGGTCTTAGGTATAATTTGGCGCTGTCCGCCCCAGTAGCTGAGTGGTCAGCGTGACGGATTGCCGTCCTCTGGGCCCGGGTTCGATTCCCGGCTGGGTCGGAGATTTTCTCCGCTCAGGGACTGGGTGTTGTGCTGTGTTCATCATCATTTCATCCCCATCCGGCGTGCAGGTCGCCCAATGTGGCGCCGAATGTAATAAGACCTGCGATATGGCGGCCGGACCTGCCCCGCGAGGGGCCTCCCGGCCAATGACGCCAAACGCTCATTTCCATTTCCATTTGGCGCTTGCAGCGGCCTGCACACGTTCAATTTTTACTGATAATTCTAGTTTGCAAACCTTCAATATATTGATCCGACCTCACACGGTCGATAACCTGTCAGCTGTCAGCGCGATTTTACGAGGTTAAAATGTCGAAAATCCAAAAGAAAGCGTTTGCTGCAGTTACGTCAGCTATAGCTTGCAAGCAACAGAAAACAAAAAGACGGAATGGATCCGAGAATGGTTGGGGAAAAAAAGGAGGGACTGATCACGCGTTGATTTACTGACTGAAGTCAGAAACGTGCACCCGAAAGATTTAATGGTTTACTGGCGAGCCCTACCTCTTACGTCAGGCTGTTAGCGTTGATACGAGATAAAACGTTGATGAAAGAAACAGTAGCAATTCGACGAGAGATTAGGAGTAACTTGGAGATTTCTGGCGACAAGGAGCTCATTCTAATGCTCCAAGTGTAGTTCTATGATATGAGCTAGCACAGTCAGTAAAATTCTGTGGAAACCTGCGAAACAGTTACATATGCCTGGCAAGGATCTGTTCAAACAATTTACGTATAACCCTTTTTTTTCGCTTTGTGATACGTTGGTGAAACTGACGTGTATTTCGCACACCTCTTTCTAGTCAAAGCAGAGATACGAACTGTTTTTCGATATGGTAGCGTTTTTTCCAAACTGCTGTACCACATTTTCAAATCAATGAAGTAAGCACTGTCATAGGGAATCCTCCATTAACCATTCTAAAGTGGTATAACAGTGATTACCAATGCACTGGCCTATAAAAATTCTTTCGTGTTAAGACACCTTAAAAACTGAATCTGATGTATGGTACACACAACAGCGTATTGGAAGATAAACAGTCAGCACTAACTCCGGATGCCTGTTTCCGGAAGCTCTGTCAACATCGGCGTGGAGAATATTGTCAAACCGTCAATACTTGACCCCACGCGTTCAGTACGTATTGGCAATACTGAGAATATTTTGAGGTCCATCAATACTGCTCGTCAATGTTTCTAGTATTGACAACATGTCAATACGCGCCCTCAGGCGGTCGTTACATTAACAGCTCGACAATATTATTGATCGTGTGAGAGCCCCTAAACGATTCATTGTCATCGACTTTCCGACATCACGCGAACTAACAGTTGAGTTGTTTATGCTTACCAACGATTTCTTCCAAGTATTTGATGCTGAAAGGGCGAGGAAAAAACACATCTTCGTAGCCTCTGATGATGTCTCCCACAGCAGGGAGCGAAACGTGAGCCACAAATTGTGCGTAAGACCGTCTTATGAGTTATAAAAGACTGTAGTTTATGTAGGTGGCCTTTCACGACCTTCTTTATTAAGTAAGGTGCGTTTACCTTGTACATTACTTCCGTACATCATCGTGATCTATGTCCTGGTTGAACAACACGAGGGGATAGCCCGCAACACTCTTATCTCACTCCGTTATTAATTATTGAATCGCTTTTGTCCTTACGTTCTTATAATTTGATCCGCTTTTCTGTATAAATTGTAGATAGTCTTTCGAAAATAAACTTAACATCAAAATTGCGGATAGTAGACAAGTGAGATATTTCTAATATGGACGAAGAAAGGAGGATATCAGTAGCAGATTAACACAGGCGAAGAGATCATACCTCGCTAAAAGAAATCTACTTTGATCAAACATGGCCTTTATTTCGAGCGGTAACTTATTGAGAACGCACGTGTATGGAGCGCAACATTCTTTGACTATGTCTCTTGGACTGTGAAAAAAAACGGAGAAGAAAAGAGCCAAAGCGTTCGAGATATGGAGTTGCAGAAAGGTTCTGAAAACTACGTGGACCGATAGGAAATGAGCAGATTCTTTGCAGAATTGGCGAGGAAAGGAATATATTGAAACACTGACAATTAGAAAGCCGAGACGATAGAACAAGCGTTAAGACATCAGGGAACAACGCCTATACTGCTAGTGGGAGCTGTAGAAGGCAAAAACTGAAGGGGAAGACCGAAACTGAAATACATCCAACAAATAATTGAACACATAGGGTGCAAGTGCTTCTCTGAGAACAGGAGTTTCACACGAGAGCTAGCGGTCCGCACCGGATCAATCTGTCGAGGCATCACAAATCACAACATTAACTTCTTTGACTACCGTGGATCTGTACGATGTTATTAAACATAGAGCTGACCGATAGTGCTACGTGAATACCAAACACAGGGACACTGAGGCACTAGCTATCTATAACTAACAGTTAAAGAGCGGCTAAGTGCCAGCGCAGTTCCCAAGGCGATACAGAAAGAGTAGAATCACATCAGTCTCAAACCTAAGACCAGTAATACAGTAGAACTCCAGCAGATTTCAACATTTTTTAAATCGCTGCGTCAGCGCACGTGACACAAGATCTGGGGTTCCTAAACTTTTTCTTGCGGTGGGACACTTTGGGAATCCCGGTACTTTGATGGAACGCCTTGCTTATTTTAAAGGTGAATAATTTTTTTTTTAAATAACTGGTTTTATTCCGTGTTCACTACAATTTTAAATCATAGCTGAGAGCACAAAAATAAAAATTAAAAAATAGTTAGTATCGTCAAAATGCCGGGAAAAACGGCATGTTATTAATAGTTTTTCACGTGGTACCAGTGTTCCACGGAACGGAGTTCGGAAAACTGCGCTAGAGGTAGACGTAGGGGGCCAAATATTCCAATATATCCGGGAAATAATCGAGGAGGTTAGGTGTAAACGGAGCTATGAGACGAAGAGATTGGCGAATGGGCGAGTGTCGTGGCAGGCCGCATTAAAGCGGTGAGAAAAATGGTTTAAAGAGTGAAGTAATCGTGTGTCTGGAGGTTGGTTCGAACTCCACAGAGCCTTACTAGGGGTGGCCTTTGTGCAATTTTTGGTCAGACTTACGCAGACAGTTATAAGGGGGGGGGGGGGGGGGGGGCTACAAATTAGCAAAGATTTGCTGAGGTGAAAAGAAATGAAAAGTGGCAAAAACCGGTAACTTGACGGGGTATCGAATTCGAGACCTATTGAACCGTAGTCGGACACTTTACCCGTGTGCCGCCGAGCCGAGACTCGTAACAAATGAATAAATAAAAAAATATCGAGATATGATGTGGAAAGAGATACAAGCGGCACGTGCAGAAAGTTGTATCGTTGACGGGGGAGCAGCAGTTGTCTGGGCTGCCGGAACTAGGTGGCAGGAGTGGAGGGGGTGGAATCCTGGCGCCAGATTAGAGGGGGGGGGGGGGGGGAGAGTTGTGGCGACCGCAGTGTTGTGTGGGCCGCAGAAGCGCGGCCTGTCAGGGGCAGCCTGCGGTTTGGCAGGGCCGCGGCGGCGGCGGCGGCATTACGTTTTAACGGCGACGGGCGCGCTCGTGTCGGCGGCCGGCCGCGCGTGCATTTTACATCGCGCCCGCCGCAAACAGCGCCGCGCCGCGCCGCCAGACATCGATAACCTGACACGTGGCCGCGGCGCTCGCCTCGCCTCGCCAACCCTTGCCGCCCCCTTCCTTCGCCCCTGCCCGGCCCACAGCTTCCGCCTGACCCAGAATTTCCGAGCTGACAGCACAATCTGACAGCCCCACCCTGACACCTTGCACCGTGTCGTCCCGGAGATCGCAAACACCTGCTCAGAGTTAGGAGGTGTCATTCGTGCTTCCCGTACAAAAATCTCGATTCTAACCATTACAGAGCATTTTACATCCACATTTTTGTACCTTGCAGCGCTCCGTACCTTGTGAAGCGGAGAGTACGAACTATAGCGGAATCCTTCGTCAGATACGATCAGGCGGAATGTCTTCGTAAATGCGAGTGTTCGGAAATTCCCGTTAGAGACTTCTAGGACTGAGCGGAGTGCGTGCAAAATATTTGCAATAGGAGACCGTGTCCGGAAACGTACAGTTTTGGTCGTACGAGGGTTTCAGTTCAGACGTTAAACTCGTCCACTGTTGCTTGATGAACTGAATTAGGCGTGACGCAGTACAATTTTTAGGTAATAATTCGAAAGCAAACGTAACGAAACATCTGTTCATCACTTAAGCACATTTGTCTGTATTAACACTTAAACTTTACGTGTTGACACTATTTCAAAGCGAGTAAGAACCCAACATACTGTACGTACTGAAGCATTACACACTGCTCAATGTGGCGACCACCACCGTCGTTACAGAATGTTCTGGTACACACTGTCCATCCCACCTGTTCTCTCTTCAATGTCTAGTGCAGCGGCCAGAACTCTTGTCTTGTAAATTGAGCTTTGCGTAGGACCCCATTGTGTGTAACATAATGCACGTCATCTTGTCTACCCTATTGCATACCAGGACAAGCAACTTTTCTCTTCCCCTCAGCATACGTGGACGCGTTACACATCTAAATTGAAACCGTCCGAACATAGGTTCCTGTTCAAAATATTATATATTCACTCACTCCTGCAAGTCGCTGAGTTTCTAACGGGAATTTCCGAATACCCTGTATATGACTGACTCGAAAAACATTTGGCGGATAGAACACAATACGTTACTTGACGGCGAAATTTTTACAGAAACGAAAGTAACATTGGGTGTAACCCAGAGAAGGATACCAGTCCCTCTATTTTCAGCGTACTTCAACCATTTATCAAACAGGATCAGCGACACAAATAGGTTTTTGGATTTCAGCTCTCTTTAAATGTAGGTAAATGTACGGTAATTCATATAAACGAGAAAGAACCGTGTAGTACGTCATTACAAGATTAATGGTGAACATCTCGGTCATGTCGTATCGTAAAAGTAAGAGGGCATTCAATAAAATAGAGAGACAAATTGATGTAGAAATAAAACAATTTGTAGTAGTAGTTTTGTGTACTTTCATGACTTTACGTTCGTATCCAACTTTACGTTCGTATCCGACTTTACTTTCGTATCCACCGGGATGAGCTGAGAACAGCTGACGGGTAAAATTTCTTTTGTTTATAAGCTCAGTATTGCATTTCCACTTAGTTGAACAACGCTCAGTGACCGTTTTTTGCTTTCGGAAGCCTAAAAAACGAATGATTTACAATATGGCCAAAGTAGTAAGAGGGCGCATAAACTTTTTAACTGGATAGAACAGTTCAAAAACGGTGTAAACTTGGACGATCAACGTCCTGGCCCACCAGCTGAAGTGTCAACTCCTTGTCTTCGAACCCAAAGTGACGACATTACTCGACGTGTTACATTGGACTGCAGCAGAGACAGTCGCAGGGAATGTTGACACAGGTCATAAAGTTATCAGCAACCAGCTCAGCTATAGTAAAACAAGTGTAAGGTGGGTCCCTAAAGAATTTACGCTACGACACGCGAAAACACACTCGGAAGTGTGTATAGACTAGAAAGGACGCTGTGAAATCCTTATCTAAACAAGATTTTAACTTGCGATGAAACTTGGATCCACCAATTTGAACCAGAGTCTGAAAGACAAAGCTTGGATTGGAAGCACCTCAGCTCACTTGTCCGAAAGAAATTCGGAATGAAAGCAACACTACGAAAAGTCATGTTGATATGCTCCGGGTCTCGTCTTTTGAAATTATTTGGAAGATCAACTTAAAGTAAACAGACATGCTGATGAATAAAATAAAGCCAGCAATAAGAGAAAAACGTCGAGGACGTCAAAGAAACGGTGTGATACTGCCACACCACCCAACTAAAAAACGTGTTGGGGGATAATACCTTTGTCCCTACAGTCCAGATTTGTTTCCCTTAGATTTTCATTTGTTGGCTCCATTTAGGAAGGCGTTACGGTGAGAAGTAGTAAATTTCTCATTGTGTAAAAATACAGGTTCTTTTTCTACATCATTTAGTTGGTTTAATTAGTGAATCGCCCTCGTATTTAGGGGTAAAAGACTTGGGTTTGTTGGAACGGTTCTAGATAAATAAACTGGAACTGCAAAGGGAGTCGCATACGTACGTTAGTGCCACCTGTTCTAGAGTATTATTCCAGTGTTTGATTTCCTTATCGAGTAGGCCTGGCAGTATGCAGTACACGAATTCAGTGACGCACTGCTAAAACCGCAACAGGTCGGTATATAAGCCATAAGAAAGTGTAGAGTACCTCAATGAGAATGACCTAGTTGTCGCGAAAACCTGCTGGATCAATTTGGAGAACATGTATTCAAAGAAGACGGTGGTCATTACGCTGCTACCAACGAATATCTACCGTAGAGGTCAAGACAATAAGATGAGATTTGAGGACACAGGGCTGAAGAACATACATCAGTGGTTTTGACCGTTAAAGAAAAAGACGAAAGCATTGGTACGATGTACCCACCGCCATGCACCATATCGTGGATTGCTTATTACGTATGTAGATTTAGCTTCCATTAGCGCCTGTAGAGGAGGGAGAAATAGTATCGGTACCCCTTTATCATTCTGCGAGGAGATATTTTGGTGACTGTCCGTCGCAGATTTTCACTGCACGACTCCCGTGTTCGTAACAAAGTACTTCCAGAAGAACTTTCTTACTTTCGGCCAGTTTACGTTATAAAAAGGCTTTCGGTCGCCAAGCTTTTTTTTTTTTCAAAGAATCAATATTACACTTTGGGGGCGGCATCTCGACCCGCATATGCACCGATCTTATTACTGACTGGTAATCAACATGGATTAATAGGCTATGAGTTCCAGTATACTAGCCATAGTAAGGGCGCGATAAGATGGCTACTGGCCGCGAGGTACTGATCGTTAGAAGTCGGCACCATTCGTGATCGTTAGACGTCGGCGCCATTCGGAACACTTCGTGTTGACTGTTCTGTCACAGAATGCTGCTTCCCCAGAGACCATCGAAGTTGTGACACAGTATCTACTGTCTGAAGTGTTGTGTTGTTTTGTGTGAGCAGATGATTAGTTTATTAATAACAGTAATTGTACTTATATTTAAATACATCATACACTATGCGACACAATCACAAATATTTGCTAAATGTTTTGAATTTCGCTTTTCTTCTAGTCGTTGCACTGTATTACAACAGCCTTAATTTAATTTCATATTCCTTGGTGCAGTTGTTGTCTCTGTAAGTATTTTTGTGTGTTACTGGTTGTGAGCAAGAAAACTGCATTCGGATCGCAGTTTGACGACCACTGGAAGCGTGTGGTAGACCACGATATGAGGAGCTGCTTGCATAATACGTATTTTCTTGGCTGAGCCCCAAATTTCCGTTAATAAGTGCTCAGGAAAGCTTTAGATAATCAGTAAAATCTCGTCAGCTAGGGTCATTCAGTCACAGGAACAAAACTGTACAGATATGAAAGAAAATAAGGGTAACAGATAAAAAGGAAAGAGAAAAAAGAACGTATGACCATTCGCAAATTACAGATATGTCGTTAACACTAAACAGCTAGTTATGCGTCATGTTGAGTTGTCACTCTGACGGTGCGGCAGCGGAGGGCAGTCGCGCCTACATGTACCCCCCCCCCCCCCACCCCCCCGTGACCGTTTCACCTCCCTTCGCTGGGCCGCGCCCTCACCCCTGTAAACCTCTGTTTTTTGTCTCGCGTTTTAGCTGTTGTTCGCAGCCGTCCCACCGTCACAAAAACAGCGCGGGGGAAAAACTGTCAATTTGTGTTCAGCCTGTAATGCCATTAAATCCACTTTAAAGTTAATCCTTTACTATTTGACCCGCATAACCGCCAGCACAGAGTAGAGCGGGCTTCCTAAAAAACAAAACAAAAAAGTAAATTGAACTGCAAGCAGATTAAGTTTACATTCGGCGACAAATTGAATATTCAACGAGTTGCCATCTATTTGGCGATCCAACGATTATCATTGTCATACTACTGTGGGGCATATTGCGTCACAGAAGGGGAATGGCGGCGAGCATTAAACACACACACACACACACACTGTAGGTGCACGGGGTGTTTTATATTTATCTACACGGGTCGCGTTTTTCTGCTTGTCGTAGCTTCACATTTTGCGGCGCACTTCGCTGTTTGAAGTTGATGTATGTTTTACGCTTTGCCGCCGTAAAATATGTAAAAACAACACGTGCGGACAGGCGGCATTCACGCGCGATTGCCGACCCGATACATTTAGCGAAACCGTTATTACGTCGAATTGTGTTCTCGATGCACCGTAAAGATTCTGACCAACGATTCATATCTCGTATACCTGTTACCTCGCCCATTACAAAACTCCCGCTTTACTCAATGACGTGTTTTTCCTGTGGTCGGGTGAAAATCAGGATAGGACATCGAAATAAGTCCAAGTGCTATTGCTATCATATGTTGCTTCAGAACATAAAAATTAAAGAGTGAGAAGTAAACTAATATTTTTTCTACCACGAGATGTCAGTTATATTACGTATTGTACACTTTAACATTGTAAACGAAAGTAACCCAAACGTAGAAGTCGGTTATTTGCGCTGGATACAAACTATACCGAGCGAGTTAGCCTGTCATTGAGCGCTGACCCTCCATCGAGAACCACTGACTTCTTTTTAGTTCTAATACCATACGTTTTTTCCACCGTTTACGATCTTCAGTACAAGTTTTTGGGGGATTCAACAGGCCCGTTAATCAGACCAACGCCTCATGAAAATTTATTTATTTTCCAGTAAACGAAAATATAAGCAGGAGCCAACATTCTCAAACTGATTATTTGTTTTGGTACTGTAAACTTTAGAGGACAAAACTTGGCTGAGTGACAGGTTCCATAATTTTGCAAAGAGTACCTGCAACATTTTCTTCCACGAGGTCACTAGTTGCTTCTTTCCTGTACAGTTTATCGATGATTCGCAATGCAGGATAGTGGATATACTTCAGACCGCACCGAGGTAACTCCATTTGTAACAAATACAGGTCATAAAATGGCGACTGCTCTTACCTTTATACCACCCTATAATTTGACAGAGACATACGTCATTGTCTTGGAACAGCTTGATGGCTAATTTCAAAACGTGCATACCTAATAGTGAAGGAGACACGCCTCCGGTATTCGGGAAATAGCGTACAGCCACCAGACTACCAATGGATCTCACGACGCTCCCTGATGCTGTTAGAACCATGAAATATTCTTATGGGTACTGTAACTTAGTCAGATGGTATTGAAGTTACATTCACTGTTTGCGTTGGCAGTTTGAAAGATAGCAGAACGGGGTTGGGTTGTTTGGGGGAAGAGACCAAACTGTGAGGTCATCTGTCTCATCGGATTAGGGAAGAACGGGAAGGAAGTCGGCCGTGCCCTTTCAAAGGAACCATCGCGGCAGTTGCCTGGAGCGAGTTGGGGATTGAACCGTCGTCCTCCCGAATGCGAGTCCACTGTGGTAACCACTGCGCCACCTCGCTCGGTATAGCAGAACGAATACGTCCCAAAATATATGGCACGGGCATGAAACTGCATTGGAGAACCGAAAAAATTGCGAAAAGTGACCCGGGGACATCGAGCAAATTTAACGGAAGGAGCAGCACTCCCGGAAGTGTGTGTCTTCCGTGGGCTCCAGCTGCCTCGCGCCGCCGTGTGCTCGTGCGTAGGTCGAACACTCTCTGTGGCTTCTCTTCGTCACTGTGTCGCCCGCAGCTCTCGTTCGCCAGTCATAAACCCCGGCGGCGACCCTCGTTGCAACGCAAAACCTAATTACGGCGGCGAAGCGGACGAGTTTGGCGAGGGCTGCGCGCCTGCCGGATCAGCAGTTACGCTTGCTCGGGAGGGGGGCGCGTTGTTAGCGCGCGCTGGGTGGTATTTTGATCACTAAATGAACTCGCCCGTGCTGCCGCCTGGGGAGACAAACACGATTAGCGCCGCCTGTGCCGCCACCGCTGCTGCCATCTGTTGGCGACGAGCCATTCGGCGCGGAACGGTCGCCGCGCAATATAAATAAAACACGGCAGGGGAGCTGAGCGCGGGCCGTAGCAGTACAGCCGGCCCATTTGACTTATATTTCATTTATCTTGCTCCCTTTCCCCAGCTCTGGCAGTCCACATCTCTGCGGCTGCTGGCGCGAGGGCTGCAAGTCACGCAGGCGACACTGCCAGACCCCCACTTCCCTACACCCCCTAGTCTTTCCCACCCTTCATCCTTTAATCAATTTACAAGACCGCGAAACACTCGAGTGGAGGGGTGCGGTGTGCAGGGGTGGCATAGAGGGTACGGCGTCACCCAGCCAGGGGAGAAAGGCAGAGGGTCATGCCACGAGCGAGCGCCAGTAGGGAAAACTGCCAGAGGGGGACGTGAAGAGGGGGACGCGGCTATTGTTAAAAATAAACGAGGGTCCGGTACATAATGGCAGAGGCAGCCTGGGAGCCTCTCTCGTTAAACAGAAAGTGAATATTAAATTGAGTGCTGATTCCCCTTCGGCCGGGCAACGGCGGCGGCCGCGGCGTAGAGCCCTCGTGCGGCCCCGGGCGGACATAAAATAGTCGTTCTCTATCTGTAACGCGGTCCAGCCATAACCCACCCAGCCATCACGCTCCTGCCCTGCTGGGGATATGAGATTCTTTTCCGCGCCTCCCTTGCTTCCCCGGCTCGCCCCTGGGGCATGCGAATTTTGTGTAGGGTGTAGCGAGGAGGGTAGGACAGGGAGGGCGAGGTGAGACGAAGCACAGAACGGGCGAAAAGGGGAGGTTGTAAAGAAATAGGCGAGGGTGGGATTTGTGCGGCTTGATGGTCCGTTTGAGGGTTTTAGAGGGCGGGGCGTCGAGAGGACTCCTCTCTCTCTCTCTCTCTCTCTCTCTCTCTCTCTCTCTCTCTCTCTCTCTGAGCTTCCATTCCGCCATCTGCCTCACTGGTGAGCCTGTAAACCCAGCGGAGTCGGGCGCGCACAGAGGGTGGGTTTATCTAAGGCACGCCGCGATGGTGTGTGTCAGCGGTAGGAGGCAAGGGCTTTGTAACTCAGCCACCCACGTGTGGGCGAAGAGGGACTGGCGTCATGCGAAAAAAGGCTTAAGTAAAATATTCACGAGTATAAAACGTGTGGCTTGGCGTATACAGACTCCGTGATAAAAAAAAAAAAAAAAAAAAAAAAGCACAAGCGTCGTTGCGTGCAGTTGGACAACCCCTGCTGATTTTTGCTTCGACGGCAAACAGCTCTTTCATACTGACATAAGTTAACAACGAAAAGTCTGTCTAATCGCTAATATTAACGTAACTTTGCAGTTTTATCCCGCGTTCCTATTAGATTGCCGTTAAAGGTACACGAGGTACAGAGTTAGTAATGAGCGGTCGCCGAGCTGGGTATCTGTAACGGTTTATGCTCTGGATAATGCCCTTGTTTAATAAAAAACGTGACTCGTCAACAATAGGCGCTTCAACCGTTCAGACATCAAAAATGGTTCAAATGGCTCTGAGCACTATCGGACTTAACTGCTGAGGTCATCAGTCCCCTAGAACTTAGAACTACTTAAACCTAACTAACCTAAGGACAACACACACATCCATGCCCGAGGCAGGATTCGAACCTGCGACCGTAGCGGTCGCGCGGTTCCAGACTGGAGCGCCTAGAACCGCTCGGCCACTCCGGCTGGCGTGCAGATATCGCACGCGAAAATGAGAAAGAGAATTGTATCTATTTTAAAAGCCTCTGAGGCGCCCTCTCGTGATCGCCTGAAAAAAAGATTTACTTATTAAGGAAATAAATCAGTGGAATTCGTATGTACGTGCGCTTCTTGTATAACTCAAGTCCCATTCATATAACATTCAAACGAAAAACGTGTGTCTGTTGCAACTACATTAACTGCCGTGTAGTGAAAAACAGATACTAGCATACAGAGTGGATTCAAGACGTAAGACCCAACTCGTCGCTCTTAACTGAACAAAATCGACAGATGTAAAGGGGTACCGCAAGAAAGGGTGATAGGACCGTTACTGTTCACAATGCATATAAATGGTCAAGTAGAAAGCGGCGCAAGCCCTTTGAGACTATTCGCAGGTGATGCTGTCATGTATAAGAAAGTTAACAACGCCAGAAGACAGTACCGACTCGTAGAATGACCTACGGAGCTCTGGCAATAAATAAATGCAACGTATTGCGCATACGGAAGAAATCCACTGCTGTAAATCCACGATATTAATGACAAACTACTGGAAACAGTATCTGCGATGAAATATCTAGGTGTTACCTCATGTGGGACGACTATATAAACAAACAGCAGGAACAGTAGATGACCTGCTAGGGTTCATACGAATAATCTTAGCCGGCCGGTGTGGCTGAGCGGTTCTAGGCGCTACAGTCTGGAACCGCGCGACCGCTACGGTCGCAGGTTCGAATCCTGCCTTGGGCATGGATGTGTGTGACGTCCTTAGGTTAGTTAGGTTTAAGTAGTTCTAAGTTCTAGGGGACTGATGACCTCAGAGCCATTTGAACCAATAATCTTACGAAAATGTGAATCGTCCCCCAAGGAAGTGTCTTGCATAGCGCTTGTTCGACCGATTATTTAGTATTGCTCATCAGTCTGGGGCTGTTACCGTGTAGGACAAACTCCAATGGCGATGCTAGAATAGAGACGATGTGCATCACGGAGAAATTTACTATTGAAATTCCGGGCGAGAACCTTCCGGAAGGAGTCTGACAACACAGCTACCTCCCACGTACATCTCGCGAAATGACCAGGACAATAATATTATAGAAATGAGAGCTAATGCGTAACGACAACGAAACTTTCCACGCTTCATTCTCTTATGGGACAGAGAAGGGATGGATCAGTTAATCAGTTAATGGTATCAGGAGTACCATCCACCATAGTGTCAGGTGGCATGCGGAGTATTTATGCAGCGTCAAAACGTGTTAACAGTCAACATAGATTACACGAAAACATTCCACAGGAAAATCGGTACCATCTCAGTAACACCAAAATGTAGGAGGTAGATCTAATTTATACAATTCGAAAGTCAAATTGAATCATTATCATCAAGATGCTGTTCTTGCAGCTTACACTGCCAGCAGAATAAATAAACTATTTGTGACTTACGTAACACTGCCATCCCTAATTTGCCAATTCATGAGTGTGTACCCGTAGTGTTTTCACTGTAGTCATAAATATGACGTTGTGCTGCTTGTTACGAGGTAAATTTTCGCTGCGAATAATTATCAGTGAAGTTCATAATACGGAAATTACCTGATAGTGAACAGTCGAGAATATCTGAAGATGCACACAATACTGTGTGTGTGTGTGTGTGTGTGTGTGAGAGAGATTATATATATATCAGTAGTGTATGGACAGACAGACTTGATTGCGTAACTTACGACCTTAGCACAAGCACGGAAATTCGCAGTATTTTGCTCGCCCATTAGCGATCGAAGATATTTTGCGTTTGAAGCTGCTGAACATCGGTGACACGCTGACAAGCTCATAGGAAATCAGATAATAGGTTGTTAGAATGGAAATAATTGTCTAGCGAGTATGCTGTTTTTCTTCCTTTCGTTTTCGATTAAAAGGAAAAAAAATTAACATTTTGAAACAACAGTAACAATGTGTGTCAGAAGATGATACGCAAACTAATTTAACTCTTCGTCTAAGTTTTTTTGCAGTGTACGTATTATCCCTTTATTTTAATCATGCCTAGGTTGGCCCGAAATTAGATCTGCTGGTAAGGAGCCTGAAATAGAGGAAAGGTTGTCACTTAAGGTTAATATCGATCGAAAATAATTGCTGTTTTTCTTATGACAGAAATAGTTATTTCGAGTCGTTGCACGTTGCTGCGAAACGTCAGTCATATAAAATCATAAATTTCCTCTTCCTTTCAGGGCGTTTAGAGACATTACATATTTCCCAAATATTTCTCCCTTGTGTAGTCTACTTTGTCCCCACAGTTTCACAGCGAGACATTTTTTTCTGTTACTTTTAAGGTAAACAAATGAATGCCAAAATTCCGATATGATAAATGTACGATGAATAAACATCCAAGTTTGTATGCAAGTAGGGTTTGTTAGCAACTCAGAATTATTGAACAACAGTCATGGCAAAAGTTGTATAGCATATTAATTTTAATCCCAACTCTGAGAGAACTGCTTCCTTCCAGTTTAAACACAAGCAAGAATCCACTATGTGAAGACAGGTGGAAATTATTATGGGATTTTTTTTTAAATCTCCTGATTAAACTGCTGTTTTTCTAGAAGTTGATACTGAAATGAAAGTTGCAGGCAATAGGAAGCTATTATTTTCTTGTTTGCTCGCTTCACTCGATAAAATCAGCAACTGTTGAGCTTACACTAGTTTCCTGTTGGCCTTTCCAGAGAAACTCAATCTCACCAGCAGAGCGGGAGAAATACCGGCCACGTAGCTCACCTGATCCTGAACACAAGAAAATGAAAAAGGAGGAGAAAGACTGCCACGTAAGTTACAGAAGTTGACATTCCGTCAGTACTATGATAAATGCAGTGCTTGACAAATTAAAATGGTCCTCTTAAATTTTAAGTGTCTCTCCTGAAACTATAAATAACTTCAATCTGCGTTGAACTCTTCCACTAAGTCTTCCGGTGTTGTTTGTCTGTTACTTATACGTTGAGAGAATTTATGAAAATTTTTTTAATAGTTGTAGCGAAGGAAGTAAATATTGTTCAGTGTTACTACTAAAACTAGAAAGTGTCCTAGTTAAGGATCTGATACTTAACATTGTGTTTCAGGCAAGTGATGGGGAGAAGAGTGATCAGGACCTCGTAGTGGATGATGCAAGCGAGGTAAGGGACGTTGCTTACTTTGATGTAATTGTGTGCTTAAGCTCTACACATTATTGAAGCACTACCATAATATGCTAGTTCTTAATGCTGACAATGAGCTGCAGTTCCAAAAGGTATTAGATGCACACTATATTTTCTGTCTCCACCAACATCTGACTTTGAATTGTTTTAATGTTGCTCTTTATATACTAATAGGGGTAATGAAATGAAAGTCGATCATTCTTTTGTCATGCAGGATCCTGTTTCACCACCAAATGGCACTGCATCCCCTCGAGAAAATGGACTTGACAAGCTTGCACCAAAGAAGGAACACATTGGACCACACAGGTAAACACATTGTAGATTTCTCACACAATGTACATGTAAGAATGTTTGTTTATTTCTGTGTGAGAAAGAAAGAGTATGTACTTTCTTAAACTCCACCAAGAGATAAATTGCAGATTGGTACTTGGAGATATGTAGGCTTATTGTTAGCATTATTTGATATTACATACAAATAGTGCAGTGCATATACTTATCGACTGCACAATATGTTAACAAACAGGTTGTGAGGCACACGGGTCTATACTTTTTGAGATAATCATAACTTTGTGCCCGTGTAAGTGAAATTCAGCGCAAGAAACTTCAGTTAATAATTCTGTTGACAAATTAAAAACTTTTTTTTTTCTTGAAAGGCACCACTCAGAAGTATACAATATTCAAAATGAATAAATAATTTTTCTTTTTTATTTGTCTCTTTCTCTTAGCAGCTCACAGCATTCACTCTTCTTCTTTATTTTTTATGCCTCACAATAAGTAGGCATATGCCACCGAATTACTCTCTGTGCACGGCGGTCCAGCTTTTTAAGTTTCCTTTGTTAAGTAATACGGCCGTCAGTTAATATCACAAGTGTTTTACCAGTCTTAATCCTATTTTGTGTGGCATGCCTGAACTGTGAATTGTTTCGTCCAATCGGTTATGAGCGGGACAGAAGTTAAACTTGGAATGTGAACAATAGCGCAACATATTTTTACAGATACTACATGGGAAAAGTTAGCATAGCAGTGAATTCTGCTGATTTACAGGAGGTGGACAAAAATACGGAAATACAAAAAACAACACAACATATTACCGTGCCTAATACGACATAGAAAACCAGAAACAGCTTTGAGTCATCTTGGAATGGATAAATGCAGGTCCTGTATGGTTTTCGAGGGACTCTTATACCGTTCCTCAAGCGAGATATTGCCGAGCTCAGCTGACAGTGATGGAGGTGGATAGCATTTGTGCACCCTTCTCTTCAGAGTAGACCACAAAGGCTCAGTAATAGATGTCGTGACAGTCGTGGCCAGGGGGAATGCAAAAATTCATCCCTGTGCTCACGGAACCTGTTTCGGGACCTAGTGTACACACACCCGGCCAAATGACTTTCGCCCATTGCTCTGGACTCCGGGTTTTTACGGTTTCGGCAACACGTATTCCTGTTACGGGCATTTCTATCACTGATGTGTGCTTTTGGAATTGCAGCTTTCCTGTAATTGCCTGCTTTCAGAGCTCTGTTCGTTTTGTTTTGGTGCTGATAATTTTTGTGAGTGTGACACAGTTCTGCAATGACTTTGCAAATGTCCTCAGTTTTCCTCTACAATACTGTTTAGTGACCATCTGTCACGATTCTTCGGTGCACACTTTGGTCCGCCTTGTGACTTAAAGGATGACGATTTTCCACTTTCGCTGCACGCAGTATAAATCTTAGGTACGGTGCCAAACTCTTCGGCCCCCTCGGTTACGGAAGCACCCACCGTACGTGCACCGACAGTTTGCCCACGTTCGAACTCCCTCAGCTCCGACATAGTGCGCTCACGACAACACGGAGCACTGTTCTGACCAGGATTGACATATGGGACATACTGAGGTCATCGAACAGGTGCTCTTCCTAGTCAGATATGACACCACAACCTGTAGACTCGATTAGTTTAAGCACCAGTTTCTCACACTGCCTCCATATTTTTGTCCGAGCCCTGTACGTTTAGCGATGAAGCACACAATAGTCAGTGAGTGCCCTCGATTAAATGTGGAAGTTTGTGGGCTTTCATTTGCTACTTCACACTCTTGTTGGAGAAGGAAACTGAGGAAAATGTGTTGGTATATTTTTGGCTCTCCAGTTAGGTTGACGATTCCTTCATAAAGCACAATATTTGATCAGTTTGACTGGATAAATTCTTTTGATATTATGATGACTTGTGGCCTTAGATGTCCTCTCCACACAGACTCTAAACTGAAAGGAATTATCAGTGCTGTGGTGCTGTTTGTAACTGTCCTTTTGCATATTTGTTTCCTGATGACTGTATTAATGTACTGTGAAACATACATCTGTTTTTTTATGTAATTAGCACATTCGAATGCATGAACATTACCGATAAAATGCCGTCGATCAAATGTTTATTTGCCGGAGCCATTACAAAGGTATCGGGAAAGATGTAAAAACACAAATCCTCCAATAAACCAGTTATCAAACCTTAACCAAATGCTACAAGTATCATCGGAGAAGTCGACGTGCAAACTGTGGGACGGTGAAGTAGTACAGATTAGTGCCGTTGTCGGTAAGAAAGTGACACGGGAGTGTGCGATTGTCTCTGTAATACCACTGTCTACTGTAATGTCGCAGATATTTTAAGTTAACCTTTATAATGTTCCAGCCCGAGGAGTGGAACGTCGTCAAACGCGAGCACTCCCTCGACGAAGAAACTGGACGGCGAGAAACCGACGACTCCGATCTCGAAGTCCGTGACTCCGACTAGCGGTGGCAGTAGTGGGGGCGGTAGCGCCGCGGGGGCGGCTGGGGGTAGTGGGCTGAAACCGGTGGTGAAGCCGCCCTCGCTGTACCCGCACTACCTCGCCGGGGCCGGGCCCCACGAGCTGCAGTCGTACGGTGCCGCTCTGCACAACAACCTGCCGCCTGCACTCAACAGCTACCCGAGGCCGCCTCTGGTCAGCTACGAGCCGCACCCGCAGATGAGAGCACCCCTCGGGCCTGCCGGCCTCGGAGGCATTCCGGGAGGAAAACCGTAAGTTGCCGGTCTGTACGGTGTACTGAATATTGTCGAGGGACTCGCGTCCCTCGGTGTTGCGAGAGTCGAGCTAAAAACGAATGTAATTTTTTGGTCTTCTGCTTAGTCTTACAGCTTAGCAAAAAGTATTCTAGCTTTCACAGATAACATTATTCTTTAATAATCCCAGCAACACAGAAGGGAGAAATATAATTATTTACGGTAATGTCTGAGCCAACTTTTGTAGTATTCACTTGTAGTCCTGGAATTGCAGGTGAATTAGTGGTGTGCAGTTATCACTCTGAACTCACAGGGGACTAAAATAATAGTCTTCTCTGGAGCCAACTACATACGAATTGTTTTGAGGCTCGGTGAAGTTTGTTTACTCACGACCGAACGGATTCACCCAGAATTGGGCCGTTGCCGTGGGACGATAAAAAGAGCCGTCGTTTCTTTTACACTGACCGGCCACGTTGGCGTGCAGTTGCCGTAGACCTCTTCCCGGCAAGGAAATCTCAGTCGTGTGAAATATCGTTGTGAGCCTTCGTAGTTCCAGTGTTTGTTTGAGGTACCACATTGTTCGTACTTAGTTGTCTTGCCCGTCACAATTAGCCCGCTTTATCAGCCGTACCTTGGCAAGTTACTACAAAAATTCTGCCTGGAGTTATTTTGAGCCATGCACTGCCGTGTTCACATTTGAAATGTTCTCCATATGATAACATTATTTGGGGTTGCTCAACTTTGCAGTACATTGTTGTCCTTTCCTCACAACTTCTGTGTTTCTCATTCCATCCGAAGCAAGGTATGCCAGTATGAAGAGTTTGTGTACTTGAACTTATTGGAGAATGTATGGAAGTAACATGGAATCACACATATAAAAAAATTATTGTAGCAATGTACTGTACGGATTTGAACATTTTAAATCTTTATGTTTGTCATGAATACTAAGTGTGCAGTGCCTCACATTTCAGTGATTGAGTCCTGTGTCACAAATTGGTGTGTGTGTGTGTGTGTGTGTGTGTGTGTGTGTGTGTGTGTGTGTGTGTGTGTGTGTGTGTGTGAGGGAGAGAGAGAGAGAGAGAGAGAGAGAGAGAGGAGAGAGAGAGAGAGAGAATAGTTTGTGAAGTAGGATATCACTGATATTATTAAAGAGTTTTAAATGGGTAGTGAATTTCTGTGGGTCTGTTACTTAAGGTATAGCTTAAAAATATTTGTTATACATGCAGTGTTATTCAGACATAATATTTCTTTGAACAGGGCTTACTCCTTCCATGTCAGCTCAGATGGCCAAATGCAGCCCGTGCCATTCCCTCCAGACGCACTCATCGGTCCAGGCATTCCGCGACACGCTCGCCAGATCAATACGCTGGCACACGGAGAGGTTGTTTGTGCAGTCACTATCAGCAACCCTACAAAGTATGTTTACACCGGTGGTAAAGGTTGTGTGAAAGTGTGGGACATCAGCCAGCCTGGCTCAAAGAGCCCTGTTTCGCAGCTGGACTGTTTGGTAAGTGTCGAGAAATGCTGTTCAGTGTTTGTTCTAGTTATCGATTAAATTCTGTCCTACCTTAAATTTAGTTAGCAAATACGGTTGAGATGTGACACAAAAGCTAGAGCTGTGCCGAGAAAATTCGCAACAATAGAATAATGCAAATTCAGTCATTTCTACCCTACAGAGGTTAAAGTCAGCAGCATAAAAAAGTAATGAGGACAGATGTACACATACGGTACACAGAAAATACTGAGCGGTTGACAGTAGCACAAGAAAGCAGCAAAGATGTACAATAATCTCTCAGTCCATTCCTTTAGGTTGGGTCAGAGGATTGTAGACTATCTGTGTGTTCTTTGAAATAATACTTTAGAGCAACAGTTGCCAGCACACTGTTTTAGTTTGCCTTTTTTCCTCCGGTAAAAATTACAGGGAGAGGTACTGGTGGATTGTGAGTGTGAAGTCCAGGAGGCATTCCTAGGTAGTTTATTTGGTTAGAACAGTTACCGCTAGAGACAAGGATTGAAACTTAACTCTTGTCTGTGATTTGCTCTTTCATCTCTTAAGGAGTTTCAATAGAGTTCCAACATTTGTCACACCTGTACTCACTTCCCAGGATTTTATCAGTGTGAAGGCTGTAAAAAAAGGAATATGTCAATAACAGTGACTGTAAATAGTGCTTTGTGGCAACTGCCAAAAAAGAAGAAAAGTCTTTACCACTTAATAGCACGTTTGCTTTGTTTGAATAATCTTCAACAGCTCACCCTCAACTTGAAGAAGAGAGTGGAGGTTCCACGAGACAAGGGCTATTTGTCATATTAGCATGCCAGTTAAAGTGTTCCACCAGTAATGCTGACGTGTTTTGCTACTTACAGCAACGCGACAACTACATTCGCTCTGTGAAGTTGCTGCCAGATGGCAGGACTCTGATCGTCGGGGGAGAGGCGAGCAATCTCAGCATCTGGGACTTGGCGTCCCCTACACCGCGGATAAAAGCCGAGCTGACTTCTAGTGCGCCAGCTTGCTACGCCCTTGCTATCAGCCCAGATTCGAAGGTAACCGATCCCCAGTGTGTGTTGTCGTTCAGTGGTATTAACTATATTTGGTTAGTTCTGCAATGTGTATCATTCATTCTTTTAGCAGTTCATTCTTCTAGTAGTTGCCATACTGAGCATTGCTTTATGTGAAGTACGTTCCCAGTGTGGTCAAACATAAAAGTTCAATGGCTGTCAAACGTAATTACCCACAGTACATGAATAGTTAGCTTCAAAGATTTTTCTTTTATGTTTTTCTTAGCTTTGTTACTTGTGACTTCACCCATGTATTTATGACACAGATACTCATACAGTATGATACAGTACATGAATAGTTAGCTTCAAAGATTTTTCTTTTATGTTTTTCTTAGCTTTGTTACTTGTGACTTCACCCATGTATTTATGACACAGATACTGCACACATTCCTCTGGCCACCTTCTCCCTCTCCACCTATCAGCCCATTTTCACCCCCACCTCAGTGGGAGATGATTTTTAACCCCACAATACTTCTTTCCAAACAATAACTAGTAGGTGTACTACTTGACTGTGATCGATCCAGTGGTTTAGGAGCAGATGTGGAAAACAGTTTTTTTTGTGTGTGTGTGTGTGTGTGTGTGTGTGTGTGTGTGTGTGTGTGTGTGTGTGTGTGTGTGTGTGTGTGTGTGTGTGTGTGTAATAAGATGACTTTCTGGCCAAAAGGTTATGCATTTAATAGTCGTGGTTGTCATCATGGTGCTGGTTGTCCTCTGTTAATCAGTTTTACACATATATTTGATATGTCATCTTACTTCAGTTTAAGAGCAAGGAAAAAACATAGTTCACACATACAGTCACATATAGACCTCGCTTGACAAGAATGGGGCACAGTCGGCTGTGGCATTATATTAGGAACCACCCAAGCATTTGCTTGAAGTCATTTAGGGAAGCCAGGTAAAATCTAAATCAGAATGGCCGTAATGTACCCCCTTGTAATTCATATCCTAGCACACTACTCAGTCTGACAACAATTTTTAAGCCGTTTTCCATATTAAACCAACTTGATTTTCGTAAAGTTGGTTTTGACTTTGTGATGAAAGATGGAAAAGCAGAATAATAATGTGAAGTTGTCACACGTACAAGACATAATTGACTCACTGACTACAAATACATTTAAAATTATGTAGATATTTTGAGACAATAGAACCTGTTGATGGTAGTGTACAGATATATAGTGTGAGGGGAAAAAATCTTAATTCTTTAATTGTCCAATAGTGCAGTTTTAATCAGTTTTTTGTGATGAAAAACTGAATGTCTGAACAACTTCAGTTTGTATTCATCTTCAGCACTATAATATTTGTATTCCAAATAGTGTTAACACAAAATGTCAAATTGTACCTCAGACTGACTGAATAACAAGCATTCCTTCTCCTGTGTCTTCTCTTTGTTAGTAAGAGTAAGGACTTCATCTAATGCTAATTTAAAACCGCTATAGTATTTACATTTCACAGTTTGAGCTCCACCATGTCCTCATCCATCTACACAACATAACTTCTTCTCTCTGTACGTGCAGTTCTTTTAATAGCGGTTTTTGATGGTTGTTAATTTTCTGAACGAGATAGTGAGTTGTAACCACATGTGTTCAATATATTTACAATTTTCCAGTACGTACTATTACCAACATTGTTTCTCAGAATGTGTTGATGCTTATGTTAGCAGTGCTACTACTGAATATGTGTGTGTATATGTTATTCGAACAACATTACCTGTTTCCAAACAGTAAAATATACAAAAATTACTTTTGAATTGGCGTAATTGATTCAGTGTCTGGAAATGATTGAATTAATACAAAACACTGCTTGACCAATATTGGACTAGTCCTATATGTTACTGTAACTACTTTCTTTGGTTAATGCAATATACTGTTACTTTTTACTTTTGGACTATTTCTCTAAATATGCTGACAGATTACAGTCTTAAGAGCATACATTTTCCCTCTTCCTTTCATCCAGTTTTCTTATAACCCAAGAATAACTCATTACTGCAGGCCATCTCAAAATTTGTATTCATGAGCAGTAAATCTAATTTTGTAATTAGTGAAAAGTGCACTTTTTACTTACTGTGGATCAAACCCTTACTATCTTATTTGGGGGGATGAAGGGGGGAGGGGGGGGGGGGGAGAGAAGCATTAAATGTGGTAGAAGAAAGACAGAGAATGGCGAAATACTGAAGGACAAATTTTTTAGGGCACAATTTAGCGGTACACAATATTGTAACCAGGGAAATAAATTAGTCATTTACATTCTGTTAATTCCCATTGTCAACATATTGTTACTTTGTTAAGTACTTCATGTGATTTAACCTTCCTCTCTTCTTTCCTCATTTCTTCCTTTTCGTTTGGTGATTTCTGAAGAAGAAAAAAATTATATGTGATATGTGTGATAAATTGTTTAATTGAAGGCAGTACTTTCATACTGTAATAAATTCGCAAAGTGCCCAAGCTTCACACTGGTAGCACTTGGATGATGTCTTGGGTGGCAGTAATAAATTATGTACACAAACCTTCCTCGTGAATCAGTCAGTTTGTTAGTGGAAACTGTACCAAAATCCGTACAGTATTCCCTCAGATTAGATGTAACACACAGACCGAAAAAAGACATGTCAAGTGATCTGTAATCTGTATAAATATGGTACATGTAGCTGTATAATGTTATGTATTTTTAAAATTTTTCTTTCCAGGTGTGCTTCAGCTGCTGCTCAGATGGCAACATTGCTGTATGGGACCTCCACAATCAGACTCTGGTACGACAGTTCCAGGGTCATACGGATGGTGCCTCTTGTATAGACATTTCAGCAGATGGCACTAAATTGTGGACTGGTGGACTCGACAATACAGTGCGGTCGTGGGACTTACGTGAAGGCAGACAGTTACAACAACATGATTTTACATCCCAAATATTCTCACTTGGTTACTGCCCTACAGGTGAATGGCTTGCTGTTGGAATGGAGAACTCCAATGTTGAGGTGAGTGCAGCAATGGGTTATTCCCACACCAGCTATTAACACAATACCTGAGCAAAATTCCAGTGTGTGAGGAATTTTAAGCTAACAGTGGTAGCTGTGGAAGAAGCATTCATCTGTGAGCTGAATCTCTGAATCTGGTTTTTGATTCTGAAGAGCTGTGTAATGCGAGGGAAGTGGGGGGGGGGGGGGGGAAGAAGAAGATCAGAGTAATAGTTTGTGTGTGTGTGTGTGTGTGTGTGTGTGTGTGTGTGTGTGTGTGTGTGTGTTTGTTTGCAATTCTCACTAGTGGCTTTCAGCAAATGCGTGATTTATTTCGAGAATTGAATACACTCTACATTTAACTACTGGCAAGCTATAATTTACAAGTATACAGTGAGATTTGTACTTGTGTCCGTAACCATTAATCACATTAAATATTGGGTCTCAATTAACAATATGTATGAAGTGATGCTAGTGCGGAATATGTGTGTTCTAAAGTACGTGTTACATGAACACCTCTGCTCTGGATTGGGGCATAATGTTGGTGTCTTCCCACGAACTATTATTAGAAGTTTGCTTCGGGTTAAATAAGTTTCTCTCCTGAGTTCTCATTTCAGTTGTTCCCGAAATCCCTTGTTGTAAATGCCAGGTTAGTTTCTAACAGGGATGCTATCGCTATAGCCGTTTTCGTCCTTTCTTATCTTTTTGCAATCTGAACTTATACTTATATGTACTTGAGTGTCAGCATGAAGTTAAGCCTTTCTTTAAAAAAAAAAAATAAAAAAAAAACCCTTACTTCTTTCTGGTCTACACATACAGTATAGATTTGCTGCACTCTGATAATATTAAAGCAGTTTTTGCAAAGGTTGATCAATAATGTCCTGAAGATTTTTGTAGCCATTGAAATGTAGGAAAATTACCTAATATACATGGTGTTGCAAAATAGTACCAAGAAAGTTTGAGTGGTTGTAGAGGCTGTCTTGAGGGACAAATTAAGGGTAGAAGCCTGTGTCCGGAAATGTCAGCCAGTGGCACTACAGAATGTTAAAATTATAGGTGCTAGTCTGCTGTTAGGCCACCACTTCGGCAGCAAATTTGACTTTGTACGCTGACGGACTATAGGCGGAACATCTTACAGTGTTGTTTGTTAACTAGTAAATTCGGAGTAGGAAATAAAAACTTCGAAATTCATCGATGACGTTGTAATTCTGTCACAGACAGAAAAGGACCTGGAAGAGAAGTTGAATGGAATGGGCAGTGTTTTGAAAAAAGGATATAAGATGAATATCAACAAAAGCAAAATGAGGATAATGGAATGTAGTCGAATTAAATTGGGTGATGCTACGGGAATTACAATAGGAAATGAGAGACTTAAAGTAGTAAATGAGTTTTGCTATTTGGGTAGCAAAATAACTGATCATGGTTGAAGTAGAGAGGATATAAAATGTAGACTGGCAATGGCAAGGAAAATGTTTCTGAAGAGGAGAGATTTGTTAACATCGAGTATAGATTTAAGTGTCAGGAAGTCGTTTCTGAAAGTATTTGTATGGAGTGTAGCCATGTATGGAAGTGAAACATGGACGATAAATAGTTTGGACAAGAAGAGAATAGAAGCTTTCGAAATGTGGTGCTACAGAAGAATGCTGAAGATTAGATGGGTAGGTCACATAACTAACGAGGAGCTATTGAAAAGAATTGGGGAGAAGAGAAAGACTAGAAGAAGGGATTGGTTGGTAGGACACGTTCTGAGACATCAAGGGATCACCAGTTTAGTATTGGAGGGCAGTGTGGAGGGTAAAAATTGTAGAGGGAGACCGAGAGATGAATACACTAAGCAGATTCAGAAGGATGTAGGTTGCAGTAGGTACTGGGAGATGAAGAAGTTTGCACAGGATAGAGTAGCATGGAGAGCTGCAACAAACCAGTCTCTGGACTGAAGACAACAGCAACAACAACATCAACATCATCATCAACAACAACAACAACAACAACATCAAAAAGCTGCTGCATAGGGAGGCCTCGTCTCTTACGCATGTGATGCTGTTGCCTTGGTGGATGACGGTTTCAGACATCTGTTCCTATCCTCAATTTGTTCCTCAAGACACTATATACAACCCCTCGAAGTTTGTAAATGGCATTTTGTAACGGACTTTATATAGGAAAAGTCATTTGGTACTTCACATTTGATGTATCTTCTGCATATGTGCAGAGTTTCAAACAGTTCCAATACCAATTGTACAATTTGTGCTATATGATAAAACTGGAGCAATAAAAAATCAAATCAAATCAAATCAAATGGCATGGCTATAGTGAACCATCAAAAGGGCAACTGTGTAAGACCCTCATTACAAGCATTGTGCTGTAATGGAATTCTTGGTTTTGTAAAAAGAAATTGTGGTGAAAATCCATAAAGTTCGTGTGCATTTTATGGTAATGATGCAGTTGATAAGATTACTGTTGGGTGATAGGTATAGAGAGTGAAAGCATCATGGGCTCCACGATCAGCCGCGTTAGAGACGTCCCTTCACATCCACTGCTACCAATATGGTGAGTTGCAGGGGCTCCATCATTTGTACAGACCAGTGCACCACAACTTTGAACATGATGAGAGAATTGTAATTCGTGCAGTGAAAACATGGCTACGAGCTCAGGACAATGACCTTATCAAAAGGAAACACGGGTTCTGGCATAAGGCCTTAGAACATAATGGAGACCAAGTAGAAAAATAATACATTCAGAAGAAACATTGATTTATATTGCCACCAACTCTAGCTCTTAAGAATAAATATGATAGGATAAATTGTAGAGCATTGTTTACTGAATGACCCTCAAATTAAAAGTGTAGCTTTTCGAGGTACTGAATACATTGTAAATTGCAGATAAGCAGACAGCTGATGTAATTTTTCTCTCTTTGGGGAAGAAAGCATCTAGTACCAATGCACAGATGACATGGTACTGACTCAAATTAAAATTATAGTAAAAACAATACTAATAAAAAATGAATAGTGAATCTTGTGTAATTGTAAAGTTTCCTGTCTTTTGAGGATTAGTGTCATTGTTAAATGTTCTGTAGTCTTCATCCCCCCCCCCCCCCCCCCCCCCTTCTTTTACATCCTACTTAAAACATGCAAAGAGACAGGGAGAGAGAGAGAGAGAGAGAGAGAGAGAGAGAGAGACAGAGACAGAGACAGAGACAGAGACAGAGACAGAGACAGAGAGAGAGAGAGAGAGAGAGAGAGAGATGGCACAACATTATACTCATTATAGTACATTGTAAGAAATTGAACAAATTGCTTTGAAAAAAGCCCTTTTCGTACCTTTTCTGGGTCAGAATGCTTATTTTTAAATATTTGTTCATGTATTGTTTCAACAGGTGCTACATGCAGCTAAACCAGACAAATACCAGCTTCATCTTCACGAATCATGTGTGCTTTCTCTGAGGTTCGCTGCATGTGGGAAATGGTTTGTGTCCACTGGCAAGGACAATCTCCTCAATGCATGGCGAACTCCATATGGAGCATCTATTTTCCAGGTAATTATCAGTATTATAAGGTTTCATATTCTTGGCTCCAGATGCTAATTTATATCACCTAAACTACAAATAGTACTTTCAATTGTTTTTAGTGCAGTATGAGATAGTGAAAGGAGTGACAGAACAAACTAGTGATACAACAAACAGAAAAATGTTTACTGTGAAACACCAATGTGCGTTGTCTCACTGATTTATTTTCATCTATAGTAATTAATAACAATTTGTGTAGCAAAACAGTAAAAAACAGTCCTCCAAATTATGACAGTCGTCCATCAACAGCTACTTGTGACCTATGCTTCCACCTCTCCTTTTTCCATCTCTGTATTGCAGAAGAAAGAGGGAATATCTCTGTTTAGTGCTAAAATATAATAAATTGCAAAGAATGAAAATGTAAGAACTGTAACTGAGTGCTGTGGAGATAACAGCAAAATTATAATTGTGGGAAAGATAACAGTAACACATTATTTGAGGAAAATAATTTTTGTTTGTTTAGCAAAGGAAAAATTTCTCAGTTTCGTGAAGCTTTTCGATATCTCTGCAGAAGTACTTTCATGTATTAGTGTTCAATGTGCTAATGTGCCTAATGTGAAAGCAACCCTGATTGGATTTTAGATTTTAATAAGCAATGAAAACTGATAATTTGCTGGTATATATCATCGTGTCCGGAGCTCGTGGTCTCGCGGTAGCACTCTCGCTTCTTGAGCACGGGGTCCTGGATTCGATTCCCAGAGGTGTCAGGGATTTTCACCTGCCCCGAGATGACTGGGTGGTGTTATGTCATCTTCATCATCATCCTTCATCCCCATTACAGTCAGAGGAAGGAAACGGCAAACCACTTCCACTAGGACCTTGCCTAGTACAGCGGTGCAGATCTCCCGCATCGTTCCCCTACGCTCTGTCGAGAAGCGTGAGACTTCATTTCATTCATTCATTCATTCGTATATCATCATGACACTGCAGTGATATTGTTTCATTTATTGTGGCTGATTTAGACTGATTTACTGAGCATTGTTTATAAAATATTTGTCTTCGATACTTGAAATGTCAGTGAAGTTCACAGCAAAGATGTAATGGAATGGCTCCCAGAAGGAATTCCACATACTGCAGTCGGGTATGTTAATCTTTTGAGACTTCCATTAAAGAAAATTATGTAGGGACATCTAATTGACACAGTTTTGGACACTAACAAAGCACTGTCAGGAGTAACTATGTCGCAGGAGTGTCAAGTTTCATGTGTAGGTACACATCATAATGAAATCTAAACCTTTGTAGACACTATGGTTTGTAAACTGGAATTACAGCTGGCAATAACAAGAGAATAGTGGACATAAAAATGGAGATAGAAAACTGTCAACCCAGAGTAAAGTTACAGAAATTCAGAACGGTGAAGCATTTTCACTGATTGATGTGAATCATAGATAAGTGTACAGTAGATTACAAACAAAATAAGAGAGAATAAAATAACATTTTATTCGGTTCTTGATCAGCTTCAGACTGTACCATGTTGATTGCAGGTTTACTGTCTAACATTATATGAAGTACTATGAAGCAGAAAAACATTTGTGATGAAAGACTTTTATATATTTTGGACTCCTGGGACGTAGAACACTTCTGTAGAGGAGACTGCATAAAACACATTTCTGCAACTTTTTCACAAGTATGGTTTAACTGTTTTGGAACTGTTTGAAATTGGCATGAAAGAAGATACTTAAGGAACCCATAGGTCTGTTGCAAAAGCATCCAGCATTAGTATGGGAATGTTACTGAAATGTCTGTGACCTTACGTGTAAATTTTTGGTTACAATATTCTGTTGTCTACACAAAAGGCTGATGAGCATCCTGGTAGATTCTATTGTCTCCAGTGCACACTTGTGTAAGGAGAAATCAGGACTCAGGACGTGTGTGTGTGTGTGTGTGTGTGTGTGTGTGTTTTTTTTTTTTTTTTGTGTTTGGGGGGAAGGGGGGGGCATTGATCTACATTTGTACACCAGAAGTCATCATATTGTATGTGACAGTATAAATTATGTTCCAGTACTGTTCATACAGTAGAAAACGAATGGGTAGCTCTGAGGGACGAAGTAGTGAAGGCAGCAGAGGATCAAGTAGGTAATAAGACGAGGGCTAGTAGAAATCCTTGGGTAACAGAAGAAATATTAAATTTAATTGATGAAAGGAGAAAATACAAAAATTCAGTAAATGAAGCAAGCAAAAAGGAATACAAATGTCTCAAAAATGAGATCGACAGGAAGCAGGGATGGCTAGAGGACAAATGTAAGGATGTAGAGGCTCATCTCACTAAGGGTAAGATAGATACTGCCTACAGGAAAATTAAAGAGACCTTTGGAGAAAAGAGAACCACTTGCATGAATATCAAGAGCTCAGATGGAAACCCAGTTCTAAGCAAAGAAGGGAAAGCAGAAAGGTGGAAAGAGTATATAGAGGGTCTATACAAGTGCTGTATTTGAGGACAATATTATGGAAACGGAAGAGGATGTAGATGAAGATGAAATGAACTATGAGTTTAATAAGTCACAGCTGCAAAATACTAACGCGAATTATTTGCAGACGAATGGAAAAACTGGTAAAAGCTGACCTCGGGGAAGATTAGTTTGGATTCCGTAAAAATGTTGGAACACGTGAGGCAATACTCACCTTACAACTTATCTTAGAAGAAACATTAAGGAAAGGCAAGTCTACATTTCTAGCATTTGTAGACTTAGAGAAAGCTTTTGACAATGTTGACTGGAATACTCTCTTTCAAATTCTGAAGGTGGCAGGGTTAAAATACAGGGAGCGAAAGGCTATTTATAATTTGTACAGAAAGCAGATGGCAGTTATAAGAGTCGAGGGACATGAAAGGGAAGCATCGGTTGGGAAGGGAGTGAGACAGGGTTGTAGCCTATCCCCAATGTTATTCAATCTGTATATTGAGCAAGCAGTGAAGGAAACAAAAGTAAAATTCGGAATAGGTATTAAAATCCATGGAGAAGAAATAAAAACTTTGAAGGTCACTGATGACATTGTAATTCTGTCAGAGACAGCAAAGGACTTGGAAGAGCAGTTGAACGGAATGGACAGTGTCTTGAAAGGAGGATATAAGATGAACATCAACAAAAGCAAAACGAGGATAATGGAATGTAGTCAAATTAAATCGGGTGATGCTGAGGGAATTATATTAGGAAATGAGACACTTAAAGTAGTAAAGGAGTTTTGCTATTTGGGGAGCAAAATAACTGATGATGGTCGAAGTAGAGAGGATATAAAGTGTAGACTGGCAATGGCAAGGAATGCGTTTTTGAAGAAGAGAAATTTGTTAACATCGAGTATAGATTTAAGTGTCAGGATGTCGTTTCTGAAAGTATTTGTATGGAGTGTAGCCATGTATGGAAGTGAAACGGGGACGATAAATAGTTTGGACAAGAAGAGAATAGAAGCTTTCAAAATGTGGTGCTACAGAAGAATGCTGAAGATAAGGTGGGTAGATCGCATAACTAATGAGGAGGTATTGAATAGGATTGGGGAGAAGAGAAGTTTGTGGCACAACTTGACTAGAAGAAGGGACCGGTTGGTAGGACATGTTCTGAGGCATCAAGGGATCACCAATTTAGTATTGGAGGGCAGTGTGGAGGGTAAAAATTGTAGAGGGAGACCAAGAGATGAATACACTAAGCAGATTCAGAAGGATGTAGGTTGCAGTAGGTACTGGGAGATGAAAAAGCTTGCACAGGATAGAGTAGCATGGAGAGCTGCATCAAACCAGTCTCAGGACTGAAGAGCACAACAACAAGAACTACTACTGCTACTACAAAACAACTGTTACTCCTCCTCCTGTACCACTGAATTATTATGGGTGACTGAAATGTGAGTTCATACTGTATTCCTTCCCATCTCAATGGTGTTTTCATTGGTTGATTAGTGATTCTGCTCGAGGGAAAGCTCTTCTGCTCTGTCATTGCTTAATCTGTTGATCAGTTTCCATCTTCAGTACACAAAATGAAGTTCTCAGTTTTTTAATGTAGATTCCTCAGACAAATATTAAGGACTGTATTTATACAGGAAAGTAGATGTAGATATGATTGTTGAAGTATTGATACTGTAAACTGAGACAACTTTGCCAAGCAAGACAGCTTTGCCACTTTATGAAGTAAGATGTTATTTGGCACCCTACCAAATTCCTTAATCATCCAGTAGAGGTGCAAGTGCTTTCATTGCACATGGCAATCTATGAAAACGACAGATTTTGCATGCATATTAGGTGTACAGAAGTGTCTCACATTGCCCAGTCATTCTGACCTAAGTAAAAACCATTTCTTTTGTTCAGTGCAGTGTATAATTAAGTTTTTGAATCACTTTTAGAAATAAAATAGAGTGTTGTATTAGTATAATAATATAACTTGGCAATGTTGACCAGGAAATGTGGTAAAAATTGTAGAACTTTCCCAGTTTAGAATTTTGCGTTTTTCTTACTTCTTTCATACTTTTTTCCTTAACTGATCTTTTTTTGGTCTCTGCACATGTCGTTAAAATGCTGAGGCTCGTTACAATCAAACTGGAAGCACACAGGTGTGAAAATTTTTGCTGAGAAGAGGATCGTAACTCAGCCATTTGTGAACATAATCAAATGAATGCCACAATGGCCCAGCATCTTACCCAAATAATTCTTGAAATGTTTGTTGTGATAAAATTCTTGATTAAAAAGTGTGTCAAGCAATTTAATAAATGACTGTATAGGGAAACTTATTAACATCTATGGAGACAAGGAGTTCAAGATGTCGCATCTTTATACAACAACAGGGAAAGAGGTTTTATTTCCCATATGTGCCAGTTGAAGCCACCCTGAGTGTAAAAGACATGGGGCACATAAATTTTTCTTTTCTGAAAATATTGAGCATTTCTTTTAACTTTGAAGATCTGAAATTTTGTTTATACTTTTCTGTATAACTTTCTTCTGTATAACTGTCTTTGCATTAAAGTGTTTACTGCTTTAAACATCTGTTTCTGCAATTTCTTGGCCATTTCTGCTAATTTTAACACCATCTCATTTTTTAACATATAAGTAATAACTAAGTTGTTATCTGGTCACATGTTATGAAACTAGACATCAAGACTCATGTTTTAGGATGGCTTCAAAAATGTTTTTTGAATTATTAAGTAACAAAACAGGTAGAAGGAAAAAAATGTGGCCAAGTTGTCCCAGTTTACAGTGTTGTGTCCATGTTTCTGTTTCTTTTTGTAATGATATGGAAAGACTTCCAGGCAACGAGAAGCTGTGCAACACAGGTTTTAATAAATGTTTGTTTAAAATGACACCCCCATGTCTACAATTTACTCTTCATCAAATGGGAACCTGCTTTGGCTTATAAAGAATGTCATTCATCTGAACACTGTAATTACACAATGACAACAGGTTTTACAAGGCAAATAGTTACATTGAGTACACTATATTACATATTCATTTTGTACTTGCTCTATAGCACATTGGCAACAATGGTACATGTGCTATACATGATTCATGTTAACTTGCGTCTTGACCCCTATATTTTTAACACTCTCCACACTCCAACTGACATTTGTTGTCTTTATTTGTTTTGCAGTCAAAGGAGTCGTCATCCGTGCTGAGCTGCGATATTTCAGCTGATGACAAGTATATTGTGACAGGCTCCGGTGACAAGAAAGCAACTGTGTATGAAGTTATCTACTGACCAATTTATCCATTCTTCTGAAATACTGCAGATGTGATACTGTGAATGTGTTTCCGGCATGAAGAACTAAGTGTAATTTTGACAATACGCACCAATAAGAAAGTGCTTGGATCCTGAGCATACTGCTGCACAGTTAAATATGACATATTGTGAGTATAAAAAAGGAGGAAGTGTTTGGAAACTCTGAAAGAACTCAGGTGCATTATGTTGAGGAACAAACTGTTATTAGTGGACAACATGGAGTTAAAGATAAAACAATGGGCCTATTGTATAGAGAAAATATATGGCACCATTCATTTTCTAATTGTTGACTACACACATGTAATAAATTTTATTGATGTCGTACACCTTTAAAATAGTTTTATCTGAAGTTCTTGTGCTCTTAATGTAAATGTGTATGTAGTTTCTTATAAAATAGATTTTTAGTTTTGCTCACAAAAAGACTGCTGCATAATATTTATGATATTGGCATGTATGTGTGGGAAGGATTTTGAGCTTCATACACTTGTCACTGGATCTGAAGAAATATATTTTCCATAAATTTAGGATTATCACATGTTGGTAACTAAAGCTTAGAGATGTAAACTCTGTTTCTTTTGATGTCTTATTACCATTACTCATTTTATGGTAACTTTCTTTAATACTTCAGATGTCCCTAAGTTATTTTAATTGTTTTTGCTTATCTTGTTTCTACAGAATTAGTCAAGATTTGTAAAATGTGAGTCAAATTCCTTAGTTTTTGAGGTATTTTCATTATGTCATATTATGAAAGCCTTTGTCGTTGTTGAATAACCAATATTAAGTGGACCACATATGATCACTGTTTGAAATGATTATTGTGTTTGACAGTTGTGGAGAATATTGTCTGAAGCTCAAAGTTGTTCACTCAAATATCTTGAATGGTACTACAATGGTAAAACCTTTGTCCGTAGTTTTGTTTGGCTGTATTGAAAGTTATATCAGCCTGGAGGAATCATCCTTTTTTGTTATTTGGTATCTTTGTAGGGTGCTGAACACCATAACGCAAAAGCTGATGTTTTTTGACCTGAAAATAATTTATTATTCACAAACACTGTTTTATTGTGAATGCTTTTGTTAATTATATCTTCGTACTTTGATAAATATTGTTGCTCTACTCAACTGTACAATGTGAGAATAATAGATTTCTGTCATTATTGACTTTTTTATTTTTTCATTCATAATTATAAATATGATGAAAATAAAATAAATTTGACATTTTTGTTTGTAAGCAGTGTTCCATGTGGTCTCTAAATTATAGTGCATTGATATTTATATAGTTCTACCTAAGTGAGCAACTCACTCTATAATCACTTTGTTCAAATTTCTTTATTATGTTTCTATTGATTTAATCAATTGAACTGTACAGCTTCATTACCTTTCTATGTAGTAATTGAGTAACTAAATCACAAAGTGGTTATAGGTATGAGAAAAGCTTATGGGTGATTCTCCTAGCTAGGTTTATACTTGCATATTATTGGGTACTGCTTGTATTTATCAGCAGGACCTGCCACCTAAATTTAATCTTCATCCTATGGTCAGGCATAATAGTACATTTTTCCAATGTACCAAACAGTTTGTGATGGGACTACAGATGATCATTTTTCGTGCTTCAATGAACATTGTTAAAGTAAAGGTGTTGCTAGGTGCTATCATACAGCAAACATGAAAAGCACAAAAATTTTAATGTGAAGACAAAAACTGGCTTCTTCATTGACTAAATGTGCATGCATTTTGTGACTACCTTTTGCCAATAAGTCACAGTTTCAAGCACTGCTGATTACATGTACCAATTATATTAAGAAAAGTTAATGCATTGCTTAAATATTTGTTGGCAGAATGATTACAACTGTTGTTCGTTAGGTTGAGAATGTAATTTGCCACATTGGCTGTATTGTTTCAAATTATTTAAAGAACAGAACCTTATATTGAACATTCAAACATGTTTTTCAAGTGTGATACCCATTTGAAAATGCAAACATAAAACACACACACATCAGTTTTGATCTAGACAACTAGCAGTGTGGTAACCTGTATCATGTGAATATTACATTTGATGAGATAGGTGGAATTTTTATTTTTATGTCTTTTCTGTGGGACAGGCTTGTGGTGGTGTGTTTTCTATCACTAAATTACTCTCTTTATTACTAACATCTTTGCTATGTTTCTGTTCTGGTTTTTAAAATTTTTATCATCTTCTTCACATCCATAAGGTGCATTTTTCAAGTCTTTTCAATAGAGTAGAGGACATATTTGCCGTTAAAAGATGCAGCCAAACTTCTTTGATGTCTTGCCATTTTTTCTTCTTTGTTTGAGAACAAGAAAGAAGTGGAGCAGCAGCTACATATTCTTTGCAATACAGTAATTAGCAAATCTTTTCTCACAGAGACACTAGATATAATGCTTTGTTCCAGTTTTAGCTTTGCAATTCGAGCTTTATGGAGCTGTAAAAGTCATATATTGCATTTTGTAGAAAGACATTTTAATAATGCTGTTTGTTAGTTTGTTTACAATAGTAGTATTGTGACATACCATTGAGTGCCTAACTTCAGTGATGACATGGAATTTGTTTTAGATCAAGGTTATGCTAATCTGATCACTTTTTCAAGCATTGGTATCTGTTCTTGTTAATTGATGATACTAAGTTTTACTGTTGCCTTTTGTGAGAATGTTTTCTTGTGGATGCTTTTTATGGTCAGTTTGAAGTTAAAATTTTTCAAGACTCTAAAACCATATTTCTGACCCCATATCTTCATTGAAAGGAAAGTTATAATTCTCCATAGAAAATAATGTTATAATTTTCTTCTAGAATATACTCAGGAGTTGATTGTGGTACAAAAGCAAACTACGGATTAGAAATGATAGCAGAGAGAAAGAAGTTTGTTAATGTATGTAACATGCTCTCATTTAAGAAATGTGTTTGCTTTTTGGACATGGGATACGTCAGGTTGACCTGGCAAGTCGAGGCGTGGACCAGTTTCAACCCACTTCAAAGCTTGACCAACACTGTCACTCATCAGATATTTAATGCTACTCATTTAATATATTTGTATGATTTTTTTCCAATAAGCAGTGCTATACTGTGAATTATGGCTTCAAATATACAGCAAATACGTGCTGCTGTTGTACAGGTTGTTTACCTGAAGGGGGGAAAATTTGATATTTTATTTTTATAGCCAGTGCACACTTGAAAATTTTTCAGATATATCTCATTAAGGCAGCTAATTAATGCTACAAGCTATTAGCAGAAGCTCAGATCATCTACCACTCTTGGGCACACCGTGGAAAAAAAAAAAAAAAAAAAAAAAAATCTCAGAGCAACATGGTACCTCACAAGAATTAAGCAAATATTCCCTTCAAACAGGACAAGAGAACATATGTTTCAGTTGCCTCTTCAATTTACTGTGATATGTATATAAGCTATACATACTGATAACACAGGAAAGATCTACCTGTGATTCTATTACTGTAAGTCATTTATACATGTCAAGTAAAACAAGCAGCCACATTCTACCTCAGAATGAAACAAGTATTTTTAATTTTTCTTTTCCTTCTTCAGAAGTGTAAGTAATACACACAGAAAAAATATTTCTACAAAATGTATATTGTAAAATATGTGACAATTTATGTGCTGCTTAATGAGTGTTGTTATTCAGAATTCTGTATTGATGACCTCTTTAGAAATTGTTCATAAGTTGCTCCATCATGGAGGATTCAGGTATCCAATGAAGTTTTCTTTTAATGAACTCTGTAGCTGAAACTAATCCTTCCTAATAATTAAGAGTGGTTTCAAGAATCATTATAATCTATTGGAAGTTCTTCTGTTCAGACAAAGCTGTTTGGTATAACTGTTATCTGTGTGTGACGCAGCGATCAGTTTTAAAAGGGCAAGATATTTCTGTTGCTTTGTGTAACTATGAAAATTAAAATGTTTCTTTGTGCATAATAAAAAATGATATATCATTTAATGTTAAATTTTGTGTTTACTAAGGATTATACACCTGATTTTTGATTTGTTTGTGAATAACAAATTTCATGCCTTCTACTGTCTGATTACTGCCTACATTTCCTCATGTCCAGTCTGTCTTACAAATGTCTAGTCTCTCTGTCTGTCTCTCTCTCTCTCTCTCTCTCTCTCTCTCTCTCTCTCTCTCTCTCTCTCTCACACACACACACACACACACACACACACACACAGTGGGAACAAAGAATATATCCATGGTAAATTATTTAGACTGCTGTTGAATCAAAAAGTATTTTGTTAGTTTTGTTACAAAAAGGTACACCATAGGTTCTAGAGAGAACACTTGTGGCACTGCATACAGTGTGTCCCAAAAAGTATACATACTTTAGAAGAATGACACAAACTGCAGACGTAATCCTATAATGAAATTTTCCTCTGCTGTAGTGTGTGTATTGTGGTTGGTAGTACAGATAAGTTGGTTAATTGAAACTTGGACAGAATGCAAAATTTGCTCATATGTGTTGGGTCACGATAGATTCACGTACGTTCTGATACACTGTTTTAATTTGTCAGGGCTTTTCTGAATGGTTTGAGGAAAGGATAAAAAGTTCTTGAATTTGACAGTGGAGCTACTTTTTGGTAAAAAAATTAACAATCTTATGTATTTCTGTTTCAGGGGAATGCAATTTTTCCAACCTTTGCCAAGGGAGTAGATTCCATCTGGAATGTCAGTGGACAGCTTGGAGTAAGGATGCTTGTGGAATATTGGCAGGCAGCAGTGTGTCGGGAGTTTGTTCCTGGGGCCGTGTGGTAGTTCTCTTGTGACCTTCTGTACCACGCTACATCAACTTCCTGCCGATTTTTGGTTGCTTGCCGCGCCCTTCACAAATGTGTCGACTTTGAGCTGTCCAGTGACATTTCAGTATAGCATAAACCGGTTGAGGAAAATCAGTTTACATACAATACACAGCACGACATGTATTACAGCTATTCTCATTACATGACATTTATTGGCTGTGATAACTCCAAATGAAATGATCTCCTTACAACATAATCCATCTCTCATGCTATATGCAGATCAATCTGTCACCACAACATAAATACAAAATCTCTACATATAAGTACTATGCCCTCTCTGCCATATGCCGCATCATCATTACATCGAGCATCAAAGTTGTCATCTGATTACAGTAAGTTCAGCCCACTCCACTGATATACAAACTTTGCACGTATGAAGTTATCTGGGATAAAGTAGAGGGAGCAGAAAGCTATTTATAACTTGTACAGGAACAAGGTTGCAATTATAGCAGGTAGAACACATGATGTACTGAATAGAGTTGGACAGACAAGGAATATGTGGCACAATTTGACCAAAAGAAGGAATTAGGTGATAGGACACGTTCTGAGATATCAAGGGATTACCAATTTAGCATTGGAGGGAAGTGTGGGTAGTAAAAATTGTAGAGGGAGACCGAGAGGTGAATGCATTAAGCAGATTCAGAAAGATGTACAATACAGGAGATGAAGAGGCTCGCACAAAGTAGAGTAGCATGGAGAGTTGCATCAAACCAGTCTTTGGACTGAAGGCTACAGCAACAGAAGACATGAAAGGGAAACAATAATTGAGAAGGAAGTGACATATGGTTGCAACCTATCCCCATATTATTTAATCTTGTGATTGAGTAAGTAGTAAAGGAAACCGAGAAAAAATTTAAAAAGGGTGTTAAAGCTCAGGGACAAAAAATAAAAACTTCCAGTTGTTGAAACAATTGGCAATAATATGCACAAAAGAGATTTTATTCTGTTACTGGTTTCAGGCACCTAGCAACCTTCTTAGGCTGTACAGAAAAATACCACAAATAAGTCTGAGACAGCAGACGTGTGTGCAAGTTGTGTGTGTGTGTGTGTGTGTGTGTGTGTGTGTGTGTGTGTATTGCTGACAAAGGCCTTAATGGCCGAAAGCTACAATTGTGTGAATCTTTTTGTAGTGCCTATCGGAACTCAGCATCTCTGCTATATGGTGAGTAGCAACTTTCCTTCCTGAAAATTGTTACATTCCATCCTGGATTTTCCATTGTTAGACAAATAGGAAAAAGTTAGATAAGAGTATTAAAATTCAGGAATGAATCTTTAAGAATTTAAAAGATAAATGGTATATACGTAAAATCATTGCACTGTTTGTGAGCATGAGATGTACGCAGAATATTGCTGTGATCCTAGAAACAACACAAAAAATAGGTGATACAATAATGATTCCATTAATGCAAAAAGAACTTGTAAATGCTTACATGTGGTTCACAGTGCCTTTACGAAAATGATATAAGCAAACCAACCAAACAGGTGGTATAGACATGATATGCATAGCTCGATGTCGGTATCTGGGCTTGGGGGGGGGGGGGGGGGGGTAAAATGACAGAACACAATCTTACACAATTGTAGTTGCGACAAGGCATCAACAAAAAAATGATGTAAGTGCATGTAAGCAGCGTTATTAGTAACATAGAAAAACCTAAGGATAGATAAAACAAGTTGATATAAATGACAGATGGCATTATGGAAGGGAAATTTGCAAACAAATTTCCGAAACGGCTGTAGTAATGACAGTTGCGTGCTAACATGGCACCTGTTGGCAAAAACAAGCTCATCGTGAGGCCGGAAGCTGTAAATGGGGTAAGTGGAGAGAATTCTCGATCAGCAGCTAATATCATCAGAAAGTAACTATAGAGGAAGGAATCGTGGGCACGGTTGTATGTTTCTATTATAGTGAAACAACTAGTATTATAATATATGTGTGTCACAGGTACAACTTGTGAATGAATTGTAACTAGTGGCATTCATACTAATTCTAAGTTATCTTAAGTTTTAGAACACATCACTGAACTCTTGTAGAGAGGTGAGTAACATGCTAGCTGGAAGTATGGCCATACAAACAGCACGCGAAATGCACCGAGAGGCAAGAAGCAATAACTGGAGAAAATGCAGAAAAAATTCGTAGCTACTCGCCAAAATGAAGGGTCAAAAATATCATTAGTAGAAAGGAAAAGTGGGCATCATTGTATATTTCTATTACAGTCGAATAGCTATTTCAGAAATGTATACAAAAGTCCTTAATATGCATCACGAAGTAAATGTAACTAGCGACATATGTATTAGTTGTAGAAAATAAGTGCAATATGTTAGACTATCTGACGCTGAATGAGTAAAAGTGCTTATTAACTGTAATACAGGTATACAACAATGCCCAAGTTTTCCTTCTCATATAGTTATTTTTGACCATTCATTTTGGCTACTGGAAAGGAACTGATTCCCCATTTTTTCCATTTGCTGCTTCTCACATCTTGGCGCATCTCACACGCTGTTCATGCGGCTGTATGTCCTCCTTGCACACTAATAAAATCCCTACACAAGTTCAGCAATCTATTGTAAAACTTAAGGTACCATACAATTAGTGTGAAGGCTGCTAGTTACAAATCTTTCACGAACTGTAATTGCGACATTAATACAGGGTGATTCAAAAAGAATACCACAACTTTAAAAATGTGTATTTAATGAAAGAAACATAATATAACCTTCTGTTATACATCATTACAAAGAGTATTTAAAAAGGTTTTTTTTCACTCAAAAACAAGTTCAGAGATGTTCAATATGGCCCCCTCCAGACACTCGAGCAATATCAACCCGATACTCCAACTCGTTCCACACTCTCTGTAGCATATCAGGCGTAACAGTTTGGATAGCTGCTGTTATTTCTTGTCTCAAATCATCAATGGTGGCTGGGAGAGGTGGCCGAAACACCATATCCTTAACATACCCCCATAAGAAAAAATCGCAGGGGGTAAGATCAGGGCTTCTTGGAGGCCAGTGATGAAGTGCTCTGTCACGGGCTGCCTGGCAGCCGATCCATCGCCTCGGGTAGTTGACGTTCAGGCAGTTACGGACAGATAAGTACCAATGTGGTTGATTGTGGAATTTGCAGCTCTCTGCTAGCTCTGCGAGTCGATTTTCCTGGGCTGCAAACAAATGCTTGCTGGATGCGTGCTACATTTTCATCACTCGTTCTCGGCCGTCCAGAACTTTTCCCTTTGCACAAACACCCATTCTCTGTAAACTGTTTACACCAACGTTTAATACACCACCTATCAGGAGGTTTAACACCATACTTCGTTTGAAATGCACGCTGAACAACTGTCGTCGATTCACTTCTGCCGTACTCAATAACACAAAAGCTTTCTGTTGAGCGGTCGCCATCTTAGCATCAACTGACGCTGATGCCTAGTCAGCAGCGCCTCAAGCGAACAAATGTACAACTAAATGAAACTTTATAGCTCCCTTAATTCGCTGACAGATAGTGCTTAGCTCTGCCTTTTGTCGTTGCAGAGTTTTAAATTCCTAAAGTTGTGGTATTCTTTTTGAATCACTCTGTATATTCAGTACTAGTTGTTTCACTGTAATAGAAGTATACAGTTGTGCCCATGTGTCCTTCCTCTGTAGTTACTTTCTGACCCTTAATACTATCTGCTGATTGAGGTGTTTCTCCATTTACCCCAGTTACAAGTGCCAGCTCCATGAAGTGCTTGCTTTGCCAAAGAGTTCCATGCTAGCACGCTACTGTCCTCACTACAGCTGTTTCGGAGATTAGTTTCCAAATTACCCATCCATAGTGCTACCTGTCATTAATATTAACTTACTTTACTTATCATTAGGTTTTTCAATATTACTTATAATGCTGCTTATGTACACTTACATTTTTTATGTTCATGCCTTATGGCAACTACGACTGTGTAAGATTTTTTGTTTGTTATTTTTATCATACTTTTACCCCCACCCTGAAATCGAACCTAAAGCTATACAAGTCATTGGGTGATCAACTCCAGTTCTGTCATGATGTGTGAACTACTTGTTTGGTTTCCTCATACCGTTTTTGTATAGGCACTATGAAACACATGTAAGCATTTACAAGTTCTCTTTGTTTTAATGGAATCATTATTGTATTTCATATTCTTTGTGTATTTTTTGTGACCACAGCAATATTCTGCATACATTTCACACCCACAAATAATGTGATAATTACAAGTATGTACCATTTTATCTTTAAATTTTTAAACTTTTCATTCCTAACTTTTAATATTCTTATGTAACTTTTTCTTATTTGTGGTATTTTTCTGAACAACCTTTTAAGAAGGGCACTAGGTGCCTGAAACTGGCAAAAGAATAAAATTTGTTCTGTGGAAATGGTTGCTGAGTATCTCAACAAACAGAAATACAGAAGTTGAAGCTGGAGAAAATACTGAAAACTTAGATATCTGCCAATGGCTTTGTAATTATATTGGACAGCCAGCGGTTTGGAAGAGCTGTTGATTAGAATGGACAGTGAAACTTCCTGGCAGATTAAAACTGTGTGCCCGACCGAGACTCGAACTCGGGACCTTTGCCTTTCGCGGGCAAGTGCTCTATCATCTGAGCTACCGAAGCACGACTCACGCCCGGTACTCACAGCTTTACTTCTGCCAGTATCTCGTCTCCTACCTTCCAAACTTTACAGAAGCTCTCCTGCGAACCTTGCAGAACTAGCACTCCTGAAAGAAAGGATATAGCGGAGACATGGCTTAGCCACAGCTTGGGGGATGTCTCCGCTATATCCTTTCTTTCAGGAGTGCTAGTTCTGCAAGGTTCGCAGGAGAGCTTCTGTAAAGTTTGGAAGGTAGGAGACGAGATACTGGCAGAAGTAAAGCTGTGAGTACCGGGCGTGAGTCGTGCTTTGGTAGTTCAGATGATAGAGCACTTGCCCGCGAAAGTCAAAGGTCCCGAGTTAGAGTCTCGGTCGGGCACACAGTTTTAATCTGCCAGGAAGTTTCATATCAGCGCACACTCCGCTGCAGAGTGAAAATCTCATTCTGGAGAATGGACAGTGTCTTGAAAAGCGGTTACAAGATGAACATCTGTCAAAGTAAGGTAAACAAGTGCAGTCAAATTTGATGAGTTGATGCTGAGTTAAATTATAAAATTAGGTACTGAAAGTAGTAGGCATGTTCTTATATTTCAGTGGCAAAATAAGATGATAGCTGAGATAAAGAGAAACTGATAGTAGCAAAAAAATTTTCTGAAAAAGAGAGATGTCAACACCTAATACAAATTTAAGCATTACTAAGCTTAGTCTGAAACTATTTTTCTAGAATGTAGAATTTTATGGAAGTGGAATGTAGACATTACATAAAAGAAAATACAAACTCTTGAAATGTGATGCTACTTGAGAATACTGAAGATTTGATGGATTGTTTAGGTAACTTATGAGTAAGCGCTGTGTCATATTAGCACACCTTGACTGCAAATCTTAAGACACAAATGAATAGCTAATTTGGTCCTGGCATGGGTTGGGGTTGTGGGGAGGAGTGTAAAAATTGTAGAAGCACCAAGTCTTAAGAAGTGAAAATAGGTGTCTATGGACATGGGATGCTTTAGTTCAAATAATGGAAAGTCAAAGTTGGACTATAAACAATATTATGAAAAGGATAGATTGTTACTTACTGTAAAGATGACACATTGAGTTGCAGAAGGCACAGTGAAAAGATTGTTCCACATTTTAGCTTTTGGCTGAAGTCTTATTCAGAGAATAAGACCAGAAGGTCAGAGATAGCTGTCATCCGTGGATTGAATACAAATGGACTATTTTAAAATGGCCCGAATATTCATTTTTGTCTTGTGCTGGTTCAAATGTAAACGTCAGCTCCATATTAGGATTTGTTTTGCACATTTATTATGCCAAACCAGTATTGGGCAGTCAGAATGTTAAAACCTACACAGTTACAAACTTATTTGTGACAGACATTTTGTTGTGCCTATTTGCAACTCAGCATCTCTGCTATATGGTGAGTAGCAATTTTCCTTTTCTTAATAATGTTACATTTCATCCTGGATTTTCCAGTTTTTGATTACATGATCAAAGTTCTATTTGAATACATACAACTATAAATGTTTTGGCCTAGCACAAAACATGCACTCAACTATTAAAAGGGTCATAAACGTAAGCACATTGACAGAAAAGTAACACATAGCACAAATATGATGTATTGGACAACCTGACCAGCTGTATACCATCTGATTTCTGCAGTATCATTACAATATTTTTGGGTAACTGTGAATGTTCTAATACAATCATAACTTCCTCACCGAGAATGCAATGACTAATGTCTTTAATAAAAACTGGGAAACAGTGTTGCTGTTAGACTAACATCATGCTTTTAGATAAGCACAAGGTCAACAGCAATGGAACCACCACTACTGGTTTCCTAGGATAGTCCACGATTGTACTAGGAATTGAAGACTAAGCAGACATATGTACTGGATGCTAAGGAGTAGAAAACTGCTGGCGAGTGACTGAAATGCAAACAATATAACAACTGGCTACAACCTTACCGGTACCTATATCTGAGCATACAAACTAAATATAACTGAACTACATTTTATAACAATATTGTTTGTCTAGCATAATGCAGCCTTACTAACTTGTAAGTATCATTTCGGCATGTTACTACAATCACTTTTATGCAGTCTCTCAGGTCTCATTGGCATGATTGATTATAACATGATTCCGGGTGTTTTGCTGAATAGTTTATTTTTCCATTTTATCCACAATATTTCAATTATCAACCTGTCATTTTCAGGTGCTGCGGGTTTTGTGATGTGCACTCATTACCCGGACTCCAACCAGACTGTGAACTATTGTTGCTCTTGTACTGCTATTTATAGACAAGTTTGATTCCTGATACCCACTATGCCCTTTGATGGTTTTTTTGGTCTTCGAAGTTGGCAGTGATATTCCATTTAATGCAAATTCTCTCAGCATTTTCCAACTCTGGTGAATTTGATGATCAATGACATTTTAATAAGTTGAGTGCTGGGGCCACAAATTATTTATACTGAAAATGTAATAAACAGGGATCGTTGTTTCAATTGCTGGAATTCTGCAGGAGAGATGGTTTAGTGGCAGGTAGGTTATTGTTTGAAGTAAGAGAGCCACAAAGCGACACGGTACAGCAGGAGTCTAGTGCAGAAATCTTTGGCGGATTGCATGCACTAAGATTGGCAAACAAGGAGGACTGCAACAGAGACAAAAGTAGTTCCATCCAAGGCATTGGTTAGTGACCACCGGCTTTTGGTGATAAGCACATGAATCATGAAAGAATGGAAGGAGACAGAGAACCAGGAAAGGAGAATTATAGTATGAAAACTGAAGTCAAGGAAGAATACCAGTAGATTATAAGAGAAAGATTACTAAAGGACGAACCAGAAATGGAGAAGAGGGATGGGGACAGTTTGAAAGTGCTGTGGTAAAGCTGCATTATCTGTATGCAGAAAGGGCAAGTATAGTTAAACGTCAATATAACAAATTTCATGGGACCATGAAAATTACATTGTTGTACCAGGGTTATTGTTATAATGAGGTTTTCTTATCATGACTCAGAGCAAGGAGCCATGTTTTCATGACTAAGAAGTACATTACTATCATACTTTTCTGATTAAAAATAACATTAAAAGACAAATAATGAAGCACGTTTCGTTCACTTCATTTATTAATACTGTACCTGTAGAATATCTTAATTTTGTGTGCAGAAAAATTCACTTATTTTCCTTTGTTTCTTTTTTCTTAAAGAGTCTCTTGTGAATATTGTCTTTATTTCCATTAATGCAATCAATTGCTGTGCTGAAACGCTGGGTGTTGAAAATGCTACTTGCTGAATGGTTTCCAACTGACCTATTAGCTCCACCAGAGGAGGGGGATTCACAGTTATCACATCACTGACATCGTCAAAATCTTCAACTGGCAAATTACCCTTTAACTCCTCGATGATAGATTCATCGGTATATGTTTCGAACACCAACGCCTCATCATCCACCGACATGTATTCAACTACTGAAGTATCTATGGGACTGGTCACCTTTCTTTCAATGTTTGCAATCATGTGTTGAACTAAATGTGAACGGTATTTTGTCTTAAAGTTCTTAATTATCCCCATATCTAATGGCTGAAAAATCGATGTACAGTTTGGGCGAAGTAGCAAAGTTCAAATGTTCTTCAGCGCTGGCATGTTGTTCTGCATGCTACAACTATCCACCATCAATGCAATTTTCTTATTTTTCATTGTCATCTCTTTAACAAACGAAAACAGCCACTCACTAGAAAGAGTAGATGTCATCCATGCTTTTCAATTTGCCTTGTAACTGGCTGCAATAAAGGAAATCGCATTTACAATACGACTGTAGCAAAACATTATAGCTGAAGCTATACTGTATTGAAGGAAGTTAAAATAAAATGTATGTACCATCAGATGGGGTGATTTCGGACAATGTGTGTGTGTGTGTGTGTGTGTGTGTGTGTGTGTGTGTGTAGGTATATTTATCTGAGGCATTTAAATAAAATGCCCAAAGTCACCCCATGGATTGGGGTGATTTTGGACACGTGTGTTTTTTAAATCTTTGTCTGAAGTTACAGAATATAGAGGGTGAATTTGGACGGTTACTCTCTTTTTTGAAAATTCTACATGCTTTTTATTTGATTTTGGTGACTTTTTACACATTTTAAGGCAGCCCTTTGTTATGAATAAGTGATATGGAATGATATAATGAATTTTATATATTACAGATAAGTTTTTATTTTGCAAGAATTTAAATAAACAGTCTCTTTGTTCACTTTTGCGGGAGCTCATTTAATATTTTCGCTTAGGCGAACTGAAAGATCTCTTGACTGTCGGAGGAATAAATGCACCCATTCTTCTCCTGGAAAATTATTTCTTCTCTTTTCGGCCAGATTTATCAAGGTAGCCTTTAACTAAATATCTAATATCCAATTTAGTGAAGGGAAATCCCCAATGTGCAGCCCTCAAGATACCTTGCTTCAACACTTCTTCTTTATTTAGCACTGGCTGTGCTCCCATTTTTTTCGGATGTGCTTCCTGCACTTTATTTTGTAGGGTTGATTTAGGTATACCATACAAATCACATGCTTTTCTGTGCAAAAATTTACCACTCTGAATATCATGAACAGCTTTATCTAAAAGTTCTGGGTCATAAATACACCGTACTGTAACACCTCTCCTGCTTTTATACGTTCTTGGCATTGTCCAAAATCACCCCACACAGTACACAGTTTTTCAAAAACCGTCGTTATTTTATAATCTTGCACGAGAAACTCGACAAACTTGTACAGAAATTATCTCAATGCTATTAGCTACTGAGCACGTTGACAGTTACGGTTACAATAACTTCCCGCTTGGCATAACAATAGAAAGTTTCCACTTTACGATAATGCATGGATTTTTAACACTGAGACTGTTCGTCAACTATTCACCTAGGGAAACAACTGACGCAAAATAAAAGTTGTGGAAAGTGATAAATGCAATCTTGTGTTTAAAATAACTGGCGCATGGATGTTAAAATAAGTAACTCTTTGTTTCTATGCAGTAGCAAGAAGCAAATAAGCCATAATGTCCAAATTCGCCCAGGTGCCCGAAATCACCCTGTTTGACGATACTCTCTTCTCTGGTAATCTTCTTACATTTTTGAAGCACTGTGGGTTTGATGATCGTCCGATCACAATTGGTGTCAATTCATGGGCCCCTTGCTGTTCTTATTTTACGTAAATGACCTTCCTCACTGCCTACCAGACACAAAAACCCTTTTGTTTGCTGATGACACCTCTGTACCCATATCTGCACCCGAACAAATTCTCCAGTCTAATATAGATAGGACCACAGATCAAATAAGTCAATGGCTTCAAAGTAACAGGCTGCTTCTTAATGCAAAAAAGACAATTGGAATAACCTTCCACACTGCCCAAAACAGAAATCCATTACTACCAACTATATCACTGGAAAAAAATAATGTTGAACTTGAAAATGAAATAAAATTTTTGGGGGTCACTATTACTGATATGCTCACGTGGAAAAGGCACATTGACGTTACCGGCACAAAACTTAGTAAAGTATGCTTCATGATTAGATCAATAAGGAACGTCACTAACACAAGTACCCTAACCACAATGTACCATGTACTCTTTCACTCTGTACTTAGCTACGGAATCATCTTCTGGGGCCAAAATTCTGAATCAATTAAGATATTCAAACTGCAAAAGAAGATAGTCAGAACAATTATGTTCAAAAAACAAAGAGACACTTGTAAACCATTATTTAAGAAACTAAATATTTTGCCCCTCCCATGCCAATACGTACTAGAATTATTATTATTTACCAAAAAAAGTATCAACAAAATTAGCAAAAATATGGATTACCATGAATATGACAAAAGATCAAAAACCTCTCTAAGAATACTTCCCCACTCAACAAAATTGTACAGTGATGGTGTCAAGTGCATGGGAATAAAATTATATAACCATCTTCCAACTTTTATACAAGAAATCCAAGAAATAAATAAATTCAAACAGACAGTGAAATCTCTTTTAATAAAAGACTGCTTTTATGCCATCCAGGAATACTTGGAATCAAAATTGTCTTAGTGCATGATAATGTATCAAAGCTTAATGTTATTAAGTCAATTTTGTCACATCATGTAACATTTCTCTGTAAAGCTGTAACTTTAAGTAACATAATTTGTAGGTAATGTAAAATAATCATTCTTCTGTGTTCTTGTTTACTGTTTTAGACTCCTGTAGACTGTATATTTGTATTGACTTATCCCACGTCAGTTGTACAAGCCATTGTACTGATTTGATCTATGGAACAAATAAAGAAAAAATAAATAAATAAATGTGTCCCTGAGGCGTTGCTACAGAGAAGAGGAGTTAGGCGTACTTTAGAGTGCTTCCCTCCTTTACGCTTTCCTCTTCTAAAGGCCATCATCATCTCTGGCATCAATTGGTAAAACAATCCTGTCTCACCTGTGTTGTACAAGATTTCAGGGCTGTATTTTTGTAACAGTTTACACATGGTGTTTTTCCTCCAAATTTCTGCTTCACCTAAAGGCACTGATTTTTCTTCTCCTGAAATCAGTTTAAAAATGATCCCATGCCTGTCCTTAAATGTTTGCAATCATCCTTTACTTGCCTTAAAATTAGAATTGCCAAGCAAGTTAGCAAAATCTAAGGCTTTTTGACATATTAACAGACTATTAATTGGTACATTCTGTGCACGCATCTCATTAAACCACCACAGTGTAGCACTGTCCACATCATCAGCAGTAGCCATCTTCATTCTTTTTCTTGAAGGGTTAAATTTGCCACCTGCAATACTTCCTTCAGTTTCTTTTCATTAGGAATGTAGCTAATGTTGATTGTGCAAGACCGTACTTCCTCGCAACATCTACTTGTTTTATTCCATTATTGAAGTCTTTGGAAATCTCCATTTTTGTCTCCAACCTTATTTGTTTCCCAGTTCTAGCCATTGTCCAAATCTTTCACAGATTGCCAAAATCATGGAGATAAGCTGCATAGGAGTCCGACAAAAACACTTTTGTCTACTACTGAATCTCAACAAAGGACAAACTAAACACTCGTTCAAACAAAGGAGCTCTCTGATGTTTGCCGCTCAGCACAGCTCGCCTGTGGGTGTACGCTATTCTCTTTACTGCTAGAATAAATACAGTACTGTAGTACGTAGTGAAGCTTCTGGAAATAGTGCCAAAGTCCAGTAGCTAAATAAACCCTGTCTGCCACTATAGTGAGCTTCTTAGAAATAGGAAAGAGTAAAGAAATTTTGTCTTTGTTATAAAAGAGTGTTGCTAAATTTACTTCATCGTTGTAATGAGAGTTAATTAACATAGTACATATCGAAAATCAGCCAGGGCCATATAAAATTATTGCTGTACCAAGGTTTATTGGTGTACTGGTAATCGTTATATGGAGGTTTGACTGTAGCATGAAAATGGTGAAATGAAAGCATCAAGGAGGTAGTGTGAAAGAAGAATAAGGCCTTCAGACTGTGGATCCACAAAAGGACCAACTTAGCAAGACAGGAGTAAAGAGAAAGAAGAAGTCACTGATTACAGAAGAAACTGGGCACGCAGAAATTGGATTGGCACAGGAAAGAGTGAGGAAGAAAGGGACCATGTATGGATGAAGTAAGGGTCAAAATGGTGAAGGCAGCAGGGGAGGTTGGGAAACAGTGGCCATATCATATGATGAGGGTGGTGTGGAATGAGAAAATGACTCCAGAAAGGGAATAGCAAGGATTGTAGAAACTACAGTGGTGTCACACTGATACCACACTGTGGCAAGATATATGAAAAGATCCTGGCGAGCAGAATCCAAATGAAGGTCGAGAACAAAATGAGAGAGGAACAGCGTGGCTTCAGACCTGGGAGATCCACTGTTGACCTCATATTTGCATTGAGGCAGCTTCAGGAACACCTCTATGAATATGGGGAAGGCTTTGTAATGGCCTTTCTTTATAGAGAAAAGGCATTTGATAGTGTCTGTAGAAGAAAGGTCTGAGAAGCACCAGAAAAGAAGGGAGCTGAAAAAGAGACAACAGTCGGAGTGGAGGAGATGTACTGTGGAAGTTTGTGTTGTGTGAAAATGGGGAATGAAAGAACAGGCTGGTTCCAGAAAACTAGTGGTGTGAAACAGGGCAGTGCTTTGTCACCACTCCTCTTGATTGTGGTCTTGGATGAGATGATGACTAAAGTGGCAGAAAAAACAGGAGAAGATAATATGAAAGCAATGGCATTCACAGATGAATTGATAATCTGGGAAACAGGGAGGAGGAGATTCAGAACAGCTGGATGCTTGGGAAGAAACTGAGAGACAGTATGGAACGAAATTTAATGTAAAGAAATGAGAGATCCTGGTTACAGCTAGAAAGAAAGATGAACCAAATAGCAGAATAAGGATTTGAGGTGAACAACTGAAGAAGATGGAAAGAGGTAAGTACTTGGGAAGTGTGGTAGAGAAAAATGGAAGAAATGAGAAAGAAATCAGTGAATGCGGCAGACAGGCAGAAGCATTCCTGCAAAATGTTACGAGCTTCATTTGGAAAGAAGATGTCCCAGAAAGAAGCAAAGAAATGATATATAGAAGTTACTACATCCCAATATTGACCTCTACAGCTTAAACATTGGTAATGAAGAAAAGAGATGAGAGCAGATTACAAGCATGTGAGATGAAGTTCCTTAGAACTCAGATAGGAGTAAGAATGAGAGATAGGGTGAGGAATGAAAGGGCAAGGGAAATAGTGAAAGAAGAACCTTTGCAGAGCAGGACAGAAACATCAAGGCTAAGGTAGTATGAGCACTTAAAGAAAATGGAAAAGAAGAGGATTCCCAAGAAGATATGTGAAATGGAGATGCTGAAAGGTGTGGAGGAGTTTACTGAGAAACAGTTGAGGACTTGACCAGAGAGAACACAAAAAGACAGTGAGGAAACAGGACTAGATAATGAGGGTTATGTTCCAAACAGACCTATTCTACATGATAATGATGATGGAGGTGGTGGTGGTGGTTTCAATTTAAATAATGCTTAGGGTCTGGCAATCAGTTTATTAAAATTTCGTTGGACATCACATCCACCAGCATCGAAAAATGCCGAGAGAATTTGCATTTTATGTCATATAAGTGAGAGCTCTGCAAAACGAAAGAGCATTAGAGGGCATAGTTATAGCTGGGTACTGAATTCAGGTATAAATAGTGGTATGAGATCAACAACAGTTCAGTCTGGTTGGAGTCCAGGCTGTGAACACACATAACAGAAAAACACACAGTACCTGAAGAAGACAACTGTGTCAGTCACTGAAATATTGCACATAAAATAGAAACAACATGGCAGAGCATCCAGAATCACACTATAGGGTTTATGCACATTATGGTATCAAATTCCACACACCATAAAAAAAACAACAACAACATTAGCTGGGCCAAACAACGTGATGGCCAGAATGTCTCTGACGAAAAGGGTACAGCTGAATTATAGCTGGTAAATCGCAGGAGGCAGTTCAGTGTGTATTGACAACATCCACGCAAATGAAGAAATGCAAACTGTGCACTTTACTATAAACTTAGTTATAATAGAGGGAAACATTCCACGTAGGAAATATATATCTAAAAACAAAGATGATTTGACTTACCAAATGAAAGTGCTGGCAGGTCGACAGACACACAAACAACCACAAACATACACACAAAATTCAAGCTTTCGCAACAAACTGTTGCCTCATCAGGAAAGAGGGAAGGAGAGGGAAAGACGGAAGGAAGTTGGTTTTAAGGGAGAGGGTAAGGAGTCGTTCCAATCCCGGGAGTGGAAAGACTTACCTTAGGGGAAAAAAAGGACGGGTATACACTTGCGCGCACACACACACACACACACACACACACACACACACACACACACACATATCCATCCACACATATACAGACACAAGCAGACATATTTAAAGACCAACTATATAAACTATAAACTTAAGTATTTGTAAGAGGTAACACAAAGTACAGATCACTGAAATAGTCATCTACATGCTCAAAAGGCCATAAAACTGAAAGGACTGTCTACAATTATTCTCGGCAAACCGTTGGGAAATGTATGGCACAGGGTACTGACCAGTGTACCAAATATATGGGTTTCTTCCCATTCCATTCATACACAGGAGAATGACTACTTAACCGGCTGTGTGCCCACTGCAAATAGTCTAATGCTGTATCTGCCTGTTGTCCAGGAATGATACATAGGAGACAGTAGTATATTTCCAGATTCCCTACCTTCTGATTCTTGAAATTTGTAAGTTACCTTTTCCAGGACAGTTCACACTGCCGCCCGGGACGAGCCGAGTGGTCTGAGGCCCTGCAGTCACGGACTGTGCGGCTGGTCGTAGCGGAGGTTCGAGTCCTCCCTCAGGCATGGGTGTGTGTGTTTGTCCTTAGGATAATTTGGGTTAGGTAGTGTTTAAGCTTAGGGACTGATGACCTTAGCAGTTAAGTCCCATAAGATTTCACACACATTTGAACAGTTCACATTTGGCTTTAGCTATCTGCCAGTTCAGATTTTTCAGCTTCTACAGAACACTCTGTTGTGAGTTCAATTAAGTTTTTGTTGTTGTTTGTGCTGATCTTCTTTGTATACACTCAATTTCCCTTGTTAGTCTGTATTTGCTGAAAGCAATATTCCAGGATGGGTCTCACGAATGGTTTGTAAACAGTCTCCTTTGTGACTGACAATAGTTTCCCAGTTTCCTGCCAGTGAACCAAAGTCTGAGACCTACTTTACTAATGATTAAGGCATTGTGGTCACTCAGTTTTATTTCCACACAAAGTGTTACTCACAGATATTTGCCATTGTAGCGATGGGGTACTATGTTTTTCTGTTTTTGGGAGTGCACGGTTTTCCATTTATAAACATTTAAATCAAACTGTCAGTATTTGCACCATTTTGAAATATTATTAAAATCTGACTGAAAACTTAACCAACCTAATTTAATTTATACAGCTCTTTTCACACCATACTTCATTATAGATAACTACTCGTGTTTCTTTCTTACTCTTTTTCTTCTTCTCCTTCTTTATTCAAAAAAATTTCTGCCTATGTAGGTTGTTGAAAGAGGTAACTAGATCATCCTTAAAAGGTGTGAGGTTAGTATTAACATTGTTTGCTAGGTCATAAATATACATCATGAACAGCAAGTGTCCCAACGCACTTCCCTGAGTGATACCCTTGTAGTGATACTGACCTGGTTTTCATAATGTCTCCCCAGCAGCATCACTCGTCATCACTACTAAGCTGGAAGTCTAAATATCCATGGGATGGTGTTTGCTTAAAGATGTACATGGCACCGTAACTTAGATTGCACTAACACACACATTAAGTTCAGCTCTGAAGAATGGTATCCAGTTTGTTCAGTTATTAAGAAAGGTGATCAGTTTGTGAACTTTGAAAACTTATTGGTCCACAGAATCAGATCAGCACCTGCAATGACCTGTTGTCAATCCAGTGGTGAAGTTAATAATTTAAATGTGGCACAAAACAAAGTTCACATTTATACAAAAATGTCACAGTTTGTACTTAGTACTGTCCAGAAATAATTTGCTGAAAAGGATCACACTTCAATTATTGATTTACTTCAATCAATAATGAGTATCACCCTGTCCAACAATCTCTGGTTTTGGTGACAATAACATTCCCCACTCTTGCTAAACACAGCATAGTTCAGTTAAAGTGTTCCTTAATTCTGATTACTGAGCTCACTTTGAAAGTAAACATTAATATTAAGGTGTCTCGTGCATTTATATTTGTATATAGAATGTCTGTGACTGTGGTGTGAGCCAACTTGGAGAGTGCACCCAAGATAGTTCTTCCTGGAGGGATTTTGGACTGTGAATTAGCAGTGTTGTGACAGAGATGGTCTTATACAGTCTGGTGTAGGAATAAACTGTTATTCTGAAAACTACATAATGGCTGGGTTGAATTTTACTGTTTTTGATGTGCTATAAGAACTAATGTGATGTTATGGCTCATAGAAAACGTAGCTTGTTAGAACCTTAGGAACAAATGTGGGTAGTATTATACTTATGTTGTGATGTGGATCTCCTCGTTTACATGTACACTGAAGAGTGAAACAAACTAGTACACCCGCTCAGTGCCCCCACAAGCGCACAGAAGTGCCACAACATGACGTGACATGGACTTGATTAATGTCTGATGTGGGAGCAGTGGAGATCTCTTCTGACCAGCATGTTGCAAGGCATCCCAGATATGCTCAACAATGTTCATGTCTATGGAGTTTGGTGGCCAGTGGAAGTGTTTAAATTCAGAACTGTGTTCCTGGAGCCACACTCTAGCAATTCTGAACCTGTGGGATGTCGTATTATCCTGCTGAAATTGCCCAAGTCTGTCGGAATGCACAATGGACATGAATGAATTCAGGTGATCAGATAGGATGCTTACATGTGTATCACCTGTCACAGACATATGTAGATGTATCAGGGGTCCCATATCACTCCAACTGCACATACCTCACACCATTACAGAGCCTCCACCATCTTGAACAGTCCCCTGCTAACACACAGGGTCCTTGGATTCACGAGGTTGTATCCATATCCATACACATCCATCCACTTGATAAAATTTGAAATGAGACTCATCCAACCAGCAACATGTTTCCAGTCATCAACCGTCCAGTGTTGGTGTTGATGGGTCCAGGAGAGGCATAAAGCTTTGTGTCATGCAGTCATCAAGGGTTCTTAAGTGTACCTTCAGCTCCAAAAGCTCATATTGACAATGTTTCATTGAATGTTTTACATGCTGACACATGTTGATGCCCCAGCATTGAAATTTGCAGCAATTTGCGGAAGGGTTGCACTTCTGTCATGTTGAACGATTTCTCTTGAGTCATTGTTGGTCCTGTTCTTGCAGGATCTTTTTCCAGCCGCAGTGATGTCAGAGATTTGATGTTTTACTGGATTCCTGATATTCACAGTATGCTTGTGAAATGGTCAACAGGAAAATCCTCACTTCATTGCTACTCGGAGATGCTGCGTCCCATCTCTTGTTCGCCAACTATAAGACCACATCCAAACTCACTTAAAACTTGATACCTTGCCATTGTAGCAGCAATAACCAATCTGACAACTGCACCAGACACTTGTTGTCTTATACAGGCATTGCCGACCACAGAGCCGTTTTCTGCCTGTTTACACATATCTGTATTTGAATATGCACTGCTATACCTGTTTCTTTGGTGTTTCAGTGTATAAGTACCGTGTGGAAAACCATAGTAAATTATGTGACATTATTAGTGAGTCAAGTGACTACACTGTATGTCAAATTGTACAAAAAAATTAAAATAACAGAACTGTGTATCCAAAGTACAGAATCTAGCAATGAGTGTGGTGAAATCTGTAATGGAAAATCATCTGCTTATGCACTTGAATGCCGATTATAACTTCAATTAATTAGTTTCTGATAATTCAAAGTACTTTACTGTTGGTGTAAATCACTTTTCTCAAATGTGCTGACTAGCTCATAGGGTTTTGTATGTCACAAACTGTAGTAATGATGCCTGTTAATTGTGTTTTCTAATTAATTACATGAGTGTGAACAGAACAACCAAAGTATGTAATAATGTGAACAATAAATTTAAGTGAAATAGAGTCCAAATAAGGTATTGAGATTTTCATGTAAGAGTCACATGCCTATAGATAAATTTATTGAGAATAACAGAAAAATTACCAAAAGTGACTAGTTATTTTGGGAGCAGGGGGGAAAAAAAGAATGTAACAGATCAGAAGATCCACGTTGCTGTCAAACAGTCACAATTTTTTCCTGATACCCCTTATCGCCTTACTTTTGTCAATAAGTGCTGGTGTGATGCTCGCCAAATGCTTCTCAGAGGTTAAGAAACACTACAGCTCCTTGGCTGCATTGAACTCTGGCTTTCAGGATGTCATAAACTGAAGGCCATAGGGGAAAACAGGGTAAGTCTATGTCACAAAATTAAATTTTAGAGGAGGGCAATTTAAAAAAATGAAAGACAATGACTATACACCAATATTCTGTTTGAAAAATCTTACGTCATTTATAATGGAAACTCCAGGTAGGGCAATATACACAATGTAGGAAAAGACAGATTGCTACTTACCATAAAGGTAACACACTAAGTTGCAGACAGGCACAATTAAAAAATACTTGTATATAAGCTTTTGGACACAGCCTTCATTGGAAAAAAAGAAACACAAACCATTCATTCACACAAGTAAGCCCACCTCACACACACATGATCCTTAGTTTCGTAGCTCAGGCCAGAATGTAACTATCATGGGGTGGGGAAGGGATAAGGCGGAAGGGATAGCAGTGTGTGAATGGGTGAGAGAAGAGAGGAGTGCTGTCTGGCAGACTGTTTGTGAATAGAATGCCAACAGGCACTGCATCAGGTTGTGGAGCAGTGATGTGGGGAAGATGGAGCAAAAAGGAGAGGAGCAGGGAAAGATGGGTGGGTGCATTGAGACAGAGGGTGGCAACCAAAGAGTGTGGGAGATGGGTATGGGATGGATGTGATATGACAGATGGGGTAGAAGCCATTGGGTGGAGGGTGTGGGGACAGTATGTTATTCTAGGTTGAGGCCAAGATAATTGTGGGAGTGAGGCATGTGTCTTAAGGATAACTTCCATCTGCACAGTTCAGAAAAGCTCATGGTGGAGCCAGTGAAGTCATGGATGTTGTGAACTGCTCCATGTTGTGCCACAGGATGGTCTACTTTGTTCTTGGCCACAGTTTGGTGGTGGCCTCATTCTGGTAGAAAGTTGGTTGGTAGTCATACCAGTGGGTTTGTTTATACACACATCAAAAACAGTTTTGCATCACCCTGGTTCCCAGAGCTCTTGAAGTTAGATGTTGACTGTAGACATTGTATCACAGACACAGTCCCTTTGACTGTTCAGAGATATCACTAAACCCGCCAAATATGCAAACAACCGTGCACGAGCAGCGCCTATTAGATGGAGTGGGCCCAACAGCCAATCAGTTCCAGTCATTCCACCAGGAAGGAGGTACATGTTTCATGTTGTCTGTAGTTCAAACATGCCTAGAGGGTCAATACCACAGTTTGATCACATCAGCATTGTTACTTTGTGCCAGGAAGGGCTCTCAACAAGTGAATTGTCCAGGTGTACCAGAGTGAACAGAAGCGACGTTGTTCGGACATGGAGGACATACGAAGAGACAGGAACTGTAGATCACATGCCTTGCTCAGGCTGCCCAAGGGCTACTAATGTGGTGGATGACTGATACCTATGGGTTATGGCTCAAAGGAACCCTGACAGCAATGCCACCATGCTGAATAATGCCTTTTGTGCAGGCACAGGATGTTGTGTTATGACTCAAACTGTGCGCAAAAGGCTGCATGATGCGCAACTTCACTCCCGACATCCATGCTAAGGTCCATCTTTGCAACCACGACACCACGCATTGCAGTACAGATGGGCCCAACAACATACCGAATGGACCGCATAGGATTGGCATCACCTTCTCTTCACCAAAGAGTGTCGCATATGCCTTCAACCAGACAATTGTCGGAGATGTGTTTGGAAGCTACCTGGGCAGGCTGAATGCCTTAGACACACTGTCCAGCAAGTGCAGCAAGGTGGAGGTTCCCTGATGTTTTGGGGGTGGCATTATGTGGGGCTGATGTACACTACTGACCATTAAAATTGCTACACTAAGAAGAAATGCAGATGATAAATGGGTATTCATTGGACAAATATATTATACTAGAACTGACATGTGATTACATTTTCACGCAATTTGGGTGCATAGATTCTGAGAAATCAGTACCCAGAACAACCACCTCTGGCCATAATAACGGCATTGATAAGCCTGGGCATTGAGTCAAACAGAGCTTGGATGGCGTGTACAGGTACAGTTGTCCATGCAACTTCAACACGATACCACAGTTCATCAAGAGTAGTGACTGGCGTATTGTGATGAGCCAGTTGCTAGGCCACCATTGACCAGATGTTTTCAATTGGTGAGAAATTTGGAGATTTTGCTGGTCAGGGTAGCAGTAGAACATTTTCTGTATCCAGAAATGCCCATACAGGACCTGCAACATGTGGTCGTGCATTATCCTGCTGAAATGTAGGGTTTCGCAGGGATCGAATGAAGGGTAGAGCCATGGGTCGTAACACATCTGAAATGTAACGTCCACTGTTCAAAGTGCTGTCAATGTGAACAAGAGGTGACTGAGACATGTAACCAATGGCACCCCATACCATCACGCTCTGCTGCAAACGTCGTCAAACTGTTTGTGCAGATGGTTGTTGTCTTGCAAACGTCCCCATCTGTTGACTCAGGGATCAAGACGTGGCTGCACGATCCATTACAGCCATGCGGATAAGATCCCTGTCATCTCAACTGCTAGTGATACGAGGCCATTGGGGACCAGCACGGTGTTCTGTATTACCCTCCTGAACTCACCGATTCCATGTTCTGCTAACAGTCATTGGATCTCGACCAACGTGAGCAGCAATGTTGCGATACGATAAGCCGCAATCGCGATAGGCTACAATCTGACCTTTATCAAAGTCGGAAACATGATGGTACGCATTTCTCCTCCTTACACGAGGCACCACAACAACATTTCACCAGGCAACACCGGTCAACTGCTGTGTGTGTATGAGAAATCGGTTGGAAACTTTCCTCATGTCAGCAGGTTGTAGGTGTCGCCACTGGTACCAACCTTGTGTTAATGCTCTGAAAAGCTAATCATTTGCATATCACAGTATCGTCTTCCTTTTGGTTAAATTTTGCTTCAGTAGCACGTGATCTTCATGGAGTAGCAATTTTAATGCGGTAGTGTATGTCGCTGGTGGTCATGGAAAGCTCTGTAATGGCTGTACAATACGTGAATGCCATCCTCTGACCGATCGTGCAACCATATTGGCAGCATATTGACGAGGCATTTCTTTGTCTTCATGGACAACAATTCATGCCCCCATCATACACATCTTGTGAATGACTTCCTTCAGGACAATGACATTGCTCGATTAGAGTGACCGGCATGTTTTTCAGATATGAACCCTATCGAACATGCCTAGGATAGATTGAAAAGGGCTGTTTGTGGAAGACGTGACCCACCAACCACTCTGAGGGATCTACACCGAATTGCTGTTGAGGTGTGGGACAGTCTGGACCAACAGTGCCTTGATGAACTTGTGGATAGCATGCCATGATGAATACAGACATGCATCAATGCAAGAGGATGTGCTACTGGGTATTAGAGGTACCGGTGTGTACAGCAATCTGGACCACCATCTCTGAAGGTCTCATTGTACGGTGGTATAACATGCAATGTCTGGTTTTAATGAGCAATAAAAATGGCAGAAATGATGTTTATGTTGATATTTATTCCAATTTTCTGTACAGGTTCCAGAACCATTGGAACTGAGGTGATGCAGAACTTGTTTTGATATGTGTAAATAACCTTTCTGCTACAAGTCCTGATTTTCTTTTATTCATATTTTACATGGCACGTTTTGGGAAATGATTCCAATGTGCTCCCAGTAGTGCTACTTGGGTTGAGAATCATAGTTAATTAAGACTTAAGATGTTCCACTGCCCAACCAGTGTATGGCAAAGTTTTAAAAATACTGAACTTCTTTTCCTATTTATCAGTTTGAGAATATACAGATTTTTTTGTGAACTTTACAAACGATCACGTGTTGTCTCCAGCCTGTGAATCCTGTGTGACTTGGTATCAGGCACTTATTTTACCTCAGAGATCTCTTTACATGTAGTTTGTTTTGGGTGAGAGCTGATAGGGTCAAACTACCACTTGCTCCTCAGTATGCTGGCTCATTTTGTGTAACTGACAGGAATGATAAAAGATTCATTATGGTTATGTGACATGATCAGGCAGTGCAGGAGGTGATCTATAATTTCATACTGTAGTCTTCTCATGCAGTGGTAGCTATGTTATACAACGATTACACCACTCTCTCACTTTGTGATGAAGCAAGCTGGGATAATTTTTACTTCCCCTTTTGTTTTGCCATCTGCCTCCTTAGAATTCATTTGTTCATTTTAGAATTAATCACCATTAACATATGGGAGTAAAATGTGCATTTCTATAAAAGGGAAAGGCTGGCCCTCAGTTTTAAAGAATATAACACCAGATCTAATTTTGTGCTTAGTTTTATGTATGTAATTGATTTTCTAATTTATTTTGACTATTCCTAGTTAGTATCTTTTGTTACAGGGTGAAATCTGTAATTGTTTCATAACTTAAATTCTATTGTTAACTTATAAACAAATATAAATTCTGTACTAATTATAAGCACTGGAAAGATAAAACAATAGCATTCTTTGAGGATATATTTGGCTCTATTTGAAAACAAGTTAGCAAACGAGCTCTTAACTAATTCCAAAGTAATTAACAGTTTTGTCAAAAGTATTGTCTGCATAATTATAGTTGTTAATTTCATCATTTAAACAAATAATTCGGCTTAACCCTTGTAGTAGAAGAAACTGTTAAAAAGACACAATTTTTCAATGTATTCAATTAATTTAATGAGTTAAATTTTAATTGTAATTTCTGTAACTTTAACTTCGAACAGTGTGTAGTTTCAGTGCCTATTATTGTGAGGATATATAAGGGTCCAATTTTTGGCCCTGAGACAGTCAGTTCACTGCTGAATTTCAGACAAGAAACCTGTAATGGTTAGATCAACAACAATACATCAACTTAAATGTAAAATAAGTGTAACACAAGTAGGCCATGTGTTAAAACAATGACAGTGTCTGTTCCAGACATACCTTTTTATTCTTCAAGAACTGTGAAATGTGTGGTTAGGCTTTTACTGCTTATAGATGTTCAACAGTAAACTATTGTAGCAATATGTGGATGTTCGCCTGCAAATTATTAATGAGGCTTATTGAAAGTTTAACAATAGTGCACTGGCCATATAACTGTGTATTATTGGGTGGTTGTGAACAGCGAAAGTAAAGAACCGTGAAATGCAAATATGCATGTGTCAGCTACTTCATCTACAGTAGTCACTAGTCAGTGTTTGACTTCCACCCCCTATTTTTTCAGCCAGTATCACAATGCACTACGTCGACACTGAGGATGAGACATGAGGAAATAAAGCAGGTGAACATCACAAAGTGTGTTTTCTCTTTATACTGTGCCATTTTTAGGTAATGTTTTTGATGAGTGAGTTTCAGTTTGTTTTTTTCTGGTCAATTTATACAGAGTCTCACACATTAAACATCACACACAACTTTCAGTGCAAAGTGTACATCAAAGATAACTTACATTGCAATGTACGCTGTGTGTTGAAAGTTGTGTGTGATGTTTAATGTGTGTGAGACTCTGTATGAATGGACCATAAAAAGACTTAAAATCAACAAAAAAAGCAGAACCTCACAAATTGAAAACATTGTGTAAAAATGATGTAGTTTCATAACAGAAAAGCTATTTATAAACGGACACATTGTCTTCACAGTTGGAGGTGTTCAAACAACCATTTTTAATGGACAATATAAGTCATATACACATAAGAACTGTGCAATAATTGCAGCAGAGCTGGAAAATGAGTGGCTGCTTTCACAGGTGGCCTGGCCACTGATGAGGTAGGATAAACTTGTAACAGTAATGGAATAGGATATGATCCTTGTGGCAGGGGTTTGGGATCTGTTTGAGGACTATATCGGGGGGATACTGCCTGTCTGTAAAGGCCTCGGTGAGATCCTCAGCATTCTAGGCAAAGGAGTTCTTGTCACTGCAGATATGCTGTCCCCGGGTGGCCAGGCTATACGGGACGGATTTTTTGGTGCAAAAGAGGTGACAGCTGTCAAAATGCAGGTACCGTTGCTGGTTGTTGGGTTGATGTGGAGCGAGGCGCAGAAGGAGCCATCAGAAAGGAGGAGGTCAATGTCTATGAAGGTCTCACACTGGGTTGAGGAGGACCAATTGAAGCACATGGGAGAGAAGGTGTTGTGGTTGTGAAGGAATGAGGACAATGTGTCTTGGACTTGAGTCCAGATTGTGAAGATATCATCAATAAACCTGAACCAGGCTAGGGGTTTGGCATTTTAGGAGTCTAAGAAGGTCTCCTACAGATGGCCCATAAACTGTTTGGCATTGGATGGTGCCATGGCCTGGGCCACAGGTTTGTTTGTATAACTCACCATCAAAGGAGAAATATTTGTGGGTTAGGACAAAGCTAGTAAGGTGTATGAGGATTGAGGCAGTGGGTTTAGAGTCTGAAGAATCTTGGGAGAGGTAGTGTTCAATAGCGGTAAGACCATGTGCATGAGGGAGGTTGGTGTATAGGGAGGTGGTGTCAGCAGTGACGAGTAGGGATCCAGGAGGCAAAGGAGTGGGGATTGGGGAGAGATGGTGAAGGAAGTGGTTGGTACCTTTGGGACTCTAGATTATGGGCAATTGGTTGGAGGTGTTGGTGAATGAGGGCCAAAATTCTTTCAGAGGGGTCACAATAACCAACCACAATGGGGCATCCAGGATAGTTGGGTTTGTGAATTATGGGGAGCATGCAGAAGGTAGGTTTGTGGAGTGTATTAGGTGGTGAGGAGTTAAATGGATTCAGGGGAGAGGTTCTGCGAAGGGCCTAAGACTTTAAGCATAGATTGGAAGTTGCATTGGTCTTCTGGGATGGGATCACTCTGGCAGAGTTTGTAGGTGGATTGGTCAGGTGGGTGCCTTCCGCCTTCCGCCTGTGATTCGTAACAACAGTGGTGGAACCTTTGTCTGCAGGTAGGATGATCAGGTCAGGATTAGTTTTGAGATTGTGTATGGCTGTTCTTTCTTCTGTTGAAAGGTTGGTGTTCTGAGGAAGGGACCTGCAGGAGGAAGATGAGTCTGAGTTGGAGGGGAGGAATTCCTGGAAGGTGGGAAGGGGGGAGGATCACAGTTGGATGGTGGTATGAACTGGGAGAGAGAGCGGTCAATGTTGGGATTAGCTTGGCTTTGGTTGCCAGGATTGGCAGCAAAGAAGTATTTCCATTGCAGGGATCAGGGAAAGGAGAGAAGGTCTTTGACGAGTATAGCATGGTTAAATTTGGGTGTGGTGCTAAAGGTGTGGCCTTTGGATAGAACTGAAACTTCTGTGGGGCTGAGGATTTTGGTGGAAAGGTTAACAACATGGTTACATGAATGTTTTGGCTCTAGATTTGGTGGAGTGTTTCAGGAGTTTCTGGGGGATTTAACAAGTTGAAAAGATCAGCTAGGCAGGGTTTAGGTGCTATGAGGGTTGGACAAGGAGGAAATCTGTAGGTAGGATAAGGGTTGGAAAATGTTGGTCCCAAGGTGGCAGTAGGGCACCAACCAGTTGGATAACTTATTGCGGTGGTATCTGGAATGCTTCTCCAGGTGCTGGAGAGCATGGGATTCAGTTTCTGAGATGTTATGTATGAAGCAGGGATTGCACAGGAGCAGAACCTTACAGAGGGAGCAGAGGTGGTTCTCGGATGCCTGTGCCATGGAGATGTGTTTTTGCAGTACCAGGTTTGTGAGGACCAGGGACTGGCAGTATGTGAAAAGGTGAAGGACATTGTGAAATGAGAGATGTGATCCAGAGATAGGAATTTTAATGGTTTGGCCATTTGGGAGGATTCCATGATTTAGGCAGCATTTGAGATAGGATGTGGGACTGGGTTTTAGCAAGGGAAACTTTTCTGAACTGGTGCTGAAAGATGGAGCAGGAGTTCATTGTGGCAGGAATGGTGTAAAGGAAATGGGAAGAGGAGATAGGTCTTGATGATCGTGGGATAAGAGAAATGACGTTTAAAAAATACATAAAGACACACAAAAACATGCCCAGATATGCAAAAATACTTGAAAATGCTGACAAATTCATAAAAATACGCAAAAATGTGTGAAACTACATAAAAGTAACCAAAAGTACATTAAAAACGTTCATAAACATGGGATAAAAAGAATGGAAGAGGTATGGGAGTATGTATGTGTTGTGATAAAGGAAGAGAGTGGAAGAAGGATTGATTAGGTCGATGATCCAACTTTGTGTGGCACAGGCAGGTGTGCAAAATAAAACACTCAAGTATGTCAGGATGAGGGATGAAGTGAGGTAAATAGGAATAAATATAGTTACAACCAGAGGAAAGACTCTGGTGCATCAGATGTTGCATCAAGAATCTGCACGGTCACAAAGCTCATGCTGCCCACAGAAGGTTATTGATTTAGTGTGGCTTGGAAGCAGATGCAGTTTGGAGGTCAGTGCAAAAACACAGTAAATAAGAGAAAGAACAGACACTGACAGTAATGCTGTATACAACAGCAACAAAAAAAATCACAAGATTGTAGGATGGAAGAATAACCGTGTGCCAGAATCAAAACAATGGGAACTTCAGCTAGGAATATCAACAATGTAGGAAAAGATAGATTGCTACTTACTGTAAAGATAATGCACTAAGTTGCAGACAGGCACAATTAAAAGACACTGACTCATAAACTTTTGGCCACAGCCTTCAGCCTTCAGCAGAACAAGAGAAACACACATCATTCATTCACACAAGCAAGCATAACCCGTGCGCACTTGACCGCTAACTCCGGCAGCTCGAACCAGAATGCAGCCATCACTTGGGATGGTAGCAGCAATCTGGAAGGGGTGGGGAAGGGGAAGTAGAGGGGATAGCAGTGTACAGACTGGAACAACTGAGCCATATCCTTCACCAGGCTTTAATTACCTATCAGCATGCCCTGTAATTAGCGTCATCCTACCCGAGATCCTTTCCATCCCTTCTGAACTGGTGTTCCATCACCCAGCCAACCTCCAAATCACCCTAGACCTTCCAACCCCGGTGCCAACCCTTTGCTACAAGGATCATAACACTGTGGAAAACCCAGGTGCAAGATGTACCCGATCCATTCACCCAGCATTTTCTGTTTCAGTCCTGTCACGGGTTTATCCTACCCCATCGGGGGCCGGGCCACACGGGCCGGCCAAAGTGGCCGAGCGGTTCTAGGCGCTTCTGTCTGGAACCGCGTGACCGCTACAGTCGCAGGTTCGAATCCTGACTCGGGCGTGGATGTGTGTGATATCCTTAGGTTAGTTAGGTTAAGTAGTTCTAAGTTGTAGGGGACTGATGACCTCTGATATTAAGTCCCATAGTGCTCAGAACCATTTGAACCGGGCCACATGTGAAAGCAGCCATGCCATTTATCAGCTCTGCTGCAATTATTAAACTACTTTTTACCTTGGTTTGACTACCAACCAGCTGTCTACCAGGATGAACAGCTACTGCCAAATGGTGGTTGATTTCAGTGACTGCTTCATATCCAAGCCATCTTGACCTTTCTCTCCACCACCAGCTTTTCTGAACTGTGCAGATGGAGGTTATCTTTACAACACTTTCTCTACACCGTAATTGTCTCAATCTATGGCAACATACTGCTCCCACACCCTTCACACAACAGTTTCTACACCCTCTGTCATATCACCTTCCCATTCCTGTCTCCTGCACTCTTTGTTTTAGCACCTTCTGCCAATGCACCCATCCATGTTTCCCCACTCCTCTCCTTTTTTGCTCCATTTTCCCCACCTCCCTGCCCCACAACCTGACACTATCTGTTGGGATTCTCATCAGTCAGCACTCCTCTCTTCCCCATACAATCCTGTCTCTTCCCCCTTCCCCCGCCCATCTAGATTGCTGGTACCATCCCTCGTGATAGTTACATTCTGGCCCAACCTCTCGTAGTAGACAGTCATATGTGCGTGATTTGTGCTTGCATGTGTGAAGAAATGGTGTGTGTTTCTCTTTTCTGATGAATGCTATGGCCAAAAGCATATGTATAAGTGTCTTTTAGTTGTGCCTGTCTGCAGCTTAGTGTCTTATCTTTACGGTAAGTAGCAAACTGTCTTTCTACATTGTTGTTACTTCATTTGTAGTGGGACACATACTTACAAGAGTACTTGCACATCTTATATTTGTTATATGAGCATTTTTAAAATAGATAAAAAAACATAATGTGAACCAGTGTGACATGAAAAAAAGAGGTAATTCCAATTATTTGAATTTGTTCATTCTGAGGTTTTAAATATTTATGAAATTTTGTAAAGCATTCATTTGCCTTCTTTTTGTAAATAGTTTTATGTTATTTAATGTTCTGAAAGTAATAATACATAACTCGTGTGACAGTGAAGAGCAGTGGTTTTGGGCTTCAGGGAAGCAAAACTTTTTAAGCATCTTTGCCCTTTCTGGTGCTCAAATATTGACTAAACACAACAGTTTGTGGTGACACTGTTTATCTTGCTCATGTGACTGCAGACTGAGCCTCTTGGTCTTTCTTTTACCTTCTATGTGACATAGGTATATCAGTGTTTTCATTGGTCAGAGAAAAATTCATCCTCCAGCATCTTGAAGAACAACCAATAAAAGGAAAACCTACCACTTGTCCCTGAGGCCCACTAGTGACAACAGAATAGAATAGAATAGAATAGAATAATTTTAGAAGAGAATAATTTTATTGCCATTAGGCCATTAAGGCAATAGACAAAGTCATACATATAATACAATATAATTCATGTTGCAATAGAATGATAGGCTTGTTATTACAATGTAATATTACAATTTATGAAATCCTACAAAGTCATACTTATATTACTATATTATTCCTGTTGCAAAAGAGCAATTGGTTTGTTATTAAAGTATAATATTACAATTGATGAAATCCTTTATGTTGTAGAATGGGTGGGCAGCTAAACAGTCATACAGTGCTTGTTTGAATGGTTGCTCTGGTAAATCTTGTATAGCTAATGGAAGTGTATTAAATAATTTGTGCCCCATTAGTTCATATCTGTTCAGTGATTTTGAGAGTTTGTGGAACGGAGTATAGATACATCTATTCATACTGGTGTTGTAGCAATGTATATTTTCTCTGCGTTTAGCTTCAGGTAGCTTCTTTTTCGGGTAGATTAAGACATAGTATATATATAGGTTTACTACTGTCATAATTTTTTGCTCAGAAAACAAAGGTTTACAGTCTGCCTTATATGATGAGCCTGTAATTACCCTAATAGCTTTGTGGGAGTGACAAGTCGATAGTTGACAGGACACTGAAACATTCTCTTTGTGAGTGAGGTTCTTTGGAGGAAACAACCAGTGTTCGTTTCCCTCGTTGACGTACGTAGATATTGTGTTTGTGCAGTACAATAAAAGCGGTTATGCACAGTATAAAATCCAGTGTTTTCCGTTACGTAGTGAAGTTACTCCTACAGCTTTCTTCTGCAGTAGAAGGATGTCACGCACACATCTGGAGTTTCCCCATAAAATGATACCATAGGTTATTATGCTCTGGAAGAATGAGAGATAGGATATTCTAACATAATTTTTAGGTATAAAATCCATTAGTCATGAGGGAATATGGTATAGTTGTAAGTAAACAACTAGAATTATCTCATATACAGATTTATTCACACTTAGCGTCTACACAGATACAAGTCCGGAGGCAAACTGCCGCTAGCATCCAACATGCTCTCCAAAGCCCTCTCCTCAAAGATAGCACACTTACGCACAGAACAAATATCAATTTTTATGGCGCTCTACGCCACATAGCCCCCCCCCCCCCCCCCCACGCAGTATGGAGTACGTCCCTGTGAATGGGGGGGGGGGGGGGAGAAGTTAGGAAGGTAACGCACAGTTCTTCTGCGTCAGGTGGAAGCGGTCGACTGGTAGGAGACCGGGGGGTGAAGCCCGGTACGTCGACGGTGAAGTCGGCAAGCGACGGCGGTGGCTGAAGACGACATCCCGTCCTGGAGTGAAGGTGTAGCACTTCGTCAGCCGGCAGGCGGAGAATCACCTTGGCAGAAGGCCTAACAAAGGCCCGCAAATTGCCACACGCAGCACTTCTGCTCAATTTAAAGCGGCGCACCACACGAGATTCTGCACTTCCTCCCTCAATATTGTCACACGCGAGTACCACACACACTGTATCGCCATCTACAACAACAGATAATTTATGTATGTCATCAGGGTGCACATGTGTTGTGAATTCTTGGATGGCACCTGTACGAGCAATGGTAGGAAGGCAGGGAGGTGTGGGAAAGCCATGGCAGGGGGAAGCATCTGCTAAGAGGGGGGTGGCAGGTGCACTGGACTGCGCAGGAGACAACCTCGGGCCATCAGCTGACAGACGAGGGAGCGTGACCGAAGGCAACGAGGAACCACCGTGGATTGAACGGCGTGACAAAGAGCTGTCACACGAAGATGGTAACACAATGGTAGAATCCGAGTGGTTGGCAGTTTGACTGCGAGGGCTGTAGGAGTGAAGCCCCGAAAAGATTGGCCACTCGAATTAGATGAACGCGGAGAAGGAGCAGTGCTCGGCAGAGAAACACGCTGTGGAAAATCGATACCCAAATGCATGGTGTGGGAAGATGGATGGCCACTCGAAGCAGGAGTGGGAGAAATAGGGGCAGAATCAGGGAGGTTCACCTGGGGCTCAATGAAAGCTGGTTTCACTCGGTTGAGTGAGACCGTGGTTACAGAGTCTTTTATGAGGAGATCCATGTTATTCTCAGAGCGTTTGGCGACCTTGTAAGGACCTGTGTAGGGCGACTGAAGTGGGGCTTTGACTGAGTCATCTCTGAGAAACACGTACTCACAAGAGTCTAGCGTGCGCGGTACGTACACGTGCGGAGGTGTATGAGCAGCCAGAGGTGGCGGCTGAATTTTGCTGCAGTGCAAGCGCACCCGCTCGAGAAGTGAAGGGAGTTCAGAGGGCCGTGGAAGTGGGGTCGGAGTGACTAATTCTCCAGGCAAAACCAGAGGTTTGCCATATACAAACTCGGCTACGGACCCCTTGAGGTCTTCCTCGAAAGTCGCACGAAGGCCAAGAAGCACGAAGGGCAGTGCTTCTGTCCATAGTGAGTCATGGCAACGCAGGGCAGACTTCAGGGTGCGATGCCATCGCTTGACAAGCCCATTGCTTTGGGGGTGGTATGCAGAAGTATGAATTTTGACAATAGCACACATTTTACATAAGTCAGAGAAAACCGAAGACTCGAATTGTCGCCCCTTGTCAGTGGTGAGGTAAACAGGTGAGCCAAATCTAGAGATCCACGAATCTAAGAATGCTCGACTTACTGTCTCAGAGGTAATGTTCGGAATAGGCACAGCCTCAGCCCACCGAGTCATCCTGTCAATAGCTGTAAACAAGTAACGGAAACCCTCGGAGGGGGACAAAGGGCCTACGAGGTCAACATGAACATGGTGAAACCGGCCTGGAGGTTGGGCAAAACAGCCAAGAGGTGGAGAAGTGTGCCTGGAAACTTTGTTCTGTTGACACACCTTGCATGCCCTTGCCCAAGACTGACACTCACGGCGCATGTTTCTCCAGACAAACCGTTCAGCTACCAGACGGGTGGAGGCTTTGACACCGGGGTGTGCTAATGTGTGTAGTTTGTCAAAGACCTGGCGTTGAAGGGGCTTAGGAATGAATGGCCGCAACGTACCAGTCGATTCATCACACCACACTAAGTCAGATATGCCAGGGAAAGTAGAGCGTACCGGTTGGAGAGAGGAGCTGTGGTCTGAAATTAATTGCACGGTATCGGGGTCTGCCGATTGCAACCGAGGTAGGTCCGTTAAGTCAATTAAGGTTGTTACAGCACCAACACGCGAGAGAAAATCAGCGACCACATTGTCCTCTCCTCAGATGTAGCGAATGTCATTTGTAAATTGCAAGATGTACTCGACGTGACGAAAGCGTCGTGGGGGCGGATCATCCGCAGGATTTTTTATGGCAGGAACCAACGGCTTGTGATCAGTGAGCACATAGAAATCTCGTCCCTCAACATCAGTTCTGAAGTGTCTTATGGCCTCGTAAACTGCAAGTAGTTCTCTGTCGAATGCTGAGTATTTCTTCTGCGCATTGTTTAGCTTTTTTGAGAAAAACTGCAGGGGGGTCGTAACATCGTTGTATGTCTGACTCAGTACTGCGCCGATAGCATTGTCACTAGCGTCAGTAGTGATAAACATTGTGGCGTCCGCCCGTGGGTGAGCAATAGTGACAGCAGAGGCCAACAGCTGTTTGAGTTCATTAAATGCCTTGTCCATGTCTGGTGTCCATGGTACATGGCGGGTGCCAGAAGTTTGTGGGCCAGCGAGAGCATCTGTGAGAGGAGCCTGCACCACAGAAGCGGCTGGCAAATGTTTCCGGTAATAATTAACTGTTCCGATGAACCTGCGTAATTCCCTGTAGGTCTGAGGGCGTAGCATCTCGAGAACAGGCTTGATCTTGTCCTGTGGTGGTGTCACACCGTCCGATGACACAACATAACTTAGGAATGTGACGGATGACTGGTGCAATTGAGTCTTTTTATTGTTCAGTTCAATACCAGCGGCTGATAAAATGTCTGTCACGACTTGAACACGCTCCTCGCTCTGTTCTAAAGTAGAAGCAAAAACCAATATGTCGTCCATATATGCGAAACAAAAGTCTAGATGGGATAAAGTTTGATTGATGAAACGCTGCCACGTTTGGGGGGCGTTTTTCAACCCAAACGGCATAAATTTGTATTGGAACAGCCCGAAGGGAGTGGTTATGGCAGTCTTTTCAATGTCCTCCGGAGCCATAGGAATCTGATGAAAAGCGTGCTTACAGTCCAAAACAGAGAAGTATTTTGCACCTGCGAGCGCACGATTGAAGTCTGCGATGTGTGGGACCGGATATTTATCAATAGTGGTGCAGGCATTTAAACGCCTATAGTCTCCGACCATACGCCAAGTACCGTTTTTCTTTTGGTCAAACAGGATAGGACTAGCCCAGCAACCGGAAGAAGGTTCAATTATTCCCTTTTGTAACAGATCGTCCAATTGTTCTTTTGCAATTTTCATAAATTCCGGCTTGAGGCGGCGTGGACGTTACGATATGGGCGGCCCATCGGTTAGACGTAACCGATGAACTGTGCCGTTAGTGACTACTGCAATACGTGGCGCGGCACGACGGTCAGATGTCCGTGAAGTGGAGCAGGCAGTGGCGGACGGGCCAAGCTGTGGCGCTGAGGGCACGGAAGTACAGGTGTGCCACCCGCTCGTAGGCTGCGTAAAGGCCGCACACGTGTTAACATGGGCGAGGCTGGTACACTGGTTCTTGGTAGCGGGCCGTGCCGCTACGAGCGCTGTAGGCACGAGTGGGCGTGGCCGGACAGCAGATGCCCGTAGTTCATTGCCACGAGCTTGGCAAGTTAATTGTCCCTTCGGAACGCAAGGAGCATGAGCACTCGGGCATACCCTATCATTACAAAAGGGGCTGCTGACACAGTTTACAGAGTTCACCACATTGTCGTTAACGTGCGCGGCCACGGGAACACCAGATTGGCACGGACTGACCTTGTCTGTAGCCGACGAGTCGTCTGCTTTTAGTGCCGCGAGGCGTTGTTGTGTGGAGGCCAACTCGTGGTGTATGTCGCGGAGATGCAGCAGCATTTCCATACGTTCCATCCGCAACTTAGAAGACTTGGCGCATCCACTAGCCACTTGTTTGTCCAGGATTGCAGCTCCAAGGATAGGTTTACACACTTCTTAGCACAGCACACACGTTTGGTGTTGGCCGAACTGTCACTCGGCGAAGCGAAAGGAATATGTTTGTTAAGGGAGGGGTAAAACACAGTATTTTGCACGAAATCTAGTGACAACTGATAGTGCTTGAGGAAATCAATTCCGAGAATAGGTTCTTCAATTGTTGACACTAGAAACGTCCACTCCAGCTTGCACTCGGGCGAAAGTTTCACTGTATACAAAGTGGAACCCGAACACTGTAGGGTAGACAAGTTCACTGCACGAAGTACTGTTTTGTGTGGTTGCACTTTATTGGTTGCTAGGCGAACCGGCAGCAAAGAGACGTCTGCGCCAGTGTCTACCAGATAACACACACCTGATCGTAAATCGCGAACATTGACTCGACCACACTTACTGTTATTGTCCGAAACGGAGTGCAACGTGTGATGGTGCCCGTTGTTTACAACGCAGGAGGTGGCACCGTAGCCTACCTGCGGTTGGAGTTTGGGTAAGAACACGGTGACTGGCATTTGCGAGCTTGCTCCCCGAATCTCGCGTGGAAGAAACAGTAAGGTTGGGCGGGCCTGTGCTCCTGTGGGTAGTTGCTAGGTGACGGAGTATGTGCCCCAGAGTCTTCCACAGAGGCCGATGCACTGTCGTTGCGAGGAGTTGAAAGTGCAGGCAGGGCGGCTAGTTTAACAAACTTGTTATCAGCAGCACCGGACAAGGGCGTGGCGTCAGAAAGCGTCTTAGTGCTGTCACGTCCACAATGCAGTGCACGGAGCTCACGTTGCCTGGCGGAGTATGCTCTGTCGGCGGCGCGTAAACGTTCATTTACTGGCCTATCTTCATACGCCGAGTTTGCAGTCTGGACAGGCAAAGGCAGCTTTTCAGTCCAGATTTCTGCGAGCGTGTCATCAGGCATAACTTGCTCATCGACGAGAAGACGGATGCACTGCCACAGCTGGGACGGAGACCTGTCGCCGAGACGCTCTTCGTAGATGAGCTGTCACACATTTTCTCTCCTGGTTTTTGAGACGCGCTCCAGTATCGTTTGTTTCGCCACAGCATACTTCCCTGCTAGGGGGGGGGTGCTTTGACCAGATCATAAATTAAATCGACGCGGTCGTGAAGATGGTTCATGAGGCAGGCGAAGCGTGCATCGTCGTCCAAGGCACAGACATTGAATGTTTGCTCAACCAGGTTAAACCAGAACTCCGGGTGAGCGGGTTTGAAGTCTGGTAATTTCGGCAGATTCGGTACTGCAGTCACTGCGGACGTGCGCCTATTACTTCGGACGAAAGTAGAGCATGCAGAAGATTGCGAGTCCGGATTATTGGCGTCCCGTAATGCGGGAATCGCGAAATTCACTTGTCGCCGGGGGGGCGGCTGAGAAGCGACGGACGCTCGAACGGTGTGAGGATCGTAGTCAAAATGTGCATTCTCATTGACGTGGTAGCTCGGAGAGAAGCCACAAGTGCTTAAGTATGCTGGTGAATGTCCGTTATGCACACAGTATTCACTCGACCGTGAGTGGTGGGGCTGGTTGTAGATGTCGGAGTAATTACTGTCCAGCACAGAATTGTTGACCTGATTAGAAGCAACACAAGGATCCCACACACGTCCACTAGGATGCACACTCGGTGTGATGTTTGCTGTTTGGCGAGCATTGAACACCTGTTGACTAGCCGGCGCGGAAGGATACACACGTGGTGGGAACTGATTCGAATTTGAATTTACTACTGGATTTTCCAAAGTAGCGAAACCTCGCTCGACGCCACAAACTGTATTGAATTGTGTGTTCGACACAGGAGTAGAAATGTTCCGACCAACACTCTGTGGAGAACACGTGGGAAGGTCCAGGCTAACAAAGCCAGAGTCCACGACCGTTGGCGGTTGGAAGAAACTGGCGGCACTCAATGAATTCCACTGCATGTTCTGGCTGAAGGATTCGGAAGATTCTTGCGGCATGTCCACTACGACGGCAGGAGTGCTGGAGAGATGTTGCTGGAATCCTGGCGGCGGTGAATGCTGAAAGGCCATTGTCTGGAGCTGAACAAAGGCCCTCGCGATCGCGGAGAAACCCGACGCGGTAGGTGCGTAAATAACCTTCAGGCGGTAACTCGGACGCGTATTACACAAAAATGGGGTCACCAGTGAGGGAATATGGTACAGTTGTAGGTAAACAACTAGAATTCTCTCATATACAGATTTATTCACACTTAGCGTCTACACAGATACAAGTCCGGGGGCTAACTGCCGTTAGCGTCCAACATTAGATTAGATTAGATTAGATTAGATTAATACTAGTTCCATGGATCATGAATACGATATTTCGTAATGATGTGGAACGAGTCGAATTTTCCAATACATGACATAATTAGGTTAATTTAACAACATACTTAAGTTAATATAACTACTTTTTTTTGTGTTTTTTTATTTTTATTTTTTATTTTTTTTATTTTTTAATATTTTTTTTCTTAATTTATATCTAAAAATTCCTCTATGGAGTAGAAGGAGTTGTCATTCAGAAATTCTTTTAATTTCTTCTTAAATACTTGTTGGTTAAATACTTGTTGGTTATCTGTCAGACTTTTGATACTATTTGGTAAGTGACCAAAGACTTTAGTGCCAGTATAATTCACCCCTTTCTGTGCCAAAGTTAGATTTAATCTTGAATAGTGAAGATCGTTCTTTCTCCTAGTATTGTAGTTATGCACACTGCTATTACTTTTGAATTGGGTTTGGTTGTTAATAACAAATTTCATAAGAGAGTATATATACTGAGAAGCTACTGTGAATATCCCTAGATCCTTAAATAAATGTCTGCAGGATGATCTTGGGTGGACTCCAGCTATTATTCTGATTACACGCTTCTGTGCAATAAATACTTTATTCCTCAGTGATGAATTACCCCAAAATATGATGCCATATGAAAGCAATGAGTGAAAATATGTGTAGTAAGCTAATTTACTAAGATGTTTATCACCAAAATTTGCAATGACCCTTATTGCATAAGTAGCTGAACTCAAACGTTTCAGCAGATCATCAATGTGTTTCTTCCAATTTAATCTCTCATCAATGGACATACCTAAAAATTTGGAATATTCTACCTTAGCTATATGCTTCTGATTGAGGTCTATATTTATTAATGGCGTCATACCATTCACTGTACGGAACTGTATGTACTGTGTCTTATCAAAATTCAGTGAGAGTCCGTTTACAAGGAACCACTTAGTAATTTTCTGAAAGACAGTATTGACAATTTCATCAGTTAATTCTTGTTTCTCAGGTGTGATTACTATACTTGTATCATCAGCAAAGAGAACTAACTTTGCCTCTTCATGAATATAGAATGGCAAGTCATTAATATATAATAAGAACAACAAAGGACCCAAGACTGACCCTTGTGGAACCCCATTCTTGATAGTTCCCCAGTTTGAGGAATGTGCTGATCTTTGCATGTTACGAGAACTACTTATTTCAACTTTCTGCACTCTTCCAGTTAGGTACGAATTAAACCATTTGTGCACTGTCCCACTCATGCCACAATACTTGAGCTTGTCTAGCAGAATTTCATGATTTACACAATCAAAAGCCTTTGAGAGATCACAAAAAATCCCAATGGGAGGTGTTCGGTTATTCAGATCATTCAAAATTTGACTGGTGAAAGCATATATGGCATTTTCTGTTGAAAAACCTTTCTGGAAACCAAACTGACATTTTGTTAGTATTTCATTTTTACAGATATGTGAAGCTACTCTTGAATACATTACTTTCTCAAAAATTTTGGATAAAGCTGTTAGAAGGGAGATTGGACGGTAATTGTTGACATCAGATCTATCCCCCTTTTTATGCAAAGGTATAACAATAGCATATTTCAGTATATCAGGGAAAATGCCCTGTTCCAGAGAGCTATTACACAGGTGGCTGAGAATCTTACTTATCTGTTGAGAACAAGCTTTTAGTATTTTGCTGGAAATGCCATCAATTCCATGTGAGTTTTTGCTTTTAAGCAAGTTTATTATTTTCCTAATTTCAGAGGGAGAAGTGGGTGAGATTTCAATTGTATCAAATTGCATAGGTATGGCCTCTTCCATTAACAGCCTAGCATCTTCTAATGAACACCTGGACCCTACTATATCCACAACATTTAGAAAATGATTATTAAAAATATTTTCAACTTCTGACTTTTTGTTCGTAAAGTTTTCATTCAATTTGATGGTAATACTGTCTTCCTCTGCTCTTGGTTGACCTGTTTCTCTTTTAATAATATTCCAAATTGTTTTAATTTTATTATCAGAGTTGCTGATTTCAGACATGATACACATACTCCTGGATTTTTTAATAACTTTTCTTAATATAACACAGTAGTTTTTATAATTTTTGATAGTTTCTGGGTCACTACTCTTTCTTGCTGTCAGATACATTTCCCTTTTCCGGTTACAAGATATTTTTATACCCTTAGTAAGCCATGGTTTGTTACAAGGTTTCTTACGAGTATATTTAACTATTTTCTTGGGGAAGCAGTTTTCAAATGCATTTACAAAAATGTCATGAAATAAATTATATTTTAAATTGGCATCAGGTTCACGGTACACCTCATCCCAGTCTAACTGCTGTAGGCTTTCCCTGAAATTTGCAATTGTTAAATCGTTGACTGAACGTACTACTTTGGAGGACTGTTTAGTATTGCTGAATGGAGCTATGTCATATATTGTAACCAGCTGTGCACCATGATCAGAAAGACCATTCTCAACAGGCTGAGCATTTATCTGGTTAAACTTATCTTGGTCTATAAAGAAGTTATCTATCAGTGAGCTGCTATCCTTTACCACCCGAGTAGGAAAATCAATAACGGGTGTCAAATTGAAAGAACCAAGTAATACTTCAAGGTCATTTTTCCTATTACCCTCTTTCAGAGAATCTACATTGAAGTCCCCACAAATAATAATTTGCTTCCCCCTGTCTGACAGATAGCACAACAAGGAGTCCAAATTTTTCAGAAATAGATGAAAATTTCCTGATGGGGACCTATATACAGTTACAATTATAAATGTGCCTTTATTTAATTTAAGCTCACAGGCACATGCTTCTATATGTTTCTCTACACAAAACTTTTTTGTTTCTATACTTTTTGCACAATGATAACTTTTGACATATATGGCAACTCCTCCTTTCTCCATATTTTCTCTCATTACATGTGCAGAGAGCTTATAACCACTTACATTTACCTTATCCATATCAGTAACAATGTGATGCTCAGACAGGCATAGTATATCTATTTCATTCTCAGCTTCTAAATCTTCTAAACAAACCAGAAGCTCATCTACTTTATTCTTTAAACTCCCAATATTTTGATGAAATATACTTACATTATTTTTAATTATACTTTTATGAGAACCTTTCCTTATTCTAACATTTGCAGTACTCTCCTGTCTGAGTTTCTCATTGTGCTTAGGCCTAGTTCCTATACCAGTGGTCACATGGTGTTCAGAGAGGCAGATTATGTCAACTGGGTTGGGTGACTTTAATTCATCAATGGAATTACCTAGGACTGAGATACAACTTGGTGGAGATAAAATTTCTGGTGCTCTCCAAAGCCCTCTCCTCAAAGATAGCACACTTACACACAGAACAAATATCGATTTTTATGGCGCTCTACGCCACAGTCACCTTAACAGATAGATTACCATAGACAACTTACCACTAAGATATTTGAAATGTTGATCCCAAGATCATTTGGCATCCAAATATACCAATAAAAACTGAACATAACTAGGATCATGAGATGGTAGCTTGTCTTTTAGACTAAATACTATCTGCTGAGTTTTATTTTCACAAAGCAAAAATCCATTTGCGTTAAACCAGTATGATGCTTGAGCAATTGTCTCTGTAATACAAGTTTTAAGGTTATTGAGGTCATTACTGCTGTTCAGAATAGTTGTATCATCTGCATATAGTATAGTTTTTTTATTTAATACATGACGGCAGGTCATTAATCATTATTAGGAACAGGAAAGGACCCAGTACAGATCCCTGTGGGACACCTACCTTAACTAGTTCTACACTGGACAAATCTTTGCCAACACAGACAACTTGCTTATGGTTCTGTATAAATGATCTTAATAGTTTAAGGCTATTACCTCTAACACCATAGAAATCCAATTTTTCAAGTAGTAGTGTATGTTCTACACAGTCAAAGGCTTTGCTTAGGTCACAAAAAGTGACTTGAGCAAAGTCTTTATCCTCAAATACTAGATGGATGTATTTTACAACAACATCTATTGCATAAATTGTTGACATGTTTTTCCTAAAACCATATTGAGATCCAATAATAATTCCTATATTATCAAAGTAATCAGATAATTGTTTGTAAATTGTGCATTCCAGAACTTTATAAAAATATGGGACTATGGAAATTGGCCAGTAACTTGAGGCAGAGTCTTTGTCCGCTTTTTTATAAACTGGAACTACCCTAGACAGTTTAAGCTCATCAGGAAAATATCCTTCAGCTGGACATTTGTTTATACAATGTGTTAAGGGGTACACTATATTGCCTATGGCTTTCTTCAGTATGCTACAGCATAAGTCATATATGTCTACACTGTCTGATGATTTTAACTGTTTCACTATTCTTAATACAAAATCTGGTGAGACCTCAGAGAAATTGAAGATACTTGTATTGGTTGATGATCTACAACTACTTTTTGACAGTAACTGTAATGAAGTGATTTTGGGTTTAGCAGTACTACTTCCTACTTCTTCAACTGATTTAACAAAATAATCATTGAATTCTTGGGGAGAGATATTAATTGTAACATTTCTTTCATCTTTAGCAACACTATTTATTGGCTCCAAGCAGCTTTGCACTTGTTGGTGGATTTCTCAATACTTCTGAGATTGTGTGCTTTTTTGACTTCTGTGATCGCTTTTTTATATTCATTCCTACATGTAACATAGGCTAGTTTAGCTTGATTAGTCTTCAGTCTGCAGTAAACATTGCACAACAACATAACTTGGTTTTTCAGAGTGGTCAGCTGTTGTGTATACCATGTATCTTGTCTTTTCGGAACTTTTGTTTTCAGGACTTGATTAGTTAGGCCTACTTTGAATTTCTTTGGGGAATTCAGTCATTAAAGTGTGCCAAAAATACTTTAAAAAACCTATCAGATAGTATCTCTGCTGGCAAATTGTTACTTAAGGTATAGGGTGTGTCTCCATAAAACTGGCTAAACCTGTCTCTGTCAGCAAGGGAATTACAAAATCTATGAATTTTTTCATCTGAGACAGGTCTGGTGATCACAATTTTTGGGACATGCTTAGTTATACTAGTCTATCAGGAGGGAACCTACTTGTATAATTTAAGGTTACAGAACTATAATCAGAAAATGTATACTCTAACACATCACATGATTCATCTGTTGTTTTGAAATTCACAAACATATTGTCAAGACATGCTTGTTTTCTTGTGGGCCTATTATTGGCACAGTGTAAGTTAGATTGTCTTAGTAGATTTTGAAGTACAGTGACACTACGTTTGTGTGTTGTTACATCAAAATCCGAATTCTGATCACCACCTATTACAATATCATAATTTATCCATCTAGTTTCACCAAGTACATGTAACAGCTGGTCTAGTTTCTCTAGAAATACACTGATCATGTCCTTAGATGATCTGTGCAGGGATATTGCCAATATCTAAAACTATACCAGCAGCTTCAAAGTTCAGTTCATCACACAAAAAATCTAGATCCAATCTATTGACTGAACATCTAAGTGACTTGTTAACATAGATTGCTACACCACCTCTAAGTGCAATTTTCTGCAGTAGCTATTGGCTGTATTATAATGATCAAATTTAACAAATGTTGGGTCACTCTCAGTAGCCCAGTGTTCACTCAGACACAAAATATCAAACCCATTTTCTATTCCAAGATTATTGACAATAAGTTCCTTATCCCTCACACCTTGAATGTTAAGATAGCATATTTTAAGATCAAACCTGTCTTTCCTCACAGATGTACCATTGTGGTGAGGGGCTATTAAATCTCCTGTACTATTTACATTATGGTCTTCTTCTCCTTGCTGCCTTCAACTAAAAATCGTTTAGACAGAGAGGAGGAACTGTTTTTCACTTACCCACAACACTTGACACTGCTACTGCTTGTTGAACTCTCTTCCCTCTTTCATGTTCATGTCTTGATCTTGATGACTGGGATTCCCCTTATGGGTACTTCAGATGTTGCTGCAGAATGGATACCTGTACCACTTGATGGAGCAATGGTTTTTGTAGCTGAGTATGCTGCCACCCTTGCTCGCATTACTCAGAAAACAATAACCAACACAACAGAAGAGAGCATATAGTTTAAGGTTGGAACAGAAGCATAGAATAAAATAGCTGTCTGTTTAAGTAAGTGCTAATTAGCTAACTAAAAATTTAAAAAAAATAAGTTGGAATTGTTGTGACTCGGCGATCTTTCAAAGTGCCGCTGCGCAGTTACGACCGTCCTCTACATGCGGCGCTGTCTGCCAGCCGTGCAGCAGCTGCGCCACCTAAGTAAGCGGCCAGCCAGCCAGCGGCCGCTACACTTGGACTCAGTTATGATTTGACTGTTCAAGTGTACACACGTCTTACTCTGTTTACTTGATCTGTGACTTTCACGTATTGCATCGTCCTTGAAATATATTTGTTCAACTTGAAGTTATAACAGGAATAATCGTGTGACATTTACAGATATTCCATTTTGGTACATGCTGGACGTGGTTCCTTTTCTCAGTGCACATGCACATGAAAACAATTAATATTTCTGTGGTGTATTTCTTTATTCCCTAAAGTATTTGTGCACTGTTATACACAGAATTCAAGCTACATGAATGGAGCTTAAAATGAGTTGGACAAGAAAATGGACTTATATCCTATTTCTCCCGTGGTTCTGATATGAGAAAACCAGAATATGGGTTTTGTATGATCAATGTTATAGGAATCCATGTTGGTTGGCATGGAGGAGGTCATTCTGCTTGAGATACTTCATAATGTTTGAGCTTGAAATATGAATTTCTACAGCAGATAAATGTCAATGATACAGTACAGCAGTATTGTGGATCACTTCTGATTCTCATCTTATGGATGGGTGTGACCTGTGCTTTCTTCAAACTACTGTACACAGTTCTTAATAGAGGGACATAGAGTGTATTATGGATCACTCATCTCTACAGTGATGTCAGAATAAAACTTGGGCAACACTCCTGGAGTCTCTGCTGTAAAAGAACTTCTGTAAGTGGAATTAAGCATTTCTACTTTTTCTATGCTGCCATAAATTTTTGTTCCTGTTTCATCAATGTATGTCTGGACACTGTATCTGGTGTCGCTGGCAGCCTTTACATAAGACCACAGTGTTTTGAGTTTTGTGAGGAGTCTTTTGTTGATTCATTTGTAGGCTTCACTTACTGCTCTGTTGGAATCTATAATATCCCAAAATGACATTAGTTTATTTAAAGAATTGTTGCTAACTTTGGACGAGATCAGAGTAGTAGTTTATTATCAGTGACAGCCAGAGAAGCTTTTGGAATGTAAATTTTACATGGCCGGTGTTCAGCTGTCCTTCACTTTCCACAGCACAACAAGAAAAAGACTGATTAGCATTTTTTCTCTGTTGTCAGCAGTAGGGAAAGGGAGATAATTTGTTCTTGGTTTTACCACACTGTATTGAACAACAGTTAATGGATCTCCATTCAAGAGTGTCAGAATCTGCCACTGTCTAATATCTTATAGTAATTATTACTTTTCCATCTCCTTCCCATTGTCAATGTCCCTTCTCTATCAGCATAAAAAAAGCACGAATATGTTTGCAAGCCAAAATTTTTCGAGGCGCTGAGGAAGATAGAACGAGGCTGTTGGTACCCTACTTTTCAGCCAGTCTTTTAAACAGGAGCATATTCACCTTTTTGTGCTCTGATAGTAGCATTTTGCCACTGGTTCCTGTGTGAAATTGAAATAATGCAAAACTAATTTTGCAACTCAGAATGGATTTTACATATACAAAAATTTTGCATGTGCTTTGATACTACAACATGGGACTCTCACAAGTCTTGTGACAATAATGGAGGCACTTTACAGCATATTTCTCCATGCTACATCATTTTACAAACTATGTTTTCGTCTCACTTCAGATTGTGTGTGTGTGTTTCACGTTAGCAAATAAGGTAATTTTTAACCTCAGTATCTTGGAAATGGTTAAAAAATCAAAAAACTTTTCAAGGTGGTTTGAGATTGTGATCTTAGGAATGTACTGTAAAAATTTCAGCCATTTGCTGGGCATAGGGGTCTTATAAAGTGTGGCCCAGTTTTGATACCCACAAACCATGTTTTTGTGGTGTTTCTTGATAACAGACAAGAATTTCTGAAACTGGTAAGATTTGTAGTGCTTCTAGATAAGTGGATAGAGAACACACTGTTAAAATTTAAGCTATTTGCTGTGGTTAGTTATGTAATAAGTACATATGCTGTGCTGTGGGGTGATCAGTATGATTGAAAATGAACTTGTTTCGTACACCATGATCAATGATCACAGTGTAGACACTTTTATTGTTTCAAGATGGCCAGCCTCAACAGATATGTACTGATGATGGCAAAGAAATGGTGAAAAACACTTTTTCTGGCTTTTCTCGGGAACCGTCCAAGCCGGCCGGTGTGGCCGAGCGGTTCTAGGCGCTTCAGTCTGGAACCGCGTGACCGCTATGAACGCAGGTTTGAATCCTGCCTCGGGAATGGATGTGTGTGTTGTCCTTAGGTTAGTTAGGTTTAAGTAGTTCTATGGGACTGATGACCTCAGATGTTAAGTCCCATAGTGCTCAGAGCCATTTGAATCATCCAACAACTAAATGGTGCCTCTACAGACCACATCTAATGCAAAACGAACTAACCAAATTGCCCTTTTTGCCTAAGCTGGATGCAGAATGTAATATTCAAACTTTGAACCTTTACCTAGGATAGTTACAATTGTGGCAGAACTGCCAGAAAATATTAATATCTTTGCTTTTTTGTACTTCGTTTTACTTACTTTTGTTGTTGACCAGTTGGTGTGAGACATTCGTCATGACTGTTACCGTGATTGTCGAAAACTATTTCTTTGTGTTTTGATTTATCGTGTGCCAATAAAATATTATGTAGCGAAAGTAAATGGTGTTTTCTGTGTTATAAGTATAACACTCGCCATACTGGTGACCTCCGATGCGCAACATACGTCCGATTCGACAATGTGGCCGTTTACTTCGACATCTCCACATCGCTCACCTTTCGCTCCTTTCTGACTACAACATGATACTAATGGTGCCTCTACACTGCCTTTCCACGGTTTCCTACGCACAACGCCACCAACAACTGGGATAAAATTGGAAGATAAGTACAACACCGTGGAGTTTTCTCCGTCATTGTGGACTCGTTCAACATCGTCAGTGATGTCACCTGCTATGAAATCTTTTTCTACGTTCGTCTATAACAAACCAATCATGAGTGCTGTGCCTAAATTTGTGACTCACAGTGCGTCGTATGTACAACCTCCTGTGACATGTAGTGTGCAAAAGTGCCCCAACACTATGAACCTCACAGACTTTTCGAGCCCACAGGTCGCTTGGAGCTCCCGATATATTGCTGATAAATCGGTTTTGGACACATTCTCACTACAAAAACAGACGGGTACAAATGTCAGTGACAACAATTACTGGTTGGACAGTCGTCCCGCCCCGATTGTTTCCGCAGCCCCGGCTGCGCCAGCCGTGTTTCAACCAGCCGCAGCGAACGCCGCGAGTGACAGCTTCATAAACACTCCGCCACTCCCGTCCGCTGTGCTATCAAATCTGTTACATACACAACACAAGAGTGAGAAAATTCCTAAATTACGAAGGTTCACGATGGACAATCCGCATACGTGGTTTATTTTGGCAGAGACTATATTCACCGCCCTAAACATTGATTCAGACAGTGCTAAATTTATTGCGCTTATTAATGCCCTGGAGGACCACGCTGAGTGGGTACAGGACTTGGTGCTGTCAGGGGCCCCGCAAATCGTTACGCACAGGCAAAACAACAGATCTGTGAACGTCTAGCTAAGACAACGCAAGAGTCTGTTTTATACATACTGCGAGATGTACATCTCAAAGACTCGACTCCATCACAACTGTGGCGACGTACCAGAGCAGTTTTCGATAGCAAAACTATGCCAGATGAAGCTTTACTTTCTTTCTGGGTTGCAAAGCTGCCGCAAGCTATCCAACTGCAGCTCCTATCACACGACCAGGAACCTCTACAAGCGAAATTATTGCTGGCCGACCCCGCATATAAGATAATCAACAGAAGAAAGTTATCTACGTGTGTCCCCCTCGATATTACGCCTCCCCCGCGTGGCAGAGGCCGATCTTTCCAAAACAACAGACAGAGTACACTGGCTGAGCACCAGATTCCACACCGTCCTTCACCATCCCATACCACAGCTTCAAGTGACGTCCTTCACCCGGTAACAACGCAGGATCAGCAAGTTTATCCTCTCTGCTGGTATCACTCCGTTTACGGTAATACAGCCAGGAATTGCCGCCCACCTTGTGCAATGCGCCCAAACACGCACGGCGGGCCGCTGTAGGCGCACCGGTCTGCTCTGTGACGTCAAGTCGCCTAACAGATCACAGGCTAGCACTTCCGAATTATTCTCTCGGACGTTTGTATATCCAGGATATAGCTTCTCAGAAATGGTTTTTAGTGGACACTGGTGCCGATGTGAGCGTCATTCCACGTTCAGTGGTCACTTCTACAATCAAGCATTCGCCCCTCCAAATCAGAGCAGCCAACAATTCCTCATTAAAGGTTCATGGTGTAACGCAACTTCGCATTTACTTCGATGATAGACATAATTATGAATGGACATTTTTGGTAGTAGAAATCGACGAGTCAGTATTAGGATTGGACTTCTTAACTGCTCATAACTTTTCTTTGAACTTAATTACACCTGCCCTCTGCTCAGTGGATTTTAAACAAAAATTTTCGGCGAGATTTTCCCCATCCACGCCGACAGAATGCAGCTCGAATACGTCCTGTCAACAAGACAAAGAGACAGTTTCTATCTTATCTGAGGAGGTCAAAGCTGCCGTAGTGGACTTAGTTACGCAACGCCTCGAAATCGACCAACTGTCCGAAGACAATGCAAGGCTACTTCAACGTTGTTATGCCCTCACTGATCAATTGCGCGGGCTTAGAGAGGAGATCAAGATTAAAAGTAATAACACGTACGAGGCTACACGGGACCTGCATACCGCACCGCTGTTTATACGCAGCCACAGCAGCGCCTGCCACGACCAGGACAGCGAAGACGGCAACCCGCCCAGCAACCCCCCACCCTGCGCTTCACCGCCCGCCTCTCATCAAAACACAAAGGAGAGAGCTGTTACAGGCGACGCCGCACATGCGCGCGCAACGATTCCTTCGTGCAGTGACACCAAACTCAATGGCACCACGCCGGCTGTTGCACAGCGCAGCTCCGCGGACAACACTGCAGCTTTCACTGAACTACCGTTCAATGATAACCTGTTTCAGGTTAGTTCCCTTTCATACTTACCGCTCACCGACGATAACGTGCCGCCTTCCTGCGTCCCTCCACGTATTTCGGCCGCACCTGTTCACAAAATCGAGGCCATTACTACAGGCGTCTGTCACCGGCTTAACACAACTGAGGGACCGCCTGTCCGTTCTCGCCCCCGTCGCCTCAATGCAAAAAAACTTACCGTTGCCAAATAATGTATTAATGAACTTTTACGCTTGGGTATAGTCCACCCCTCGGACAGTGTGTGGTCTTCCCCAATACATATCGTTCCCAAAAAGGACAATTCCTTTCGACTCTGTGGAGACTATGGGCGTTTGAATGCCAGAACAATACTTGATAACTACCCTGTCCCACACCTCCACGACTTTTCACAATCCATGTTCGGTGCCAATTTTTTCTCTGTGTTAGACTGCAAAAAGGCATACCGTCAGATTCCGATGCATCCAGAAGATATTCCCAAAACCGCTATCATCACCCCATTTGGACTCTACGAATATTTGTTTATGCCTTATGGATTGAAGAATGCCGCTCAGACCTGGCAAAGATTCATCGATACCATTCTACGTGGCCTTAATTTTTGCTATGCCTACCTAGACGACATTATTATTTTCTCCACAACTGCAGAGGAACACAAACAACACCTCCAACAGGTTTTTGATAGATTGGCATGACACGGAGTTGAGATTAATCATGACAAATCCCAACTGGAGAAGCCGGAGGTTATTTTCCTGGGACATTTGCTCAATAATGAGGGCCTTCGTCCCACCTCAGATAAGGTACAACAAATACTTGACCTTCCCCTCCCTCAAACCTATAAAGAGTTACGTAGATACCTCGGAACGGTAAATTTTTTTAGACTCCACATTCCACATGCAGCATCTCTTCAAGCCCCTCGCACTGAGGCCTTAAAGGGAAAGAATACCACAGGCGAGAGACACATAGAATGGGATCAGACCGTGCAGCGAGCCTTCGACTCGCTTAAGTACGCCTCGGTGAACGCTATTACCCTGTCTCACCCTCACCCTGACGCCTCCCTGACAATAACCACAGACGCTAGTGATAATGGCATTGGCGCAGTTTTGCAACAGACCCTACCAACACGTACTACACCCCTGCGTTTCTTTTCAAAAAAGCTCACCGAAACGCAAAGAAAGTGGTCCGCACTTGATCGTGAACTCTACGCCATTTATGAGGCCGTAAGGTAATTTCGTACAGATATTGAAGCCCTTCTTGTGACAGTTTACACAGATCACAAGCCCCTTGTCGAGGCTCTCCGCAAACCGGCATTAGATGTACTACCCAGAAGGTTCCGCCATATGGATTTAGTATTACAATATGTTTCAGACTTTCAATATATCAGGGGTAATGACAATGTTGCAGCAGACTACCTGTCACGCCTGTCCTCCCTGAAGACAGCTATTGATCCTCACCGCTTACACGAGCTCCAGCTATCCGACCCAGAGATACAGCATCTTCTCTCTGACTCTGATACTTCCTTACAAATTGCTCTACTTCCCTTCCCTAACGATGACTGCTCTTTGTATTGTGACATTAAAACAGGTCATCCTCGTCCTATGTCCCTAAAGCTCTTAGGAAAGACGTTTTAGACACAATCCACAATCTCGCTCGCCCGAGCATTCGCGCGACTATGCGCCTCATTACAGAGAGATACGTTTGGTCTAATGTAAAAAGAGATTGTAATCGGTGGGAGAGAGCATGCATACCTTGCCAGAGAGCCAAAATACACATACATGCTAAGCCCCCATTAGGCAAATTTACTGTGCCCTCAGGTAGATTCCGTCATGTCCACTTGGACATTGTCGGTCCGTTACCGATATCTAACAATTTCTGTTACTTACTGACCATGATAGATCGTACCACACGTTGGGCCGAGACTATCCCCATCGCGGACATTAAGGCCGACACTGTAGCTAATGCTTTTGTCCACCATTGGCTTTCTCGTTTTGGCTGCCCTACTTCACTTACCACAGACCAGGGGAGACAGTTTGAATCTAATCTGTTTAATCGCCTCTGTGAACTGTGTGGTATCAACAAATTCATAACTACAGCCTATCACCCGCAATCTAACGGCCTAATAGAACGATGGCACCGTACCCTGAAGGTCGCTCTCATGTGTCATTCTTCCTCTTGGACTGAGGCACTCCCCTGGGTCCTTTTAGGGTTGAGGACGGTTTTCAAAGAAGACCTTAAAGCGTCAGTTGCTGAGATGGTATAAGGAGAAAACCTCGCACTTCCGGCGGATTTTCTTGATGATCCTCCTCTACTTCCCGAGGATCAACTTCCCGACTTGGTACGACAGGTTCGACAGCATATCACTGTGTTACGTTTTCCGCAACCTCGATCGCATGCTACCCCTCCGGTTTTCATTCACCCACACCTCATTTCTTGTAACTATGTGATGCTTAGAGAAGACGCCGTACGTCCACCCCTTGCTCCACCCTACACTGGTCCATACCGGGTCCTGTCACACTCTGAAAATACTTATACGATCCTCTTTAAGAACAAACCATCTGTCGTGTCCATTGAGCGCTTGAAACCAGCACGGATCCTTAACGACACCGACATACATGATAATGAATCTGTTTTGCAAGAAACTTCAGCGGCGTGTCCTAACCCTTCTCCACAAGCTAATCAAACACCCTTTGCAAGTCAAGGCCCCCCTCCTCTGTACTTCACGCCTCCAAGTGCCAGCAGTAATGAACTAGTGTTTCAAGTGAACTCGAGTGACTATGATGTGGACTCTATAAAAATGCAACTTGTGGACACTTTTCTTTTTTTATTTGAAATTCAAAACAATTCTGTGCCGTCTGACCAGAAAGACATTAAGCTATTACAGTGCTTCAGTGTGGCTCCTGGTACTTCACAAAATGACATTTCAGCATATGTAGACTCCAATAATGTTTTATTTATAAGAGTAACCCCCCCCCCCCTTCTCCTTCATCTTCCCCGAATCCTCCTACCCCTATTGCCATCACCCGTGCTGGCCGCACCGTACGGCCACCTCTCAGACTTCAAGATTACGTCATGCCTTAATTGTTTACCTTCCCTTTACCACTTACTCCTCATCACTCCTCCTATGCGCTCCGCGCTCCTCAAGGGGGGTGAGGCCTCTGTGGCAGAACTGCCAGAAAATATTAATATCTTTACTATTGTGTACTTCATTTTACTTACTTTGGTTGTTGACCAGTTGGTGTGAGACATTCGTCATGACTGTTACCGTGATTGTCGAAAACTATTTCTTCGCATTTTGATTTATCGTGTGCCAATAAAATATTATGTAGCGAAAGTAAATGGTGTTTTCTGTGTTATAAGTATAACACTCGCCATACAGTAATACAATCTTCCTGTTGAGTATACAATAGCTCAGCCGCTATCCAAAACATTTACACTACCTTTCTAACACCAAAAGTACTTGAGGTATGATCTTTTGAAAAATGCTCTTTTTATGCATGGCATTTTCAAATATATTCGTAGCACATGCTGTTGCATGCATACCGATATATGCAAGAATGAAGAGAGAACAATCAGATCGGAAGACAGAGAAAAAGGTTCTAAGATTAAAAAGGATGTAAGACAGGGATGCAGTCTTTTTCGCCTACTGTTAAATTTGTGCATCAAAGAAGCAACGATGGAAATAAACCAATGATTCAAGGGTGGGATCAAAATTCAGGATCAATGGGTATCAATCACAAGATTTGTTTTCAGTGCATTCCACACTTTATCACAACCAGGGATCAGAGCATCCACAAAGTTGGTGTCAGACAAAGTTGTGTGGCTGAGAGTACAGAAGGATTGTCATCAAAGAGTCAAATGCATAAATTCTCTCGACACTCATCGACACCTGTAGAAGCGTTTCCTTCACCGTATGGGAGGTTCACTCATCTTCATGTTGGTATTGTAGGTCCCCTACCCCTATGAGGGCTTTTGTTTTGTGGTTACAATGGTCGACAGATTTACTAGATGACTCAAAATGCTTCTTGTCTCTGACATCTCAGTTATTTCAGTTGCCCTTGGTATTGTTTTGTCTTTGTTTTTCCAGTTTAGTATCCCTCAGGTTATAACATCAGACAGAAGCAGGAAATTTGATTGCCAACTGTTTGAAGAACTTTCGCATTAGTACAGTTGTAAAAATGTCAAGACTATAAGCTACTATACCTTCAGTAATAGGATGGCAGAGTGTATGCTCTGCATGCCCAAAGCTGCATTGTACTGCTATGTAGAGACATGGACACTTGTACTTCCAGTAGTACTACTTGGGTCGAGAACCATAGTTAAGGAAGACTTAGGATGTTCCACTGCCCAACTGGTGTATGGAAAAGTTATAAAAATACTGGACTTCTTTTCCACTTCATTTCCTCCCTGTTTATCGGTTTGGGAGTATACAGATTTTTTGTGAACCTTACAAATGTTTGTGTGTTGTCTCCAGCCTGTGAATCCGGTGTGGCTTGGTAACAGGCCCTTCTTTTACCTCAGAGATCTCTCTACATGTAGTTTGTTTTGGGTGAGAGATGACAGGGCCACACCACCACTTGCTTCTCACTATGCTGGCTCCTTTTGAGTAACTGACAAGAACGATAAAAGATTCATTATGGTTATGTGACGTGATCAGTTAGTGCAGGAGGTGACCTATAACTTTGTAGTGTAGTCTTCTTATTTACCAAAACCACAATGTAAAGACAATTATTGAATTACTAGTTTTGGCAATATGTATTGCCATCCTCAGATCCATGAAACCTGGCAGTGGTAACTATGTCATACAACGATTGTGATGAAGCAAGATGGGATAATTTCTAATTCCCCTTTTGTTTTGCCATCTGCCTCCTTAAAATTATTTCATTATTGAATTAATTATCATTAACATACAGGAGTATAATCTACATTTCCATAAAAGAGAAAGGTTGGCCCTCAGTTTTAAAGAATATAACACCACATCTAATTTTGTGCTTACTTTTGTGTACGTAATTGATTTTCTAATTTATTTTGACTATTCCTAGTTAGCATCTTTTGTTACGGGGTGAAATCAGTAATTGTTTTGTAACTTAAATGCTACTGTTGACGTATAGACAAATATAAATTCTGTACTAATTATAAACATTTGGAGGAACAACTAATAGAATAGAATAGAATAGAATATTTTTTATTACCCTTTCAGTAGTTTTCATACAATTGGCTTCGTCAAAGTTTACAGAGCGTTTTAGTTTCAGTACGATATTCAAATAGTTACAGAAAGGGGAGAAAGGGAAGTGAAGACCTTTTCTTCAGCATTATGTAAAACAATGTTTTATACAGTAATTAAATGCACACATAAGAAAAGAATCACAGTAAATAACTAGCTTATATAATATCAAAACATTTTCTTCATAACTTAGGTAAAACATATATTTTGATGATTAGTTTCTAAGAAGTCTTCAGTTGTATATAATTCGTTGTTTTTTAGCCAGGTTTGCAATGTATTCTTATATTTATTTAGTGGTACTGTGCGAGCTGAGCATGGTAACTTATTGAAAAATTTTATGCTCAAGTACTTATAGTTATTATGGACTACAGCAAGTCTTGTGGAAGGCAAGTCCAGCAGGTGACTGTTTCTTGTTCTGTGTGCATGCACATCACATCTCATGTTCAATTTTTTCAGATTTTCTCTGGCATATATTAAACAGTTATATATGTACATGCTTGGCACTGTCATTACGCCAAGAGATTTAAAATAATTTCTGCAGGACTCTCTGGGTGCTAACCCTTCCATGCACCTGATTGCTTTCTTCTGCCATCTGAAAATACATTCAGCCCCTGTGGAGTTACCCCAAAGCAATATTCCATATTGCAGTTGGGAATGAAAAAAAGCATAGTATGAGTGGAGTAGCAATTGCTTGCTCACACTATTTCTTAATTTACACAATAAGAAAAGTACTCGTGCCAGTTTACTACATAGATAATTGGTGTGTCCTTCCCATGAGAGCTTTTGGTCTATGATTAGTCCAAGTCATTTCACTGTTTTGTTTTCATTTTCAGTTACTTTGAGATTAAATATTATTTCTTCTGTTTTTGTTTGATTCATGCACAGCTGGTTAGCCTGACACCAGTAATTAGCCATTTGCATCATTTCTCTATTTTTGTCCAGTACACTCTGTAAGTTCTCTCTTGTACTTATTAATGCCATATCGTCAGCATATAGAATGTTCTTACACGGTATGTAATTCTAGAAGTCGTTAACATAGACAATGAACAGAAAAGGTCCAAGAACAGAGCCTTGGGGTATTCCTCTTTCTATAGGGAGTATTTCTGACCTCTGCTTGTTTGCATATACAAGTTGTAACCTATTGCTTAGATAAGATTTGAATAGATGGAGTGTGTCATCTTCAATGCCATAGTATTTTAACTTTTTGATGAGTATGTCATGTGACACCAAGTCAAATGCTTCACTTAGGTCAATAAGTGTTCCAGACATTGATACCCTTTTTTCATACCCTTCATAAACATTGCTCACCAAAGCTTCTACTGCTTTTACAGTCGATAGGTGTGACCTGAACCCAAACTGTTGTTCATTTAAAATTTTGTTCGTTTCAAAATACCTGTATATCTGCTTATGCACACAATTTTCTACTAACTTGGATATGATTGGTACTATTGAAATGGGTCTGTAGTTATTTGGGAGGTTTCTTTCACCTTTTTTATACACAGGCAATGTAACTGTGAGCTTAAGACAGTCGGGGAATATTCCTTCATCAAGTACTCTGTTTGATAGTGAGAGAAGTGGCATTTCAGTTTCTTTTGCTATAATTTAATGATGAGATTACTGAGTCCATAATAATCTTCTGTTTTGGAATTACTTAATTTGTTATTTACTTATGAATATCATTTAATGTGATTCGGGTCCAAGTGAACTTCTCACTACTTGTCTGTTTTGCACAAGTGAGCAATGCTTCTGCATCAGAGGCAGAATTGATGGGTGGGGTGGTGACACTATTTACAAAATATTCATTGAGAATATTACAGTCAATAGGGATACTCTTTTCTTTAATGGTATTATTAATTTCCCTGTTAATGACAGTCCAGGCAGCTTTAGATTAATTTTTAGAATTTAAAATATATTCATCATTTGCACAGCACTTAGCATTTTTTTTCTAATCTGTAAAGGTTTCTCATTTTAGTGTAAATTTCCTTGTCCCTATCACTGTTATGAGATTTGTCTCTCATAATCATCAGTAGTATTCTGAGTTTGTTAAGTTGTGGGGTGTACCACTTGTTAGTATTTTGTTGCTTATGACTAATATTACAATGGTACCTTTTGGTTGCCAAGGGGCATGTCATTTCTACTATATGCTTGATCTCTGTCAGGAAAATGGAAAAACATTTATTAATCGTTTTCTTGTTATCCATTACATGAGTTCACTCCATTTCTTTTAACTGGTTTATCATTTTGTTTACATTGGATTCACCTAGAATTCTATATGTCACTTCTCTCTCTGAAGAACTGAAGGCTGACTTTTCTATTTGAAGCCATAGCCCTGCGTGATCTGATATTCCTAATTCTATTACACCACATTGTATGGAGTCTCTTTGTACATTGCTAATTGTGTTATCAAGGTATGCATTCAGTCTAGTGGGTTTTTCATTGAGACAGTAATACTTTAATGAGTTCAGAGTGTTAATTATATGAATTACATTTTTTCTCTTTGCACTTATATCTATGTTAATATCATCTACAATTACAATTCTATGCTGTTTATATTTTGACAACAGCAATATTAAAGTATTAATTTTTTTTTATAAATACTATGTCATCAGAGCCTGGGATTCAATAGACTGAGACAATTACAGTTTTCTGTTCGTGCATTACCACACCAGATACTTCTATTGTAGCTCCAAGGCATATTCTACTAAGGTCTATAACTGAGTAAAGCAATTCAAGGTTACTTTTGACATATATTGAGACCCCACCATGTGTAATACTTTTTCTGCAGTAGCTAGTAACTAACGAATATCCATGAGGAACACACAAGTCTGTTTCAGTGTCTTTCATCCAGAGTTCATTGATGCATAGAACACTTCAGTTGATTTTATCGAGCCAGTATTGTAATTAATTGATTTTACACCTAAGAGATTGTACATTTATTAGACTGCTGCAGTTTCCACTTAATGTGGTTTCTAACTTTCCTTCGTCTGTAATGCCGTTTTCTCTCTCTCTCTAAAAAAAAAAAAAAAAAAAAAAAAAAAGGAGGTGTACAGTCATGCTCTGTGGGACTGTCTTTTAAGACAAGGCTTCTGCGTGCTCGTATTTCATTTACAACTTTGTTTATCTCCTGACACAAAAATGTTTTCCCATGGTAACTTTGATGCTCACCATATTCAGTGTGCAAATTTCTTTCAAGTCTGCTAATATCCACTACATCGCATTTGGCATAAATGGAACATAGTTGTTTGATTTTAATATTTGTTTTACGAATCTCTTTGTTAACACATGAATTATAGATCAAGTCATGTCTATGAGGTATCGTCACAACAATAGTGTTTTCCATCTTACTTACATCTAAAAAAAATTTTAAACCTCTTAAACACTTTTTGGCTTCATTATGTGCTACATCATTTGCAGCATCACACAAACAACAAAGTCACTGTCCCTTGTTGTATTCTTGTGTTCTGAGATGTCTTCAACAATACGATGCCAGTTGTATGAAGATCAGTATTCACATCCTATAGAATATTTGCAAGCTTTCTTCCGTGGCTGTCCGCTAGAAAAAGCACATTGTGTTTCTTTGTTCGCTGTTTCTGGCTGTTGGCGATGTTTTGCCGCTTCTTACAATGTTTTTATCTTCACGTTGGGTGGCTTGTTCACTTTCAATGTTTATAGAGTTGCTGCTGCTTTAGGATAACACACTGAACTTGTTTGTGCACACGAGATTGGATTTATTCCATGTATTTCGTTGTGAGCAAGGCACTTTTTTGGCACTACACGGAAATAGTTTTTAAATTGTTTACACACTTTAGGCCACTGTTTTCACTTTGAAGGGCATTTAAGTTAGGCCTATTTACGCAGTTTTGACCGTTACTTTCAGTGGCATTTGAGTTCGGCCTATTTACGCAATTTTGACCATTACTTTCACTGGAATGCGTGTTTAAGTTGTTTATGCTCTTTTGGCGTTTACTGCTCGCAAGCAATGTTTTTAACTCACGGTTTTCGTTCTCAAGTTTAGTGATATCTCGTCTCAGTATATCAGCAACTAGCTGAAGACTTTTCAATCGTTCATTTAACTTTTAGATTTCGCCTTTATCTTATTACAAACAGTATTTTTTACAACGTAGCTGCAGCTTTTTGTCTCGTTAATATTACTCACTTCTGCACTTGACGCGCTTTCCCTTAAATATTGTACAGTTTCCCAATCCGTTGTAGTTCCTATCTCTTTCGTCAGCTGAACATGTAAGACAGACTCGCATGCTTCACAACAAAACTTAATTCGCTCTTTCGAATTTCTCACGAGACGTATTTCACTGTTGCTTAGACCAACACAATCACTGTGGAACTGTTTTCTACACCATAATCCACAAATCACGAATATTTCCGTGGTTTTTATTAATTTATTGCACTTAAAACACGATTTACTCTTGTCACTAGCCGCCATCTTGCTATATTCTTAAAGGATCTATTTGGCTCTATTCGAAAACATGGTAGCAAAACCAGCCCTTCATTAATTCCAAAGCAATTAACATTTTTGTCAAAAGTATTGTTTGCGTAACTGTATATGTTAATTTCATCATTTAAACAAATAATTTGGCTTAAACCCTGTAGTAGAATAAACTGTTAAAAAGAACCAATTTTCGATGTATTCAGTTAATTTAATGAGTTAAATTTTAATTGTAATTTCTGTAAATTAAACTTCAAACAATGTGTAGTTTCAGCACCTATGATTGTGAGGATGTAAAAGAGCCTAATTTTGGGTCCCAAGACAGTCAGTACACAGCTGAGCATCAGACGAGAAACCCTTGTTGGTTAGAACAAGAACAATGCTTCAACTAAACTGTGAAATAAGTGTAACACAATTAGGCCATGTGTTAAAACAATGACAGTGTCTGTTCCATACGTAACTGACTGATTATTCCGAAAGAACTGTGGACTATGTATTTATGTTTTTTACTACTCGTAGATGTTCAACAGTAAATTATTGTAGCAGTATGTGGATGTTCGCCTGCAACCTATTAATTATGCGTATCGAAAGTTAAACAATAGTGCACTGGCCATATAACTATGTATTATTGGGGGGTGGGGCGGGGGGCTTGTGAAAATTAAGTACTGTGAAATGCATATGTGCACCTGTCAGTTTCATAATTTAAAGTAGTCAGTGTTGTATTTTCACAGCCCATTTTTCAGCCAGTGTAGCAATGCAGTAAGTCAACACTGAGGATGATCATCAAAGAAATAAAGCAGGGAATGTCATCACAGCTTGAGGACTATACAGTATGCATACAAGAGTCAAGGCATTACAGTAACATGCCAGGTGTTTTATCATAACGTACATACAAATCTGAGTACCATATACGTGTCATGAACAAGACAGATACATGCCACATCTTGGTGTTCTGTGGTATACAGCCTCGTCGGCTGTGACAGAGTAACTTACCTCTGTCATATCCAACGTGGCTTTACATGACTAAGAGCCAAGATGTAGCATGTATCCTTCTTCTTCATGCCATGTGTAAGGCACTCAAATTCGTTCATACTTAATGATAGAACACCTGACATGTAACTATAATGCCTCAACTCTGTTATGCATATTGCATAGGCCCCTTGTGACAAAGCAGTGTAAGCACTGTATGACGTAGCCACCACTACCTAATTTAATGGATCTGGGGATGGCAATACTTATTGCCAAAACTAATAATCCAGTAATTGTGTTTACATAGCGATCTTGGCAACTAACTGGTTTTCAAAAGAAGACTACAGTACAAAACATTCATCATTGATAGGAACAGATGACAGGATATGGTATACGTGGATTGTGTTAAGACCACGTTTACTGACAATGACCAACCTATCCCACTATGTGCACCCAGGAAAGGATTTGTGTGTGGATATCATGGCCAGTTGAATTGTCTTAAGCCACTTATACTGGCAATGACCAACCTATCTCATTGTGTAGGCCCATACAAGGATTGGTGTGTGGAATTCAGGGTCATTTATACACATAGTTAGCCTTGAAAACTGTGCAAACATGAGCTGGCAGAGTGGTGATGTGAAGGTTTCTGTGGGTTCATTGTGCACCTGGTTTTTCACAGTCTGAGTGAATGGTAAACACATGATAATGATCAATATAAAAGTAACACTTGGCAGGTGTGGTCAGGCTACAGCTCTCTGAAATGGGAGGAAGGTGGGGGAGGGGAGGGGGGAGCTGATGTGATAGATGCATTAAGAATTGATAGTCAAAGACAGTTGTTAAGGTATAAACAATCTTTGACCTAAGAGTGTGTGGGTGACCTTTGTGTTTTATGATTTTTTATGATGATGTTCTTGCTCTCTTGCTGTTGTCCTAATGTGTTCTGGATCTCATGTTTCTGTGTGATATTGAAAGACATAATAAACCACTTGTGTTAATGAGCTTCTGTGTTAAAAGGGGTGTGACTCTGGCATTCTCCAAACTATTATTCACTTAATATTGGATCTTGAAACTTTGTAAATGCTTTCATGACATAATTTGCATCTATCTATGAGAGTCTGCCAAATCAAGTTTTCCAATATTTCCAAAGTGCTCTTCTGTGAGCCATCCAATCCTGTGATAGTTGTGCTGTCTCTCTTTGTATATGTTTGGTATCTCCTTTTCGACCTATCTGGTAAGGGCTTCACACATGTGAGCAAATATTTTAAAAACAGATTCACAAGTGTGTGTGAACAGTCTCCTTGTAGACTGACTGCATTTTTTCCAGTATCCTGCCTATGAACTGAAGTCTGCCACTTGTCTTATCTACAACTGTACTTATATAATCACTCCATTTCATATCATTACCCAAGTGTTTGTATGAGTTGACTGATTCCAATTGTATCTTTGATACTGTAGTCATTTCGAAGTGCAAAATTTTGTATTTTTATCCATGTAATGCAAGTTGCGAATGTGAGAACAAAACAGTCTTGATTGCAAAGCTATTTAATATCAATAATTCATTTTGCACTTTGGGGCGTCAACAGAGTGTGTAAAAGTACCTGGATATGTAACCCACCCATCATAAAGCCGTAGAAAATGGAAAATGGACGTGAAAGTGACTGGATATGTAACACATCCCTCATGAAAACACGTAAATTGGGAAGTGGACCTCAAACACAGCAGCAGACTCTGCCCCAGTAACACCGAACAGGACCACTCCCACAAAACAAATGCAGTGTGAGCCACATACAGCATATCAAGTCCATTTGGCATAAAATGGGTTATTAAATAACTTTGCAGCCAAGATTCTTTTTATTCTGAAATAATTCGAAACTGGTTGCTGTACCACCTTGCCACAATGGAATGCAAAAATTTTTACAAGTTACCAATCTTCACACCACTTTGAAACCGTAAGGTATGAGTGAATATTGCTGCAGTTTTTTTCAGAAAATACTTCATTATCAATGACTGTATCACCTGCAAAAAGTTTGGGGTTGCAATTAATGTTATGTGCCAGGTCTTTAACACAGTTATTGACAAAAAAGTGCAGCACCCAGTAGACATAGATGTCAGTGTAACTTTGTACGCATACACACCAAGTGAATTAATCAAGTTTGCATTTAGTGTTGTTACTGGGCATGGTAGAGGGCACAGACAGTGTCAAATATTTAGGGGTCACTGTGAAGGACACCAAGATGCTGCATACTCAGACAAAACAGTGTTATCAGCATCTCACAAAGATTGAAAATGGCCTCATTGTAGTCTCCATTTACCAGAGGGCCAAATCATGCAAAATCCAGGTTTGTGGCGTCTTTGGATGTGGCAGTGGCTTGATGATGGACTGCATGGATCCGTGAGGGAAGGCATACACATTTTCAAGGTTCTGGTCGACCACATCTAACCTCCACGACACTGTAGTACGCACAAAGCACAGCGTAGCCCCTCACATTTGTCCTACTGACTGAGAACAAGTAATGGACCTCTTGCAACATTTCCTGTCACTCGACAGAGACTAGCAACAGCTGGACTGGAGAATTACTGTCCCGTGTGTAGGCTGCCATTAACGACACAACGCAAACAGCAGGGTTTGGAGTAGTGCTGTGATCAGGAAGCATACTGCTCATTCAGTCATCAACGAATCACAGTTCTGCACTACCCTGGATGACGATTGTTCGTGATAAAGACAACAACCTAGGAAGAGAACCCATTCTTCCAAAGTTTTGGAGAGGCACAGTGGTGTTACTCCTGACATCATAGTGCGGGGAGGGATGGGGTGTGACTTCAGGCCATAGCTGGTATTGACTGAGTAAACTCTGATGGTACAATGGTACATCATGGACACCTGTGTCCTCATGTATCATCACTCATGTAACAGTATTGTGGTGGCATTTTTTCAGCAGGAAAATGTTCATACACACATGGTTTGTATCTCTATAAGCTGTCCACATGATATTGAGGCCACCAAGATTCCCAGATCTGTCCCACTATAATATATGTGGGGACAGATAGGGCATCAGCTCCATACAAGTGCCATTACCCAGGATATCAAGGACCATTTACATCAGTTGTGGGCCAGCTTCCAGGCTAAAGGGGATGGATGCAACATCACACTAATAACAGAGTTCATACTGCCAAGTCCTTTAAAATGTGACTTGTTTTGTAATCGCTGAATCTAGGAATCTTTCCTGAACATGGAGGATCCTAAACTCCTCACCTGGTTCAGATTCATTGATAACATCTCTGTGATCTAGACCGAGGGTGAGGACACCCTATCCACATTCCTCCAGAACCTCAACAACATCTCTCCCATTTGCTTCACCTGGTCCTACTCAAGCCAACAAGCCACCTTCCTACATGTTGATCTCCACCTCGAAGATGGCTACATCAGTGCCTCCATCCATATCAAACCTACTAACCACCAGCAATACCTCCACTTTGACAGCTGCCACCCACTCAATACCAAGAAGTCCCTTCCACACAGCCTAGCTATCCATGGTCGTCGCACCTGCAGCGATGAGCAAATGACGAAAACGTCAGGTTTTCTTAGGTTTTTACTACATATTAACACGTTTCGCATTTTCTCTTGTAATGTGGCTGCCAGACCTCAGTTGATGCAAAATATTAAGGTCCTCGGTCAACTGCAAGGTATAAAAACCGGCTAATTATTGAATTTTCGATCACTAAAACGTGACTTGTACTACTCCTTACATGCCGATTGCATCAACTTAGATGCTTCTATTTTGTTGCTAGTAGTGCCATAGCTTTGCAGACTATAAATGTAAATGTTTCCGAGAGAAAAGCGAACAATGTGACGATCTGGCATTATGTCAATACGAAAGCAAATGACGAAACCTTAGGTTTTCTTAGATTTTTATTACATATTAATACGTTTCGCATTTTCTTGTGTAATGTGGCTGAGAAGACCTCGGTTAATGCAAAATCTTCAGGTCCTCTGTCAACTGCAAGGCACCAAAACCGGCCAATAATTGAATTTTCGATAACTAACACTTGACTTGAGTACTAGGGCAACCTTCACATCACCCCACTCTCCATTGTTGCCAAATTTGTTCAAGATGGCGGAAATGGCATCCAAGATGGCGGCATGTAGACTTGACAACATTGCATGACGTCATTCAAGATGGCGGCTTTTGGCGGGAAAATAGGCCAATTGTCCTATTTCCAACAACCTAACCTCAAGGAAAAGTGGCGTTAATTTTGAATTTTGGCGCGAAAATTCCCCAATTGTGCTACATCCACTAACCTAAGCCTCCAGAAAAAAAAATGGCGGGAAGATTGAACTCCAACAGGATAATGCATGCAAAGACCGTACTTGTTTTTTTATTATTATTGATTATCATTCATTATCATTTATTATTATTTATTATTATTATTTATTATGATTTATTATTATTTATTATTATTGACCAGCCTCCACTAGAAAATTTCCTCCAAATTCAAATTCCAACACCATAATGGCTGCAAAACCTTACTTTTATTTATTATTATTCATTATTATTTATTAACATTCATTATCATTTATTGTCATTTATCATCATTCATTATCATTTATTGTAATTTATTATCATTTGTTATTATAGGCCTACCTCCACTAGAAAATTGCGTCAAATTCAAATTCCAACTCGATATTCTCTCGAAAACTGTACATCCATTTATTATTTATTCAAGATGTCCGATATTCTCGGTGAGAAAGCCATTTTCCTTACATCCATAACAAAAATCTATCACAAGTTCAAATCCCAACACCGTAATTGATCACATGTACGAGCTTTATCCGTCACTTATCTTTTTTCAAAAAGATAACTCATAGCAAAGCCTACAGACATGCGAACCGCTCGTAAATAATGCAAATCATTTACCTCAAAATAGCCAAACAACTGCTAATTTTCGGAAATAATTTCAGTGCATAGGCTGATGGAAGGAGTAACGAGTGTGCTTTATTTATTTGCGACATATCTTTTTGAAACTTTTACTTCTCATAGGTTTCGATATGTAACGCTCACATAAGGCAGTTTCTGAACTCCAGTAGTGCACTACACTTGGCAACACAACCACACCCATCAAGATATTCATTCCAATCCAGACCTGTAGCTCCTCTACAGATAAATTTGTCCAGTTATTTGTCTACTCACTCACATTCTGACCAGGTTGCCGTTATTGCGCAAAAACAGCTCAGACTGCGCTGTGCTGCTCGGGAAAGTAAGAAAGGGCTGCACTCTATTTATTTGGAGCCCCTTTTATTTAGTCGTGGAGTATATTTGTCACAAAACACCCGCACTGATCCCACTGTGGTCATCTGACACAGGCCACAAATACATAAACAACTCCTAATTTCACCATACAATAGCAAACAGCTCTTAAATAGTGCAGTACACAATATCAGCACATGAGCTCTGTGCTCTTAAACTCTCCAAATAAAGCACCACACAGTGCACAGACATGCTCGCAAAATAGTCCAACAGACGCGCCCAAACACCACCAGCTGCCAAACCGACCAAAAAGTCTCTGCTTGGCCTCCTCCAAACATTACCTCAACAAAGTCGCATTTGCACCTGTCACCCGAGAAATTGATATCCCCTAAGCGCCTTACATTATGCTCCCAGACGGACAGGTCCAGACCGCGCGCATGCGGTCGGCGGAGGAGAGCATTCCAGAGCCTTAGTATTGGAACAAGGCCAGTACCTTTCCATTGCCGGTACCATTCCAAAGTACCGTTAGCCACGATGGCGGCCATGACGTCAGAGACACAAACACCCCCCCCCCTTTGCCTACATCCTACATATACGCACTAGGCATAGCCTGTCGTAAATGTTTTCATAACACCGCCACCATTCCAAAGCACCGTTATTCAACAACAACAAGGTCGCACCCGGTGTATCCACCACGTGGTGCGTGTCTAGTCCCTATTGCGTGGTGTGGTGTGAAAGAGAGAGATAGCATCATCTCTGTATGTCACACCCCCGCGCCTACATACACGCGCTAGGCAGGACCTCACTCTCACACTGCTCGCATACTTCGTTCGTCCAGTACTTGTCACGTCTTCGTAATTAAACGTGCAAAAATGAAGCGTTCACGATCCGCCAGTGGCAGCAGCAGCAAACGTGCTCATGTGGACGATGTTCCCTCGTGGTTCTCGTCTGCTGATCCGCTCGTCGTCAGCTGGCCAGTCACTGCCACAAAGTGTAACTGCACCCACTAAGGATACGATATTTTATACATGATTACTTATTGCCTAAGCCACTTCCTCTTACGTCATCACGTACAATACATTACAATTATTTTACAGAAAGACATTTCTTAAACAAAATTTTCAAAACAAAATTATAGAAACAAGCATGATGGTCTTTTCCTGTGGATAAAATAAACGTTTATTAATTTAGTCATCCCATCGTCACATGGTCTTTAACTACTAATTTTTCTATTTCTAGCCGGCCGGTGTGGCCGTGCGGTTCTAGGCGCTTCAGTCTGTAACCACACAACCGCTACGGTCGCAGGTTCGAATCCTGCCTCGGGCATGGATGTGAGTGATGTCCTTAGGTTAGTTAGGTTTAAGTAGTTCTAAGGTCTAGGGGACTGATGACCACAGATGTTAAGTCCCATAGTGCTCTGAGGCATTTTCTCTATTTCTACTTTCTACAGTGGACGTCAACATGCTACTACTACATACCGTGACCTTTTATAGAAAACTCCTTTCTCTGGCGTCGCTCAGTTGCTGCTATTATCTGTGAACAATTAAAAACATTTGTTGCACATTATTGTAGGCTACTGTAACTCCGAATTTCTCCGATACCGCCGGCCGGTGTGGCCGTGCGGTTCTAAGCGCTTCAGTTTGGAACCGCGTGACCGCTACGGTCGCAGGTTCGAATCCTGCCTCGGGCATGGATGTGTGTGATGTCCTTAGGTTAGTTAGGTTTAAGTAGTTCTAAGTTCTAGGGGACTGATGACCTCAGTAGTTAAGTCCCATAGTGCTCAGAGCCAATCCAATCTCCGATACCCCTTTGATGTTGTGCTTGTTCGACTGGTTACGGCATTGGTCTTCCGCTCCTAGTCTGCTTCTCTCTGTAACGGTAGGCTCAATTCAACGTCATGCTTATCTGTTGAACAAAACAAGAGTTAGTTTTGCACGTTACAGCAAGTAAAAACCAGTGATAGTGGTCAAGGTTCATGGCTGGACTTCAGAGCATCTGTCTTCTGTGGTGAACTTCATTTTCTTCCTTTAAACTGACTGGCGTGTTGTTTTAGCGTCTCTGCTTAACTCAAGTAGTTAAGCCCAGACTCGGCTAGCGTCGGTAATACGTCTCTACAACACTCCTACGTCGCAAATCATCAATAGGTCTGTCGATCACGCTATTGCGTGCGACCAGCCACCTGATTTACGTCTTTCCATGACGGCTCAAAACTCGCCTTTTCACACAACATCCTCATCCCTGCCATTACGAATTATCCATGTTTGGTGCGTCCCTATCGCCTAATTGCGATTGACTGGCCACCGGACAATCGTTTTGATCACTGTACTCACACTAGCAACACAATTGAGAAAACAGGTGCGTCTCGAACACTACTGCGTCGGACAGACCACCTCATAATTATCACCTGAAACACCCACTATCGCCATACGCTAATAACGCAACGGGTGGGTCCTGAACACTACCGCGTCGGACATCACACCCTGCACTCGTCTCAAGAAACGCAACGCATTCGGTGGGACACAATATCCACCTACCACATCACAACACGCTCAACACACCCCAAATCCATCCACCACAGATCCAGATTTTGCCCTGAAAGTTCTCCTGTCCAATAGCCTTGCCCTAAAATTTTGTATAGGAAGTTATCTACATAAGATAACCCCTTCTGTAATTAATCTAATACTTCTAAATATTGTTTGTGTCATAGGTGAAGCAAATTTTCTATACTAAGCGACCCAGTGGTCCCCATACAACAAAATTTAACATGCAACGCATAATAGACACAATCCATACCAAAATAAGACAAGCACATGAAAAATAGCAAAATAAATACACACAACATAAAACAATCACAAAACACAAATAAAACACTGCCTATACTAATACAAATAAACATCGTCAACAAATCACAAAAATCTAATCTAATTATACACTACTTTGTTCTCGGCCGCGTTCTTCCGCTGCCGAGTGTGCCGCCCTAGTCATTCTTGTCTGTTTTGCGCAGTTTGCGTCCGGCCAGGGTTCGCCGGACGTATTTCGATTATTTGTGCAGGTTCTGGATTGCGGTCTTCACTCGCTCTCGAGTTCTGCACTGGTTGATCCCTTCCATTTTGATTGGCTGGGTTCCAGTTATTATTACCCTGGTTCCACCTACGTTCCTGTGGAGGAAAATTTTGTCGCCTATTATCGCGCCACTGTGGCTTGTATCCCCTATTGTTACCGTTACCGGCATAGTTATTCCTCATCTGGTTTCTGTTTCTCTCTATATTCGCGTCTTGGCCTTCCTCATGCGGTCCCCTTTGCTTCTTCTTCTCACGAACCTGCTGCTCGTTATAGGCAAACTCCAGTTCCCTAAGAATGCCCTTAAATGCTTCTACGTCATTTCCGCATCTGCCACCTAGTGTCTGCTGATATGTAAGTGGCAACTTCATATAGCATACGCGTATAATCTCCCCAGGGCTGCACGGTTCGGCCAGATACTGATTCTTTTTCAGCATGTTCTCAAACAATTTCACAACACTTCGGAAACCTGAGCTCTCGAAGTCGCGTGTCATTAGGATTTCCTGTTTAATTCTGTTTTGGGTCTCCTTTGACCAATATCTGCTCATAAATGCGTCGCGGAACACTTGGTACGTTCTGCAACCTTTAGCAACACTTCGCATACTTTCCGCTGATGCACCTTCCAAGTGCGCGCACACAAAGTCAAGTTTGTACATTAACGGCCACTGTGGTGGTAACGGTGGTGGTGGTGGTTAGTGTTTAACGTCCCGTCGACAACGAGGTCATTAGAGACGGAGCGCAAGCTCGGGTTAGGGAAGGATTGGGAAGGAAATCGGCCGTGCCCTTTCAAAGGAACCATCCCGGCATTTGCCTGAAACGATTTAGGGAAATCACGGAAAACCTAAATCAGGATGGCCGGAGACGGGATTGAACCGTCGTCCTCCCGAATGCGAGTCCAGTGTGCTAACCACTGCGCCACCTCGCTCGGTGTGTGGTGGTAACGTCAGATCAAACTGTCCAATGAACGTTTTTGGATGTAACGTATTATTATCATCCTTACAGTGCTGGAACTTGTGTACCGACAGAAAGTGTTTATAATCAAACTGCCTACTTTCATCTTTCTGCGGTGGCCTTTCGATGTTTTCATAAACTACCTCCGTGTGCGCCTACTGGATATCCTGTGGCTCTTTCAAGTGCGAGGTGGATCGCCTAAGCGTGTAGCAATTGCTTGCGCCAGTTGTTCTGCTACTGAACTCCGCCTCCGGCAAATCACTTATTACACGCGGTACCTCCGTACGTGTGACTCGCGGTTCATAGCTGGCCTGACGTTCTAACGGTCTGGTTTCCAGCATGCATGCTTCATTATCACGTCGGTTCACAACTCCTGTGACAGATACTGTGTCCCGTTGCCGTACTTGCGAGGTTACCTCTTCCGTGGATACCGTCTGAATATCGGCTCCAGTTTGTCCTGTATTTGTAGAAGTTCTGTCGACTGACAGTGCCTCTACCCTGCTCTCGATTTGTCGTTTAAATCCGGCAAATTCTTCCATCAGTGGTGCCTCTCCGGCTTCCTCCTTCCTGCTCGACACGGTTTCTTCATTCTTTTTAACTCGTGTCTGCAGCTGATTTATAACAGTTTTGCCGACCTTGGTCGTGTTCTCTGTGACCTCCTTCGTTTCTCTCGCTATTCTCTTGGCTCTCCGCGCAATTAATTTCGCCTCATTGGCGGTTCTTTTCGCTTCGCTTATCTCTCGCTCTAACTTCTCGCGCAATGCTTTTACTTCATCCTTCACACCGCATGTTTCACGTTTTATGATGGCAAGCTGCGCCCGGGTTTCCTTTCTACACTCCTGTATGCTGCTTTGTGTTTCTTCACTGATTCTTTCCCGACTAGCTTGCCTCTCCTTTCTACACGTTTCGATTCTTTCCTGCATCACTTTCGTACTAGCGTCTGTCTTCTGCATCATACGCTCCAAGAATCCAGCGATACCTGACCCGTCAACCGCCAAGTCTCCCCTTTCCGCATGATAACTACTGTCATGACTTGCAGGTGATCCCCCGCTCATTCTTTGATCCCCCGCTCATTCTTTCGTCCCCTGTTGAGTAAGGTCCAAACCCTGCTCGGTACGACAGTGTCGGACTATTCCGTTCCGGTCCTCCTGTACGTAACCCATTCATGCTTCTCGTGGGCGACGTTTGCCCGCGCGGTCACGCACTGCCGAACTCGCGCGTGAGTATCACCAGTTCAATGGGCCTGATTGCACCTCTCGGACTCGCCAATGGCCCACCAACCCCTGCACCATGCTCCAGGTTGTCCGGTGACGCCATGCGCTCTGTTCGTTCCCGAAAATAGCTGTTTTCTCTTTCGAATTCCGCTACCGCTAATTCGTGTAAGCTGTCGCTGCTTCCTCTCATGACTGTCATTCTGTCAACCCCTGTTGCGCCCTGAACTGTCTCTATTAAGCGCGCCTTAACCCTCGTAATCATCTATGTTTCCTTACCCACTAACAAAACTTTACACACAAAATACACATTATAATCATTAACTCCCTATATCTCTACAATATTCACAACAGGTTACGCAACAAATCCCACAAATCTTCCCGATCTCTGCGGATCCTATTCCTAACAAATTACTCTCATTATTTCCCTAATCCAAAATATTTATTCAATCTGTGACAAAACACAGAACACGAAACAACACAGTAATCCCAACAACAACAAATTAACGACGCGCCAGCAATACATAGAAACAATGAAACAAGTACACAGCATAAATACACAAACACAAATATAAAGAATTTACAGCGCACAAATAACTGCCGCCGTCATTACTGATCAGAAGATTACAGCTGTCTACACATCCTAGGCAGGGGCAGTCACGTGGAAGGGGTTTCTTTCAATAAAATGCTGATTAGGGACCGTAGGCAGGTCAGCCAAATGTCGGGGGTTTTAACAAGAATGCTTTTACTTGTTCACTTTGCCTACTAGATCGGGTCGCTGGCTCTGCCTGAAGGCCTGTTATGAGACCCAACCTGTTAATTAAAGCTGCCCCTTTACTAATTTTGATTAATATTTAATAATTAAATAGTGTTCAGGGAACTGATCACTACTAAACGAACAAGGATAGCATTGAACACATTTATTTAACAATAATCTCCCTAACATCAAAGTGAACAAAGACATACCTTTATAATTGATAAAATGAAGCTAGTAATGGCAAAGGCCCTTAAATTCCAGAACTAACTCTTAAGATCGGATAACGCATCTGTAGTTGTTATTTTCTACTCTCTCACCTTGTCAGACGGCATAAAATACGTCAGACAAACCTACTTCAATTCCCAAATTTTCAGTAAGAGCGGGGCTGGAAAACTGAGCTCTGGTAATCACAGGCGTCCGTAATATCGGATTAAATGCCGAAGCTGAGCATCACGTTACCAAATGCAGCGTCGTGGACAGGTCAGCAAGCTGCCGACGGCGTCTGCGTCGCCGAGGAGCCTCAATTGTAACGAAAATGAATTTATTTTCGCGAACAGGCTTCCTGTTCATAAACTCCTATTCAAAAGCTAATTCTGCTTTCTTTCCAATCGTCTCGCACTCGTTAATAGTCCGCAGCTCGTGGTCGTGCGGTAGCGTTCTCGCTTCCCGCGCCCGGGTTACCGAGTTCGATTCCCGGAGGGGTTAGGGATTTTCTCTGCTCGTGATGGCTGGGTGTTGTGTGCTGTCCTTAGGTTAGTTAGGTTTAAGTAGTTCTAAGTTCTAGGGGACTGATAACCATAGATGTTAAGTCCCACAGTGCTCAGAGCCATTTGAACTCGTTAAGACGGGACTCACCAGCCCAAAGGCGGAATCCAGTAACGTCTTTAATAAAGTGTGGCTCAAGGAAATTGCTCTGCGCCTGTCTGCTTCCTGTGAGACAGTATTCCCAAGCGACATTTCGTCTAATTTAACGCCAGTGAGTCACTCAAATGTAAAATAAAAATCCATCACTGCCTTTCGTATTCCAGCCAAACTCGAGCAGACCAACCTGGATTCCAGCGCCGGCTGTCCCCGCGAGTAGTGGGCCTGAGTGTGTGTCACGACACGCTGCATTGTTGCCATATTTATTCGAGATGGCGGCGCTGACGTCATCCAAGATGGCGGATTTTGGCTGGAAAATAGGCCAATCGTGCTACATCCACTAGCCTAACCCTCAAGATAAAATGGCAGTACGTTTGAATTTTGGCAGGGAAAATAGACTGATCGGGCTACGTCCACTAACCTAAACCTCCAGAAAAAATAGGCGCGAAGTTCAAATTCCAACAGGATAATGCATGCAAAACCTTACTTTTCTTTATTATTATTCATTATCATTGACCTGCCTCCAATAGAAAATTCCCTCCAAATTCAAATTCCAGCACGACAGTGGTTGCTAAACCATTCTTGTCTATATTATTATTTATTATTATTCATTATCATTCATCATTTATTATCATTATTATTTATTATTATTGGCCTACCTCCACTAGAAAATTGCGCCAAATTCCAATACGATAATGTCTCGAAAACTGTACTTCTATTTATTATTATCTTTTATTATTTATTCAAGATGTCCGATTTTCTCGGCGAGAAAGCTATTCGCCTTACATCCATAACAAAAACTATCACAAGTTCAAATCCCAACACTATAATCGATCACATGTACGAACTTTCGCCGTCACTTATCTTTTTCCCCTGGTAACCTACCTGAATCGTGTCAAATAATAAAGTACACTTATACTAACCTAAGTCACGTCCTTTGATTTTACAGAGGGTAAACGGACTGATGTCTTTATTTTGAGCAGTACGGTCATCACTTGTTCTCCAACACAATCGGTACACACCGTCGAGGTCCTAGTGCAGTTGCCCCGACGTCCACGCTGCAACTGAATTAGTTGAAATCGTTGCCGCACCTGGCCCTGCCCTCAGACGACACGGTCGCCGAGCGAGTGGCTGCGCAGTCCCGTGCTCCACGGGTATATAAGGGAGCTCTGGCAACGCCGGCCGGGTGCCCAGTTTTTCCCTCTCCTTTTCGTCCTGTGAATTTTTCGTTCATTCCTGTCGTCATGTCAGCCTGTAACGCTGCCGCCCCACTCGGACGTACGTTGTCTCTATAAAGCCTGTACTGCGATAAGTTCACGGGCTTCACCTTATAAACAAGGATTTTAGTACACAAGTTGACCGCGTGTACCTAATAGAAGCAAGATCGGACTTACATTCAGTCAATAACCACAGTGATGCAGTCAAGCAAATGTAAAGTATAATTACTCTTTCGCATGGACAAGAAGTACACACAGTAGATGTCACCTATAATTAACAATTCGGTCGCCAGCCTACTTAAGCAATGAGTGAGTTTTTCCTTGTACAAGTGGGTGCATGTACAAGCATAGTAACACGTAGTAATGATGCGTTATATGGCAAAGTTTGGAACCAGAAAGATCCACTGAACTAAAGATTTCTCTTTTTGTACTAATTTGGATGAGCTAAATTTACACAACACCACACAGCAATGATTACTACGAACTGCATTTTGTATATTGATCAGACTGAAATCGGGCGTAGATTGCCCTAGCATTAGCAATCTCGAAAGTACACACACTATGTCACTATTAAGGATGGAAAAACACTAATACACTTAGGATTAATATATAATTTAGCTTTACTGGTCAGATCTGATCAACACCTTTCAGGGTTTGAAAGAATGGACAAGAGAAGGGGGGGGGGGGCCTGAAACTGTGATGGTCGTTATACTGAAACTATTAAGTACTGAAGGCAAATTAACACTCAAAATTATCAATCTCTGGATAACTACTCTTTTGTCTTACTTCTGAATAATTTAAGTGTCATTATTTCTGTCTCAAATTAATTAAATAACATCGCTAACTCAATTAAACAAAAACTCTCTTCCAATTTAGTCACACTTTTGCTCTTTCTCAACATTTGAAATAACACATAGAAATTTTAGGCTCCTTTATGGCATAGATTAATCTGCTGATAATTTTCATTAACACTAACATTAAACTTTCAGTTCAGGATACTCAGATTGCACAATACGAGGTAAGGATCCTGTCTAGCTCAGTGATCAGGATCAGTAATGGCTAAGGCAATTCTGGTAAAAGTCACGTTATTATTGAACAGTTAGAAACAGTTTCGACACTGGTCCACACAGATACACTTCTACAGATGAAATAAATGTTTGACCTGTGCAAGTCGGTGCGGCGGTTGGCGGGCAGCGAGATAGCGGGCAGCACGGCACACATACAAGCACGGCTAAGGCTCACAATACATCGGCACTTTCCATCTTCTTAGCGTCGTAATCTTTCCAATTTTGTGCCTCAGAATATAGCCATGCCAAGTAGTCGTCGGAATCGGTTCATCCGAGGCTCAATGGAATCCACTTTTCCTGGGTAGCCTCCTCGGTACAGTACGTGTACTTCCGACTGTTGCTCGCCTCCGACTGTTATACTGTGCCCGTTGCGCCGAACCGCGCCAGTGTGCGTTTTCCCGCCTCGCCTGCCTCCACCTTTTCCCGCTCCCCTACAGGTAGGGTATTCACCACAGGTTTTCTACTACACATATCCTAATGCATTACCTACGTATGGACCAAGTGTATAAATTACAATTTTCACATCTTACAATAGTTTTAACATTAAATACACTTCCCTTTGATTACCACATTATTTGAAATCTAACATAAATAATAATATTCGTTTCAAAAGTTGCTCACAGTCTCTTTAACCTAACAATACGAACCAAAAAAAAAAGTTGAAAACATTGTTTACATTAATTTATCTAAATTCATAAAGAAAAAAATAATTATATGTACAGTTGTCGTTACACATGCCCCTGTTTCCAGAAAATTTTCTTAAGTCCAAATTTTATGGGAACACTAAATCTTACAATTATACAGTGGTTCCGAATCTTTACTTAATTGTCCAAAAAGATTTACCCTACATATTTCCTTTTACTCACTGTATATAGGTTTACACTTTTTTAACACATCACGAATAATTACTTGTCATTTACTCAAGTGCCTTTTGCACAGTCCAACTTCCCATCATAACATTACTAAAATAGCAATTTAATCATTTTTTCTAAATTTCTCAAAGAAATAATTTAAAATTCTGGAATACAAACATTTAACTACAAAAACAATTGCATATTTTGTATACCCTATAAGGTAATTTGTCGCTACTTGCTTTGAATAGCAGTCCATTTTCTTACTTACTAAACAAAACACACACACATATATTCAGAAAATTAACTACACATATTTGCTGCCTATTGTGCGGATTTGGGCAGTCCTTTTTACTTCATATTGTCACCTCTCCTGGATCACATTTACAATTTTCCATCGCCTATATTTATCTGCCCTCATTGGTATTTGGCAGTCCTTCATATTATGGTTCATACACTGCCCATTTTCATTTTTGACAGTTCCATCTTTTATCTGGCTGATAGCATTTATCCTTTCTTTCCAGTCCTTTTCTCCATACATTTTTACAGTTACAGTACAATTGGTAATCTGAAACTCACATAACTACATTAGCACACTTTCAAGGGTATACAGACATTTACAAAGATTAGATACATTTAGAATAACTTGGGTTCAGCATAAGATACAGCACATTTACTCGTTCCTAGGAACATACAGTTTCAGGTCCACAACATTTCTTACACCTAAAGGTCTTTTGGATTTTGGGTAGATCAGGTAGTAAGCATTGTCGTGTGGAATATTCTGTATTATATATGGTCCATTATAAATATATTTAAATTTTGAAATTTCATGGTTTAGTTCACTAGACTTTTCGTGGGTTTTTAAAAGAACATAATCTCCAATTTTAAATTTTGAAACTTTTAAATTTTTATTGTGTCTTTTAGATCTAGATTCAGCTTTTTGCTTTGCCCTTTTTATCACCAATTCTTTCTTTTGATCCAATCCCAAACTTGTACAAGGTGGAAACTCTAGTTTTTCTTCAATTAAACTTTTACTACTTCTGCCTAACAAAATTTCTTCCGGTGGAAATCCTGTAGTTTCGTGATGTAAGGTGTTCATGACATTCTCAAAATCCGATATAAACCTGCCCCAGACTCTAAATCATGCCCCTTCCGGTTTTTTCCACAACGCACCTTGGTCGACTGTGACATCGTCCCAAGATACTTTCCTGACCTGTGAACCAATTATATCTGGCGGCTTTTTCGGTTTCTGGAGTTCAAAGTCTTTGCTTACTTGAACTCTTTGCAAAATAAACCCTGAGTCGTCCGGTGGTTCTTTCTTTCTTTGTTCGGTCTCAACGTCTGGAATTTGCTTTGAAGTTTCTTCATCATTAGGTACAATACCGCAATTAACTGCATCCCTATTATTTTCATTGATTTTCTCATACCCTCTTTCAGTAAAAGTATATTCATTTTCCTTTACACCTGAAAATTCATCTTCACTAGAATCACCACTACTCTCTTTCTCAACATCAGATTCACTTAAGTACGCTACTTTTGCACAATAGGGAGCGTTAGTACATTCATTTTCGTCTGTATTTGCGTATCTTTCATCATCTGAACTATCGTCGGAATCCGACCATTCCGGATCGCTTTCAGGTTCTAACATAAAAGCTTTTCTGAGACAGGCACTAAGTTCTTCCTTTGTATTGTCGTCAGGCTTGGATTTTAATTCAATCTCCTCTTTTGGCAAAACGACCTCATCATCAGCTTTATTTACATCTACTGTGACTTCATATTTAGTGTAATCCTCGTGGACTCTAATTACTTTCAGGTAATCATCTACCTCTTCTCCACGGTGCCTCTCGGTAGCAGCCTGTACTATTGGCGGACTGTTAGCAGAAGTTATTTCTTCGTCAATGCTGAGGATTTCATCCTCCAAATCCTTCCTATCATTAACCTTCCTCCTATCGGCAGCACGCGTACTTTGCGCGGCGCTATTTATTCTCCCCTCCTCAAATTTGGGCCACGTCACTTTATGGACGTCCCTACTATCTCTCTTTCCACCAAATAATTTCTTCGCCTCGTACCCCCTTTTAAAATCCTCCCACTCACATTGCTTTAGGCCCTTGTACAGATCATCGATCTGCACACGCCAATCAGTTACTTTTGCTAATTCATCCTCGCCTTTTATCTCATTGCAAACACTGCTAACCGCACCTCTCTGTGTATTCACAGTTTCATTTATTGTTTCCTTTGTCACGGAATTATCACTCGTAAAATTTTCATTAGCTCTGACGGCTATGTTCGTATCTACTGCTGTCGTATTGCTAGCGGCTTCTTTCCGAACAGATGTTCTGCTAGGCTGGGCCGTTGCCCTCTGATGCTCCACTCGCCTGTTAACATGTAGCGCTCTGTGCGGCAGAGATGACTCATTCTGGCTCGCACTTGAGCTTGTTTCGCCACACCACTTTGCGGCGTTCCATGTCCGACCCTAGCCTGTCTCATTGCATTACTGTCGGTCCGATATTTTTTCTTAAATCGGGGCCGGTATGTATTGTCCGCTTCCGTTTGGCCCGCAACGTTCGCGGAAATTAGTTTCCCGCGTCGTTATTATTTTGCGCGGCATACCCTCTACCTCGATATGGATTATTTCCTCTGCCTCTTCCTCTTTGTATTACATTGACGCGAAATCCATCGCCGTCGTTTCGTTCGTCATTGCGTCGGTTATTATGGTTACCAAAATTTTGATAATTGGCACGACTTTCGCGCCAATGATCTTCGTCTTCGACTCTTTCGAGAAATGCTTGGAAGCTGCGATGATTGCTTCCTACATACCTCTTTGAATCCTCCGGAAGCTTTTTATATAACTCCCAGATAATTTCTGAATCTGATCTTCGGCCTTTTAAATGCGTCAATTTCCGGTACCAATACTCGCAGAAATCTTTCAAAGAATTCCTGCCCCTGTTATCATGCTGTTTGGCCATGATGAACTCCCGCCATAAATGGTCCTGCTTTTGTTCAGACCAATATTCTTCCGTAAATCTCTGCCTAAATTCTTCGAACGTCATTCGTTCGGTATTTAAATTTATTCCCCAGCGCTTAGCATCACCCGCTAAGGCGCTAATTACAACGTTTATCTTTTCCTGATCAGACAAGTGCTCAGGAAATACTCTCTCGCAATTTTTAATAAAATCTAACGGATGCCACCCGTTATGTTTCTTGGCTGGATCGAAGCGTTCCTCGCCTTCTAACAGCTTCGTAATTGGTGTGCCATTACAGACAACACTAGGCCTATCTTTAATTTTGCTCTCCAGATCGAAAATTCTGCCTTGAATTTTCGTAGTATTTTGTTCACAATTTTGAACACATCCGGTTACTTTTTTACTTAAATCCCTTTCAGTGTCTAAAACTACCTTTTTCAATTGTGATATCCCGTGTTGACATTCGTTTACGATCTCAGTTTTGAGACCGAAAACTTTTTCGTCTACCTTAGTTTCAACCAGAGGTTCTACTTTCTCTTGGATGTTGAGAATTTCAACATCAAATCTACTATTAATGTTGTCAATTTCCCCCTGCATAGTATCCATATTCTTATTAATTGTATCAATTTCAAGTTTCAGTGTATTTACCACAGAACTTAAATTACCTACTTTTTGTTCTACCTGTTCTATTTGTTTACTAATTTTAATTCCCTGTCCTTCGACCTGTGCTTTAATTTGATCCACCTGTGTTTTGAGCTGCTCGTCAACGTGTGTTTTGAGCTGATTAACCTGATTGCCGACTTGTTTTTGAAGTTGCTCATTCTGTCCTGCAATTTGTTTGGTTAATTTTTCAAATAAATCGTTCATACTTAAAATTTTTACACTGTTTTGTTCTACAGGATCGATTTGTTCCGATTCTACTTCAGAAGTTTCTTTCGGTTCTTTCTTTATCTGTGGTGAATCAAACATGACAGTGGATTCGTTCACGTACCCACTATCATCTACAAAGTCACCCTCTTCTTTCTGTTTTGTCACTTGCTGTGTTCGAGACGATCTCAACCTTTCAATCTGTTCATTGACATGTTCGTGGTATTGTATGTACGCCAATTGTCTTCCGCTAACGCCATCTGTTATCTGGCCGCGTAAACTCCGGCTACTGCCAGCCGCATTCTCCATTTCGCTTGGCGCATCTACCCTGCCTACATTCCTGTCCATATTGAATACCAATTACACCACACTATTATACTTGACTCCCACTGCAGTTTATTTTACTGAACTTTATTGCAATTCGTGCCACTGAACATCCACTGTTCGGTATTTACATTAATTTGTAACCGACAACAGCTGGATATCCTGTCACGGTCGCCACTTGTAACGCTGCCACCCTACTCGGACGTACGTTATCTCTATAAAGCCTGTACTGCGATAAGTTCACGGGCTTCACGTTATAAACAAGGATTTTAGTACACAAGTTGACCGCGTGTACCTAATAGAAGCAAGATCGGACTTATATTCAGTCAATAACCACAGTGATGCAGTCAAGCAAATGTAAAGTATAATTACTCTTTCGCATGGACGAGAAGTACACACAGTAGATGTCACCTATAATTAATAATTCGGTCGCCAGCCTACTTAGGCAATGAGTGAGTTTTTCCTTGTACAAGTGGGTGCATGTACAAGCATAGTAACACGTAGTAATGATGCGTTATATGGCAAAGTTTGGAACCAGAAAGATCCACTGAACTAAAGTTTTCTCTTTTTGTACTAATTTGGACGAGCTAAATTTACACAACACCACACAGCAATGATTACTACGAACTGCATTTTGTATATTGATCAGACTGAAATCGGGCGTAGATTGCCCTAGCATTAGCAATCTCGAAAGTACACACACTATGTCACTATTAAGGATGAAAAAACACTAATACACTTAGGATTAATATATAATTTAGCTTTACTGGTCAGATCTGATCAACACCTTTCATCTACATCTATCTACATCTATACTCCGCGAGCCACCTTACGGTGTGTGGCGGAAAGGGTTTGAAAGAATGGACAAGAGAAGGGGGGGGGGGGGGGGGGGCCCTGAAACTGTGATGGTCGTTATACTGAAACTATTAAGTACTGAAGGCAAATTAACACTCAAAATTATCAATCTCTGGATAACTACTCTTTTGTCTTACTTCTGAATAATTTAAGTGTCATTATTTCTGTCTCAAATTAATTAAATAACATCGCTAACTCAATTAAACAAAAACTCTCTTCCAATTTAGTCACGCTTTTGCTCTTTCTCAACATTTGAAATAACACATAGAAATTTTAGGCTCCTTTATGGCATAGATTAATCTGCTGATAATTTTCATTAACACTAACATTAAACTTTCAGTTCAGGATACTCAGATTGCACAATACGAGGTAAGGATCCTGTCTAGCTCAGTGATCAGGATCAGTAATGGCTAAGGCAATTCTGGTAAAAGTCACGTTATTATTGAACAGTTAGAAACAGTTTCGACACTGGTCCACACAGATACACTTCTAAAGATGAAATAAATGTTTGACCTGTGCAAGTCAGTGCGGCGGTTGGCGGGCAGCGAGATAGCGGGCAGCACGGCACACATACAAGCACGGCTAAGGCTCACAATACATCGGCACTTTCCATCTTCTTAGCGTCGTAATCTTTCCAACTTTGTGCCTCAGAATATAGCCATGCCAAGTAGTCGTCGGAATCGGTTCATCCGAGGCTCAATGGAATCCACTTTTCCTGAGTAGCCTCCTCGGTACTGTACGTGTACTTCCGACTGTTGCTCGCCTCCGACTGTAATGCTGTGCCCGTTGTGCCGAACCGCGCCAGTGCGCGTTTTCCCGCCTCGCCTGCCTCCACCTTTTCCCGCTCCCCTACAGGTAGGGTATTCACCACAGGTTTTCTACTACACATATCCTAATGCATTACCTACGTATGGACCAAGTGTATAAATTACGATTTTCACATCTTACAATAGTTTTAACATTAAATACACTTCCCTTTGATTACCACATTATTTGAAATCTAACATAAATAATAATATTCGTTTCAAAAGTTGCTCACAGTCTCTTTAACCTAACAATACGAACCAAAAAAAAAAAGTTCAAAACATTGTTTACATTAATTTATCTAAATTCATAAAGAAAAAAATTATTATATGTACAGTTGTCGTTACAAGCCCCCACCACGACTGCCATTGCGTATACGTCGCCCTCCGCCGCCACCACCACCATTACATGGTATGCCCAGTCTCCCCCCTCTTTCCACCCCTCCTCTTCTCACTCTCCCTTCACCCTCGCCTTCGCCTTCACCGTCACCATCTGCGACATCCACGCCAGGACCTGCCACTTCCCGCCACCTCCCTATAGCTCCCGTTCCTCATGTCACCACCCACCCTTCTGCCGCCGTTAAACGGCCTAGTGGCACCACCACCTCCTCCGCTCCCAAAAAGGCCCCACCCCATCCTCCTTCCCCCCCAGGATGCAATGGATGTCTCCCACCTGGCCCTGCTCCCTCCTCCTCCTCCTCCTCCTCCTCTCCTCCTCCTCCTCCTCCTCCCCCCCCTCTGCCCCCCTCTTTATACAAATACCAACTTTCCCATCTCGATCCTTCCCTTCTCGAGGCCCGTAACCTCTCCCTTCCACTCCGCCAACAGTTCTCTGGTGCCCCCATCTCACTCCTCGCTCCCAGACGGGATTCAGTTCTCATCTCCTCCCCCAGCCCCACCCTCCATACTGGCATCCTCTCTCGCCTCCCCATCACCCGGTTTGGCCCCAAAGCCTCCCTCACCCCTGCTCCTTCTCCATCTCCTACCCGCCAACCCAAACCTCCGCGTCGCCCGCCGACCCTCACCGCCGTGATCACTCGGCTGAGTCCAACGATCACGGAGGAGGAGGTGTTGGCGGAGCTCAAGGCGCATCCCTCGCTGGAGGTGCAGGTGGTCCGCCACATTTTTAACTCGGCTGGCCCCACCCGCCTTATGCGGGTTTTCTCCGAGGACGCCCCCTCCATTGACCGTCTCCTGAAGGAGGGTGCCCTCCTCTTCAACCAGCGGTACAAGGTCGACCCCTCCCATTCCCCTCCTCAGTCCCTGCGCTGCCAGAGGTGTCTGCGCTATAACGCGCACCCAACAGCCAAGTGCCGCGAGGCCCCCACCTGCCCGCATTGTCGGTAAGTGCACTTCCTCCGGCAGTGCCCTAACCTTCAATCCCCTCCCTCCTGTAATACCTGCAATCTCCCCCATCCCACGTACTCCCAAAAGTGTAAAGCCCGACTCCCGCCAACCACTCCTGAACTCACCGTCCCTGTCCGTCCTCTGGATGCCCCCACCCATGCTGGCAATTCCCTTCGTCCCCCCCCCCCCCCCCACCGCTGAGGACATCATCGGGTTCCTCACCATTGTCCTGCAAAACGTCCACCCTTTCCAGCGCCCTCACACCCTCCAACAGGTCTCCCTCGCCGCCCATTCCGTCTTCCACCTAAAAATGTATGCCACCTACTCCGACAACCAGGCCCATTTCACCTTCTCCCGTCTCGACACCCTCGTCTAAATCCCTGTCACGGCGCGACAGCACCGTATCCCGTTCAACAACACCCGTTCCCTTCCCGCCAACAAGAATGTCTTCATGCACACCCTTGCCACCCACTGTGTGGATGCCTTCCTCCTCAATGAAACCTTCCTCCAACCCTACCACACCGTCCACAGTTCGTCCTACCTTCTCCACCACTCCGATAATCCCCTCCCGATTGTGCTCGGCGGAGTTGACATTGGCCACCACCGCCAGATTCAGGTTCGGCTCCAACCTCTCCTTCCCGACCCCACCGAACACCTGATCCTCAGTCTCTTCTTCCCCGGCCTTACCGTCACCTGCGCCACCGTCTATTTCCGCCCTAACGCCCCTATTCCTTTCGATTTCCTCTCCCACATTGATTGTACTTTCTCCTCCTACACGATCGCTGCCGACCTCAACATCCATAGTCGCTCCCCCACCCAGCTACAGCGATGGCATCGGTTTCTCTCCACCCTACAAGGCGATCTCGTCCCCATTCCCCAGCACACCTGTCCCGAATCCAACTCCACTCCCGATGTCATCCTCTCCTCCCCTAACCTCCTTGGCTGCATAGCGGTGGATGTCCTGGACCCCATTGGTAGCGACCATCTCCCTGTCCTCCTCACCTTTTCAGACGGTCTTCGCCCCCACCCCAACCCTCGTAATGATCCTCCCCTGAAGTACGTCCATGGCTATTCCCATGCCGACTGGAATGCCTACCAGGATGCCCTCTCCACCCGGGTCGAAGGCCTCCCCTTCACCTACCACCACCCTGATGATGTTACCCATGCCGCCTCCTTTCTCCAGCAGACCTTGTCTGAGGCCATGGAGACCCACGTCCCTACTGTCGCCACCCACCCCCACCGCCCTACCTTACCCCCACAGGCCGTCCACCTCCTCGGTGAATCCTGCCTTCTCTACCGTGCCTTCCTCCACATGCATGACCCGGACACACTACGACTCCAGCGGCAACTCCAGCGAAACATCCGAAACTTGCTCGCGGCTAAGAAATGCCAGGACTGGCGACAGACATGCACCCACCTTAATGCTACCCTACCTATAAACTCTTCCAACTACTGGTCGGCCTTCCGTCGCCTTACCGGTACTGAACCCTCCCCCTACTACCCTCTTCTCCATGATGATCACCCTTTTCCTGACACCCTTAGTAAGGCCAATCACTTTGCCTCCTACCTTTCCGATGTCTTCTCCATCCCCGACGATCCCCAGTTCGATTACTCCCTCTTCCCAGATGTCCGCAATCGGACTGACACATCTGTCCCTCCCCTCACACCTGGTTTCCAGTACTTGGACAACATTGCGCACACGGAACTCAATGAACCGCACCGTCCTAACTCAGTGCGGTCCAAAACACATGTTAAGGCCGCATTCCATTGCTTGCCGGCCTATTTGCGACACATCTACACCTTCACGTCTGTTGTCAGAATAGCCGAGAGCGAGTTCACACACACACACACCGTCCACAAACATCCCAGCGCTTCTCTCCCCTCACAATCTAAAACGATCATCATACTATGTAAAACAAAAAAATAAGAGCCCAGTCAACCTCTCCGAAATTGTTAAGTGCCCCCAGAAATAGTTAACGCTCGCTTTCGTGTTTTCTCAGCTTATTTGTAAATTCAAATTCTTACCCTAACAGAACTTGTTCACGAAAATAATATTGAATGCGCTCCTAACCTCCTACCTTTCCAGCTCTCAACATACGCAAATGTTCTCAACCCTCCTATATCCCAGAACACCCGATTAATCATTCCTATTCCTTCTTATCGAATTTACAGGCCTAGTTTCCTAAGGACCCGTTATCGAAGTACCATCCTGATTTTCTTTCTGAGGCTTTCTGTGCTTACTTTTACGGAGATCGCTAAATTACCTCCACAACCCCCTCAATTTACACACACACACACACACACACACACACACACACACACACACACACACACACACACCGTCATCCTCTCTACTCATCACATAACATAAGCAATAGTAACTTTACAATCCATTATATACAAACCCTACACAATGTAAGCCACAGTAACTTTACAATACTGACTAAATGCCCCAATGCTCTCCATTCCTAAGGAAGCGCTGTGAACCTGCTCTTTCTTTCTACACACGTGACACTAAGTGGTAATCAGGGCTTCTACATCAACGGACAAAAGTCCCTCTCATAATTGTTCCACAATTCCGGCGATCGCTTCCCCTCAACACAAATGCGTTACTTTCCCTTCTTCTCGCTTTTTTTTATACAAACGTCTCCAGACTCATAGACTACAAGAACACACCAAAATTTTTCGAAGTACAGCATCCTGAAAACCACTGAGTAACTAGAAACAGACCAAAAAATGATATTCGCACTCTCGAATACCGAAGTCGTTGATGTCATTATACTTACATTTAAATGTTACGATCGCGGTCTCAATTGATTGGCATTCGACAATGAGCTAAGTATCGGAAATACACTCTCTTGACCCCTGTTTCTCTGGAAATATCTCTACCGTCCTTACCACTTCCTCTCTACCCATCACAAATTTGTCACATAACTAACCATCCACCGTAGATTTGGTTGTCACCCTAAATAGTACCGAACTTTGAACCGGAATAGAACGATTTTCGTAGTACTGACCAACATCATAACGTATGTGTAGGATCAATTCTGTTAAGAAACTTCCAATTAAACTTTCATATTATTGTGCTTAGGACTAATGTTCTTTCAGAGAGTTAATATTTAATACTGTTGTGTATAGGATTATTTCACTTTTTTATATTGGCGAGATGCGTTAACCATTACTCTATTTTTATGTCGTCGAGTTGAAAACTGTAAAATCTGTAATTTTTGTGCTAACATTTGCGACATCAAACTTGTCATTTCAACTTACACAGTTGTTCTCAGTTCTAGAAAACGCGCCCGCATTACATTCTTCATTAGTGATTTTTTAAATGTGAAATTTAAAACTCCAGCTTTCCTTTTGGTGTCTCCTATTGTTGGACCTGGCTGTTGGACGAGTGACTGACTAGAACACTTCGACCCGCTAAGTAATTTTATGTAGGACGAGAACTTTCACGGGTTCTTGGCAGATTCCTTCACTAAGATGTGACGTTGGAAGAACTTGTCTATACTGAAATTTAGCCTTGTGTCGTTAACTCAGAATGGGAGGAATCAACAAAAAAATTATTTTTGGAAAGGGCTTCTGATATGTGGAGCATTTTTCAGTTGTACGACCAGTGTTTCTAGAACTAATCAAATTGATACTCCAGATCACTACAGTAATTTGAAGCAGAAAAATCAGCATATTTCTTTCTCCTCCAGTGTCCTTTTTATGGAATTTATAACCTATTTTCAGTTCAGTTGACGAATTAAAGCAGGTCATAAAATTTAGGCGCTTAAAACATATAAAATAAAGGTGACTCTATGAAGTTAACTTTTTAAATGTAATTTTCAAATAGCTTATTACTTTACACTAGCTGAAATAGGTTTTGCCAACCAATTAAGGTGAGTACTTCAGAACATAATTATACTCAGTTTCTTCCGATAAATTTAAATTTTCTGTTCTTTGCTTTGCTAAGACAACCTCGTTACGAAAACTAGAACTGTCAAGTACCGTAATATGTAGGACCATTATGGCATGGGCTAAGCGAAATAGGATATTTTCTTGTTTCATTACATTGATGGTTTTGGGGAAGGAACTATAGCGTGGTGGCTGTTGATGTGAAGTAAATGCCTCCCTTAGCTCTTTGGATGTGATGACACTGACCTGTAGGATAGCGGGAGTTCTAGGTTAGGTTCGAAGGTGATAATTTGCTTGTGAGAGGGCGAAGCCACCGTTTATGAATGCCAAGTAATTTGTGGCAACACACTGACCTTTAGCGTAGTTCTTAATGTATTTTGGCATATTTGATGCACCCTTAGTCAGAAAAACAAAAACTGCAAAGTAAATTCAGAAAACCTGTACTACATTATGTACAAGTCTCCAGCCAGTATTTCGAAGCATATTGTTTATATTCGATACATAACTGTTACCGGAGAGATTAGGGCTTCAAAGTTTGTGAAAGAGCATAAATGGGAGAGCGAAGACCTCTCCCACTTTGCTGCCTTCAGAAGTGTAAGTGTCAATAGTTGAACACTGTGAATAACATAGTAATCAGTAATAGCCGAAAAGTTTAATAATCGTCGTGGCTTTCCAGATGCAGTTACCACACCGATCGCTGATATCGCTAAGTATCCATCCACATCTAAGAGAGAGAATCGTGAAGATTCGAGACATACATCGAGGACATGAGACACGTGGTTCTTAGAACGAAGTACGAACGTCGGTCCACAGTGACACTATAAAGCGTGTAAACGATAACTACTTACGATATATATACTAAGCTGGTATCTATTTTTTCGGACATGTCCGAAAGAACAGATACCATCTTAGCATATATATAGTTAAGGCTCACCGGCCACTTGACCACCTTCTTCTTCTGTGCGAATGCACAAACAGTGCCCGAACTCTTGCGGGAATCGGCAACGCGCCGCGAGTAAAGAGTATAATGGGCGGGGGCACTACGAATGTAGTGCGGGACAATACGTCGAGAATGTGGGTTTCGCGGGAGGCGTGCCAGGGATAAATCCCTGCAGTCCCGCTATCCTCTGTGCCCTCGGTGGTTCAGATGGATAGAGCGTCTGCCATGTAAGCAGGAGATCCCGGGTTCGAGTCCCGGTCGGGGCGCACATTTTCATCTGTCCCCGTTGACGTGCAACTAAGGGTGTTCATTTCATTGTACTTACGATGTACCACAGTGACACAGGGCAAGTCGGTACAGGACACTTGTAGTTCACCAACTGCGGGAAAACCGAATTGGCCTACAGAAACCATGGAAGCTACAGCGCAGGCACGGTGCGCGAGATTTTCCTACCTCTCTCGCTCTCTTCGCACAAACTACGAGGAGCATTAAATAACTCACCTTTTTTATCGGCCAGTTTCGGATAAAGAAATGAGGAATTTGTTGTGGGACATCGTAGAATATTCCCTCTTCAGTTCCTGAATTTCCGACTGAGGGCGGCTCTATACGAAGCCCCCAAAATGGTGTCTGTAGTGGAGGTGGGTTTGAAGCAGTGAGCTGAGTTTCTTTGGATGGAACACCAGAGCACCGCAGACATTCGTAGGCGTCTTTAGAACGTCTACGGAGACCTGGCAACGGACAAAAGCAAGGCGATCTGCACGATCTCGCACGTGCCGGACGGCGGCTTACAGCCGCGACTCCTGCAGTGTTGGAACGTGCGGACACTCTCAGTCGAGGTGACCGACGGCTCACAAACACACACACACACACACCTCACTGCGCAACTGGACATCTCTGTCGGGGGTGCTGACACTCTCGTCCACCAGTTGGGGTACTCGAGGAATGTCTGCCCGCTGGGCTTCTCTCGGCCTAACAGGAGCCCATAAAGACGACGGAGGACCATTTGTGCGGAATTACTTGAGGGTTACGAGGCCCAATAAAGAATGCACTCCGCGGGGAAAACTACGTGGATGGTGGGGAGACTGTTGATGCGGCAAGAGTTCGGCTGAGATGACGTTGATCAGTAGAGTGGTAGCACGCGGGTGTACAGGCACTCCCTCTGAGGCGGCGCAATGCGGTCGCATTTTACGGTTTGGAACCCTGTGTAAAACCAAAGTATTGCAGTACTCGAAGAACGCCCCTCCAATTAGCCCTATTTAAAAAATGAATTGGAATTGTTGTGGGAAATTTAATGTGGTTTAATTTTGTAGTGGGATTCGTTTTCGTTAGATGCCGCAACTTGAGAGTTACTCAAGAAAAACGTACAAAAGTGACTACCGGTCAGGATTTTTAGGAGACTGTTCGTGGCACTTTCTTCTACCACTGTACAAAAATTTGTGATTATTTCAATTCTTTCCCATATTCAACTCTTTTTATTGTCTTCACTCTTACGCCACCGGCTTAGTCGTGTGCTTACAAACTTTGAAATTTATGTTTATCTAAATTTTACTTCACAATTTTGTGAATTTTAACAGCATAAAATCGTTTTGTTTGTCTGGCCTTCTTACTACCAAATTACTATTGATGTAAGGGCTATGTTTTGATCAAATTCTAAGCTTAATTAGTTTCTGCATTTCGTTTGCAGTAAACTTTTTTTTCCCCTTTCATTAGGCTCATGAGAATTCGAATCAGCAATGTTAACGAAACAGTCGACTAAGCCGGTGGCGTAATAGCTCGGTCAATGAAGACCAAGAGAGGTCGAATGTGGGAAATAATATGTATAACCGTAATTTTTTTGTGCAGCAGTGGAAGGAGTTTCATGGAAAACATGTTAAAAATCCTTGTCGGTGAGAGGGTTGAGACATAACATCTAGGACCTTTCCACTTATTTAAAATTTGTTGCTAACAGATTCTTTCTCACATTAATTAATCATAAAGCTACCAACACGTCAACGGCAACCCTAATCATAGCCAAATATGGGCAGTGTAAGTAGCGCTATAGTTTTGGATCTATTATGATGAAATAAACCTGTACAATGTATTCCTTATATCTCAAGTAGACACTGTAATTGGTAGGAATCTTTGAAATCATACAATTTTCTTAAAATCACTAAAATACAGTTTCGATCGTTGTATATGACACATACTTTAAATATGATATTCTTTGAAACTAGAGAAAATAATAAAAAAAATGTGAATCTTACCATGAAACTGCAAGACATTATCCTGTGTGCCAGCTCATTTTCGATAGACTGTTATTATTATCATCATCATCGATATGAACATTTTTATTAAAGCTAGGAAGAAGTTATCTACGATATTTTACGAATAAGTCACTAAAATGTAAATATGTATTGCTATATTTACATATCTATTTTCATTGTGAATGAGACTGGTTTGTAACGAGAGTCATATTTTATTTTTCGATTCATACAATGTCATTTGCTGTTCAGACATCTGTAAATATTTATTGTATTTCTTGTCATTGTAGCAAAAATTGTGCGCCTAGTTTTGCTCAAATTTCCGAGGTGGCCTCTGTGTCGACCTGTCTTCAGATTATGAAATCGATTCTTAAAGGCACATACTGTGCCAACTTAGTACAGTTGTACCATGGCTTGTCTTATCGCTGGATTGAATTCAGGACAGAAATTAACAATGTTGCAACTCAAAATAATGCATGGAACGATTAATGTGGGCATTATTAGCCACCTGGCCCGTCTTTGTTATACCAGGACTTCAAGTATCTGATGCCCATTTCAGGGTGCAGATGGGTCTGAAGGTCACTAGGTCACTTTTGTACGTTTCTCTGGAATAGCTCGAAAGCCGCTGCCTGCAGCGAAAACGTATTCCAGTACAAAATTAAACTGCTTTAAGTTTCCCTCAATGAAGGTCCAGTTAATTTTTTTCTTTAAGGCTAATAGTTGGCGCGCAGAGCGAGAGAATACTGTAATCCTTGAGCAGTGCCCTTGCGCTGTAGCTTGGAACAATTTGAGATTGTTTCCCGACTTGACGGACCACAAATCCCGTATCTGAAATTGTTCGTCTCGACTTCCTCTACACCGCTGCTTCATGCTGAACACAACTATCGTTTATATCGCGTATAGAGAGATGAAGGCTCTCGAAACGAATTGTGGCCAAATACAGGGCGTTTCACAGTATTTTGACGATATCAAATTTGAATAGCGCGCGCTAAAAATAAGACACAGCGACGGTGGCTCGTCTGTTAGTAGCGCGGAGTGTCAATTTTCATTCCGTATATAGATCAGTAACCACGTCGCATTGGTCGAGGCAACACCGTGCGTTCGCAGCGGAGTGCTATTTCCGCTACGGCAGATCTGTCGTGCGCGTGCGACGTGCCTTTCAAAAGAGTTTCAGTATTCAGTCGCGATATCCAATTCCTGCTCACGGAACAATATTCTAATTGTGATTCTTGAGTTTCTCCCGGCGTATTTGATAATCAAAATATCCACGGGTGTGCTGCCGGTCTATAGTGCCCGTTGGACACTATAGACTGGCAGCACAACCGTGGATATTTTGATAAATATTTTAATTGGGTAAGAAACGTCCGTACAATTGCCAGTGCATCAAATCGAAAGTCAACCGGTCCTCGGAAAAGAATCCGAACTCCTGGGGACATCCAACATTTTGTTACAGTCAAGTGCCAGTTGTTAGTTACGAAAACTTGGTTCCGACAAGAAGGCGCGGCGTGCGGCACATGCAACAAACCCTTGCCCAGTTCTACGCGAAGAGTTTGATAATGCCATAATTTCCAAACGCGCTTGCTTCGAATAGCACCTCGCTCATCTGATTTAACCGTACCAGATTATTATCTCGGGGTTATTCAAAGACGAGAGTTTACTCCGACCGCACGAGAAGTTTGCAACAGTTAAAAGGTCGAATTCACGATGAAATTCCCAGAATTCCTTCAGCAGCTAGGAAAAGTGTGTTCAAAAAGTGGGTGAAACGCGCCGCAAATTATAGTTAATTGTTCAAACGGCTCTAAGCACTATGGGATTTGACATCTGAGGTCATCAGTCCCCTAGACTTAGAACTACTTAAACCTAACTAACCTAAGGACATCACACACATCCATGCCCGAGGCAGGATTCGAACCTGCGACCGTTACAGCAGCGCGGTTCCGGACTGAAGTGCCTAGAACCGCTCGGCCACAGCGGCCGGCGGTCGTCAGTTGTCCGATGTACCATTTCGTAAGCAAACTTTACAAATCGTCAAAGCATTGTGGAAAACCCTGTAGTAATAAACCTCCTACCCTCCGCCTCCCCTCCCCCCTCCATTAGAATACAGGATTTATTTGACTCCCTAATTGTTTCTTTACGACGTAAAGGTAAAATAACGCTGTACCACAAGAGTTAATTTACAGTTACTTATTTATGAGTTGCACTCGATAACTTCTATTCGATAATTCGTTATTTTATGCCTTTAGTTACAGATGTCAACTGGTGAGTTTAATATTAATGGAGACGAGGAGCAACGAAAGCTTTGTTGGCTAAACTAGTACAGGAAGATCACATAGGTGGGAATCATCTGAAATGGCCCTTGCAGTCAGCAAGGTGAGGTAGAATTTTTTTTGAATGAAGTAATTCCACTTTAGTATGTCAAAGCATTACTTATTGTGACTGCAGTTTCGACACTTGGTCACTTTTAAGCATCCTGAAAGCCGTCAGTCACCAAATAAAATAGACGCAATCACAAAACAGACAAACTTTGGAAAATGAAAATTCCAAGGCTACTTACGTGGGACGTTGTAAACCACTTAATAAAATAAAGCTACGACATGCTGGAACATAGTTGTCATCAGTGTAAAAGCAAACTAACACATGTTCCATTCACCGTGCAAGCCCACGTTAGAACGCTGGTGAAATAATACCTGATATGATAAAGACTTAAGTCAATATCTCGTGTAGCAGGCATGGTAGACGTCTGACAATAGCAGCAAAGATGCAAACATACAAAGCTCATGAGCCATACAGCGCAAAGACGCTAGGGTCTAATATACAAGGCCGATACGTTTGTAAAAAGTGTGTGCGGAGAAATGAAGGAAGTGACAGAAATATGTGCCAAATGATACCGAGTGTGTAAATTAAAAGTAGCTAAAAATATGAAGTGGCTATCAGGTCAAAGCAATACCCACTAGGGTGTAAAATCTCAAGTATAGACGAAAGCAGCGGATCACAGACGCAAGCAATCAGAGTGTGCTGAAATGCAAGTAACACACAAATGTAGGAAAAAAGGATGTTAAGTAGTAATAAGCGTAGCATGGTCAAGAATATTTGGCAGAATTAACTTGCGCCATAGGGTAGTGGGGTTTCGGGTCAGGAGTTCACTACACTCAGCTGGCGGCTACACGGGTAGCGGAGGCTGTGTGGCGTGGACTGGGCAGTTTTTTAGGTTAGAAGGCCTTGGGAAAGTACGGGGTGGGTTGCAAGCTCAAAGGGTGCATGGCAAATACAGGACGTGCTTCGATCAAGGAACAGTCGGAATTGTAGTTGTAAATTGTAGTTCTGCAGGGAAAGCCCCTGAGCTTCAAGCGCTAATAGAAAGCACAGAAGCTGAAATCGTTATAGGTACAGAAAGTGGCTAAAGCCGGAAATAAGTTCTGCAGAAATTTTTACGAAGTCTCAGACGTTGTTCAGGAAAGATAGATTAGGCAGAATTGGTGGTGGAGTGTTTGTGTCTGTCAGTAGTGGTTTATCTTGTAGTGAAGTCGAAGTAGATACTCCGTGCAAATTGGTATGGGTGGAGGTTATACTTAACAGCCGAACTAAGTTAATAATTGGCTCCTTCTGCCGACCCCCAGGCTCCGATGATATAATTGCTGAACAGTTCAGAGAAAATTTGAGTCTCGTAACAAACAAATACCCAAGTCATACGGTTATAGTTGGTGGGGACTTCAACCTTCCCACGATATGTTGGCAAAAATACTTGTTCAAAATCGGTGGTAGGCAGAAAACATCTTTCGAGATTGTCCTAAATGCTTTCTCCGAAAATTATTTCGAGCAGTTAGTCCACGAACCCACGCGATTTGTAAGTGGTTGCGAAAACACACTTGACCTCTTAGCCACAAACAATCCAGAGCTAATAGAGAGCAACATGACTGATACAGGGATTAGTGACCACAAGGTCGTTGTAGCTAGGCTCAATACCGTTTCTTCCAGATCCACCAGAAACAAAGGCAAAATAATTTTATTTAAAAAAGCGGATAAAGTGTCACTAGAAGCCTTCCTAAGAGACAATCTCCATTCCTTCCGAACTGACTATGCAAATGTAGACGAGATGTGGCTCAAATTCAAAGATATAGAAGCAACAGCAATTAAGAGATTCATACCTCATAAATTGGCAAGAGATGGAACTCATCCCCCATGGTACACAAAACAGGTCCGAACGCTGTTGCAGAGGAAACGGAAAAAGCATGCGAAGTTCAGAAGAACGCAAAGTCCCGAAGATTGGCTAAAATTTACAGACGCGCGAAATTTGGCATGGACTTCATTTTATTTAAAAAAGCGGATAAAGTGTCACTAGAAGCCTTCCTAAGAGACAATCTCCATTCCTTCCGAACTGACTATGCAAATGTAGACGAGATGTGGCTCAAATTCAAAGATATAGAAGCAACAGCAATTAAGAGATTCATACCTCATAAATTGGCAAGAGATGGAACTCATCCCCCATGGTACACAAAACAGGTCCGAACGCTGTTGCAGAGGAAACGGAAAAAGCATGCGAAGTTCAGAAGAACGCAAAGTCCCGAAGATTGGCTAAAATTTACAGACGCGCGAAATTTGGCATGGACTTCAATGCGAGATGCCTTTAATAGGTTCCTCAATGAAACATTGTCTCGAAATTTGGTAGAAAATCCGAAGAAATTCTGGTCGTATGTAAAGACTACAAGCGCCAATACCTTCTCTGTGCAGTGCCGATGGTACTGTTACCGACGACTGTGCCGCTAAAGCGGAGTTATTGAACGCAGTTTTCCGAAATTCCTTCACCAGGGAAGACGAATGGAATATTCCAGAGTTTGAAACACGAACAGCTGCTAGCATGAGTTTCTTAGAAGTAGATACCTTAGGGGTTGCGAAGCAATAGCTCCCTACTTAGCAATCATATACAACCGCTCGCTCACCGATAGATCTGTACCTACAGATTGGAAAATTGCGCAGGTCGCACCAGTGTTTAAGAAGGGTAGTAGGAGTAATCCATCGAACTATAGACCTATATCATTGACATCGGTTTTCAGTAGGGTTTTGGAGCATATACTGTATTCAAACATTATGAATCAATTCGAAGGGAACGATCTACGTATTGATACGTAACCAGCATGGTTTCAGAAAACATCGTTCTTGTTCAACGCAGCTAGCTCTTTATTCACATGAAGTAATGTCCGCTATCGACAGGGGATCTCAAGTTGATCCCGTATTTCTAGATTTCTGGAAAGCTTTTGACACTGTTCCTCAAAAGCGACTTCTAATCAAGCTGCGGGCCTATGGGGTATCGTCTCAGTTGTGCGACTGGATTCGTGATTTCCTGTCAGGAATGTCGCAGTAATAGACGGCAAATCATCGAGTAAAACTGAAGTGATATCAGGTGTTCCCCAGGGAAGCGTCCTGGGACCTCTGCTGTTCCTGATCTATATAAATGACCTGGGTGACAATCTAAGCAGTTCTCTTAGGTTGTTCGCAGATGATGCTGTAATTTACCGTCTAGTAAGGTCATCCAAAGACCAGTATCAGTTGCAAAGCGATTTAGAAAAGATTGCTGTATGGTGTGGCAGTTGACGATATATAACGAAAAGTGTGAGTTGAGCCACATGAGTTCCAAAAGAAAATCGTTGGAATTCGATTACTCGATAAATAGTACAATTCTCAAGGCTGTCAATTCAACTAAGTACCTGGGTGTAAAAATTACGAACAACTTCAGTTGGAAAAACCACATAGACAATATTGTGGGGAAGGCGAGCCAAAGGTGGCGTTTCATTGGCAGAACACTTAGAAGATGCAACAAGTCCACTAAAGAGACAGCTTACACTACACTCGTTCGTCCTCTGTTAGAACATTGCTGCGCGGTGTGGGATCCTTACAAGGTGGGATTGACGGAGGACATAGAAAGGGTGCAAAAAAGGGCAGCTCGTTTTGTATTATCACGTAATAGGGGAGAGAGTGTGGCAGATATGATACGCGAGTTGGGATGGAAGTCATTAAAGCAAAGACGTTTTTCGTCGCGGCGAGATCTATTTACGAAATTTCAGTCACCAACTTTCTCTTCCGAATGCAAAAATATTTTATTGAGCCCAACCTACATAGTTAGGAATGATCATCAAAATAAAATAAGAGAAATCAGAGCTCGAACAGAAAGGTTTAGGTGTTAGTTTTTCCCGCGCGCTGTTCGGGAGTGGAATGGTAGGGAGATAGTATGATTGTGGTTCGATGAACCCTCTGCCAAGCTCTTAAATGTGAATTGAAGAGTAATTATGTAGGACACGCTTAAAGCTAGTCATATGAAAAAAAAACACTATATTGTACAACCTCCTACTTTTAAGATAGGTTTCATTCAAAACGTGCTCTGGTTGGTCTATAAAAGCCGTATAAATTTCAGTCTCTTCTAAATAATCAAGCTGTCTTACTTTTCCAATTTTGTGAAGAATTTCTAAAGAGCTTTCCATATTACCTAACTTGCGTTTAGTCGTCCGAATATGGTTCGCAGACAGCGATCTAAAACTGTCACTGGTGTACTGTTCTCTAGAACGAATATTTTGTCCTGTATTAAACTTAGTTTATTCCTACGGTTAATTTTATAAAGCCGAGACTATGATTTTATAAGGAACGTCCAGACTCGCTGCTTTATGACATTAATTTTTATTTCTTTCACTTTCACTACCGATCTGTTTCGGCTAAATCGTCATTATCGAACGACGTATGTATTGCCTAGATAAACTGACGTACATTGTTGATTTAAAATAGTAATTAATTCATTACGACAGTAACAGCTTTGGAGCCACAATCTCATATGTTTACCTCGTAGCTCCAAAACTGTGAAATTACTGTCATAACTTTTTAATACTGCCTTAATTCAACAAATAGAGAACGACAGTCAAAATACTGTTACCAAAGATGTTATTTGGATGTTAGTCCATCTAGACGTTATATAATCGATAATGGCAGTTTAGCCGAAATAAATCTATAATGAAAGTGAAAGAAATGAAAATTAATATCACATAACTGTAAATGTGCGCACTTCTTATAAATATGTAACATGCCGACTTTACTACGCTACAGGCCCTATGGAACCCAGAGTGTGTGGAAGGTTTATTGTGTTGTAGGCTGTGAGGTACGGTCACGCCGAACGTGTCGTCGGTACGGAAGCCTGTTCTTACTTCGCTGTTACGAAACTGTTCACCTATTCAGCCAGAAACTGGTCCACGTTATGGTAGGGACAAATAGTTTTAGCTTCTTCGTCTGTCTGCAATGTAATCTCACCAGTAGTATTGCGACTGAGTAATTTTGCAGCGAACGTTTTACCAGTTATTTGTGCAATGAAAAAGTCGTTCAGTGCTACATGTCTAAGGATACCTAGTTCATTGCAATTTCGTTCTGCTCTAGGGGAAAGCTGACTAATGTGTGAATCATAGAAAGGAAAAATGCGTTCTTCTGGGTTCGTGGGAGGCAGAAATTATTGTAGATATCATTATCTGTGCAAGTGGGATTACGATAAATGCCAAATACCATTATCACTCTTTATAGTCAGATTCAGACAGTTGTAAGTAGGCTGTTTATGTTTTCTTATTGGCAACGTTACGTAGCGCTCTGTATGAAAATCACTGACTGTGCTGTGTGCAGTCTGTGGCTAGTTTGCATTGTTGCCTGCCATTGTAGTGTTGGGCAGCTGGATGTGAACAGTGCGTAGCGTTGCGCAGTTGGAGGTGAGCCGCCAGCAGTGGTGGATGTGGGGAGAGAGATGGCGGAGTTTGGAAATTTATAAGACTGGATGTCATGATCTGTTATGTATATTATGATTTTTCAACACTATTAAGGTAAATACATTGTTTGTTCTCTACTAAAATCATTCACTAACTATGCCTATCAGTAGTTAGTGCCTTCGGTAGTTTGAATCTTTTATTTAGCTGGCAGTAGTGGCGCTCGCTATATTGCAGTAGTTCGCGTAACGAAGATTTTTGTGAGGTAAGTGATTTGTGAAAGGTATAGGTTAATGTCAGTCAGGGCCATTCTTTTGTAGGGATTATTGAAAGTCAGATTGCGTTGCGCTAAAAACATTGTGTGTCAGGTTAAGCACAGTGTTGTATAATTTTTCAAAGTTGCTCGATTACGTAACGACTATAAGGCTTACATACTTAGAACATATACTGCTAATGAGATTTTAATGCAACATTTTGGTTTACTTGAAAAGACATTCCTTATTTGAAGTAGTTTGTGTGAGATTAAAGATGACTTAGTATTTGGTTTCTGTGACAGCTACACGATTTTATCACGACGCTACTAATGAGTGACAATTTACAATGTTGCTTTTGCGGTGTATCTGTTTTATATCTGCACAGTTTTTTCTGAATTATTCTGGAAAGTAAAACATGTTTTAGTAGTAACTTTTGTGGTATAGCTACAATGAGACAGCCTTTTCCGTAGCACAACAATACGTTACAGCACAGTCCTTTCTTCATCGCAGCAATAAGCGTAATAACTAAGATATCTATATGCAAAGCATTTCACTTTTGTTTATCATGAGGTAAGTACATTGACTTCTGCAGAACTTAGCTTTCGGAGGACGATAACTACGACACTTCCACAGAGATTATGTTGCAACAAGACGCACATTTAGCGCTACAGGACACGTATTTGAGTGATTAATTTTGCACTTAAATCATTTATTTTTAAAGATATTTGAAGTACAATGATACAAAGGTTTTCAGTGATACATTTCATTCCACTGCTGTAATTTGTAACACCTGAGGGTATAATTACATTAATCCTTAGGGGGGTACACGCTTACTTTGTGTACCATGTGTGTGGCAAGCGCAAGGAGCCCTAGCTAATATGGTATTTGCTTATACAGCTTTACACATCGGTACCATATTTCTGTAACACAGAATTACACAGCTATCTGATCATTTAACTGAGAGAGACAAATATTTATTTTACTACATCAGTGACAGATGTTTACGTAATTACACAGTTGGATAACTTCACATTTATGAAATTGTATTTTGTCAGTACTTTGTGAACTCTTCATATTTTTTCGGAACCATTGTGATACTATGAGAGCTTTGAATGATGTATTTGGTGTGGGATCATGATTTTAAAGTACGTTTGAGGTAGATTACACTATTTAAATGAGCAGAGAATTTTTTAGGTTTTGAAATTATTGGAGGAAGCTAAGACGATTTTGAGAGATGACTGATGTGTTATGATGTTATTATTACGATGATGATGTGTATTATGCTGTTGAGGTATGTTTATGATCAATAAGCTGATGCTATATGAGTTATTTGAGTATGCTACGTATCTGTTATGATGAAATATTGAAGAAGTGTCGACGAATAAGGTAAGGAATAATGAGTAGTGGTTAGGGACTCTGATTTGTGGAAAAGGATGTTGGAAACCGAGAATCGTACTTTAAGAGTTATGAAATGTGTGTATATGCGAGAATGTATCACTATGCTGGCGAAAATTTTTTGGACACTGTTATATTTACAGGATTTTGTGTCTACAGATTTGTAACGCAAATTCTTGAACTGTTAAATATTTTTATATGATACTGTCACTGTAGTGGAAACTGCTGTCGTAAATATTTCCGTAAGAAAGTTAAGTGACCACCTGCATGTAATGCGTCGTGGACACCCAGCTGTGTCAGACGCCTGGAGAAAAAGCCATTAGTGTGTGCCTTTTCAGAGGCACAGGTAGAAAAAAAAAAGGGAGGCCATTATCCTTACTATTGACATTCCTTTGTAGAAAGCATCACAAATACGACACGCTCAAACTTGAAAACATATGATTATACTGTGGAGCTCTTAATTTATGATATTTACTAAAATGCCTAATGAATCGATGAGAAACATTTCACGGCTATTGTCTTGCTAGTTGAGAGAAATGCCATATGGCTTGCTTTATGTATTTATTAACTCATTTTGTTTAATATCTAGTTTCTAGCTGCACTTCAGCATTGGTTAAAATAAAATTTTATAGATGTACTAATATAAATATTTTCTGTCTACAGATTGAGTAAATAACAATTTTTTCAAAAAAATGAGGGAGCACAAAACGACATTTACCTTCACAGGAACTGCATTCATAATTTTCTTTTCAAGTACTTGGTAATTTATTTTGTAGAATAAGTTGTGATGCACCACTTTAATTACATAGACATTAAGATATGAATATACATTTCCCTTGTCTGCATTGTTGTCTTTAGTGTAATATTTTTTTCTGCTTGAGCTTTGTCATGTTTAGATATAAGTTATTGCATTTGCTGCTGCTGTTTGCCAGGCATAGTGCTACTAAATTTCACTTTGTATTACTCTGTTAAGCTAGTTTTACTACTGATTTATTTTTCTTGTTGCTGCACATTGGCTCATATTACTTGTAATGTTGCATTGCTTGGTAATTTAGATTTACTGTAGCTTGCTCTGCAATTTTCCATCTTTTTGTCATTGCTGTTTGTGTTAATTGTTTTGTGCTGCTGCATTGCCTCGTCCCTTAGTTTAGCATCTGAGCTCAGTAGATTTGAGTTAGCTTAAGAGGGGGTAGCCTATAAGAGAATGAGTTGCGATGAATTTGAAGAAATGCACTGAGAGGCTATACGAGAAAAGTACAGATAGCAGGTATAGATAGGACTTTTTGGAAATAACGAAGAACGAAGGGAGATCTCCGAGAAGTAAAGAAAGTTTTGTTTGTAAAATACTGCAGTAAGACAAATCCTGTCCTTTCCTTGTGTTATCCCACTATGTGTTTGTGTACCCTTGTGTATTTATGTTCTTCCTGTCTTTATATGTTTATCTGATAAGACTTATGTTGTAGAATTTTTCTAATACTCAGCTACAGGAACTATGATGAGGAATACTGCCATCCTCAAATATAATTTGCATTAATAATATGTTATTTACTTTGTAAAGATGCTAGACATTATTAATTCTGTTCTGTTTTAATGCTCATGTGTGAAGTTGATGTTTCAATAATTATTCTGATGTTTTATGTATTTACTTATGCCATAATTCCTGTAACACTGATGTACATGTTTGTTTCTATTCTTTTGTAAAGCCTGTTTTACTAAAAATGTTATCTGTATTGTTATGTTCTTTAATGATGTATTTTGTACCTTTGTAATTGTATTCTTATGTTATAAAATTGTAATTGACACCAGCCCATCAAATTAAGTAACTTGTAGGTTACATTTCACTGCACACGTTTCTGTTGGTCGTAGTATATGCACAATATGTGACAAAAAGGTGGACTGCTAGTGTTTGCACGTGTGTTAATAATTCAGCAAGGGACTGGATAACAGCATTGCTGGTTCTAAGGACATTTCAAAAAAATTTTTTGTGAGTGGACAAGTGGTGGTTCATGGACTTGCTATATTATCCGCAAGACTCTTCAATGGTGATTGTGCACCTGCACAGTCACAACAGATGGCTGCTGGCCATCTCTACAAGGACTACAGTGGGTCTGCATCTTTGATGACCCACCAATACCATTATTTCTACAAGGACTACAGTGGGTCTACACCTTTGCTGACTCACCAGTACCATTATTTCTACAAGGGCTGCAGTGGGTCTGCACCTCTGGTGGCCCACCAATACCGTAATCTCTACCAGGACTACAGTGGGTCTGCTCTGTGATGACCTACCTACCAATACTCTTCAAAATTTCGACTGACTCTGCTGTGGGTTTGCTCTGTTGTGGATCAATACCTGTCTGCATGTCAAGTGTCAGCACTGTCTTTCCATTGGAAGGACAACACTACTTCTTCAAGATTGCATGGAAATCCACTACTTCCATGTGCACTTTCTTTTACTGCTCAGGCTTCGAGAAAAACACTGCAATGTTACTGTGATGAATGATCAGGACTGTCTTTATGGACTGTGAGAAAATTTTAGCTTTTGACCAACATTGTATCAATAAGTGGGTGCATTTGGTATCTGTGTTATTGTAATTACGAAAAAATTTTTCAAATCTGTATTGGTCATGGCCCAAAACTATTTGTAAAATTTTTTGTGGGGAGCATGGGGGCTATGTAAGTAGGCTGTTTATGTTTTCTTATTGGGAACATTACGTAGCGCTCTGTATGAAAATAACTGGCTGTACTGTGTGCAGTCTGTGGCTAGTTTGCATTGTTGCCTGCCATTGTAGTGTTGGGCAGCTGGATGTGAACAGTGCGTAGCGTTGCGCAGTTGGAGGTGAGCCGCCAGCAGTGGTGGATGTGGGGAGAGAGATGGCGGAGTTTGGAAATTTATAAGACTGGATGTCATGATCTGTTATGTATATTATGATTTTTCAACACTATTAAGGTAAATACATTGTTTGTTCTCTACTAAAATCTTTCACTAACTATGCCTATCAGTAGTTAGTGCCTTCGGTAGTTTGAATCTTTTATTTAGCTGGCAGTAGTGGCGCTCGCTATATTGCAGTAGTTCACGTAACGAAGATTTTTGTGAGGTAAGTGATTTGTGAAAGGTATAGGTTAATGTCAGTCAGGGCCATTCTTTTGTAGGGATTATTGAAAGTCAGATTGCATTGCGCTAAAAACATTGTGTGTCAGGTTAAGCACAGTGTTGTATAATTTTTCAAAGGGGACATTTCACAGTCGGTTGGCTGTTGTTGTTCTAACTCCATGGTGAAAATTAATGCTAGTGTATATACTATTCAGTTATGTCAATGTAGTGACAGTGTCACTGAGTGATCTTCTAAATGACACAAAGATTATGTCCATGTACATACTATAATATTAAATTTTATTAGCTCTGATCGGGAATTTCTAAAAGTACTGCCTTTTGTGATGTTTAACAAAACTGTTAGCAAGCGTACTTGTTATACAAATGGGCACGGTAAAGGCTTCCGGTCATAAAAAAATTTCAGCGTTAAACTGGAAATAGTTATAGGAGAGTATCAAAAGTAATAACCTAATGACATCTTTAATTTCTTGTACACTAGGTTTTTGTGTTGGAGAAGATTGTCTTCAGTAATTTTAATAGTCTCATAAATGTGAATGTTAGTAAGTAAATTAACTACGTTAAAGGATACGAAATTACCATAATCAGGAATGGAAAAGTTTTTAATTTTAGCTGTTAGTTAAAGGGAATTTTAGACAGTGTAGTTTTCTTCAAAAACATAATATGCTTTAAATGGTGCATCTAATTTTTTGCCGATTTCATAGAAGCGCCGTCTGTATAGTTATGGGTTCGTATCGGTGGGCATCAATTATCGGCTACGATGGAACTGCCTGGGAGGCACACTTACATTCGAGTGGCCGCACGTGTCACAGTGAATGCAGCAGAAGGTCCGTAGCAGGAGTGACCCGGTCGCGGTTGTGTGCACCACTTGTTCTAGTGTCTCGTGTACACGAAGGACCTCTGCGGACTGAGCTGCAAATTTATTAGCTCGCTGGGCTGTGCAGTTAACGATTTACAGGGGCTGTGCTTGATGCAGCATGCCTGGCGGAGGTGTGTTGCAGGGTGGCGTCAGCGACTGAAGGCTTCCGCAACTGGACAAATGAACTGGCGGTAAAAAAAAATCACAGTAACAACAACAACAACAACAACAACAACAACAATAACAAAATCATGTAGAGTAATGAAATTTCAGGAATACGTCTGTCTATGTAGCATATCTAAGTGATTAACTTTGCGGCATAACAGGGCAATGTAAGCACGAAATAAGCCATTGCAAAAGTGACATGCCGGTAAATTAGTAACAGATGTAATGATCAGAATGTTGAATGCAAGTATTGAAACGGGCACGCATTGTGTTGTAAAGGTGTGCGATGTCAGTTTGTGTCGCAAATGGCGGTGGTTTGGGGGTCAGTGAAATGCATGCTACTGGGCGCCTGGCTCGGGGCTGTCCCTGAAGTAATCGATTTTTAACATTTCGTTATATCGCCAGCTGCTGTTCAAATTGCTGCTGCAGAAGAAATATGATGCGCCAGAGCCATACGCCTTCCCTCTCGGTAGCGCCACGTGACCGGCCTTTTTTTGCAACCGTACGTTCTCGTGGTCACCGCTGCCAGTAATTGTGTACAGTGCTGCATTTCTGCCAAGTCTTCCTGCGACATCGATGAAGGAATATACAGCTTCTCATGGCCCTATTACACGACCTCGTTTAAACTCAGTAAGATGATCATAATGGCGTCTTTGTCTCCTCAAAGACATTCTTGACTAAGATCAAATCACCACGTCCAATCTAGAAATTCAGTAATGATAAGAAATTCAAGTTTTTTCTGGATATTAATGTAATATGAATGTGCTTGAAGGTCTCTCAGGCATGCAGGCGGGTTGACTGGTCGTCGTAGAACGAATTTTTGACGCCGTAACGTGCCATCATGATCAGGTTGCTCCTGTTGACTGACGTCCTAGGCTGGCGGGTGGTGTGTCGCCTCTCCCCTCCACTGACTCCGCGTATGGACCGAGGGATGTGCAGGCCGCGGTGGTCTTCCAAATTTCAAAGGATTTTGGTTCAGCTTTCATCAAAAGTGCAACAATGAAAACCGCTATTAAAGGTTTCGAAGCTAGTGGAATATGGCCCACGGACCCGTCCGTATCCACAGATTTAGATTTCTTCCTGGCAGACAAAACCGACATCGGACTTGATAGGCCATCAGATAAAGAGGTTATTATATCTGGAGCTGAACGATTGGAATTGCCTTCCCATAGCACACCAGCTAAAAAAGACGACGCCAACAGGTTGGATGATCAAGCTGGCAGGTTTCAGCGAATTGTAACAATGAACTGCCGCCTAAGAATGACAAAGTTATTGAGGCTAATTGTTCTAGTCCTGGGTGCTCTTGGATGACAACTGACAACAAGGCCTCCTCATTTCATACTTCACCTGAAATTCTGATGCCCTAGCCAAAAGTTAATGAAAGCATGAAAAGGGCAAAACGGAAGAGGGGAAAGACCATTGTTTTAACTGATCTGCTGTACAAAGAAAGAGTTAGAAGCCATTATTAAGGAAAAAGAACTTTGCCAAAGACCCCCTAGTGAGATAAGCCTCTACATTCTTACATTTGTCCTCTAGCCACGCCTGCTTACCCATTTTGCACTCCCTGTCGATCTCACTTTTGAGACGTTTGTGTTCCTTTTCGCCTGCTTCATTTACTGCATTTTTATATTTTCTTCTTTTATCAGCTAAATTCAATAGCTCTTCTGTTACCCAAGGATTTATAATTGCCCTCGTCTTCTCACCTATTGCATCCTCTGCTGCCTTCACTACTTCGTCCCTCAAAGCTACCCATTCTTCTTCTACTGGAATTCTTTCCCCCATTCTTGTCAACTGTCCCCTTATGCTCTCCCTGAAACTCTGTACAACCTCTGGTTTAGTCAATTTATCCAGGTCCCATCTCCTTAAGTTCCCACCTTTTTGCAGTTTCATTAGTTTTAATCTACAGTTCATAACCAATAGATTGTGGTTAGAGTCCACATCTGCCCCTGGAAATGTCTTACAATTTAAAACCTGGTTCCTGAATCTCTGTCTTACCATTATACAATCTATCTGAAACCTGTTGGTATCTCCAGGCCTCTTCCATGTATACAACCTTCTTTCATGATTCTTGAAACAAGTGTTAGCTATGATTAAGTTATGCTCTGCGCAAAATTCTACCAGGCGGCTTCCTCTTTCATTTCTTACCCCCATTCCCTATTCACCTACTACGTTACCTTCTCTTCCTTTTCTTACTATCGAATTCCAGTCACCCATGACTATTAAATTTTCGCCTCCCTTCAGTATCTTAATAATTTCTTTTATCTCATTATACATTTCATCAATCTTTTCATCACCTGCAGAGCTAGTTGGCATATAAACTTGTACTAGTGTGACAGGCGTGGGCTTTGTGTCTATCTTGGCCACAATAATGCATTCATTATCCAGTTTGTAGTAGCTTACCCACACTCCCATTTTTTTACTCAGTATTAAACCTACTCCTACATTACCCCTATTTGATTTTGTCTTTATAACCCTGTATTCACCTGACCAAAAGTCTTGTTCCTCCTGTTGCCGAACTTCACTAATTCCCACTACATCTAACTTTAACCTATACATTTCCCTTTTTAAATTTTCTAACCTACCTGCCCGATTAAGGGATGTGACATTCCACACTTCGATCCCTAGAACGCCAGTTTTCTTTCTCCTGATAACAACGTCCTCTTGAGTAGTCCCTGCCCAGAGATCCGAATGGGGGGACTATTTTACCTCCGGAATATTTTACGCAAGAGGACGCCATCATCATTAAACTATACAGTAAAGCTGCATGCCCTCGGGAAAAATTACAGCTGTAGTTTCCCCTTGCTTTCAGCTGTTCACAGTACCAGCACAGCAAGGTCGTTTTGGTTAGTTTTACAAGGTCAGATCAGTCAATGATCCAGACTGTTGCCCTTGCAATTACTGAAAAGGTTGCTGCCCCTCTTTAAGAACCACACGTTTGTCTGGCCTCTCAACAGATACCCTTCCGTTGTGGTTGCACCTGCGATACGGCTATCTGTATCGCTGAGGCACACAAGCCTCCCCACCAATGAAAAGGTCTATGGTTCATGGAGGGGCCTGAAGATAAATGGAAAAAAGAAGGAGAGCATCCAATACTAACGAGAGTGATTGTGAGGAAAGTTCTGATTGTGAATGTTTATATTGTGGTGAGTTTTATTCAAAATCAGTTGAAGGTTGGGTCGCTTCTTCCATGCGCAAAAAATGGACACACGATTCTTGTGCAGGAATAGATAGCTAAGATTATGAGTGTCTCCTCATGTGTGAATTTTGTAAACAGCCTTAAGAAAAGGATACAATACATGAAAACTGTAGTTTGACATTAATATTCACTTTAAACTAAATAAATACTGAGGAAGCCAATATTTTCTGCATTTCCGATAATTTTATACGTTTTTGTAATCACTTGTACTTACCACCCCATTCTGCCGCTTGCACGGGGCAGAATGGGGCAAATGACATACATTTCTATTTTTGAGTGAAAAAAATTTTGTTCTTTTATTTTATGGCAATGATCTTGTATTTTTGTGATTAATACTTCATAATATGTTCATATAAAAATTGGTAACTCTCTTATTTAACACTTTTGTACTTTTAATCAATGTTTTCAACTTTGTACCCATTCTACCCTGGGTTCTTCTACTGGAGTACAAAAAATATAATAACCTGTCGTAGCCACACACTATCAAACAGAAAATCAGTGTAACACACTTATTTACAAAGAACATATTAGTCATTGAAACATACACAGAGGTCAAATTTTCCATAAAATTTATGTTCTTTGTTATTCTTGGTACATCAGTTAGTTCAACAAATAAATTTGTGAATGGAGTAGAGGAAGTTGGCCACCAATTAACTATTTAACCTCTTGTTAAATTTAAATGTAGTATGAGTTACACATTTTGAAGAGACAAGTTATTGAACTGGTGTGTTCTTGAACAATGAACAACACCTACACCAAAGTAACTACATTTACATCTTTACCATAGATTTATCTTATTTCTAGTATTCAACCATGAACTAAGCTGTTGATTTCAATAGATACTGTACATTGTGGCAGTTTTTACACTTTTAGCTGGTTGTCTTAATAGCATTTTAAAATGAGAGCTTTTAAATGTGAAGTTTGAGGAAATGAGTACAGTTACCGCAAGACCCTGAAGAGGCATACTTCCACAGTCAACCTACAGAGACTGAGTGAAGTGATGCCTCCTGTTACAAATAACTAATGTTCATGTACCTACCAGTGCTACTTATGTGACAAGGATTTTACTTGTAAAGGTAGTTTAAAACGTCATGAACAAAATATTCATGGCAAACCACAACAGAAAAGTTTTAAGTGTACGATGTCTGCATTTGAAACAGATTCTAAAACTTGCTGGATGGATCTTTCCAGTATGCACATGCATTACGTGTGAAACCAGAAGTACTACAACTGACAGGAAAAGAACAGATGATGATAGCTAAAGACATTGCTGCAGGAATCTTGTGTCCTATCATCCTCCAAAAAATTCAGGAAACAGTGCAGAATTCAAATTTGGAGAGAGTGCAACTTACATCGATGCAGGATTTGCACAACATTGCAGCTGCAAATACCCTGTCTTCAAAATCAGTCAGATATCCAAATGATGCGATCAGCCTAAACTGCTATGATTTTGAAGTTACAACATTACTTGTACTGGATGATATGAGGCAAGGATTTCTGTGTGCTTTCCTTATATCTAATATGAATGACTCTGATGTTTTGAGTATATTTTTCAATTGTGTTAATTTTCAGGTTGCACAGATGTCCCCAAAAGTATTCATGAGAGTTCTGGCAGAATCGTATAGTATCGCTTGGAACAAATCAATGGGAGCTCCTGAAATGAGACTTTTCTGTACCTGGCATGTTGATAGAGCCTGGAGGATCAATATTAAGAGCAAAATTCAAAATTTGGACAAGAGAAACGAGGTGTACAAACTTGTAAGGTCGTTAATGCTGGTAAGAGATGTTGCTGTGTTTTAGGAATCATTGATAAAAGCACTGCAGAAACAACAGCAATTCAGAGACTCCAGAATTTGGTCACTATTTCGAGATGTATTATCAAAAGGATGTGAAAGTGTTGGGCATATTGTCATAGGATACAAGCCAGACTCAACACAAACATGCACCTGGAGAGTATGCATAAGACACTGAAATACATGGAGGAAGTGGTGGTAATATGAACCCCCAGTTTGTTTTTCAATATAATGTTGTACATTGATACCATAATAGTGCTACCTTAATTGATATGGTTATACTCTACTGACAGTTAACTAAGACATTATGTTGATTAAATTCCTTAAAATTTCAGAATATATTTGTTATTATTTTGTTTCCCAAGATAAATTTGACTGCGAACAAGATGTGCAGTTATTATGGCCCCCATGGTGTTTGTAATATGGACCCCAGTACATTTTAAGGATTTCTGGCTGCAAGAAAAATGAAGAATTGCTTTTTAATTAAAATACATATTTATTATGAATATAAAACCATAAAAGTACCACAGTACTAGCGACATAAGTCACAAACATAGTCTTCTTTTTCCGCCTCAGCACATTCGTTGTGAGCCCATAAAGAGCACATTAGGCATTGCACACATAATTTGCCACGAACATCATTTGAAAACTTCCCATCACAGAATAAGCAAAGAGCATCATGTTTATCTGGCTGGAGTTCACCAACCAGAGGGTCACATGGAGATTCACCAGAACCAGTTGAGAGCCCCATGATGCCATCGTTAACACAATCTGAGTCATCACTGTCCATTTCTTCTTGATTAATCAAGGTTTTCTTTAATTGTCAACTAATGCCTCTTCCACAACCAGATGCACCACGCCCTCTATTACGAGTTTGGGTTAGGATTCCAGAACAATATCATAAGTCAAGTTCCTTTTGGTAGCTGTTAATTTCCCTTGTCTGCGTCCACGGCTACAAAGATTAGCTGCAGCTTTTTTCTCTTCTATGTAAGCTTCTAACTCGTTTTTACATCGAGAGCCTGTCACAAGACTAGCAACACATGGTTTTCGCCCAGAAGACAATGTTTACATCTTCTAAGGTATGGGATGGATATGCCTTGGAGACATACTAAATGCAATTTTAATAGGCTCTGGACTCTCTTTTCGGATTCTTGTTGTTTCGGTTGGTTGGCAGGCACAGGCATCGGGACTCCTTCCCCAGTGATGAATTCATCATCTTGAAATATATTTCTTTCTAAAGAAATTCCTGTTACCATAAACCCATTTACTGCATTAATGCCAGTTGTACTCCAGAAGCAGGCCTTGCCAAAGAGACACACTATATCATAGGGTCCAACAGGTTTGCTTTCATGGAGCATCCACTGCCAAATATTCTTGCTGTAGTGAGTCTTAAGTGCACCCATAAAAGTACGATCCAGAGGTTGCAGTTTGTGTGTTGTGTGTGAAGGCAATAACAAAATGGTGATGAAGTTTTTTTTGCGACATCAATCACATCAATATTCCTTTCATGGGAGAAGTGACCATCCAGGATGAGTAGAATAGGTGAACTCCCTGTTAGGTTTGTTTCTTCAACAAAATGTTTCAACCGCTCTGTGAATAGGTTTGCTTAAACCCAACCAGATGGGTAAGCTCTCCCAATTGACCCAGGAAGAGCACCTTTCTGAACGTCTGCCATATCCGTCCTCGGGAATATGAACATAAGAACCTCCTGCACTCAGCAAACAGATGACCGTTACTAGAGACCCACACTTGGCAGCAGTCAGAGAACAAATTTGGTGTTTACCTCTGCTTGCAATTACTTGTGGTACCTTAGTCTGAACTACACTAAGGCCTGTTTCGTCTGTGTTCCATACACGATCTTCTGGATATTTATGTTTCCAGTATTCAGCTTATAGCAAGTTGTAGAATGAGTTAACTCTCTCACAGGAAAAGCCTTTTGCTCAAGCATATGATGTTCCAGTTGGCTTTCTAACCGAAAGCTTATCTTGATGACATCGTAGAAAATGGTCAAGACGAGCCCTTCCAGCAATTTCATTTCTGAAGTTTGTTGCAATTCCATTCCTAAATGCAAGTTGGTAGGCCATTTTTCTAACATCCATACTAGTAAAAGCATAGAATTTGGCCTCCATATACTGTAAGTAATCCACTAGTTCACTTTCTAGGGCTGGTTTTCTTCCAAGCTTTTTAGTTTCAGAATCTGCCATCTGTGAGGTATTAGCCTCATACACATACTGATGTAGAGTTGTTTTTGGGACAGCAAAATGTTTTGATGCTTGCTTTTTTAACTCCCATCATTTTTCCTGTGACAGCAGACACTGCCTCTTGCATATTGTTTTTATCCCACACCTACCTTTTTTGGGTTCATTTAGGTGCCAGATTTGTCCTAGGCATCTGAAAACAGAAATAAAAACATTTCACAGACTGTGAAACTTCCCGGCAGATTAAAACTGTGTGCCCGACCGAGACTCGAACTCGGGACCTTTGCCTTTCGCGGGCAAGTGCTCTACCATCTGAGCTACCGAAGCACGACTCACGCCCGGTACTCACAGTTTTACTTCTGCCAGTACCTCGTCTCCTACCTTCCAAACTCTACAGAAGCTCTCCTGCGGACCTAGCAGAACTAGCACTCCTGAAAGAAAGGATATTGCGGAGACATGGCTTAGCCACAGCCTGGGGGATGTTTCCAGAATGAGATTTTCACTCCGCAGCGGAGTGTGCGCTGATATGAAACTTCCTGGCAGATTAAAACTGTGTGCCCGACCGAGACTCGAACTCGGGACCTTTGCCTTTCGCGGGCAAGTGCTCTACCATCTGAGCTACCGAAGCACGACTCACGCCCGGTACTCACAGTTTTACTTCTGCCAGTACCTCGTCTCCTACCTTCCAAACTCTACAGAAGCTCTCCTGCGGACCTAGCAGAACTAGCACTCCTGAAAGAAAGGATATTGCGGAGACATGGCTTAGCCACAGCCTGGGGGATGTTTCCAGAATGAGATTTTCACTCCGCAGCGGAGTGTGCGCTGATATGAAACTTGCCCGCGAAAGGCAAAGGTCCCGAGTTCGAGTCTCGGTCGGGCACACAGTTTTAATCTGCCAGGAAGTTTCATATCAGTGTACACTCCGCTGCGGAGTGAAAATCTCATTCTGGAAACATCCCCCAGGCTGTGGCTAAGCCATGTCTCCGCAATATCCTTTCTTTCAGGAGTGCTAGTTCTGCTAGGTCCGCAGGAGAGCTTCTGTAGAGTTTGGAAGGTAGGAGACGAGGCACTGGCAGAAGTAAAACTGTGAGTACCGGGCGTGAGTCGTGCTTCGGTAGCTCAGATGGTAGAGCACTTGCCCGCGAAAGGCAAAGGTCCCGAGTTCGAGTCTCGGTCGGGCACACAGTTTTAATCTGCCAGGAAGTTTCATATCGGCGCACACTCCGCTGCGGAGTGAAAATCTCATTCTGGATTTCACAGACTGCTTATAATATGAACCCTGGGGTCCACATTACAAGCACCAATGGGGGCCATATTACAATCACTTCCACCTTGTAAACTAGTGTAAACAGCTTAAAAATGCAATAATACCACACCTTTCAATCTATTTTAAACTGTTGCCAATATTTACTAGGTTGTATGCATGGTGCTTGCGTCTAAGTATTAACCAATAATGGTACGTTAATAAAGTGAAATTCACATACCTCTCAAAGTTTAGAACAAGAGTTTGAAAAATATAACCTCACTGTCACTCAGCCACTGGACTGACCTGCTTCCAGTGCTCCTACAGGCCAGTGAGCATACTAGTACACTAGTTCCAGCTATCACCACTAAAGTTCAGTTAAATGTTATTAAGATATTAAGGGGGGGGCATATTTGTTGCAGGGGCCATATTACCACCACTTCCTCTACAAGGTAATGCAAAGCCGGTGAAACATTTGGATAAAGGTATATCTGCATTCACATTGCTTGTAACAGCAAATCTGTTTCACAATGACAATGAGCCTGTCAAAGAAAAACTAACAAGTAAAATGAAAAACATTTGCCGTAAGCACAAATCCAGTACTTTGCCTACCTTCCCAATTGAGTCCTTATTTATCAAAGGTTGGGAAATACCAGCCACAAAATCATTTGAAGTTTGCCTTGTGGAAGAAAACATTATCCACTGTAACTCCAAATTAGTGTGCACTGACTGTAAAGTAAGCATTCATAGATATTCCTACACATGTATTGATGATAGCATTAAGTTAAATATGTGCAAGCATATACATAATGTTTGCCAAGTAGAGAGTGCAGAAGAAAATCCATTTGAAATTTCTGAATTACCAGATGTACTAGTTACAAATGTTGGAGGCATTTATTTCATTAATGAGAGAGAAGAAAATTCTGAAGCTAGTCAGTTCCTGTGACACAGAGGTACTGGCAGAAATTGTTTGTGGTATGTCAGCTACTGAGGTTCAGCTGGCCAACAAAATGGTAACTTCATTGAAGGCTAGTGTAGGTGTTGTTCATGCCAGTAGTGGTATCTCTTTCATTGGCCCACAGAGGAGACTGTTTTCAGCAAAGAAAACAAATTCCTCAAGCTGCATACCCATAGCAGTTCCTGGATACAGAAGAAACAAAGTCACTGAGAACACTTCTGGATGAAGGTTTACACGACATTAGCTAGTGCATTGATCTCATATTCGGGAACATGATGGCTTTATTCCGTGTCCTGCCATCCAAATTTAGGTTTTCCATTATTTCCCTAAATCAATGAAGGAAAATGCTGGGATGGTTCCTTTGAAAGGCCAAGACCGATTTTCTTCCCCATCCTTGAAACCATCAGAGCTTATGCTCTGTCTCTGATGACCTCACTGTTGACAGAATGTTAAACATCGATATTCCTTCCTTCTTCACTGGCCTCTGGTGTGGCAGTTCTGCTGACACTTGGGATCACCAGAAACTGATGTGGCCTGTGCCACCAGCCTAGAATGCTAGCATCGCTGGGTCAATCCCCTCCCGAGCCGTTCTGGGCAGTGATGGCTGTGATTGAAGCTCAGTGCACTGCTGGTGATGACCACACATTTGACAACCATCCCAAAATTGCAAGAGAGTGAGTTGCAATGATCAACTTGTAATATATATTTATTTTTGATCTAGCTAGATGAGTAACACTAGTACAACTGTTAAACAGATTAAATATTTTCATATTCTAGCAGGGAATGTATTAACATCTGATTGTTCACAATCAATTTTCCTGATAATGTAACTCATTTACCAAAAAATAAATTTCGTAAATAAATATTAATTTCAGTATCAGTATAAACACATGCAGTTGGAATTAGGAATGAGTGGATGAGTAATTCTGAATGTAGCAATATAACTCAGCTGAAAGCCTTGTTGGTTCCACTTTGCAGTATAATTTTACTTTTTTTTTTTTTAAATCCCCCTATTTCAAAAGTTATCTGTAACCAAATAACTCATATTCCAGAATGTTCTGTTACGACAATGAATACACATGGTCGGTAGAATAAAGTCACTCCTGGGTATCCTCATTCACTGCATACATGGTCTGCTGTACAGCTTTAATACATGTGTACAAATCATAAACACCAAAAACACTTCAGCAGTGGCAGGACATACATCACAGTGTAAGTCATAACCTTGACATTGTCTGGGGGGGGGGGGGGGGTATCCCCTTCAAAGACCAGAATAAAGTGGTCATTATTAATGTGGTTGTCCTTAGTGCCTTTCTGAATATGATGAACAAAATGAATACCTTGCCATTCCAGACTGGCCCACACTTCACCAGTTTGGACGATGAGGTCTCTATGAAAAATGACACCCTGACGTTCATTCAAAGGCTAGTGAGGAGTAATGGACATCAGAATGTTGTGAAGATGATCACAGGCACAGAGTCCCACAGACTGTTCAGCAGCAGAAAATCTGATCAATAGCTAAACCTGATCACATCTGACTCAGAGTGTCCACTTTGCCAAACTTGTCTTTGATAGTTTCTACCAAAAATAATTGGTTCGTGGTGGGAAGGTGTCCTTGTCAGTCTTGATGCAGACCAGGTAGTGGGGAAAAGATTTCACCCCAAGACAGCGAGTCTGACCCTTTTCCCATGAGGGGATATCCAAGGAGGGGAAAGTTGTAGGTTGAAAAGAGGTACCATGAAAAGTCATTCCTGACTAAAGGGGCAGCCACAGAATGGTCGGTTGTTTTAAGTCTGATGCGTTTGATACACAAAGTGTACACCCTGATAGCACCAAAACCAATCAGGGGCTCTCCCTTTGTGCACTACTCAGCCACACCAAGGGCCACATGGCATAGGGGCTATTGATGGGAGTCCCAATGCTCCATAATGGCAAGCCACTACTCCTAGGCATACACAGAGAGGTAGCAGCTCATGTATCAGAACTGTCATCCCTGTGTTTTCAGAGGACTCCATCAAAAGAGTACATAACACCCCAAGCACACGAAATAACTACTGTGCTAGCTGTATAGCACCAAAAGGACAATGGCTTCAGGTAAAAAATGGAAGAGGTGGTAAGGCCACATGCCAAAGACTTCATGTATGGTGTTGTTCCCCAGCTGGCTCACACCATGGAGACAAAATTTAGAGGAGTTAAATCCCCAAAGAGGGACCAAAAACTCCAAAGAGGGAAGTGTAAAGCAAGAAGAATAATACTGTAAGGGATAGCAACAAAAAAAAAAAGGGTAGCCAGGCCCATGTAAGCAAGGAATAGAGTTGTAAAGAAGGGGAAGAGGGGAAGGATTGAGCGACGGGGATGAACAAGCACGGGAAAGTTAATGCAGATTTGAAAAGTAGAAAGGATCCAATTACTAGGAGCCTCATGTGCTCCATGCACAAACTCACAAAGTAATTGTGACCCCCTCCCACTGGGGAGTGGGGATGGAGCAGATATAGAAACATGATTCCGTGATGTTAAAGAAAAAAAATTTTCATATCTGAGTATTACTGGATTTGCTCTAAATACCCACTGGCCAACATGCAAACCTGCAGTACTGAGGTCAGACTGGCCATCGTGACAACTCTATTTCTCATGCACCACCATCCAGTGAAGTAGACAACACTACCCAGTGCTGTTGACACCGTTACAGTCGCATGCTGTATTGCCATGCTAGGTGTCACGACAATGCACCATAGTGCACACAACTACACACTGCTTACTCTAGAGCCCTGTAAATTAATATTAAACTGACTGAGCATATACTAATTCAGAGATGACTCTCAATGCATTTCAATAATGTGCATAACAGAGAATCAGTTTCATACCTAGCATGAAATGAAGTGACAGTATGGCATTTCTGGCCAGGAGATCGTATGCAGGAGCAATCGCCCGCCTACTGCAAATCTATATCAGTTGATACTACTTTTTTGCATCTAAAGAAAAGTTAAAATGGTGATAAGCGCAACACAACCCCCAACCTCGAACCTCTGAGAGGATAAATTCTCCAAATCGGCCAGGAATTGCACCTGGGCCCCTGCATAGCTGTCGGTCTCTCTAACCAACAGCCACAGCGATGGACAGAGCTAGCCTCCGACACACTCATTCACTGACAGTCCTGTAAGGCATTGTGTATTGGAACAGGAAAGCAACATTGGGCATATTTGAATTTATAGACGTCTCACAAGGCATTTCAGTATAGTGCATAATACATAATTAATCTCATACCTGGTGTGCTGTGTGGAAGCTCCTGCTACCTTTGTATGCCAAAAGCTTACCCTTCACACTCAGTGACAGGCCTTGTAAGTAAACATACATTAAAATAGACAGGAAGACAAGATGTCCGGCGAGTGAATCACTGGTGTTTTCTTTGTCCACTAAAATAACTTATTTGGGAGGAAATAGTGACAAATTTAAATTTCCTTTGTTTCGTAAATTTGCTGTAGTGACTATTCTTGTCCCACAACAGAATATTTGCGTCCCAAAGAGATTATGCTTGAAAAAAAAAAAAATTGTGTAATCTGAAGTCCTGATAATTGCAACATAACGCGAAATTTTGCATGCCAAAACACAAAAAATTCTATTCGAGTTTTCTTGATAGTGCAAAATTCGTTTAAGAAAGACAGCTACTAGTTTCATCAGTGTCTATTGTCACAATAAAAGTATAATTATAAAGTTTTTCAATTCTATTTAACTAACACATTTCATATTGTTTACTAGTTAGAGGTGATCTAGTCATAAATTTTTGGAGTTATAAACATTTAAAACCTGACCAAACACTAAAGTAAATTCTCTAAAAGCAAAGTAATTACTAATACATTCTTCTATCGTTGTATCTCTAAATCAGTACAAAAACAACTATGGCAAGTAAGACTTTTGTGTTGTTTTTGTTTACATATAGCCAATCTTGTGTCCTTGACAAATTTAAAACTCAATTACTCTTTTGAAAGTGACCACGAGTGAGAAATGTGGAAGCTGTTATAGCGTAGTGAGTAGAGGGATTTGTTGCTAATCTTGTAGGAAATATTTTCACTGGGGGAGGGGGTGGGGAGAATGTTGGGAGAACAGGAGAGGCTCTCCCCTGGAACTGCAAAGTATGCAAGGAACATTTTGATTGGGGTACAGGAAAGGAAAATCTGTGCCCTTCAGGCACAGTTGAAGGAAGCAAGGAAGGAACTGATAAGGATCAAGAGAGATAGGGAGGAGGAGGGTGGTTGTGAACTGGCAGAGTTAAGTGGAGAAGAGCCTCTGGTAGAAAGAGGAGCAAGAAATGTGCAGCACACTTCAACCAAGGCCAAGAAGCTTAGAAATATACAAAATGTTAGGAAGAAGAATAATAATAAGAAGAAAGTGCTGCTGCTAGGTAGTAGCCAGGGGTGAGGTGTAGGCTCTGAGTTACAGGAAATCTTAGGGGCAGCATACCAGGCCACCAATATCTTCCAGCCAAATGCAGGGCTCATGTGATAGAGGACTTAGGGTCTTTACGTAAGGACTTTACAAAAGAAGACCATGTAGTGATAGCGGGTGGGGTGGGAAACAGTTTGTACAGGGATGGGGCATATGACATAGGTGGTGACCTGGGCAAGATAGCTTCCCTGACTCGTGGCACCAACGTACACTTTGTTGAGCTGTTCCGGTGTCACGATTGGCCACACCTTGATGGAGATGTGAGGCGAATCAGTGTGGGGTTAGGGGTGGCTCTGAGGGTAGCCAACTTTGCTCATGTTTCTCTGGTGCCCGTCGGGACTATCGACAGACGGGGTTTCACTAGGCCTGGCCTATACCTAAACAGGACTGACAAGGGAAGATTGGTACAGCTGATTCGTGAAAGTATAGGGGGTGGATCTCGGGCCACACATGGTCAAATACCCGTTGTCATCAGTATGAGAGGTAGGTCTTTTTAGGATAAATCCAGACAACAGGTTCCCCTGCCTAAAGAGTATCTCCAGCAGTTTGAATTAACAGGGCTTGATATCACCAAGATATTAATAATTTTGTGTGTGTATAGATCTCCCAGTGATAGTATGGACACTGTTATTTAATAAATTAATAGAATTTCTAAATAAAGTCTCAAGTACACAGCTCAGCACAATTCTGTGTGGGGACATTAAAATCAACACGAATATCATAAATGAATCCAGCAACATCCTCATAAATATACTTCAAAGTTTTGGCCTGTCCCTATTGGTCAATAGTGCAACAAGGGTTACTATAATGACTTCATCAGTAATTGACCATGTGGCCACAAATATGGACAGGGAAAAATGCGATGTAGCTGTAAAAGATCTCGGATTATCAGACCATCTCTGTCCAATAACAACAGTAAAATGAGACATCAAATCATTCCCTAAACTACAAGCCAACAAACGACATCCATCAGAAATGAAAATAAAAGATTTTTTGAAAAGGAACTAGCAAAACAACGCTGGGATGAAGTGTATAAGGAAACCAATGTGAATAAGAATCCACATTATTTAAATTGAACTTTGAAAAGGCATTTTCAAAGGTATGCATGTCATATCAACATCACACAAAAGTTGATGGATAACAGCAGGTATTAAGAAGTGCTCCCAAACACTTAAATACCTCACTTCCATGAAAAAGAGTCACAATGATCCAGAATTCTTAAATTTCTATCATAGATACAAAAAGATCTATAGGAAGGAGCTGATAGCTGCAAAAAAGTCGTTTAATGACAGTAATATATAATGCAGGGAATAAAAGCAAAGCACTCTGGGATGTTATAAAAATGGGAACGGGGAGAGGCAAAGAAAGACTGAAAAACATACTGCTAAGGGAGGGGGATAAGGTAATAAATAAGCAACAAAACTTATCAAACTACGTAAATGAGCATTTTTGAAGTACGGCAGGGAAGTAACAACAAAAATTCCCCAAAACAAATATAACCCCTGTAAATAATGTTGCACTAAATACAATGATGTTACTTCAAATCACAGAAAATGAAGCCTGTAACACTGTTCAAAAACTGAAAAATAAAAAGTCAGAAGGCTTAGATGAAGTACCAATGTGTGTACTAGAACAATGCATAGAGGTTACACAAGTCCCTTACCACACATAATAAATGAATCCTTTACATCAGGGACATTTCCAGACAGGCAAGAGTTGTGTCTTTGGTTAAGAAAGGTAATGTAGAAGATGCAGAAAATTACCAGCTTATTTTCCTGCTGTCACCATTCTCAAAAATAATAGAAGCAATTATGGAAGATAGATTAATGAATTACCTGAATAAATACAATCTTTTAAGTGAATCACAGTTTCGTTTCTGATGTGGCAAAAATACAGAGTCAGCTGTGGTAGAATGCACAAAAGTTGTACTTGATGCTCTTGATAAAGAAGAGTCTGTCAGAAGGTTCCTTCATGATCTTTCTAATTCCTCTGATACAGTCAACCACAAGATTCTGTTAAATAAATTAGAAGCATTAGGAATAAGAGTTGTAGCTAAGGACTGGTTTTGATCATACCTAGCAGATAGGGTACAAAGAATAGTGATAACACATACTTCAAATAGATGTAAACATTTAGTAAAACACTTATCAGACAAACCTAAGGACATCACATACATCCATACCCAAGGCAGGATTTGAACCTGCAACCTTAGCAGTCTCACGGTTCTGGACTGAAGTGCCTAGACCCGCTCGGCCACCACGGCCAGCCAAAAATGCATTAATATGGGGTTTCCACAAGGTATCAAATTAGGACCAATACTATTCCTGATATATACCAATGACTTTCCCAGTAGTGTTTCTCATGGTGAAAAAATTCTCTTCGCTGATGACAGCAATATTATAGTCACTGAGAAAACAAGAGAACTCCTCTCAGAGAAAGCAAATGAAACTCTCAAGGAAGTTTACAATTGGTCAATATGCGACAAAGTGACATTTAACATAACAAAAATTAATGCCATGAATTTCAGTTTGAAGAGGGAAAATGACAATGTTAAATTAAATGTAGATTTCACCTCTATAGACAGTCTAACAAATGCAAAATTTCTAGGAATGAATATTGATTCTCAGTTGAAGTGATGAGAACACATAAAGATACTTGCAAACAAAATGTCATACCCTTAGAATCCCATCATCAGTGTATAACATGCCGAGACTTCTAGTTACATACTATTCATATGTACAGTCAGTTATTAGCTATGGCATTCTGTTTTGAGTAAAAAATGCACAAAATATGAACACAATTTTTGAACTTCAGAAAAGAGCCATAAGAATGATAACCAAAAATAGTAGTTGAGATCATTGTAAAGATCTGTTATAAACACTGTGGATTCTAACTGCACCATGTGAACACCTTTACCAGTCAGTTGTACATATCAAAAATAACATTGGTAATTACTGTACAAACCTTTCTGTCCATGACGATGGAACAAGAGCAAGACTTAAGTTGCATTCACCAAGAAAATATAAACACAAAATAGCATTCAATTAAACTTAAATCAAAATGCAGTCAATGTGAATTGGAACAGAAAAGTGACACTGAGGATATTAGAATTCGTAGATGTATCACAAGGAATTTCAGTTTTGTGCATAACACAGAATTAATCTCATACCTAGTGGGCTGTGTGGAAGCTCTTGGTGCCATGGAATGCCAAACACTTGCCCCTCTTACTTAGTGACAAGCACTGTGAGTAAACATTTAAACATGATACTGGCATTGGGCATTGGCACAGAAAAGTAATATTGACCGTTTTTGTATTCATAGATGTCTCACAAGGAGTTTCACTACTGTGCATAAGACAGAAATAAGCGCATACCTGGTGTGCTGAGTGGAAGCTGTTGCTGCCATTGATTTGAGTTGTTTTGCAACACCTAAAATATTTACTTTTATGTCACTCATACTAACAGCTGCTCTGTTTTCAAATTCTGGAGTATTTACTTTGTATTCTTTCATTAAGGAATAACTGAAAACTGTATTTAGTAACCCGTTTTAATGGCACCATCATTGGTAACATTTCCATGGCTATCATGCAGTGACAGTATTGTCTGTTTTTTGCCACTGGTGTACTTTACATACAACCAGAATCTCTTTGGGTTTGCTACCATATTTTGAGACAATGTTTCATTGTGGAAACTATCAAAAGCATCTCACAATGACGTCCACACTAAAATTCGAGCTTCTGTGAAACTTAGCCAGTCTTGGGGATTTTGCTTTCTTCTGAATTTGGAATGTTTTATTCATTGCTTCTGCAACAGTGTTCTGACGTGTTTTGTCTACTACAGTGGATCAGTCCCGTCTCTTATTAACTTATGTGGTATGAATCTATCTATTGCTGTCGATACTGTATCTTTGAATTTGAGCCCTGTCTGGTCTACCCTTACATAATTAGCTTGGAAGGAATGGGGAGCCTTTCTTAGGAAGACATTAAGTAATTTTATTACATCTACATCTATACTCCGCGAGCCACCTTACGGTGTGTGGCGGAGGGTACTTATTGTACCACTATCTGATCCCCCCTTCCCTGTTCCATTCACGAATTGTGCGTGGGAAGAACGACTGCTTGTAAGTCTCCGTATTTGCTCTAATTTCTCGGATCTTTTCGTTGTGATCATTACGCGAGATATATGTGGGCGGTAGTAATATGTTGCCCATCTCTTCCCGGAATGTGCTCTCTCGTAATTTCGATAATAAACCTCTCCGTATTGCGTAACGCCTTTCTTGAAGTGTCCGCCACTGGAGCTTGTTCAGCATCTCCGTAACGCTCTCGCGCTGACTAAATGTCCCCATGACGAATCGCGCTGCTTTTCGCTGGATCATGTCTATCTCTTCTATTAATCCAACCTGGTAAGGGTCCCATACTGATGAGCAATACTCAAGAATCGGACGAACAAGCGTTTTGTAAGCTACTTCTTTCGTCGATGAGTCACATTTTCTTAGAATTCTTCCTATGAATCTCAACCTGGCGCCTGCTTTTCCCACTATTTGTTTTATGTGATCATTGCCCATATGAACACAAAAGTAACAATGAGCATATTTGGATTTATAGATGTCTCACAAGGTATTACACAATTCTGCTTATCACAGAATTAATCTCTTACCTGGTGCGGTGTGTGGATGCTCTTACTGGCATTGTATGACAAAAGCTTACCCCATTACGCTCAGTGACAGGCCCTTTAAGTAAACAATTAAACATTAAATCAGAGTGCAGGCATTGTGCGTTCGACCAGAAAGGTAACGTTGAGCATATTTCAATTTACGGAGGTCTCACAAGGCATTTCAGTATTGTGTGTAACACAGAATTAATCTCATACCTGGTCTACTGCCATGGTAAGTCACAAACTCTTTCTTGAGATTCACTGACAGATGCTGTAATTAAAGATTAAAACAGCATGCAGGCATACTGCATCAGAACACAAAAGTAACTTCGAGCATATGTGAATTTAGGGATGGCTCTCAAGACATTTTAGTGTAGTACGTAAGACAGATTTAATCTCGTACCTGGTGTGGTGTGTTGGAGCTGTTGATGCCTTCGTTGACTCAAAGTTTGTTGCACACATGTACTGACACTTATAGGTTTTTAAATCATGCTCCATACATAGAACAGAAACATGGCACTGTGTATGTGTGAAATAAAAGATAAATTACATTCACATACCAGGTGATAAATGTTGCATATCTCACTGCCATGTATGCCACTGAGTTTTCATCCAGTAATTCTATCAGTTCTGCTGGAACCTGCAAATACTTAATCTGCCATACTTAGAAAGCACTCGATTCTCCAAGCATTCACTCAATATGCTGACACAACAAAAAGATTCACACAATTATAGCTTTTGGCCAATAAGGCCTTTATCAGCAACAGATACACATACATATGCGTGCAAACGCAACTTGCACACACGCCTGCAGTCTCAGAAAACTGAAACCACATTGCGAGCAGCAGCTCCAGTGGCAACTGGGTGGTGCTAAGGAGGAGGCTGGGGCAAGGAGGGGGTGGGATAGTATGGTGGGAGTGGCAGACAGTGAAGTGTTGGAGTTTAGACAGAGGACAGGAGAGAAGGTGAAGAGGGGTAAGTACCAGAAAGAAGAGAAATATAAAGAAATTAAAAGAGACTGTCAAACAGCTTTGCTGTTACAAGCAACATGAATGCAGGTATACCTTTATCAAAAAGTTTTACCTGTTTTGTGTTACCATGTATGTATTTCAGTGCCTTATGCATACTCTCCAGGTGCATGTCTGTGTTGAGCCGGTTCGCATCCTATGACAATATGCCCAACACTTCACATCTTTTTCATAATACATCTGGAAATAGTGACCAAATTCTGATGTCTCTGAATCGCTGTTGAGTTTCTGAAGTGCTTTTATCAACGATTCCTGAAACACGGCAACGTCTCTTACCTGCATTAATGTCTTAAGGAGTTTGTACACCTCATTTCTCTTGTCCAAATTTCAATTTTGCTGTTAATATTGGTCCTCCAGGCTCTGTCGACATGCCAGGTACAGAAAAGTTTCATTTCAGGAGGTCCCATTGATTTGTTCCAAGCAGTACTATATGATTCTGCCAAAACTGTCCAGAATACTTTTGGGGAAATCTGTTCAACCTGAAACTTAACACAATTGAAAAATATACTCAAAACATGAGAGTCATACCTGTTAGATATGAGGAAAGCACACAGAAATCCTTGCCTCATATCACCCAATACAAGTAATGTTGTAACTTCAAAATAATAGCCATTTAGGCCATGAGTTCCATCAACACAAATCCAATCACTTCCGTATTTTGCTTATATTTTGGCTTGTACGTCGTTCATTATAATTAACACAAAGTCTTCACTTCTTAGCGCAGGGTGTAGATCATTAATTGTTTCTTGAGGCTTATAGAACAGTATACATTAATTGTCACTTTGCTGCACTTCTTGCACCCAAGCTTCAACGCTGATCACACCATTTGTATGTCTGACTGACTTTGAAGACAGTTTATATGCAGCTGCAAATTCTGCATCATTGTAAGATGCACTTTCTCAAAATTTGAATTGTGCACCATTTCTTCAATTGTTTGGAGGACAGTAGGAAATGAGATTCATGTAGCAATGTCTTCAGCTATCTTCATCCATTCTTTTTCTGTCAGAGGCAGATGACTTAGGTCCAGATCCTGACCAACATGAGTGGACACAAAAGTAACATGGCATTTTCCTTCCTTGTATTAGATTTTAATGTCTGCTGGGCACTTTCCATTGATTTTGTTACTCCTTGTCAATTTTAGATGTCTGCTCCCATCACCTTTGGAGATAAAATGACCTGAGCGATGGCAAACATGACAACATTTGGTGCCATCATTGTAAAATTTAGTGCCACAGCTTTTAATGAATTTGGAATGTGTAGCACATTCCATTTCGTCTTTCCATTTTAAAAATTCTTCTTCACTGGAGAATTCTAAGGCTTCTGGTTTCACACATAAGGCACGTACAGGCTAGAAATGATCCATCCAGTACTTTTTAGAATCGGTTTCATAATGCACACATCATGCTGTACAGTGGTTCCACTCATATCTTACATGCCATCAGTGATGTGTAATGATTGAGACAGAGAAGTCACAGAGAGAGAATTTAGTATCAAGGGACCCACAAGGATCTGTATTGAGCCCATTACTTTCCTCATTATATGTTAATGATGTGTCGAGTGTTGTCTCCCACTGTGAATATGTTTTATATGCTCATGACCTGCAGTTATACGTAAGTGCAAGCCCAACAAATCTTCACTCAGCCATCCAGAAAGTAAATGCTGACCTACTTGCCTTATCACAATGGATGCAGAACACTTCATTCACTACAGAAATATAGAAAGATATTTCCTCTCGAACTTAAAAAGAAACCTGTAGAATCACTAATACTCCCCTAGTTGGTTATGGTGATCCTATTTTCCGAGGATTTTTGTGTGAGAGCTCATGTCAGCTGGAACTGATGAAAAATGCTTCTGAGATACATTTGTGACTTACACTATTTCTACCATATCACTCCTATGAACAATTATCATGGCTATGTGCCTATAGACATAGAGATCATCATACACTGTGTTTGCTGCATCGTTCAGATGTTCAAATGTGTGTGAATTCCTAAGGGACCAAACCTTTGAGGTCATCGGTCCTTAGAGTTACACACTACTTAAACTAACAACACACACACCCACGCCCAAGGGAGGACTCGAACCTCCGGTGGGAGGGGCCATGCCATCCGTGACACGGCGCCTCAAACTGTGTGGCCACTTCACGCGGCTTGCTGCATCATCTTCTCAATCATTGCACTCCTGCCTATTTATCTTCAAGTCTTACACTGCTGTCTGAACAGCACAGCAGATATACTCATTCTCAATAAAGTAAAATCCTCTCTGTGTCACTACACAGCACTGCCATTTTCTCTAAATTATTTTCTGTATGAGGATCCTGACTTTGGAACAATCTTCCTCAAAAGACTGGAGAAATAAAATCATTTCAAACTTCAGAAGAGAGCTAATGACTCACTTCCTATCACAACAGTAAAGTATCTCTTCTTGCAACTCACTCTCGTCAACCCTCCCTCCCCCTTTACTTTTCCCTTCTCATGTCTACAGAGTTCTCTGTTGATATTACCTTCTTTTCTATAAGCCATTGTCACTTTAATTTCAACGCTGTCCTCCTCCATTATCCCTTCCACTTCTTCTAATACCAAGGAAGGCTTCAAAAGCTCCAAACTAATCAATATCATTCATAATGCCTCTGTTATTTTATTATTCTTATCACTATAACATTATTATTACGTTTTTCCTTTCTCAGATGTTATGTCTGGTTAAAAATGGAAAGTGATATGGACCTTCATCAAGTGTGGCTTCCTTTTAACTGTACGGTATATGTTACATTGCATTTAGGAACTTTCGGGTAATTGAACATGTATCAATAATTACAGATTGTAGTTATATATAACTTGTAACCATTGATGCCACTTCCTTATACACAAATATTCGGCACGTCCAGGGCCTCGCTGCGATGGAGCATTTCCTTTCACGCCGATCACCTGCCACCCTACCTAAAACCTCTTTCCTCATCACCTTAGCCAGCTTCATCCTGACCCACAACTTCTTCACTTTTGAAGGCCAGACATACCAACAATTAAAGGGAACAGCCATGGGTACCAGGATGGCCCCCTCGTACGCCAACCTATTCATGGGTCGCTTAGAGGAAGCCTTCTTGATTACCCAGGCCTGCCAACCCAAAGTTTGGTACAGATTTATTGATGACATCTTCATGATCTGGACTCTCAGTGAAGAAGAACTCCAGAATTTCCTCTCCAACTTCAACTCCTTTGGTTCCATCAGTTTCACCTGGTCCTACTCCAAATCCCATGCCACTTTCCTTGATGTTGACCTCCACCTGTCCAATGTCCAGCTTCACACGTCCATCCACATCAAACCCACCAACAAGCAACAGTACCTCCATTATGACAGCTGCCACCCATTCCACATCAAACGGTCCCTTCCCTACAGCCAAGGTCTTCGTGGCAAACGAATCTGCTCCAGTCCGGAATCCCTGAACCATTACACCAACAACCTGACGACAGCTTTCGCATCCCGCAACTACCCTCCTGACCTGGTACAGAAGCAAATAACCAGAGCCACTTCCTCATCCCCTCAAACCCAGAATCCCCCACAGAAGAACCACAAAAGTGCCCCACTTGTGACAGGATACTTTCTGGGACTGGACCAGACTCTGAATGTGGCTCTCCAGCAGGGATACGACTTCCTCAAATCCTGCCCTGAAATGAGATCCATCCTTCATGAAATCCTCCCCACTCCACCAAGAGTGTCTTTCCACCGTCCACCTAACCTTCGTAACCTGTTAGTTCATCCCTATGAAATCCCCAAACAACCTTCCCTACCCTCTGGCTCCTATCCTTGTAACCGCCCCCGGTGTAAAACCTGTCCCATGCACCCTCCCACCACCACCTACTCCAGTCCTGTAACCCGGAAGGTGTACACGATCAAAGGCAGAGCCACATGTGAAAGCACCCACGTGATTTACCAACTGACCTGCCTACACTGTGATGCATTCTATGTGGGAATGACCAGCAACAAACTGTCCATTCGCATGAATGGACACAGGCAGACAGTGTTTGTTGGTAATGAGGATCACCCTGTGGCTAAACATGCCTTGGTGCACGGCCAGCACATCTTGGCACAGTGTTACACTGTCCGGGTTATCTGGATACTTCCCGCCAACACCAACCTATCCGAACTCCGGAGACGGAAACTTGCTCTTCAATATATCCTCTCTTCCCGTTACCCACCAGGCCTCAATCTCCACTAATTTCAAGTTGCCGCCACTCATACCTCACCTGTCATTCAACATCATCTTTACCTCTGCACTTCTGCCTTGACTGACATCTCTGCCCAAACTCTTTGTCTTTAAATATGTCTGCTTGTGTCTGTATATGTGTGGATGGATATGTGTGTGTGTGTGTGTGTGTGTGTGTGTGTGTGTGTGTGTGTGTGTGCAAGTGTATACCCCTAAGGTAAGTCTTTCCGCTCCCGGGATTGGAATGACTCCTTACCCTCTCCCTTAAAACCCACTTCCTTTCGTCTTTCCCTCTCCTTCCCTCTTTCCTGATGAGGCAACAGTTTGTTGCGAAAGCTTGAATTTTGTGTGTATGTATGTGTCTGTCTGTGTTTCTATCGACCTGCCAGCGCTTTCGTATGGTAAGTCACATCACCTTTGGTTTTTAAATATATTTTTCCTGCGTGGAATGTTTCCCTATATATATATATATATATATATATATATATATATATATATATATATATAAAAGATGAGGTGACTTACCAAACGAAAGCGCTGGCAGGTCGATAGACACACAAACAAACACAAACATACACACAAAATTCAAGCTTTCGCAACAAACTGTTGCCTCATCAGGAAAGAGGGAAGGAGAGGGGAAGACGAAAGGAAGTGGGTTTTAAGGGAGAGGGTAAGGAGTCATTCCAATCCTGGGAGCGGAAAGACTTACCTTAGGGGGAAAAAAGGACAGGTATACACTCGCACACACGCACATATCCATCCACACATACAGACACACCCTTAAAACCCACTTCCTTTCGTCTTCCCCTCTCCTTCCCTCTTTCCTGATGAGGCAACAGTTTGTTGCGAAAGCTTGAATTTTGTGTGTATGTTTGTGTTTGTTTGTGTGTCTATCGACCTGCCAGCGCTTTTGTTCGGTAAGTCACCTCATCTTTGTTTTTATATATAATTTAATGATATCAATATAATAGAAGGAAACATTCCACGTGGGAAAAATTATATATAAAAACAAAGATGAGGTGACTTACCGAACGAAAGCGCTGGCAGGTCGATAGACACACAAACAAACACAAACATACACACAAAATTCAAGCTTTCGCAACAAACTGTTGCCTCATCAGGAAAGAGGGAAGGAGAGTGGAAGACAAAAGGAAGTGGGTTTTAAGGGAGAGGGTAAGGAGTCATTCCAATCTCGGGAGCGGAAAGACTTACCTTAGGGGGAAAAAAGGACAGGTATACACTCGCACACATGCACATATCCATCCACACATACAGACACAAGCAGACATTGCGAAAGCTTGAATTTTGTGTGTATGTTTGTGTTTGTTTGTGTGTCTATCGACCTGCCAGCGCTTTCGTTCGGTAAGTCACCTCATCTTTGATTTTATATATAATTTTTCCCACGTGGAATGTTTCCTTCTATTATATATATATATATATATATATATATATATATATATATATATATATATATATATATATATATATATATATAAGTTTGGATGTAGCTGTATTGCATTGATGTACTGGTGGATATTGTGTGGTATGACTCCTGTAGTTGATAGTATAATTGGTATAATGTCAGCTTTATCCTGATGCCACATGTCCTTGACTTCCTCAGCCAGTTGGATGTATTTTTCAATTTTTTCTCCTGTTTTCTTCTGTATATTTGTTGTATTGGGTATGGATATTTTGATTAGTTGTGTTAATTTCTTCTTTTTATTGGTGAGTATGATGTCAGGTTTGTTATTTGGTGTTGTTTTATCTGTTACAATTGTTCTGTTCAAGTATAATTTGTATTCATCATTCTCCAGTACATTTTGTGGTGCATACTTGTATGTGGGAACATGTTGTTTTATAAGTTTATGTTGTAAGGCAAGCTGTTGATGTATTATTTTTGCTACATTGTCATGTCTTCTGGCGTATTCTGTATTTGCTAGTATTGTACACCCACTTGTGATGTGATCTACTGTTTCTATTTGTTGTTTGCAAAGTCTGCATTTATCTGTTGTGGTATTGGGATCTTTAATAATATGCTTGCTATAATATCTGGTGTTTATTGTTTGATCGTGTATTGCAATCATGAATCCATCCATCTCACTGTATATATTGCCTTTTCTTGGCCATGTGTTGGATGCGTCTTGATCGATGTGTGGCTGTGTTAGATGATACGGGTGCTTGCCATGTAGTGTTTTCTTTTTCCAATTTACTTTCTTCGTATCTGTTGATGTTATGTGATCTAAAGGGTTGTAGAAGTGGTTATGAAATTGCAGTGGTGTAGCTGATGTATTTATATGAGTGATTGTTAGTTTCTGCACGTTCTAGAAAGAATTTTCTTAAATTGTCTACCTGTCCATAATGTAGGTTTTTTATGTCGATAAATCCCCTTCCTCCTTCCTTTCTGCTTAATGTAAATCTTTCAGTTGCTGAATGTATGTGATGTATTGTATATTTGTGGCATTGTGATCATGTAAGTGTATTGAGTGCTTCTAGGTCTGTGGTACTCCAATTCACTACTCCAAATGAGTAGGTCAATATTGGTACAGCGTAAGTATTTATAGCTTTTGTCTTGTTTCTTGCTGTAATTTTTTTTTAGTCTTTGACTATATTTTTCTTTTAGTTCTTCTCTAATATTTGTATTATCTATTCCTATTTTTTGTCTGTATCCTAGATATTTATAGGCATCTGTTTTTTCCATCGCTTCTATGCAGTCGCTGTGGTTATCCAATATGTAATCTTCTTGTTTAGCATGTTTTCCCTTGACAGTGCTATTTTTCTTACATCTGTCTGTTCCAAAAGCCATATTTATATCATTGCTGAATATTTCTGTTATCTTTAGTAATTGGTTGAGTTGTTGCTGCCAGTAGTTTTAGATCATCCATGTATAGCAAATGTGTGATTTTGTGTGGGTATGTTCCAGTAATATTGTATCCATAATTTGTATTATTTAGCATGTTGGATACTGGGTTCAGAGCAAGACAGAGCCAGAATGGACTTAATGAGTCTCCTTGGTATATTCCACGCTTAATCTGTATTGACTGTGGTGTGATATTATCTGGATTTGTTTGGATATTAAGTGTGGTTTTCCAGTTTTTCATTACTATGTTTAGGAACTGTATCAATTCAGGATCTACTTTGTATATTTCCAATATCTGTAGTAACCATGAGTGGGGTACACTATCAAAAGCTTTTTGGTAATCAATGTATGCGTAGTGTAGCGATCTTTGTTTAGTTTTAGCTTGATATGTCACCTCTGCATCTATTATCAGTTGCTCTTTACATCCTCATGTTCCTTTGCAACAGGCTTTTTGTTCTTCATTTATAATTTTGTTCTGTGTTGTATGTGTCATTAATTTCTGTGTAATGACTGAAGTTAATATTTTGTATATTGTTGGTAGGCATGTTATGGGGTGATATTTTGCTAGGTTTGCTTGATCTTTAGGTTTCAGATAAGTTATTCCATGTGTAAGTGTATCGGGGAATGTGTATGGGTCTGCAATGTAACTGTTAAATAATTTAGTTAGATGTTAATGTGTTGAGATGAACTTCTTTAGCCAGAAATTTGCCATTTTATCTTTTCCAGGGGCTTTTCAATTGTGAGTAGAATTAATTGCTTGGGTGACTTCATGTTGCAAAATTATCACTTCAGGCATTATTATTATTATTATTACTTTTTATTAATAATCCAAATTATTAGCATTGAGTTTGTTGTGTCTTAACTTATTATTATAATACATTATTTTATCATCATTATCAATGTTACTTTCAGTTATTATTTTGATTAATAATGCAAATTATTATTATTGTGGGTTCTGTGTAATATTGTTTGTATGTGTTGTTCCTGGTCATATGTAAGTTAGTGCCTTAAGCATCTAATCTAGTCAGGCTAAATAAACCATAAATAAATATATTTGGGAATTTTGTTGCAAATACTTCAACAATTAACTGATAAAATTTGTCAAAGTGTCTTCACTCTGAATGCGGTCTGATTTTGTTATCTGCATATCAACTGATGAGTGTTCATCAGAGTATCTCAGACTACCATCTAGCCTAAAAACCACCATGTGCACCCCGCAAGTACTTACCTCACTGAGTAGCTGCTCCCTTTGTGTAGTGTACCCTGACCTGTCAAGGAGAGTCCTACAATTATCCACCCAATAATGCAGATCCAGCCAGGACTGTCAGACTCAACAAAGCCTCTGGCCGAGATTGTCCACTCAGCTCCAGACCGTAGGACCCCAGTCAACTCTGGAAACTATGGTGCAAATCATGAGCTGTGCTTGCACTCCATATGTGAGGCCAGCAGCCTCCACCAGTCATCTGTATGAACTGAGGATGACCTCAGAACCCTTGAAAAAGGCATTGTCAGAACTGATGCCACTCTTTGCAGATGACTGCACCCTGCAAGCTCGATAGCTACAGGCAAAGCCACGACATCTCGGATGAGGCTCCCTGACAGACATATCAAGTGTCAGTGTACACCATTTTCCTAAACCTGCAAAAAAATAATAATGTATGAAAATGTACTGTAGCTTGTTTGATGCATCAGTGCATTTGTCACAAGCAACTGGAGTTGAGTAAAATAGTGTAAATAGCAGACTAAGTGATAAGTGTGAAATGGTATATTGAGACTTACTTAACATACTTGTAGATAGAATGTTAGGGACACAGATTATTAATAACAACAACTTTTTCATTTATGGTCTTGTGGTGGTATGAACTAACATTTTCTTTTCTTTTCTTTCTTTTTTTCCAGCTGTATGGAATTGAATTCTCACAAGCTTTTTGCTGAGTACTCATAAACCGATGTCAGATGGTAACTGACTCTCATACCATCTGCGACCTCATCCACAGCCATGTTGCCAGCAATATCATTAAGATGGCTGCAATATAATTGGATAGATAAGATGATCTACTCACCAAGCTGGTGGCAGCAGAAACTATGTATAAAGGATATAGAAATGTGGAAGCTTTCAGAGCCATTGGCTCCTCCTTCTAGCAGAAGATTTGAAGGGAAAGAAAGAGAACTGAAATGGATAGATTTATGGAAAAGTTGCCCAAAACCCTAGGTCAGAGGAGACTTACCAGACAGGATGAGAAGGAAAGACTGATCCTTGGTGCCTGCACTGCATGAGATTTGAAAACCTGGGAGCTTAATGATGGAATATATGGTAATCAGCAAGACACAATTTACTGAAAAAAAAGAAAAAAATCATGCTGAGTCAATATGAGCTGAAAGCTAAGTGCATCGTACATGATAGGCATATATGGGAGGGGGAAGATAGTGGAGAGGTGTGGGGGGGATAGACAGCCTGCAAAATGAAAGGGGAGCAATGAAAAGGAATAGTTACTGAGAATATATTCTGAGAACACTATGATGCTATTTTACTTTTTTAAGCTGATATTTCTCGTTGATTCAGTAAACAAATCAAATGGATCCCATACTATGTATTTATATGTCCAAAAGTAATAAATAAAGTAGACTGATTGTTGGCTTTGGTGTCCAGTGTCCAATGTTGTTGAATAAGTCAGTTTGGAGTCTGCTTGTTTCTATTAAATCATTGTCTTCCCACAGCAGCTGAGTGGTCAGGTTTGTTTATTTATTTATTTACATTTTCTTTGCGTGGAGCCGTCATAATGACGGCTTTTGCAAACGTCAGACTTAATACTATGGTTATATTTATATTATATATTCTGTAGCTGTTGCTACTTATGTCAATTTTTTACATTTATCACATTACAACTGATATGCTAATGCCTCATGTTACAATCACTATCTTAAAATTCATTGAAAGAATATAAACATTTTTCCATTAGAAAAGATTTTAATTTTGTTTTAAAAACATTTCCCATGTACGTTCTTAGAGAGTTTGGTAGCTTGTTATACCAAATCAAACCACTGATATATGGACTTCTATCAGTCAGTTTTAATGTTGTTCTGTTAATGAAATAGTTACACTTTGTTCTAGTGTTGTGATCGTGTACATCACTGCCCTTGATAGCTTCTGTTGGTTGACTTACAAAAAATACAAGTATTTTGAAGATGTACAGAGAATATATTGTCAGATATTCGTGCTGCACAAACACTTCATGAGATGAATCTCTATGTCCCATCCCATGTATAAGTCTTATTGCTCTTTTCTGTAGTAGCAGTCGTAGTATTCTTTTTAAATGTGCATCTGCTGCACAGCCCCATAGTTCAATTCCGTAATTGAGAAAGGGGTAATGTGTTCCATAATATATTAATTTCAGTGCTTGGCTAGGAACTATCTCTGCGAGCTGCCTGAAGAGATATATGGCACTACTGACTTTTGCACATACGAAATTAATGTGGTATGTCCACCGCAAATTTTCATCAACATATACACCCAGGAATTTACAGTTACCATTTTCTGTTGCAGAGATGTTACACACCCAATCGATATTGTCATGATTAGAACTGCCAGTTTTAAATGTCAGTAGTTGAGATTCGGTGACATTCACCTTGAGTCCCTGATCATTGAAGTATTTTGTTACTTCTGTTACACCACTAGTAGCAAGAGATTCTAGCTCTTTGGATTCACTCCCATAGAATAATATTGACGTGTCATCTGCATAGCTTACAATATGGTAGTTAATGGGTTGTGCAATGTCTTTAATATATATATAAGGAAGTGAAAGGGTCCAAGGATTGAGCCCTGTGGTACACCTTGTAATACAGGTTCACTGGTGGACTGGGAGTTCATGATTTTATTATCTAGTTTGTGTGACAATTTAGTGCTTTGCTTACAATGCAACAGGTACGTGATTAGAAGATTCATGGTTTGATTCCCAATACTATAAAATTTTAGCTTTTTAAGAAGTACCCTATGGTTTACTATATCAAATGCTCTTGTCAGGTCCAAAAATATACCTGCAGTCTGCATCTTCTGGTCCAACAGACAGTAAACTTCATGGATGAACTGTGTAACTGCTGTGGTTGTACTTAGCTCTTTTCTGAAGCCATGCTGCGAATCTACAAGCAGTTTATGTTTTGTGGGAAAGGCACTTAGCTGAGAAAGGATAATGCTTTCAAATATCTTACTAAAAGTGGGAAATAATGATATTGGTCTATAGTTGGAGACTTCTTCCTTACTTCCCTTTTTATACACTGGTTTCACTACACTCATTTTTAGAACCGTTGGATACATGTTTTCTCGAATGCTGCAATTAATCAGGTGAGTAAGAGGTTTAGAAATTTCTTTTAAGCATGCTTTAGTAATAGCACTGGATACACCACCCCATTCGGATGAAAAATTTTTCTTTAGCATGTATGTTGTCCTGCGAACCTCCTGCTCATTCACTTTCACTAATTCAAATTCGGTACACTGGGTGAGATGGCACCGGATCTCTATCTGAGAATCTGTAATATGCATTGATTGTTCACCAGAAATGTATTAGTTATTAAAAATATTACATATATTATCTGGGTTTTTTATAATGTTACCATCATGTCTTATGCTGAGTGGTTCCATGTTCATCTTGTTGGGATCTTTTCGGTTTTTGAAAGACTTGCACCCAGCGAATGGTCTACCCAATAGGAGGCCCAAGTCACACGACATTTATTATTATTAAATCATTAAGTTTATTAATGGAGCCATCCTCCATAATCTCTTCATCCACAACATTACATCTATGCATCAGAATTGGCATTTTGAAAAACTTGTTATTGCACAACTTTAATAAATGTCTCAGAAAGAGCTTCATAGGATGTCACAAATCTAACTGAGTTACAGCTGCCAAGACCTGCGTTATGCAAATGATATTTTAGAAGGGTCATATCTCTTGATGCTTCTAGAACAACTGTTAGTTGAAAAAAAGGTCTAACTTGATTTCCTATTTAAAAATACAATTTATATATGATTTAGTGATTGTTTTTTGACATCGTTTGTTTAGTTAATGCTTTTTAAGACAGATGGTTAAGGGTAAAGTGTTACAATATGTGCAATTTGTTATTCCTGTTGAAATGTAATATTGGTTTTGCTATTGTTTTGCAAAACAAAAAGTATTGTTTAACATAGGTTGCGATTGATACTAGGAATGAGTGTTAAAATTAACAACAAATATTACAGTTTGTTGCACTAGAATTTCTGACGAATTTGCAGAAACTAATTTTCATAACGTTTCTTAGAGTGGTAGAAAATATTGATGTATAAATAAAATTTGTAAATATAGAAAATGTTGAGAGAAATATGTTCATAAATATCCACCAAAATGGTTTATATAGTTTAAAAATGAAAACTAGTTCGGATATTGCCAAATTTGAAGGGTATCGCATATTTCATTTATTGGTAAAAAGATTACATTAGAACATCTTCCATTATACCATTGACATTAACGTAAATTTAGATTAGGTAGGTGGTAGGAACCAAGCACATATTGTAACACTAGCTCTCACCTGAGGAATTCTAAGAGGAGGGAGAATCCAGATGGCATTTATGGTGAAACAGGCACCAAAGTCCTCACTGTCAAGTTGTAGAGCATGTTCCGCAACAGGATATGTGTGTTGCGCATATACACACACTGTTTATGCACATTCATCATAACTGGTAACTTGGTGGTAGTCCTGCCAATACAGAAGGCCAAACAGTGCTTTCATAAGAGCAGGTACATGATGTGTCATTTCAAAAGTGGCTCTCCCTTCAATATTATATTGTTGTGACAGTTACAGTGCTGGCATACGTGATGGTATGAGGGTGTGTAGAGCAAGCCTTACAGTGGGGACAGTCAGACGGGTAGGAGTCATAGGGTAAAGGAATGGGTGCAGCAGGCACACTGAGTCTGAGCAGGATATTGCAGACGTTGTGGATGCAACAAAAAGGTATTCTAGGTGTGGTGATTAAAATGTCAGACAGAATGGTCTTCATTTTAGGGCATGATTTTAGCAAGTTATAGCCTTGTCAAAGTAACTGATTAATACATTCAAGACAAGGATAGTACCGAGTGACAAGAGGTGTACTCCTTAGTTGTTTTTTGGAGTAATCAGCAGTACCAGGCAAAATGAAACAATGGAAAACCCTGGATGGAATGTAACAATATTATGAAAAGGATGGTTGCTACTCCCCATATAGTGGAGATGGAGAGTGTAATTAATTAAATTTAAAAAAAAATTTAATGATATCAATATAATAGAAGGAAACATTCCACGTGGGAAAAATTATATATAAAAACAAAGATGAGGTGACTTACCGAACGAAAGCGCTGGCAGGTCGATAGACACACAAACAAACACAAACATACACACAAAATTCAAGCTTTCGCAACAAACTGTTGCCTCATCAGGAAAGAGGGAAGGAGAGGGGAAGACGAAAGGAAGTGGGTTTTAAGGGAGAGGGTAAGGAGTCATTCCAATCCTGGGAGCGGAAAGACTTACCTTAGGGGGAAAAAAGGACAGGTATACACTCGCACACACGCACATATCCATCCACACATACAGACACACCCTTAAAACCCACTTCCTTTCGTCTTCCCCTCTCCTTCCCTCTTTCCTGATGAGGCAACAGTTTGTTGCGAAAGCTTGAATTTTGTGTGTATGTTTGTGTTTGTTTGTGTGTCTATCGACCTGCCAGCGCTTTTGTTCGGTAAGTCACCTCATCTTTGTTTTTATATATAATTTTTCCCACGTGGAATGTTTCCTTCCATTATATACATACATATATATATATATATATATATACATGTGGAATGTTTCCCTCTATTAATTTATACATATGATTATTTATATTATTCTAGTTTTTTTTTATAATTTTTGTTGAACGAATTCAGATGGATGGAAATATTTAAAAATTAGTGAGTGTATTCAAACCATGATAAGGTGTCATCAGACATATGCTCTGAGAATGTCATCTCTGTAAGGAGGTGGTTCGTGGGCCACGTTATTTCTGAGCTAAAATGAGATCAATACTGAAAATACAGTTTACATATAATGTTGAAACTTTAGGATCATGGATTAAACAAATAATGAAATCGCAATAGCATTAATTATAAATATAATTACTGAAGTGCACTATGCTACTTACATTGGGAATACAATATTAATCACTAGTGATATGTTGATTAGCCGCACGTCGGTATCGCGTCTGTGCACAGTGGAAATTTCCTTATATAATTACTGGTATGTGTGAGTATGCGCCCTGCAGTACGCAGTGACATTTTATAACATTAAAGAGTTTAAATTAGAGTGACCAGTCTAATGCACGAGGCTCTCCCTTGACTCCATTCCATAACAGATAACAGAAGAAGTAATTAACAAAAGACTAGACATCCTTTCTGTGTCTCACCAGCGATCACATGCGACCGCACTCAAGATAACTTGCATTGGCTTTCATGCTTTATTAAACAGGGTTCTCTGATTTAAAAAAAAAATAGATTTACATGCTGTGGCTAAGAATGTGCCTTTAAACCGCCCCCAAAGTTGTGAGGCAAAAGATCAAATCTTTAGACAAGCAACTTTCCCAAGTGGGATGGCAAAAATAAGAAAAATTATAAATAATAAATACTCCTCCAATTACTTACACATAACATCATATACAGATACATTATGATTGCATTTATTTACATTTTGACAAATAAAGTTCTTAGCCGGTCTTTAAGTTGCCGGATTATGTCCCTTTGTTGACCGTAGTCTGTTATTGTAGTTCAAGCGCACGCGGTTCACTGTAGGTTGGTTGCTGCCACATCGCGATCGTTGCTAGATATTCTGTCTCACAGAGTTGCCAGTTTCAGTCTCTGTTGCCATGCGTATATTCTCGGATGTATCTCTTCGCAATAACATTCTTACCAAAGTTCCTTGCAGGTAAGTACTTCATCACTTTGAAAAGAAAATATTTTCCATTGGCTTTCAATGTTCATTGTACTGGTATAGTTTATAATTTATTCATTTCTTGCATCCATTAGGTTCTCGTGCCATCAAGTCCATTTGTTGGTGTTATTGCAGATGTGATACAGGTTTGTATTGTCCATTAAAGTTCATTACAGTGCACCTTTTCCTCGATTTTAATGAAGGAAAGGGTTCGTTTTTGTCGTTGTTCACAGATCCGGTCGTATGTAAAAATTGAAGTACGTAATGTCAGGTGTGCCACAAGTGTTTTGTCCCAGAGAAGGCATGGAAATCACTTCCGACATCACAGTTTACTGATTTGGTTATCCAATGTTCTAAATAAAGGTTAGTGTTTGTCATCCGTTGAATTATTAGCATTTTGAAGTGTTCCATAAGTGGCTCCTCCGGTCGCTTGCATGGCATTACATAGTTAGTTTCTCATGTTGTTAGTGAGTGCGGGTGCACTCTGACGATAATTGTGTACGACAGCTTGCACTCGTTGTCAAACATAATTGGCATAATGTCTTTGTTCAGAGACGTTTGGACTGCAAATTTTACCTTATCACATCGTTGTCATTGTTCGCATTCACACACAAGACCTAACAACGCACTGGTTCATACATGCGAATAACTTCACACGTAGCCACACTGATCACATTGTGTTTGACAAAAGTTTCAATTTGTGGACATTTATATATTCCGGTCCTTTTCTACACTCTTGTCCTTATTGACAGGTATAGATCAATACATTGACATGGAAATAAAATTAAGAATACAATTACAACTATATTTCTCAGTCATTCATGTGAGGGTTTCATGTTAGACATGTACAATATTATTCACATTTCTCCTGTTTTGATCTAGTTTTCACAACTAAATAACATAATGAAATAAGTATCCTTTGTCGACTAGGTATAGAAAGAATTGTTTGCAAATCAAAAATTCAACAAATATATACAAGTTTAAATTCACCTGAAAATAGAGAATATAAGACAAAATACATCATAACTAGAGCACTGGACCCTGAGGCGCTTATTAAACTCAAATGTGACTGCATATCGAAAAGGAAATTTATTCAGTAAATCATAACCTAAGGTTACCATGCAATTAATCGGCCACTGTGTCATGTGTTTTTGTCTCAAATCGCTGTGCTCAAGAATTTCTATTTGTTCCGCAGGCATGCGTGTAAATTGGTGTCACAATCTACATGTCGTGCTGCAAACTTATTTAATACATGTGCCTTGCACAATCATATATATTTAATAACAAATAATAATACTTACCTTCTTCAGTCAGGCACATAAATATTAATTAAGTAATATTAGTATCCTCTGCCTGTCATTATTCAGTGCATTCCCTTAAAACTACTATTTACATGTAGTTATTCTGTGTTGCACTTTTTAATGTCTTTATTTGGACATAATCCTATAATCTTGTCATTTCTCCTGTTCTTTAGTAAGTACACTCCTGGATGCGGTATCCCGTGGATTATGTATGGACAGTCATAGAAAAGTCTCCACTTAGCATTCCCATGCATCCTTCCTTGCTACCCTCCCTGTTGCTTCATAACCTGGGTTGTGAGTAACTAAATCCACTTTCCCTTTCTTTCCCCTCTCTCCTCCCTGATGAAGGAACATTTATTCCGAAAGCTAGGAACGTAAATTTTCGGTTGTTTTTTTTGTGTATCTATCGGCTGTACTGAGCTGAGGTAAGTACTGGCCAGCCCCTCTCTCTCTTTGTTAGTATTTGTTTAACTTAATAATTTCTATATCCTCAAAATTGGCAATTATTCTTAGTGCAAAAGTTGCTAAACCTAGTCACTTTAGAAGATCCGAAATATGAATTTTCCAATTAAGATTCTCATCTATATGTGCACCCAAAATGTTAGTATGCTCTACCCTGTCTACTGACTTCTGCTGATGTGTTATATTTATTGAAGGAACTGTACTTTTTGCAGCAGAAAATTGGATTTACTGTGTTTCTTCCAAGTTTAGAGCAAGCTAATTTGCAGAAAACCAATTAATGACTTTTCCAAAGACCTTATTTGTATCATTTTCAATTGGACTTTTTGTACTGGATTAATAATGATGCTTGTACCATCAGCAAACAGTGTCAGTTCAGCTTCCTGTTTCAGATAAGAAGGGAGGTTGTTCACATATATCAAGAACAGAAGGGGACTGATGATTGAATCCTGTTGAACACCTAATGTAATTTAACACTAGTTAGATGAAGTGGTAAACTTATTTCAATTACTTGACCCATATAAGGAAACTTTTTGGTTCCTGTTCTGTAGGTGACTTAAACCACTCATATGCTATTCCATTTATACCATAGAATTGTAATTCCTATAACATAATGCTTTGGACAAGTCACAGAAAATTCCTATTGGTGACGTTTTACTATTTAAAGACTCTATAATGTGGACAGTGAAATTGTATATTGCTGTCTAAGTGGAACAGCGTTTTTGAAATCCGAACTGTGATTTACTAAGTATCCCATTACTGTTGAGATGGCTAACGATTATTGAGTACCTTACTTTCTCAAGGATTTCTGAAAATGCTGTAAGCAAGGATACTGGCTGATGATTATTGACATTTGAGGTGTCCCCCTTTTTGTAGAGAGGCCTGACAATGGGATATTTTAACCTGTCTGTGTGAGAGTGTTGCATACGCATGTGTGATTTCTTTTATTTTTTGGGGAAGGCTTTGGCCAAAAACTCAGTGTAAAACAATCTATTTCATGTGGCTGCCTGCAACTCAATGTGTCATCTTTACAGTGAGTAGCAATCTACCCTTTTCATAACTGTTAATAAACGAAAGTTGTTAATACTCATTTCTGTCTTCTAGAGGATAGAAACTTTCATTTCAGCTAAAACTTCCTGTTTAGCACAAGCTTTTGTGTAGCTAGTACATAATACAGGTGCTTCATTTTTTCTCCTTTCCAGCTATGATATATGTAAATTGGCTGTCAAAGTTGACTAGTAGATTTTTAAAACCAATCATTCTTGTACAAGGTATGAAACAATGCTAATTCTAGTTGTTCCATGCAATTATATTCATAGCACTGACTGCATCACAGCATTTAATTGTACTAATGAATGCCTGGTTACATTATAATGCTTTTACATGCATGGTCATTCTTACAGCTGTTTTATTGCTTTATGTGCAATAGTTCTTGTTTTAACTCTTCAAATAGTTCAGCACTGTTCGTGGAACAGATATGCACTCTGTCACCATCAGCCATAGTCAACAGCTGCAGTAGGTCTGATTCACAATTGTTGTTAATCGGCATTTTCAGTACAGTAATAATTTTGTCAATATATTTATGCAACAGAGGAATGGTGAATTTTCTTTAGTCATTAAACAACCTACTCACCAATGTTATAAACTGAAATGAGTGGCTGTAGTTTAATATCAAATGTATTTCCTTTTTCTCTTGTTTTTTCTTAATTACATTACTTTATTTCATTCTTTCCTGAATGATAAAGAACTCTTGACATTGACTGTCAGTTCGTTTTTCTTCTGGTGGACCAATATATCTTTCAAGTACCAAATGGTATATCCAAATGACTAGGCAACTTGATTCTAAAGTAGCATAACAATTTGATGTAGGTTGTAGGAATTTTATTATTTATGCATTTACTTTCATATGATATAATGATATGAGAAGCTGTGATGGACAGGTTCACTTACAGCCTTATGTTTGTTGTAATGTTACACAAGTTTTGTCATTTTATTCGATTGGTGCTACCAGGGGGATGAAACTTAAGTAGGGACTTTGAGTAACATCACCTTGGTTTGCTGCCAAACCATGTGAAGCACACATCATTTTCTTGTTAAGTAATTTAAAGTATTCAATATTGTTTTTGTTTCATAGTAAACAGAAGCTGGTTTCATTCCATTGCGTTCCTGGTTATTACTTCTTGTTTGTATTGCACTCTTTGAATCTGTGGTGTCGGTAGGTCATATTGACCATAGATAACAGTAATCTTTGGAACTCAGGTCACTCATTTGAGCCACCATGTTAATTGAGTCTGTTCTTATTTCTTGTACTGTGTGCATGTGTATGATAATTATCGAAATGTACATATGTGCAGATATTAGTGGGAACAGTTTATTCCTTATACCGCTATTTGTACTGACACGTACAATTACCCCACGCCTAACATAAATTATTTCACTCACATGTTACTGGGTGCTATAATCTTCAGTGCTATCGACTGTAACCATGCCTACCATCAGATTCCCGTAGCATCGGATGACATCCTTAAAACAGCTATTATCATGCCGCTTGGATTGTTCCAATACCACTTCATGCCATTTGGCCTAAGAAATGCAGCGGTGTTTCATTGACTCCATCCTACAACAGTTAGAGTTTTGCTCCGCACACCTGGACGGTACACTAACTTTCAGCAAGTCAGCTGAGGAACATGAAAATCATTTATCCAATGGCATTGAGGTCAACAAAGAAAAATTACAGCTGTGTCAGCCTTCCGTCACTTTCTTGGGTTTTGCAAAAACAGACATAATGTCTTATGGGATAACAGCAATCAGTGATTTTATAATGTTACTTAAAATCCGTCTTGATTGCAAAAATTTTTTTTGTTCATATGACGTAGCATGTGAAAGTTGTTGGATTTGGACGGGTTACTCCTGTAGCTGAAATATCAGATCTGAAGATGGTTCTGAATGAACCGAAACCGGTCATATGAATATAAAAAAAAAAAAAAAAAAATTGCAATCAAGACGGATTTTAAGTAACATTACTTTCTTGGGTCACATCATCTCCACTGACATAATACAGCCTCCCAAATCTCGTGTGCAAGCCGTCACTTCACTGCCGCCCCCGGGTACTTACAAAGAACTACGATGTTTCCTGGGCACAATAAGTTACTGCCGTCGTCACCTGCCTTCTGCCGCTGCCATGGAGGCCCCGCTGACAGTCTCGCTGTTGGGTAAACAGACTTCAGGACTCAAACCCGTTCACTGGACTGCACCCACGCTGGATGCTTTCAATGCATTAAAGACTTCTTTAGTTCATGCCGTGACACTCGCCCACCCTGACCTCTTGGCTCATCTGTTCATCACTACGGACGCCAGTGACATTGGAGTGGGAGCGGTACTACAGCAACACGAGATACACATGATTTCCCCTCTTCATTTCTTCTCTAAAAAGCTGTAACAGCTCAGAAGAAATTCTCCACTTTTGATAGAGATCTCCTTGTGGTCTACAAGGCTGTTCTTCATCCTCACAGATCACAAACCACTCACAGATGCTTTCTGCAATCCCCCTGCCCCCCGCCCACCCCGAGGACCTACCCTGTCGCTTTGATCTAGTCTCCCAATTGATAACCGACGTTCACTATATCAAATGTTGCCGCAGATCTATACTATTTCACGCATCATTGACTTATCCAACCTGGCCAATCTACAAGCCTCTGACGAGGAATCTCAAACTCTCCTCATGGACCCTCAAACACCCCTTGTGTTTACTAAAGCTAAATTCCCCAAAGTGTGGTGCGGCTCTTCTACCAGTACCTTAAGCCCGTTACTCCCCTCCCTGAGCCAGCAGGCCTTCGAACTCTGCATAACCTCGCTCACCCTGGTGTCTGCTCCAGTACGTGGCTCATCTCTGAGCGTTTCATTTGGAAAAATATAAAATGGGACTGTCAGACCTGGGCACACAGCTGTATCCCCTGCCAATGAAACAAAGTCAGCCGCCATACTGCCCCACCACTGGGCAAGTTCAACATCCCTCCAGGATGATTTCGTCATGTACATATCGATCCTCTTCCACCGTCATGGAGGGCCACAGATACATTCTATCCACAATTGACCACACATCCCGCCGAGTAGAGGCAGTCCCTTTACCTAACATCACTGCTGAGACTGTGGCCAAGGGTTTTATCTCCTCACGGATTGCTAGGTTCGGTTGTCCAACCACCACCACCACCACCACCACCACTGACCAAGGTCGGCAGTTTGAGTCTTCCCTGTTCACCATTTTATGTAACATCTGCGGCATAAAGAAAATTCACACCACAGCCTACCACCCACAAAGCAATGGGCTAGTGGAATGGTGGCACCGCGCTCTAAAAACAGCGCTCAGGTGCCACAACTGCCTCTGGTCTGAAGCACTTCCATGAGTACTGCTCAGCCTCCATTCAACTTTCAAGCCCAACTTACAGGGAACTATCTCAGAATTCGTTTCTGTGGAGAACCCCATCCTACCAGGGGAATTCATTCAGCCTCAAGTACCTGAAGACATATCCCCTCCCCTGATGTTATAAGTTGCATGCACACCCACTTCAAACATGCATGTCTGCACCCACCTACCAGCCACTCCCACCAGACACTTACTCCCATGTAATGCTGAGAGACAATTCGGTCTGACAACCTCTGCAACCATCTCATCTCGGCCCCTTTAAAGTCCTCCAGCAGGGCGATACAACTTTCGACATCAACGTCAAAGCCAGTCCTCAAACTGTTTTGTTACACCAACTCAAACCAGCATTCATGTACCACGATGTCCCTCTGCTGGCTCAGTCTGATCCTCCTAGTGACCCTCTTGCCAGTCTCCCTCCTGCTGTGCAGTCCAACAATGTATCTCCTTGGGCCACTACACTGTTTTATTCACCTGACACCTCCCTGTGACCTTTTGCGGGTTTCTCAGACACGTCACCCTCCACCTCGTGTGCAGGTTTTGCTGCTACCTCATCGACTATGGAGACACCCTCTCCCATAGTCATCCTGCTCTGCAATGTACCCCCACACCACGTGGACGACATTTCAGTCATCACTCTCGATGTTCGAGTTCTCATTCTACTCACAGACACCACAGCCCCGCCACCCAACAACCAGTTAAACATCAGTGTTGTGCATAGCCTCACCCTCCCTTGTGAGTGTGACCTGATGACAATTCGCGCCTTCATCTCACCGGACAGCTTGATCAGCATCTGGGCCTGCCACACCCCACCATCCGCCGTTCAACCCACCTGCTCTCAGGCTGGCCGCCACATCATCCACCCACGCTGGCTCAACGACTTCAAGGTGGACCTGCCTCCCATTGCTTTGCCTCCACATTCCGCCCCGGTAGGGGTGTAGGTCCTGGTTGTGTGGCTACCTGCAACATCGATGACCACATGGTCTTCCCTCAAGACTCATATGCAGTACTCCTTACTGCCAGGGGGTGGGGTGGGGCTGTGTGGCGTTGATAGGTCATATCGATGATAGACAACATTAATCTCTGGGACTCAGGTCGCTCATCCGAGCCGCCATTTTAATTCAGTCCGTTCTTATACCTTGTACTGTGTGCATATATTACTGGGGACAGTTTATTCCATACACCGCTACTCGTATCCTGTTCCCATAAATCGTATTGTAAATATGTTACTCCTACTCTGTCTGATTTTTGCTAATACCAGTAATATTGCAGGGGTAAATGATTCCACATTAGGTGGCAGTGGCCACAAGTGTGTGAATATATAAGTGCTTTCTGTCTCTGAACACGGCCTTTCAGTCAAAAGCTTAAATGTTTAATACTCTTTTCATTATACCTGTCTGCAGCTCACTGAGGTGAATAGCAGTCCATCTTTTTCATAATATTGTTCATATTGTGTTTGTGTTTTGATAAAATAGAAGCTACTTTAATCACATGATTTTCTGCGGGCTCATACATATTTGTTTCTGCTTACAAATCCATGTATGAACTGCTAAATTGTAAGTATATTACTCATATTCTACCTTATTTTTGTTTGTGTTCATTTCCATACTTTCTTGCATTTAATGTAGAACTCATTGGAGTGGGAGCATGATTCTAGTGCACCAACTTTTGCTAAAATGTATTGTTTTTAGTACTTGTCAGTAATGTGTGAAAAAATATTTGTAGCTGCTGTTGAATTTTTTAGTATTTGCGAGGAAGAGTTCTCTAGTCACTGAGACTACAAAACATAGTCTGTGGCAAAAAGCAATAGTATTCAAAGCAGAATTGCATAGTCATTCAATGACAAGATGTAAAAAAGTTAAATACCAATTTTGTCAAAAGCTTGCTAGCATGAAGTTCTCCATTAAATGTGAGAAAGTACAGAAGAATGGTGTGAACATAAAGTAGAAAATGCGCAACATATTATAACGCGTTTAAATCAAGTATTTCACATGCAGATTTGTACGCAGGAACAAATATATGTGAGCCCACAGAAAAGCAAGTGGTGAAACCAGCTTCTATTTTATATGAAACAAAAACAAATATTGAATCATTTACCCCACAAAATGTTATGGAACAGTGCAGTACATACAAAAAGTTGTAATCAGGAACACAGTGTGATGAAACCATCTCTCTTTGTCATGTCAGATGCTTGTTGGATTTTGACATGTGCTAACATGCAGTTATTCTTACATGATAATGGCCACATGATCAAAATTGTAATATTGGGATTAACAAATCAACAGTTTTACAGTCAAAAGGTGAACATATTGTCATTTACAAACCCTTTCATGAATGTAGGTCTCAACTATGAGAAGTTAATCTTTGTTTTTTTTATTGAGATTTCATGAATATATTACCTTGTACAGTCACAAAAAGATTTCCATGCATGCACTTAATCACTAAACTACAAAGCCCTCCAATAAAGTATAAATGAAAAATGTTATCATCTAATACTCATATTCTGTTTGCTGAATGACTCAGTTTGTGCTCTTCTACAACACGTTCCTCATTTATAATGTGACACTCCGGTCACATCCAATGACAAGGCCATTTCCCTTATTTATATTGTTTCTGTTAACTTTGTCAGTAGACACCTGCGAACAGTCTGTTGTAAAATTGAAATTGTGTGGTTTCAATAAAGAATAGAAACATGAAACTGTGTTTTATCATGATTTTCAAAGAATTACTTACAAATCATCACATCATCAAAATACTGTAGTTAAGTACTGAATTATTATTTTTTACTTTGCATTATAACTTATTTATTATTGTAGCTGGGGATGTCTGATTCTGCACTCGAGTAAAATGCTGGGTTGTTACAACTGAAGTGCAGCTGTCAGGGAGATCCAGTGTGGGCTGTAATTACCTTATGGTGGTGAATCTTGGTAGATACACTAATGGGATAATGCTGAACGAACTTAGATTGGGAAAAAATTAATTTCAATTTTGGCCACCAGGTGCAAATCTAATGCCATACAGCATTTTGTAGACATCTCCAGTGCTCGTATTGAACAAATTGTGTAAGAAGTGCTTAGTAATAAAATGACAATTATTCCCTTCTGTCTTGTTTGAACTTTTCTACTCATGTCTTGTTCCTAATCCACTTCATATGCAAACATGTCTATACATCTATCTTGCATTCACAGTGCCAGATTTGCACTTGGCAGCCAAAATCGGAACTTATTTTTTTCCAGAGTAAATCACTTCTGTATTTACGCATTATAATATCTACCAAGTTTTGCTGCCACATGATAAGTACAGCACACACTGGACCTCTGTGAGCAGCTGCATTTTAATTATAATCACCCAGTACTAGGGTGTTAAATTGTTCTTTAAAATCATTTATTTGCAAGATACTACACATGAATCTGTTGGATTGGGCCTAATTCCTAGTATTTCTCAACCTTACACTAACTAAATCATCATGACACAACATGCATTGTAATCGGCTTGTGTTAGCTGCAAATTGCATATAATATTTTGATGTGTGGATTTATGACATGTTGCTAAACATATAGACTGTAAATATGCTTCATTGGGCATTAAAAATTGTATGATACACTTTTACAAGAAGCAATGAATGTGGATAATAATATGCTTCATGTGCAGACTGTTGTATTACTATACAGTGTTGACGAAGAAGAATGAAGCAGTTGGAAGTAACGCCAGTGTGAATGTTTACCACAGTATTAGAGATCTGCATGTTTATGATGAAATTAAACAGAAAAGAGGTCAAGATAAGGAGATACATTTAACTCTTAATGCTACAGCAGTCGGTTGGAATTATAGATTGAAGAGCTTTGGGAGAAAGGAGGATCATAGCAAGGAATATGAAAGTAAAGTACAATTAGCAGAACTTTTAAAATCATTTTGCTACGTGTGCATTACAACATGTGAAGGTTGACTCAAAAGAAATAAAATTTTAGGTAGTAGAAAGTTTGCATACTTGCTTACTTAGAGCAAATCACTTCTTTATAATTGCCAATTGTCATGGTTTATTGAAGAATTTCTTTGTTCAATCTCCCACATGTAATTAGGCCACACACATTCTCATATTAATGTGCCAAATCTGCATGTTTGTAGCAGAAATGTGAATTAGGAGGTATTTGACATAACTTGTTATCAAGTTGCAAGAATGTCTTATTTTTTATTCAAGTACTGTTCCTGTCAGGACACAAGTGGAAAAGTTCTCAATTTTCTTTCTGTTAACAAGCTGTCTGTAGCATAAATTAGGCATGGAATTTCTGAAAAACAGAAAAGTTTAAGATTCTGTAGATTTATAACAGTTGTACACTCAATGAAAATTATGCAGTCTTCAAAATTAATGGTCATACGAAGAACCTAAGCTTTTCACACTGATGACAAGAACACAGATTTAAAATTCTGAAGCTATGGGGATAAAATACAGGGAGCAAAAGGCAGTGTACAGGTTGTGCACAAAGGGCGTTGCCATTACAAGAGTCAAAGGACATGAAAGGGAAGTGGTAACTGAGAAGGAGGAGAGACAGGGCTGCAGCCTATCCCAAATGTTATTCAGTCTCTACACTGAGCAGGCAGTAAAGGAAACCAAAGACAAATTTGGAGAGGGACTTACAGGTCAGGAAAGAAGAAATAAAAGAAATGTATTATGACAGTGAAGACTAGGGATGAAGGGCAGCTGAATGGGATTTGTAATATCTTGGAAATAGTTTATAAGAAAAGCATCAATTAATGTTGTTCTAAAATGTAGTAGGTTAGGAAATGAGACACAAAAAGTAGTAAATGAGCAGTAAAGTAGCTGACAATGGCTGTAGTAGAGAGTATATAAGGGGTGTCCCATGAGGAATGCAGTTTTTAAATTGAGCACCTTTTTCAGTTTGTTAGGTTGCCAGACATGAAATTTAGGCTACTGTTACCTGATGATATTGCGATTACTGACTGTCATTGTCAACTGGCATTTGTGTGTATTGTTATCAGCTAAAATAGAATGATACGTGATGGATCAACAATCCAGATTTTGAAAGGGCATTTCAAGTACATTGAATGCCATGCAGAGACCATTTGAAGACGTGTAATGTATGGTACCTGAAATGTGCCTAATGTGTCAACATTGCAGAGACTGGTAAGGAAATTTGAAGATACAGGATTGACAGGAAACATAAAATCACATGGATGTCCTCATTCTTGTCAACTGGTAGGGAATGTCTCGGTCATCGGTGTCCCACTGCTACAAGTGCAGTGAAGTGAATTCACCACCATCCACAATGGTGAGTCCTTCTGAGAAGGAATTTGCATTGAGTTTTAACAAAAGATCTGCATTTGCATTCTTTTATGATCCAAACAACACATGAGCTGAGGTCAATGGACAAGTATTTGCTGATTGGGTATTCACAAAACAAGAATTTCATAAAAAAATAATCTTCTGTGACAAGGCACCTTTCTAGCTTAAAGGTTATGTGAATAAGCAAAATTGCCGGGTTTGGGGCACAGAGAATCCTCACAAAGTCAGTGAGAAGCGTCTTTATCCAGAACAAGTCACTGTTTTGTGCAGGTTGTGGGCTGGCTGACTCAATGGGCCATACTTTTTTGAAGGCAAGATTGGAAATGCAGTGATAGTGACTGGTGATTGTTATTGCCAGATGATGACACAGTTTTTACGGGTGCAATTGCAAGGGCAAGAATTGAATGTGAAAGACATCCAACAGGATGAGGGCAACCTGCCACAATGCTTGTTGAAGCAACTAGGTTGCTAACAGAAAGATTTCCTGCTTGTCTCATCTTTGCAATGGCGATCTGAACTGGCCACTGGTGTTATGTGATATGACACCATATGACTGTTTTGTGGAGGCATGTCAGATCTTGCATTTAGTTGAACCATACCACACCTCAAAGTAGAAATTAGATATGTCATGGGTCAAATTTATGTGGAACTTTGCTCTAGAGTCTTCCAAAATTTTGTCCAAAGAATGAATGTGTGTGGACAAAGCCATGGATGACATTTGCCCAATATTTTGTTTCGTGTTTAACTGTAATCTTTGTTAATACAAAACACACAGTAATACTAGTAATTTTCAAATAAATTAGGTGCTTTGTTATTCAATTAGAAATTGTGTTCTTTATGTAACACACTATATAAGGAGCAGTCAAATGAGAACTGAACACCTGACATGACAGAATCATGGAGTGGTTCCATTCAAAAGCAGTCATCACACAAATTAAGATATTTATCCCACTGGGAGATGATACTGTCAATCCCTGTTCTGTAGAATGCTGTCAGCCACTGATGGATCCACAACAGCACCCCACTCCTTGTCCAGGTGAAGCCTACATCCATGCATGTCTTTCTTCAGACTGCCAAAGATGTGAGAATCACACAGTGAAAGATTGAGGCATTATGGAGGATGTTGGTTGGGAAACATTACAAGTCGCTGAAGTGTAGCCTTTCTACAATTCACAATGTGGCAGGTGGGCATCCTCATGCATTAAGGTCATCATGGTCTTAACAGAACTTGTGTGAACAGTTTTGGGTTGCTTTGGTGGGGGAGACGTGCAATGTTTCCACTGTTGGCTTTGCCACTTTACCTTAGGCTATTGGAATCCTGTCAGGTGGAATCGTCCTGTTGCATAATAATGCTTGCCCACATGCTGCCAATTGGATGAAGTGTATGCTTCTCTGATTTTGCTGGGAAATGCTGCATCATCCTCCATACAGCCCAAATCTTTCTCCGTGTGATTTTCATATCTTTGGTTATCTGAAGAAAGAAAGCTATGCATGAATGTCAGTTTCTGTTGGAAGAGGGAGTGCTAAAGTGATAGCAGTTGTGGAATCATCAGCAGCCATTTGCCTTCCTCGAAACAAGAGTTGATCATCTTATCACCCAGTGAGGTAAATGCCTTAACATGTGCAGTGATTACTTCTGAATGGAACTGTTCCATGGTCCACTTGTGGTAAGTGTTAGGTCGTTATTTGAGTGCCCCTCATAAAATGCAGGACTGTTATAGCACAAAAAGCATTTCTGGAAAAAGGATTTCATTAATATCTAATATAAATTTAAGTGTTAGGAAATAGTTGCTGAAGGTAATTGGGGTAATGCCGTGTAGAAGTGAAATTGGATGATAAGCAGTTCAGACAAGAATAGAATGCTAAAAATTTGATGGCTGGATTGAATAAACACTGGGAAGCAATTGAATCAATATGGGGGGAAAAAAGATATTTGTGGTACAACTTCATGTAAAAAAAAAAATAATAATAATAATAAATAGGACACATTCCAAAGCACTGAGGATTTCTCAGTTTGGAAACATATGTAAGTTGCAGCAGTCATGTAGATATGAAGAGAACTTCAGAGAATAGACTAATGTGAATAGATGTATCAAACCTGTTTTCTGCCAGGAAACCACAACAGGAAGATCCTAATATATGCTACAAGGAAAAAAAATGCAAAACTCGAAAGGACTCTATTCAGTGGCACTTGGGTATAGCAAGTGCGTACTGAGGGGTTTTAGTGTCAGTTATTCATTCATTGTAGTCATGATGCTCATGAGGGCTGTCTGTGCACCCTCTCTTTTGATTCTGCAGGCTGTCTGTCGGGGAACATACTTTTTCTCCAGAGCTTGCAAGGACCATTGCCAAGTTGCAACAAACAGCCCAAGATGCTTTGGGGCAATGTATCACAGGATGCCATTTGGCACCTTTATGATCATCTATGTGTGTGAGAATATACACCTGCATTGCCATCAGAGAGTGGTGTGCATTGTAGTGATGTGACAGGACACACTTCACTGTGACACGTGTTTCATTTGACCTGAATTACAATGATGTCACAAAAAATTACCATTTCTTTGAGGGTGTTGTAGTTTCCTTTTTCAGCAGAGTACATGGTACGCATTTCATTGTAACCTGTCTAGTTTAGTAAATAAATCACCTTCCTTGAGAAGGATCTCAATATTTACTTATTTTCTGTTTATTGTTGTTACTAAGATTAATGAAAGGCAAACCTACGTTTCTAGCATTTGTAGACTTAGAGAAAGCTTTTGACAATGTTGACTGGAATACTCTATTTCAAATTCTAAAGGTGGCAGGGGTAAAATACAGGGAGCGAAAGGCTATGTACAATTTGTACAGAAACCAGATGGCAGTTGTAAGAGTCGAGGGACATGAAAGGGAAGCAGTGGTTGGGAAGGGAGTGAGACAGGGTTGTAGCCTCTCCCAGATGTTATTCAATCTGTATATTGAGCAAGCAGTAAAGGAAACAAAAGTTCAGAGTAGGTATTAAAATCCATGGAGAAGAAATAAAAACTTTGAGGTTCACCGATGACATTGTAATTCTGTCAGAAACAGCAAAGGACTTGCAAGAGCAGTTGAACGGAATGGACAGTGTCTTGAAAGGAGGATATAAGATGAACATCAACAAAAGCAAAACGAGGATAATGTAATGTAGTCAAATTAAGTTGGGTGATGCTGAGGTAATTAGATTAGGAAATGAGACACTTAAAGTAGTAAAGGAGTTTTGCTATTTGGGGAGCAAAATAACTGATGATGGTCGAGGTAGAGAGGATATAAAATGTAGACTGGCAATGGCAAGGAAAGCGTTTCTGAAGAAGAGAAATTTGTTAACATTGAGTATAGATTTAAGTGCCAGGAAGTCTTTCCTGAAAGTATTTGTATGGAGTGTAGCCATGTATGGAAGTGAAACATGGGCGATAAATAGTTTGGACAAGGAGAGTATAGAAGCTTTCAAAATGTGGTGCTACAGAAGAATGCTGAAGATTAGATGGGTAGATCACATAACTAATGAGGAGGTATTGAACAGAAATGGAGAGAAGAGGAGTTTGTGGCATGACAAGAAGAAGGGACCGGTTGGTAGGACATGTTCCAAGGCATCAAGGGATCACAAATTTAGCATTGGAGGGCAGCATGGAGGGTAAAAATTGTAGAGGGAGACCAAGAGATGAATACACTAAGCAGATTCAGAAGGATGTAGGCTGCAGTAAGTACTGGGAGATGGAGAAGCTTGCACAGGATAGTGTAGCATGAAGAGCTGCATCAAACCAGTCTCAGGACTGAAGACCACAACAACAAGTATATGCTACAGGTCAAAAGTATTCGATCACCCACGAAAAAAGCTGTACACTTTATTTTAATTGACAACTTCACTCTTCAAACTAAATAGGCAAACAAGACAAATATTTTCTCTCTCTGTCATTAAGTACCCTTCGTGCTAAGAACAGCTGCACAGACTGTTGGCATTATGGAGATAATATTTTTGCAGAGATTACAGTCCAATACATCAGTAATCCATAGATTTTCAACATTAGATGACCTCAGTTCTCTGATCTCCCTGCCGTGTTCATCCCAGTGGGTGAGGTGGTGCACTGGTTAGCACACTGGACTCGCATTCAGGAGGACAACAGTTCAAATCCGTGTCCAGCCATCTTGATTTAGGTTTTCTGTGATTTCCCTAAATTGCTTCAGGCAAATGTCGTGATGGTTCCTGTGAAAGGGCACAGTTGACTTCCCTCCCCATCCATCCCTAATCCAAGCTTGTGCTCCGTCTCTAATAACCTCGTTGTCAACGGGACATTATACGCTAACCTCCTTCCTTCCTCAAGTTCATCCCACAAGTATTCGATGGGACTTAAGTGAGGTGGCTGACTTCACCAGACCATATTCTTCAGTTTCCCAAATTTCTCTCCTCTATTGACTTACTGTCAGCTCAATTTAGAAGTCTGTTTGGGATCATTGTCTTGCTGCAGAACAACCCACAACTAATATGCCTCTTTGCAGATTGAACTGAATTGTTGATCAGTATCTTGTCATATCCTTCCTCCTTTAATTTTCCATTAATTCTCACTAGGAAGCTGATTCTATCACCCACAAAACATCCCCACATAGTGACCAACCCTCCACCACTCTTTGTCATTGGCATTACATACTGACTTCATATGTTCTCCATGAAGTCAATGAGTAAACATTCAGTGAAGGGTTCCAAATTTCAAACTTGATTCATCCTTGGACCATTGCTGCGCTCTCTAGTTTTTACGTTGCTGTGCCCATTGCAATCAATTCAACTTCTTTCTATCCATCCATTTAAGTCATGGTCACATATATAGCATTGCTCTGCTGAGACAAAGGTTGGAGCTTCCCACACATTGTTTTGTTTGTTGTTAATTTCAGGTGCAGGAAGAGTCCTCACATTTACTCTGTAGGTATATGAACTAATCTTTACTTTACGATGTTACTCAGGGTCTTCCAGATTGTCAAACACTTGTGCTGGCACCAGTCTGCTTGAACTGGAGAATTGTGTACACCACTGTAGGCTTGGTTAAGCCAAATTTTGTTACTATTGCCTTGCTAGGATAGCCTTTGTGATGCAGAGCTACAATTACAGCACTTCTTTCAATTCCGACTTCCTCCTTCCATCTTATTAGGAGGCAATACAGCATGAGCTTGATCAAGTATACAAACTCACTCCTAGATGCACACAGTGTACAGAGGCAGCACAAGAAATGAGACCTATTTAAATGGAACCCTGTTAGGTAAAGGCCATTAGTGTTGTGGATACTCACCAGCACCTCTCTGGGTGAACAATGATTTGGATACATAACAGATGAGTTTAGTTTTTGCATGTTTCTGCTTGTTTTACTATCAGAGCAGGTTTATTATAGAATACTCAATATTAAAATCCTGTTTTTTAACACAAATAAATAGCTGTGACTGAAAACTTTTTTTCACTTTTGCATCTAAAATTCGCAGACAATGAGTATGATCATCTGGACCACAAGACAGCAGCAAGCTCATTGAAACCAAACTACCACATGATGACCAAAGCTCTTGGACACCCGAAAAGATCAAAATGTGTCTGACAGCCAGCCGTCTGAGTCATCGGAATGAGTGTTGGCACATCTTGAGGGCCAAGGAACATGTAAGTGGTTTTATAGTGATCTCAATATAAACTGCTTCTAAATCTCAGAAATGAAATTGTGTGATTGCAATTCAACCTCTGTAAGAGATCTGTTTCATCTGATGTGAAAGATTAGAATGTACGCCACTTACTACTAGCACAGACATTCTGCTATTTTAAGTGTTCTCTCTGTCAAGATAACTGTAACTGAATTGGTAGAGATGTGTCTAAACACAGGGATCATATTGAGTTGCTACAGCAAAATATAAACAAAATCAGGGATCTCCTCTTTATAACAGTATCTAATTTTGTAATACGTTTCTGCTGCTGAATCGTGTTCCATCTGCCTATGTTCCATCTTCAAAATTTGAATTCAGAATATTTTCATGTGCTTTTGGTAGGTGTGAAATGTCCCTACGAGTGTTGGTATTATAATTGCCAGCTCAGAGACATGGTTATTCAGTACAAATGATAGGGGAAAAAGCCTCCAATTGAATACAAAGCTGAAATATAAATGAGTGAGTCAACGTACAATTGCTCATTGGATTACACGGTGTCTGTTATTGTTATATTTCCAATTCTTAATTTTCTGCATTCAGTTACAGTTACAGTTACAGTTATCATTGTACAGCTTGCTACATCGAAGCATGGAAATCACCCCAAGACAGTTAAGGTCACAGGGAACATGGGATTAGTATCTGAACTGAAATGATTCCAAGCAAGCTACCCTGGGAATTGATTAATACTAAACAGTGTGTACTGCTTGGTGTATCTGACAAATTGTGCAGGGTCAGAAACACAAACAATTTACAGAAAAAGTACAAGATGTGGTGAACATTTTGTCTGCAGTCTAGTATATTGAACTGCTATGGGTGAAATAGAGTATTACACAAAGTAGAGGTTGATTGTGCGTTTGCTTCATTTGCTAGTTCAGGGAGTGCATTTACAGTAACCAGGATGAAATGTTTGTGGCTGTCCTTGCCTGTGTGAGAAGGACTGTTGCTAAAGAAATAATTCATTTTATTTTGCCAAATGTGTTTTAAAGAAAAAAATGATACATATTGACTCAATTATAAGGGTAACTAATGATAATGGTTGTTCAGACATTCCAGACTACATCTTGGGTACAGTGACAAGAAATGATAGGTGCTGTGAAAAATGGTGTTGGCTGCTAAACATTTACATGTAATGCTGTGGCAATTTAGGATCAAGAAACTTCCTTGGAAAAAAATGTTTATATTTTTAAGTTGAAGTGACTGTACGTCTTGTGGCAATAGCTGAAACAAGTTGGCAATAAATCTAAATGAAATGTATATTATTTTTACTGTTCATATAGAAGATAACGTGTTTAATAAACAATGCTGTTTTTAACAACAGTATAATGAATACTATCCCTTATCTTACGATAACATTAAAATAATATTTAAATACCTAAATGTGTGAGTTGTTATTGCCAGTAGTGTCTGCAACACATCAAACAGAGCTTTTTGTTAGTTACCATTGTACGTTTCAGCACCATGTTAACAAGCCTGCCACTCCCATCATACATTTATACAGGGTGTACATAAAGTCCAGGAACACTTTCAAGTAATTATTGCACAAGAACTAAACACTGTACAGATATCATACATATTGAATTTTGAAGAGAAACTCTGAAAAAAAAACTTTCAAACAAACGGGGCTCTGCTACATCATGTGGTAGAGGCAGCACATACACCAGATCTTTAATGTGTCCCCACAGAAAAAAAGTCACATGGAGTGAGATGTGGTGATCGGGGAGGCCATTTAGTGAAACACCTGTCCTCTTCTGTAGCAAGGCCGATCCATCGATGCAGCATCTCTGTGTTCAGATACCCACAAACTTCACGATGAAAATGGGATGGAGCTCCATCCTGCTGAAAGATGAATGAAGAGTCCAATTGCATTTGAGGTATCAGCCATTGCTGCAACACATGAAAGTAGGAATATCCAGTAACAGTGCTCTCGGTGAAGAAGAATTGCCTGTACTGTTTTTAGCATGACAAGGCACAAAAAACATTTACTTTTGGGGAATCGTGCTCAAATTCAATGCATTCGTGTGGATGCTTTGTACCCCAGATATGACAATTATGCCTGTTCACTTTCCCATTAGTGTGAAAAGTGGCTTCCCTGCTAAATATTATGTAATCAAAGCCATTACCATCCTCATTCAGTTTTTGCAACTCTGAACAAAACTCAAAGTGCTTATCTTTGTCATCATCATTGAGCTCCTGCACTAGCTCCAATTTGAATGATTTCATTGACAGCTTCTGTAGCAGGACTTCCCACAATGTCATTGGAGCCATTTTGAGATCAGGAGATGCACGACGCACAGATTTTCTCGGACTCCTTACGAATGTCTCTCGTATGCACTCCTCATTCACTTCGCTCACACTGGGACGTCTGCTTCTCTTTGCCGGGCACAAGCAACCCGTCGTAACAAATTTGTTGTGCCAGTGGTAAACGGCCTTCCATGTTGGTGGTTTCTTACCACACTTGATTCTAAACATCCATTGAACAGCTGTAGCATGCTAGTTTTTGTGGAATGCCAACACACAGAAAGCTCGCTTCACACCTGAACTCACCACGTTTGTGACTTTTGCTAACTATCCGCAAGTTACGAAACTACACTGTGGTGGTATACATCTAAAAAAAAACTTTCAGGGTCTCTTCGAAATGACATATGTATGATAGCTGTACACTGTTTGGTTCTTGTGCAATAAATAATTGAAAGTGTTCCTGGACTTTATGTACACCTTGTATTTTTGGATACACGGAAAAAAATCATGATATTCTCAAAATTAGAAATGTAACCATATGCATAAATTAATTTGCAAATGAATGTAAAATGACCCATTCCACATCATTACGATCTATCATACAAAATGATCCATAGAACATGTATCCTACTAACTAGCTAACTTAAATTGGATGACCGATGACGACTCACTCTGAAGTCATTTGCCTGCATTCTCTCTGTCGCCAAAAAGTGTATTATTAAGGGAGATAAAACTATTAGTTTGTTCTTTCAGTCATCACTTGAAACGAAAAATAACATTGATACGAATTATCACCAAAAAATGCTGCACAAAGTACTCCAAACCATTCCTGATTCGTGGAAGGTTGTCTCATCTGAGAACACACATCTTTCCAGGAAGCTGTTATTCATTTCCATAGGCCGTAGCAAATTATTGTCGGCGTCGTTTGTCGTTCAGCATGAGATATCGCAGAGTTTGCACCCGTACGCAGACGATAGTCTACGACGCGACGCCTGTCGCTCAGGCCCGAGTCTCACAGGATACGGTTGCCGGTGCGCACTGACCAGTTTTCGTCCAAAGCTCTGGGCGAGTTCGTTCGTTCAGAAGAGCAGGCCGACCGTGTCCGCCGGTCTTCGATTACAACACTGAGGCGCACGTCCTAAAATTTCTCTCAAACGATTTTACGGAAACAATTCGATACAAAATTTTCTTCGTTTTATAGCTTTATGTGTCAGCTTCACGATGACATGCCAATCATTTTATTAATGGCCAGAGTTATTGTGATATTTGCTTGCAAGGAAGACACCACGCGAAATTCGAAAAAGTATGCAGTGAAAAATTGGCGTCGGTATGATTTTGCGTCTGGTGGATATTACACAAGATGTTACTGTTTATGAAATTTGGCTGACATATTGAATTTTTCTTTATACTTGGTTTGAGGTCTCGAGAAAATTGATCTGACGATCGCGCGCATTTGCGATCTCACGCGAGGCGAACACAGTGAGATATACACAAGATTTCTCATATATTTTTGAGATATCGGCAAATGATAGCATGTAATGGGGAAATTATTTTACTGTATGGTTGTTATGCAAAACTTCATTGCCTACTACAGACTTTTTCGATGAAATAACGTAATTTTTAAGGGTGTATCGATAACTGGTGAAAGGAAAAATGCCATGGATTTTGAAACAACGTCCCTGAAGTCACTACTCATTTCTTTTTGTACCGTGGATGTGCTTTTTCATAGGCTACTGACCATATTTTCCTGAGTTCCCCACTTAATAAACTTAATTGTTTGACAATCCTGTCGCAACTGCCTCTACATTTAGTGAGGTGACACTGTGCAAACTCCGCCGCGTTTTGGCAAAAGAACCGAATTTTAACTTGGCAAAATGAGAAGTGTGTAGGCTTTACTCGAAATTCGCCATTCACGACGCTTCACCGAAAGTTAGAAATGGTTAACAAAAATACTAACCACAGCAGAGGTGACAGACCTTTTTGAATGATCACCTCGTGAATCGGACGTCAAGACCGTCCCGGTGCCAGTACACAGAATATCGAGTACCAACTACAATAATTGCTACCCAGCTTGCCTCAGGGGATGATAAAACACGATGGTGACACCTTTTCTAGTGGAATCAGATCGTGCATCGAGGACAGAGGAAGGCATACTGATAAGAGAGCTCATAATGCCAAATTCTTTATAAATTTGACTCCATATTGTCACCACAGAAATACAACAACGTATCCTCTCAATCCATAAGGTTTCATTTGTGTGTGTCTGGCATTGTATTTGCTACTAGTGAATGAGTTTCCCAAAATTTGAAATGGTTGTGTGGAAGGTGGTCTTTTGGAAGTTATGCAGAGTTCTTCGTCTACATCCGAACAGTGGCGATCTCAGCGCTGTTCTTAAGTGAAACATGTCCTCAGTCCTTGCCTGTCACTTCCTGATACAGCTCTTAGCGAACTGCTGATTAACTGGTGCCGTAATTTCAAGACCAATTCCCAGAACGACGTGATCATGGCAGCAGTGTAAGTGCCTGTCGCCAAACCCACATCCTCGTAAGGATGCCTTCTCCCTCTGCTGCGCAACGAGCCGGCCGCGGTTCTAGGCGCTTCAGTCCGGAACCACATGGCTGCTACGGTCGCAGGTTGAATCCTGCCTCGGGCATGGATGTGTTTGATGTCCGTAGGTTAGTTAGGTTTAAGTAGTTCCAAGTTTAGGGGGACTGATAACATCTGAGCTCAAGTCCCATACTGCTATGAGCCATTTGAACCACTTTTTTCCGCACAACGAAATCACTATTGTATCTTACAGTTTTTCTGTGAACGAAGAAGACCCATGATGGCTTGCTGGATAATACATTCATCTTCACGTAGCGGACCTACTACTGTGCTCTTGGCGGAACACACCCTTGCTATATTGCAGGTGTATACATTTATACTTAATCTTGGGGGCTACATAGACAACTGAAGAAAAGCAATATCGTTTTCTGCTGCAGAAGAGAGGGGGAAAATTGTGAAATCGAAAAGACGTCCTCTCCAGGGATTGGAATCTTTTCAAACTCTATCGGACGCAACACAGAGCTGCGAGTTCTACCACCCAGTTGGCGTGACTGCACCAAATGGGACGAGGGCTGCTTTGGTTTCAGTAATAGTCGGTTCCATCAGCCAACTTGAGGGAGGTTTTGAGATTTCTCCCATTGAATGATGCCCCTGGATTCCAATTTCCAACCAACCCGAATAACATTTTGAAATCTATGTTTTATTCAACTGTAGTTGCGTCATTCTACATTAAAAATAGAAGTAATGCAATAAATTCATTGAAGTTATCAGAGGTGAACTTTCGTAAGTGAGCAAATTGTCGTAGAAGTCATCAAAGTTGAATAAGGTTTCTTTTTTTTAATTTATTCTCTGTTTATCCCCTTCGTGGAAGTTTAAAATAGCATTTTTTTTTTTCGTTACTAACCAACAGGACTTTTTTCAGCCGTTCTGAATGGCTGTATTTGAGATTTTTAATTTCAATAGCCTAACGTTAAGGAAATGTAAAAAAAATAAATAAATAAATAAATAAAAAATAAAAAAAAATTTATAGCTTGTTGGGTACTCTGTGTATAAAGTCAAGATGATACTATTTCAGACTGCTGAACATGAAAGGAAGTCTTCTTATTCATGTGTCAATGAATTGTATATGTTATTGGACTATCCATATCTTTTAGGTATGAAAGTGATCGACCTTAGTACTTTTAAGTGGTTAATTACGAATTGTGGAAGATACAACTAGTTTTGTATGTTTGCTGTCAAAATTTGTGTTTGGGGCACGACGCATTTGCAAACTCAAAAGAACTAGTCTTAACAAAATTGTCAATTTCGAATTTTACTCCCTCTTTGATAAATTTATGTGGAGGCCCATGACTCGCCAGAGTTTGGCATAAACGAGGTAGTTGTAGAGAAAGGTTACGAGAGAAGAACGTTGATAAGTGAAAGAGGAAAAACAGAAGGAAGTGAGAGAAAGTAAAAAGAGTGGACATAGGAAGAGGAGTAAAGAACAGGGACATGAGAGAGGGGATGATTGAGTGTAAGAAAGGAAAGAGACTAATGTCACAACGAAGAGAGAAACAACATTTCAAAATCCGATAAAAAAAAAGAAGAAGAAAGCTTGTGTTTCAGCCACAGACGAGAGGGCGCTCTTGTAGAAGGTTATGACGAACTCAGACTGAACACAAGCAGCCAGTGGAACCACTGATCCAATTTCCTTAACCTGAGATCTTCAGGCGAGATAGTTTCAATGTTCACAAATGTGGTCGAGATGTGCAAATGTATGATAGACTCAGGACCACCCCATCTGGCCTGGCTCCCCGTTCTAGGAACATAGACCTCATGAAATTAAGTGATCACAGTCAGGCACAAGATTTTCTGTACAATCCTAGACAACCCACACCTCCTTATACACCGACCTAACATTCACAAACAAACTTCGTCACCTTTGGAAGATTGGCGGAGAACTGCAAGGCTTTGACTCTATGAACTATGGGCTGTGGGCTGTAAGTGGACATACGAGCAAATACTTGGTAGAGGACTCAAAGAAATCGATGAAGTCAACCTCCTGAGGAAATGGTGGCCAACTTTGACCGTGTCACGACGTGTGTTGGTAAGGTATAAGCAACTGACAAAACAAATTTGGCCTGTGCGGCAGTCCTGAGTGTGAGTTTTGTGTGAAGAGTATGGCTGCGATGGTGGCCTGGAGGACATACGTAGACTCCCCTGTCTCAAGAATATTTGTGATACTGTACAGTATTATATGTAAAGAATATTGTATCTCAGTATAGATTTCACAGAATAGTTTAGTTAGTACAGTGCGTGATGAATGCCTTTGTAAATGGCGAACGAATAAATAAAGATGTCGGTATCAACTGCTGTGACTCACCGCACGGGTTGTCCAACAGCAACGGCGGGGGGCCAGACGTGGCGTTTCGGCCTACGCTGTACAGCCCTGAGTCATCCCTGCCTATGGCGCTCCAGTGCTCTTCGTTCTCTTTGCGACCTGCAACACAGGAGCACAAGCAAATAGCATCAGTACGCTCTATGTAGTGGACGTAAGCAAACACTGCTAGAGAGCATGTTTTTACAAGGCAAAAGTGCTATTAGGCCGCCTCGAAAGACACTACCCGCTGCCTTTGCGGGTGGAACATCGAAAATGAAACACTTTTACATTTGGTAAAATTTTTATTTTTCCATTTCAAGACGGATACAATTATCGAACATGGTATGCAAACTAGTACATGTTGTAATGACGAAGGTACGAGCACAAGTACATCATCTATACTCAGCAAACACCCTGAGGTGCATGGCAGACGATAAGTCCCATTGTACTAGTTATTTAGGGATATTTCCCACTCTATCCGCGGAAGGAGCACTTGATTAGTGACTGTTTAAATGCACCTGTGCGTGCTTTAGGTACTCTAATCTTGTCTTCACCATCTCTGTGGGAGGGGCACATAGGCGGTTGTAATATATTGCTGGAGTCGTCACTTAAAGCCAGTTCTTGAAACCCTGTAAGTAGGGTTTCTCGGGATAGTTTGATAGGTGTCATGTATAATTTTGGTATCTGTATCGCAGAAGTCTGAGCTGCGGGAGGGCGCAGTGGAGCAGACAGCGTTAAGCTCTGGTAGAGACAGGCAGTCACAGTTCAGCAGTGTTTGAGTAAGGATGCAGACATTGTTGTGTTACAATGAGGAAGCAATGGCAATAAAATGTTTCAATTTGTTCAACCAACACATGAAGCTGCAAGTGTAATGGAATGTCCAAGGTAGAGATAATAATGACGTTACTTTTTCTTTTACTATAACTGCGTCATCGAACTAAGTTGGTTATTGAACTGAAAGTTGCTAGATAGGAAAGAGTATTCTTTGTATGTTAAGAATTTCATTAAATTTAAAATATGCCCTTAGCACTTTTTCACAGTATACAAAAAACTTGAGTGTGGTCATTTATGCGCATATTTCATTTTCTTACCAATCTTTGTCTTACAGTTCTTTTTAATGGATCATACAACCAGGTATATTCGATAAACAGTTCTATCTTCAGTTAACGGAGAACTGATTGAACCTTTAGAGTGTCTCTGTGTGGATACAGTAATCTGCAGCTTTAGCACAGTGGCGCGCAAGACAGAGCAGTACTGCAATGCGTTATCCAGATTTGCGCAGAATAGAGGTAAGGAGAAAAATTATGGGTTTTTTTATTTATTCAATCAGGGCCAACTTATGTTATTCAGAGACAGTTTTTGTGATTCATTTTGCAAAACCAATTACTCTAGGTTTCATGTTGTTGTTGTTGTGGTCTTCAGTCCTGAGACTGGTTAGATGCAGCTCTCCATGCTACTCTATCCTGTGCAAGCTTCTTCATCTCCCAGTACCTACTGCAACCTACATCCTTCTGAATCTGCTTAGTGTATTCATCTCTTGGTCTCCCCCTATGATTTTTACCCTCCACGCTGCCCTCCAATACTAAATTGGTGATCCCTTGATGCCTCAGAACATGTCCTACCAACCGATCCCTTCTTCTGGTCAAGTTGTGCCACAAACTTCTCTTCTCCCCATTCCTATTCAATACTTCCTCATTAGTTATGTGATCTACCCATCTAATCTTCAGCATTCTTCTGTAGCATCACATTTCAAAAGCTTCTATTCTCTTCTTGTCCAAACTATTTACCGTCCATGTTTCACTTCCATACATGGCTACACTCCATACAAATACTTTCAGAAATAACTTCCTGACACTTAAATCTATACTCGATGTTAACAAATTTCTCTTCTTCAGAAACGCTTTCCTTGCCATTGCCAGTCTACATTTTATATCCTCTCTACTTCGTCCATCATGAGTTATTTTGCTCCCCAAATAGCAAAACTCCTTTACTACTTTAAGTGTCTCATTTCCTAATCTAATACCCTCAGCATCACCCGACTTAACTCGACTACATTCCATTATCCTCGTTTTGCTTTTGTTGATGTTCATCTTATATCCTCCCTTCAAGACATCATCCATTCCGTTCAACTGGTCTTCCAAGTCCTTTGCTGTCTCTGACAGAATTACAATGTCATCGGCGAACCTCAAAGTTTTTATTTCTTCTCCATGGATTTTAATACCTACTCCAAATTTTTCTTTTGTCTCCTTTACGGCTTGCTCAACATAGAGATTGAATAACATCGGGGACAGGCTACAACCCTGTCTTACTCCCTTCCCAACAACTGCTTCCCTTTCATGTCCCTCAACTCTTACAACTGCCATCTGGTTTCTGTACAAGTTGTAAATAGCCTTTCGCTCCCTGTATTTTACCCCTGCCACCTTTAGAATTTGAAAGAGAGCATTCCAGTCAACATTGTCAAAAGCTTTCTCTAAGTCTACAAATGCTAGAAACGTAGGTTTGCCTTTCCTTAATCTTTCTTCTAAGATAAGTCGTAAGGTGAGTATTGCCTCACGTGTTCCAGTATTTCTACGGAATCCAAACTGATCTTCCCCGAGGTCAGCTTCTACTAGTTTTTCCATTCGTCTGTAAAGAATTCGTGTTAGTACTTTGCAGCTGTGGCTTATTAAACTGATTGTTCGGTAATTTTCACGTCTGTCAACACCTGCTTTCTTTGGGATTGGAATTATTATATTCTTCTTGAAGTCTGAGGGTATTTCGCCTGTTTCATACATCTTGCTCACCAGATGGTAGAGTTCTGTCAGGACTGGCTCTCCCAAGGTCGTCAGTAGTTCCAATGGAATGTTGTCTACTCCGGGGGCCTTGTTTCGACTTAGGTCCTTCAGTGCTCTGTCAAACTCTTCGCGCAGTATCGTATCTCCCATTTCATCTTCATCTACATCCTCTTCCATTTCCATAATATTGTCCTCAAGTGCATCGCCCTTGTATAGACCCTCTATATACTCCTTCCACCTTTCTGCTTTCCCTTCTTTGCTTAGAACTGGGTTTCCATCTGAGCTCTTGATGTTCATACATGTGGTTCTCTTATCTCCAAAGGTCTCTTTAATTTTCCTGTAGGCAGTATCTATCTTACCTCTAGTGAGATAAGCCTCTACATCCTTACATTTGTCCTCTAGCCATCCCTGCTTAGCCATTTTGCACTTCCTGTCGATCTCATTTTTGAGACGTTTGTATTCCTTTTTGCCTGCTTCATTTACTGCATTTTTATATTTTCTCCTTTCATCAATTAAATTCAATATTTCTTCTGTTACCCAAAGATTTCTACTAACCCTCTTCTTTTTACCTACTTGATCGTCTGCTGCCTTCACTACTTCATCCCTCAGAGCTACCCATTCTTTTTCTACTGTATTTCTTTCCCCCATTCCTTTCAATTGTTCCCTTATGCTCTCCCTGAAACTCTGCACAACCTCTAGTTCTTTCAGTTTATCCGGGTCCCATCTCCTTAAATTCCCACCTTTTTGCAGTTTCTTCAGTTTCAATCTACAGGTCATAACCAATAGATTGTGGTCAGAGTCCACATCTGCCCCTGGAAATGTCTTACAATTTAAAACCTGGTTCCTAAATCTCTGTCTTACCATTATATAATCTATCTGATACCTTTTAGTATCTCCAGGGTTCTTCCACGTATACAACCTTCTATCATGATTCTTAAACCAAGTGTTAGCTATGATAGGTTTCATGTAAAAGTTAATTATTCAGACAGTTTATACTGTTCAAAATTCTTGCAGTCAGATTACTAACGTTTACAATATGAAAGACTCCCCTGTTCATTAGGACAATTAATTATTATTACAATGCAGCTTTGCCTTCTCATTGCGACAGTTGATTTATTATTACAGCTCAGAGCTTACAATCAGAAACAGTACGTCAGTTGCTATATTTTTATTCATTCAGATAACTTTCAAGTTTATGTCCACCTGGAAGAGTAAGCCAGTTCAATTTCTTCAACACCTCTATGATGCTTTCCCACGAATCGAAGATCCCTGTGACCATTCGTGCTGTTCTCTGTGTATGTTCAGTATCTGCTGTTAGTCCTGTCTGTTACAGGTCACACACACTTAAGCAATATTCTAGAATCGGTCGTACTAGTAATTTATAAGCCATCTCCTTAGTAGACTAACTGTAGTACGATACCTGCCCTGCCCACGACTGGGGCTCTGGGGCGATATGAAATGGAACGATCACAAAGTGTCACACCCAGGCATTTGTATGAATTGGCAGATTCCAACAGTGTCTCACTGTTATTATAGTCGCAGGATACTACGCTTTTTTCGTTTTGTGGAGAGCGCAGTTTTACATTTCTGAAGATTTAAAGCAAGTTGACAATCTTCGCACCACTTTGAAATCTTATCAACATCTGAATGAATATTTATGCACCTGCTCTCAGATAGTACTTCATTATAGATAACTGCATCTGATGTGCAAAAAGCCTGATTTTACTATTGATATTGTCTGCAACGTCAATAAAATACAAAATGAGCAGCAAGGGTCCCAACACATTTCCCTAAGACACACCCTAACTTACGTCTGACTATGACAATGACATCCAAGATAACATCCTGTGTCCTCACTACCAAAAATTCCTAAGCCCAGTCACAAATTTCACTCGATCCTCCCCCCCTATGGTCAAACTTTTGACAATAAGCGTAGGTGTGGTGCAGAGTCAAATGCTTTTCGGAAATCAAGAAATGCTGCATCTACCTGATTGCATTGATCCAAAGCTTTCAGTATGTCATGTGAGAAAAGTGAGAGTTGGATTTCATGTGATCGATGTTTTCAAAATCCATGCTGGTTTGCATTGAGATGCATCACGATTTTGGAACGTATTTTGTTTTTCCAAGAAAACGGTCTACTTGCACACAGTCAACACGGTGAAACACAACTAGCTGTTCAACCACAACACGTGCTCAGCACTACTGCAAGAGACTTTAATCCAATTCCGTATGTCTACATTTCCAGAAGGCTTTTGACGCCATACCTCACACTACCCTCCTTGTCGAGGGGTGTGACCTGTGCCTTTTTCCAAGACCGGGGCACCGTTTTTTGTTCGAGGGATCCACGACAGATTGCAATTAGCTCCTTCTTCTAATTCCACCGAAATTCGGTATAGAATCTGACAGTCATTCCATCGGGCCATGCAGCTTTGTTCAATTTTAACGGTTTCAGCTGTTTCTCAACACCGCTGACGCTAATAATTACTTCGTCCATCTTTTCAGTGGTACGAGGATTAAGCTGGAGCAATTCTCCTGGATTTTCCTCTGTAAAGGAACATTTTAAAACTTTGATGTTGGTCAGGGTACAAGTGCGTCTGAACAAAGAGTATACCGAACTATGGGCCTCCGCAGCCGACGACCCATGCATTTGCCAGTGTTAACACCATGACATAGGCAACTACGACTGAAATGCCCACGGGACCATCGGCACTGGACGCATTGGCATAGCGTTGCACGGTCTGATCAGTCCCGATAGCGTTTTCTTCATGCCGATGGAAGTGCACGAATCCTTCCTCATCCAGGGGGACAGCACTGTGGTACACGTGGGCACCCACGGATCCAGTGGAGCTCGTGCAGGGCACCATGACGACCAAGAAGCATCGTACACCCCTTCATGACGGTCATGTTTCCCGACAGCAGTGGCATTTTTCAACAAGATAACACTCCACGTCACAGTCCAGAAATATGGCGGAGCAGTTCGAGGAAAACAGTGTCGAGTTCCATTTGCTGTGTTGACCCCCAACCAGATGTGAAGCCGATCGAACACATCTGGCATGTGGTTGAACGTGGCGCCACAGCTCATCGCGTCCTTCCCTGGAATTTGGTGACGTGAGCGTCAGGTGTGGCGCCAGCGACCTACGAAGGCCTCACTGCTTCCATGCCTCGATGCGTCGCCGCTTTTATCCGTGCCAAAGGTGGACATACCGGCTATTAGGTAGGTGAAGCATGCCTGCGTGTATCTGGTATATGAATTCACAGACCAATCAATCTGAAGATCCTCGGCATGGAGTAAAAAATAAGAATGTGTGGTGTCAGGGAACTAACAACTTGGGAAGTGACGTAAGGTTATTTCACGCACAATGATGTGAGTGTACATACCACCAATGCGCCTTTGACGTCATTAGGCAGGTTTTCTCTAATGGAAACTATCGTCGTCATTAGACCTCCTTTTACTTTTGTTGATTTTCAGCTTAAAACATCTTTTCCGCTGCTGTTCCAAGTCCTTTGACGCCAGCCAGAATTGTTACGTCATCAGACCTTCAAGTTTTCTCCCTCATTTCTGATCCTATTTCCTCATTCTCCTTGGTTTCTATTACAGATTGCTCAATTTACAGACTCTAATGTTCTGAACTGTAAGAGAAGTAAGAAGTATGAATTTCCATATAGTAATTATGGTCCAGTTTGACTCCTCAAAACTCTTGCATACCCATCCAACAGACGTAATTTTTCGCTTGGGACATCGCATGTAATCAGTAATGTGTCATAGGTATGTTAACCTACCTAATTATACTTATTGCCTCTTATATCCTTTTCCCACTTTCTTACAATGGCTCTGAGCACTATGGGACTTAACATCTATGGTCATCAGTCCCCTAGAACTTAGGTTTAAGTAGTTCTAACTAACCTAAGGACATCACACAACACCCAGTCATCACGAGGCAGAGAAAATCCCTGACCCCGCCGGGAATCGAACCCGGGAACCCGGGCGCGGGAAGCGAGAACGCTTCCGCACACGAGCTGCGGACCAGTTTCTTACACCTCTTATCTTAAGGAACTACACCAAGTGCGTGGATTCTGTAAATCGCTATATTTATCCTTAATCACACCCATCGATACACCTCTATGCTTCCACTGCCGAATTTTCATCATACTCCTGGGCCTTCGTCTTAAATTTTATGAATGAAAGTTTATATGCCTTGTTTTAAGACGAGATCAGATTTATAAAACTGGTCTGATTTTCCAAAATTTTAGAACACGTTCAAAGTGGATGCTATTTATGCTTCTCAGTACTGTACATATGTCGAAGACCCAAAAATTGTGCAAACAATGCCTCTGGAATGTCGAAGTACAGCTCGTTGTTGGAGCGCTACATCGATAAAAATACATCGCTGATTCGTTGCGAGGAAATAAACGATCACTTATTCGAAAGTGTAGGTTGTATCAGCATATTGCAACTTGTCGTAAACGCGTTCTAGTTCACAGTTACTAGAAACAAACAATGAATTCCAGCATTTCTCGGAGGCCCGCTGACGCTGTGGTAAACAGCTTTCTTTAAGATAATGATATCACCTACTGGGATCATACAGGTACCGGAACAAGGGAAGCACTGATTAGCACACGTTGTAAAATGTATGCTACAATAAGGCAAAGCGACTTTGATTCCCTGAGATGGAAAGAAATAAAGCCTTGTATGGAGCATACGCGCTACGTAACGACTGGGGACGCTAGCTGTCAACACAATTTACGGCTTTCCTTGGACTGAGTGGGTTTTTTCCCATTCGAGCGCCACAACAGCAGATTCCGAGGGTAATTCCTGTAACGGCCGTTACGTAAACACGACACGTCTTTTTATAGTTGCGTCCTTGACCGGGTTATCCCTAGATAATAGCCCGCTTTTTGCTCCTAGTAATTCAAGTAGTGTCCAAGAGTGCAATGTAAATTCGAGAACGGAAAATAATAGGAATTTTAGGACATGAGTGAATTAATGTCAAAAGTATCCAAACAAGCTACGAACAGCTTGGAAAACAATTTTTATCTGTAATTATTCGGTAACGGTAACTAGCAAGGTGAGAGGACGATAAGTGGGTCGCCTGTTTTGATCAACTTTCTGTAAGGACGTTCTGTAATGAAAGTAGAGGGAAACGTGTTTCGGCTTTTTGTACACACTAATTTTTTAAGAAAATCTATGTCAAAGTTGATGACGGAAAATCGTATTTTCAGTGCTTTACAACGAAACATCTTCTAAGCACATACATTTTTTGTCAGTATAATATGGGATACAAAGTTAATAATGTTCGAGTTATTAACGTTTTTGTGTTCGCATGCTGTAGGTTGGGCACCTCTGATTCGGCGATTTGGTATTAGATTGGTGAACGGTGTTCGATTCTTGGCTGTAGCTTTTTTTAGCTGTATCTGATAATAATATGATAACTGGAATACTTTTCTTTCCCCTTCTTGAAGTAAAACATCGGGAGATGTGATAAATTATTAAATAAGTATATGTAATGTACTGACAGCTATTTTCAATGTGATGCAGACTGTAAAAATAAATCTAAAGAATATTATTGTTAATCGTATATGATCATCTATTCGAGGGCCTTTTTGCAATGAATGAGATGAAACTCTGCGTAAGGACAGGCAAAACATACTTACTTATGGCACCATGCGCAAAACACGCACAGGACCTCGCCACATTGACATATTTTCCGGTACACTGTTCGTGGAATACTTATCCGAGTCACCTTCCTAAACAGAGATGTGTCAGATATCGATTTAGATGCGTGCAAAGCGTCTATAAACATATCTAGAAAGATAGGCGCGGACAACTAGTTATGGGCGGAGGCATGAATTTTGATAGCATACGTCCTATCCTATAATTCTCTGCTCTGCTGTGAAGTCGCATGATTTTCAAGTCGTGCGCCTAAATTCTTTACTTGTCCGAAAACGTTGCTGTCACACGGTTGACAAAGAAAGGTACATTCCAGTGGTGTCAACTTCAAGATGCAGGTCGGTTGAGCATTGTCGTCTCGTAGCGCGTCATGTATCCCGATGTACGGTAAATCAGCTGTCAGATTATGTATGCTCGATTATTAATTACACCTGCCGATGTTTTACTTAAAAAGAGGAAATAAAGGTACTTCCAATTATGAGAATATTATCAGATTCACCGAAAAAATATCGTACGAAAAAAACCACGACCAAGAAGTGAACATGGTCCAGCAGTCAGGTAGTTTAATGTCTCGACCGATGATTTCGCTCTGCTGGATATCTACAACGACAGATGCACAAGTTACAACACAATAATGCTAATAACGCCGACTTCACTAGCACTAGTATTATTACGATATTTTTTAGCCGATACTAGTACTATCGAAGGCGGAAAGGCCGATATTCGAAAACTTTGTAGCCCCTACTTCAGTCGACCTATATAGGTCTAGTGAAGAATAGGAAACTAGGATTCAAAGAAGCAATATACTTAATACTATGTTCGAAATATGAATGTACGTGATACGTTTTCTCCGTCCCGCACATTTTTGTTTCTCAACATTGGTCTTTGCTGTTAAATCTGTTCAATACATCATCTGTGGTAACTTCTGACGTCACTGGTCAAAGCAGGACTGCTTATATCCCATTATTTAGTAATCCCCATTTCACTAGCGTTTGTCCATTGCTTAAAGGCAAATATACGACACATTAACTCATCCGTAAAGTAACCAGACGTCTGAACCTGTTTTATATGTGTGAGTTCAGTTCTTTAAGGAATTGGAGGTGGGCAGGATGATTGGTTAATAATATGTAGTATGCTGTGGTTTCACTTGTTGTTTGGACTTTGATGTGTAATAATGGATCCATGTTTCATCGACAGTGACAAGTCGATGAAAAAAATCTTGCGGACTGCGATTAAACAACCAGTCATTGTGCTGAAATATTGTGCCGGATACGCTTCTGTTCGACTGTGAGCAATCGCCATATCCATCTGTCACATTGATTTTTCATAGCCAATTCTCCATGCAGGATATTATACACTCGCTCATTTGAGATGCCTACAGCCTCAGTAGTTAAACGAATTTTTATTCGACGTCTTTCATTACCATTCCACAGGTTTTGGAAATGGGTTCATTAATACAAAAGTCATGATATTCGCAGATAGTGCAGAGTCGGCGTGAATTACATCCAATTATGTTTTGATTTGTGCAGCACTCCAATCCTGCAAATGTAAACGTTTAACAACAGCACGAAACTCGGTGTTCTCCATTTTCAATCGCAGTCGACACACTGACTATTTGAGATGGCTGTCAACGATGAACTGTACATTGAACAATGTGAAAGCATTTATATGATCCTTGGAGTAATTAAGCTTACCAACGATGAAAGTGCAACGAAAATGTTGCATTCCTTCATAGAAATTCACCGGACTTACCGAACAGCCCTAGTATTGCTAGGCGGTATGGAATCGTTATGATACCACATAGGGTTTGCGAAGGGTATTGAAAAGTTGAAAGAAGGGCATTTCGTTTTGTATTATCCTGAAAAAAGAGTGTGTCACGGATATGATACGTGCTGTGGTGTGGCAATCATTAAAACAAGGGCGGTTTTCTTTGTGGTGAGACCTTTTCACAAAATTCAAAAGACAATTTTCTGTCCCGAATTCGAAAATATTTTGTACACATGGAGAAACTGGAACTCTCTTTCTTAAATTCTGATGGCAGCAGGGGTAAAATGTAAGGAGCGAAGGGCTATTAACAAATAGTACAGAAACCAGTCGGCAGCTATAAGAGTCGAAGGCCCTAAAGGGAACCAGTGATTGAGATAGGGTTGTAGTCTGACCCCAATGTTATTCAATCTGGACGCTGAGGAAGCCAAAGAAACTCTTCCATGTTTTCTGATGACACTGTAATTCTGTCAGACACAGCAAAGTACTTCGAAGAGCAGATGAACGGAACGGACAGTGTTTTGAAAGGAGGATATAAGACGAACATCAACAAAAGCAAAACGAGGATAATGGAATGTAATCGAGTTGAATCAAGTGCCGCTGAGAGAATTAGATTTGGAAATGAGACACTGTAGTAGATGAGTTTTGCTATTTGGGCAGCAAAGTAAGTGACGACGTTTGAAGTAGAGAGTAAATAAAATGGCAAGGAAAGCGTTTCTGAAGAAGAGAAATTTGTTAACATCGAGTGTAAATTTAAGCGTCAGTAAGCCTTTTCTGAAAGTACTTGTATGGAGTATTGCCGTATATGGATGTGAAACATGGACGATGAACAGTAGACAAGAAGAGAATAGAAGCTTTTGAACCGTGGTGCTGCAGAAGAGTGCTGAAAAAAAATGGCTCTGAGCACTATGGGGCTTAACATCTGAGGTTATCAGTCCCCTAGAACTTAGAACTACTTAAACCTAACTAACCTAAGGACATCACACACATCCATGCCCGAGGCAGGATTCGAACCTGCGACCGTAGCGGTCACGCGGTTCCAAACTGAAGCGCCTAGAACCACACGGCCACTCCGGCCGGCAAGAGTGCTGAAGATTAGATGGTTAGGTCACGTAACTAATGAGGAGGTACTGTGTGGAAAATAAAGTTGTGGCACAGCCTGACTAGAAGAAAGGATCACTAATTTAGTACTGGTGAGAAGTGTTGGGGATCCAAATCGTAGATGGAGACTGAGCAGGGTGAGAGTTACTCGGGGACGCGGAGGCTTGCACTGGATACGTTAGCACGGAGAGCTGCATCAGTCGACTCTTCGGATTGAAGACCACAAGAAAAAATATTTTGAAACTGAACTTTTGGTTCATGAAATGGCGTGCAAATTCGCTTACCGTGTACTTAATTGAAAACAACACAATTACAGTGGTACTACAAATAATGTTTGTAGTAAGCACATCCGATGTTTGTCATAGAGTGAACAAAAACCTTAACTCACAGTGTCGCCAACTCTCAAATACACAATTTCCCTCCATTCGTTCACGACCAATCTAGACAAATAAATCTTTGAATAATATTCCCATATGTCTTTCGACAAGATATCACAGAACTTTTTTTTTTGAAGTTTCGTTTCTATTCATCCCATTTCAATGAGTGTGTGTGTTAGGTGGATTGTTTGAATCTCCATTCAAATGTCAAATAAAAACGTAAAAAATCTTTGTTTTCAACAAGCGCTTTGACGAGGTAACAGCGTATAACACACAGAAGAGTATGGATTTAAGGTATGTAAACTTGATGAAACAGATTAAAATTCAACATCGCCGCCGTGCACTAAAAACAAAGTTAGTTGTGAAAATATTATTACGCACAATACTGTAGATGACGAAATTTGTTGGCACTGGCACTGATTTGACCATAAAACAGACAGAGTCAATCTCGTTAATGGATGGTGTTTCAAGTGGAAATTGCGAATGTTTAGAGACAGAACGTCAGGCATGTTATTGAGCAAAGATGATGTGTCAATAGTGACAGCAGCTGTTACAACGTCCCATTACACCTCATGTCGGCACTACAGTTACAGCACTCTGTGAATTGGGCTTTCTTTTTTTTTTTACTTTGGTCTTCGGCTGTCACTGTTTGGTATGTAAATGCCGGGTGGTTAAATTAAAGAGCCGCTGTTCGCGGGCAGAGGTCCAATGTGGGCTGTGATTATCGTATAGCACCTAATTCGTAGATATTTTAAAACCCTACTGCGAGACCGATTAATGATAGAAAAATAATTAGTTCCAATTTTGACCACCAGGTGAAAATGAGGCGCTGTGAATGCAAGAAAGACATATAGCAGTGATTTCACATTTAATGAATTTGGAACGACATGTAGACAGATAACGTCAAACGACAGAAAGGGGCGAACAAATGAGGAAAGCCGTTTACACGAATTGTTCAGTATGAGCACCGGAGACGTCGGCGAGATGCTGCATACGTGGAACGACGTGATCAACAGTTGCTCGCAGCAGATCCCGTGGAATCTGAGCAACGTGTTTCTGTATATTAGACTTCATATCAGGTAGAGATCGAATATGTCCTTGGAAAACTCATCCTTTAGACATCTCCATAGCCATAAGTCACAGATTCAGATGAGGTGATCTTGCAGGCCATCCTTTTGGAGATAACACGTCCGTGGAAGGTTGCATTAAGCAGAACTATCACTGCGGGAACTACATATGGTGTTGGCCCATCTTACATGAAAACTGTGGTTTCCACACAGTTTCACTCTTCCGATGCAGGAATCACCTGCTCTACAAGGAGGTCTCGATAGCGTTCACACGTAACACGCCATCTGGGTTTTTCTCTTCAAAGAAGAATGGACCCAGAGTAAACATGCTTGTGAGCTCACATTCACACATGACGAGTGCAGTGACTCTTCATGTACAACACGCGGCTTAACAGTACCCCAAATTTGGTAGTTGTGTGTATTCCCTACTGTCTATAGTATAAGATGTGCTTCGTCACATCATAGTATATTGCCCAGCAACAAGTCATCAATTTCTATCCGTGCCAAAAACTGAAGCGCAAATTCAGAATGCCGTGGACCATGTTACTGCACCATCGGGATCTTGTACGCGTTCCAGTGTAAAACAGATCACAAAACTTCCCGTACAGTTGAGCAGGGGATGGACAATTCTCTTGACACTGCCCGTACACTAGCCGCGGCATGGGCTGCATAATCAAACGGCTCTGAGCACATCTGAGGTCATCAGTTGAAACACGCATGTTGTGTGGCGGCGATGGCGAGGCATTGCAGAGTCTCTGACCAGAGAGCCATTTATCGTGGCTAGTCTGCGCTTGACCGCGCGAGAGTTGCGAGCGGTACTCAGTCAGTAGTCGTCGTGCAGTACAGTTGCGAGCAGTAGTCAATGGGCAGTCTGTCAGTAGCAGTAGGGCAGAGCAGTATGTCGGTAGTAACAGCCCAGTGCAGTTGTGTGTGAGGAGTCGGCGGGCGTCGACATGGCACTCTGGTCAAGATTCAGGATGAGGTATATTATTTTTAAATGCGCTCAGCCAATAATGTAAATTAACTGTAACTAATTTGTGCAACAATCGCCCCAATAATAATTTTGGTTTTCAAAGCAATTTTTAACAAAGAATCCTTTAATAAAAAAAAATATTCCTTATTATTCCTTAAAGAAAAGTTTCCCTTAAATTCAAAATTTTTGCAATCAATTTCCTCCAAGCTATGGCAAAAATAATAAGAGCACATGCAGCTTTACTAAGGTAAGAATTTCAGTTTAATTAATGAACAGGGCCTAAGATCGACATTTCGATCGGTTTTGTCACTGAGATTTTATTATCACTGAATTGACTTTCATTTTTTGTGAGGAACTTATACTTGGGTCATATTGCTAATTTTTGTTTACTTGTCATTGTCATTGAATTTATTTGCTGGGAGGTTACGTTAGGTTATATTCTTGTTAACATTCAACTATTGTGTTTCAAAATTTCTCTGGGGAGCTTACACTTAGCACAATGTCCATTAGCATTTAAAATAATATCTTTTAAAATTTCGGTGGGGAGGTTACACTTGGCGACACCCAGTCCAGGATCGTATTTCGTTGAGAATCTTTTGAAAAACAGTCAGATATCTGCTCTTATTTGCTTAAATATAATTAGGATTTGGCGCAACGCTTTTACTAATTTTGTGACTTTCTTTCCACAGATCAACGGCAATTCGTTTGCTCTGTTGTATTTGTGTGTTGCTTTTGCATTTGTGATTATTTGTTTTGTGAATAATTGACTATTGTAAAAATGCCGCGAAAGACCTTGAATAGTGTATCGCGAGGTATTATGAATGAAACTACCGACTCAAACAACTTTACCGATAGGGCATGTGACATGCAGTGTAATGATGTCAATCCTGCGTTCACTAACAATCAGTGCATTCCAACCACTAATGATGACTTTTATTCACGTGGCGAACACACAAATTTGTCTAACGAAAATGGACAGTGTACTGAAAATACGACGGATTCATTTAATTCCGAAATAGTGACTGACAATGTACACTCGAGTGACAAACGTTTTTGTAAATTACAGAATGACCAAATGGTCGCACAAAACGTGACAATTGTAGGTACGCAATCAAACAGCACAGATAATAGAGTAGAGAATGTTACATTGGATCTAATTTTGGGAGTATCACAACTAATGAATGAAAAACTGGAAAACGATCTCAAACAAAGTAAACTAATTAATGAAAGGTATAAACAATCGAATGAAGAACAAGACAACATTAATAAAAAATCAAACAACTTAGTGAACGGAATGAACAGCTTGATGAACAGATTAAAGCCATTGCCGCGCAGTATTATGATAATAGAGGACAATTACGTGCGGATACTAAGACTTGTGCTAATAACAGTAATGAAGAAGTTGGCACTGTTGCACAAGAATTAAGTAGCACACGTGTAGGCACAACAGAATCACATAAAGATGACATTAATGCAGTCACTGAACAATGTTCAGCAAACGCAACACTGATACACGAAATTAATGCAGTCACTGAACAATGCCCTAAAAACGCAGTACAGATACACGACGAGTTTAATTTCGAGTCACTGGAAGTTTCACACACTCTGAATACGGAAGTCAATAATAAAAGTGAACGTCAGAACAACCAAATTGACGAAAGTATTAAAGTAACAGAATTAACAATTATTTCAGTCACCAATACGTCACAGAACCCGCCACGTTGCGAGCATTTGTCAGAGTCACGCAGCGTGTATAATGTGAACAATTTACAGAGACTACGCGAATTAAAATCCGAAAAGCTACGCGACTTAAAATCTGAAAAGCTACGCAACTTGAAGTACGAAATGACACAGACAAACAGATTCACACACAAACCCGAACGTGTTTTCAAATTCAATGACGAGAACGTAGATTACGAGCAATTTTTATCCGCAAGAAAATGTAAAGAATTTAATGACAGAACACAGGTACACGCTTTGAGCTGTGTATGACAATTTATTTTTGTACCTTCACCGCTATTGCCTGTAATGCCGAAGCTAGCTTGGAACCTGATGCGACAATTTGCTATTGTATTTTCATCAGCATTGCCTGTAATGAGGAAACTTGAATTAACATGGTTACAACAATTTGGTTTTGGAATTTTACCGCTATTGCTTGCAACGCAAAAGCTAAAATTTATTTGCAGTGCGTAAATGACCTCAGGGGATTCATTACGCTTTAATGAATATGTGCCGTAGCGTGCATAGGGCCCCGAGCTGTAGTAGTGCTGTTTCATCTTTAGTTTTCTGCACTGCTGCCTTCTCTTCTACTATCCTTTATATCTATCAAAACAGCTCTTTAACTATTGCTCTATGTAGAATTAAGAAACGTTGTAATGAAAACCCGATAAGACAAATTTTTACGGAATGTGACAATTTTCATTAGGCACTCGAGAAATGACAACTACGAAAACGTTAATAACAGATAAAATCGTAATCATCAGTATGTATAAAATTTTGAGCAATCGGAACCACATTTTGGTAACAATAGATGTTTTTCACTACAATAGCATGAAAGTCAGCCGCTTAGCATACCTAACCAACAATGCAGTCTACAAGGTCAACCAAACTTTAATGTTTCGCCGCGTGCACGTATAGTCTCAGCTACAACAAATAGTAACGCACGGCAGCAAAGGAACAACTACGTACAGAGAAGACAGTATTTCAATTCTTATCGCAACACACCGTATAGAAATGACTATTACGACAGACGTAAAAATAACGTGCACAATTTTCAGCGTATATCTAACAACAGTCGGTCATACCAACAGCAAAATTATACACAAGAACCTATTCTCATGAATGAACCCGACAGTAGGTATCATCCAGAGCGTAATACGTCTGGAAGAAGTAACAGAGCAGTTCTAATAGTCGAAATGCCACAGCATCCTCACGTAAATAATAGCACGTACGACAGAATTTGACCAGACACAGTACAGGTTGCATATTCCAGTAACGTAAGCAATAATTTAGACACGCAGAATCTTGTTCACGAAAATGTTATTAATTTTGACGCCATCCGACACACGTTTGCATTAAAGACAGAATCACGACGTACGTAGACGACATTCTCATTGCAAAAACTAACTGGTCTGAACACAATCTGATTCTTGAACAACTGTTACAAACTTTTCGTGCACAAGGACTTACAGTTAATCTTAGTAAATCGCACTTTGGCAAAACTTCTATAAAATTTCTTGGACACGTAATTTCAGCAGAAGGCATTGCGCCTGATCCGGAAAAACTTCAAGCTCTACGTGACATTACTGTTCCTACAACGAAAAAGCAATTACGCAGTTTTTTGGGCTTAATTAACTTTTTTCGTAAATTTATTCATCACTCTGCTTTAGACACACCCAGATTATGCCAATTAACAGGTAAAAACAGTATTTGGTCTTGGGATAAGCAAGCACATTCTGAATTTGTGAACCTGAAACATGCTTTGTTGAATGCACCACTTTTATCGCACCCAGATCTTACTAGAAATTTTTCCATTGCCACCGACAGTTCCAATACCGCTTTAGGCGTACACATTTTCCAGGAAGTAGAAGAAGATGGCTCAACAGTAATTAAAAACATCGCATTTGCAAGTCGCATTTTGTCACCTGCTGAATGAAATTACTCCGTTACAGAATTGGAAACATTGTGTGTTGTATGGGCTTTTACGAGATTTCGGCACTTTCTTTATGGCAGACATTCCACCATCTACACAGACCACAGAGCGATACAATTTTTACTTTCGGCTAAATTCACACACGATAGATTAAGCAGATGGAAACTTTATTTACAGGAATTTAGCTTTACAATAGTTCACATTCCCGGCACACAAAATGTTATAGCAGACGCACTATCGCGTTCTCTGAGCAACAATCAGCAAGACGTAGCAACCAACTTCTGCAAAGCAAATTTCAGTGTCATGTACATTCAACAAGTAGCATTTGAAAATTTTATTTCGTCGTCATTACAGGACATAGCACAAGAACAAAATAAAGACAACGTGTGGAAAGAAATTAAACACCTTTGTCAAGATAGGAATAATGTTACGATTAGAAACCATTACACTGTACGCAATGACATTCTGTTCCGCCGCTCTCATCCTGACAGTAACAACTGGTTATTATGCACTCCTGACGAACTGGTTAACAAATTAATCTGGTACACTCATTTAAGTTACGCACATTACGGAGCACGAAAATGTTTTCTTATACTGAGACAGAACTGTTATTTTACCAACATGGAGAAACGTATACGACGAGTTTTAGCGTCTTGTAAAATTTGCCAGAAAGCTAAGTCAGACACCACTTCACATATTCCTCCATTATATCCCATTATACCTGTTAAATTAAAACATATGGCCGCAGTAGACATTTTTGGTCCAGTTCCGAGAACTAACAGAGGTTTTTGCTACATATTTGTCGCTGTTGAGCTCACTTCAAAATTTGTTACTTTCACTCCGTTACGCAAAGCTACTGCTAAAACTGTTTCGAAAGCATTTGTAAAACATTTTCTATTTCATGTAGGGCATGTGTTGAAGATAATTTCCGATAATGGATCACAATTTCGTTCTGCTACATGGACACGTATGTTAAGAGCTAGAAACATTTCTCCGATTTATATATCCAAGTACCATGCTTCTTCGAACCCCTGTGAAAGATTAATGAAAGAAATTGGTAAACTGTGTAGAATATACTGCCACAAAAGACATATTGATTGGGACACACACATATTCTCATTCCAAGATGTAATTAATTCCATTCCAAATGAATCCACTATGCTATCTCTGTCTGTTATTCTGAAAAACGTTGAACCACCAAACAAAATTAAAGAATTAGTAAACTTCCCTAAATGTCGTCGCCTACGTCACCATGAAATAATTAACATTGCGCTGAACAACATCAAACGTGCCGCAGAGCGCCGGAGAAGACAGCAAAAACAGGTTTGTACACGCCGCGACTTTCACATTGGACAGAAAATATTAGTACGCACACACTATTTATCCAGCAGAATAAAAGGTAAGTGCAGTAAATTTGAACTTCTATACGCAGGTCCATATCGGTTTCGCAGCATCCCTCACCCCAATGTTGTACACGTCGAAACTTTGAGAACCAGAAAATCGAAAGGCAACCACCATTGGTCAAATATTAAACCCTTTATTGAATGAAGACACTTTATGATTCAACATGCTATGATGCCATTTACTAATCTTTATGACCACTTATGCAATTATATTCACATGACTAATTACTGATGATTATCGTATTTTTTCTTGGCAAGTGCCCGGCAGGGTAAGGTTAGCAGGTCGCTTTTCTTGTCGTTACACATCAGACCGTGCACATTTTCCATTTTTTTGTGTGTATGATTGTATTCCAGTTTTGTTTGTATGCACTGTGAAATAGTTAAGATATAACACACACCAGTTGACTGTGACATTTTTGTTGCCCTATGACATCTCAAGATCGTGACTGTTTTACATTTTTGCCGCTGCATTGTGATATTCTCTGTACATTTTGCCTTTGAACACTGTCTATGCTTTTGACATATTACGTTTTCTGTCATGTTATGCTGTATGGTTAATTATGTCACCATAAACCATTCATTATTTAGTGGGTATATAATTTAAATGCAAGACATTAATCTTTGTTCATCAATTTCAGAAAGAAATGATGTGTGTAAGAAATAAATTCAACAGAAATGGGAATTTCACCTACGGAATAAACGAAAGAAGATGCAATAACTTTATGAGGAAGAGGAAATGGATCAGGATTAACAAGCATATACTATACTCATCGTAGAATAGCAGTCTTAACTAATTTTTCTTTCAGAATACAAGGTGATTGATGCAGGCTGTCAGACAGAAATACACATCTTAGTTTTAAGTGATGAAATATGCTAGAGATAAGGAATAGTTGTGTGATGGGTAATGAAGTGATTTTTTGCAGATGGTAATGAATGCTGATGAATAATGATGAAGAATATGCTGCTATGAATAATGAAGTTTTCTTTGCAGATGAGGATAATGTTGAAGTTATATTTAGGCTATGTAGTTATTTAAGTATTTGTTGCAGTTCGTTTTGACAGCAAGTGTTATATTGCACAGTATAATGACTGAAGGTTTTGGAAAGGACAGCTATGGAACACATTTTTATACACATTTCACTACCTGTTAATTCGAAGTTCACTACTTTTCAGCATAAAATGCATTTCTCTTTTCAGCTTAATAATCCATTTTTATATATTTTTTGCAGGAGAAATTACTTATGAGATTAATGTGCTATAAGCAGTTGTTCATTAAATCTATGAATGTGATTACATATACTCTACTTGTTTCATAATCTTGCCACAGCTGACTTATGACAGATGACGTTACACATTTTCATTTATACCAACAAACCAGAAACAAATTTTTTTCTTCTTGCTTTCCCTTATAATTACCCAAAGCAATGCATTGCTAGCACAAAAACAAAATGTATTACCAGTCCCAAATAATGTTACTAGTTTAAGAGAATTCTGAATAATACTGATCAGCTCTGAATAGTATGTCACTTCAGTAATGACTTCTTAATGATACAAAAAAAAAATAAAACAAAAAATAATAATGCTTTGTAACTGGCTAATAACTGCCACTGTTTATTGTAATGAGACTACTTATAATGCCCATGATTGTTAATGCTGTGACTGTAATTAACTGATTTTTAATAATGACTTCTTAATGATCTGAATAATACTGAATGATGAACAATGTTTTATACTATTCAATACTTACTGGCCACTGAGTGCCAATAATTAATCTAATTAAATGATTTATGACCTTTCATGTTTTGGTAACTGGCCAATGAGTGCCAATAATTAATGTCACTAAATGACTTATGTTATTAATTATGCCATTAATTAGCTCTTGTTTTCAATGTCGACTTTTCATGTTTTGGTAAATGGCCAATGAGTGCCAATAATTTGTATCACTCAATGTATTATGTTAATGCTAGGCCAATAATTGACTCTCCTTTTCAATTAAGACTTCTGATGAACATTATTCTGTCATACTAAATATGCTTTGTAACTGGCCAAGGACTGCCACTGTTTATTGTAATACGATTACCCATGATGCCAATAATTTAATTTTATGAACATTATTCTGTAATACTACATACTTGGTACAGAAATGTTCAATAACTGGGCTATGAATGCCGCAAACTACTACTGTAATTCTCAATGAAGCCTATTATGTGACCTAATGTCCTTCACCTTATGAGCTAACTACCCTGAATTACTGCAATGTCCATTTGTCCTGTCCATCCTCATGATCATGGAGCACTATATTTGGTTTTTGCACTAATTCTACGTTGGTGTGCCTTGTAAGAGCGTGGTGTTGACACGACATGCTGTCCACCACCGTGAGCGATGAAGACGTTATTATGGTCCCACTGTTTGGTGTACCTAATGTACTGCCAAAACATGGAATATTACTACGACAGTTCAGTGTCTTGGCTACGCTGATAAATTCTGATGGGAAAAGAACTTCAAATTGTGTCACTTGGTGTTGTACTTCTGTGGAAAGATATGGACTTTCAGAGCAGCTATGTGCAATCTAAAGTGCTACAACCATGATGCAATCCTTCCCTTTCCTATCCTAATAGTGAAAATCATTTTTTTGCTAACATCATTTATGTTCATGGGCTATACATTTTTTTCGATTTGCTGAACTCCAATGCGAGTACACTTATGTCACTTGTCGACATGATTTATTTTTTTTCGATTTGTTCTGAAGTACAGTATATGTGCACTCTTGTCTTTTATATTGTATATACATTTTTATTTTGATGATATGTTCTGAACTACAGTGCATGTGCACTTATGTTATGTGTTAATATGTTTTCTACTGAACTTCAGTGCCTGTGCACTTTTCTCATTTTTCGATATGATTTGTACTCATTCTGTATGTTCAATACTTCAGTGCATATGCACTTATGTCATTTGTTACTCATTGTATATACATTTCGTCATTTGCTGATATATTCTCAACTGCAGTGCATGTGCACTCATGTCACTTGTCAACATGATTTTTTTGCCATTCTGTTTAATTGTTCTGAAAATGCTAAAGAATTTTTTCAGTGCGTGTGCACTTTGTTATCTGTCAAATAATTTGTATATACAATTTTCTGATTTGCTACTATGTTTTGTACTCATATCTTGTCTTTGTCTGAAATGTTTTGTACTCGGTGCATGTGCACAACATTTAATTCATGTATCTAAATATTCTGTAAATTGTAGAAGTTGATAAATTAAAGAAAAATTTTGCCGCGCTTGGCAAGTCCAAATGACTCACCATCGCTGCCAAATTTTTGCCCCCCCCCCCCCCCCCCCAGTGGAGGGTTATGAAACACGTATGTTGTGTGGCGGCGATGGCGAGGCATTGCAGAGTCTCTGACCAGAGAGCCATTTATCGTGGCTAGTCTGCGCTTGACTGCGCAAGAGTTGCGAGCGGTACTCAGTCAGTAGTCGTCGTGCAGTACAGTTGCGAGCAGTAGTCAATGGGCAGTCTGTCAGTAGCAGTAGGGCAGAGCAGTATGTCGGTAGTAACAGCCCAGTGCAGTTGTGTGTGAGGAGTCGGCGGGCGTCGACATGGCACTCTGGTCAAGATTCAGGATGAGGTATATTATTTTTAAATGCGCTCAGCCAATAATGTAAATTAACTGTAACTAATTTGTGCAACAATCGCCCCAATAATAATTTTGGTTTTCAAAGCAATTATTAACAAAGAATCCTTTAATAAAAAAAATATTCCCTTGATATTCCTTAAAGAAAAGTTTCCCTTAAATTCAAAATTTTTGCAATCAATTTCCTCCAAGCTATGGCAAAAATAATAAGAGCAGATGCAGCTTTACTAAGGTAAGAATTTCAGTTTAATTAATGAACAGGGCCTAAGATCGACATTTCGATCGGTTTTGTCACTGAGATTTTATTATCACTGAATTGACTTTCATTTTTTGTGAGGAACTTATACTTGGGTCATATTGCTAATTTTTGTTTACTTGTCATTGTCATTGAATTTATTTGCTGGGAGGTTACGTTAGGTTGTATTCTTGTTAACATTCAACTATTGTGTTTCAAAATTTCTCTGGGGAGCTTACACTTAGCACAATGTCCATTAGCATTTAAAATAATATCTTTTAAAATTTCGGTGGGGAGGTTACACAGTCCCCTAGAACTTAGGTGTAAGTAGTTCTAACTAACCTACGGACATCACACACATCCACGCCCGAGGCAGGATTTGAACCTGCGACCGTAGCAGTCGCGCGGATCCGGACTGAAGCGCCTAGAACCGCTCGGATACCGTGGCCGGCTCCACGCATGGATCTGACGTGCATTTGTACAACGGTCGTTCAATGAGTAGCGCAACACATTTTTTTCTGAAAGGTTGTTTTTATTCAGGACTACAATATACCAGATTATTCCCCACTATTTTGGCCACAAAAATCTATTTTTCAGCAGTATCTCCGTTCGAAGCGACGGCTTGAATGCCCTCATGGTGGCACTCTACTGGTCGACGCCGGAGCCAACGTCTCGCTGCATCAGTAACTTCCCCATCATCCACGTACTGCTTCCAGCCAAGCGAATTCTTCATTGGGACAAAGAGCTGGAAGTTGGAAGGTGCGAGATGCAGGCTATAGGGTGGATCAGGATAAACAGTCCAATGAAGTTTTGTGGGCCCCTCTTGGATGCACAGACTTGTGTGAGGCCTTGAGTTATCATGGAGACAGAGAAGTTCGTCTGCATTTCTGTGGCGACGAACACGCTAAAGTCGTTTCCTGAGAGTAGTACAATACACTTCAGCGTTGATCATCGTGCCACGAGGGAGGACATCAAACAGAGCAACCCCAGAAGACAGTCGCCAGCGCTTTACCAGCTGAGAGTGCAGCCTGGAACGTTTACTTCGGAGGAAAGGTGGTGCGCCGCCACTACATGGATTGCCGTTTTGTTTTCGGTAGGAATTGATAAGCCGGCCGCTGTGGCCGAGCGGTTCTAGGCGCTTCGGTCCAGAACCGCGCTGCTGCTACGGTCGCAGGTTCGTATCCTGCCTCGGGAGTGGATGTGTGCTATGTCCTTAGGTTAGTTAGAACTACTTAAACCTAAGTCTAGGGGACTGGTGACAGACGTTAGGTCCCATAGTGCTTAGTACCATTTTTTTCGGAAGTGTGTTTATTACCTGCGATGTTGTTCGAGAAAAACTTGTCACGATCAGCCTCATAACGCGCAAGCAATTCCGCACAAGTGGTCCTCCGTTACTCTTATCGTCGTTTGTTCGGCGGTGAGAAACGCAGAGGGCACACACCGTCGAGCACCCTATCTGGAGGACGAGTGGGTCAGAACTACCAACAGAGACGTCCAATCGAGCAGTGAGGTGGTTCGTTGTGGTCCATCTGTCACCTCGAATGAGAGTGTCCGCATGTTCCAACATTGCAGGAATCACAGCCGAGTGCGAGAGGTCGGATCGGTTTGCGCGACCTTGTTGCGATGATAACGAACGCCCCGCCCACCGACTCACCGTGCTTTTGTTCACTGCCAGGTCTCCGTAGACCTCCTCCGAGCGCCTACGAATATCTGCGATGCTCTGGTTTTGCGCCAAAAGAATCTCAGTGACAGCTCTCTGCTTGCAACGCACCGCCATTACAGGTGCCATTTTTAAGGCTACCTGCAGTGCCGCCACCTATCGGAACTTCATGAAACTATAACGGCTGAAGCGGGAATATTCAACAACAACTTCGCATTTTTTATACGATACTGGCTGAGGAAAGAAGTGTGTTACATTACTTATTGAACGCCCCTTGGACCATCTCCGAATGTCCTTCAATCACCATTTACTTCGTCTTCCACAAAACCTTTTCCTTTGTATTTTCCCTTCATTGATGAGTTGTAATAACTACTATCTCTTGCCTACTTGTAATGTGCCCTAGATATTAAATCTTCCTTTGCTTTATAGTGACCAATAGTTCTTTTTGCTCTTTCATCCAATGGAAGACTGCTTCGACTCAAGTTTTCAACAGCCAAGGTAAGGGGCAGTGATACAGATACATTTCAAAAGCATTAAATTTTTTCTCTAGACATTGGCCAAGGGTCCAAGTTTCGCATCCATAGAGAGATGTGGAGAACACGTGGCAGCGAATCGTTCTCATTCTCAGTTGTTAACCGAGATCCAACCTTACGAATAGTTTTTTCATACTAACGAACAATCTATCTTACTCTATTCTAGATCTGATCCATTTCTTACAGTCACATTGCTCATACATCATAGTGCCCAAATTCTTCTAGGAGGAAACCCCTAACAACTAATTTACATTTGTTGACGAGATCGCCTGTATTCTTCTCTGAGAGAGGACTACCGTATTTTACGGACTATAAGACGCATATTTTTATTCGAAAAACTGCCTCCAAAATTCAGGTGCGTCTTATACTCGAAATGAATATAAAAATGTCCAGTGTTTGATTTAAAATTCCCACCAGTCTTAAAAATGGCCACATATTCGATGCCGCGGGAAACCTGGCAACATTAGACAAAACTCCTGTGACATTAGATGTGTCGAGTAACAGAAATTTTGCCATGAAAGGTATTAAAACAAGTGGACATGAAAAAAATGAACTACACTGCCGTCCATGCGGTACTAAACTTAATCCAATGACCACTTTCAAGCCCAAAACAATGCCAAATCTTTCTGAAATACTGCCAGGTGTTGATGCTGTTCACGTACATGACAATGGTTGGATGGACGAGGCTGGTATGAAATTGTGGACTGACTGAGTGTGTGAGAGAAGAGTGGTCTTCTTGTGCTAGATCAGTTTAGCAGTCACTTGAAAAACTTTGAGACAGAGAAACACAGTGTTTACTGTTATTGCGGGAGGACTTACTTCACTATTGCAATCTCTTGATGTCTCGATAACTATACCATTAAAAGAGGGTAGGAGGGAAGGATGGGACAAATGGATGATGGATGAAACCTAACATGAATTCAGGCCGAAGGTAGCTTTAATACGGCCTACATTGAATGAAGTGAGTCGGTGCATAAAACAGTCGTGGTCTAGAGTGACAGGAGGCATCACTGTTAAATCTTTTAGAAGTGCGGCGTAAGTTATGCTCTCGATGGCAGTTGAAAACCGTTTCATATACGGTCAGGACGACAACGACGACGAAGATGAAGAAGTAAGTTCAGATGACTATTTTCAGGGATTTTAAAGGTCAGTTCGGTTTTATAAACCAAACCTGTTTTTTTTGTCCAGATTTGCAATCTAATAATAAAAATTGTAAAAATGTTCTTTTCTTAAAATTGCTTAAATATTAAGGTGTGTCTTATAGTCCGTAGGGTACAACTTGAAAGTGTTGTTAAACAGGCCAAACTGGTCCCTGCAGTGGACATTGTCTATTACGTACTTGATTTGTATAGCCATAGTGTCCGTAGTTGCTTTACAATTCTTGAGGGTATTTTTCATGTGTCGTTGCAACTACAGAAATGTGTGATTTTCTTTCAGACGCGTTTCGCTTTGTTAAGGTAAAGCATCATCACTGTTGATGATTTTCGTTTGATTTCTCGCTTACATCGCGAAATGCCATCTGCTAGCAAATTGTCGTTTTTCTGCGTTAGAAAGTGATAGTTTTGGTCTAATATTTAGTTGTTGTGCAGCACTACGAATTTTTTTATGTTTTCACAACACATTTTTATGCACACCACCCACTGTATTCTGTTTGTTTATGTACTGTGAAGTACAAAAACAAACAGAATACAATGGTATGCATAAAATTTTGTTGTGAAAACATAAGAAATGCATAGTGCTGCAGAACAACTAAATATTAGACCAAAATTATCAGTATCTAACTTAGAATAAGGACTATGTGCTAGTAGACGGCATTTTCCGATGTAAGCGAAAATCACCACCATTGTTGATGCTTTACCTCAATAAAGCGAAACGCGTCGGGTGAAAAAAAAATCACGCATTTGTGTAGTTCCAGTGATGGAACAAAATCACCCCCACGAATTTTCTATTATGTGTTGATGCGGAGGCAGATCATTTGCGACGACAAGCGCCGTCTGCGAACCTAATATTGTTAATTATTTTTTCGTTTATAATTATGTATGACAATGAGAAATGCATGCTTGGACATAAATAAGGATGCCAGCCAAGCATGCCGATTGCGCTGTTGTGTTTGCACAGGTGCCGTACGTGGTCGATGTCCCCAATTCGTTGCAAGTGTTAGCCGTGGTCACAACAGTGCATTATGACGTAGCTGACTGAATTCGAACGATGGCAAACTGTTGGTGCGTGCTTCTGTAACCATGCCAGCGGAAATGCCTGGCAGAGGGTTCATCGAATTACCTTCACAATAATTCTCTATAATTCCAGTCCTAAACAGCGCGCGGAAGGAACGAACACCCTTATCTGTCCGTGCGAGCTCTGATTTCCCTCATTCTATTATATTGATCGTTTCTCCCTGCGTAGGTCGGCGTCAACAAAATATTTTCGCATTCGGAGAAGAAAGTTGTTGAATGAAATTTCGTGAGAACATCTCGCCGCAACCAGGAACGCCATTATTGTAATGACGTCCGCCCTAAGTCCCGTACTCCATTAATCCTGTCCGGTAAGGATTCCAAACCGCGCAGCAGTATTCCAAAAGAGGGCGGACAAGCATACTGTAGGCAGTCTCTCTACTACACCTGTTGCATCTTCTAAGTTTTGTGCCAATAAAACGCATCTTTGGTTTGCCTTCCCCACAAAATTTTCTATGTGTTCTTTCCAATTTAATTGGTTCGTAATTGTATTTCTTAGGTATTTTGTTGAATTTTAGGCCTTTAGATTTGATTGATTTATCGCGTAACCGAAGTTTAACGGATTCCTTTTAGTACTCATGTGCATGACCTCGCACTTTTCATTATTTGCCAATTTTCGCACCACACAGATAATTTTTCTAAATCGTTCTCCAATTTTTTTGTTTTTCTGAAGATTTTGCTAGGTAATAAACGACAGCATCAGTGCAAACAAGCTAAGACGGCTGCTCAGATTGTCTCCTAAATCGTTTATGTGGAAAAGGTACAGCCGAGGGCCTATAACACTTACCTTGGGGAACGCCAGAAATCACTTCTGTTTGATCGATGATTTTCCGTCAGTTACTATGAGCTGTGACGTCTCTGACAGTAGATCACGAATCCAGTTGCATAACAAAGGATATTCCAGAAACACGCAATTTCACTACAAGCCGCTTGTGATGTACGGCGTCAAAAGCCTACTTGGAAATCTAGAACTACGGAATCAGTTTGAAATCCCTTACAATAGTGCTCAGCACTTGGTGTGGTTGAAGAGCTGGTTGTGTTTCATAAGAAAAATGTCTAAATCCGTGTTGACAATGTGCCAATCGACCCTTTTCTGGGAGGTAATTCATGTTGTTCGAACACAATACACATTCCAAAATCCTGCTGCATATCGACGTTAATACAAGGACCTGTAATTTAGTGCACTACTCCTACTGCCTTTCTTTAGTATTGATCTGACCTGTGCAACTTTCCTGTCTTTGAGTACAGACATTACATCGAGAGAGTGGTTGTATGTGATTGGTAAGTATGGAACTATTATATTAGCATACTCTGAAATGAAAGTGAGTGGAACACAATTTGCTTCGCTAAACCGAGGATATCTGATGTTAAGTTACTTACATAGGGAGCTGTTCTCGATTCGAATACTGGAGTATTTACTTCGTCTTCTTTGGTGAACGAATTTGGGAAGGCTGTGTTTAGTAACGCTACTTTAACAGCACTGTCATCGATTGTATTTCCATTGATAGTGCGCAGAGAAGGCACTGATTCTGTCTTACAGCTAGCATACTTTACATACGAGGAGAATCTCTTTGGCTTTTCTGAGAGGTTTCGAGACGAAGTTTCATTATGGGAACTATTGTAAGCATCTCGCATAATGACGATAAATAAGAGGACTATAGCCACGAAAGCCACTGCAGAACTGAATGTCGCACTTGCGAACACCATCAGCATCGAAACAACACGAAGGGCGGTCCAGAAACAATGAATAACAGGGCGGGATGGAATTCCAAAACCACTTACCCATGAAGCGCAAAAGGAAATCGTGGCACATAGTTTCAAATGGCTCTGAGCGCTATGGGACTTAGCTTCTGAGGTCATCAGTCCCCTAGAACTTAAACCTAACTAACCTAAGGACATCACACACATCCATGCCCGAGGCAGGATTCGAACCTGCGACCGTAGCGGTCGCGCGGTTCCAGACTGTAGCGCCTAGAAGCGATGGGACACTCCGACCGGCTAGGCACATAGGTCATAAAAGCTGAACTATGAAGTAACGGGGAAAAAGTTCTCGGGTCGAATGAATCTCGTTTACACTGTTCCCAACCTCTGGCCTACTTTACGTCCTAAGAGTGAAACATGGAGGGGTTCAGTAACGATTTGGGGCGCCGTAGGTCGCGTTTCTGCTAAAGTTCATACACACATCAAAAAAAGTTTTGCATCACCTCATGTACCAGAACTCCTGAAGATAGACGTTGACTGCGGATATTATATCAGAGACACAGTCTCTCTGATTTTCAGAGATGTCACTAAACCCGCCCAAAGATGTAAACAGCCACGCATGAGCAGCGTCTAGTAGAAGGATGGGGTCCGACAGCCGATCAGTTCCAGTCATTCCACCAGGAAGGAGGTACACGGCTAGAGTTGTCTGTAGTTCAACCGTGCCCAGACGGTCAATACTCTGACAGCAACGCCACCGTGTTTAATAATGCTTTTCGTGCAGCCTCAGGACGTCGTGTTACGACTCAAATTGTGGGCAATAGGCTGCACGATGCGCCACTTCGCTCCCGACGTCCATCTTTGCAAACACGACATTGGAAGTGTGTACGGGTTGCACGCTGCTGTAACACGCGCTCGCCAGCTGACAGTTTGCTCGGTCAGTACACGTGTGTCCAGCTGCAGTGCGACGCAGCAAGTCAGCCTCTGGCCGCAGCGCGCCGAACTAACTAGCGCCAGATCGGGCGCGAATGTGTCTCTTTCCTTAGATCACAGTGGAGCCTTTCGATACGACCATAATTAGGATGTCAGACACAGTGATAATGGGTGCGCGTAGCGAGCGTGTTTTATAATCAGCCTTTGTTAATAAAACTGTTTAAACTTACTTCTCGTGTTCGCGTATTTGCCGTACCTCGAGGACCCACAGCTTACAAATATTTCGTCTAATTATTATCCGGGGCAACAACACCCTTATAGAAGTGGAGTCAGAAGTGGGATAATTATGGAAAAATCCACAGTCCTGAAGAGGTGCAACACAACGTGAACTTAGAGCAGCAGCACGAACATTTTCCGACTACGCGAGGACACCCAACGCTGGAATTCAGGTTGCTCTATTTCAGTTTGGCTAGAATACCAAAGGCAGTGATGGATTTATATTTTACATTTGATTGACTCACTGGCGTTAAATTACACGAAAAGTCGCAATCCAGTCAGAGTAACGTTGTCGATTTACAACCTGTTATTAATGAGCTGCAAGAAGACATTCGGCAGTTAAAAGCAGAAAGAAGCGAGTGTAACATTGCGAAAGACTTGTCAAATGATAGTTCGTGCAGTACAGGTACAACTACAGTAAGGAATTTTTCATTATTGCCGTTAGTACCAATGTTTAGCGGGGAACCCGAAAATGATGTCAAGGTATTTCTTCGTAAACTTGAAGGTGCCGCCCTGTTAGGATCGTGGTTAGATTCCGATAAGCTAGTGGTTGTCAAATTAAGAATTCGAGGAGCAGCACAAGATTTATTTAGCGCGGAGCGTACTTGCGAGAAACCAGAAGATTACAATGAGTTTAGAACGGTTGTTGTTCAGAGATTTAAACGTAAAAACGCGATAAGATTCTACAGAGAGCAGCTTCACAGTTTGCGAATGCGACGAGACGAATCTGCCGAGCAGTTTGCCGACAGAATTCGAAAAATCATCGCTCGAACATACGAGTTACTAGATAATGAAAATGAACATCGCATTCAGTTGTTGGAGGCCGGCCAGAGAGCGCTCACTAAAGCTATACAGGTCTCTTCTGCCAAGTCATCATCACTTGTCATCGATGAAGGGTGAAAAACAAAGGAAAGAGTATTCACTCTCTTTTGCCTGGTGGCGGATTTAGGGAGTGGGGATGCATGGCAGAAGCGCATTCTTATGCAACTTTGGTAAAAGTAAACGTACGTTTATACCGTAACAGCGTTGCTTACGTTGATTAGGACTCTATAACCATACTGATATACTAAAAAGGACAACCAAATCAGCATCCACTGCAACGTGGATAGTAGCACGAGAAGATTTGTTTCTACTTTTTAGACATTACTGCAGACTCTAGAAAATTCGAAGGTCAGGGGACCGTTACAATCGAGTTTGCACAATTCGAAGTTCAAAGGATCTAAGAAAAAGTTCGAATAGTTAATTCTATTTAACTCGACTTTATTCTAGATGAAATCAGCAAAAATCGAAATAAAATTTAGATTTTTTTTAACTTTTGTATTCCCAGTTTTCTTACATGTTATTTGCTTTAGTATTTGAAACGGAAGGCACACACAAATGTTCGAAAATACATAAATTCAGCTTCATTCATTTTTCAATGCTGAACAAACTGTCACGAATGGATGCATTTTGTGAACTAAATTTCTTATAAACGACCTTATGTCTTTGGAATTAGCGTGTCAGTCCTTATTTGTATCTGAGACTTCGGTTCCCAGACTAACAGTTAATAATTTAGCGTTCCGTTAAGCTATAACCTCCGACAAATACCTTTTCTACCCTGCATCGAGTAAGGCAATTCCATAAGCTTTCAGCAAGAGGCGGGGACTCGGCTCGCCCGGTCTGCTTGCTCCTGCCTTTTAATACTTATCAGCAACATTATCTTTCCACTCGATGATCGTTTGCAGCATGGATGGTGGAATCCCGAAACAATTCGTTACCTGCTACTTCTTGTTGCATTCCACAGCGTCGAAACTTGTTTCTGTTTTACGAAAGTCGAAGTTATTCTGACGTGAAAACGTCTACTTTCTCCTTGGCCGAAGTTTCTTGTGTGACAAAATGGCGTCAGATTTGAATCACTAATAACTACGAGACCGACAGTGCGCAAACAAAGGTTAAGTCCACGCCGTCTGTACGTGGTTGTCGCTTGTTGCCTGTGTTGTCATCGTACCAGTGTAGGCATATGCGCGTCATTGTTACAAATCATCTTTGTGTAAAGTTATAAACTGGTGTGGCTGTAAGCTAGGATACTGATTTGGGTGTCATTGCGATGAACAGCTTAGGGAGCGCCGGAATAGAAAATAAAAATATTCCCCGGAATATAAGCGAAAATCTATATTGAGTTTAAACCTATGACACAAAGGAAGAGTTCGTCTCACAGGACTTGTAAATATGCTCTAAATTACAGAAAACGCGAGAAAAGCCCTCACAGGAGCCTAAAAAGTGCAGCGCTGAGAGAAGGCGACAGCTCCCGCAGTCGGAAAAAAGGGAGAAACGGCGCGACGCGATTACGTACTCAAAGGCTATATCGTACACCAGCCACTGAAAGTCCTACATTGTGAGTAACCGTGTGACCACTGTATTACAGATATTGATAATTAAATTACATATCAATATGAAACACATGTTACGATTTCATCCCGACGTTTTCACAAAAAATCTACGGCGCAGACCTGAACTGCACACACAGGCATTTATTTGCAACTGATTAATATGCTGTGGTATTTCGTACATTGTTAAAAACAGATGCCTGTCACAAGGTGCTCAATGACGGTATAATTACCTGAACAACTGATCAAACAAATAGAATTATCCGGTGTAAGCTAGGCGTTGACTTGTAATTATAGAATGTCCGCGGGTCGTTCTGCTATGACAGTCGCCTCGATTAGTGAAGAAGTTTCTTCGGTTTTCTCGAGGCATTTGGGAACAGGTTGAAACAAACGATTAACAAGTGTCGACTGCATACAGTCGGAGAGGCTGATTTCAAATGCCTTTGATAACTGTAAAGCAACTACAGCCACGCAATAAAACTTCAGCTGGGTAAGGGGGACAGCTAGCAGTCGGAGGTAAACACTTCCCCCTCACAGCGATCTAATGTCGCCGGCTAGAGTCCGCCACTCAGCGTCCGATGTAAACACAGCCGACAACAGGCAGTGCTGTACTGTGACACGACCACCAGATCGAGTTCAGAGCAGGAAACGGCCGGAGTCTCCGGTGGTCTAGTGGTAAGGGGGTCTGGAACGCTCCAGCGCCTCGGCTGGGGCTATTCGCCCCAGCCGGGCCGGGGTTCTATCCCCGGCCGGCGCTGGAATTTTCAGACTTCCGAACACTAGCCTCCACCTCTGCCCTGGCATGTGGCGCATGCCGGGTACCCCTGTGGGGTCCGTGCTTCGGATCCCACGTGGAGCTCACTCCCACACTACAAACTAAACCTGATTATGCTGCTGCAAACACTTATTTTAAATTTTAATACGCACACTTTCTTCACCAGATCAGATCTACATATATTTTCGAGGTACTTTCTACATAATATATCTCACTGTCAAAAGAAACTGCATAGTATCATGAATATTTGTAGGATTACAACAATGAAATAAAATCCTCACTAAAAAAACTAAATACGTTTTATTTTCGTTTTTGTGCTAAATGCTGCTAAGATAAATACCAAAACAGCTTCTATTTTCTTGTAGTTAACAATCAGTAATTAGAAAATTAAGTTTGACTGTAATACTGATAGATATATTACATATTTACTTAGCACATTCTCAGTGCTGAAACAGGATAAATTATTTCAATGTCAAAAGAAATGCAAAATGTTATATCAATACCATCGCACAATTGAACAGTGGAAAAAAAAAATATTTTCAGGTGTCTCAGTCTGCCTTTTCTTTTTAGTATCCTGATTCATTATGTGATAGTAAATAAATTCTGTATCAGAAATCGTTTCGTAACAGTTCACACTCAATGCCTTTTATAAACGTATATGGTCACTAATTGTATTTTCAAAACGAACACACGCCTTTTTTTTTCAAATTATTCAAGTGTCAAAATGAGATTATGATAGGACACAGGTCACTAATGAGATAAACTCTTTCTTTGTATGAAGGAGGATAATTCTGCTGGTCTCTTGTGAGCTGAATGCTCAATTAAACCGATGACATTTAACATTTAAAAAACGAATTTCTTGACGACTTTACTGACAGGTTTACATGTTTCATGTAATATTTCTGTTGGTAGTTACATGACAACCTCTCAGGCTCAGCTTTATATGAAAGTATCTTGAAGGTCAGAAAAGAAATTGTATTACTACCTCTACAGATTCAGTTGGTCTATTATTGTTATACTATAGTATCATTGACGTTGCATTGCAAGAGAGAGACTGCTACTATGGCTGTTTTCTTTTGCTACTAAATTCCGTGCCATATCTCCATTCTAAATGCTAAAAGGCGTGGATAAAACTTTTAGCAATACTATTTTCCTATTCACCACGTCGCTGCTAGGTGTCGCTAGTAGCCCCTCACACAGTCAGTCGTCCATAGCGCAGGGCTTCGCTACCAGAGGGCTGTACCGGAACTCGCGGCGACTCACTCTGCCGGGATTTGCTGCTTCACTCCTGAACGTCTACGCCACCTGAAATTACCGCTAAATCCTCACACTAAACGAGAAACGTAATAGCACCAATACCAAATAAGGTAAATCGTGGTCAGTGCGAATATTGCCAAACCACCACTATGATAACTCCTAGCTGAAAATACTGATACAAACTATTTACAGAGGAATGGAGCACCTTACAGAAGCTGATCTAGAGGAAAATCAATTTGGAGGGAACAGAACCCATATTTATAACATCTTTATATACAGAAAAAACTTTTGATAATGTTGACCAGAATATACAGTTTGAATTTAAGATGCAACCACGAATAAAATATAGCGAGCGAAACATTACTTAGAACTCCATCAGAAATGAGACAGCAGCTGTACGAGTTGGAGGACATAAAAGGAAGGCAATACGTGGGAAGTGAGTGAGACAGCGTTCTAGTCCATTCCCTGATGTTATTCGTTCTATATACAGGGTGTTTCACAAGTCATGCTCCACACTACTCTAGCGACGCTAGGGAGCGTCAAAGTTATAGGCACCGGCGCCTACAAAAATAGAGGGATCCCACGAAGATGTTACAAACTTTCTAAGATGATGCAGATGGATGAATGTACAAATTTGAGATTATGTTCTTGTACCGGGAAATTATAACAGAAAACCTTTGTTACCTCTGACAGTATGTACCGTTATCGTTGTTGCTAAGATGTAGGACAGGAAACTTTCAGAGGCGGTGGTATGAAACGAAAGAAGAAAATGTGCAGTACACATAGGCTGTAAAATGCATACATCATGAACCATGAGCACTTGTTCATCTTCGCTAGCGTGAAACCCATCTCCACTATTGAACAAGTGCTTATAGCTCCAGGAGCATGCAGTTTAGAGTCCATGTTTTCTGCACATTTTTTCTTGTTTTGGTCTATACTGCCGTCTCTGAAAGTTGCCTACCCTACAATTCTAGCAACAACAGTACCAGTACTTGTATTCCACTGTCAGAGATAGGATAACGATTTTCACTTGCAACTTTCGACACGTTTGTTTCCCGTACAGGGGCCCTTACCTCAAATCGATACATTTGTCTGTTTCCATCATCTTAGGAAGTTTGTAACACAATCCAGGTAAGATTCTCAGCCACCTGTGTAATAGCTCTCTGGAACTTGGCATTTTCCCTGATAGACTGAAATATGCTATTGTTATACCTTTGCATAAAAAGGGGGATAGATCTGATGTCAACAATTATCGTCCAATCTCCCTTCTAACAGCTTTATCCAAAATGTTTGAGAAAGTAATGTATTCAAGAGTAGCTTCACATATCTGTAAAAATGAAGTACTAACAAAATGTCAGTTTGGTTTCCAGAAAGGTTTTTCAACAGAAAATGCCATATATGCTTTCACCAGTCAAATTTTGAATGATCTGAATAACCGAACACCTCCCATTGGGATTTTTTGTGATCTCTCAAAGGCTTTTGATTGTGTAAATCATGAAATTCTGCTAGACAAGCTCAAGTATTGTGGCATGAGTGGGACAGTGCACAAATGGTTTAATTCGTACCTAACTGGAAGAGTGCAGAAAGTTGAAATAAGTAGTTCTCGTAACATGCAAAGATCAGCACATTCCTCAAACTGTGGAACTATCAAGAATGGGGTTCCACAAGGGTCAGTCTTGGGTCCTTTGTTGTTCTTATTATATATTAATGACTTGCCATTCTATATTCATGAAGAGGCAAAGTTAGTTCTCTTTTGCTGATGATACAAGTATAGTAATCACACCTGAGAAACAAGAATTAACTGATGAAATTGTCAATACTGTCTTTCAGAAAATTACTAAGTGGTTCCTTGTAAACGGACTCTCACTGAATTTTGATAAGACACAGTACATACAGTTCCGTACAGTGAATGGTATGACGCCATTAATAAATATAGACCTTAATCAGAAGCATATAGCTAAGGTAGAATATTCCAAATTTTTAGGTATGTCCATTGATGAGAGATTAAATTGGAAGAAACACATTGATGATCTGCTGAAACGTTTGAGTACAGCTACTTATGCAATAAGGGTCATTGCAAATTTGGGTGATAAACATCTTAGTAAATTAGCTTACTACGCCTATTTTCACTCATTGCTTTCATATGGCATCATATTTTGGGGTAATTCATCACTGAGGAATAAAGTATTTATTGCACAGAAGCGTGTAATCAGAATAATAGCTGGAGTCCACCCAATATCATCCTGCAGACATTTATTTAAGGATCTAGGGATATTCACAGTAGCTTCTCAGTATATATACTCTCTTATGAAATTTGTTATTAACAACCAAACCCAATTCAAAAGTAATAGCAGTGTGCATAACTACAATACTAGGAGAAAGGACGAGCTTCACTATTCAAGATTAAATCTAACTTTGGCACAGAAAGGGGTGAATTATACTGGCACTAAAGTCTTTGGTCACTTACCAAACAGTATCAAAAGTCTGACAGATAACCAACAAGTATTTAAGAAGAAATTAAAAGAATTTCTGAATGACAACTCCTTCTACTCCATAGAGGAATTTTTAGATATAAATTAAGAAAAAAATATTAAAAAAATAAAAAAAATAAAAATAAAAAACAAAAAAAATAAAGTTGTTATATTAACTTAAGTATGTTGTTAAATTAACCTAATTATGTCATGTATTGGAAAATTCGACTCGTTCCACATCATTACGAAATATCGTATTCATGATCCATGGAACTAGTATTAATCTAATCTAATCTAATCTAAACCTGTATATACATACATTTACCGGAGCTGGCGGCTGTAAGGTCGTTGGGTGACGTTTGCAGGCATGAGTTTCTAAGTAAAACTGCGAGCTCTAGAAATGTGTAACGTGAATTGTGAAACACCTTGTATAAAGACAGCAATATACAAAAAGGACGAGGAATTCGGGAAATTAATCAAAGGTGAAGAAGAAGAAATGAAAGTTGTTCCCTAATTGAACTCTCACTTTGCAGTGGAGTGTGCACTGATTTGAAATTTCCTGGCATTTATTCGCCCTGAAGAGAATCGCTGAAAAAGACGGTCGAAATGTCGGTATTTTCAGTGTTTTATAATGACATGCCCTAGTACCCAAAATGATTTTCTTCAAGTTCTTTGTAGGAACTATATCGCTTCTGTCCGATATTTTGAGAATGATACAATCATTTTTTCCTAAAACCTAGCAACTGAAATAGTGCTTGAAATGATATAAATGGTACTTATGCTTTATGGTATGGAGACAGAAACGGTACTTGGCTTTAATGATAACAATATACAGAAAAATTCAGTAATGTTTCTGCAAAGTGCCGTAACACCGAAATCCGGAAATATAATCGGATATTTCGAATGTGGTACGACACCAGCTGTAGAGTTTACTGGACAGATACAGAGTTTTCCGAAATTCTAGCACTTTTAGAGGGAACTAAGCGACAATGTTTTAAATTGGAACCCACGTACGGAAACGTATACTTTCCTTGCTACAGCCGTTTGAATACATGCTTGCTAGGTGGGCATGCAACAGGGTAGCCATCGTGGGAGGTGGAGGGGGTGGGGAGAGGTGCTTTCGTCGGATGTCATTTACCGTCTGTCCGACCACTCTGACATGGCTCGTGCGTCACTCACGTGTCTGTCAGTATTAGAGCAACATTGCGGAGCGCCCTATTGCCGAATACACCGACATGATCCTTCTGTGTGGCGAAGCTCGTCGCCTTTATCATGCTCGTTCTCCGCAGCGTCCGACTTCATGGCATACGCTTTTCGCCACAACTGCGCAACGACTTTGACAAAATGGTGCGTTCACCGTCAGCAGGGGTGACGGCAGTGCTTCAAAGAGACGCAGCCGCAGCGCACCCGAGTTGGAAAAGGCCGTATCGTAAAGAACAGTGTTTCTGAAAACTTATTAAGTTTTCTTTTAATGAGTGGAATTGTGGAACTATTGATGTACTGGGTCACACCTAATAACTTACTTGTACAAGTGGTCGCGTTACCAACATGTTTTCAAATGGCTGTGGCGAGGAAACGGTGCGTTACAGGAGATGGGTTCCAATTCAGAATACGAGTATTGTGTACTCAGTCCCCCTCTACACTAGAAGTCTGTAACGGGGATTTCGGAGCATCCTGCATGTTTACTGTACATTGTACAGTTGTTGCCCCAACATAATTGAAATCTGCGAAAACATTTCATAATTTATGAGAGCTTATCAGGCGCGACTACGGTGTCCGCAGTATAAAACCCAGGGGGCGTCTTGGCTACGGCGGCTCTGACGCCCACGAGAACAACTGTAGGTAGAGAGCGCAACACAGCTACTTTGATGGACATTTTCCTCTAATGCTGGCAGATGTCTCTATTTTTAGAGGTATCTTGACCCGCCCCGCACCAGCCTTAAGCGGAAAGCCAAATGTCCCAACTTCTGGCCACTGCTAACATTCTGAAATACACTATCCGATCAAAAGTATCCAGACACCTAGTAGTGGACTTCAATATGCGGTATGACCACCTTTTGTCTTTACGAGGGGTTAAACTCTGCTGGGAACGCTTTCAGTGTCGACGGTATTTTACGCACCACACATGGTGAGAGTTTCATCTGTGTGTACGTACCAGACTATACACTGGCGAGCAAGATCGCCGCCTCTCTTCCAAATTTTGGAGCAATATGGGCAGCTCCTTGCAACCAGGTCGGGATTTTGACGATGTAACGAATCAACTGAACTGAATATGGTACGACATCCGTCAGGAGGACATCCACCAACTTTATCAATCAAGATCAAGCCGAATAGCTGCTTGCTTAAGGGCCAGAGGTGGAAGGTGGACCAACGCGTTATGACCTTCTCCTGAATGAATCACCCAATTTTCCTGCAATTGTTATTTGTTTGCCTCTACACGTACATCACATCTACCGATTTCCTTCATACTGGGGTAATTTCTTGGTGGTACGGTTTAGACTGTAAATATACAGAGTGTATCAAAAAGAATCAACCGATTAAAAAAAAAGTAACTATTATTTTATTTCGACATATGTGCGTGAATAGCGTACTGCTGGAAAGAGCAAACCCTGGGGCTTTACATGGTTACCGCTTGGCAGCTGAACTGTCCGTCCATTTCAGTCCTAGTAAAAATGGTGTCGCGACGACAGAAAGCGTTTTGTGTTCTGCATTTTGCGCAGTGTGGGCAGTAATAAGTGTTCGGCGTGACTTTCGTATAAGGTACGGTGCGGATCCTCCTACAGCACAGAGCATTGGACGATGGCATAAACGAATAAGAGAAACAGAATGTTTGCGGAAAGGCAAATCGCCAGGCCGTCCCCGAGTGCCTGACACAGTTTCACGAGGGGTCCGCAGAAATCCGTTCGCCGTGCAGCTCGACAGCTCAGCACGCCCCCGATGTCCGTCTGGCGTCTATGCGTCGACGTCTATGCATCAAAAAATATTAAATTCAGCTACTGCGAGCTTTTCGTGAGGGCGATAACATCGCGTGAAGTTCCATAATTTCACTCTCGGCAGGGTGGAGGATGGCTGTTTTCTCCCACAGGTAGTGTTTAGTGACGAGGCCACATTCCATTTATACGGAAAGGTGAACTGTCATAATGTGACAATATGAGGTACGGGACAACCACATCAAGTTGTACAACATAAAATAGACTCTCCTAAATTTTATGTGTTTTGTGCAGTTTAACGGGAAAAGGTGTACGATTAATTTTTCTTTGCCAGAAACACTGTTGTACGAAGCATATATCTCGATATGCTTGAAAACTTTCTTTTCCTACAGTTTGATTCGAACGACTTCATTTACCAATGGGATGGGCCACCGCGACTGTAGCATCTGGAAGTGCGGGAATTTCTAAATCAAACGAATACTGAACGATGGATCGGTCACACTGGACTAATTGACTCGGCCGTAGATTACTGGTCTCCAAGGTCACCGTACCCGACCATATGTGATTATATACGTGTGGTTTTGTAAGAGACTCTTTATGTACCTACGTTACCAACAGCAATAAATGAACTGAGACATCGCACAACAGCACCTGTGGAAACTGTAACTGAAGACATGCTTGCTGCAGTGTTGGTACAATCTGAACACCGCATTGACACATTCCGTGCATCTCAAGAATGCATATTGAACACCAATGAAAAGGATGAAAAAAATTTTTTTTCAGTGTCCGTTCATCAAAAAGCAAAATTCATTGTATATGTTTCTTAGTTTCAGAAATATAGACGGGCCAGATCGGATGATTGTTTTTGATACACCGATATAGATAACGCACTTCAAAACCTCCCAATTATTAGCCCACTACCAAGATGGGAGATAACAAGTACTCACACATGCGTCTTTGCATGTGTTGGATAAAAAGTAGTAGCACAATGCCGCAACATGAAGGATTTGAGTCATTTGGTGTGCACGCTTTCTGTTGCTGATAGATGGTGCTTAAGTAGTAAAGTTAGCGGCATACGTGTGTTTGAGTCAGTTGCGGTGTGTACTATCTCATAGTTGGAGAGGCTAGCTCAAGTGCCTTAATAGTATGTTTGGGAAACACGAAGAACGTGCTTGGGTCAAGACTGAAAGGGCAGGCACGTGGTCGGAGCGCGCAACTATCTTTCCTTCCGGCGCTGCATTCCACCAACTTTCACGACGCCAAACGACAAGCCCTGTGCAGGAGCTCCGCGTATGTGGCAGCGGGACGTACTGGAACATCCACCGCCACCGCATTCATCCGGTAGAGTCCCCCCAATTACGACCTGATCGCCCAAATGAACCACGTATTTCGCGGCATGCGTTACAGCAAATGATAAGACACCCTATGGCGGTCCTAGCGAGACATCATCACAGATGGATGCACTGACAGTGTATGACATCTTTCACGTGGGTGTGGAAAGTGATCGAGACGCGAGACGGAAATGTAATAAAGTGAAGTTTAGTCAGTGAAGTGTGGCATGAATTGTAACCGAACTGCTACTACTTTTCATCCACCCCATGTATATTACCACACCCGTTTATTTTTACTCATAAAAATTTGTCAGTAGTCTTGTATGAAATGTTTTCACAATTTTGGTTTGTTTTCTAGATGTATAGCAATTCGTTACGAAAGATGGAAGCGTTTGATTTTCACTTAGAGCATGAATGTCCGATTTCCACTTACAGTACTGCGCTGGCTGCACATTTCCTGGATTAGAAATTGATGCCCTTAGAATAAATTTAGTTTGGCTTGCACCACAGCACATTTACTTGTAAAATACGACGAAATACTCCGCAAATACAGTTCGATTACCATATCGTAACTGTTGGACCTGGTGGTCTACCGGCACAGCGCGTGGCTGCAAATCGAGAATCGTGGGATCGAATCCCAGTTGAAGCAATAAATTTTTCAGTCTGCGTTTAATCCGGCCTTGATATGAGGAATCGGTAGAAACAACACGTGGTGCTGATTCCACGTTAAACTGCCGATTCCCTTTCCCCGGTTGGACAACTGGTGTACGTTAATGATAAGCAAGTCGCCAAAGTGCCGTCCAATTGAAAGACTTAAAGAAGGGGCACTGACATACGCGAAATTTATTATTATTATTAATATTATTACACTGTCCAGTCGTAGTAATCTGACCACGTGTTACAATCCCGAATAAACGCCTTTTGCAGCATGAGACGTACAGGAATAGTGTCGATGAGGTAATGACAGTGATAAGAAGACATTCCGACTCCAGTACTTCTCCAGCTGCGATACAATTTTATTGATTGAGGATTCGTGGCACAAACTACTTGATCGAGGTGGCCCCTCAGATTCTCGATTGGGTTTAAAGCCGGGAAATTTGGCGGTCGGGGCAGTACGGTAAATTCATCCTGGAGCTTTCAGAACCACGCACATACACTGCGAGCTATGTTACACGTGCATCTAAGGGTGGATATGGTCTCCAAGGATAGGTACGTACTAGGGTTGATCCATTGTGCCTTTCAGAATAACGAGATCAGCCAGGGAGTGCCGCGAAAACATTGCCCATACCATAACGCGCCCTCAGGATTGCAGGGCGTTTGCTTTCAGACGCTACACGCCAATGGAAAACTGTCCGATTGGGCGTAAAATGTGGTTAATATGGAGAGGCCACCTGTAGCACTCAGTGGACTTTCAGTTGTGGTACCGGCGTGCAAATGCAAGCTTTCAACGCCAATGAACAGCAGTCAGCATGGGTGCAGGGACCAGGTGCCTACTGCGGAAGCCCATACGTTGTCGAGGAAACATTGGTGGCAGGCCTTGGTTCGTCTGGGCGGTCAGCTGCACAGAAGATGCACGTCAATTCGCCAGCACACACATCTGCAGCTGTCGCTCACCTGTGCCGCCTACTGCCCGTAGTGCGACACAGTTACCTCGGAGCCGGATTAGAATACCGAGATTTTGCCACGCACGGTTTACTTTACATACAGTGGCATGTGAAAAGATTACAGATTCTGCCGTTTCGGAAATGCTTCCACCCTTGGGAAGAAAGCCAACGATTATGTCCCGTTGGACGTCACATAAATCGCCCCCCCCCCCCCCCCAATTCATCACGTACTAATGCTATCACCTGGCGTCTATGAGTTATTACACGTTGATCTCGAAAATAGGAGTTGGTCACATTAATATGACTGGACCTATTATTATTATTATTATTATTATTATTATTATTATTATTATTATTATTATTATTTCTTTCTTTTGTCAGACGTTATGTCTGGTCAAAAATGGAAAGTGACGCGGACCTTGATCAAGCGTGACTTTCATTTAACTGTACGGTATACTGTATGTTATATTGCATTTAGGAACTTTCGGGTAATTGAACATGTATCAATAATTACGGATTTCTGTAGTTGTATATATAAGTTTGGATGTAGCTGTATTGCATTGATGTACTGGTGGATATTGTGTGGTATGACTCCTGTAGTTGATAGTATAATTGGTATAATGTCAACTTTATCCTGATGCCACATGTCCCTGACTTCGTCAGCCAGTTGAATGTATTTTTCAATTTTTTCTCCTGTTTTCATTTGTAGATTTGTTGTATTGGGTATGGATATTTCGATTAGTTGTGTTAATTTCTTCTTTTTATTGGTGAGTATGATGTCAGGTTTGTTATGTGGTGGTGTTTTATCTGTTATAATGGTTCTGTTCCAGTATAATTTGTATTCATCATTCTCCAGTACATTTTGTGTTACATACTTGTATGTGGGAACGTGTTGTTTTATAAGTTTACGTTGTAAGACAAGCTGTTGATGTATTATTTTTGCTACATTGTCATGTCTTCTGGGGTATTCTGTATTTGCTACTATTATACACCCGCTTGTGATGTGATCTCTGATCTACTGTTTCTATTTGTTGTTTGCAAAGTCTGCATTTATCTGTTGTGGTATTGGGATCTTTAATAATATGCTTGCTGTAATATCTGGTGTTTATTGTTTGATCCTGTATTGCAATCATGAATCCTTCCGTCTCACTGTATATATTGCCTTTTCTTAGCCATGTGTTGGATGCGTCTTGATCGATGTGTGGCTGTGTTAGATGATACGGGTGCTTGCCATGTCGTGTTTTCTTTTTCCAATTTACTTTCTTCGTATATGTTGATGTTATGTGATCTAAAGGGTTGTAGAAGTGGTTATGAAATTGCAGTGGTGTAGCCGATGTATTTATATGAGTGATTGCTTTGTGTATTTTGCTAGTTTCTGCTCGTTCTAGAAAGAATTTTCTTAAATTGTCTACCTGTCCATAATGCAGGTTTTTTATGTCGATAAATCCCCTTCCTCCTCCTTTTCTGCTTAATGTGTTATTATTATTATTGAAACTTCCTGGCAGATTAAAACAGGGTGCCGTACCGAGACTCGAACTCGGGACCTACCATCTGAGCTAACCAAGCACGACTCACGCCCCGTCCTCACAGCTTTGCCAGTACCTCGTCTCCTACCTTCCAAACTTTAGAGAAGCTCTCCTGCGAACTTATTATTATTATTATTATTATTATTATTTCGTTGTTGATCAGTTGTCTAAACGTGTGTGTAGCGTTGCCAGGTTACTTGCTACAGTAAAATTTTCTTTGCCTTTGCTAGAGCCGTCTTTCAAGTTTGCAGGGGCCACCGCTAGTTGGCGCTATTGGACTGCGACATTACTGTTCTTTCAAAATGTGCCGTTTGTTACTCTTAAAACTAACAAGGAGAGCTCCCCAGCGGTGGGATCGACTTTTTGAAACCAAATAAGCGGTAGTGTAATAACTTAAGATCCCCCTTATCAGCCCCTGCATCCAGGTGGGCCTCCGTTTGCAAGTAACTGACGGAAAAGATTTCGGAATTTTGCGTGATGCTACATAGCGTTAAGGAGGTCGTATTCCATAGTCTGGTTACGTGTCGCAATGGTTAGGATAGAAGCTTAACTATGCCTCGTCAGGTGCAGTAATTTTTTTTATTTTTAAATCTTTATCGAAATGGCTTTGATGCCTATTTTTATTCAATTTATTGGTTTAAATGTAATTTGTTTCGTTCTATTCCTTTGTAACATCGTTTTAATCACCATATGAACTTTTCCATTTGCTTAACTTTTCTTTATATCATTCTTCTTTTAATCGGAATTTTTGTGAATGTGTATTTTATTATACCTATCTGTTTGACTATTCAATTATTTCAAAACTCCGATATATTAATTAAAAAACAAAAGACGAAATAATCTATTTATATTGACAGTGTATTAGTGTGAAAAATGTAGTTTTCATTACAAGACGTGCCTTTTTTGCATGGTAATCGACATACAAATATTTAAAACATAACCTAAATTCTTTGTGCACTATGGAAATAATAGTGTAGATGAAGATTTAAATGAGAGAAGGTTTTATAAGTAAAATAAAATCCAAGCAAAGTGAGAAATCGATATAATGAACACAATAACGTAGACGAAAATACAGGCTCATAAAAACAGGAGAAATTAAATCGGAATTGATACATGAAGATAAGTAAAAGTTCACGAACAAATATTTACAGTGGAGAAGGGATGATAAGAAGAAAAATTAGACCAAATGAAGAAGTTCTTATCACTATTGAATCACGTGACCGAGGAGTGGAAATAAAAAAAATTATATTTACATCAATTTACATCAATAATCAAATGATTATCAATGTCACTTCGGCAAAGACCTAAAATAAATTTCTTTCTCTGGTGAGATTCGAACCCACAACCTCATGCATGTGAAGCTAGTATCCTTTCCACTACCCTGAAACCAACTTATGTCATTCGGCTTTCTTCATGCTATCGAGTCTCACAGAAAATTCCGAATTTCTTTTCTCGTCAGTTCCTCGCAAACGTCGACTCACCTGGATGAATGGCTGCAGTGTGTGATACTTGGGTGCTTAACCTACATAACCGTATAGATTGTTTCAAAAAGTCGATCCTATCGCTGGAGAAATATCTATTGATATGGTGGTGGACACACATTTAATAGTGTAGCCATAGTAACATAAACGGACAGAAACCTGCACGATCTAAGCAACGAGGAACGACCTCGTACTTAGTCCAAAGGAAAATCTCCAGAATTACTAGAAAACTTGTAGCCAATGCACCAAGTCCCCGGCAGTCATTTAGTCCGCGGCGACTGCTGAGAACCTACAGACCAGTCATTAGGATTCGTACTCGACTACTTCGATGTTACACGTTCGGTGTCCTACTCTATGGAGCTGAGTCATGGACTGTATTAGGCATTTGAAATGCGATCGTATCGAAAAATATTATGGATACCATCGACAGATATAGTCAAAAATATGGCGGTACAAAGACGCATAAATTCTCAACAGCATCCAGAGAGCAAAACTAGATTGTTTTGGTAGCGCAATTCCGCAACAATAAATAAAACCTGTTGAAATTAATAATTCAAGGAAACATTAATGGCCGGCCCGTGTGGACGAGCGGTTCTAGGCGCTTCAGTCTGGAATCGCGCGACCGCTACGGTCGCAGGTTGGAATCCTGCCTCGGGCATGGATGTGTGTGATGTCCTTAGGTTAGTTAGGTTTAAGTAGTTCTAAGTTGTAGGGGACTGATGACCTCAGATGTTAAGTCCCATAGTACTCAGAGTCATTTGAACCATTTTTTTTTTTTTTTTTTTTTTTAAGATTATTGGCATACGTGATCCACGACGCACAGGATTATCCTGGCTAAACAACTCAAGCCAGCAGTTTCGGTTCAGCACTGAATCGATGTTCCGAAAAACCATGGACGGACATCAGATCATGCTACCGATCGGCAGTGTTATTGGAGGACGAGGCTCTTAGAGAGGAAGAATGACAATACAGACAATGCTTAAAACTTACATAAATGCTCACCATTAAATCTAATATTCCACTCATATAATCACGTTAGCTGCAAATAAAATTAATCTGCAACTGCCATACAGTTAAAATTTTTTGAACCTAGTGCTGTTAACAGCATTCATGTCAACACTTATTTTGATCAATGTACGTATTTTTTGAGACATCCATTGTACAGAAAAGTAACGTTGACATGTTTTATGTGAAAACTCACAACGCTTTTTAAATAAAACAAACTTCATTAACATTCTACATTGTATTCTTCACGTCTATAAATTTATTTCTCAACACACTCACCCTGGGAACCAGCACAATTTCCCCAACTACATACTATTTTGTTGATACCGTCACAGTATAATGTTTGACTATGTTAACAGAGCCACAACCTTACCTCTGCTTGCACCGCTTGAAACAATTGAAGTCCTCGAAGGTTTTCTTAGTTTTGCACAAAGGCGAAAATCGAGACTGTGTGTAGGATGATCGACGGCAGTGAACCAAGGACGTCGGCCTGCTGCAGATGCCGCAGCGCTCGTGTGTAGCTTGGCACTGCCGTGCTTAAGGAGAGTGCGCTCCACATGCGGACGAAGTCTTCGAATCCGTGCTTTTAGTTTTGTGAGCTCTTTCTCACCCACCAGCATAGTCGCGTCAAACACCGCTATGTCACGCAAAATCGGAGCCCTCTAGCAGCAGAGGGCTGCAGATATCCATAGTAAAGATGTAGAATGTTACTGACTTTATCAAATAAAACAGACCGAGTCGTCATCTTCTCAGCACGCCGTCGTGTTATACACACAAAAATAAAAAATAAATTGTTTCCGAGCAAAGTATGCTGTATTCTTAAGTGAAGATCTTTGTAATGTACATCTGTAGTAAACGTTATGCTGGTGATATATGGTGACAATTCGTATTTATATTTACAATGTTAAGAGATTGACCAGTGGCCAACAGACAACTAAAACGCAAGTTGCCAGATGGATATTAACTACAATACCGCCCATGCTGCCACGATAAGTAGGAGGTTTGGTTTCCCGATTCATGTCGCCGTGTAACTGCCGCTCGTGGCGATACATTAAAGAGCTCTCTGTCTTCTTGTCAGAGAGCCAGTACCCAGATTCACTCTAAAGAAATAAAGACGCGAATTCTGTGCGCCATATTTGAAGATGATCCTGAAACGGCTCCAAAACTAGTTAACTCGAACTAAAATAAATTCCATAAGTGAGTTGTTGCAGTTTTCCACATTTATGTTCAGTACACATTCACAGGCACTTGAACAGTGGTTCCCAGCCTTTCTTAGACCATTGCTCCTGAGTGCAATCAGACATTTGCCAGTACCCCCTCCCCTACCCCCCCACCCTGCCGCCTGTGCCCTTCCCTCCCCCTGCCACCCCTCCCCGCCACATTATCACTGACTTTGGCACATAAATAAACTGTACAGTGAACAACTTTTCTAGGAACACTTTTATTTTTAAAATCATGAGAGGTGGAGGGTATTTAGTTTGTGTGTGTGTGTGTGTGCGTGTGCGTGTGCGTGTGTGTGTGTGTGTGTGTGTGTGTGTGTGTGTGTGTGTGTGTGTGGAGGAGGTGGGGGGCGATATTAGACTGAATGACGAAGGAATTCGTGATGCATTTCAAGTGCTACCCACAACTACTTCTAAGATAAGAAAGCACACTATCCAAAATAAGGATAAACACTTGTTACAAAATCGCTCCTCTTGCTCAACCTCTCTACAGTACGGCACTTGCTTGACCAGCACATTGCAACCTCAATTAAAATCAACCGAGCGAAAATGTGTACACTTACTGGTTATAAATCACTTGATTGTTGCGCTCCTTACTTCTGAAATAGAAGACTTCAGGCTTTTAAATCTCGGTATCCGTACACAACATGTGAAGCTATTATCCTTTCCATTACGCCTCACAACCAACTAATGCCACTCAGCTTTCTTAATGCTACCGAGTGTCACACAAAATTCAGAATTTCTTCTGTCGTCAGTTACTGGCAAACGTGGACCCACCATTATGAGTGGCTGCAGTGTCTTAACCTACATAAGCGTACAGATGGTTTCAAACGAAGTGTTACTTGCAGAGGAGTAGGATCACGAGCTATCGGCCTGGCAATTGAGTTGGAGTTTGGCCGAAGCAACTCTAAGCACGAAGGAGATAATGATGTGTCCCTCCGAGAATAATTTTGCCTGGGCTGTAAGCGGCGCACAGCTCAGCGTTTACAGAGTTGCCAATTACATCTCACACCGGGAATATTAGTATTAAGCCCAGTTCCACAGCAGCGAATGGAAGCGAACGCAACCGTACGAACATTTGCAGACCACTTGCCAGTATTCACTACCTTTCGTCTAAGAGGTCTGTTCAAAAAATTCCGGAACTTTGTCCACAAAATTTTTCCACGCTTACCTTCACTTATTTGTATATGATCTCCCCCACGACTGATGCACCGCTCCCAACACCGTTCCCACTACCGGGAGCAGACTTGGTTCGCCTTTCGTTGGACCGCGCGTCTATCGTCACAAATCTTCGTCCTCTCAACTTGGTTTTCAACTTTGGAAATAAAAAAAATGTCTGCAAGGGCCAAGCTGACCTGACAAGCTTTTTTTATTTTTTGATCGTTGAGAACATTTCCCTAGCCATTGTGAAAACTGAACCTTGTTCTCAACGTCATAACTGCAGACCCACGTCTCGTCACCAGTTGTAATTTTCTTAAGGAACATCTCGTTCTCATTTGGGTGATCCTAAAGCTCTTCTCAGATTGCGAGGCGGAGGTCTTTCTGCTCTTGACTCATGAGCCGTGGCACGAACTTGGCGGCAACACGATACATTCCAAGATGCTGTATTAGGATTTCACGATCCAACTGCAATGTTACATTCTTCTGCAATCTCTCGGACAGTCAGTCTTCGTTCAGCACGCACAGTTTCGTTGACGTTCCTGACACAAGCGTTGTTGGCAGAAGTCGAAGGACGTCCTGGACGAGGGTCGTCTTTAACTTCTGTCCGGCCGTTTTTCAACCGTGTGAACCATGCGCAACACCGAGTACGGCTTAAGCAGTCATCACCATAGGCTTCCTGCATCATTTGGTGTGTGTCTGTAAAGGTGTTCTTGAGTTTAGCTTTTACGTTCCTATGGGGCCAAACTGCTGAGGCATCAGTCCCTAGGCTAGCACCACTCACACACACCCATGCCCGAGAGAGGACTCTAGCCTCGGACGGGGGCAGCCGCACGAACCGTGGCAAGGCCCCGAAGACAGCGCGGCTACCCCGAGCGGCGGTTTTCTTGAGTTTCACGCAAAATTTATTTCAGGCGCATTGCTCCTCTAACTATCCCCTCTCGAAGTTCGCCAACTGTGCGACACAACGTTCTACTCAATACAGCACTGAACAATAAGCTAACAGACATACAACAATGAAACTTCCCGCAGTTACACATTAAGCACACGCGTGTGCAGGGATGTCAACTGCATTTCGCCCCAACACGCCCTTGGCGCGAAATTACGAACGTTCCGAAATTTTTGCAACACACATCGCATATTCAGAATTTAGGGTATGTTCTAGAAATTTTGCAAGTAGGCTTTCTCGGGACAGCTTACGTGTATCTTCAGGCATCTTCCAATTTCTTCAGCATTTCTGTTACATTCTCCTGTGGGCCAAACAAACCTGTAACCATTCGTGCTGACTTTCTTATGAACAGTTCAGTATCCCCTGCTAGTCGTATATGGGTCAGGTCCCAAACACTGGAGCAATATTAGAGTATGGGTCACACCAATAGTTCGAAAAAGATCATCTTTGTGCACTGACTATATTCCCCTTTAATTCTAACAATGAATTACAGTCCGCCACCATCTTTACCTTTGACTGAGACAATGTGATGGTTCCATTTCTTACTTGTTTTTGAGTCATCAGTCTTCAGACTGGTCTGATACGACCCACCATGAAGGACGTAGATGCCATGTGCTACTCTGATGAAGAAGTTGGCGCAGGTGAGGTTCTGCGCCAACCTCTTCATCTCCGAGTTCCATTTGGCACCTACGTCGTAAATTGTTTTCTGTGTGTATTCCAATGTCTGTCTTCCTTTACAGTTTTTGCCATCTACAGATCCCTCTACCACCGTGGAAGTTACTCAGTGATGTTCTATCATCCTGTCCCTTCCCCTTGTCAGTGTTTTCCTAATATTCCTTTCCTCCCCGATTGTAAGGGGAGCCTGTTCATTCTTCACCCCATTAGTCCACGTAACTTTCAACATTCATCCCTACCGCCACATTACAAATGCTTAGATTCTCTTTTGATCTGGTTTTCCTGCAGTCCATATTTCACTACCATACAATGCCGTGCTCCCAACGTATATTCTCAGAAATTTCTTCTTCGAATCAAGCCCTACGTTTGATGCTTGCAGATTACTCTAGGTCAAGAATGCCATTGCTGGCCTGCTTTTTACGTCCTCCTTTCTCTATCCGTCATGGTTTATTTAACTATCTCGGTAGAAAAATTTCTTAACTTCATCTACTTCGCCGTCCGCCCCGGTAGCTGAGTGGTCAGCGTGACAGACTGTCAATCCTAAGGGCCCGGGTTCGATTCCCGGCTGGGTTGGAAATTTTCTCCGCTCAGGGACTGGGTGTTGTGTTGTCCTAATCATCATCATTTCATCCCCATCGACGCGCAGGTCGCCGAAGTGGCGTCAAATCGAAAGACCTGCACCAGGCGAACGGTCTACCCGACGGGAGGCCCTAGCCACACGACATTTCCATTTTTTTATCTACTTCGCCGGCCATGGTCGGCGATCGGTTCTAGGCGCATCAGTCCGGAACCGCGCAACTGCTACGGTCGCAGGTTCGAAACCTGCCTCGGGCATGGGTGTGTGTGATGTCCTTAGATTAGTTAGATTTAAGTAGTTCTAACTTCTAGGGGACTGATGACCACAGATGTCAAGTCCCATAGTGCTCAGAGCCATTTTTGACTGTTGCAGGGTGCTGACTTTCAGATGAATCACGCCCTACACGCCAACGTCTAACTGTCACTTGAAAAGACCGCTCGTCACCGTGCAGTGGACGCCAAGTCGCAGAACTGGCGTGGAAATTCCAGCCTTCGTCGCCGGTGAACAGCAGTCAGCATAGGTGTATGGACCAGGCGTCTGCTGTGGTGACCCACACGCAGCACTTTTCGCCGAGTGGTCTTTGAGGAGACACTGTCGGTAGCCCCTTGGTTCACGTGCGTGGTCAGTTGCTCAGCAGTTGCACGTTATTCACCTGCAGCTTCCTTTAACTCCTGTCATCTGTGGCCCGTGGGGCACGTCGCAAGTATGACGAATTATGAGAAAGACTGCACTGTGTAAGGGAAGCTACTGGGATGTCCCATAACCATGGCACAAGTTGAGGGATTCAGCTGCGCGAAGAGATTTTGAAAGTGACTGAAGTTATTTAGAAAATTGATAATAAATCTGTTCCCGACAAATGAATCCGGGTGATCAGTTACGAAGAAGGGGAGAAAATTTGTGAAAATAAATCTCTTCTTATGGAGGGACATTTCAGAGTCGTTCGAAACAACTGAAGCAACTGTACACCATTGCATATTGATATCTGAAGCACGGAAGACTAGCTTTTTTACCAGAGGAAAGCCAAAATAATTGTGAAATATTTTTTTTTCTGGACCGAGAAATGTCATAACTGGGTTGTCATTTAAAACTGCAGTGCTAGACTTCGAAATGGCTGCAAATTAAGCTATGAAAACAGTGTTCTCCGAGACATATATTTCCAGTTGTAAATTTCATTTCAAGCAATGCCTCTGGAAGAAATACAAGAACTGGAATTAGTGGAGAAATACAGGGATGAAGAAGTAGTTGGATTGTCTTGCCGCATGTATGCTGCAGAGCACATCTTCCACCGGACTTCCTTCATGAATCATGGATGGTAATAGCGTAGGAAATACCCAGTGGAGGAAAGATCATGAAATTCGTAGACTATATGGTCAGTCAATAGATGGAAAATCCTAGTGCACCAACTGAAATGCAGAATTGGTGAAGACAGACAGTCCACCGACATTATTTCGAAACAAATTCACTCTCAAATAACTTGCCTCGGCAGTGTTAGGTAATACATCGATACCTAACACAGCAGTAGCTTAGTTATCTGTGTGTCGGGAATTTATGTCGAAGTGATTTCGGTCGGCTATCTACCGTCATCAATTCGATGCACAGGACCACGAATGCTGCCGAAGTTTGGCATATCAAACCATACTCTTCAATAAGGCAAAAGTATCTGAACCTACAAATTCTGATCAATAAGCTAAAGGAGGATGCAGTAAAATCAAAACTTGAAATTAAAAAAAAAAAAATAATAATAATAATCCGTGGGCAGCCTCTGCAATGACAGAGGTAAAAGATACATATGTCTTGAGAAAGAGTTAAAAGATCTTTTAAGAATACATAATGACTCGGTGGATTTAAGACGTTTAAAATTTACAACATTCCTACGAAAAGTTCGTAAAATAAGACAGGAAGTAATGCTGTAGAATGGTAAAGGTAAAAAAAATAAATATTTTTTTAAAACACGGCTATGCACTATGTGCATGGACAGTCTTATGTCTAGATAAAATGTGGAGGGGCGTTCTTACTACAAAACGACAGGTAGAGCCTCCCCATTGTCGCGGCTTCCTTTGCAGGCCGGAGAGCCCGCAGATAAAATGTATGTGGTCAGAAACACCGCGATGACTCACGGGTCGCCAAGTCGACGGCCGCAGAAGCCCATGCCACCCTTCAAGAGGCGGCGAGGCATCTCGTACAGCAGTTATTTGGGAGTGAATTTATTCCTCGCTCCTCATGAGACGTCATCAAACTGATCTTCCTGCTGCTGGAGTGTCTACTTCGAGTATGAGGGAATCCCGAAACGTTACATCTTATTTTTGTTCTGCTCTCCGTTCCACACCTTCAAGGACCCACTTCTTTTCTGTGGTACTCGAACACTTGTACTTCTTCGATGTCATTTTCGCGACGGATTTATGTACCGTGCTTATGCTTTATTGAGAAAACACGGGAATTTTTCGAAGTGTATAGGGGTGAAACGATCATCTTAATAACCTATAAAACAATTCCAGATATCGAGTATTACGTACCGGCTGACACTTCATTACAAAATGTTTACGGGGTTGTCTGTTATGACAGTCGCTTCCGTTTATGGAATGTACCGAACACAGGAGGTTTCTTCGATAAATAGAAGTTCTTACATGGGTCTTGAAAACACGACCGAATTACAGAGGTTCAAATAGTGAGACTCGACTGCGTGTAACTGCATAGGCAGATTTTCGGTCCCTGCAAATAATTGTAATGCAACTAAGGACATTATAGCGACACGAACGTCAGCCGCGTAAATAAGTCGTACACCCAGCGGACGCAGGTAAACACTTCCTGTTATGCCATGCTACTGCTGCCTCGGCGTAAACACGGAGGACAGCACGAAGGGCTCTACGTCCACTAGCTGGACTCCAGAGCAGGAAACAGCCGGGGTCCTCGGTGGTCTAGTGGTAAGGGGTCTGGAACGTTCCAGCGCCTCGGCTGGGGCTATTCGCCCCAGCCGGGCCGGGGTTCTATCCCCGGCCGGCGCTGGAATTTTCAGACTTCCGAACACTAGCCTCCACCTCTGCCCTGGCATGTGGCGCATGCCGGGCACCCCCGTGGGGTCCGTGCTTCGGATCCCGCGTGGAGCTCACTCCCACACTACAAACTAAACCTGATTATGCTGCTGCGAACATTTTAAATTTTAATTCACACACTTTCTTCACTAGACTTCATCTACATATATTTTAAGGTACTTAATATACCTCACTATCAAAAGAAACTGCATGGTATCATTAATATTTGTAGGATTACAACTACGAAATAAAAACCCTGCAAAAAAAATAAATAAGATTTTGCTTTCCTTCGTATGCTGAATACTGCTAAGGTAAATACCCAAACATCTGCCATTTTCTTGTAGTTAACAGTCAATATTCGAAAAAAAAAAGTTTATCACACTGATTCATATATTACATACTGTATTTCACACATTCTCAGTGCTGAAAAAGCAGTAAGTATTTCAAGGTCATAAGAAAATGCAAAATATTAAAACAATAGCAAATCACAAGCCAACAATGTGTTCTTTTTAGTATCATGATTGGCTAAGCGATAAATAAATTCTGTATAAGATGTCGTTTCGTAACAGCTGACAATACCTTTTAAATATACATTGTTTTCACTAATTGCATTTTCAAAAACGAACACACGCTTTTTTTTGTCAAATTATTCTAGTGTCAAAATGAGATATGACACAGGTCACTAATGACATAAACTCTTCTTTTGAATGAAAAACGATATTTCTCGTGGTTTTATTAGAGGTGAATGCTGAATCAAACAGATAACACTTAACATTAATAAGAGGAATTTCTTGGCGATTTTACTAACACGTCCATATATTTCATATAATATTTCGATTAATAGTTAAATGACAACCTCTCTGCCTCTACTTTTTGTAAAAATATCTTGTGGATCAGGAAATAAATTATATTACTATCTCTACAGGTTAAGTCTAGTTGAATGAAAGAGATTGTAAAGGCCATAGCCAAACATACAGAATGTTACCTTCTCTGCAAGGCGTTTGCCATCAGTAATGAGTGAAACTGTAAAATAAGAAAGACGGATGACAAACGTCTATTATTGCTGTACTATTATATCACTAACGTTGCATTGCAAGAAACTTACAGTTTCCCTTGCTGTTCAAAATTCTGGAACCCACAATACCGTGCGATTATTTTGGTACCATTTAATGTAACAGTAGCTCCGACACCTCACTGCGCAGAGGAAATTGAACCTAAATTTCGTATTTTTGTTAATGAGAGAGAGAGAGACTGTCTGCTAGTATGGCTGTTTCTTTTGCTATTAAATTCCGAGCCACATATCCATGCTTAAAAGTGTGGACAAAACTTTTAGTAATACTAAATTACAAAGAGGGAATGAAGAATGTAACATGCTGCGTACATTAATGTTACTGGAGATGTAGTTTGCATTATATGTTAAGAGAACAGAATTATTTTGTAACGCGTGAAATACACAATGATACGGTAACAGAGAAACCGAACAGTGATGCTATAGTCTGTTTTGTAATAATAGTGTAAAGGAAGAAATAAACAGCAACTAGACATTTCAGTCACTCAATTTTCGCGGCCATTTTGCGGTTCATTACTTTGCTACTAGGTATCGCTACTAGTCACTCACACACTCAGTTATCACTTAGCTCCTAGGTGTCACTACTAGTCCCTCGCACATTCAGTTATCACTTCACTGCTAGGTGTCACTATTAGCCCCTCACACACTCAGTTATCACTTCGCTGCTAGGTGACACTACTAGTCCCTCACACATTCAGTTATCACTTCACTGCTAGGTGTCACTATTAGCCCCTCACACACTCAGTTATCACTTCACTGCTAGGTGTCACTACTAGTCCCTCACACACTCAGTTATCACTTCACTGCTAGGTGTCACTATTAGCCCCTCACAGTCAGTTATCACTTCGCTGCTAGGTGTCACTACTAGTCCCTCACGCATTCAGTTATCACTTCACTGCTAGGTGTCACTATTAGCCCCTCACAGTCAGTTATCACTTCGCTGCTAGGTGTCACTACTAGTCCCTCACACATTCAGTTATCACTTCACTGCTAGGTGTCACTTCTAGTCCCTCGCACATTCAGTTATCACTTCACTGCTAGGTGTCACTATTAGCCCCTCACAGTCAGTTATCACTTCGCTGCTAGGTGTCACTACTAGTCCCTCACGCATTCAGTTATCACTTCACTGCTAGGTGTCACTATTAGCCCCTCACAGTCAGTTATCACTTCGCTGCTAGGTGTCACTACTAGTCCCTCACACATTCAGTTATCACTTCACTGCTAGGTGTCACTGCTAGCCCCTCACACACTCAGTTATCACTTCACTGCTAGGTGTCACTACTAGTCCCTCACACATTCAGTTATCACTTCACTGCTAGGTGTCACTATTAGCCCCTCACACATTCAGTTATCACTTCGCTACTAGGTGTCACTACTAGTCCCTCACACACTCAGTTATCACTTCACTGCTAGGTGTCACTATTAGCCCCTCGCACATTCAGTTATCACTTCACTGCTAGGTGTCACTATTAGCCCCTCACAGTCAGTTATCACTTCGCTGCTAGGTGTCACTACTAGTCCCTCACACATTCAGTTATCACTTCACTGCTAGGTGTCACTACTAGTCCCTCACACACTCAGTTATCACTTCGCTGCTAGGTGTCACTATTAGCCCCTCACACATTCAGTTATCACTTCGCTGCTAGGTGTCACTACCAATCACTCACACATTCAGTTATCACTTCACTGCTAGGTGTCACTACTAGTCCCTCACACACTCAATTATCACTTCACTGCTAGGTGTCACTATTAGCCCCTCACACATTCAGTTATCACTTCGCTGCTAGGTGTCACTACTAGTCACCCACACACTCAGTTATCACTTCGCTGCTAGGTGTCACTACTAGTCACTCACACACTCAGTTATCACTTCACTGCTAGGTGTCACTACTAGTCAATCACACACTCAGTTATCACTTCGCTGCTAGGTGTCACTACTAGTCCCTCGCACATTCAGTTATCACTTCACTGCTAGGTGTCACTATTAGCCCCTCATAGTCAGTTATCATTTCGCTGCTAGGTGTCACTACTAGTCCCTCACACATTCAGTTATCACTTCACTGCTAGGTGTCACTACTAGCCCCTCACACACTCAGTTATCACTTCACTGCTAGGTGTCAATACTAGCCCCTCACACACTCAGTTATCACTTCACTGCTAGGTGTCAATACTAGTCCCTCGCACATTCAGTTATCATTTCACTGCTAGGTGTCACTATTAGCCCCTCACACATTCAGTTATCACTTCGCTGCTAGGTGTCACTACTAGTCCCTCGCACATTCAGTTATCACTTCACTGCTAGGTGTCACTATTAGCGCCTCACAGTCAGTTATCACTTCGCTGCTAGGTGTCACTACTAGTCCCTCGCACATTCAGTTATCACTTCACTGCTAGGTGTCACTACTAGTCCCTCGCACATTCAGTTATCACTTCACTGCTAGGTGTCACTATTACCCCTCACAGTCAGTTATCACTTCGCTGCTAGGTGTCACTACTAGTCCCTCACACACTCAGTTATCACTTCACTGTTAGGTGTCACTACTAGTCCCTCACACACATAGTTATCACTTCGCTGCTAGGTGTCACTACTAGTCCCCCACACATTCAGTTATCACTTCGCTGCTAGGTGTCACTACTAGTCACACACTCAGTTATCACTTCGCTGCTAGGTGTCACTACTAGTCCCTCGCACATTCAGTTATCACTTCACTGCTAGGTGTCACTACTAGTCCCTCACACACTCAGTTATCACTTCACTGTTAGGTGTCACTACTAGTCCCTCACACACATAGTTATCACTTCGCTGCTAGGTGTCACTACTAGTCCCCCACACATTCAGTTATCACTTCGGTGCTAGGTGTCACTACTAGTCACACACACACACTCAGTTGTCACTTCACTGCTAGGTGTGACTACTAGTCCCTCACACACACTGTTATCACTTCGCTGCTAGGTGTCACTACTAGTCCCTCACACATTCAGTTATCACTTCGGTGCTAGGTGTCACTACTAGTCCCTCACACATTCAGTTATCACTTCACTGCTAGGTGTCGCTACTAGTCACTCACACACTCAGTTATCAGTTCACTGCTAGGTGTCACTACTAGTCCCTCACACATTCAGTTATCACTTTGCTGCTAGGTGTCACTACTAGTCCCTCGCACATTCAGTTATCACTTCACTGCTAGGTGTCACTATTAGCCCCTCACACTCAGTTATCACTTCGCTGCTAGGTGTCACTACTAGTCACACACTCAGTTATCACTTCGCTGCTAGGTGTCACTACTAGTCCCTCACACACTCAGTTATCACTTCGCTGCTAGGTGTCACTACTAGTCACTCACACACTCAGTTATCACTTCACTACTAGGTGTCACTACTAGTCCCTCACACACTCAGTTATCACTTCACTGCTAGGTGTCACTACTATTCCCTCACACACTGAGTTATCACTTCGCTGCTAAGTGTCGCTACTAGTCCCTCATACACACAGTTGTCTATAGTGCAGGCTTCGCTACCAGAGGGCTCTATCAGCACCGGCCAGGACTTACTCTGTCGGCGTTTGCTGCTTCACTCCTCAACATCTATGCCAGCTGACGTGACTGCTAAATCTTCAGACTAAACGAAAAAACTAACATCAATACCAAATAAGGCAAATAGTGATAAGTGCAAATACTACCAAACCATCACTTTCATACGTCCTGGCTGAAAATACTGATCCATAATATTTACAGAGGAATGGAACACACTAGAGAAGACGAGCTAGAGGAAAATCGATTTTGAGAGAACACATTAGCCGCTAGAGATCGGTTGAAGAAATTCAACCCGTATTTATAACATCTATAGATGTAGAAAATAACTTTTGACAGTTTTGACCAGAATATACAGTCTGAATTTAAGATGCAACCAGGGATAAAATACAGTGAGCGGCATGTTATCTAGAACTCGGCCAGAAATCAGACAGCAGTTGTAAGACTTAAAAGGAAGCTGGTAATTGATAGTTGAGAAGTGAGAGAGAGAGAGAGAGAGAGAGAGAGAGAGAGAGAGAGAGAGAGAGAGAGGGGGGGGGCGGGGGGGGGGGGTCTAGCACCTTCTTCCATGTTATTCACTTTGCATACAGAATGTTTCACACGTCATGCTACACACTTATCGAGTCTGTAGAGGGGACCTAGCTGATGAAGTTTTACATAGGAATCGATGTCTGGAAACGTCATCCAGCGACGCTACAGAGTATAAAAGTAGCAGGCGCTGCAGTCCGTAAAATATGTGTATACAGGGAGATCCAATGAAGACGTTACCAATTTTCTATGATGATTGCGATGGATAAATGTATCAATTTGAGGTTATGTCCCTATAACAGAATATTAGAAGAGAAGACATCCCTGATATGTGCGACAGTATGTACCGGTAGCGTTGTAGCTCAAATGTAGGGCAGGAAACTTTCAAAGGTGGTAGTATGGACCGAAAGAAGAAAACAATGTCCAGTGCACATGGGCTGTAAAATGCATACCTAAGAGCTTCGAGGCCTTGTTCGTCTTCGCTAGCATAAAACATATCTCCACTATTGAATAAGTGCTCATAGCTCCTCAGGTAAGCATTTTGTAGCCCATGTTTACCGGACATTTTTTCTTACTTTGTTCCATACTAACACCTTTGAAAGTTAGCAACAACAGTACCAGTACTTGTATTCCACAGTCAGATTTATGATAACGATTTTCCCTTGTAACTTTCGACTCATTCGTTTCCGGTACTGAGGCCATTACCTCAAATTGATACATAAACAAGGCATCACACACTATTTACATACATTTGCCGGAGCTGGCGCCTGTACTTTGATGCTCCTTAGCCTCGTTAGATGACGTTTGCAGGCATGAGTTACTATGTAAAATTGCAAGCTCTAGAAATGTGAAACACCTTGTATAAAGAAAGCAACATACGAAACGGACGAGAAATTCGGGAAATTAATCGAAGATAAGAACGAAGAAATAGAAGTTATTTCCAAATCGAACTTTCATTTTGCTGCTACTGATCTGAAATTATGTGGCATTTATTAGCGCTGAAGAGGATCGTTCAAACGGTGGTCGAAATGTCGTTATTTTAGTTGTTTCACTGTTTTATAATGATATCGCCTAGTACCCAAAACGATTTTCTTCAAGTTGTTTGTTGGAATTCTATCGCTTCTCTCCGATATTTTCAGTATGATACTAATATTTTTTCCTATATCTAGCAACCTTAATAGTGCTTGAAATGATGAAAATAGTACCAAATACTTTTTGACATGGAGACAGAAACGGTGCTTGGTTTTGATGATAACAATATACAGGAAAATTCAGCCATGTTTCTGCGAAGTTGCATAACGTCGAAATCCTGAAATACATCCGTATATTTCGAATGTGGTACAATAGCTGTAGGTAGGAGGCGAGGTACTGGCAGAAGTAAAGCTGTGTGGACGGGGCGTGAGTCGTGTTCGGGTAGCTCAAATGGTAGAGCACTTGCCCGCGAAAGGCAAAGGTCCCGAGTACGAGTCTCGGTGCCGCACACAGTTTTAATCTGCCAGGAAGTTTGATATCGGCGCACACTCCGCTGCAGAGTGAACTAATTCTGGAAAGAGCTGTATAGTTACTGGAGAGATACAGGATGTTCCAAAATTCCCGTTAAAAACTTCTAGGGAACTGAGTGACGATATTTTGAACTGGAACACATGTATGGAAACGTATATCCGTGCTACAGCCGTATAAATACATCTTCGCTAATGTGGTATGCAACAGGGTAATCATCACTGGAGGGGGTTACTTACGTCGGATCGTATGATGTCATTCGAAGGCTGTCCTACCCCTCTGAACTGGTTCGAGTCTCGTTCATGTGTCTGTGAGTGTTAGAGCAACATTGCTGAGTACACTTTTGCCGAATACACCGACACGAGTATTGTGTGTGGCCAAGCTCACAGTGTTGAAAGAGCTGCTGGTCGCCTTTATGAAGATCGTTGTCCACAACGTCTGACTCCACCGCACACGCTTTTCGTTACCATTGCGCAACGTCTTCGAGAAAGGGTGCCTTCGCCGTCAGCAGGTGCGTCTGTGATGCGTCATGGAGACGCAGCGCGCGCGAATTGGAAAATATATTTATATGGATATGGTGTCTGTTCTTTCGGACATGTCCGAAAGGACGCTACGAATGTAGTGTGTGGACATACAAGGTGAGAATGTGGGTCTCGCGGGAGGCGTGGGCGAGATAGTACCTGTAGTCTCACTATCCTCTGTGCCCTCGGTGGCTCAGACGGATAGAGCGACTGCCATGTAAGCAGGAGGTCCCTGGTTCAAGTTCCGGTCGGGGCACGCATTTTCACCCGTCTTCGTTGATATATATCAACGCCTGTCAGCAGCTGAAGGTATTAATTTCACTCTGGAAAAGACCCTCCTGTAAAAACAGTGTCTCTGAAGATCGATTTTTTTGTTTCTTTGGTTATTAACGAGTGAAACTGTAGAACAATAGATGTACTGGGCCACATCTACACTGAAATGCCAAAGAAACTAGTATAATAATGCGTATTCAAACACAGAGATATGTAAACAGGCAAAATATGGTTCTGCCGCCGGCAACGCTGTGTAAGACATGTGTCTGGCGTAGTTGTTGGATTGGTTACTGCTGCTACAACGGCAGGTTATCACGATTTAAATGACTTTGAACGTGGTATTATACTCGGCGCAATAGCGATGGGACACAGCATCTCCGAGGTAGCGATGAAGTGGGGATTTTCCTGTACGACCATTTCACGAGGGCACCGTGAATATTAGCAATCCAGTAAAACAACAAATCTCCGACATCGCTGCGGCCGGAAAAGATCCTGCAAGAATGGAAACTGAAGAGAATCGTTGAGCGTGGCGAAAGTGCAACCCTTCCGCAAATTACAGAAAATTTCAATCCTTAACCATCAATAAGTGTCAGCATGCGAATCATTCAACGAAACATCATCTACATGGGCTTTCAGAGCCGAAGGCCCACTCGTGTACCCTTGCTGACTGCACAGCACAAGGCTTTGCGCCTCATTTGGGCCCATTGCTACGAACATTCGACTGTTGATGATTGGAAACATATTGCCTGGTTGGACGAGTCTCTCTTCAAAATGTCTATAGAGTATGAACGTGTACGGGTATGAAGACAACATCATGAATCCATGGACCCTGCATGTCAGCTGGGGACTGTTGAAGCTGGTGGAGGGTCTGTGGCGTTGTGTGGCGTGTGCATTTGGAGTGATGTGGGACCCCTGATACGTCTAGATACAACTCTGGCTGGTGACACGTGCGTAAGCATCCTGTCTGATCACCTGCATCCATTCATGTCCATTGTGCATTCCGACGGATGTGGGTAATTCCAGCAGGACAATGCGACACCCCAGACAACCACAATTGCTACAGAGTGGCTGCAGGAACACTCTTCCGAGGTTAAACACTTCCGCTGGCCACCAAACTCCCCAAACATCCTGTACGTTTCCAGTAAATTGTATAGCATTATCGAGCATATCTGGGATGCCTTACAACGTGTTGATCAGAGGAGATCTCTACTCCCTCGTACTCTTACGGATTTATGGGCAGCTCTGCAGGATTCATGGTGTCAGTTCCCTCCTGCGCGACTTCAGCCATTAGTCGATTCCATGCCACGGCGTTTTGAGGCACTTCTGCGTGCTCGCGGGGGGCCTACACGGTTTTTCTTTGGCTCTTCAGTGTAACAAATTACTTGTCAAAGTGACAGCGTTACCAATATGTTTTCAAATGTTTCTAGTATACGGTACGTCTCCCGAGACGGGTTACAATTTAAAATACGAGTGTTATGTACTCAGTCCCCCGCACAAGTTCTAGCAGTTAGTGATCGGAATTTCAGAACATCCTGTACGTTTCCAGTAAATTGTGTAGCCGTTGTCGTATTATAACTGATATCTGCAAATACATTTCAGAATTGGTGACAGATCGTTAGGCGCGACTGCAGACGTTCGCAGCGTTTGCCCAGGGGGCGTCTTGGCTACGGCAGCTCTGACGGCCACGAGAATAACCGGAGGTAGAGAGCGCAGCACGGTTAGTTTGAACGCGACTTTCAACTAATGTTGCCAGAGGTGTCTCTTTTTAGAGATACTACGACTCGCCCCACGTAAGCTTTAAGCGGAAAGCCAAATGCTACAACTTCTGGCCTCTGCTAACATTTCGAAATACACTATCCTATCAGTAAGTGTACAGACACCGATTAGTGGACATTAATACGCAGTGTGTCCACCCTTTGTCTCTATGGCGGCTTGACCTCTGCTCGGGACACTAAGTGAGGTGCCTGCCGACAATTTACGCTCCACACACGGAGATAGTATCTACGTCTTTGTTTTTGAACATGCCAGACAATACATTGCTCAGCAAGATTGCCAGGTCTCTCACCAATTTTGAACGTTTGGAACACTATGGGGAGGTTCTTTAAACCAGGTCGCGATTTTGACGATGTAACGAACCAACTGGACTGAATTTGGTACGATATCCGTCAGGAGGTCATCCACTAACTTTATCAATGTCAAGCCGAATAACTGCCCGCGTAAAGGCCAGAGTTGGACCAACACGTTATCGACTTATCAATTTGTGAAGCTCTTTCTCTTGAATTAATCATCCAGTTTTTCTGCAACTGTAATCATTCATTTGCCCCTACACGTACATGATGTGTATCGATTTCCATCGCACTGGGGTAATTCCTCCGGGATACGTTTATTTTCCTTAGTGTGAAAATATATTTGGAACAGGTCATTCAAAAACGTTTGATACGAAATAGAGGGGAGTTGGTTGTTGTTAGGAGAACAGAATGTATTAGACTCGCGGATCATATGGTGTTATTGGCAGTGAGCGAAAGAAGTATGACTGAAATGTTAAAAGAATTAAACAAGACACGTGAGTAAATTGGAATGAGAAAAAGGCAAAATGTCCGGTGTTAAGTGCAAGAAAAGTAAGAACAACTATAATGTTAGGAAGGAAGATACAGAACAATTTAGTGTTTTTAGATAACTGCGACGCGCTATTATGGACGACATTGGAAGTAATAAGGAGGTGAAAACACGTATAGCAATTGCCAACGAGACGTTTCATAACAGGAGACTTTTATGTGGGTGCGTTGATAGAGGATAAAATAGGCAGGCAAAGTGAGTAATTAGGTGGTGTTGAGTCGGAGAACAGAGAGAAATTTTAAAGGTAGCAGGATGAGGAAACAATTGGCATGGACACTGAATGAGAAGAGATTGTTTATTGATGGTATGGAGGAAATAGTGAATGGAAGAGGAAGAAGAAGAAGAAGAAGAAGACGACGCAGAACATACCAGGTGGTGGACAGTGTAATAGTTGTGAGAAAACAAGAGGGTAACAAATTATGGGACTACATGGAGAGGTACATGTGAAGACCTGCCCTAGGGCAGAACACTCATTATGATGATGATGATGATGATGATGATGGTGGTGGTGGTGGTGGTGGTGGTGGTGGTGGCGGCGGCGGCGGCGGCGGCGGCGATGACGACGAAAAGGAGACTTATTTAGGACATTTTGCAAGACGCCCATTTTCTTGTAATCCAGATTTAAAGCAAAAAATAGGCAGCTTATAATCTGTACTCTACAAACGACCGTGAAGTGCATGGCAGATGGAACTTGCCATTATACCAGTTATCAGGACTTCTTCCCACTTCACTGACACGTATGGAGCGAGCGAAATGTGACTGCTGAAAAGCCTTTGTCCGTGCTGTGCTTAGTCTAATCTGGTCTTCACGCTTCCTACACTTACGATACGTAGGCGGTTTCAGTATATTCCTACATTCATCATGTAACGTCGGTTCTAGAAACTTTCTAAGTAGGTCTCCTCGCGATACTTTGCTCTTCCACGAGATAGTCAGTGTCTATCATCAACTGTCCGTTACTTCAGTTGTTTGAACACCTTCGTGACATTCTCCTATGTGTCAAACAAACCTGTGAGCATTCTTTACTGCCCTTTTCTGTTTAAGTTCAATATGCCCTGTTCGTCCTATCTGGTACTGATTGCAATTCCCCAGTATTGTACCAATGAACCGCACGCGCTTTACCTACAAATGTGATCGTTCCATTTCATACCTCTACAAATTTAGACACTCAAGTATTTACATGAGTTAACAAATTCCAGCTGCAGCGCACTGAAGCTGTAGTCATCGGACTACGTAGTCTCATTTTGTGAAATGTTGATTTTGTTGATACCGTCACAGTAGAATATTTGACTATGCTAACAGAGCCTCAACCTCACCTCTGTTTGCATGGCTTCGAACTATAAAACTCCTCGAATGTGTTCCGCAAGTTTTGGAGACAGATGAAAATCGGATGGGACCAAGTCGGGGCTGTGTGGAGGTGAATCGACGGCAGTGAACGAACTGCATCGGAGTGCTGCAGACGTCGGAGCGCTCGGCTGTAGTTCGGCGTTGTAATGCTGAAGAGGAGGGCGTTCCACGTGCGGACCAACTCTTCCAATTCGTGCTTTCAGTTTTCTGAGCTGTTTCTCACGCACCGACACAGTTACATCACACACCGATATGTTACACGGTACAAATCGGAGCCCTCTAGCAGCAGAGGGCTGCAGATATGTAGAATAAAGATGTAGAATGTTACTAACGTTGTTTAACCGGAAAGCTCAAGAGTTTTCAAAAAAAACATTTCAAGTAATTACTTCTCAGCACGCCCTCGTGTTATATGCACAAAACTAAGAAACTGTTTCCGAGCAAAGTATGCTATCCTTTTGATTGAACATCTTTATAACGTACGTCAGTAGTAAACCTTATGGTGATCGTGAAATTTCGTATTTATATTTACATTGAAAGGCGATTACTCTGTGGCCAATACACAATGACAACGGCAGTTGCCAGGTGGATATTAACTGCAACACCACCCACTTTGCCACGGTAAGTGGAAGAATTGGTTTTCCGACACATGTCGACATGTAACTGTCGCTCATGGCGATACATTAAAGAGTTTCTGTCCCCACGTCAGAGAGCCAGTACCCGGCATCACTCTAACGAAATAAAGACGGAAATTCTGTGTGCCACATTTGAAAATGAGTCTGAAAAGGTTACAAAACTAGTTAATGGAATTAAAAATATTTCAAAGAGTGAGTTGTTGCAGTTTGACGTATTTATATTCAATACACTATTCACAGGCTCTAGATCATCCTCAGTGGATATGCTTAATCTGTTGTGATACTATTTGAATTGTTGAGAGCGTGATGTGTCCCTCCGAGATTAATTTTGCCTGGGCCTTAAGCGACTCACCGGTCAGCATTTACAGAGCTGCCAACTACATCTCGCACGGGGAATATTATTAGGCTCAGTTTGAACCGCAGCTAACGGAAGCGAACGCAGATCGAACGTGTATTCGCAGTCATTCCCTCTATTGACCACCATTCGCCTATATTAAACATTTAAGGATTCCTCCGGAAATATCCCAAGTAGACTTTCTCTGGATATTTTACATTTGTTTCCAAGCGCCTGCCAGTTCAATTTCATCAGAAACTCTGTGACACTCTCCAACGGGTCAAACAAACCTGTGGCCATTCGTGCAGCCCTTCTCTGCATACATTCAGTATCGCCTGGCAGTCGTATCTGATCAGGATCCAAGAACCTCGAGCAGTATTGGGGGATGGGTCGCACGAGTGATTTCTAAGCAATTTCTTTTGTACACAGATTGTATTTTCCTAGAATTCTACCAACGAATGGCAGCCTGCCACCGTCTTTCCCTAAGACTGCGACTATGTGACGGTTCCATTTCAAATCTCCAGTAATTTTTACGCCCAGGTATTCATGTGGGTTGAGCGATTGCGAATTTGACTCGCTGATATAGTCGTAGGATAAGGTTATTTCTTTTTGTGAACCGAACAATTTTACATTTCGGGAACATTTAAACCAAGTTGCCAGTCTTTGCACTACACTTAAATCTTATCAGAGCGTGGCTTCTTTCAGACAGTACTTCATTACAGACAACTGCATAATTTGCGGGAAGTGTTAAGTTTCAAATAGACCGCGTAACCGCCGCCCCCTTCTCCCCTACAAAATGCTATCTGAAGACTGTAAGTCCCATATGTAAACCACCTTCAGAAGTTCGTTCACTTTCCGTATAAGTTAACGCGTTAAATACTTGACCTGAAGAAGCATAGCCCTTTGCAGTTGAAGAGGCTCTGTTTTAAGAGAAGCTAGTTTTTCGAAAACATCTCAATGTTTATGTAATGAACTAGGTGTTGTACAATGCTATAATTTTTCAGGTACATATAGCGATGTGTGTGGATACTGTCAGACAAATGTGTTGCGAATACAGTGAGTAGTAAAGAAGTAATAAATTCAAAATTCATGCCTGATGCTGACGCCTTACTGCATGAACAGCTAAAATATAGGAGCGATAAAAGTCTTTGTCCTTTCATCATTCTGTCAGGGATGTCAGCGGAAAAAAATGTTTCGGAAAGCTTCGACATTATGTGTGAAGTTTGTTGGAAGTCGCCAAGTGCTGCCATTCACAAATGCACGGTGAATATAATCTGGATAATTTTCGCGCCATGAAATTATGCTGCCTTAGACGAGTACGCGGTTTTTAACTTTTAACGCCCGACTTATTGCGTTAAACCTATGCCTTTAAATGAAGGACGGAAGGAGGATTGTATTTAATGTGCCATCGATGTCGAGGTCATTAGAGACGGAGCAGGAGCTGGCACTGCGTCAAGGAAGGGTAGAGGAAGTCAGCCGTGCCCTTTCAAAGGAACCATCCCGGCACTTACTTGGAGTGATTTAGGAAAATTACGGAAAACATATCAGGATGGCCGGACGCGGATTTAAACCGTCGTCCTCCCGAATGCGAGTCTAGTGTACTAGTTGACAGCTCGTCGTCTAGAAGCTAGCGTTGCTGCTCTGGATCATGGGATTCCGGGTTCGATTCACGGCTCGGTTGCGTTCTCCGCCCGGGAACTAGGTGTCTGTGTTGTCCTTATCATTTCATCATCATTCGTGAAGGTGGCGAAACTGGACTGTGAAAGGTTGGGGCTTTGTACAGGCGCTGGTAACCGTGCAGTTGAGCGCCCCACAAACCAAACAACAACATCATCATCATCATCATCATCATCGTACCATGTACTAACCACTGCGCCAGCTCGCTCGGTATACATTTAAATGAGTAGATTATGTCAGCATTTTTAGTATTTACATTGACTTCATTCTTCATAAATGAAACCATGAACTACGAGCAGACAAAGGAATTGGGATAACGAATGAGAAATACCTGATTGTGCTTCTGTTTGTAGATGACATGATTCAAGTAAATGAAATGACCTCCAAAGATCTATATACCACCTGAACGAAATATGCAACGAATACAACTTTAAAATTTCTAGTAATAAAACGTAAATAAGTGCACTTCGAGGAAAATATTCAGTCAGATTAAAACTAGTTTTGGATAATCCTGCTTTAGAACAGGTGTCTTAAACCTTCATTTAGGGTACGCTGTAAGATCTGATTTTTACTCTGATACTGAAAATAAATTACACAAATTCTAAGCTGTCTGTGGTACCATTATCCGAAGATTGGGCAATAAAGTACAAAAAGAGATTTTCCCGAAATTCTATAAAGTGGTCGCAGTTCCTGTGTTATGCTATGAAAGCGAAAACATGGGTAAAACAAAACAAAAATTCAGACGGCAGAGATGAGGATCTTAAGAAATTCGAAGGGCTGCAGAACAAGAAATGATTAGGAATGAAGATACTAGAGAAAAATTAAGTATTTTTAACAGAAACTAAAAAATTCAAAAATATCGTGAAGACTGGTGAGAATGCAAAGTCCCAGACTTCCCCAAAATATTCTGAACTACAAGCGGAATGGGAGACGTGATATTCAAAGGCCTCGGACGTGGGAGTAATTTCGTTTGAGAGACTATCCCGCGTGGCGACTACTGAAGTACTTATACAATTCTTAAGTTATACACCAAAATAAGTAAGTTTTAATGCAGTTTACGTTCACTGACGTAAAAAAAAACGTTTCTCGCTTTCTAAAGTGGGCTACGTTCTTTCTCCTCGAAAACGAAACAGACTGTGTTACAAAGAAGAAAAACAACTGAGAGAAAGAAGCGGCGTCACCTTCTGCAGGACGCGCCATCATTTTGCAGGACGATGTTCGGGCAGGCTTGGTTCAAGTCGTGACTGATTTGTTCGATGTGTGGGGCTGCAAAGCGCCGCACCACACTCCCCGGACTTATGCCCTCGTGAGCTCAGCTTGATTCCTAACGTGAAGAACGAACTTTGGGGTATTCGTTTCGGAGCTGTTATAGAGATTCGTCGGACAATAGACCGCTCCATTCGAACTACCCATACAACTGGCGTAGCTATGGGTATCTTGCTCTTTCGACATCACTGCCGACGGCCTATATACGAGAGCTGTTCAAAAAATATCCGAATTTTTTAATTGTTGAAATCAACAATGGTATCAGGGCGTGCGTGTGCTCATGTTTTCAGGCATACATAGCACACATATCTGATTTTCTCCACTACTTCGGAACACTTGTAAGTGGTACACGTTGGATTTAGTAATGTGAGCAAAATGACGTCGTTGCATCACATTAGGCTTCAAGCTTGGCGATTCTCAAGTTGAAACAATCGTGTGTTTGTGGACGAAGTAATGGGTACTACACGGTTAAAGGAGTGGTACAACAGTTTCAAAGGTAGCCGCTAATCGATGAAGACAGAAGCCAGTTAAGGTACGACCTCAATATCCGCAAATCGGGTCGTTACTGACCCCGCAAGATCCCTGGTGAAGCAGAATAGACGAATCACTATCAGAGAAGTTGCAGTCTAATCTAAAGGACGTAAATTCAACTAAATAACTAGGTATTACAATAACGAACAACTTAAATTGGAAGGAAGACATTGAAAATGTTGTGGGGAAGGCTAACCAAAGACTGCGTTTTATTGATAGGACACTTAGAAAACGTAACAGACCTACAAAGGAGACTGTCTACGCTACGCTTGTCCGTCCTCTTTTAGAGTACTGCTGGGAGATGTGGGATCCTTACCAGATAGGACTGACGGAGTACATCGAAAAAGTTCAAAGAAAGGCAACACGTTTTCTACTATCGCGAAATATGGGAGAGAGTGTCACAGAAATGATACAGGATTTGGGCTGGACGTCATTAAAAGAAAAGCGTTTTTCGTTGCGACGGAATCTTCTCACGAAATTCCAATCACCAACTTTTTCCTCCGAATGCGAAAATATTTTATTGACACCGACCTACGTAGGGAGGAACGATCACCACGATAAAATAAGGGAAGTCAGAGCTCGTACGGAAAGATACAGGTGATCATTCTTTCCGGGTGCTATACGAGATTGAAATAACAGAGACTTGTGAAGGTGGTTTCAATAACAATCTGCCAGGCACTTAAATGTGATTTGCAGAGTATCCATGCAGATGTAAGTATAGGTGTTCACATTATTTTTCCTATCCCCTGTATGTGCATATCGTTCCCACGAACTTTGTTACCTCAATGTCGATATCTGCACCATTTTTGAAATATGTGAGCTTACTTATATTATCTGTAATGTTAATATACAACATGAACAGTAAGACTCCCAACACACTTCCCTGGGGCCCAAGCGGCTACTTTTACACTTATAGATACTCTCTCCATTCAAGATGAGATGCTGTGTCCTCCCTACAAAAATATTTTACTGTGTCGTACTTTATACGATACAGGCAAACGGTCAACTACAATTGCTGTTAACTGTGCGGTAACCTCCAGCGTATCAGAAGCGGTTTAGGAAAATTGTTTCAAATGAGTATACGCACTCGTATTTCAGCAGGTGCACAGTTTTGCCTTTCAATTTTTGCACGTTTCCCGGATACTTTTTCGAAAATATCGAGAAAAGCAAGTCGAAATGTTTATTACATCAAGAAACAATGAAGAAGCAAATGCGGGTTTGTTCACAAACCCGAAGCAACATATGGTGCAAGAGTCATGGGTTTTAATAAAGTAGCTGTCGATAGGTTTATTTCGTTGCTAACAAATGTAACTGACAAACACAAAGTAATGACTTCTCAAATATCTAATTGTGATGAAACAGGCGTTTCGGTTAATCCTAAAAACCAATTGAAGATCACAGCTTGCAAGGGTAAACGTCAAGTAGGAACGTTAACATCTGCAGAAAGGGGCGAAACTGCAACCTGCCTCATTAGTACGTCAGCAAGCGGAGCTTACATGCCTCCTACGCTTATTTTTCCACGAAAGAAGAAGCAGAAACAATTTGAGTTAGGACTGGCAGCAGGAGGTTGCGCTGAGGTCCACAGGACCGCATGGATGGCCAGAGTAATTCTTATATGGTTTCGAAAATTTGTCGAATTTTCTAAGGCATCAAAGCACTTCCCAGTTCTCCTTATATCAGATGGCCATTCAGCACATACCACGAACACTGACGTTAAGGACTGCGCGAGGGAGAGTGGCGTTTCGTTGCTATTTTTACCACCACATTGCTCTCACAGACTTCAGCCGCTTGATGTTTGTTTTATAAAGCCTTTAAGTCCTCGTTATAGTGATCAGCTTCGAAAATGGCTACGAAGCCACGCAGGGAAATTCGTAACTATCTTTCAAATTTTAACGCTTTTTGGTTCAGCTTTCGTCTAAAGTGCAACAATGAAAACCGCTATTAAAGGTTTCGAAGCTACTAGAATATGGCCCACGGACCCATCCATATTCACCGATGCAGATTTCCTCCCGGCAGACACAACTGACATCGGACGTGATAGGCCGTCAGATAAAGAGGTTATTATATCTGAACAATTGTAATTGCCTCCACCTAGCACACCAGCTAAAAAAGACGACGGCAACGGGCTCGATAATCAAGCGGGCGAGGTTTCAGCGAATTGTAACAATGAACTGCCGCCTAAGAATGACAAAGTTATTGGGGCTAATTGTTCTAATCTTGGGTGCTCTTGGATGACAACTGACAACACGACCTCCTCATTTCATATTTCACCTGAAATTCTGATGCCCTTGCGAAAAGTTAACGAAAGCAAGAAAAGAGCGAAACTGAAGATGGGGAAGACCGTTGTTTTAACTGATTCGCCGTACAAAAAGAGTTAAAAGCCGTTATTAGGAAAAATAGAAAAACAACTTTGCTAAAGAAGAAAGAGCAAAGAAAAAACTATTTCTGAAAGAGAATAAAATTAAGAATTCAAAAGAGAAAGAAAGGGCCTGAAGATAAATGGAAAACAGGAGAGAGAATACAATACTAAGGAGAGTGATTATGAGGAAAGTTCTGACTGCGAATGTTTATATTGTGGTGGGTTATATTCAAAATCAGTTGAAGGTTGGGTCGCTTGTTCCACGTGCAAAAAATGGACACACGATTCTTGTGCAGGAATAGATAGCGAAGATGATGAGTCTTTACTCGTGTGTGAACTTTGTAAACAGCCTTAAGAAAAGGAGACAATACGTGAAAACTGTAGTTTGACATTAATATTCACTTTAAACTAAATAAATACCGAGCAAGCCAATATTTTCTGCATTTCTGATAATTTTATACGGTTTTGTAATCACTTGTACTTACCACCCCATTCTGCCGCGTGCACAGGGCAGAATGGGGCAAATGACATACATTTCTGTTTCTGAGTGAAAAACATTGCTGTTTTATTTTATGGCAATGTTCTTGTATTTTTGTGATTTAATACATCATAATGTGTTCATATAAGAATTGGTAATCCTCTTATTTATCAATTTTGTACATGTACTCAAAGATTTCAACTTTGTACCCCATTCTACCCTGGGTTCCCCAATGTGTCGGATAAGAAAGACAAAAATACAATCGCTACTCGTTTCTTTAACGACAATTTAAGCTGTGCTCTCGGGTTCCTCCCATCGTTCATCACGATATATTACGAAAAAAATCATAGTTAACGAACATTATAAATTGCTCTAGAAACGAAGTCAATCACAGGTGACATTTAATAAGGCCACTGATATCCTTCTAAACGCAAACTAATGACCGTCATGCTGAACGTCATGGGGCAAAGCGGACGGGTGGAATCGAAATACGCCCTTTGCCCACGGTCGCTTCTTTCTGTCAAGTTGTGCCATTAATTTCTCTGCTCCCTAATCTGATTTCGTATCTCCCCATCAGCTATTCGATCTAAACTTTTTTAGCATTCTTCTACACCACCACATTTCGATAGTTTCTAGTCGTCTCCTGTTTGGGGAACCAGGCATATTAACTACTGATTCGCAATATATATATATATTCAGAAGGGCAGAAGGTACCTCAAAAACAATGAAAATAATTTTTTTTATTGGTGATTATTCCAGTTTGATTTACACTTAGTGCGAATATAAAAGCATTTTTGTTCAAATCCTTATTTGAAGGTCCTAAATGTCAGTTTAAATGGCAGCTTGCTATGTAAGGCATGCCCACTTGTTTCTCTGTGACAGCTCTTCTTTGAGATGATAAGCCTAGGGACATTTTTGCCCGTTCCTTTGAGCTTTCACCTATTGAATACATTTTTTCTTGTCTCGTAGTCAGTTGTTTGCTACAGTAGTAACGTGTCAGGGGTGTTTTTCGTTTCTGAACAAAACAAATGCCAAGATCTACCCACAAAGTTTTCGAGAGAAGTTGTAGAAGACTTGCAAGAAATAAAATAGTAAATATCATGAAACAAATGTTATGTTTTAGTTCGGCATGCGTACTATTGGAAAGGAACGAAAAGCTTTAAGAGCCATCTAAAAAATTAAAAAAAACTATTCTGTGCACTGCTTGCAAATAAACGGCAGAGAAATCTATTACACATGCAGTGAAAGAAAATATGAATTTAAATGAGTGCATGTATGTCGTTAAGTGCAATACAACTTTAAATTTTCCGTAACTTTTCTAACTAAATGTACCTTTCCTCTCAAACCATTTATCCCAGAACCATGGAATTCTAACGGTCAGTTGTCTAACTCGAGGGCATGAAGTAATATTTTTTAATGCTTCATAGCTGTATTATAAAGAACACTGTGGTCTTTTTATTTTTGAAATTTTCCCTCAAAAAGTGTCTTTCTAAATTTTTCCAAAATTACACTATTAATATATTATTCATGAAAAATAGTCAGCTTGTTGGAAAATAGTGGAGTTGCATATAAGAAATGTTCTGTGTTTTACCGTTAATATAACACAGCTTGAGATAAGGGACATGGAAATAGATCAATTTAACATGGTGAAGATAGAAGATACGAACTCCCCGCGAAATTTGTCTTTAAAAACAAATGAATATTTTCAAATCAACAGCTCATTTCATGACGTCATTACTAGAAACGTTAATAATCTCCACAAAACTTTGGAAGTTAATTACTTTGGTGCAAGAAAGTCTCCATCATTCAGGAAAACGAATTTTTCAATTACTTGCCAGCAGCCATAAAAAGCTTTACTACTGATAAATTTCAGTTTATGAGGAGCCTAAAGGATTTATTGCTAACCATCTCCTCCGACACCATTAATGAAGTGAATTTTTTAGAAGTAGCGTGCGCGCGATTGAGAGAGAGAGAGAGAGAGAGAGAGAGAGAGAGAGAGAGAGAGAGAGAGCGGGGGGGGGGGGGGGTTAAATAATGCAAGTACAATCAAAAGTATGTCTAAATTTTCATTCCACATTCCATGTCCATGACCACTCCACTTGCAATCTGTGGAAGATAAATTAGCATATTAGTTTCCCATTGAGCATCTCCTTATTATGGATCAATTATAACATAGTACATATAATCCAACCTAACCCTCTTGTGTGTCCCACTTCTGTTGAAGGTTACATATCAGACAAATACCTTCATATTATTGTTTTTGTGGTCTTCAGTATAGAGACTGGTTTGATGCAGCTCTCCATGCTACTAAATCATGTGCATCTCCCAATACCCACTGCAACGTACATCCTTCTGAATCTACTTACCGTATTCATCTCTTGGTCTCCCTCTTCGATTTTTAACCTCCACGTTGCCCTCAAATACTACATTGGTCACCCCTTGATGCCTCAGAATATGTCCTACCAACCGATCCCTTCTTCTAGTCAAGTTGTGCCACAAATTTCTCTTCTCCCCAATTCTATTCAATACCTCGTCATTAGTTATGTGATCTACCCATCAGATCTTCAGCATTCTTCTGTAGCACCACATTTCTAAAGCTTCTATTCCCTTCTTGTACAAACTCTTTATCATCCTTGATTCACTTCCATACATGGCTACACTCCATACAAATACTCTGAGAAAACACTTCCTGATACCGAAAGCTATACTCTATGTTAACAAATTTTTCTTCTTCAGAAACACTTTCCTTGCCATTGCCAGTCTACATTTTATATCCTCTCTACTTCGACCGTCATCAGTTGTTTTGCTATCCAAATGGCAGAACTGCTTTACTACTTTAAGTGTCTCATTTCCTAATCTAATTCCCTCAGCATCACCGAACTTAATTCGGCTACATTCCATTATCTTCGTTTTGCTTTTATTGATGCTCATCTTATATCATCCTTTCAGGAAACTTCATTCCGTTCAGCTGCTCTTCCAGGTCCTTCGTTGTCTCTGACAGAATTACAACGTCATCGGCGAACCCCGAGGTTTTAATTTCTTCTCCATAGATTTTAATTCCTACTCCGAATTTTTCATTTGTTTCCTTTACTGCTTGCTCAAAAACAGATTGAATAACGTCAAGGATAGACTACAACCCTGTCTCACTCCCTTCCCAACCACTGCTTCCCTTTCATGTCCCTCGACTCTTATAACTGCCATCTGGTTTCTGTACAAATTGTAAATAGCCTTTCGCTCCCTGTATTTTACCCCTGCCACCTTCAGGATTTGAAAGAGTATTCCACTCAACATTGTCAAAAGCTTTCTCTAAGTTTACAAATGCTCGAAATGTAGGTTTGAACTTCCTTAACCTATCTTCTAAGATAAGTCGTAGGGTCAGCATTGCCTCACGCATTCCAGTATTTCTATGGAATCCAAACTGGTCTTCCCCGAAGTCGGCTTCTACCAGTCTTTCCATTCGTCTGTACAAAATACGTGTTAGTATTCTGCAGCCATGGCTTATTAAACTGGTAATTTTCACATCTGTCAACACCTGCTTTCTTTGGGATTGGAATTATTATATTCTTCTTGAAGTCTCAGGGTATTTCGCCTGTTTCATACATCTTGCTCACCAGATGGTAGACTTTTGTCAGGACTGGCTCTCCCAAGGCCGTCAGTAGTTCTAATGGAATGTTGTCTACTCCCGGGGCCTTGTTTCGACTCAAGTCTTTCAGTGCTCTGTCAAACTCTTCACGCAGAATCATATCTCGCATTTCATCTTATCTACATTCTCTTCCATTTCATAATATTGTCCTCAAGTACATCGCCTTTGTATAGACCCTCTGTATACTCCTTCCACCTTTCTGCTTTCCCTTCTTTGCTTAGAACTGGCTTTCCATCTGAGCTCTTGATATGCATACAAGTGGATCTCATTTCTCCAAAGGTCTCTTTAATTTTCCTGTGGGCAGTATCTATCTTACCCCTAGTGATATGCGCCTCTACATCCTTACATTTGTCCTCTTAGCCATCCCTGCTTAGCCATTTTGCACTTCCTGTCGATCTCATTTTGAGACGTTTGTATTTCTTTTTGCTTGTTTCATTTAATGAATTTTTATATTTTCTCCTTTCATCAATTAAATTCAGTATCTCTTCTGTTACCCAAAGATTTCTACTAGCCCACGTCTTTTTACGTACTTGATCCTCTGCTGCCTTCACTATTTCTTGCTTCAAAGCTACCCATTCTTCTACTACTGTATTTCTTTCCCCCATTCCTGTGAACCGTTTCCTAATGCTCTCCCTGAAACTCTCTAAAACCTCTAGTTCTGTCAGTTTATCCATGTCCCATCTCCTTAAATTCCCACCTTTTTGCATTTCTTCAGTTTTAATCTACAGTTCATAACCAATAGATTGTGCTCAGAGTCCACATCTGCCCCTGGAAATGTCTTACAATTTAAAACCTGGTTCCTAAATGTCTGTCCTACCATTATATAATCTATCTGAAATATTGCAGTATCTCCAGGTCTCTTCCACGTATACAACCTTCTTTCATGACTCTTGAACCAAGTGTTAGCTATGATGAAGTTATGCTCTGTACAAAATTCTACCAGGCGGCTTCCTCTTTCATTTCTTAACCCCATTCCATATTCACCTACTACATTTCCTTCTCTTCCTTTTCGTACTATCGAATTCCAGTCACCCATGACTATTAAATTGTCTCCCTTCACTACCTGAATAATTTCTTTTATCTCATCACACATTTCATCAATATCTTTGTCTTCTACGGAGCTAGTTGGCATATAAACTTGCACTACTGTGGTAGGCGTGGGCTTCGTGTCTTTCTTGGCCACAATAATGCATTTACTATGCTGTTTGTAGTAGCTTACCCGCATCCCTATTTTTGGGTCGACAGAAGCGTCCGATCCCACGCGTCGGCTTTGACCCGTGACGTAAGGGTGTTGTGTGTGACGTCATGACGGCGCGGAGTTTGGTTTCAGTGTGGCTGTCTCCAGTTCTGTTTTATCTTACTTTATTTACTTTTCTGATCTGTTCGTTCTATCTCGTGAGATTTTTTTTTAAAATTTAAAAACACTTATTACTTATTTTAATTATCTATTTCCCCCAATTTCTGTTTTAGTTTATTATATTTATCTTTCTGATCTGTTCGTTCTATCCCGTGAGATTTTTATTTTAAAGACAAAAAACACTAATCAGCTACTGAAGCATCTTTATCTTCTATGGGTTGCAGGGGTTACGACCCCTGTGGAGGTGGGTGGGTATTCATGCATGGCTGTCTTCACTTACACGTTGTAGCTACGCAAGGCGTCTAAATTTGTTTGTATTTAGTTTGCCCCCCACCCAAAACACCCCATTTCCCGCGCTTGTCCCGTTAGTGTCATTAGGCTTCTTGTGGAAAGTGTGTGTGTTTGTTTTTGTTTCCTCCATATTTGTGACGTTATGGGTCAAAGCAGACGGGCGGGATTGGACGCTTCCGTATTTCCATTAATATTATCGACCATTTACGAACTCTAGGCTACGAAAGGGATGAAACCACAAATCGATTAATTGGTGGAATAGTTGGTGTGTTTTAAGATTAAATTTAAACAATAATTACAGAAAAATATATCGAAGCTATATTATGAAAAATTGCTAAATGTTGAGACAAATTGTGTCCTTCAGTATTAAATGAGTTTGTGCCCCTAGTACGGATAAAACAGTAGGGCTACCTGCAGCATCAGAAGAAACTTCGGATATGTGTTTCATATTTCATCGAAGCCTGCAGTCTATAAATAAACAAAAAAATCACTAAAGGGAAATTACCTACGAATAAGCTTTTGGTAAAGAAACACAGGGCACAAATACGTATGTAGCCTTAATACGCACTACAACTGTGTTTTAAAATCGCTATAGTTGCCTTGGACTAACGACGAGCAAATATCCATATAACCTGTACAGCCTGTACGCTTTCCAAAGCTGTTATCCATGAAAAAGCGAAACGGCGTATCGTTAACAAATACAATTTGACACCGAAACAATTACATTAGCTGACAATGGGCACTGACTTTAGTCAATGGGCACTGTTGAAAATTTGTGCCAGACCAGGATTAGCATCCGAGTCCCCTGGTTACTAGGAAGAGGCAATGATCACTGTGTCCGAATTACGCAGTGGTCAACATAATTGCACGAAATGCCCAGGCATGCCGTCCGCAGAACCAAATTCCCAATTCCTCCACGGACCGCTAATGTAGTGCTCCTTGTACATCATCATCCTCGCCTTAATTATACAGTATATGCCAAAAAAAAAACAGACACCGAATATATACAAACTTGGCCTTACGAACATTGCAGACGCCGTCTATGTAACACACGTCACACTTCAAAGAATTTACAAATTCGTTGCATTGTTTACTATAGACCACGAATCAAGTAACGTAAAAAAAAGCACTGCGTCTATTGCGATCATGATTCAGAGTTAAAAAAAAAAACTAAGAAGTCGCCTACATATTACAGTTGCTGCCGAAAGAGGAGAACCATTATTTTTCCACAAACGGAAATATAGTTAAAATTACGCTTCTATTTCGGCTAGTTTCGGCGGTACTAAAATTTGTAGTGAAAGTTACACAGCGGACTCTTCCCCCCCCCCCTCCCCCTCCCCCACACACACACCAGAAACGTAGTTTTCGTGGCTGTTGTGCAACTTTTGTACACAGCTAGAGAAAGTGTGTTAAATATGGCGCGGAAGGAAACACTAGGCTACGCTACAGGGCAATCTGCAAGCACAACGTATACTTGGCATTCATAATCGTTGGCATAAAAAACTCTCAATCAAATTACCCGCTTACAACCTACGTTAGATCTAGGGCTACACTACCCATCAGCCTGTCATCACAACCAAAATGTCATTGAGGAGATGTTGGGGGGGGGGGGGGGGAGGTGGAGTTCCTGTATCTCTCTCTAGGCAAAACTGTCAGTTATTGTAGATTGATTGTCAGTCTCAACTACAAGATTTACTAATGATAAACACTTTTGAGGCGGCTCATCATTTTAGAATGGTTCTCTTCGTCTTACTTGGCATAAATTGTTCGCTGGCGTCCCTTGTTGTTGTCCTAGCAGACCGAACGCACCGCACATCCGACACTTTCGGAACCACTCACTGGCCAGTTAGCAACTGAGCCGGGCACTGTTTACATCGTGAAAGGAAAACTATGCGAAGATGTACACTCAAATGGCACGACTGAGTAGTGCGCGCACACACACACACACACACACACACACATTAATATCTGTGGAATGTCCATCGACACGCGCAGAACAAAATTCTTCTCGCGAACGTACAGCGTCTCCGAAAAAAATCTCGTAACTATATTCCGGCGTTACGGCCAGGTTCTCATTCAATTGAGCAAAAAATGGTACATTAGGAAATTTTGTTTGAGACAGTGAAAATACATTCGAAGGATCTGTTTGGGAATTACGTGTGATCATACTATGAACTTTATTTTAGATTTTCAGTAAAAAAAAAGAACAAAATGGCGCCCGTAATTGATCAAGGGCCTGCGAGTCTGAAGTACGCAGACTGCGTGCAGTGTTGCCGCTCAGATGTTACCTGAAATCAAAAATGGATAACATCAGTCGATATTACATAAAATTCATGGGAGCTCATACCTAACCGCAACGAAACAACCTTAAATTTAGCGATACGGTGCAAATTCGAACTTTGAGTTCGATTTTTTGGGGGTTTGTTTCACTCCTTATGCCTTCACAAAAATTGGTTAATATTAATCAATGTCATATATTATAGGTATAAGCTCCTAAGAAAAATGTTTACTTTTCTGGGTCAGAGGTAGAAGTTAAGAGATTGAACCATTTTTAGATAATGCTGCATGCCGTTCTGAGAAAATCGTTTCTCGAAAAAAAAAAAAAAAAAAAAAAAAGTTCAAAGATTAGGGAAAACTTTCAGTTATATTATTACTTCGATATGCATGAACTAAGTGTTATATTTTTTTAATGTCGCTGAACACGAATCTGCCCTCCGTATTGGATTAGCCGTTTTGAATATTGAAAATCTAACTTCAAAGGATTATGTTTTGACCAATTTTTACCAAATATGTATTTTCGTTATTTACGTTTAGTCTGCAATTCAAGGAGTACTTATCAACCCTGCCTCTAGCTCGAATTGTTCCTAGATAGCAAATCCCTGTTCTTCTTGGCAGGAAAAGCCGATCTGTCTAAGCTGGATATGCAGCACTCGGCAGCCTGCACTCGATATTCGTCCGTATTGTCGGCGAGTATGTTTGCATGCATTCTGCAGCATGAATCATTTTGTGCGCGTGCGTCACGGGACGAGCTTTCATCTACATCTACATCTATATGGATACCCTGCAAATCACATTTAAGTGCCTGGCAAAGGGATCATCGAATTACCTTCACAACTGAAAATTAATTAAAACCCTCAGCTGTCGACAGGTGTTGTTGATACACTTCGATGGGGACAGCTGAAAATGTGTGCTCAGACCGGGAAACTGCATGGATTTATCCCTTGCACGCTTCCCGTGAGACTCACATTCCCAACTGTCCACAATCCACGTACGTAATGTACGTAATAGGTATTTGCCCATCCACTCCTTACTGGCGCACACTAAGGTGACGATTCCCGTAAGAATTCGGGCAACCTGTGCGCATTCGAACAGACGAAAGTCAATGGCTGGTTAGCGTTTAACCATATATATGAAGATAGTAACTGTTCTCGAAAGAACAGGCGCCACTCATGACCGAGCAGCTTCTCTAGAATACATGATAGACCGGCCGATGTGGCCGAGCGGTTCTAGGCGCTTCAGTCGGGAACCGCGGGACCGGTACGGTCGCAGGTTCAAACCCTACCTCGGACATGGATGTGTGTGATGTCCTTCGGTTAGTTAGGCTTAAGTCGTTCTAAGTTCTAGGGGACTGATGACCTCAGATGTTAAGTCCCATAGTGCAAAGAGCCATTTGAACCAATAAATGATTAATTAATTGAAACCCTCGGCTGCCGACAGGTGTTGTTGATATACCTCGATGGGGACAGCTGAAAATGTGTGCCACGAGGTATATCAACAACAACAGTCGGCAGCTGAGGATTTCAATTAATTATCATTTATTCTAGAGAAGCTGCACGGTCGTAAATGGTATCCGTTCTTTCGAGAACAGTTACGATCTTCATATAGCTTCACAATTCTCTATTATTCCAATCTCGTTTAGCGCGCGGAAGGAACGAACACCTATATCTTTCCGCACGAGCTCTGATTTCCCTTATTTTATCCAGGTGATCGTTTCTCCCTATGTAGGTCGGTGTCAACAAAATATTTTCGCATTCGGAGGAGAAAGTTGGTGATTGGAATTTCGTCGCAACGAAAAACGCCTTTGTTTTAATGATGACCAGCCCAAATCCTGTACCATTTCAGTGACACTCTCCATATTTCGCGATATAATGTGCTGCCCTTCTTTGAACTTTTTCGATGTACTCCGACAACCCTATCTGGTAAGGATCCCACACCGCGCAGCAGTATTCTAAAAGCGGACGGACAAGAGTACCTGAGCAGAGCGTTTCCGACTGAAGAGTGTCCCATGGCAACCGTCTGTCTATGGTAAGCTCCTATGGGACCAAACTGCTGAGGTTATCAGTCCCTATGCTTACACACTACTTGCAGTAACCTATGCTAAGGACAACACACACACACACATGCCCGAGAGAGGACTCGAACCTCGTAGCCAATCGTAGCGACGGGGGGAGCCGCGCGAACCGGTGTAAGGCGTTTGAGACAGCACGGCTGCACCGCGCGGATCATGGCAACCGTGACACTGCTTCAAACAATGGGCTATAGAAACGTTTGTAACGCAAGGATTAAAAAAAAACTTTCTGTTCCAAGAGTCTAGACAAGTACACCTTTAAAAAAATGCAATTACAAAGAAATTAAATTTTCGAACGTTTTCAATCACAACCTGTCCTTAAGGAACACCGTTGATCAAATGTGACAGGGATTATGAACTCAGGTTTCAAATATGGGTTGACAGTTTCTAATCAATATCCGGAATGAGCAGGGCTTAAAACTTTGAAGCATTAAATTTCAAGGGCCGTTCTCTTGTTTGCAAATAGTTTCACAGCGGAAATTTCTCTAGTTTTTTTTGCTGTAGGAAAAGGAGGATAGCAATGGGAGGAGGGGGGAGAGGGGGGGGGGGGAGAGGAATCTTGCGTCTCCCACCTTGGAATCTTCAGTACAGAATTTTTATTCATTACGAGATTCTCAGCCACTTGTAGAAGTGATTTCCCGTGATTCTGCAAAACTTTTCCTTTAGCCAATCGTAGCAACTATAGGACTTCGTTCCTGCTCCATGACATGTCTCGGAACGTAAAATTACCAACTCATTTGCATAAAGAGCTAGCTTATTATCCCCTTCTTTACTTGCGTAGATCGTATGGTCAGCAAAGAATTTTTTTCTTTAATCGTTTTTTATGTCCTTTATAAACTGCAACACTTTGTAAACTTTTCACGCTAATTAACGCTATTGAAGCATGGTCTTTTACTGAATGTACTTATGACCAAAAAGCAATGCCGATAGCTGGAGTCGAGAAGTAAGGAGCACTGCAAGTAATGTTTTAGTTATCGAAAATTCAATTATTGGCCGCATATGGTGCCTTGCAGTCGAGCTAGGACTTTAGGATTTTGCATGAACCGCGGTCTAGCAGCCATATTACACGAGAAAATGCGACAAGTGATTATATGAAGAAAAACCGGAGAAAACCTTACGTTTTCTTCCTTTGTTTCCACAATGACGTAATGTCAAATCGTCACAATGGACGCTTTACTCTCGGAAATGTTTACATATATCGTCGGCAATTAAGTCACGTCCTGAGGTATGGTTCAAATGGCTCTGAGCACTATGGGACTTAACATCTATGGTCATCAGTCCCCTAGAACTTAGAACTACTTAAACCTAACTAACCTAAGGACATCACACAACACCCAGCCATCACAAGGCAGAGAAAATCCTTGACCCCACCGGGAATCGAACCCGGGAACCCGGGCGTGGGAAGCGAGAACGCTACCGCACGACCACGAGCTGCGGGCCTTGAGGTATGAGGTCGCACCAAACAGTACGATATAGAAGTTTCTAAGTTGATGCAGTCAACAAGTAAGGAGCAGAGCATGTCATGTCTTAGATATCGAAAATTCAATTATTGGCTGCATTTGCTTGTGGTTAACTTAGGACCTTAAGATTTTGCATGATCTACGGTCTGGCAGACACATTACACGAGAAAATGTGGGAAGTGTTAATGTGTAGCAAAACCCGGAGAAAACCTTACGTTATCCTCAATTGATTTCGTAATGACGTAATGTCAAATCGTCACAATGGACGCTTTTCCTCGGAAACATTTACATTTATCGTCTGGCAATTAATGTCGTGTGGTGAGGTATGCAGTCGCACCACTGTGTACGAAATAGAAGCTTCTAAGTTGATGCAGTCGACAAGTAAGCAGCAATGTATGTCATGTTTGAGGTATCGCTAATTCATTTATTGGCCGCATTTGCTGCCTTGTAGTTGACCTAGGACCTGAATATTTTGCATGAATCGAGGTTTGGCAGCCACATTACAAGAAAAAATGCGAGAAGTGTTAATGTGTACTAAAAACCGAAGAAAACCTAACGTTTCCCTCACTTGTTTTCGTAATGACGTAATGGAAAATCGTCGCAATAAACGCTTTTCTCTCGGAAACGTTTACATCTATCGTCTGGCAATTGGAACGGCACGTGCTGAGGTATGCAGTCACAACACTCTGTACGAAATAGAAACTTCTGAGTTAATGCAGTCGACAAGTAAGTAGCAGGGCAAGTCATGTTTTAGTTATCGAAAATTCGATTATTTGCCGCATTTGCTGCCTTGTAGTTGACCTAGGACCTTAAGATTTTGCACAAACCGAGATCTGTCAGCCACAATACACGAGAAAAAGCGAGTAGTGTTAATGTGTAGTATAACCGAAGAAAACCTTACGTTTTCTTTATTTGTTTTCGTAATGACGTAATGTCAAATCTTCACAATGGACCCTTTTCTCACGGAAAGGTTTACATTTATCGTCTGGCAATTAATGTCGCGTGCTGAGGTATGCAGTCGCACCACTCTGTACGAAATAGAAGCTTCTAAGTCAATGCAGTCGACAAGTAAAGGGCAGTGTATGTCACGTTTTCGATATCGCTAATTCAATTATAGGCCGCATTTATTGCCTTGTAGTTGACCTACGAGTTTAAGATTTTGCATGAACCGAGTTGTGGCAGCCACATTACACGAGAAAATGCGAGAAGTGCTAATATGTATTCAAAACCGAAAAAAAACCTTACGTTTTCTTCATTTGTTTTCGTAATGACGTAATGGCAAATTGTCTCAATGGACGCTTATCTCTCGGAAACGTTTACATTTATCGTCTAGCAATTAATGTCGTGTGCAGTCGCACCACTCTGTACGAAATAGAAGCTTCTAAGTTGATGCAGTCGGAAAGTAAGGGGCAGTGCGTGTCATGCTTTAGTAATCGAAAATTCTAGTATTGGTTGCATTTGCTGCCTTGTAGTTGACCTAGGAGCTTAAGATTTTGAATGAACCGAGTTGTGGCAGCCACATTACAAGAGAAAATGCGAGAAGTGAAACTGCAAGCTCTAGAAATGTGTAACACGAGCTGTAAAACACCTTGTATAAAGACAGCAACATATAAAAAGGACGAGGAATTCGGGAAATTAATCAAAGGTGAAGAAGAACAAATAGAAGTTGTTCCCTAATTGAACTCTCACTTTGCAGTGGAGTGTGCACTGATTTGAAATTTCCTGGCATTTAATCGCCCTGAAGAGGATCGCTGAAAAGATGGTCGAAATGTCGGTATTTTCGTTTTTCAGTGTTTTATAACGACATGGCCTAGTAGCCAAAATGATTTTCTTCAAGTTCTTTGTAGGAACTATATCGCTTCTCTCCGATATTTTGAGAATGATACACTTATTTTTTCCTAAAACCTAGCAACTGAAATAGTTGGGTTGTTTTTGGGGAAGGAGACCAGACAGCGAGGTCATCGGTCTCATTGGATTAGGGAAGGATGGGGAAGGAAGTCGGCCGTGCCCTTTCAAAGGAACCATCCCAGCATTTGCCTGGAGCGATTTAGGGAAATCACGGAAAACCTAAATCGGGATGGCCGGACGCGGGATTGATATCCCCTTTCTCGAACATAAAATTATGTTTGTCAGCAACATCTTTATACCCTCCACCTATATGACACACTCTAAACTGGAGGCAGAGATCCGAATTGCTTCTCTTGCAATATGCCCCATCCACCTCGGTAGTCCCCGTACCGAATAAGGGCACGGTTATCACTTTCAACAACGAATGGACGGTGCTCCCTGGATGTATGGGCTTTTCTGGAAAGCAAACAATACAGCCAACCTTTCCAGTCTGTAAACTGAATACAAAATTTCTAATCTTGGAAAATTGAGAGAGGTGTACCCTATCGGTCTTCTCCTTGACTAGTGTTCTAATAAAAGATGAGGTGCTACACCTGATATAGAAGCATCCAGGGGATAATCCACCCTGAGAAAACCCTGACCCTTCCCCCTCCTCTTCTCTTGACCTTTTGTCCTGCTAATTGATTTATGACACCTCCTGCAGATAATCAACTCTTCTGAGAAATCCCCACCCTTCCCCCTCCCCCTACTCCACTCCTCTGTGGACTCCATTCAAATTTACTTCCTTTCTTTCTCATTTAACTCAGTGGACTAGCGATCTGGGCAAAGTTAAGTGTGAATTTTTGGAAAAAATTAATCATGCCAATGAACCTTGCCATAGCCTTGGGACTCTTAGGTGGCAAACAGTTGTGCACAGTCTTAAAGCAGCTTTGGTCAACAATAATACCCTGGGGAGAAACTGTGTGTACCAAAAATGACATCTGTGATTGTGCAAACTTTACCTTAGAAGGTTTGACTGTGAGCCACTGTCTTATTACACACTGAGGGTCTACTCCTTAACCTCGCTCCTATTACTGGCCTCTAATCAGTCAGAATTCTCGCTTTTCTTTCGCTGGATGCCTGGACGGTCTCATTTGAAATGGTCAGGACTACAAAATGTGTACATGGCATCCTTATTCATTCCATATACCCATAAAAGAGGGAATCCTCCTGAGTGTGGAACATGTCAGATAAACACATTACAAAAATGGAATTAGAAAATCTTGAGTTTCATTAATTTTAATGATCCTCAGTCAATAAAGAGTAAAATTATGTACATGAATTAAATTTAAACTTCTACTATTTACAGGTTTAATACTTACATCTGCTTTCATTAAATCCATAATTCCGACTTTTTCTAGTTTCTTGGCTATTACAACCAAGTATTGTCAAAAATTAAAGTATAATAAATTTTCATTAAAATGGTCAACTGCACTTGTTGAGAAACTCATGGATGGAATAGAAGGAGTTGGCCACCAAAAATTCTTTTGAATTGTGTTTAAATTGTGCCTTGTCTGAAACTAAACTCTTAATGGTTGCTGGTAACTAATTAAAAATATGCCTTGCTGAATACTGGACTCCTTTCTGGGCAAGAGTAAGTGATTTTAAATCTTTATGTATATTGTTCTTATTCCTAGTATTGTTACTGTGTACTAAGCAGTTAGTTGGAAAAAGAGATGTATTATTTACAAAAAACTTCATTAAGGAATAAATATACTGAGAAGCTGTGGTTAATATGCCCAATTCTTTGAATAGGTTTCGACATGATGTTCTTGGATTTACAATACTCATACCTCTTACTATACACTTCTGTGCTCTAAAAATTTTTTCTCTGTTTGTGGAGTTACCCCAAAATATGATACCATATGACATAATGGAGCGAAAATAAGCAAAATATGCCAGTTTTATTTATTTAATATTTATACCTCCTATGTCTGACATCATTCACATTGCAAACACACACTTGTTTAGGCACTTTAGTGCCCATATTGCTCCAAAATTGGGGAGAGAGGCAGCGATCTTGCAGGCCAGTGTATAGTCTGGTACGTACACACAGATGAAACTCTCACCATGTGTGGTGCGTAAAATATCATCAACACTGAAAGCGTTCCCAGCAAGGTTTAACCCCTCATAAAGACAAAAGGTGGGCATACCGCATATTGAAGTCCACTACTACGTGTCTGGATACTTTTGATCGGATAGTGTATTTCAGAATGTTAGCAGTGGCCAGAAGTTGGGACATTAGGCTTTCCGCATAAGGCTGGTGCGGGGCGGGTCAAGACACCTCTAAAAATAGAGACATCTGGCAGCATTAGAGGAAAATGTCCAGCAAAGTAGCTGTGTTGCGTTCTCTACCTACAGTTGTTCTCGTGGGCGTCAGAGCCGCCGTAGCCATGACGCCCCTGGGTTTTATACTGCAGACACCGTAGTCGCGCCTGATGAGCTCTCAGAAATTATGAAATGTTTTCGCAGATTTCAATTATGATGGGACAACAACTGTACAATGTACAGTAAACATGCAGGATGCTCCGAAATCCCCGTTACAAACTCCTGTAACGCACCGTTTCCTCGTTACAGCCATTTGAAAACATGTTGGCAACGCGACCACTTGTACAAGTAAGTTATTCGGTGTGACCCAGTACCAATACCACTCATTAAAAGGAAACTCAATAAGTTTTCAGAAACACTGTTCTTTACAATACGGCCTTTTCCAACTCGGGTGCGCTGCGGCTGCGTCTCTTTGAAGCACTGCCGTCACCCCTGCTGACGGTGAACGCACCATTTTCTCAAAGTCGTTGTGCAGTTGTGGCGAAAAGCGTATGCCATGAAGTCGGACGCTGCGGAGAACGAGCTTGATAGAGGCGACGAGCTACGCCATACAGAAGGATCATGTCGGTGTATTCGGCAATAGGGCGCTCCGCAATGTTGCTCTAATACTGACAGACACGTGAGTGACGCACGTGCCGTGTCAGAGTGGTGGGACAGACGGTAAATGACATCCGACGAAAGCACCTCCCCTCCACCTCCCACGATGGCTACCCTGTTGCATGCCCACCTAGCAAACATGTATTCAAACGGCTGTAGCACGGAAAGTATGTGTTTCCATACGTGGGTTCCAATTAAATATATTGTCGCTTAGTTCCCTCTAAAAGTGCTAGAATTTCGGAAAACTCTGTATCTGTCCAGTAAACTGTACAGCTGGTGTCGTACCACATTCGAAATATCCGATTGTATTTCAGGATTTCGGTGCTATAGCACTTTGCAGAAACATTACTGAATTTTCCTGTATATTGTTACCATTAAAGCCAAGTACCGTTTCTGTCTACATACCATAAAGCATAAGTACCATTTATATCATTTCAAGCACTATTTCAGTTATTCGGGAGGGCAGCTGAGTGGACCTTTCAAGGAGGCAGTAAGCACAAAGCAGACTTCTTTGTGGCTATCCTCACCTATCTCCTGCGGTTGTTTATAGACAGTGCAGAACATCAGGATTCCAATGTTAGGTTACAAGAAATTAAAGAGATGATAAAGGGAGGAGAAAAGGTTAAGCCCTACTGGTTAACTGTAAATGTTTTGAGCTGTCCAGTCAGGGGAAGTAAACAGGACAAAATAGCTTCATCTGTCACTCCTGGAGTAGTATCTTTACTATGTAAATATTACCGAGAGTTGTTACTCAGTAGCCACACAACTGAAAATTCAGGAAAATTTTATATGGCAGATCACAGACAAGGGAATTAAGGGGCGGGTACAGTTTTGCAAAGTCTGTGCAATGAGTAACCAAATGTTGAGTGCACGGCACAGAGTGACTGCTAGCTTCTGAAATAGTGACGTCACTCACGCAGATATTATACATAAATTATGTAGACAATCTTCTGCAGTAGCAAGTCGGGAATAGGTTCATATTAATTTGTGTGGGTATCTTTACCTGCTTTTGCTGGTTATTTCCGAGCTGTGATATGACTGCACATGGCACTATAAATTTCTTAAAGTCCTTGTTTGGTACCCGTGGGCAATTTAAATATGTAGTCTCTGATAATGCTGCATCATTCAAGTCAAGACTGTTTCAGGGTTCCTGTTTCGAAAGGTGGACTGCACGTACTGCTACAACGCCTTACTGTCCTAACCCATCATTTGAGGAATGAGTCAACCGCAATTTGTGTTCTGCCCACATAGCACACCAATATAGAGACCTTTTCTGGTGGGTCTATTCACTTCAATGGTTAGCTTTTGCCTTCAACATGATGGTACATGAGTCTCAGAAACAGATCCCACTAGCCTTATGTTCACATGTAAGCCCAACATGCCACTAGAAAATTTGTGATAAATCAACCCACTGTTAACTGAGAAAAGTGATACAATGCAGATCTGAGACTACTGGAAGAGCACAAGAGCTAATTTGAAGAGCAAGAAGCCCAGAATTATAACAAGGGGAGATGTCCTACTCACCTCAAACAGGGTGACAGAGTCTGAGTGCAGAGCTTTCAGGCAGTCAGTAAAGTGAAAGATAAAATAATGATGAAGTTGTTGCCCAGATTGAAGGTGATGGTACAACTCTTCCTGTTTGCAACTCCAGTCACCCTTCGCATAGAAAACCCACATTGTAATTGCATTTTTTTGGGTATATTTATCCCAAGTTAAACTGAATACTAATGATGTAAGAAAGTGTAATGTGTATGAATTTAAGCCTGTATAAAGAAGAGGGGCAACTGTTTTGATAACCAATGTTCAGTAACAGTGTTCAATGAACTGGTGCAACTGTGAGCAAATCATCATCTCCTATGTATATTGTGTATGTACATTACAAACTGTACTTTTAAGCAAGGCGTGGGTAGATCTTCACTACCTCTACTCCTGCTATCTTCCAATTTATCCTTAATTGGAGATGTAACAACACTAAAGAAAATGACCTTTAGCAATTTAATTTAACTGTAGTATCCCGTGCAGTGGTGGCACTAATATTGTCTTCTCGAGTTCTCTCACTAGGAAGCTCCTGCCTCATCTAGACATTCTGGGGACGGGAGTACGTGCTGTGATGGACACAAGCACCATTCTGTAGCTGCCAGCTGCGCAAGTTTTTAATTTTGCAGTGGCCACATGGAGTGACATCCGGCCATGAGAGTACTTGACTGGCAGACAGAATGATTGCTGTGGCTGAACTGATGGGACACTGACACTGGACAAGCAACTAGGCTGCTGATATAGAGCAAAAGCTTTACCCTGGATGATTTTGGAAGTCTTGCTGAATGTGATGGGACCAACCTATGTGGCCATGTCAACAGTCATCTTAATGTAACTCAAGAGGATATCTGAAGAGTTTCTGTAGAATAAGGTGGTGAAGGCAATCTCTCAATTTGCATATCTGTAAAATGACTGATCAAATCTGAATGTTAAATTGTTTCTCTGTTTTATATCGTTGCCAACGGCAATTTTAATGTAAGTTTTTAATTTCAGGATTGTTGTGCCAAATTCTTAAAGATTCTTGTTGTAATTTTGGTAGTTGGGGACAACTGCTATTTTTCCTTTTTTCTTAAGCAGCCATAGCTCCTAAACTACCTTCAATGTGTTTTTTAATTGAACCCATGGAGATTATTAAGTTTAGTTCTAATTTATTTGTTTTAATAAAGGTTGTTAAGTATAAACCAGTTAATCAACTAGCACCTTCCACTCTCCTGTCACACTCTTACTCACATTCTTTATTATTTCAACTGCATTGTCCACTGCATTATAATGTCAAACATGAGATACTACACTAGGGTGCAGATGTACACCAAATCAGTCAGCACTGAGCCACAGTGGTTGGTAAACTGAAAGGGCCACAGCTCCCGAACATTCTCCAAAGACCGGAAAATACATTCCACCTCAACATGATAGATGAGATAATTTTATAAATGAAACATTTGCAGTCGTGAAAACTTATTGATTAATCCCTGTTGGGTCCTACATAAAATCCACAAGTGAATTACTAATAACCATTATTTGTTGAACATAGTTCACACCAATTGTAATAAATGAATAAATAAATAAATAAATAAACAGCAGAAATCCACAGAATTACTCCAAATGGCCTATTTGATACAAAGTGACCTTCTGTACAGCAATGAGTTTGGGTTCCCTAAACAGTGAGTGATGTGAAACCTATCCTGTACTCTCAACACGTGATACTCCTACAATGGAACCACAGTAGCTTGGATGACTAACACTGAATAAAAATTAGTTTAAAATAAGGAGATATGTATGGTCTACCACCCATCAAGGTTATTTATCCATAAACCTTAATATTTTAACACTACCAATGTTCAAAGGTTAACGAATCAATGACTACAGAAGCATACGTTTCATAAATTAGATATCATATAGAAAAAGCTAAATATTTGCTTGAAAAAGCATGCAGTACTTGAATACTCATATTCCCCAAAATAGATGCTGCTGGGTTTCTGTACAATCTTCCCCTATTAGTAACAGAAATGTGACTGTGGAGATTCAAGATGGTGATTGAAATACCCCAAAATGGAAGTTCTATTTTGAGAAATATAATACTAAATATTGCATGTGTTAATTTTTTTGCCAAATCACTTATGATTCTTTTGAACCTTCTGTGACTGTTGCTTCTGCAGTATTTAAATTTGTTAACCTTTGATCATTGATTGTGCACAAATGCACAGTTTCACAGATAAATGACACTGATGAGTGGCAGAGAAGACATTTCTCCAAACTTAAAAACTATTTTTATTTGGGTTAAGCCATGTCAGCCGGATTACTTTCCTTGTGAGAGTTATGGATATGACTTGGATTTGGTATTACAACACTTTTCAGAAGTTTTTGACTCAGTATGTTTTTTTGGAGACCTAGTCATGAATGTGACAGTCTTAATATGTCACGAATGGATAAAGAAGCATCTACAGTTACTGAATTTCACACCTGGTATCCTCATGGATGTGTAATAGGATCATTACTGTTCATGTTATACATTAATTGCTTAGCAGATAGTATTAGTTGCAGGGTCAGCTTTTAGCAAATGATGTATCTATGACAAACAGTCATTCAATAAAGAATTGTAGGAATGTCCAGCTGGTTTTCAATAAAATATCAGTTTCATACAAACAAATGCAGTAATGTTTCACTATGGGGTTAATGAGTCACAGCAAAAGTCAGACCTGTCCTACCAGTGTCTGTGCGTAAACAAATTGTAGAGATATGAAGTTGAACTGCTAGATAATCTTAGTCTTAGGTAAAACAAATGGCATGATTTAATCCATCGACTGGCCACCAGGAATTTTCAGTTTGGCTGTGAAGGAGACTGCTTATGCCATACATTAGAGTACTGCTTAATTGTGTGGGATCCAAAACTGGTTGGACTAACAGGGACCATTAAACTTGTGCAAAAGAAAGGGATAGCAGAAATGGTTGCACACCTGTCTGTTCTGTGGAAGATAATAATGGAAATTATGGGTAAAGTATACTGATACGATAACAAAATCCCATGAAATATATTTACAAAAATATAAGTCTCAGTTATCGGGACAAAATCTTCACATACCTTTTGAACACCATATATATCTGCTGAAGAGATTGCAGAAACAAAAACTTACAGCAGGGCATGGAGAAAGGCATGCAAGTAATCATTCTTGTCAAGCTTAATCTATGAGTGGAACTGTTAAAGAACCGCCTACAAAATACCTTGCCATCTTAGTATATAGATATACAAGGGACATTCCAAAAGCAACTTTTGTCATTGTTTTTGAAAGATAACGTGGTACACCAGGTGACACAAGAAGTGCCATACGAGTCGACATCCATTGCTAGTTTAGAAAGAGAAGGGGTGCCAGTGGAGGAAGAATGATGTATGCACAGAGCGCCAGAAAAGAGATAATAGCAGTAAACTGTCGTAACTGAGGTTATTAGAGCACCTATCACGATGGCAGACAGATGTGCACTGACAATGTGGTCACCAATGGGAACGTGTGCTGTTATCTGGTGCGAATGGGTATTGGAACTAGTGTGTGAATGCCTACAGACTATCCCCATCTAGTCTCGGGATGTCACTTCCAAACCAATGCTGGAGTGCAGCAGGCTGTGCAAAATTTTCTTGCATCCTGAGGCGCCAAGTTTTACCAGAGTGGTTTCTTCAAACTGATTGCATGCTATGACAAATGTCTTAATACTGGTGGTGACTATGTCGAAAAATAGTGCAAGATGCATAGTTTTTGATGCCATGGTGTATTTGATTTTGGCAATCAAGTTTCATCATGGTTTTTCAAACAGAAACGTGTTTTCAGAACATCTTTTGTAGTTTACTTTACTTTTTGCGTGTTCACAACAACTTAACTGTGATCTGGAACACATCAATAGTTTCCAAATAAGATACATTTTCTCTATTGAAACACTGCTACATTATGACCATTTATGTAACCAGATTTTTTATCTTAATATACAACAAAATTTGACAAATGCAACCCAAGCAATTTCAGAAATTCATAGTTGTTAAATAGAAAGGCTTTCAATTGGTTTTTAAAACTTACATTATTTACCGGCAACTTTAATTCATAAAGGTGATCATATATTTTTGTTGTAGTATACTTTGCAACTTTCTGTGCAAGAGTTAAAGTAATATTGGAGATAGTGGAGTACATTTTTGTGCCTATTTAAGGGTGCTGCTATTTTCAAATAATGTGACTAACTCTTCACAACAAAAGGTCATAAAATACCAAACATACGTGAGGCTGTTGTTATAATGCATAATTTTTTAAACATCTGTGTACATGAAGTTTGAGGATGGGCACCAGATTTACTCTCACAGTTCTTTTCTGTATGATGGAACTTTATATGTACATCCAGAAATGACCCAGAATGTTAGACCATTTGACATCAATTGGTGGAAGCATGTAAAGTAAGCTAATTTTGCAATGCTTTCCAGTACCAAATTTCATGTACAGTGGACAACACTGAACCCAAGGGTTTGAGAAAAAAATTCTGATGCACATTGCTACCCAGGAACACTGAACAGTCAGTTTTCATCTTTCCTTTCTCCTGTGATGTACTTATATTGATAGTGACCTATTTGCCTTGCACTGTACAGGATGGACTGTGATTCATAAAGAGTACGTCAAGCAATATACCATTTACTGACAAATAATCAATAATACTTCTGAATATTTGATTTATAGTTCCTTTTACCTCAGCATGCCAGACTGAAGGAGATCGAGGGAAGGAAGCGAGACAGATCAGGGCTCAACATCTTGCAGGTGTCAAGATATTTACAGGGAAAGGATGGGAAAGAAAATCAGATGCAACCTTTTCAAATGAACTGTCCTGCATTTGGCCTATCCAAATCAGGGAAACTCCAAAAAATTTAAATATGGGTGGTCATACAGGACTCTCAACTCCTGTCCTCCAGTGTCTTAACCAGTGTTCTACCTCACTCAATCCAGTTCAGAAACCAGCAGTCCAGATAGACTGAAACCCAATTCCTGTATCTCTATCACACAAGGCACACCAGAAGCTTGCAAATAAGGTACAAGGCTAGGATGCGTGTGGGGGCCTATAACATTCCTTGCGGATCACCTATGAGTGAAATAACAAGACGAGGAGTTAATATCCACACAAGTCAGCTTCCGTCATGCTGTGCACATTGGTTTGCAGACAATGTAAAGACAGATGAATTTTGATACTTACCAGTTTCTTCCTTAATGAATATGTCTTCAATCTCTCGATTTGGAGATGTGGATGGGTCAGTTTCAACCTGAATGAAAATAAATGAGAGGTACAGGTGCAACACAGGCTACAAAAATACAGAAAAAACGGGTCTAAACAACATAAATGAATATGTCATGACAACTGAAAGTCTGTGACAGACTGGGACGTGAACCTAGACAAAATTGCCACAATAGTCAGATTGTCTGACAAACCGTCCTAGCCTGATTCAAACTTTCATTTGTCACTGATGTTCCCTCGTACAATTTCACAATCCTGTATCCCGAGGTTCTGCAACCATGACATGTGTGGTACAGAACACAACAGCAGCTCTAGGGGAACAGAGTCAGTGAACCACTGTGGCTTAGCCTTACACAAAGGATGTACATGAAGTTAGTTAAATACTGCGATATTAAATAAGTGGGTCATTACGGATGAAATCAATGCATCATATTTCAAACACTCCTACTTTGAGGGAATCAATGAGATTGTATATATGCTGAATTTAGCTGTACATGCAGTTTACTCAACAAAAAATTTACAACAAATTTAAAATTATTCAAGAGCAGAAAGCATATCCTTTGCTTTACTCATCTTTACAGATCAATGTTCTCATCTATTGTTGATTGTAGTCATTCCATTATTTACTTAAAGAACTGGATTTTGCTATTTTGTATGCATCAAATGTGGAATTGGTGATTTCTGAGTTAAAGCCAATATGCAATTTTACTCGTTCTTGGGTTTGTTTATATTTTATTGAAGACATACCATTCAGAATGTGTTTCCACTCTACTCAAGTTACCACTTCACATACTGCTGGCCATACTATTACCATCATGCCTGCTACCCAATGAACAACAACCATAATGTAGCAACATCTCATTCCAAAACACAGAGTAAAAGCCATATGTAACAGTATAAATTCTTATGTAAGTTAACAAGTAGTCATTGTGCTAATCTTGACAATAATTTACGGTTCTGAAAGCTAATTCTATGAAGTGAAACTATTATTTTGGAATTTTTTTTTATTCTATACTGTAATTAGAAAAGGCAAATATAATTTTGCTATAACTGCTGTTTCGATGTGATACGATCACCCACATAGCTGTTATTTCCATAATGCATACAATAAAAGTAAATCTGTAATGGGTTTGTCTGAATTTTTTAGTACAAAAATGACAAATTAAACTTATCAATACCGTACAGTGACATAAACTGAAGAGACTGTTACCCATCAAAACAAACTCACATACCTTCAAAATATTTCACATTGTAGGTTCAGCATATCCTGAGAGTTTTCACAGGCATAATTCATGTTACTCTATCTACACCAATTTCATCCGTACTGATCTCTCCACTCATTTCTGCTCTTTTAACTCATTTCAGTTACATAATATACACACAGGTCCCGCAACACAAGCATGAGAAGTGTTCAGTACCCGCTGTATTAGGTACCTCACTGTGCAGCTGCAGGCTGAATGTCTGGAATCAGGTTGTACGCAGGTTGCAGGGAGTTGGCTTACAGAGATACTGTACGGCTCTACAACAAAAGAAGAGTAGACCATTCACACCGGGGCACCACTGGGGTCTGCCTCCCATTTACTCAAACCATACTGAGGCGACCTTTGTGACTAGGAGAATACTTGTGCTCAATCTGGAGCCAATCCCAGACTTTGTGTGTCTGAACACAACACCCAACTTCAACTTGGCAGTTGCTTCCAGTTTTCCAAGACTGTGTACAGGTTCTCCTCTAACCCTCTATTGAATTAGCACTCCTAGGAGAAACAATATTACGGGGATTAGCTCATCCAAAGACTGCAAGTTGATTCCTGGAAGAATCTTTCATTTTGGAGTGGCACTTATACTGAAATTCCATCTCAGTGCCTTATAAGTGTACCTCAAGTTTCACCACAAAGGACCACAGTTTCTTAGCATTAATGGAGGGAACTACTCTCAACTAAAACATATGAAACCATATGTAACACTACTTTACAGTACAACTATATTATTTTTAAAGTCCAATAATACCCACAGATGTCTCGTAACATTGAAAATATTTAAACAAATAATTCCATCCTTTTATTATCACCATGGCCAATCACAAGTTAGGCAATTATTTTCCGGGGACTACACTCACTACGGATGTAATAGAGTTGGTTTTCTCAGAACTCAAGTTGAAGGTGGTATTCACTTCATTATCATTTCTGAAATGGCCTAAGACTGTTAATTTACTCATTTACCTGATAAAATTGGTTTTATTGTAAATTACTTATCTAATTAATGATGGCAATTTGTATACCACAGCATTCCTCTGTGGAGGGCCAAGCCCACAATGACGCTCAACCGTCCACAGTACAGAGCTGATAATACTGCTGTCACTAATTGATAATTTTGCTTTTAGAAGTTTCACGTTCAAATTTTGAGCCTTCACCTTCAGTAAAACTTGCATTTTCAAAACTATCTGAGCCAGAAATGCAACTTCAAATGCTCCATTACTTCCTGGATCAGGAATTAATGTGTGAATACCAGAAAGGTTTTATGTACATGACTATTTTTCCACCTTATCAATTTCTGGACACCGAGGTACCTGTCTTAACAGTGTACATGCTTTGGGGATGTCCATTAACTAGCTGAACTCAAAACCTCACCAAATCTCATTTAATGGTGGAGGGGAGGGCAATGAAAACCTCACATCAGTTTGTTAATGGAAAGAATATACATTATTATAGTGGATAACATTTTCATTCACAAAATTACTCTCCTGTATAACAATATTAAAGTGCCCATCAACCTTTATGGCCCCTCTGAACTCAATGCTATCATTCCAGCAAGACGTTAAGCATTCATGGGCGGATGCTAAGATGAAGTTCACCAACGTGACCTCTCTAGTGATCATACAAATGAAGTGAGAGAAAAGCTAAGTAATCGCACAGTTCAAAGGAAAGTAAAAACAATGTCGTCTTTCATTCACAAAGTAAGTAAAGGTTCAACGAGATTTAATTTATTGTATAAAATACATCAATAAAAGACTAGTTTTTTACCTATCCATCAAAACTATGAATACTATATTTGCAGAGCCTTTTCATCTGTCTGACTCTTGTCTGTCCATCTGTATACTCCTCACAGCTGTAATGTGTAAAATAAGTGTTTTCAAATGTTTTTAATCAGGAGTTAAAGTACTATTTAATACACTTTCTAAATGTATATACTACATTTTTTCTGCAAAATTAGCTGTCAAATGACAGCTACATTTACAATGGAAAACGACAATTTTAATTGATTTAACTTTCTTGAAAGCTGCCAAATGGTGGAGAATATTCAGAGAATATCTGTTATCATAATACATGACATTAAGTTTTATAAAAATAATTGTGAGCATTGCATTAGGTATTTTTAGTGGTATAAAGCAAAAACATGAACATATCAAATAAATTTAATTATTTAAAAATTATAGGGTAAACTTCAAGTGAGGGGAAGGGAGGGGGTTTCACCACATCTCATCTAGGGAGGAAGGTGGGTTCAAATTTTCTTAAAAAACCCTCATACAATTAATGGACATACCCTTTCCTACATCATCCGCAGACAGGCCTCTTTATCGAGATGCCACTCTCTACATCCACATTCCTGTTCCTTGTTTCCTTATTTTACATACTTCTTAAGATAATACTGCATCATCTCCACTGATAGTCATGTGTGACAACATTTATTTCAATCAAAGGACATAAATAAAGAATGAAGTTGGAGATACCACACCTTGTCAAGTTTATAACTAATATTTCTGGTACGATTGCTGCACCTTTTGGTATTTGTATCCTATGTATTGATATTTACAGTTCATTAAAAACAAAGTGCCAAATAGATTAAGAAGTGGTGTTAGTCATCAAAACAAGTAAAACAAGTCCAATTAACATGTGCCAAGAGAGGCATACTTTCTGAAATCTGCATGAGGGGCTGAAAGACTATTGGTTGCTGATGTGAGCACAGTCACCACTTGGTGCTTCATGAAGTGTGTCAACAGTACACATCACTCTGATGTGGTCAGTAGTCAGTTATGTGGCTAGAGTTGTGTTGTAGCATAGCTTGTTTTGTTAGTCTGTGTAACTGTACAGTAAATTACTAACAACCCTTGGTGTTTATTGTGGTGTCTTAGCTACTTATACAGAGTACTTTCATACTGTTTTTAAGTACAAATGGTCCAGTGCATTTTCTTTTCTCTCCAACAATGGAAACCTACTACTCCACAAATGATATAGCAAATACGATTTTATGTTGCAGTTTAGCTAATGTAAATAACTTTCAAGTATGTGAACTTCATGCTGAAAAATATCTGCACCTCAGAGTAGCACCTAATAAACTGTTTGCCAAACATGTCCACAGACCTAGGTACACAGGTTCTTTGGCAAACAGTCGATAGCCTCGTCCACTCCATACACCTGATACGGATGGAACATGCCACCTTAACAGACAAAAATTCTATAAAATGTGTGACGATTAGTGGGCTGTGTGGTTCCTACCCTTTTATAGACAGTACTTCATACACAATTTCTGTATCCATACCAGCACAACCAGACATCAAGGCAACAAGATCACAACTGGCAACTTGCAGTTCTATCAATGGCGCAAGTAAGTGTGTAGTGCAGATCCTTTGTTTGTATCTAACATTTCACTTACAGATAAGGTGCACACCTTACATCAATTTGCGTCATAAACTTCCAATATGAGCATGTGTAGGCTGATGAAAACCTCATCCACCTGCGCTAAGACAGGATAAGCACTGTTTCTCAAACAACAAAACAGCAGGTGTTTTTGGGCAAAGATTAATAGGGCCACAGAGATTAAATGGTGCTCATTATCAGTATTTTCTCATTAATACTGATGAAGGACGAGTCGTGTCAGTGAAGACCACAGATAAGGTTGATGCACAACGGCACAGCAGCACATTCTCGCAGCAGTGTGGTAGAACATCTAGCACTGACATTTCAGGACCACCACCAGTTTGTTTGGGAAGGCCCCACTCTCCTGGTACCCCACACCCCAGTCATAAATACTTTCACTTATGGCAGCAACTGAAGAAATAATGGATTTAGTTTCAAAGGAGTGTGATTCCTAATCCTGGAGAACAAAGGGACACACTGTTGTGGTTACTAATAACACTGAGCCCCTCCTGTAAACAAGAATTGAGATCTAAGAAAGTATGTGGTTCCACAAGCTCTTTTATAGGATCTGTTTTCTTGTTTTGATGATCACTACCACTTCTTAAATTATTATGCACCTTAAAAAAAACCTCTTTATTTTGTGGTTTTGTGTACTGTCTTGTTCCAGATGTAACCAGAACACCTGAGCAACATCAACAGCTCTGACACTTCTACGTGTCAAAGATTTCTGGGGGTGTGAAATAATAATAATAAAAAAGAAATGTGTTGACAGGGAGAACCAGTCTGCTGATTTGTTGTTGCAATCATACAAAATAAGATTGCAGGGATGCTGCAAAAAATAAAGTAAATACATTCTCTAAATAAGAAAGCATCATAAGGCAAAAAATATTACAAGCTGACAGCCCATAAATGTACAATGGGCCAAATAGTTGAATCTGAGTCATAAGTAATGTGATATCACTTCAAAGATTGATGCACTTATTACAGTTTTAGACATAAAAATAAGAATACAGAAAGCCTGCCAAACTTGTACTAAATTTCCAGAAAAGCAAGACCCACTGAAGGTGGCTCACAGCTGTGAAAACAATTGTGTAACAAAAGATCCGAACTTGGTCAATGATTGCAGAAACCAGTAATTTCCCTTTGAAATTTTGTGTGATTGTGCTGGACAATAACCCATTTTAAAAAGGCTTATTTATTTCCCTATCTTTGGTTTTATTTTTGAGATACTGCTACAATCTTAAAAAACAAAAAACAAAAACATAATTGCTCATATTAACATTACTTACTGACTCTTGTTTGATGGTAGTCACACCACAAACAAAGCTTTGATGTTGTTCTGCTTTCATCTTCTGGGAGAAAAAAATTTAAAAAGAAATTAACACAAAACAGACAACAAATAACTAACAGCAGGTAAACCATGCACTACAAAAAAGTGGGTGACTAGTTCCAAATCTTTTATTTTGTTTGACTGGAGCTTCAAAACATGCACAGCTATTGGATGGGAGTTGACAATTAAACCAATTGTTGAAACCTTGTTTCACATATACACACAGATTCAATCTGTACTTGACGAAGTTTAAGTTTATTCAAATCATTTTTCTGTCTACATATTTTTTTATAATATGTAGATTTTTTATAAGTTGCCCTTATATGTAGAGCTAGATAATCAGAGCTCAAAGTGGTGTTAAGATTGGCAACTTGTTTTCAGCATTTGGAACTGTAAAATTGTGCATTTCACTAAACAAACCAAAAAAGTGATATTCTATGACTACAACATCAGTGAGTCAGAGCTGGAAGCACTGATCTTATGCAAACACCAGGGTGTAACAATTTCTAAGGGTATGAAATTGAATGATCACATGGGTTCTGTCATAGATAAAGCGTTTGGCAGACATCTGTTCACTGGTAGAATATTGGTGAAAGATGCAATATGTGTATAAATGAGATTTCTCACAAAACTCTCACGTGACCCATCCCGGAATATTGCTCAAGTACAAAATAAGGCTAAAAGGGGATCCTGAATGTATACAGATAAGGGCAGCATATATTGTCACAGGTTTTTGACTCAAAGAAGCATGCCACAAAAATGTTAAAAAATCTGAATTGGCAGACTCTTGAAGATAGATGCCGAATACTCTGAGAAACTGAGCTGTGATGTTTCCGGAAACAGTATTATGTGAAGAATATATAGAGACAATGTTTAGCTCTCTGTGTATCACTCCCACAGATACCGTGAAGACAAGATTAAACTAAGTACAGAATGCTCAGAGATATTTAAATAGTAATTTTTCTCATGCCCCAGGTGTAATCGGAATTTTAGAAAACCCTAACATGTGTTACGGCATAAGGTTTACTCTTCCATGCACTTCACAGTGGTTTGCATTTGTTCATCACTAATTCTGTAAATTATCTGAACACTTGGAACACAGATCCACAAACTGTTTTTAGTGCTGCAGAAAAGCAAATTCGTTGTGAATAACCTTACATGACACAGTTTCAAGTATTTTCGTTCCTTCATCAGTTGTTAGCATACTCATGAAACTTCCAGGCATCTAGTTGTTCTCAAACAGCAACTGAATAGCTCATTAAGAAAATATTTCACATTAAAGATTACTTGAACAACTAAGGATAATGCTAAAAACTTTAAAAGGTTGTGTTAATATTAAAGACTAATAATCTCACAACCCCCCCACCCCCCTTGAACCATGGACCTGACAATTGCTGAGGAGTCTTGTGTGCCTCAGCGAAACAGATAGCCGTACCGTAGGTGCAACCACAACGGAGGGGTGTCTGTTGAGAGGTCAGACAAATGTGTGGTTCCTGGAGAGGGGCAGCAGCTTTTCAGTAGTTACAGGGGCAACAGTCTGGATGATTGACTAATCTCACCTTGTAACATTAACCAAAACGTCCTTGCTATGCTAGTACTGCGAATGGCTGGAAGCAAGGGGAAGCTACAGCTGTAATTATTCCCGAGAGCATGCAGCTTTACTGTATGATTAAATGATCATTGTGCCCTCTTGGGTAAAATATTCCAGAGGTAAAATAGTCCCCCACTCGTCTCTCTGGATGGGGGCTACCCAGGAGGACGTAGTTATCAGGAGAAACAAAACTGGCATTCTACGGATCAGAGTATGGAATGTCAGATCCCTTAATAGGGCGGGTAGGATAGAAAATTTAAAAAGGGAAATGGATAGATTAAAGTTAGATATAGTGGGAATTAGTGAAGTTCGGTGGCAGATGGAACAAGACTTCTGGTCACGTGAATACAGGATTATACAGGGTTATAAATACAAAGTTGTAGGGGTAATGCAGGAGTAGGTTTAATAATGAGTAAAAAGATAGGAGCACGGTTAAGCTACTACGAACAGCATAGTGAATGCATTATTGTAGCCATAATAGACACAAAACCCATGCCTGCCACGTTAGTACAAGTTTATAACCCAACTAGCTCCACAAGGTGACGAAGAGATTGATGAAATGTATGATAAGAGAAATTATTCAGATAGTGAAGGGAGACGAAAATTTAATAGTCATGGGTGCCTGGAATCAATAGTAAGAAAAGGAAGAGAAGGAAACGTAGTAGGTGAATATGGAATGGGGGTAAGAAATGAAAGAGGAAGCCGCCTAGTAGAATTTTGCACAGAGCAAACTTAATCATAGCTAACACTTGGTTCAAGAATCATGAAAGAAGGTTGTATACGTGGAAGAAGCCTGGAGATACTGGAAGGTCTCAGATCGATTATACAATGGTAACACAGAGATTTAGGAGCCAGGTTTTAAACTGTAAGACATATCCAGGGGCAGATGTGGACTCTGACGACTATCTATTGGTTATGAACTGTAGATTAAAACTGAAGAAACTGTAAAATGGTGGGAATTTAAGGAGATTGGACCTGGATAAACTGACAGAACCAGACGTTGTAAAGAGTTTCAGGGAGAGCATTAGGGAACAACTGACAAGAATTGGGGAAAGAAATACAGTAGAAGAAGAATGGGTAGCTTTGTGAGATGAAATAGTGAAGGCAGCAGAGGATCAAGTAGGTAAAAAAGACGAGGGTTAATAGCAATCCTTGAGTAACAGAAGAAATATTGAATTTCATTGATGAAAGGAGAAAATACAAAATGCAGTCAGTAAATGAAGCAGGCAAAAAGGAATACAAACATCTCAAAAATGAGACCGACAGGAAGTGCAAAATGACTAAGCAGGGATGGCTAGAGGACAAATGTAAGGATGTAGAGGCGCATATCACTAGTGGTAAAATAGATACTGCCTACAGGAAAATTAAAGAGACCTTTGGAGAAAAGAGAACCACTTCCATGAATATCAAGAGCTCAGATGAAAATCCAGTTTTAAGCAAAGAAGGGAAAGCAGAAAGGTGGAAGGAGTATATACATGGTCTATACAAGGGATATGTTCCTGAGGACAATATTATGTAAATGGAAGAGGATGTAGATGAAGATGGAATGTGAGATATGGTACTGCGTGAAGAGTTTGACAGAGCACTGAAAGACCTGAGTCGAAACAGGGCCCCGGGAGTGGACAACATTCCATTAGAACTACTGACAGCCTTGGGAGAGCCAGCCCTTAAACAGCTCTACAATCTGGTGAGCAAGATTTATGAGACGGGCAAAATACCCTCAGACTTCAAGAATAATGTAATAATTCCAATCCCAAAGAAAGCAGGTGTTGACAGATATAAAAATTACCGAACTATCAGTTTAATAACCCACGGCTGAAAAATACTAACACGAATTCTTTATAGACGAATGGAAAAACTGGTAGAAGCCCACCTTGGGGAAGATCGGTTTGGATTCCGAAGAAATGTTGGAACACGTGAGCCAATACTGACCCTATGACTTATCTTAGAAAATAGATTAAGGAAAGGCAAACCTACGTTTCTAGCATTTGTAGACTTAGAAAAAGCTTTTGACAATGTTGACTGTAATACTCTCTTTCAAATTCTGAAGGTGGCAGGCGTAAAATACAGGGAGCGAAACGCTATTTACAAGTCGTACAGAAACCAGATGGCAGTTATAAGAGTCGAGGGGCATGAAAGGGAAGCAGTGGTTGGGAAGGGAGTGAGACAAGTAAAAGTAAAATAAGAGCCCACTTCCTTTAAATGGCTGTCGGTTCATCAAATCAAATAAATTTTTTTAATATAAGTGAGTTTACTGGTGATAGTATTTCTGTTTACCATGAGTTCCGCTTATGTCATTTCCCAGTGTAAACCAGCTCTGCCCAATTGGTAATGAAGGAACGTGATGTTTAATGCGGATTCTGAATTATAACGTCTTTTTCTTGAGGTTACCAGAGGTAAAGTAAATCTGTTTGTGCCTTTTAAAAGTAAATGCCTGAACCCACGCATTTCACCTGTGATAGTGCGATCAACCAGACCATTGTGGCCACATTTCCCAGCCCCAGGAGTGTGCTGTAACAGATCATATGCTTAGCGTACAATATTAGTCACGGTGGAAAATATGCGAGTCTATTAAATGATTAAATAGAAGCAAGCTTCTGACAAGGAGATTATGCTATTCTCATGTCAGCAGGATGTAAAGACTCTTCTAGGCGTCATAGCCTCGATGTGAAGCATTTTGAAATTTTCACTAATTCAGCAAATTTTTTTGGTTGAGAAAATCCACTTTGAAGTGTGAAGTTACCGGATAATTCGATTATTACCATCATTATTATTATCAATTTCTTCATACCGCTGCTGGAACACATGTGCTTGAACATCATTTAGGCCTAATGCCTTTTGGTCATTATAGAGGTAGTTGCCCAAGAACAGTTTCTTTCCCTGTCTACGGAATTCTTTTCATGTTAATATCAAACATCAACAATAACACGTAGATTACATTAAAACTGAAGTAACTGACGAAGACGTCACTTGATAACAAAAACGCGCTGTCTTTCTTCATTTACTTGCGCCTAGAAATGGCTGTCGAATACTGCCAAACCAAAAATCAGTGGATCTTACTGCCTTCCAATATATGTCGCTGTCAGTTCTTCCATATGATTTGGTCGACGTGACCTTTTTCAAGTTGTGTACGACAGAGAATGTTTTAGAAAATAAATTGTTTTCCTTTGCAATAAACAGAAAGATTTTCATTCTAAGCTATTCAAGTTCAAAATTTTCGCAACATTAGTTGAAATTTAATATTCGCTTCTGTAATGTGGGAAAGTATTTCACAGTTGCAAAACCCGCATCCGACCCATTGACCTTACACTTAATCGCTGACCATAAATTCTAGCTCAGAGTGACATCAGTTTAAGTAACATAATGTAGCGAAGACTATTTGCCAGTGCTCTTTCTCACCGGAAAATACGCAATTAACCCACTGGGCTCCATAAGTAAACTGTAACAGTAATTTCTGTGTGTATGCAACGCATACGGATTGTAAAATTTAGTAATGCACTCACTTCCAATTCTGTCTACAATACAATACGCCTGATCAAACGGGCCTTTTATCATTACAGGCAGCATCATAGTGACAACAGTAATGTGCTTTTACTGACAACCTCACTGTTCGTTTTACCTGATTTTGTAATCATTTAAATAAACAAAATGAGCTTCCAGTGTACGTTTTTTCTCATAAGACGCATAATGGCAATGAAGCTTGTGGCATCAAAGAGAGACCATTTATGTTGTTTAATTTTTCTCCTTTTCTGTTTATGCCAACTTGAAGGCACTACATTCAATTCAGTTCTCTTTATTTTGGTGCGGGGACGCGCAAGTGCCAACGCAGGCACAAACGAGAGATCCTTAATTTTAATGCCAAGCAGAAGCTACAGAGGTGGCTACATGGCGGAAAACTGGTAAATAGCGAGACTACGAGTATGAAGGTCTCGGCTTCGATCCCTGGTCAGTCCCACGAATTTTATCTCCCGTTTTACACTTATTTCCCTTTGGGCAGTGTTTGTTGATGTGAAAAATGCCGAGTTGCACTGTGGTCCGAAAGCCACGTTAAACTGTAGGTTCCCCTATTAACTGTCTAGGCACGTCAACTCAATGGTCAGAGGAAAGCAACGACATAGCACCTCCAACAGGACCGTGCCTACTAAAGCACTGTGGTGTTCAAATCAATCTTCTGACTGGTGACTGCTTTACTTTACTATGGGTTCCAAAGTTAGTGATCTTCAGGTTATTAACATTTTTGTGTTTTCATGGTGTAGCTTTGATATCAGTAAACGTAAGTAACCGGCCGAGTACTGTCACCGTTCGAGCTGTCAAGGCGGGAGACGACGATGCTGTCGACCCCAGCTACAATCTTGTTCATGGCTATGTTTCAGTCGACTACCACTTTGTGCCTTTCTGTGTATTTCAAGATATACTTTTATACACTTGGCATGCATCCACATTAATATCTGATAGAGCTGTATTTGGCAACACGAATCAGATATGTTTTCCGAGCAATATATCAGAAAATATGTCGGTGCAGCGAGGTTTCGTTTGTGTGTTGCGCATGGTGCAAGAAATATTTGTGTTTTGCTTGCTTCTGTGATAGGTTTCACCCCACTGAACGTGCGCAAGCTCACGAATAGACTATCAACAATTGGAATTACGCAATAATACACTTGAAAGGTGTATGTTTGCATTATATAACCCGATGAAAATAACTGTAAATAGATAATATACCTACTTGCTTATTACTCGCGCTTCTTGATGCTTTTCTCAAAAAATTAAAATAAAAAGAAAAGAAAAAGAGAGAAAGAGAGAGAAAACAGAAATGTATTTCAAATATCAGCTCGGTGATGCCATGTTCGTCTCGTGATGTAAAGCAAGGATAGTTGATAGGTAATATCTCGTTGTACTAGCGATACGTATGGCTACAGGATTCTTTCTTTTCTTTCTGCAAACAACCAGAACAGAATTCAGTAACAAAGTGGTAAGACCACCTATGCAGTGGGCCGATTAAACACTCAGCCTGTCTTGGTTATTTTGTTAATCGTCTGTACTGCAGTAAACGTCCTTGATTACTGATTTGTTATTACTACCATTTTCACTGTTATTCGTCTCACAATAGCTTTCCTACCACTCATTGCTGCCGATGCACGTGAAGAGTGGATCAGGATGAATGGAATGTGGGATGTTTCGTCACGGAGAATATACACATTTATCTCGGCGTCGTGTGTTAAGGGTAATATGAAAATCTCAGTAAGAGAAGACAACAATGAGATGCCGGTGATGCAGGCAATTATATCCAACTATTTCTGTCGACTTAACACCATGACGACAGACAAATTGGCGTCTCAATGTATCTTGATAATACTTTGTTAGCCTTGTTGCGGCCTCGTTCTAATACCTCATGCAAGCAGGCATAACATTTTGGTTTCTGAACACCGAGCAATAACACACAAAGATAGTAGATGGAAGGATACAAAGAAACAATCAGACTCATGGGTGTGGATGCAGTTCATCATTAGAAAACTAAAAAAGATCGATGTATACGCTGGTTAGTATACATTATTCGTATAGATCTGAAGATGCAAAAGCGCAGATCTGCACAGGGCCCGCATCTGCACTTTAGTTACTGTCTTAATGGGCCTAATATTTAGTTCCTTCTCTTCTGAATTTTCAAATGTATTGATTATTACGTGGCACAGAATAATTAGTTAACTGTGTTTCTTACAGCTCCCTTCCTACCAACATTTTTCTACATTCTCGTGCAATTCATTAAATGCTACTAGTATGACCACAAGACTGCACATAGATGCAAGCGATTTCAAGGTGCAGTGTTTGTTATCTTACTTTTCGTGAGAGGTGGAAAAAGTTGATTTCCAAAGACTTTTTATTGTACCGAAATAATCTGTTGTCACAAAGTAACAGGGTAAGTATTTTATTCGTATATATTTTGTGGGAAACTGTAATCGTGATGGAAGTTTATACACCTGAATGTTTGACACAACTGGTGGGAGAAAACGCGCCCCTCCCCCATATCCTCCAATGACACGAGCGCGGGATTCTCCTCGCATTCCGCTACAGAGCTGTTCCTAGCACAACTGAGAATTAACCACATAGTCAGAAAAATTTGGCGACACTGACAGTGCAATCACTTCCACGTATGGTACTGAATTGACTCGCTAAATTCACTTGATATTCCCTTTCCATCCGAATGCCTCTTGCTATATAACCCCTAGACACTGACACAGCAAATTCAATTTTTTGGCTAAAGAAATACTATTCTTCACGTAAGTGACAACTTCTATAATCGTTCGCGATTCGTTATGAGGCTGACCGACTAATATCATGATGAGAGTGGCGTGCTGGCAGCAGTGTGTCCGTAGCCCCGCGCCCCCGCCCGTATCTCGTGTCGCAACGGCTAAATGAGTCGTCAGTTCTAACCGTGGCAGGGATCAGCTTGTGCAAGGTTTTTTTCTGATTTATTTTATGGAGCTGCGAATTTCCAGAAAAAAAATCTCTAACGGAATTGGAAGAAAACTTTTACACATCAAGTCCTCTTGGTAGCTCGACACAGAAAGCTGTGTTAATATTCATAGATCTCGATTTCTGACCGCCAAACTGCTTCATAATACATCTCCATTAATTAATGTATGGTCCTCAAAACAAGCAAATGTTGTGCTCGACTACCGGCCAGGCACGAAAACGTCCATGAATGAGTTTCTTAGTTTTGAGTACACTTGCGAAAGAAATATAAAAACAACCATGAGAGTTACTGATTTATGATGCTTAGTTCACAATCATTTCTGAGTATTATTAGTAACTACGCTCCAGTCCCTAAACCTAGTTACAGAAATGTGAATCAGACACATTACGTATTCCAGGCCGTGCCAGCCGCGTCTTTGAGATGCCGGCTATGGTCACTTCCCAGCCCTCTGTAGGAGCACATCGGTTCGTCTTCTTCCTGCTGGTTCTGTAACTGAGATTTGGCAACGAGGCAACGTATGTTTGGCAACTCTGTGATCGACGAGTTACTTCCTGGTGTGCATGGAATTAGCCTCAAAGTTCACTTGATTTCTCGTGTCAGTTCCATTGAATAATCTGAGTTGTTATCGCTTGAGGTGTAACAAAAGATTGTAAATTTACCGTTTTCAGCCCAGCAAAGTCGTTGCACGTGGAAATCTCAACTAATCTTGTCCGTTAAATAGCGATTCACGAGTTCTAGTCACTGTTGGCCTCGTAATAGGAATAGTGGATACATACGTATTCGCTAGCTCTGTGGTAATATGCAGACATGTAAAAAGCGCCTGTTCTGGTTCGCGGTTCCAGTCTCGCTAGATATGACGTTTTTATCCCTTCTGTGAAAGAGCTACAAGCAGTCAGATCAAACATCGATAAGGAAAACGGAAGAATGTACTTTCGGTTCATAGTGCAATGGTGAAAAACTAACAATGATGCACAACAGGTAATGCCTCTTTCCGTTGCTGAAAAGCAGATTTTGGGTTTCTGGGAATACATAACTTTATTTACGAAATGCGACATTTGCATACCTCTTGAGTATGACACAGCATACCAATTAAACACAGACCCAATCTAAATCTAAGTGAGTAGTATTTTACTAATTCGGTTCGATAGAGGCACGCTTGTGTACAGATACTCAGCTTTATTAAAACAGACTTTCGTTGTAACGTTATAGTGGGTAGTTTTATTTCATTTCTTATAATACAGTGCACAATTTTCGTAGGGTTTCTTTTAGTGATGTTTGAAAAATAGTAAACATGAGAGAGAAATTAATCATCAACGATATATGCGAATTCTCTGATGTTATCTATAACAGTCTGACACTGCACATGCAGTATATTGATTACATGCATGTTGAAAACTTGTTCTGAGTTAATGCTGTCAAACAAGGTTTGAAGAAGAATAATATGCCACTACCACACGACAGCTAATGTAGAAAATACTTTTCTGGCGTATTTTGGCACGATGTGTTCTCCCCATACATAATACAAAAATTTCGAGATGCATCTGCTACCTGACTGTCTATTAAACCTGAAAAGAAAAAAATGTCGCAGTAGCTGGCTCTTTTTCCACATGCGACTATTTTGGGTTGAGAAGTGAAGGGAATAATGTCCAAAGTTCCATTAGATTGATAACTTCAGCAGACAGCAGAATTGCGTTTTTAAAAATGTATTTGAACTCGCGACGTTTCGTCGACAGTGCATTACACTTACCGTTACACTACCAGCTGAACTGTAGCTACAGCACCTCAAGAACTTCCGCATTCCATAGTGTTGTGAGACAATGCATATGGCCGGATGTTGACTTCTGAGAGACAGACAGTTACAGCTTTTATTTTGCACTGCACGGCGTTTTCAACAGATAGCGCAATAGAGTAGCTCAAGTGGAAAGGAACACTTCCTATTTAAATTTCTGCATCCTACACTGTTGGCAGTTCTGTGTAGGTGGCAGTTACGTTGTTTTATTTCGGCGATTACAAAATTGAGTCGAATGTATGCACTCGGTAGCCAAGGCAGCTAGTTCACGGCGATTCGGTCAACCAAGTAAATGAATGTACTGAACATCCTGCAAACCACTACAGGGAGCCTGTGTGTCAGAATTCTCATCTTGTGTGCCGCAACGGTGTTATGATAGAGAAATGAGTCGTAGAGAAGAGGGTTTGGTGGTCTGTTGGACTGATGATAGTTTCATATGATGTTGGTCTCGGTTCGGTTCCAACTTCTGCCAATGTTTTTGTATAGGGAGAGGCAGATTCTATTCTCTTCTGGCTACGCCAGGTGAAGAAGGTATAATGGCATTGTGGTCTGAAATTCACATTAAAAACGATATTCCTTCTCTACCAAGTAGACATTAGGTTGAAGCACAATAAAGTCAGGAGTGGCGACATGTAGAAACTCTATCACTGGTAACCTTCCTTATAGTAGTTATTTATTTCTAGTGACGAAACAAACGCTATGTAGGGTCACAGGACACTTATTCCATTTTTAATTTGAGCTTCAGTATGTCGATAAAATTGGTTCTGAACTGGGAATGCAACTCAGACCGCCCTTAACGCGGAATTTGATCCCTTCGTGACAATACAGCTCGACTACAATTTGTTGTTTGTTCAAAACTGCAGATTCCTCAACATCTCCACACATTGGGCGTGAATGGGTTCCAATCCCGGCCCGGCACTAAAGTTTTCATTATGTGTTATCAACCCCTGGCGTGAGAACACCTATCTGCTGGTGGATAATAATTTTGATTTTTAACGTATTTTCATTCGTTGTCAATACTAACGATACCTGACGTTTTTGACTCCCAGTGAGACACAGAACTATTTGCGAGATCACTGTAAGTTCAAGGATGTTATTCCGAGCTGCTGGTGGAGAAAAATTCGGTAGCTGACGTCTCTTTGTGTGTAGTCAACAACGATATGTGTGGGGTTCGATTACCAGTCAGCACTTAACTCTTCGTCATATTATTTCTAGTTCAAACATGCTGACATGTCACTGCTGGTGTAACAAACCCATATTTAACGTTAGTTTTCTCTAGAATATAACAGCGATAGGTGCCGGGTTGGTGTTCTGGGAAGGAAAAAATTAATGTTTCGTCTCTTCATTTCAGTTAAAACATCTTGCTATTGCCGAGAAAATCCGATATGTCACAGTTGATTGTGCTTCGGTAACAATCCGATTAGGTTCTGGGTTCGAATCCCTGTCCAACACAAAGCTTTACCTCACGGCATTTCAAGTAAGTTACTTGTGAAGAAGCAATATTTAACATGTCTCGTAGTTCGTTAACATGGACAATAGATGCTGGGTAGGAATTCGCGTCCGTTAAAAATGTTTACGTTGTGTAATTTAAAGTTGATATTCCCTAACTGATGCTACCTAAAATCGAGGTATATCACTCTCTGTATGCCTAGTCAGGAATGACTGTTAGTTTCCGTCAGTCACGAAATCTTTGCTTAGTCTGCATGACCTGGGTTTGAATCCATATGCATAACGAGACGGTTCGTCTTGTCATTTGAAGTCCATACATATTCTCAACTAGCAGCTCAAGAAAAACGTAAATATTTAATGTCATTTTGTGTTAAATGATAAGTACGGTATGTTTCTTTTAAGAGGAAATCATGAATACGACGAACTTACTACGTGCATTACCTATCTGACGTAATAATGAGAGTGGTAACATTTCAGGTATGTCATTTATTGTAATAAATGTGAACTTACAAGCCTTAAGGACAGTCTTACCTGTGATAAGGTGTTCCCTGATATTTGTAATATCGTGGTATTACTTTACATCTTGAGTTACTGCGATACAGCGTAGTGTTTTCTAGTGGTGATTTGTTGGAACCATTTTCAATAGTCAAACGACTGTACCGAGGAGCGATTAGAGGACCTGATAGACAGCTGCGTTATGAGGGTTTTATGCGAATCGGGCGAAATGCAATTCAGGTCGTTCGGATACTTTTGAGCACGACTGTACATCGTGTCTACCGATTTCCGTCCCATTCAGGTAATTCCTTTGTGGTGCGTCGTTTGTCTTTTGCCGTAGAACGTATTCTCTACAGACTTCTCCTTCCACTCTACTAGTCTGCGCAATTGCATCATGCCAATGGAAAAGGCTCTGCTAAATGCAACCAATGTATTTTTTTTAAGAACACAACTATCTCCCCGCATAGCAAAAGGTTTTACAATGTTAACCAATCGTTTCAGTGCCAATTGCTCAGTTCTTACACAATTCCAACTCTTCACCTAATTTTTCCACTTCAGCCAATACGCTACTGTCCACGTTCACATTTCGCGGAAATTGGCGTCCTGATTTCCCCTTCTCTACTGTTTCGTTAAGATTAACCAGAGAGGAGCTCTCCTAAAACTTTATAGACAGGAGTGTGCTCACCTGTTAACCGGCGACGAAAATTTGGCCCAACAGTTCCCAAAGGAAAAAGAATTCCTGAACACAATACAGCTAAGTCGCTTTTCAAGGAACACAGAAATCTCCGTCTTTTACTGACTTCCCCCTGTACAGCATTATCAGAAGGTGAACCGTCGGAAGAAAACACAGTTCTTTTGAAATGTGTTTTGCCCGGATGGCACTGCTTGTAAAATCAAGACTGCGCGAACAAAGGAGCTCATCACGCTGCTATATACGACTCTTGTGAATCTAGGCCCGGCCCCCATAGTGTGCAGTGAATGTTATGTGTACCACTGCCAGAAAGCAATGCGCAGGCACCTGGACCGAACAAGGCTCGAGCTGTGGTGTTTACCTGTGATGAGCACATACTCTGCCCATCACACTTGTTTTCTCCTCTGAAAACTAAATTTTGAAGTGTTTACATGACCAGCCTGAAACGGAATTGTGAAATCGGTCTACGAAATCCGGATTCGAGAGCCTCATGTAAACATAGTGAGTGAGCTGCTTATAAATGTTGACTCCGACTTTGATGGTATATCAGGGCACTACAATTGGCTCTGAGCTCTGTGGGACTTGACATCTGAAGTCATCAGTCCCCTAGACTTAGAACTACTTAAACCTGACTAACCTTAGGACAGCACACTCATCCATGCCCGAGGCAGGATTCGAACCTGCGACCGTAGCAGCAGCGCGGTTCCGGACTGAAGCGTCTAGAGCCGCTCTGCCACAATGGCCGGCTATGTGACATTTCAGAGGCTACCTTTACCTCCATACAGGTTACCCGTCTGTTTTTCAAGGAGCTCTTTTCGGAGTGGGGGAGTGGCTATGTACCTGAAAAACGATATTCCATTTGAATCTACTGACGTAGCAAAGCACTTCACTGTATAGGTCTTCGACTGTTGTGCAGGAGTAGCTGAATTTATTGAAACTTAACGTTAAACTTTAATTACTTATAGGTCCCCTAATTCGGATTTCAGGAAATTTCCGTTCAAGCTAGAGAGGGTTCTCGGCTCAATTTATGGAAAGTATCAAAAATTAGTTTATGTGGTGACTTTAACATTAATTTTACAAGTGACTGTACAATAAAAACAATGTTGAAAGATCTGCTAAATTCATGTCATCTGACGTTGATTATGTTCTTTCTGACCAGAGTGCAGGGTACGGTAGCACAAACACAGATAATATTTGTGCATACACAAATGTTAAATATAATCGCAAAGCATTTAGAAAAGTTAATCCAGCGGCAACAGAGACTTTTTCTAACTTCATTAAAGAACAAAAGTGGCAGAACGTTTATAGAGCTGATAACATCGCCGACAAGTAAATATAATACTTTCCTCAACATATTTCTCATGGTGTTTGAAAGTTGCTTCCTATTAGAGCACTCTATACTGGATACTAGCACTAACAGGCATTCGAGGTAGCTGATTAGTGAGATAAGGATATCTTGTAGAACACAGTGGGAATTATATAACGTTAGAAATAGTCACAATAGAATTGCAGTAGCCCGTTACAAACAGTACTGGAAAGTACTTAAAAATGTTACTGGGAAGGCAAAAAGCATGTGATATGCTAATAGAACAGTTAATTCCCGGGATAAAATTAAAACCATACGGTCAGTATTGAAGGAAGTGTCTGGTCGGCAGCACAAGGCCAAGGACATAAAATCAGTATTTAATACAGATTCCGTTACTGATAAGTCAGATTTAGCTGCAATATTTCACAATCACTTTCCCAATATAGAAGGTGAGCTAAATAATACCTTAGTTTCCAAGGAGACTCACATAACTCTCTTAGAAAATGACTTTCCAAGACTATTCTCTGAAATATACTTCCGTGATACTGACAAGGGGGAGGCTGAGTCAATAATTAAATCGTTGGGGACTTAGGGCTCTCATGGATATGATGGGTTACGTGGAGAATACTAAAGCACTGTGCTGCATATATTAATCAGTACTTAGCCACATTTAGAACTTTTCCTTTAGGAATGGTCAGTTTCTTGAACGATTAAAGTACTCAGTAGTGAGACCGGTATATAAAAAAGGAGAAAGGGATAACGTCGACAGTTTCAGACGTAATCCTATACCATTGGTGTTAGCTAAAGTTATGGAAAAAGCTGTATGCATAACGATAATTAATCATTTCAGTTCACATAATTTGCTGTCAAAAGATCAGCTTGGGTTTAGAAGTGGTTTAATAACTGAAAATAATGTATTCTTTTTTTCTCTGTGAGTCACTTGGATTAAACAAAAACTCGTGGACACTAGGTGTTTTCTTTGATTTAACTAAGGTGTTCGATTGTGTTGGTCACAAAATATTACTGGAGAAGTTGGAATAAGACCAGTAACACGCAATTGGTTCCACTCATACTTTCAGAATATACAGCGGAAGGTCATACATCCACAGTAATGAGAACGGCTAAGACGTGGAGCCTGACAGACGGTTGTGGAAGGGGGCTCGGGTGTCGGTGATGGGACCGTTCCCGCTTCTTATATGTATAAATGTTATACTTTTTAATATGACAGGTGATTCTGAAACATTTCTGCTAACTCGGTAGTGAAGGATATCGAGTGCAGCATAGGCAAAGTACTAAACAGTACAGTTCGTGGCTTGTAGAAAGAAAATTGTTGCTAAATCACAATAAGACCCAGATTTCACCGTTTCCAACGCAGAATTCAACTAAAATTGCTATTTTGATTATACAGGACGAGCATATGATTTATGAATTTGAACAGTCAAAACTCCTAGATAATCGGATAGTTGGTAAACTGTCATGGAATTCTTTTCAAGATCTTGTTCAAAAACTTAATGCTGCTATTTTTAGCACCATTAGAATAGTATCTGAGCTATGTGATAGACCAACACAGAAATTAGTCTACTTTGTTTAGTTTCATTCGCTTATGCATATTGTATTATTCTCTTGGATAACTCTTTCCATTCTCAAAGTGTATTTTTGGTTCAGAAATGGGGAGTTCGAGCAAAATGTGATATACCTTCGCGAATCTCTTCTCGGCCCCCGTTCAAGAGTCTTAGAATTCTGACACAGGCCTCTCAGTATACGTTTTCTCTAATTTCGTTCGCTGTTAACAACATGAGCTTATTCTCTAGAAGCAGCAGCTTTCCCTCAGTTAATACCAGGCAGAAATCCAGCCTGTATTTTACTCACACCTCCTTTCCTCTTTGTGAAGAAAGGCGTGCAGTATTTGGTGCATCCATTTTCAATAAGCTACCATGAATAATTTTGTCATAGCTCACTCCTTCTAGTGTGACGGGAATTCATGTGTTATATTGTTGATTATGCCAGTTTTTACTCGTCAATTTGTCAGTTGCATACGCTTCGTGTAAACGTTAACTGTTATTTACGTTTCTGATGTTAATTTCATGTACTGACACGTTCCATAACCACGGAGTTTTGTTTCTCAGTTTGGTCCTGATGAGCCACAAGTATAAAATAACATAAAAATAAATAAATCACTTTCCAGAACGAAATTTTCACTTTGCGGCAGAGCGTGCGTAGGTATAAAACTTCCTGGAAGATTAAAACTGCGTGGCAGACCGAGAATCGAACTCGGGACCTTTACCTTCTGCGGGCATTTTTTTTTTTTTTTCACCAACGATATTACAGAGGTTGACCATTAAGGGGAGTTAGAACGGAAATTTTTTTTTAATATAAACTCACATGGGAAGTCTTTTATTTTATTTTTTGAAATATAATCTACACTGGTTGAAAATGATAAAATTTTTACATGCATTACTTCAAGATTTAATAAAATCGCTAATTTTTTATATAGAAGGCTGCGATGTGTTGGCCATGTCCAGAACAGGATGGGCACCAGGTTGAGGAAGTTGAAACAAAGTTTGAGAGACAAGAACCATTCTGATCGTAAAACCATAAGAAACAGGCTAACAGACAAAATGATTGACGAACTACGGCAATATTATGGGATGACCATCAGAAATAATACTGAGGATTTGTTGAAAATGAAGCAGGCAGTATGGGCTACCGTCTTCCACAGACTGTCAACTGATGAAAAACCCTCCGGGACCTAATTCATGGTGCAATTACCGCAATGCCCAGTACTTAAAAAGTCCATAGAGCAGTAAACATTCCATCCCAACAGCAGTCGTGGACATCATAACACCTATTTACAGAGACCTAGCAAAACCTGAATTGCTGAAGAAGTGTCTGCATGGTCAGACTCAAAATCCCAATGAGTCGTTCAATAATCTTACATGGACTCGCTTACCAAAAAATGTTTTTGTTGGAATAAAGACACTAACTTGGGGGTCAGTGATGTTGGTATTGCTTTTAGCGATGGCAACATTGGTAGGGTGAAAGTGCTACAGCATATGGGAATTAATCCTGGAGCAAACTGCATCAGAGAACTTGGACGGATAGACAAGGCTCGCATTGATAAAGCAGAGTATGCAGCACAGTTGGCCACTGAGGAGTCCACAAAGAAGAAAAAACTTGGAAAAAGATCAAGAGGATGATATACAGTATGGTGTAGGGTGCTTCCGAGTGGCTAAAAATAAAAAAATCAAGCGTATATTAAGTGAGTTACAGTCTTTTGAAACTTTAGAAGCCGTTCCTGAAAATTTACATTTTCTGTTGCATTTCCCTAAATCTCAGATACCACTTCAAGTAGAGTATTCAAATTTTCATGGAGTAATAAGATACATATCCTGAGTCCACTGAACTAAAAGAACAACATAATGTTATGTATAATTAAAATTATTTAGGATAACGTACAAAAAAGTACACAAAATTCTAACCGTGTAATTAAAAAATTGTATTTCCGAAAGCAGTTGCTGAAATGCAATTATTGTAGATCAGTAGACACAGAACATACAGTTTAATGTCCTGTAAAAGATTCATGTCAATGGCTACAGTAGTTCCTTAAATACAGGGAAACCAAGTCAATAAATTTAACATTATCGGGGTAGGGCGTTCCAACTCCCCTGAAAGTGAAAGTACTTCAAGAGTGGCCAACAGCAGACTGACTACACTTTTAAAGACGTACATGACATTCAGTATTCATTTCATTATTTCATTGTAAGATCGCAATCGCTGCAGGAGACGTACAGCTTCAGGTTTCTTCTTACCAAGGACAGCCGTCGATCAGGTGGGTGTTAAATATATGTCGTGTGACTAGGGCCTCCCGTCGGGTAGACCGTTCACCGGGTGCAAGTCTTTCGAGTTGACGCCACTTCGGCGACTTGCGCGTCGATGGGGATGAAATTATTCTAATTGGGACAACACAACACCCAGTCCCTGAACGGAGAAAATCATCGACCCAGCCGGGAATCGAACCCGGGCCCTTAGGATTGACATTGTGTCACGCTGACCACTGTTTTTTCCTTTGTTGATCCCATTTTGTTCGTTGTATACGTTCGGGGCGGACTTCTCATGACACCCGTTCAGGTTGTTCGTTGATCCGTTCACTCAGTTTTTTTTTTTTTAATTACAGAGGGTAGCTACCCCTCTGACCGAACACGGTGAGCCACCGTGCCGGCGTACCACTCAGCTACCGGTGGCGGACAGGTGAATGTTGCATCCGCGTGAAGTGTAGCCGCAGCCGTCTACGCCCGCCTGCGCTGCACAATAAATCCCAGCTCAGTGAGTGCTCCAAGTTGGTCTTCTCGAAGGGTAGTTTCTTGGTTTTCCATTTCGTGGCAAGTATGTATCCACACTCTGGTTTCCCGAGTTTGGATTTCTCTGTTTATCTTCTCTGAACTCTCAGCGTCACACTCTGAAACATCCTTTCTCCCAGCTTGGGCGCATCAGAATATGAGGGGGGTATCACGTTCATGTAATGGGTTTCTTCTCTTAATATCCAGATGAATGTTGTGGATGAATGCTATTCACAACAAATAAACTTAAAGAAACGGAAGGAAAGTTGCTTCTCCTGTGGTGGTAGCTTCTCATCATTTGGAAATGAAATTTACTTTGCAGTAATATGTAAGCGTCAGTTTAAAATAAAGAAAAAAAAGCAAGAAAAAAAATTTTCTCCAACAAATTACATAACATTTCTCGTTTGACTGTTTACAGTTTTCTCGACTGGCGTGTGTACATGTGACTTTGTTGTGGTTGCGCTCGTCAGCTATGTGGAAGATACTTTTCCGAACATGAAGTAATACAGGGGGTCCGAAAAGACTTTCCCTGATCGCATAAATTGATAACTCAGGCTAGAAGTAAGATACAAATATGAAACGCGTGTCGGATTGTTTACAACTATCAAAGTTTTTTTTCTGTTTTAGGTTCACAGTACGTAAGTAGTGGATGAGGTGCAGTGCCCAAGAAGCCATGTTAACCAATCAGGAGAAGGCACAGTGTGTCCTGTGGTACCATGAGACACGATCACCAACCACAGTGCAGAGACACTTCCAGACAACATTTGGACGGAATCCACCTGATGTCGAGAGCAGTTCAAGAACACAGGATCGGTTGCTGACCTTCCGAGGCCTGGTCGACCAAGTACCTCAGCAGACAGGGTGGAAGCTGTAAGGCAGTCTTTTCTGCGAAGTCCGAAGAAATCGGTGCGCAGGGCCTCACGTGAGTTACAGATGCCAAAAAGCTCTCTCCATGACATTTTACACAAAGGTTTTTGTTTCGTGCATACAAAGTGCAAATCGTTCAGGCCTTGTTGCCCAATGACAGTACACGTCGAAATGCTATTACATATTGAGGACGATGATGGTTATCTCAGACCAATTGCCTTTTCTGACGAAGCAACGTTTTTTGTCAGTGGAGTAGTGAATCGCCAGAATGAGAGCATTTGGGGTTCACAACCCCCTGGCGACGTCATGGAGTGCACCAGAGGCAGTCCAAAGGTGAATGTTTGGTGCGCGCTATTGCACGATCGAATTATCGGGCGATTCTTCTTCACTGAGGCAACCATCACATCTGCAGTGTATCTGGACGTGTTGCAACTGTATGCTGTTCCTCAGCTGCTTCAGTATCACCCCGATGTCTTGTTTCAGCAAGACGGTGCACCGCCTCATCGGGGTTTGGACGTCTGTGGCTATCTCGATACGACCTTTCCTGGGCGATGGATTGGTCGTGATGGGCCAACGGTTTGGCCTCCACGCTCTCCTGACATAACCCCATTAGACTTCTGTTTATGGGGTTATGTCAAGGACGAGGTCTACCGAACACGTGTACCAGATCTTGAAACCCTGCGGCAACGGATAACCACAGTCGTTGAATCGATCCCTCCAGTGATGTTGGCTGATGTGTGGACGGAAATTAAATATCGCCTAGATGTGCTACGTGCTACCAAGGGTGCTCATGTGGAAGTTTACTGATGTGTGAAAAAAAACTTTGATAGTTTGTAAACAATTAGACAGAAGTTTCATATGTGTATCTTACTTCTAGCCTGAGTTATCAATTTTTGTAATCAGGGAAAGACTTTTCGGACACCCTGTACGATGTGGAATGACTCTCAGTTTTGAGGTAAAACGCAAATAAAAAAGTTTTGGAACAACCGTTTATACTTAGGATGTTTTTCCAAATTACGATGTTGCTCCTGAACATATAAAATGAACGCTTTGAGGAGTGCATGCTGTCGGGTGACAATGTACAGTACGCACGTTGTCCGAGGGCCAGGTGTAACTACTGTTCTTCGCGGCAGGGAACAAGTGCCAGTCCGGGTGTAACACATCGTCCACAGTGATCGCATTCTCTGTCGTCCTGTTAATAATCGATAACTTTTTCCTCGTCCAGTTCCATATCACGATGTTCTCTCCACAAACGAAGGTGTGAGCCATTGTGTCTATAAAATGACATTGGTTACAGTATGGTGTAGGGCGTAGTTTAATTTTATGCATCTTTTCGCCTGTAGAGATCTTTTTATTTACAATGTCATACCATACAGCAGCTATGACCGACATATGAACGGGGTTGGTGATGTTCGCCTATATACGTTTCCGTGTTCTATCCCGGTTTTTCTTTTCGATTGGATTTCGTTGTTGCCTCTTTGTCAGTTCAAAGTAAGGTGTAGAGGTACTAAAATGATGAGGTGACAGGTGCAGGCAGTTGGTTTCCGTGAAGTAGACGCTGACGTATCCCAGCCTTTGGTTGGTGTGCCCAACGTTGATTGGCGGCGTCACATCCTGAGGTATTAAGGAGGTGAATAGTCTCTCGTATATCCCAGTCTGGTTGCTGCTGATTATTTTGGATGTTCCATGTATGAAGACCGCAAGACGCTGAGTGCGTACATCCTTATACACTACTGGCCATTAAAATTGCTACACCACGAAGACGACGTGCTACAGACGCGAAATTTAACCGACAGGAAGAAGATGCTGTGATATGCAAATGATTAGCTTTTCAGAGCATTAACACAAGGTTGGCGCCGGTGGAGACGCCTACAACGTGCTGACATGAGGAAAGTTTCCAACAGATTTCTCATACACAAATAGCAGTTGACCGTCGTTGCCTGGTGAAACGTTGTTGTGATGCCTCGTGTAAGGAGTAGAAATGCGTACCATCACGTTTCCGACTTTGATAAAGGACGGATTGTAGCATATCGCGATTGCGGTTTATCGTATCGCGACATTGCTGCTCGCGTTGGTCGAGATCCGATGACTGTTAGCAGAATATGGAATCTGTGGGTTCAGGAGGGTAATACGGAACGCCGGCTGGATCCCAACGGCCTCGTATCACTAGCAGTCGAGATGACAGGCATCTTATCCGCATGGCTGTAACGGATCGTGCAGCCACGTCTCGATCCCTGAGTCAACAGATGGGACGTATGCAAGACAACAACTATCTGCACGAACAGTTCGACGACACGACGTTTGCAGCAGCATGGACTATCAGTTCGGAGACCATGGCTGCGGTTACCCCTGACCCTGCATCATGGGCAAGAGCACCTGCGATGGTGTACTCAACGACGAACCTGAGTGCACGAGTGGCAAAACGTCATTTTTTCCAATGAATCCAGGTTCTGTTTACAGCATCATGATGGTCGCATCCGTGTTTGGCGACATCGCGGTGAACGCACATTGGAAGCGTGTTTTCGTCATCGCCATACTGGCGTATCACCCGGCGTGATGGTATGGGGTGCCATTGATTACACGTCTCGGTCACCTCTTGTTCGCATTGACGGCGCTTTGAACAGTGGACGTTACATTTCAGATGTGTTGCGACCCGTGGCCCTACCCTTCATTCAATCCCTGAGAACCTACATTTCAGCAGGATAAAGCATGACCGCATGTTGCAGATCCTGTACGGGCCTTTCTGGATACAGAAAATGTTCGACTGCAGTCCTGGCCAGCACATTCTCCAGATCTCTCACCAGTTGAAAACGTCTGGTCAATGGTGGCCGAGCAACTGACTCGTCACAATACGCCAGTCAGTACTCTTGATGAACTGTGGTATCGTGTTGAAACTGCATGGGCAGCTGCACCTGTACGCGCCATCCAAGCTCTGTTTGACTCAATGCCCAGGCGTATCGAGGCCGTTATTACGGCCAGAGGTGGTTGTTCTGGGTACTGATTTCTCAGGACCTATGCACTCAAATTGCGTAAAAATGGAATCACATGTCAGTTCTAGTATAATATACTTGTCCAATGAATACCCGTTTATCATCTTCATTTCTTCTTGGTGTAGCAATTTTAATAGCCAGTAGTGTACCTAACCTGACTGCATTGCGAGCCAGTGTTATCTGAACTGGAGTTTTGAAGATATTTCCTTTAAAAAAAAAAAAAAAAAAAAACAATATATGGCAACAAGAAGCTTGTGAGCAGTGTCAGTGGGTTTCGGTAACACTTTCTACTAAGAACATAGATACTTATAAACTGCACGCTTTGGAAGCAGTTGAGAGATCTAGTCTTGTTTGCCGGCCGAAGTGGCCGTGCGGTTAAAGGTGCTGCAGTCTGGAACCGCAAGACCGCTACGGTGGCAGGTTCGAATCCTGCCTCGGGCATGGATGTTTGTGATGTCCTTAGGTTAGTTAGGTTTAAGTAGTTCTAAGTTCTAGGGGACTGATGACCTCAGCAGTTGAGTCCCATAGTGCTCAGAGCCATTTGAACCATTAGTCTTGTTTTCTTGTAGTTGAGCCACCCAAGCACGACTCACGACGCCTTCTCACAGCTTTGCTTGCGGAGATACCTCATTTCCAAAGTTATAGAAGCTCTTCTACGAAGCATGCATGACTAGCATCGTGGAAAAAAGAATACTGCGGAGTTATGGCTTAACCACAGCCTGTAGGATGTTTCCAAGATGAAATTTTCATACAGCATCGGAGTGTACCCTTATATGAAACTTCTTGGCAGGTTAAAACTGTATGCCGGACTGATAATCGAATCGGAACCGTTGCCTTTTGCAGGCATGTGCTCTACCGACTTTTGTTTCCTTTGGATTCAGAGTGCTAACCATTATACCATACTTTATACGCACGCACACGCACGCACACGCACACACACACACACACACACACACACACACACACACACACACACACACACACACCTGGCTTCAATGCACTTGTTTTCAAGTACAATTAATTGACATGCGTGAAGGACTATTCTTTCTTTGTTTACTAATTCCACTTCTCCTAACTTGGAGCGCGCCACTCGCCATGAGGTGCACATTTCCATCTTCGTTGGCGCTGATAATGATGAAGATCTCTGCTAGAACTTTTTTTCTTTTTTTTCATATGTGGTCTTCGACAGAGAAATAAACGCAGATGATACTACAACAATCAAACAGAAATGGTGGTTTCAGGTATCTCTGTTGCCTGAGAGCTGAAATGCATTCTTACATTCCTCGAAAAATAAAACATGTTCCAAGTACACTTACAGTGAGTTATGCACCCATAAATGAACAGACTTCCTGAAAATTTAAACATATTCCTTATGTGTATATAAAAGAATGCTGAGGATGCCCGCCCAGTTGGCCGTGCGTCGTTAGACCCCACGGCTTTCCAGACTGGGAAGGAGCGCCTGGTCCCCGGCACAAATCCGCCTGGCAGACTTGTGTCGAGGTCCGGTGAGCTGGCCAGTCTGTGGACGGTTTTTAGGCGGATTCCCACCTGCCTCGGCGAATGCAGGCTGGTTCCCCTTATTCCATCTCAGTTACACTATGTCTGCAATCGCTGTGCAAACAAGTTCTCCACATACGCGTACACCACCATTACTCTACCACGCAAACATAGGGGTTACACACTCGTCTGATGTGAGACGTTCAATGGGGGGAGGGGGGGGGGGGGGAGGTCGACCGGGGGCCGAACCGCACAGTAACCCTGAAAGAGTGGTTCGGTATGGGGCGGCGGAGGGCTGAAGTGGACTGCGGTAGTCGTTGTGGGGTTGTGGACCACTGCGGCTGTGGCGGGGACGGAGCCCCTCCCTCGTTTCTAGACCCCCGGTTAACATACAATACAATATTAAGGATACATATCTACCTTTTGAGATAAGAACGCTCGTATTAAATCAAATTTGTTCTGTAGTGCTAGAGCAGGCTCGTCCAAACTGTGCCCCTGGGGCGCCAGCGCCCCGGGCGAATTCGTCATGTTGCTGCCTGCAGTGGCCGAGTCGTGTCGCTTAGCTGGCTGTGCGGACCGCCCGCCCAGCCTCGCCATGCCGCTGTACGCGCGCTTCGTGCAGACGACGAACCGCTGCACTAGCAGCCGTCAAAAGCGACACAAAGCCGTTAGTCAACAGACGCAAGGCTACAGTGGATCGAGATGAATGGTCAACACCAGCAGACAAAAAGAAAAAGGAGCGACGCATCCATACTTAACCTGAGAGGGAAATTAATTTCCTGTGTACTGCTGTCGAAAATCGTGCCAAATGTTTAGTATGTCATCTGAACCTGATGCGTTTAAAAAAGTTTAGTGCAGACGAGTCAAGCATTTCAGAAGAAAAACTTATTTCGTGGGAAAAACAATTGCGCGAGAATTGTGGACACTTTCGTGCACTAGACAGCGTTAAGGAAGATGTGAATTTTTCAGATTATGTTCAAATCATTTGCGAATTACAAGAGCAGTTTGAAAACAGATTTTTGGAGATAGGTGAGCTTCAACCGGCCTTAGATATATTTGTTCGCCCGTTTTCCCTTCGGGCTGACGACGTCTCACAAGTGCTTCAACTAGAGCTGATTCACCTGCAGTGCGATATCCGCCTGAAGGACCGCTTTCTTATGTGTAAAACTTTGGATGACTTTTACAATTGTCTACCAGGAGAGAAAAATCCTCTTTTGCAGAAGCACGCGGCCCAAGTTCTCCCAATGTTTGGTTCCACATATGTCTGTGAGCGCTTTTTCTCTCTTTTAAAACTTGCTAAAACTAAGAACCGTTCATTACTTGGCGATAAAAAATTGACTTGACGTTATCAGTCTCACGGAATATTGTACCAAACATAGACAAAATCGTTTCCTCGAAAAAGAAAAAAAGTGTAAAATGTTAATTGTCTTCTTTAACAATGTTGACTGTAAGAATTAAAGAGCTTTATAACCTTAACCCTATTTTTTAATAAGTTTTCAAACTAGGTCGGCTAAAATTATTACGTAGAAAACAGCAAACTAAGGATCCGATTTCTAAACTCTGAAAAGGGATACAAAAAGACGTAGCTCGAAGTATAATAAAAAATATTTACTTGTAACTGCTAACAGTAAGAATGAGATTGTATCCGTTACATAAAATTATTTCTAAAATAGAATATTTATGACTCTAGTTCATTTAAGAAACTGATAAACTTTTCACAAGACGCCTATTGTACATATGACGAGTGTACATGTGCGGTACTAATAGAACGAACCTGTGGGTCAGAAAACAACTAAGATGTTCATAGATTCTTGTTTTGCACATTGTTTTCTAAAGCTTTGCGTGGTAATTCTGCCACACGATCACTGGTTGTTACCTAAACGCTAAATGGTTTGCTTGTTTTACTGCTCATCGGCCTCTTTTACAGAGGTGCGCTTCCTCTGTTATTTTGTTTTCTTTGGATCTGACCGCGGGACAGCCCACCGCAGAGCAGTGCTGTGCGGTCTCTCTCTCTCTCTCAGCAGCTCTCTCTCTCTCTCTCTCTCTCTCTCTCTCTCTCTCTCTCTCCTATGCCGACACTAGCGACACACGGTCGCGGCCGGGGCGCTGAACTACACTGCCTTGCGCCCGTGGGGCGCGGGCGCGCCCGCCGGACGCAATTCTTGGAAGAGCCTGTGCTAGAGGGAGATACAATTGGGAATAGTTTTTGTATTAACCTCAACAATGGGGACCCCTCAATCAGAAGAAAGTATTGTAGGTAGCTATACAGCACCTTCTACACTATGAAATTGATAATGTGCTTGGAAGTGTATCAGGTATTCGAGCCATTCCTCTTCCGTGTCGTTAAAATGCCGGAACGCTGGTATGCTGGTCAGCGGCACTTGTTGCGCTAGTCAATCGGTCGGTTTCTGTTGTGTGGCCGACGTGGCTTGTGCAGCCACAAGTTGTTGTGCTGTCGTCATCAAAGCAGCAATTTGTTGGTTCTGAAACTGAAAAGCTTGTGTTAGATCCATCACATTGGCCATCTGCGGCTGAGGCGCTGGGGCTGGGGTGGAGGGGGTGGGGTAGCCACGGCTTACACAAATATGTTATACCAAAAAAGCAATCAAAGCCTCTGAAAAGAGAAATTTGATTAGTTCTGCTGCTCTCCTCCTGGAATACATGTAAGAATACAATAAGAGATTAGCGACACTTGAATACGAGCACCCCTACAAGTAAAAACACGAGAAAAGCAAGTACATCTGCGCTGAATTACACTCGTCGCCAGTTTTTGTGTCGACTCGTTGTCACTGTAGGCTTCTACGCTGGGAAGCAAGGAGACAATGTTGTTTGGTGGCCGGTATCTTCTTCTATAACACAAACTGCACGCTTGTATTAACAAGGTTCTTTATTCATAAGAACAAGAAGTTACTTAAGACAGTCCAGGTGTTGTGGTACCAGTTCTTCTGTAATAGTCCACGGTAGCCTCACTGCTGGTGAAGTACACGTCCCGCTATGCACACTATCCTGGTCACTAGGTACTGACTGACTCTGAGTTAGAGGCTGAGCTAACTGCGAATGCAATTTCCTTTGGGCTGCGACTGATGACTCGACTCGTTGACTCACTGGATGACTGCCCAGGATTGACCAGGCCCTCCGGTCTACAGCGGCTATCTAAATACTGGCGGCCGAGAGGCCATTGGCGGCGCGTCCCCTGCGAGTCTGTTTTTGGCCTCTCACTTCATAGGTGCACTGCTTGTGCCTACTATCGATCTTCTCGCAACCTCTTTGCCACGTGGTGCGCTAGAGACAGCTTAGGCCAGCACATATATTATTGTCAGTCGTACAGATCATGATGGCAAGTTTATGTCATGTCCATTTCCATATCTCGTTAGCAGCGCTGCAAATAAAACGGTGGAGGAGTGTATCAGTGTTCTGACAGTCCAGTATTTGACAAGCCGATCCTGAATAGACGCTCGTTTGTGCTTCTGGTGTTGTATAAAGTGCAATACCATGTAGCTGCCGGCCACTGTGGTCGAGCGGTTCTAGGCGCTTCAGTCTGGAACCACACTGCTGCTACGTTTGCAGGTTCGAATCCTGCCTCGGGCATGGATGTGTGTGATGTCCTTAGGTCAGTTAGGTTTAAGTAGTTTTAAGTCTATGGGACTGATGACTTCAGATGTTAAGTCACATAGTGCTTAGAACCATTTGAATCACGTAGCTCATACATGCGACAGTAAGGTTGTAACATCAATATTTTGCCAAACTTTACTCCAAGTGATTGTGGGGAAGTTCTTTGCTAATTTGCTTACACACTTATCTTCTGCCAGCACTTTATAGACTTCCTTGCTTGTTCAGTTCCTTATCCTTTATCTGACGTAGCTATTCTCTATAATATATATTTTAATATGTAACAACCTATAACTAATATGGCCGACCATAGCTGGAAACCTACTATCTGGAGGAGAGGCAACATTCACAACGTCTGCTGTGGGATTTCCGTCACCTGTTGCTAGGACGTTTGCTGTCCTAAATATCAACAGAGCTCTGCATTTATCTCTAACGTTGGTGAGCCTTAAGCCACCATTTGTTTCAGGTAGATTCATGGTTTGGTAATTAACCATAAGGACACACCATGTCCATATGAACCACGCTGGAACAGATTCATTGCGATTCCGTATTGTTGGAGGCAAGGGGAAAATACACTCCTGGAAATGGAAAAAAGAACACATTGACACCGGTGTGTCAGACCCACCATACTTGCTCCGGACACTGCGAGAGGGCTGTACAAGCAATGATCACACGCACGGCACAGCGGACACACCAGGAACCGCGGTGTTGGCCGTCGAATGGCGCTAGCTCCGCAGCATTTGTGCACCGCCGTCGTCAGTGTCAGCCAGTTTGCCGTGGCATACGGAGCTCCATCGCAGTCTTTAACACTGGTAGCATGCCGCGACAGCGTGGACGTGAACCGTATGTGCAGTTGACGGACTTTGAGCGAGGGCGTATAGTGGGCATGCGGGAGGCCGGGTGGACGTACCGCCGAATTGCTCAACACGTGGGGCGTGAGGTCTCCACAGTACATCGATGTTGTCGCCAGTGGTCGGCGGAAGGTGCACGTGCCCGTCGACCTGGGACCGGACCGCAGCGACGCACGGATGCACGCCAAGACCGTAGGATCCTACGCAGTGCCGTAGGGGACCGCACCGCCACTTCCCAGCAAATTAGGGACACTGTTGCTCCTGGGGTATCGGCGAGGACCATTCGCAACCGTCTCCATGAAGCTGGGCTACGGTCCCGCACACCGTTAGGCCGTCTTCCGCTCACGCCCCAACATCGTGCAGCCCGCCTCCAGTGGTGTCGCGACAGGCGTGAATGGAGGGACGAATGGAGACGTGTCGTCTTCAGCGATGAGAGTCGCTTCTGCCTTGGTGCCAATGATGGTCGTATGCGTGTTTGGCGCCGCGCAGGTGAGCGCCACAATCAGGACTGCATACGACCGAGGCACACAGGGCCAACACCCGGCATCATGGTGTGGGGAGCGATCTCCTACACTGGCCGTACACCACTGGTGATCGTCGAGGGGACACTGAATAGTGCACAGTACATCCAAACCGTCATCGAACCCATCGTTCTACCATTCCTAGACCGGCAAGGGAACTTGCTGTTCCAACAGGACAATGCACGTCCGCATGTATCCCGTGCCACCCAACGTGCTCTAGAAGGTGTAAGTCAACTACCCTGGCCAGCAAGATCTCCGGATCTGTCCCCCATTGAGCATGTTTGGGACTGGATGAAGCGTCGTCTCACGCGGTCTGCACGTCCAGCACGAACGCTGGTCCAACTGAGGCGCCAGGTGGAAATGGCATGGCAAGCCGTTCCACAGGACTACATCCAACATCTCTACGATCGTCTCCATGGGAGAATAGCAGCCTGCATTGCTGCGAAAGGTGGATATACACTGTACTAGTGCCGACATTGTGCATGCTCTGTTGCCTGTGTCTATGTGCCTGTGGTTCTGTCAGTGTGATCATGTGATGTATCTGACCCCAGGAATGTGTCAATAAAGTTTCCCCTTCCTGGGACAATGAATTCACGGTGTTCTTATTTCTATTTCCAGGAGTGTACTTGCGAGGGAGTACACCTTAGGAAGCATAGCAAGATTTATCAGCGTGATTTTTTTTCTGTTATTACTAGAAGACGAGTGGAATTCTTTCTTAATATCGCTCAGATGTTACTGAGCTTCATTTTCAAATTCAAGGCTGTTGTCTGGGTAGGAAATTGGAAATTTGTGGTAAGGTCTTATGGGACCAAACTGCTGAGGTCATAGGTCCCTAAGCTTACGCTCTACTTAATCTAACTTACACTAACGACAACACGCACCCATGCCTGAGGGAGGACTCGAACCTCCGACGGGGAGAGCCTCGCAGACCGTGACAAGACGCCGTAGACCGTGCGCCTACCGGATGCGGCTAATCGTAGGACATTTGCTAAACCACATCCCTAGAAGTTTGATGCTATCTGCTTTTCTGCTGGTCCAGTTTCAATGAATCACATCCCTCGACCTAACTGCAAAATGCTGGATTTACTTACATTGACTTTAGCTCCATAATAGTAACTACATGTTTGAATCACGTCTTGTATCTTCATAACATCGGTTGGATCAGACATGTACATGGCCAGGTCATCTCTGTAACATCTACAAACATATTTGTTGCCTCCAGTTTCATTTCCATTAAGCTTCTCAGATAGTGGTCGTAGAACTTGATCGTTTGATATTCAGAACAGTAGCATCGGGAGGGGGCAACCTTGTCGTATCGACGCTAGAATGGGAATTCTTTATGTTAATTGTCCATTTACAAGAATTCTTGAAGTTACATGAATGTATAATCTCCTGATGATATTTGCAAAAACTGGCTTCAATCTCATTTTCGACATGACACGTAACAGGTAGTTGTGATGGACCCTGTCAAACGCTTTGTCTATGTCTAACAACATGACGGTCACTCTGCAGTTGGATGCCGAGGCGACATCCGTTAGACCACGGTATTCCTACAGCGCTTGCTGTATTGTCCTCCTAGGGACGGTAAGCTACTGATACTGACCTATGTGGAGACCAACAATGGTGTTCAGTCGGTGAAGCAATACGGTAACAGCTAGCTTCGTAGTCAGCGTTTAGAAGCGATTTAGGATGAGTGTTTTGCAAATCATTAGCGCAGTTCTCTTTAGGGATCGACATTATGAGCTCTTCTAAAAACTCACAAGGAAGTGTGGCAGACGTACAAAATGGCTCTGAGCACTGTGGGACTTAACTTCTGAGGTCATCAGTCCCCTAGAAGTTAGAACTAATGAAACCCGACTAACATAAGGACATTACACACATCTATGCCCGAGGCAGGATTCGAACCTGCGACCGTAGCGGTCGCGCGGTTCCAGACTGTAGGGCCTAGAACCGCTCGGCCATCCCGGCCGGCGGCAGACGTACATTTTTCGTTGAGCACTGCGGTCAACATACTGCCGATCAAATTCCAGTACTTTAAGTAAAACCCTACCCGTAATCCATCAGGTTCAGCGTGTTTGTTTTCCGGTGTTCCTTTCAACGTTTCATACAGTTCTCTTCAGTAATCTGAGAGTCCAGATCTTCATTTTCTGCTTCCGTCATAGTCGGTTCAGAGCAGTTTAAAAAACCCTCAAAATTGTCGTTGTCGTCAGTGTTTTCTGCAGAATATAGTCTCGTTCGACAAAATTTTTGGTGTACTGTAGGTGGATAAGTTGTCATCAATCACCATTTCATGCTCGACGTCGCTTTTGTCTCTCGATCTTATTTTAACTCCCTATATTTGTTGACGTTTCACAGCGTTATTTTGGCTTTGACCCGTTTTATTTCCATGATGTGACGTGGCATATTTGCAGCATCTCCATGTAATTCTCTTAGACACCGGAAGTAGAATTCCATTGTGTGTGTTTCCCACCATTTCTTTTGAAAAGCATAACTTTTTAGTAAATTTCGTATATTTGGTTTTGTGTGTGTTACCCACCATTCCAGCTTAGTTCTGCAGCGCCCTATGTTCCTTAAGCACATTTACCAACCTCAATTTAACTCGTGCTCAAGCTGTGCCCATCAGGTGTGAGATATTGAATTTCCACACACTCCTACCCCTAAATGTCCTTTGCCTTGGCATGTTAGTATTAGACACAACTGCCAAATGAGCAGAAAAACTGAAAGGACAAGTTTCTGCGCTGAATACACTCTTTTTCAGGGTACTAGAGGCGTAGATTTTGGTCTGTTCTGCTCATAGAGTGGCTAGTAATATAGGTGAACCCTGGGTTCCCTCTTGGATAGCTGTGCAAGATGTCAACGAGGTGCAATCCCTTCACGAAGTCTGCCACATCTAATCCTATGTTGGGATCGGGTGATTTGTCGGAGGCGGAAAGAACACAGTTGAAATCTCCAGCAAGGTTGGAGTTCTGTTTCGCAGGATTGATTAATTCAACTATGCTTTCCCGAAAGAAGATAGTTTTAGCCAGTGTGGCTTGCGAACCGAGCTGTGTCTGTTTCGGCAGAAATTCCTCCTCCACTTCCTAACTTTTTAACACGTCTAGGTATAGTTCCATCCTTGAATAACGCGGGGGTACCGCTTTTAGGTCCTCTATTGAGGATGGCATTGTATATCGCGATATGTCCCACCCTGTTTACTCACACTTCGTGCAACATGACTGTCTTACCGAAAGTATATATAAAATCTCGTATGTACTCTATTTTAGTCAGATTAGAGATTCTGTTAATGTTAACGGTAGCTGTTCTATATTTCAAATAACTTCCGGGAATTCAGCCAGGTAAAACTTTCAGCGACCGCCGACATTTCGGCGGGAGAACACCCCTCCATTTTCAAGGCAAACTGCAACGGACAGGCGACGTACATGCAAACTTAAAACCTCGGTTCTCGGACTGACGCAGGAAAGATAACACACACACTGAACACTAGTGCCACCAAAGATGATCAAAGTCAGAGCTGTCGATAGTGAGACTACGACCTCGCAGGTGAGGTAGCATTGACTCTGTCCCTCTGTTTTTTGACAAGATAGAGAGCCGGATTCCAAATAGAGTTTAAACAGAAACCTCCATCCCTGTTACCGAGGTTGCTCGCTAATTTAATCTCAACTGCCTTCTTAATAACACTGTCCCAATAGCTTGACGTGCATGTCAATATCTCTGTGTGTTATTATATAACATAATTTGCATCTACGTTGCAGTTTGCCTTGAAAATGACGGGGTGTTCTCCCGCCGAAATATCGGCGGTCGCTGAAAGTGTTACCTGGCTGAAATCCCCGAAGTTATATGAAAGTTGTATACGCCAGGAGAACTCAGGTCTCACAAGCTGTTCTATATGACTGTAAATCAGTACCAGTACTCATTTCGGTCAGTCCTCGATTCACAGCTGTGCTTTAATAGAAGTCGTCTTCCATGTCTGCACCCATGCCACCGAGCGTTCCTGTATCGCGTCCGCCACCGTGTGTTGCTGGCAGATTCCACTCTTCCATTTCTTCATGCCTAGGTGTGTTGTCATGTAATGTTGCAGACACGTCCTTGCTGTACGGAGTGAGATTTTCAATACGTCCCTGTGTTCTACGCCAGCCATTTGGCATGCTTTGCTTTGGGGTTTCTCCTGAAATTTTTTCCGATTATTCGAGCCTCGTCTTCTAGAGTCGCCGCCATTGCTTGGTTATGAACACCTTCTTCCTTATCGTCTTCCGATGCCTGTGGATGGTTGGCTTTCCGTGTTTTTGTATTCCTCTAATTTTCCTATTTCACGGTCTGACAGTTCTGCTACCCATGATTTCTTCGGCATTTATTGGTGATCTTATTGTCTTTCCGATGGTGTGTCATGTAGTTTCTGTAGTGCTTGCTTCGCTTTTCCTCTCAGGTGGGCGCACTTTTTTCAATTCCATGATGGGCAATCCTCAGTTTTTTGTTTTCTGTGGTGGAGCTTTCTGTCGTTTCGTCGTTTGTCATCTGTGATACAGTCTCATGTGCGGACTTCTGTTGAGTATTTGGAGCTGCGGTCATGTCGTTGTCGTTTGCGGTGTTGTGCGCAATATCTGCCCCACTGCCTCGTTCATTGTCGTGGGGTTGCATGTCTGCGTTTTCTGCTTTGGTCTTTTCCATTCGTGCTTCCTCTTCGACGTGGCCCGCAGGGCCATCAGTAACTTCCTCTGATGTCTTAGCTAGGGTTCCAAGAACTGCTGGGACGTACGTTATCAGTAGTTGGCAGTTGTGCCATAATGGGTGGGACAGCTGCCTCCCTCGTCCGTAGTTGGCTCACTCGGCGCTCCGGACACTGAAAGGGTACATGCCCCGTGGAACCACATCCAGTGCATGCTGTAGGCTGCCCCTCATAAATATCAATAGCCCTATATCTACAGACGATTATACGTGAGGGAACATTCCAAGTCCTGTTTTCATAACAGTAACATCACCGACATTGCCGACAGAATGTTCAGTATAATCCACAAGTAGGTCACATTTTTCGGGATTCTTTAACTTAAGATAGACGGATTACTACTGGTCGACGGATGAATTTCAGCAACTCTATGTGATCAAAAGTATCCTGACACCACCAAAAACATACGTTTTTCATATTAGGTGCATTGTGCTGCCACCTACTACCAAGTACTCCATATCAGTGACCTCAGTAGTCATTAGACATCGTGAGAGACGAGAGTGGGCCGTTCCGCTTAACTCACGGACTTCGAACGTGGTCGGGTGATTGGGTGACACTTATGTCATACGCCTGTACGCGAAATTTCCACACTAGGTCACTGTTTCCAATGTGATAGTAATACGGAAACGTGAAGGGGCACGCACAGCACAAAAGCGTACAGGCCGACGTCGTCTGTTGACTGACAGAGACCGCCGACAGTTGAAGAGGGTCGTAATGTGTAATAGGCAGACGTCTATTCACAGGAGTTCCAAACTGCATCAGGATCCACTGCAAGCACTATGACAGTTAGGCGGGAGGTGAGAAAACATGAATTTCATGGTCGAGCGGCTGCTCATAAGACACACATCACGCCAGTAAATGCCAAACGACAGCCTCCCTTGGTACAAGGAGCGTAAACATTGGACGTTTGAACAGTGGAAAAACGTTGTGTGGAGTGATAAATCAGAGTAAACAATATGGCGATCCGATGGCAGGCTGTGGTTATGGCGAATGTTATGGCGAATGCCAGGTGACCGTCATCTGCCAACGTTTGTAGTGAAATTAGTAAAATTCGGAGGCGGTAGTGTTATGGTATGGTGGTATTTTTCATGGAGAGGGCTAGTACCTCTTGTTGTTTTGCGTGGCACTATCACAGCACAGGCCTACATTGTTGTTCTAAGCAACTTCTTGCTTCTCACTATTGAAGAGCAATTCGGGGATGGAGACTGCATCTTTCAACACGATCGAGCACCTGTTCATAATGCACGGCCTGTGGCGGAGTGGTTACACGACAATAATACCCCTGTAATGGACTGGCCTGCACAGAGTCTTCACCTTTGGGATGTTTTGGAATGCCGACTTCGTGCCAAGCCTCACCGACCGACATCGATACCTCTCCTCAGTGCAGCACTCTGTGAAGAATGGGCTGCCATTCCTCAAGAAACTTTTCAGCACCTGACTGAACGTATACCTGCGAGAGTGGAAGCTGTCATCAAGGCTAAGGGTGGGCTAACACCATACTAAAGTCCAGCACTACCGATGAAGTTCACCAAGAACGTGTAGGTCATTTTCAGCCAGGTGTCCGGATACTTTTGATCACTTGGTGTATAATTCCACAATTAGATCACATTTTTCTGGATTCTTTAGCTTAAGACAGACAGTCTACTACCGGTCGAAGAAAGGATTCCAGTTATATCCTCAGTTAACTGATTCTTCCATAAAGTCCTGTACCACAAACGGCTTAGGTCGTGCATAGTTATTGTCAAACATAAACTTCAAAGTGTCCTTCCTTACAGGTTCTGCCATCAAAAATGCTGTCTGATCTGTGGCAATAAGTTACGACAGTTCAACGGCGTTAAACTCACTGACAACACCACACTGCCGGCCTGTGTGGCGGAGCGGTTCTAGGCAGTTCAGTCTGGAACCGCGCGACCGCTACGGTCGCAGGTTCGAATCCTGCCTCGGGCATGGATGTGTGTGATGTCCTTAGGTTAGTTAAGTTCTAAGTTCTATGGGACTGATGAACTCAGATGTTAAGGCCCATAGAGCTCAGAGCCATTTGAACCATTTTTGAACACCACGCGGCTACCGGCAGCGGAGACGTAAGCACAACCCGCTTCTCTCGCCACAGCCGCCGGGGCCAAACGCGTAGTCAGCTATCCCAAGCACGTCCTCACAGCTTTACTCCCTTCAGTGCCTCATTAGGCAAGATTAGCACTCCTGGGATAAAGGATATTGCGGTGGCACGGATTAGCCATAGCCTGGGGCTAAGCCTTGTCTCCGCAATATTCTTTCTTCCAGGCATGTTAGTGTTGTATGTTTCGCAGGAGAGCTTCTTTGAAGTTTGGGAAGTATTAGATGAGATACTGGCGGAAGTATAGCTGTGAGAAGCGGCTGTAAGTCGCGCTTGGGTAGCTCTCGTGGTAGTGCAATTTTCAGTGAAATGCAAAGGCTCCGATTTCGGTTTTCGATCCCGAAAACAATTTTTAATTTGCCGAGAAGTTTCAATAAATTATTTTGATTACGTTAACGTAGCGAAAAATTTGTTTTGGCTGATTAATTTTACCATTTTTATCCATCTTTCCCTCCTGTTTTAATGTTTTTTTTAATATGTTTTCTTTCTATCCTTCGTTCGGGCACCAGGCAGACCTAATTCTCGGCGGCATTTCCCCAGACGCCACAACCATTCGTGCCCCTGCCGTTATCGCTTGCAGTTTCTTTAATTGTACGGTGATAATTGTCCGCATACCCTCTTAGAGTAAACAACACAAATCGCGATGTGACGCAGTTTTCAACAATACTGCGGGCTCTTTAACGCCCTGTGCCGTATCTTAGCAACAGTCTGAGACGATTCGAATGGCGAGCAACACGAGTGTTCCTGACCGCATTCAGCAAAACCTTCAAAATTCGCGAAATGCTGTAGGGGCACGGGCAACAATGGCGGTGTATGGTAAGTCATGAACCAGCATCTTACTTCTGCGAATCCTTAGCAGCCAAAACAAGAGACGTCGAATCAATTGTACCTTTCTGCGGACGCATAATACAAATTCTCACGTCAGATATGTTTAATGAATATGGAGACCTTCGACACAGCAATTATATTCAGGGTGATTTAATTCTGCAAACCAATAGTCCAGACTGTTTATCGCGGTTAGTCTAAAGCAGTTTGTATTGGAGACAAATTAATTTTATAAATCTTGTAATTAGAGTGAGATCGGAATACTGCAAATTATAAATGCTCATATGGAGCTGCCCGTGCCAAGTGCTTATCGTATTCGCTCGTTTAAATAACGTTCCACAAGTTTGGTACATCGCCAAGCTGTCTTCAAACACACGTTTTCTAGGGCCCTATCGTAAGAAATAATATACCTTTAAAAGAATTTGTTACGAGTTGTAGATGAATTTCGGGCATTAAGTGCTATTTGTGATTCCAACTGTCAGCTTTTACCAGTCACATCCTGTGTGACGTCATAAGTTCACGATGTGAAGAATGTACTACATGATGTACTGGCGTTGTTATTAAATTTTATCTGTGGTTCACTTAGTAACTGACGTAAAATATGCTGTTTTTTGCAATTCTGTTGCTATTTTCGAGGGTGTGGCTAGGCAGGAACCTAAGTGAACAGCCCGAATTGCTGTGAGTGAATCAAGTGGCAATCGTATTTATAATCTTGGTTCTCCTAAATATACAGGGCTATTACAAATGATTGAAGCGATTTCATAAATTCACTGTAGCTCCATTCATTGACATATGGTCACGACACACTACAGATACGTAGAAAAACTCATAAAGTTTTGTTCGACTGAAGCCGCACTTCAGGTTTCTGCCGCCAGAGCACTCGAGAGCGCAGTGAGACAAAATGGCGACAGGAGCCGAGAAAGCGTATGTCGTGCTTGAAATGCACTGACATCAGTCAGTCATAACAGTGCAACGACACTTCAGGACGAAGTTCAACAAAGATCCACCAACTGCTAACTCCATTCGGCGATGGTATGCGCAGTTTAAAGCTTCTGGATGCGTCTGTAAGGGGAAATCAACGGGTCGGCCTGCAGTGAGCGAAGAAACGGTTGAACGCGTGCGGGCGAGTTTCACGCGTAGCCCGCGGAAATCGACGAATGAAGCAAGCAGGGAGCTAAACGTACCACAGCCGACGGTTTGGAAAATCTTACGGAAAAGGCTAAAGCAGAAGCCTTACCGTTTACAATTGCTACAAGCCCTGACACCCGATGACAAAGTCAAACGCTTTGAATTTTCGGCGCGGTTGCAACAGCTAATGGAAGAGGATGCGTTCAGTGCGAAACTTGTTTTCAGTGATGAAGCAACATTTTTTCTTAATGGTGAAGTGAACAGACACAATGTGCGAATCTGGGCGGTAGAGAATCCTCACGCATTCGTGCAGCAAATTCGCAATTCACCAAAAGTTAACGTGTTTTGTGCAATCTCACGGTTTAAAGTTTACAGACCCTTTTTCTTCTGCGAAAAAAACGTTACAGGACACGTGTATCTGGACATGCTGGAAAATTGGCTCATGCCTCAACTGGAGACCGACAGCGCCGACTTCCATCTTTCAACAGGATGGTGCTCCACCGCACTTCCATCATGATGTTCGGCATTTCTTAAACAGGAGATTGGAAAACCGATGGATCGGTCGTGGTGGAGATCATGATCAGCAATTCATGTCATGGCCTCCACGCTCTCCCGACTTAACCCCATGCGATTTCTTTCTGTTGGGTTATGTGAAAGATTCAGTGTTAAAACCTCCTCTACCAAGAAACGTGCCAGAACTGCGAGCTCGCATCAACGATGCTTTCGAACTCATTGATGGGGACATGCTGCGCCGAGTGTGGGAGGAACTTGATTATCGGATTGATGTCTGCCGAATCACTAAAGGGGCACATATCGAACATTTGTGAATGCCTAAAAAAACTTTTTGAGTTTTTGTATGTGTGTGCAAAGCATTGTGAAAATATCTCAAATAATAAAGTTGTTGTAGAGCTGTGAAATCGCTTCAATCATTTGTAATAATCCTGTATATGACTACTTTTTTCCGAATATGGTATGATTTCCGAAGGTGACTTTAAGTAAGGCCCAAGAGCAAAGCTTAAATTGCTACATGTGAAACGATTTGCAGCTATATTTATAATCTTGGTTCTCACAAAAATTTTGCTGTTTTTCTTTTTTTAGAATGTCGCACGATCGCCGAGCGTGTGGTTAGGCAGCAACCTAAGGGGATAGCTATATAGCTTTCAGTTCTCCATTTCACGGTTCATTATTTTTCGTGATTTTTCATAGCGTTTATTTATGCTACGACTTTTTTTGTGTGTCTATACGAGTCAAGTCGTGATTTTTCATAGAGTGTGTTTATTTCTGCTGCGACTTTTTTTGTGTGTCTATACGAGTCTAGTTGTCGATTCCAACATGGGTTACTTTTAGCGTTTTATAAGTAGCTTAGTGAACGATACGAACAAGTCAAATCCTTAACGAAATAATTAACAGCCAGTGAAAATGAGGAATAACGGAATGTGGAATCAACAATTAGAGTGATAGCATGGATGACAATTCTCAAAGAATGCACAATACACACCTACTGTAACAACAGCAGTAAAGAAAGCAACACCAAGAAAGCATAATCTACAGTGCATTGTTCTAGAATTTTCGTATGTTTTACCGCTCTAATTGCCGATTCTACGTTCCTTTATTACGTCATTTTCTTTTCGTGAGGGTTGCTAATTCCTTTAGGATTCAACTTATGATATTGCTTCCCGTACTACTGCAAAAACGCTATAAATAGCAAACCATGGAATCGACGACTGGAATTGACCTATGTAGCTCAAATCTAATTACCGGTTCCTAGATATTTTATTTATCACGGTAGTACATAAAGCGACACCAAAAACAGAAATCCTGTAGCAAAGAACTACACACACCTACTACGAAAACAACGCTGAAAATAATTAATGTTGGAATCGATAAGTAGAACTGTCCTATATAGCTCCATTCTATTTATCGATTCCAAGATTTGTTTGTGTATTTTCGTTACCTGTGTAGTGCCCTTACTCTATGGAATTCAGTATTTTTTTCTCCTTATTTCCTGCTTACGTCCTTGTTACGTTTTCTGTATATTTTCTGTTTTGCAGGTGTTGTGTTAGATGTTAGTTGCCCCCGCCCAAAACCCCCACCTTCCCACTTTAATCCCGTTAGATTCAATATCTATTACTAAGAAGCACCACTATTCCATAACATTACGTGTTTACTATGCGCAATATTGTAGTGAACTGTAAATATCGTATATGGTTCTTTCACGACTACTCACGTAAACTCTGACTATAATTGAGGCATTGAGAACCACAAGGGCCCGAATAACATACACAAAGTTTTGAGAAAAGTAGATGTTTGTGAAAATAAAATTTATAGGGAAACCACCAGTTTCATAGTTTTGACTTTCCGGTTGGAAACCGTAACACATCAACTAAGATGGTGTTCAGATTTAAATTATCTGCCCTTCTTCTTCTTTTTCCTAGCCTGTATGCCTACCTTCACGGGGTCAGTATGTTAATTTGTCAGCGGTACAGGGAGCACGATGCCCCTTCCCGTTGCCAACCCTTCCCAACCTCCTCCAACTTCTTTGGGCACAGTTCTGGCAGACTATGAAAGGCGCAGGATTACCTCGGTCCTGCTTATATCAACTTTTATGCTGTACTATATTTTTGACAGTTGATTTTTCTCAAAATTGCACTGGGAACGAAGTACTCAAGACAAATCAAACCTATTAGTGCAAAATACGTGTTTTGGCAAACTCATACGCATTTTTAAGGCGTGATATCTAGAAACACGCAAGGAATAAAAGAATTGTGCACACTACTTTGTCGTAAGTTTTATCATCTACAAAAGTTATTCAGGCTATTTTAACCGAAATTCCATTGGACGGGAGATATGTGGGGGAAAAGGATTTTGCCATGATTTCGGCTGGTTTGCTCAAACATGGCCGAGTGCACACATGCGCTCCACTGGCGAGATTTGGATTTTACAACAGGAGGCCAGTGCATGCAGCACACTAAAAAACTGGAAGTACAGGGATGATTACGATCGCGGATCATTAATTTCACTGGACTGCACACCTGCGTATGTCAGATATATTCTAGTGTAGAGTTCTAACGTAAACAACAGCTCGCCCCTCGCTGCTACTGGTATACTTTCAGGTCTGAGTTACTGTAATAGCCCCTCTCACTCTTATCAATTCGATTGACTACTTAATTAAATTGATCAATTAATTAACCTCTCCCCCTCTGGTAAAACCCCTCCCCTCCCACCCTCAGATTTAGTTGGTCTGTCATTTGGAGGGAATTCGATTGTAGTGGATGGAATATTGTTTAAACAATTTAAACTCTGTATAGAATATTGTTTAGTTATTTATGGCAGTGTATGGAATATAGTCTATTTATTCAGTTAAAGAATTTGTCTGGAAATAGATTGCTGTTTATGAAATATTGTTTAAACAAATTAGACAATGTGTGGAATATTTTTATTTAAACAATTTAGGGGATTCAAGGCAGTGTATGGAATATAGTTTATTTATTTATTTAATGAATTTTTCAGGAAAATGATCACCACCACTGCCGCCCCACCCTCACCTCCCTCACCCCCTCCCCTCTTCCCCTTCCCCTCCTCTACCTGGAAACTGGCGGCTCTGCAGTGGAGAGGAAGGATGTCACGAAGGGAAATTCAAGGATACATTGTTCTTTTTATTAAAAAAATCAGTTTGCCGGGCTTGGATTTCACTTTCTCATCATTCTCTGCTGTTTGAAAAGATGCAGGTCTTGTGAGAAGTAATTACATCGATCACATTTCTTTTTTTATTCCGATTGCGCGAGGAATACCGTCATGAAACACACGTCACACGTAATTACACATAGTTAAAAATCTTTCGATCGCGAAGCATGCAGCGCCCACCGTGCCCTGTCCGCTGGACTGCACAGGGCGCCACCGCACATGCTCCTGGGAGTCGGGATGCACCGGTGGCCTCCACAAAGTGACAACGTGGCCGTCAGCAGCCAGACCGAGCGCAGGCGTCAGTTCAGGTCCTGCAAGGATGAGGTGGTAGCATGCCTGTGATACATGACACCTGAGAAATAAGTGTCAAAATACGTGTTCACCTAGGCACCGTTGCTGGCGCGATGATGCAAAGCTGCAGGTCTAGTGCTTTAGAAATCTGTTCCAGTGCTTACCAGAACTGCTCAGGGTGCAGTGTTCCCAGTGATCCTAATGGGAAATGCAAGCTGTGTCTAGCTGCGCACGCGTGTTTACCTGCCCAACATGGCTGATGCATCACTGCAAAATGTTAGCGTGGTGACTCACCGTCTAAAAGTTCTCAGTATTGTGCTGACGTCACATGGCTATGTAAATAACCTCTCGGAAATTGTTAAGTGTCGCAGAAATAGTTAACGGTCGCTTTTTTAGGAGCTTTCATGATGTCTCAGCTCGTCTGCACGGAAGTTCCTGACCTGACAGAACCTGTTTACGAAAATAGGCTAGAATAACGCTGAATACATTCCTCCTGATGCTCCTAACGTGGCACCCTTCCTGGAAATCGTCAAGTCCTGCTTTCAACAAACATCTCTGAAACACAAATGTTCTCACTGCTATACAGGGTGGTCCATTGGTCGTGACTGGGCCAAATATCTCACAAAATAAACGTCAAACGAAAAAACTACAAAGAACGAAACTCGTCTAGCTTGAAGGGGGAAACCAGATGGCGCTATGGTTGGCCCGCTAGATGGCACTGCCATAGGTCAAATGGATATTATTGCGTTTTTAAATAGGAACCCCCACATTTTATTGCATTTTCGTGTAATACGCAAAGAAATATGAATGTTTTAGTTGGACCACTTTTTTCGCTTTGGTATAGATGGCGCTGTAATAGTCCCAAACATATGGCTCACAATTTTAGATGAACAGTTGGTAACAGGTAGGTTTTTTAAATTAAAATACAGAATGTGGGTACATTTGAACATTTTATTTCGGTTGTTCCAATCTGATACATGTACCTTTGTGAACTTATCATTTCTGAGAACGCATGCTGTTACAGTGTGATTACCTGTAAATACCACATTAATGCAGTAAATGCTCAAAATGATGTACGTCAACCTCAATGCATTCAGCAATACGTGTAACTACATTCCTCTCAACAGCGAGTAGTTCACCTTCCGTAATGTTCGCATATGCATTGACAATGCGCTGATCATGTGGTCAGGCGTTGTCGGTGGATCACTATAGCAAATATCCTTCAACTTTCCCCACAGAAAGAAATCCGGGGACGTCACATCTGGTGAATGTGCGGGCCATGGTAGGGTGCTTCGACGACCAATCCACCTGTCATGAAATACGCTATTCAATACCACTTCAACTGTATGCGAGCTATGTGCCGGACATCCATCATGTTTGAAGTACATCGCCATTCTGTCATGCAGTGAAACATCTTGTAGTAACATCGGTAGAACATTATGTAGGAAACCAGCATACATTGCACCATTTAGATTGCCACAGATAAAATGGGGGCCAATTATCCTTCCTCCCATAATGCCACACGATACGTTAACCCTCCAAGGTCGCTAATGTTCCACTTGTCGCAGCCATCGTGGATTTCCCGTTGCCCAATAGTGCATACGATGCCGGTTTACGTTACCACTGCTGGTGAATGACACTTCGTCACTAAATAGAATACATGCAAAAAATCTGTCATCGTCCCGTAATTTCCCTTGTGCCCAGTGGAAGAACTGTACATGATGTTCAAAGTCGACGCCATGCAATTCCTGGTGCATAGAAATATGGTACAGGTGCAATCGATGTTGATGTAGCATTCTCGACAAACGTTTTTGAGATTCCCGATTCTCGCGCAATTTGTCTGCTACTGATGTACGGATTAGCCATGACAGCAGGTAAAACACTTGGTCATCATCAATTGTTGTGGTTGACGTTTCACATGTGGCTGAACACTTCTTGTTTCCTTAAATAACGTAACTATCCGGCGAATGGTCCAGACACTTGGATGATGTCATTCAGGATACCGAGCAGCATACATAGCACACGCCTGTTGGACATTTTGATCACAATGGCCATACATCAACATGATATCAACCTTTTCCGCAATTGGTAAACGGTCCATTCCAACACGGGTAATGCATCACGAAGCAAATACTGTCTGCACTGGTGGAATGTTATGTGATACCACGTACCTATATGTTTGTGACTATTACAGTGCCATCTATCACAAAGCGAAAAATGTGGTCCAACTAAAACGTTCATATTTCATTATGTACTACACGAATATGTAATAAAAATGGGGGGGTTCCTAATCAAAAAAAATATCCGTTTGACCTGTGGCAGCGCCATCTAGCAGGCCAACCATAGCGCCATCTGGTTTCCCCCTTCAATCTAGACGAGTTTCGTTCTTTGTAGTTTTTTTCGTTTGATGCTTATTTCGTGGAATATTTGGCCCGGTCACTATCAATGGACCACCCTGTATAGAGGCTCCTATGTACTGTCACACAGGATGTCTTGGAATGAATGGAGCATTATGATCAGCACTTACTGAATGTACCTGCCAAATTACTGATGCTGTCAGTATAGAAGCACTGTCCGCCTATTTCTTTCTGCAGACAAGACTTTCAGTCCCGAAACTAGTTTTTACAGATCGCTATATTGCACTGACAGTTAAACCCTGCTAAAGTGACCTACAGATCGTCAAATATGGAAAGACTCTTACTCAATTACACTTCTCTACCAATGAGGACGGAAGCTTGAACATAAGAGCATAAAACCGATGTCCAACCCAAAATTATGTCACCGCGTACTGTGTCGATGTAGTAAATATACAATTCGTATCTTGCGCCATATAAAATCGCCCCTTTCGCATCATTCGTACAGCTATCGACCACCAGACACTCGTACATATACCGTGAAGACCATTGTACAAAGGCTGGGTCGGTTCCACCTGGCACAAAGGCATCACTGTTCATGGTCCCGACCTGCTTGCTTTGCTTGTTTTCTGCACCGGTCTCCAGACTCTGGGATTACAAGATCATACGTAATTTCACACGGCTTGCCAGAATATCATACCATTTTCGCGATACTTCTCGATATCTAGTACAAAGCAATAATGAGTGCTCAGCAGTATCGCTTGTGCAGTATAATTTCGAAGATATAGACCAGAAATTATTTCTCTAGAAACTCGAAACCTTAATCAGGTGGAGCTTGCTGTAAGCCAACGAGCAACTAGAAAACGATCTCGCAGATAGATCATTGGAACAGGTTTCTAAATCGCTAGACCCACAGCTCTGCGCCATTGCGCCAGCAACGGTGCCTCGGTGAGCACATATTGCGACAAGTATTTCTCAGCTATCATGTATCAAAGGGATGCCACCATCTCATCCTTGCAGGACCCGAACTGACACCTGCTTGTGGTTCAGCAGCTGATAGCCACGTCGACACTTCACGGTGCATCCCGACTCCTAGGAGCACGTGCAGTAGCGTCCTGTGTGGTCCAGTGGACAGGGTACAGTGGGCGGTGCGTGCTTCGCGATCGAAGGATTTTTAACTGTGTGATGGGTGTTTCATGACGCTATTCCTCATGCAACCGGAATAAAAAAAAGAAATGAGAACGATATAATTACTTCTCACAAGACCTGCATGTTTCCAAACAGCAGAGAATGATGAGCAGGTGAAATCCAAGCCCCACAAACTCTTTTTATTTTATAAAAACCAATATACCCTTGAATTTCCCTTCATGAGATCCTTCCTCTCCACTGCAGAGCCGCTAATTTCCAGGTAGCAGGTGGAGGGGAGAGAGTGAAGGGGGCGAGGGGGACAGTGATGGGGTGGCGGGGGTGGTGATCGATTTCCAGAAAAACTCTTTAAATAAATAAATAAACTTTTTAATAATAATTAAAAAAATAAATAAACTCGAGGACACTATTGGCAAGATCCCAGGAAGGAATACAGCCATATTATTGCATGATTTTAACGCCCAGTTAGGGAAAGAGCTGAAGTATAAGTATATAGTGCGGGAATACCCAGCTCACATGCACACTAACAGAAAGGGAGAATGGCTTGCGGGACTCTGTAAACCATTTAACCTAGTAACGAAATCAACAGCCCTTAAGCATCTACCAAGAAAGCAGAAGACAATTACTTCACCCAATAAACTTCTAGGAGATTTTCAAATCGTTCATGTGGCCATATCAAGAAAGTCCTGTAGAGAAGTCCAGAATGTGAGAGTGCTAAGAAAACTTAACTTGGAGTCACACCACTACCTCTCCGATTTCTGTCTATGAATACAAGAAAGTCTCAAACTCCCAAACTCACCAAGTTTGACTTGGAAAAACTGAAAACCTGCAATATGCTTACATAGAGAATGCAAACACTAGATCATGAATGCAACAACTGGGACCAATGAAGGGACCAATTACCTGCGACCAAGCGATCACGAAGAGACAAGCAGCTTGGCTAAGATGGAGCTCACAGAAGTCCGAAACAAATATGGAGAAGTTCATAGAACAGCCCTGGCTAACTGCCAAAACCACCAGGCAGGTTAAACATCAGTACACTCAGGACCAATTGACTCCATTACATGAAGATATCAAGGAGAATAACTCTAGAAACTTTTACCAAACTTTCAAGCAAAACATTAGAAGCTATGCCCCACCCAGCTTACACTTCAGAGGACCAGATGGAAACATAGCCTATAATGACAAAGACAACTGCCACGTATTGGCCACATATTTCGAGAATCTCCTCAACTGTGAGTCCCCTAAAACCTCCTTTATCTATTGAGACAGTCCCAGACAACCAAACTCTCGCCCTCCAACAGAAGAAGAAGTGAAAAACATCATTCAGTCCCTGAAGAATAACAAAGCACCAGGAGAAGACGCTATAGTTGCAGAGCTGTGGAAGCAGGCTGGAGACAAAGCAATTAGCAAGTTGACCAAGATCCTATGGAACATAGAGTGGCGAAAAGAAATGGAAGAACAAAATATACCGAGCGGTATTTACCTGGTCACAAACGGAAGGGACTGGTAGTAGACTGTTTAGCTTTCACAGATGATCTGGCACTTATGGCAAGCTGAGTGGAAGTAGCAGTAAAGCAGCTCGGTATGCTCAAACTCCAAGCTGCCAAGGTAGGACTTCAAATGTCACTAGAAAAGACGAAATTCCTCACCAAAATCAATGATACTGCCAGTGTTCTACAGTTGGAACAAGGTCAAATTGAGAAAGTTGACAGATTCAAGCATCTAGGAGAATGGTTGGAACACGATCCATCAGAAGGAACAGCACTAACAACTCGGATTAATAAGTTACAATTAGCATATCAATTAACCAAGAACATCTATAATAAGAAATGCCTATCTTACAACAACTCAGACCTGAAAGTGTACCGGTAGCAGCGAGGGGGGAGGTTTCCTGAGGGGGGGAGGGGGGCGGGGGAACAATAAGTTAAGGACCTGTCAATCAAAAGAAAGGGTCCTTTTAGCAGAACAGTAGGTTAAGGATCTGTCAACAAAGGAGAATAGTAGGTTAATGACCTTTCAATCAAAGGAGAACAATGAGTTTGCCCCTGAGTGCATACCTGCCCCTGATGTAGGCAACTGGCACTAACAAAATGCACTGCTGGGGGCTTTGGTCCACTACTCTCGTGGTCTTGTGACGTTTCCATGAAGTGAGAAGAAATTCCATCACAAAACTTTTTGACTTCGCCATAGACCAGCAGATATGTCACCCCCAATACACATGCCTAGCTCAGAACACCCATTTCCATATGTCAAACGTATTGGTGAGGGCAACTTACACCTATTCATGTCAGTATCATGTAGGAGAGTTTTTGAATCACTTCCCACACGTACAATATTGGATGCAAGTGTGGATTAATATACCGATTGGTATTTACCTGGACACAAACGGAAGGGACTGGTAGTAGACTGTTTAGCTTTCGCAGATGATCTGGCGCTTATAGCAAGCTCAGTGGAAGTAGCAGTAAAGCAGCTCAATATGCTAAAACTCCAGGCTGCCAGGGAGGACTTCAATTGTCACTAGAAAAGACAAAATTCCTCACCAACATCAGTGATACTCCCAGTGATCTCCCCACCAACATCAGTCATGGTAGTGTGAAGTTGTCGACAAAGAGGTTACGCGAGGGAACCTGTGGGACTGGATCCATATTTCACTAAGTGTACCCTATAACGCATCCTGGAACACCGTTCCGTGTACGGCAATCAAAAGAAAATGTGGGTGTGGGTTCGCAAAAGAATGGCCCATATTACCTGCACAGCACCTTTATCAATACCAATAAAAATTTACTACAACCAGACTGGCACTGCTAAGCGACTGCAAAGCTATTAAAAAGAAGTCACAACAGAAACATAAAGAATTTATCTGCAATTTTTTGCAACTCTCTCAAGTAGATTGAGGGTTTATACAAGGGATTTTCTCTTACTCTTTGAGGAAAGCGTTATTGTTTTCTCTCAAGAAAAATTTCCACCATCTCCCCTAGAGAGTCTTTGCGCTGTGTTTCTTCCCAACATGTTTCAGTTGTTTCTTTAAGGGGAGTCGCCACTGGTTCTTTTAGAGGCGTTTTCTTTTCAGTGTCTTCCAGACTAATTTGACATAACGTCTCTTCTTCCCATCATGAAATTACTTAATGTTGCCAGAGCAGATTTGTTTATTTTTCTTTCAGTGAAGAGGTTATTTTATTGTGATCTGAGGCTTTCCCGGCGAATGTGCTGTATCCAAGGTTCTCGGGTGTCCAGCCGGATCCGACCGTCGAAGTTCCACGATATTTCAGCGAATAACCGTTCCGCCATCATCAGGTTATTTTATTCATGTACATGAAGAAGTTATTTCCAAGTTCTTCGTGAAGAAGCTCATCTTCTACTACGATGAGTAATTTAAAAGAGTCTGGAAGACACCCCAGGACAATTTCTCCGCTCGGGACTGAGCGCGTGTGTTGTCCTCATCATCATTTCGTCGTCATCAACGCGCATGTCATCGAAGTGGCGTCAACTAAAAAGATCTGCACCGGGCAGCGGAAAATCCCCAATCCCCGCCAGTGCTGCCATACGCACTATAATTTTTTTATTTTTTATTTACTGAGGAATGTCGCTTTCCTTTAAGAACAAAAAGTGACTGGTAAACAGCAAGAGACCTGACCTTTTGCAGAAGGATCTGGTGTAACTACCCAACAACGTTAAGTTTTATTCGTTACACTTCCAGCCATATAAGTGAACACAGAACATAGGAAACTTATATGGAATGCAATATCTGCCCTATTTAATCTACCAAACAACAACTTTGGCTGAAGAGGACACCACACAGACGTGATAATAAAACGTCAGAAGCTATAAAACAGTTTCCCGACACAGAAGAAACGAATGCTGCAGTTTTTGCTGAAAAAGCAATAGTCTTCAGCACTGTAGTCTTTTGAAGAAAAATTAATTACATTTACGTAATATCTGTGTATTAGAAAGTCGAGTGACGTGTACGAAAATGGTAATCATTAGACGTGTCGAGAAAAGTGGCAGTCATAATAAGAACAGGCAGCAGCATAAGTACCTACATGCTTCTTATACATGAAACAATGTGTTTACGTTATACTGCTTTCAGCGGAGTAAGCTACAGTTATTCAGTATACGAAAGTATTTCTTAACTGAATAAGCTGTTCACTGGATCAGCGAGATTTGGCTCTTTTTGCATTTATTTCACGATCATTCATGTCTTAGTTAAGAAGAAATACAATCAAAATCAAACATTAATTTCTCAAAGTTAGGGGGTGTTTATCTTGGTCAGACTGTGGAGCTACTGTGTTGCAACAAAACAATCGGAGAATAGTAAATAACTCGTGGCGGAAATAATAATCTTGCAGCAAAGGCCATTAAATGTTTGCTGCCAGTCGTCTACATCGATTATATTTTTTAAAAAATTCGTATGATTATATCATAATCAGAAATAAGACAGACAATAAATAAGTGGATTACCGATTTGAAAACAACTACGTCTTTATCCAGTATATTTAGAGAAATGGTCCTCCAGTTTTATCCAGTTACTGTCGTTTCGCCACTTATGAAGAAAAAACGTTCGATAATCGAAACTATTTTGAACATGGCTTCATTCTCACTAACACATAGTTACGTCCACGTATGTTACCATGTTTTGTTAGTTTGCTATGAGTGACGTTAACCAGATTTACCTGAAATTTCTCACCCTCGTCAACGTTTCACCCTGCATTCAACACGAAACATTTTCTTGGAGACGTACATGATATTGCGTTGTACTTATTGTTCCACGGCTTGCGCGTCTCTACATATTCCGAATAGCCTCAACAGAGACAGAGTATCTCATGTCTCGGAACAACGTATTCTTTATGCATAAATAGAGATGCCGATGAGGTGGATTACGAATGGAACTCTATATCAAATAAGCAGTAGTGGATCAACAGCTATTTAGACGGCGTTTGCTTATAGGACGTAGGTCCCACAATTCTCTTGCCTGACTACATTCAATGGTACTATGTTTCAACCTAACCACTCTTTATGTCAATATACTTTTCACACCTCTATGCCTTTCAAAAAATAATCTTATACTGTGTCGGCAAAATGTCCCATTACAGCAGCTTTCACTTGATCATCATCAAATTTCTTCTTCGAAGAAATGGCTCAAATGGCTCTGGGCACTATGGGACTTGACATCCGAGGCCATCAGTCCGCTAGAACTTAGAACTACTTAAACCTAACTAACGTAAAGACATCACACACATCCATGCCTGAGGCAGGATTTTAACCTACGACCGTAGCGGTCGCGCGATTCCAGACTGAAGAGCCTACAACCGTTCGGCCACAACAGACGGCCTTCTTCGAAGAACTTTCTTTAGTTTGGAGAAGAGGAGTAGTCACTGTTGGCTAGATCTGGACTACAGGTGGGTGGTCAGTCTCGTAGAAGCCACATTCCTTCACTGCAGCCTTCGCAACTGCCCCTGTGCGCACTGGCGCAGTGCCGTGGAGAAGACGAATACCATGTCACGACCTTCATCACCCCTGTAGTATGTTGGACTCGTGTTATTTGTGCAGAAGTGAAGCATAGTACTGTGTGTTCACAGTGGTATACCTTTCTTTGAAATGAACTATAAGAATTCCTTCGGAATCACAGAAGATTGTTCCATGACCTTCTTTGTGGACTGAGTAGCCTTCGCCTTTCTTTGAGGAGCATCATCTGGTTTATGCCATTCAAGAGATTCTCTTTTGGACAGAGGATCATAATAAAGAACCATAGATTGATCCCCTGTAACATACATTCCAGAACTTCTTTCTGGTTGCCACGGCACAGCTCCAAAAACTCGGCGCACGAGTCACGCACCGTTCCTTCTGCACTGCAAAGAGAAGTCTGGGCACCCAACTTGCACTAACCTTTTTCATGTGAAAATGACCATGCACGACCCGGAAAACGCTTGTTTTAGATAACTCTAACCTTGCTGCAATGTCCTTAACTTTCAACCGCCTGTCGCTCAGAACTTCACTTACAGAAATAGCTATAGCTTTCTCAGTCACCATCTCAGCTGGCCGACCAACAGGTGGTCATCAGCAACCTTTTTTTTTTATTATATGTCGACTCTCCCCCCCCCCCCTCCCAGGTGCAGGGGGGCGGGCTGGCAGCAGTGTAACACACCGCTCTGTAGCCTACAGATAAAGTTAAAAACATAATGAGGAGACATAACAATAAAAAGAGGTGATAAAACGGTGACTGCTTAAAACTGGTACATGGCGAAAAAGTTGTGAAGAAAACATAAAAAACAAAAAGGTCAGTGATGCTGATTAAAAACACTTAGGAAATAGCCAGGCACAATTAAAAAACATGACGACAGTCTGGTTCTGCATGCAGCACTTTCAAAAGGGGACGCACAACACTGAACACTCACGGAAAATACTGCACTATAGAGAACAAAGGGATATGGGAATCGGGGGGGGGGGGGGGGGGTGCAGACAGATGGGGAGGGGGCGGGGGCGATCACCAAGTCTCTCTCTGCCTAGACGAAACTGTTTAGACCATTCCTTCACTGTGAAGTATGAAGGGGAAGCATCACCATAATACCATCCAAGTGGACTGTGATTTCAGCCAGTGGAAACCCGAGGAACTTTATCCCTGCACGGTACTCGATTTTATCCATTGCAGCGCCGCAGCAAGCAACGCCTTACTGAAACGAGTGTCACCGTACGACTGAGGCTAGCAGCGGGCTGCAGTTTGTGCGAGCATCTACTGGCAGATGTCGCTAGCTCCCCTTCGCGCTCGTATTCGAGGCCAGGCCGGAAACTTATAGAGCCTAATTCTAGGTGGGCTTCAATACTTGTATTACCCATAACTGCCAGTAGACTACACTATTACATACACGTAAGACGGTTCTTCTTTAAAATACTTTGAGCAGCACATGAGCCCATAATAACCCTGAAAATTAATTTTATATGTGCATGGCAAATACAAGCTCTGCAACTTTGCTTCCGCCGTTTTTGCCCGGTTACTCATGTCTCATTCAAAGTATTTTTCATCGCTGGCCACTACTTTCTCTCACCTTTCGGACAGTGTACGAATCCCGCTTCGAAAAAATTGTTCATCTTTTGAAGCGATCCACAGATCGATCCAATTTGTGATTTCCTCATGAGATCGGAAGTGTTGGTCAGCGAGGCCATGCACCATTGATCTAAACAGGTGATGGTCAGTGAGAGCAATGTCTGGCGAATATGGCGGATGGAGTAGGACTTCCCATTTTAACGTTTCCAAGTACGTTTTGACCTCTTTTGCAATGTGAGGTCGATCGTTGTCGTGCTGGAAAATCACTTTATCGAGTCTCTCGCTGAATTGCGGCCGTTTGTCTTTTAATCCTCTGCTCAAACGCATGAACTGCGTTTGATAACGAGCACCTGTGATTGTTTCACTTGGTTCTAACACCTCATAGTACACGATGCCGAGCTGGTCCCACCAAATGCAGAGCATGATCTTCGAGCCGTGAATATTCGGTTTGGCCGTCGACGTGGAAGCATTGCCGGGATATCCCACTGATTTGCGTTTAGGGTTATCATAATTAACCATTTTCGTCTCCGGTCACAATACGATGCAGAAATTCCTTCCGTTTTTGCCTCTGAAGCAACTGTTCACAGACACACAAACGCCATTCAACGTCTCTCGGTTTCAGCCCACACGGGACCCACGATCCATCTTTCTGAATCATGCCCATAGCCTTGAGACGTTTTGAAATGGCTTACTGTGTCACTCCCACTAATCGTGCCAATTCTTCTTGAGTTTGACGCGAGTCTTCACTCAGCAATGTCTCCAATTCTGCATCCTCGAAAACATTCTCTCTTCCACCACTATGCCGGTCTACGACATTAAAACCCACCGTTCTTGAAGCGTTGAAACCACTCACAACACGTTCTGTCGCTAATAGCGTCCTTACCATAAGTACTTGAGAGCATTCGATGATACTCAACCGCTGTTTTCTTCATACTGAAACAAAACAGTAACACCTCCGCAAATGACGAGAATTAGGCTCGTAAACTGACATTTTCAATCAAGAACGACTTTATGATGCAGACACAAATCGACTTATGATTGAATGATGTTGTGTTGACCGTGGTCCAAGCCGACTGCCTGGCGTCTGCGATCGCTAAGCTTAGCAGACGTTACTCAGTCCAACTCCGCATAAAACCGTAGGAGTGACAGGCCTGACTCAGACCCCGTCTTTTAGTTTCCCAGTTCCGAACGCATCGAGACTGGGATGACAGGTGCGCTGTTGCATGGACCCGGATGGTGAAGGAAATGGCGGAGCAAGAGTGGTTGATCTCGACCATCCAAAGTAGACGGTGATGACAATAAAAAGAAAGGAAACAGAAATAAATACTAAAACACTATCTAATTCAACACGCATAAATGATTTTGGTTATTGGCCGAGTGTTGGGCATTTAAAAGGTATTAAATGATCCTTGCCCGACCTGGTCCTGCCGATAGCCCACAGATATTCACACGTGTAAGGCAGGCATGACCCTAGGGAGAAACAAGCACTTTCCTTCTCGTGGTGTATACGTTTATCACAAATAGTGCTGCCCTGTTTGGGGTAAAATTGTACACTTTGATTTGAAACTTTGGGTCGGATAATGTAATAATTACTTAAACGGAATATTGGATGTCCATTATTTTCTGCCAACTACTGTGAAAACTTTCCGAGGCAAATTATCTCATTCAAAGTGCTTTATCAGTATTACTGGATTTTACAAAATCGATATCTCATCTGCACGGTTTGTCATATGAGCGATTCGATATATTGTATTATCAGTGAACGACGCCAGTATTCGGTGTCATTCTCCGGATTGCTTCTGAATTTTTGCTTGCATCCAGAATATAGAACATTAATTTCTGTTTTCAATTCCTCTACAGTATTCACTTACAACTTCCGGGCTGATAGGCCGTGGTCGAAGTATAAAACTCTCCCCTGACGTTTCGTCTCCGACTGCGGGAGACATCCTCGGAGGTACAGCGGCGAACTGTTAAGAGAACTTGAGGAAGCGCTGATTATGTAGGCAGTACAGAGGGAGCCACTGTCGACCACGTGGCGTCGGCTATGAGTTGTCTCAGGTAATGCCAACATTCTCGATTGAAAGTAATCGATCGTCACGCTTGCGGTGCAACGCTGACATCCAAGCTGTACCTCCAAGGATGTCTCCCGCAGTCGGAGACGAAACGTCAGGGGAGAGTTTTATGCTTCGACCACGACCTATCAGCCAGGAAGTTTTAAGTGAAGACAATACTGGCCGTGAAAGCTTACACTGTATGATCCCCTACAGTAGTTCGTGTTTTTCCAAGCAATTATGTAATTATTCTATCTGCTTCCTTCCGGTCGTTACTGAGAACGTCAAGGATTCCTGTGTTTTTCCGCGCCAAGGTCATATCTATAGACTTGTTAGATAGTTGGACATGAACTACTGGTTCTAAAACTGCTGAGCACTTGGTTATTGTTTGTAAAGCTAAGATAACACTGGTTTGGCTGAATGTAATTGATACACAGACACTCTCGTTGCATAATATCCGTCTGCAGAAATTTTTTTTCCAGCTCCCAGGATGTTGAGAAAATAGTCTGGTGGTTTCATATTTCTCAGGCCATCTCATCTTATACATTCGTGACAAATTCGAAGCATATTTCCAGCGTGTAGTTGATTCTCTAAAAATGTTTATAGTGTCTTTTACAATGGCAACAATATTCCTAATTTTCGGCACTGTGTTTGTATCGTAACCCATTTTGTAAACCTTCGTCGCCAATTTTGTAAAGGCCTCGTCGCTACTGCTGTGGAGGTCGAGCTTGTGAGTTGGTAAAACGGCTTCTGGTGCAGTACACCGCTAAGACAATTTCGCCCTGCCACTACTGAGCTACGTGCCAGGGCCAGGTAGCAGAATACGTTCTACAACACCCTAACAAATTAGAAACGAAGTGACACAATTAAAGTTGAAAAGGTTGATTTATGTTTGTGACTTGTTGAACAATGAAGTCGGCAACACTGCTTGTAATATAACACAAAGAAGACCCTCAATGGCTAAATGCAAATAATTGTAGGTAAACCTCACAGTACATAGCAAATCCAATTACAACAACAGTCTTGGTTCAAATGGCTCTGAGCACTACGGGACTTAACATCTGAGGTCATCAGTCCCCTAGAACTTAGAACTAGTTAAACCTAAGCATTCGAACCTGCGACCATAGCAGTCGCGCGGTTACGGACTGAAGCGCCTAGAACAGCATGGCCACCGCGGCCGGCAACAGCACGCTGTTCGCTAAGAGTTCACTAAACGACGTTCCCTGACCAAGTCAGGACTGGACGATGATCTATAACCAACTGGGCGAGAGCTGCTCTTTTGTCTTTCGATTAGCCTTCCATCCGTTGCCGTCCAGTCATTGGCGGACTGTACTCGGCCGGCAACTGGCCGAGGCGAAGTCGATATCTTCGTCTTCAGCGTCGCAAGAGGCGAGTCTGTACGGCACCGGCACGGCTCGCATCTTCGCGCCTGTGGTGATTCTGCCCTGACTGTGTCTTGTTCAGACGACACAGCAAGCCACAAGATTGAGTTTGTGGCTTGACCGAAGAAAGTGCGAGGATCGATAATGTTCTGTCTTAAAATAGCTTGTACACCGCTCTCTCTGCCCGCCATTGTAGAACATCCATCGAAGCAAAATCCTACACAGTCTCCAGCGTTGCACAGTTAATGTTCCCCCATGGTGGACGCCACAGGTTCCTTGAAATTAGGCTGGATTCCCAGTTCGAAGTGTGCCTCGTGTCGAATCGCGACCAGCACAAAAAGTCTTGCACCATTCCACAACGGCACATTCTCCATTCTCTGGTGGATGTCTACTGGTGTTCGTCCTTCAGCAGTCACGAACAGAATAACAAAAGGTTGGTGCTTTTGGACACATTTGGTAATAACGTCGTCGTATTTCAGGTTTCCTCATTTACAACACGAGTGTCGGGAAGACACGAATGTCACACTAACCCCTTACCAACATGTTGGTGCTTGTATACTCTCACCCGAGTCGCGCGATGTTGCATATACGCTGCAGCAGCTCCTCAAACGGAAACTTTTTAAGTGACCCTTACACTACATGACTATCCGGACATCTGGCTGAAAATGACTTACAAGTTTGTGGCGCCCTCCATCGGTAATGCTGGAATTCAGTATGGTGTTGGCCCACCCTTAGCCTTGATGACAGCTTCCACTCTCACAGGCATACGTTCAATCAGGTGCTGGAAGGCTTCTTGGGGAATGGCAACCCATTTTTCACGGAGTGCTGCACTGAGGAAAGGTATCGATGTCGGTCGGTAAGACCTGGTACGAAATGGCTTTCCAAAACATCCCAAAGCTGTTCTATAGAATTCAGGTGAGGACTCTGTGCAGGCCGGTCCATTACAGGGATGTTATTGTCGTGTAACCACTCCGCCACATGCCACGCATTATGAACAGGTGCTCGGTGGTGTTGAAAGATGCAATCGCCATTCCCAAATTGCTCTTCACCAGTGGGAAACAAGAAGCTGCTTAAAACATCAATATAGGCCTGTGCTGTGGTAGTGCCACGCAAAACAACAAAGGGTGCAAGCCTCCTCCGTAAAACACACGACCATACCATAACACCACCACATTCAAATTTTAACGTTGCGCTACACACGCTGGCAGATCAAGTTCACTGCGCATTCGCCATACCCACACCCTGCCTTCGGATCGCCACATTGTGTAGTGTGATTCGTCACTCCACACAACGTTTTTCCACTGTTCAATCGTCCAATGTTTACGCTCCTTACACCAAGCGAGACTACGTTTGGCATTTACCGGCGTGATGTGTGACTTATGAGCAGCCGCTCGACCACGAAATGCGTTTTCTCACCTCCCACCTAACTGCCATAGTACTTGCAGTGAATCCTGATGCAGTTTGAAATTTCTGTGTGGGTCTGGATAGATGTCTGCCTATAACACATTACGACCCTCTTCAACTGTCGGCGGTCTGTTAGTCAACAGACGAGGTCGGCCTGTACGCTTTTGTGCTATACTTGTCCCTCCACGTTTCCACTTCACTATCACATCGGAAACAGTGGATCTGTGGATGTTTAGTATTGTGGTGGAAATATCGCATACAGACGTATGACACAAGTGACACCCATACACCTGACTGCGATCAAAGTCCGTGAGTTCCGCTTTCTGTTCTCTCACAATGTCTAATGACTACTGAGGTCGCTGATGTGGAGTACCTGGCAGTAGGTGGCAGCACAATGCCCCTAACATGAAAAAGTATGTTTTTGGGGGTGTCAGGATACTATTAAAAACATTCGTGGTAAGGTCTTATAGTACCAAACTACTTAGGTCATCGGTTCCTAAGACTACATACTACTTAAACTAACTTACGCTATGGACAACACACATACCAATGCCCGAGTGCGGACTCGAACCACCGACGGGGGTAGCCGCACGGACCGTGACAATGCGCGCAGACAACGCGCAGTATTCTTTTGATCACATAGCGTGTATAATAATTTTCCGCGCAATAACAATGGCTATGCCACTGATGACAGTGCCTCTAAATCAGAGTTATTAAACACGGTTTTCAGAAACTCGTTCACCAAATGGGGCGAAGTAAATCTTCGAGAATTCGAATCCAGAACACCTGCCAACATGAGTTTCTTAGAGGTAGATATCATCAGTGTAGTGAAGCATCTTGAATCACTTAATAAAGGCAAGGTATCCGGTCCAAATTGCATACCAGTCGGATTCCTTTCAGCAACAGTTCCGCATCTAACAATGATACACAAACGCTCGCTCATTGAAAAATCTGTACCTAAGGACTGGAAAGTCGTACAATTCGCATCGAGAAAGGAAACATGAGTAATCCGTTGAATAACAGACCCCTATCACTAACGTCCATTTGCAGTAGGCTTTTGGAACGTACTCTGTGTTCAAACATAATGAATTATGTCGAAGAAAACGATTTACTGACTAATATCACGGATTCAGGAAACATCGTTCTTGTGAAACACAACTAGCTCTCTGTTCTCATGAAGTAATGAGTGCTGTCGACAGGGGTTGTTAAACTGATTCCGTATTTTTATATTTCCAGAAGGCTTTCGGCACCGTTCCTCACAAGTGTCTTCTAATCAACTCGCGTGCCTATGAAGTATCGTGTCAGTTGTGCGGCTGGATTCGTGTGTTCCTGTTGGGCAAGTCACAGTTCATAATAACTGATGTAAAATCATCTAGTAAAATAGAAGTAATGCATGGTGTTTCCCAAGGAAGTGTTTAGGCCCTCCTAGATTGTTTGCTGAAAATACTGACATTTACCGTCTTGTAAGTCAAAAGATGACCAAAAGGAATTCGATAAAATATCTGTATGGTGCAAAAAGTGGCAGTTGAGCCTGAATAAAGAGAAGTGTTAAGTTATTCACATGAGTACTAAAAGAAATCCGCTAAATTTCGGTTACGCTATGAATCACACGAATCTAAAGGCTGTAAACTCAACTAAATTCTTGGGGATTACAGTTACGAATAACTTCAGTTGGAATGGTCATATAGATAATGCTGTGGGTAAAGCAAACTGAAGACTTCGATGTATTGGTAGAGAATGTAGAAAATGCAACAGATCGACTAAAGAGACTGCGTACACCTTGCTTGTGCGCCCTCTACTGGAGTATTGATGTGCGGTGTGTGATCCGCATCAGGTGGGACTGACGCAGGACATCGAAAACGTTCAAAGAAGGGCAGCTCGTTTTTTATTGTTGCGAAATAGGGGAGAGAGTGCAGCGCACATGATGCCCGAATTAGGATGACAGTCATTAAAAGGCGCTTTCCGTTGCGCTAGAATCTTCTCGTGAAATTTCGATCACCAACATTCTCCTCCGAATGCGTAAAAATTTTTTGGTGGCACCCACCCACACAGCGAGAAATCATAATCATGATCAGAGCTCGCACAGTGCTCGTTTTTCCTGTGCGGTGTTGGAGAGTGGAACCGTACAGAAATAGCTCGAAGGTGGTTCGACGAACCCTCTGCCACGAACTTAATTGTGAAGTGCAGAGTAATCAAGTGGGATGTTTCTCGTTCTTGTTGATGTCGGCTAACCACAATAGAGCACATACTCTGAGACAAGAAATCAATGTGAGCTCGTAGCAGACCGTTCACTATGTTATCATTAAAACTTGTTGAGGTACGACTGGGCAAACAAATGTCGCTTATGAATAAATTTTGGTATGCTGAGTTTTCTATTTTGTCTTTGACACATATCCTAGTTCCTGGTAACACCTCTTTCCGTGAGACTACATTTAAAATCCACGTACTCAATAGGAATAAATCGTTAATAGTCCAGAACCACATGAATCATGTGTAAAGGTTGCTTTTTATGAAAATAAACAAAGGGTTTTGCAAAAGTTATTTCTTTACTACGCAAGTCTGTAACAAACAAAGGAAAAGTAAAATTTGACAGACCTTTTGCGTACATGTTTAGCTATCGGTGTAACGAACTGTCAGCTAAAAATTTAAAGTTGCAGCACTGAGTCAAGCAAAAACGAATTTCGAATCTTTGGTCTTTATAAATAGCTGGTCTTTATAAATAGCTGGACTTTATAAATGAATGGAAGAATTTGGCCATAATTTCTGTAAACATACAGGTCGACACAGGGATACTGCAATCGACGTTGCTATTTACAAAACAGTACATTACTCGTATACATATATTATATTTTGAGCTCATGTCAAAAATCTGTACGACTAATACGTAGCTTTTAGTCATGTTCGCTACGAGATTGTTTTTCCCGCCACGTATATTTACTCTTCGATTGTTTTCCCGCCACGTATTAATTACCCTCTGTTTTCCCCCAAGGAATAACTGCTCTTTGAATGGTGTATGTGTACAAGTAGCTGTCACTTCGCAAGACTTGTATTTTTTGCTCCGCCTTCGACAGTTACATACAAGGCGAATTCGAAACTTCCAGTATTCTATAAAGGACTTCTGTAACAGAAGATTTTTTTTTCTGTTTCCACCGTCCAGCAGAAATCTACTCGGCATGAAGGTAAGAGATACTCCTCTTTTGTAGCCCAGGATGAGACTGACGTTCTATCATTAGCGGCTCTTCTTACAGGTACTTGCAAAAATTTGTCATGTTTCTGTTCTTCGAGGGTGTTAAGTTTGTTGGATTTGTATTAGACATTTTTTACATGAAAAAATTATGCGGGCGCATTGTACGCATTGTCGATTGAAAGTAATCGATCGTCACGCTTGCGGTGCAAAGCTGACATCCAAGCTGTACCTCCGAGGATGTCTCCCGTAGTTGGAGACGAAACGTCAGGGGAGAGTTTTATACTTCGACCGCTGTTTCACCACAGACCAGGCAGGAGGGCGCAGAGCACGATACATTTTCTTTCTTAGGTAAGCATTTTTTTGTGTTTCATACTTTTGGAATTTTGGTTTTTGATGTTGATTATGAAATGACCTTCTTCATGTTTGAAATGTACTAACTCGATTTTTCCTCACAGCTGGTCAACTGGTGTGTGGTTGCAAAATTACGGTCCCATTGTGTACATTTTCGGAGAGAGGGACATCAGTTGCACCACAGGGCAGGGTGGAGGGTGCAGTGCACGATACATTTTCTTCCTTCGGTACGCATTTTTTTGTGTTTTATACTTTTGGAATTTTGGTTTTTGATGTTGATTATAAAATGACCTTTTTCATGTTTGAAATGTACTAAATCGATTTTTCCTCACAGCAGGTCAACTGGTGTGTGGTTGCAACATTACGGTCCCATTGAATACATTTTCGGAGAGAGGGACATCAGTTGCTCCACAGGGCAGGGTGGAGGGTGCCGTGCACGATACATTATCTTTCTTCGGTAAGCATTTCTTTGTGTTTTATACTTTTGGAATTTTGCTTTTTGACGTTGATTATAAAACGACCTTTTTTCCTTTTTGAAATGTACTAACTCGATTTTTCCTCACAGCAGGTCAACTGGTGTGTGGTTGCAACATTACGGTCCCATTGAGTACATTTTCGGAGAGAGGGACATCAGTTGCACCACAGGGCAGGGTGGAGAGTGCCGTGCACGATACATTTTCTTTCTTCGGTAAGCATTTCTTTGTGTATTATACTTTTGGTATTTCTGTTTTTTATGTTGATTATAAAATGACCTTTTTCATGTTTGAAATGTACTAACTCGATTTTTCCTCACAGCAGGTCAACTGGTGTGTGGTTGCAACATTACGGTCCCATTGAATACATTTTCGGAGAGAGGGACATCAGTTGCACCACAGGGCAGGGTGGAGAGTGCCGTGCACGATACATTTTCTTTCTTCGGTAAGCATTTCTTTGTGTATTATACTTTTGGTATTTCTGTTTTTTATGTTGATTATAAAATGACCTTTTTCATGTTTGAAATGTACTATCTCGATTTTTCCTCACAGCAGGTCAACTGGTGTGTGGTTGCAACATTACGGTCCCATTGAGTACATTTTCGGAGAGAGGGACATCAGTTGCACCACAGGGCAGGGTGCAGAGTGCCGTGCACGATACATTTTCTTTCTTCGGTAAGCGTTTTTTTGTGTTTTATACTTTTGGAATTTTGGTTTTTGACGTTGATTTCATGTTTGAAATGTACTAACTGGATTATTCCTCACAGCAGGTCAACTGGTGTGTGGTTGCAACATTACGGTCCCAATGAGTACATTTTCGGAGAGAGGGACATCAGTTGCACCACAGGGCAGGGTGGAGGGTGCCGTGCACGATACATTTTCTTTCTTCGGTAAGCATTTTTTTGTGTTTTATACTTTTGGAATTTTGGTTTTTGACATTGATTATAAAATGACCTTTTTCCTGTTTGAAATGTACTAACTCGATTTTTCCTCACAGCAGGTCAACTGGTGTGTGGTTGCAACATTACGGTCCCATTGAGTACATTTTCGGAGAGAGGGACATCAGTTGCTCCACAGGGTAGGGTGGAGGGTGCCATGCACGATACATTTTCTTTCTTCGGTAAGCATTTCTTTGTGTTTTATACTTTTGGAATTTTGCTTTTTGACGTTGATTATAAAATGACCTTTTTCATGTTTGAAATGTACTAACTCGATTTTTCCACACAGCAGGTCAACTGGTGTGTGGTTGCAACATTACGGTCCCATTGAGTACATTTTCGGAGAGAGGGACATCAGTTGCTCCACAGGGTAGGGTGGAGGGTGCCATGCACGATACATTTTCTTTCTTCGGTAAGCATTTATTTTTGTTTTATACTTTTGGAATTTTGCTTTTTGACGTTGATTATAAAACGACCTTTTTTCCTTTTTGAAATGTACTAACTCGATTTTTCCTCACAGCAGGTCCACTGGTGTGTGGTTGCAACATTACGGTCCCATTGAGTACATTTTCGGAGAGAGGGACATCAGTTGCTCCACAGGGCAGGGTGGAGGGTGCCGTGCACGATACATTTTCTTTCTTCGGTAAGCATTTTTTTGTGTTTTATACTTTTGGAATTTTGGTTTTTGACATTGATTATAAAATAACCTTTTTCCTGTTTGAAATGTACTAACTCGATTTTTCCTCACAGCAGGTCAACTGGTGTGTGGTTGCAACATTACGGTCCCATTGAGTACATTTTCGGAGAGAGGGACATCAGTTGCTCCACAGGGTAGGGTGGAGGGTGCCATGCACGATACATTTTCTTTCTTCGGTAAGCATTTCTTTGTGTTTTATACTTTTGGAATTTTGCTTTTTGACGTTGATTATAAAATGACCTTTTTCATGTTTGAAATGTACTAACTCGATTTTTCCACACAGCAGGTCAACTGGTGTGTGGTTGCAACATTACGGTCCCATTGAGTACATTTTCGGAGAGAGGGACATCAGTTGCTCCACAGGGTAGGGTGGAGGGTGCCATGCACGATACATTTTCTTTCTTCGGTAAGCATTTATTTTTGTTTTATACTTTTGGAATTTTGCTTTTTGACGTTGATTATAAAACGACCTTTTTTCCTTTTTGAAATGTACTAACTCGATTTTTCCTCACAGCAGGTCCACTGGTGTGTGGTTGCAACATTACGGTCCCATTGAGTACATTTTCGGAGAGAGGGACATCAGTTGCTCCACAGGGCAGGGTGGAGGGTGCCGTGCACGATACATTTTCTTTCTTCGGTAAGCATTTCTTTGTGTTTTATACTTTTGGAATTTTGGTTTTTGACATTGATTATAAAATAACCTTTTTCCTTTTTGAAATGTACTAACTCGATTTTTCCTCACAGCAGGTCCACTGGTGTGTGGTTGCAACATTACAGTCCCATTGAGTACATTTTCGGAGAGAGGGACATGAGTTGCACCACGGGGCAGGGTGGAGGGTTTCATGCACAATACATTTTCTTTCTTCGGTAAGCATTTCTTTGTGTTTTATACTTTTGGAATTTTGGTTTTTGACGTTGATTATAAAACGACCTTTTTTCCTGTTTGAAATGTACTAACTCGATTTTTTCTCACAGCAGGTCAACTGGTGTGTGGTTGCAACATTACGGTCCCATTGAGTACATTTTCGGAGAGAGGGACATCAGTTGCACCACAGGGCAGGGTGGAGGGTGCAGTGCACGATACATTTTCTTTCTTCGGTACGCATTTTTTTGTGTTTTATACTTTTGGAATTTTGGTTTTTGATGTTGATTATAAAATGACCTTTTTCATGTTTGAAATGTACTAACTCGATTTTTCCTCACAGCAGGTCAACTGGTGTGTGGTTGCAACATTACGGTCCCATTGAGTACATTTTCGGAGAGAGGGACATCAGTTGCTCCACAGGGCAGGGTGGAGGGTGCCGTGCACGATACATTTCCTTTCTTCAGTAAGCATTTCTTTGTGTTTTATACTTTTGGAATTTTGCTTTTTGACGTTGATTATAAAATGACCTTTTTCATGTTTGAAATGTACTAACTCGATTTTTCCTCACAGCAGGTCAACTGGTGTGTGGTTGCAACATTACGGTCCCATTGAGTACATTTTCGGAGAGAGGGACATCAGTTGCACCACAGGGCAGGGTGGAGGGTGCAGTGCACGATACATTTTCTTTCTTCGGTACGCATTTTTTTGTGTTTTATACTTTTGGAATTTTGGTTTTTGATGTTGATTATAAAATGACCTTTTTCATGTTTGAAATGTACTAACTCGATTTTTCCTCACAGCAGGTCAACTGGTGTGTGGTTGCAACATTACGGTCCCATTGAGTACATTTTCGGAGACAGGGACATCAGTTGCACCACAGGGCAGGGTAGAGGGTGCAGTGCACGATACATTTTCTTTCTTCGGTACGCATTTATTTGTGTTTTATACTTTTGGAATTTTGGTTTTTGATGTTGATTATAAAATGACCTTTTTCATCTTTGAAATGTACTAACTCGATTTTTCCTCACAGCAGGTCAACTGGTGTGTGGTTGCAACATTACGGTCCCATTGAGTAAATTTTCGGAGAGAGGGACATCAGTTGCACCACAGGGCAGGGTGGAGGGTGCAGTGCACGATACATTTTCTTTCTTCGGTACGCATTTTTTTGTGTTTTATACTTTTGGAATTTTGGTTTTTGATGTTGATTATAAAATGACCTTTTTCATGTTTGAAATGTACTATCTCGATTTTTCCTCACAGCAGGTCAACTGGTGTGTGGTTGCAACATTACGGTCCCATTGAGTACATTTTCGGAGAGAGGGACATCAGTTGCACCACAGGGCAGGGTGGAGGGTGCCGTGCACGATACATTTTCTTTCTTCGGTAAGCATTTCTTTGTGTTTTATACTTTTGGAATTTTGCTTTTTGACGTTGATTGTAAAATGACCTTTTCTCCTTTTTGAAATGTACTAACTCGATTTTTCCTCACAGCAGGTCAACTGGTATGTGGTTGCAACATTACGGTCCCATTGAGTACATTTTCGGAGAGAGGGACATCAGTTGCACCACAGGGCAGGGTGGAGAGTGACGTGCACGATACATTTTCTTTCTTCGGTAAGCATTTCTTTGTGTATTATACTTTTGGTATTTCTGTTTTTTATGTTGATTATAAAATGACCTTTTTCATGTTTGAAATGTACTAACTCGATTTTTCCTCACAGCAGGTCAACTGGTGTGTGGTTGCAACATTACGGTCCCATTGAATACATTTTCGGAGAGAGGGACATCAGTTGCACCACAGGGCAGGGTGGAGGGTGCCGTGCACGATACATTTTCTTTCTTCGGTAAGCGTTTTTTTGTGTTTTATACTTTTGGAATTTTGGTTATTGACGTTGATTTCATGTTCTAAATGTACTAACTGGATTATTCCTCACAGCAGGTCAACTGGTGTGTGGTTGCAACATTACGGTCCCAATGAGTACATTTTCGGAGAGAGGGACATCAGTTGCACCACAGGGCAGGGTGGAGGGTGCCGTGCACGATACATTTTCTTTCTTCGGTAAGCATTTTTTTGTGTTTTATACTTTTGGAATTTTGGTTTTTGACATTGATTATAAAATGACCTTTTTCCTGTTTGAAATGTACTAACTCGATTTTTCCTCACAGCAGGTCAACTGGTGTGTGGTTGCAACATTACGGTCCCATTGAATACATTTTCGGAGAGAGGGTGATCAGTTGCACCACAGGGCAGGGTGGAGGGTGCAGTGCATGTTACATTTTCTTTCTTCGGTAAGCATTTTTCTGTGTTTTATACTTTTGGACTTTTGGTTTTTGAACTTGATTATAAAATGACCTTTTTCCTGTTAGAAATGTACTAACTCGATTTTCCCTCACAGCAGGGTAACTGGTGTGTGGTTGCAACATTACGGTCCCATTGAGTACATTTTCGGCGAGAGTGACATCAGTTGCACCACAGGGCAGGGTGGAGGGTGCCGTGCACGATACATTTTCTTTCTTCGATATGCATTTTTTTGTGTTTTATACTTTTGGAATTTTGGTTTTTGACGTTGATTATAAAATGACCCTTTTCATGTTTGAAATGTACTAACTCGATTTTTCCTCACAGCAGGTCAACTGGTGTGTGGTTGCAACATTACGGTCCCATTGAGTACATTTTCGGCGAGAGGGACATCAGTTGCACCACAGGGCAGGGTGGAGGGTTTCGTGCACGATACATTTTCTTTCTTCGGTAAGCATTTCTTTGTGTTTTATACTTTTTGAATTTTGGTTTTTGACGTTGATTTTAAAATGACCTTTTTCCTGTTTGAAACGTACTAACTCGATTTTTCCTCACAGCAGGTCAACTTGTGTGTGGTTGCAACATTACGGTCCCATTGAGTACATTTTCAAAGAGAGGGACATCAGTTGCACCACAGGGCAGGGTGGATGGTGCCGTGCACGATACATTTTCTTTCTTCGGTAAGCATTTCTTTGTGTTTTATACTTTTGGAATTTTGCTTTTTGACGTTGATTATAAAATGACCTTTTTTCCTTTTTGAAATGTACTAACTCGATTCTTCCTCACAGCAGGTCAACTGGTGTGTGGTTGCAACATTACGGTCCCATTGAATACATTTTCGGAGAGAGGGACACGAGTTGCACCACAGGGCAGGGTGGAGGGTTTCGTGCACGATACATTATCTTTCTTCGGTAAGCATTTCTTTGTGTTTTATACTTTTGGAATTTTGTTTTTTGACGTTGATTATAAAATGACCTTTTTCCTGTTTGAAATGTACTAACTCGATTTTTCCTCACAGCAGGTCAACTGGTGTGTGGTTGCAAAATTACGGTCCCATTGAATACATTTTCGGAGAGAGGGACATCAGTTGCACCACAGGGCAGGGTGGAGGGTGCCGTGCACGATACATTTTCTTTCTTCGGTAAGCATTTCTTTGTGTTTTATACTTTTGGAATTTTGCTTTTTGACGTTGATTATAAAATGACCTTTTTTCCTTTTTGAAATGTACTAACTCGATTCTTCCTCACAGCAGGTCAACTGGTGTGTGGTTGCAACATTACAGTCCCATTGAATACATTTTCGGAGAGAGGGACATCAGTTGCACCACAGGGCAGGGTAGAGGGTGCCGTGCACGATACATTTTCTTTCTTCGGTAAGCATTTCTTTGTGTTTTATACTTTTGGAATTTTGCTTTTTGACGTTGATTATAAAATGACCTTTTTTCCTTTTTGAAATGTACTAACTCGATTCTTCCTCACAGCAGGTCAACTGGTGTGTGGTTGCAACATTACGGTCCCATTGAATACATTTTCGGAGAGAGGGACATGAGTTGCGCCACAGGGCAGGGTGGAGGGTTTCGTGCACAATACATTTTCTTTCTTCGGTAAGCATTTCTTTGTGTTTTATACTTTTGGAATTTTGGTTTTTGACGTTGATTTTAAAATGACCTTTTTCCTGTTTGAAACGTACTAACTCGATTTTTCCTCACAGCAGGTCAACTTGTGTGTGGTTGCAACATTACGGTCCCATTGAGTACATTTTCGGAGAGAGGGACATCAGTTGCACCACAGGGCAGGGTGGAGGGTTTCGTGCACAATACATTTTCTTTCTTCGGTAAGCATTTCTTTGTGTTTTATACTTTTGGAATTTTGGTTTTTGACGTTGATTATAAAATGACCTTTTTCCTGTTTGAAATGTACTAACTCGATTTTTCCTCACAGCAGGTCAACTGGTGTGTGGTTGCAAAATTACGGTCCCATTGAATACATTTTCGGAGAGAGGGACATCAGTTGCACCACAGGGCAGGGTAGAGGGTGCCGTGCACGATACATTTTCTTTCTTCGGTAAGCATTTCTTTGTGTTTTATACTTTTGGAATTTTGCTTTTTGACGTTGATTATAAAATGACCTTTTTTCCTTTTTGAAATGTACTAACTCGATTCTTCCTCACAGCAGGTCAACTGGTGTGTGGTTGCAACATTACGGTCCCATTGATTACATTTTCGGAGAGAGGGACATGAGTTGCACCACAGGGCAGGGTGGAGGGTTTCGTGCACAATACATTTTCTTTCTTCGGTAAGCATTTCTTTGTGTTTTATACTTTTGGAATTTTGGTTTTTGACGTTGATTTTAAAATGACCTTTTTCCTGTTTGAAACCAACTAACTCGATTTTTCCTCACAGCAGGTCAACTTGTGTGTGGTTGCAACTTTACGGTCCCATTGAGTACATTTTCGGAGAGAGGGACATCAGTTGCACCACAGGGCAGGTTGGAGGGTGCCGTGCACGATACATTTTCTTTCTTCGGTAAGCATTTCTTTGTGTTTTCTACTTTTGGAATTTTGCTTTTTGACGTTGATTATAAAATGACCTTTTTTCCTTTTTGAAATGTACTAACTCGATTCTTCCTCACAGCAGGTCAACTGGTGTGTGGTTGCAACATTACGGTCCCATTGAATACATTTTCGGAGAGAGGGACATGAGTTGCACCACAGGGCAGGGTGGAGGGTTTCGTGCACAATACATTTTCTTTCTTCGGTAAGCATTTCTTTGTGTTTTATACTTTTGGAATTTTGGTTTTTGACGTTGATTTTAAAATGACCTTTTTCCTGTTTGAAACGTACTAACTCGATTTTTCCTCACAGCAGTTCAACTTGTGTGTGGTTGCAACATTACGGTCCCATTGAGTACATTTTCGGAGAGAGGGACATCAGTTGCACCACAGGGCAGGGTGGAGGGTGCCGTGCATGATACATTTTCTTTCTTCGGTAAGCATTTCTTTGTGTTTTATACTTTTGGAATTTTGCTTTTTGACGTTGATTATAAAATGACCTTTTTCATGTTTGAAATGTACTAACTCGATTCTTCCTCACAGCAGGTCAACTGGTGTGTGGTTGCAACATTACGGTCCCATTGAATACATTTTCGGAGAGAGGGACATGAGTTGCACCACAGGGCAGGGTGGAGGGTTTCGTGCACAATACATTTTCTTTCTTCGGTAAGCATTTCTTTGTGTTTTATACTTTTGGAATTTTGGTTTTTGACGTTGATTATAAAATGACCTTTTTCCTGTTTGAAATGTACTAACTCGATTTTTCCTCACAGCAGGTCAACTGGTGTGTGGTTGCAAAATTACGGTCCCATTGAATACATTTTCGGAGAGAGGGACATCAGTTGCACCACAGGGCAGGGTAGAGGGTGCCGTGCACGATACATTTTCTTTCTTCGGTAAGCATTTCTTTGTGTTTTATACTTCTGGAATTTTGGTTTTTACGTTGATTATAAAATGACCTTTTTCCTGTTTGAAATGTACTAACTCGATTTTTCATTACAGCAGGTCAACTGGTGTGTGGTTGCAACATCACGGTCCCATTGAGTACATTTTCGGAGAGAGGGACATGAGTTGCACCACAGGGCAGGTTGGAGGGTGCTGTGCACGATACATTTTCTTTCTTCGGTAAACATTTCTTTGTGTTTTATACTTTTGGAATTTTGGTTTTTGACGTTGATTACAAAATGACCTTTTTCGTGTTTGAAATGTACTTACTCGATTTTTCCTCACAGCAGGTCAACTGGTGTGTGGTTGCAACATTACGGTCCCATTGAGTACTATTTCGGAGAGAGGGTCATCAGCTGCACCAGAGGGCAGGTTGGAGGGTGCCGTGCACGATACATTTTCTTTCTTCGGTAAGCATTTCTTTGTGTTTTATACTTTTGGAATTTTGGATTTTGACGTTGATTACAAAATGACCTTTTTCATGTTTGAAATGTACTAACTCGATTTTTCCTCACAGCAGGTGAACTGGTGTGTGGTTGCAACATTACGGTCCCATTGAGCACATTTTCGGAGAGAGGGACATCAGTTGCACCACAGGACAGGGTGGAGGGTGCTGTGCACGATACATTTTCTTTCTTCGGTAAGCATTTCTTTGTGTTTTATACTTTTGGAATTTTGCTTTTTGACGTTGATTATAAAATGACCTTTTTTCCTTTTTGAAATGTACTAACTCGATTTTTCCTCACAGCGGGTCAACTGGTGTGTGGTTGCAACATTACGGTCTCATTGAATACATTTTCGGAGAGAGGGACATGAGTTGCACCACAGGGCAGGGTGGAGGGTTTCGTGCACGATACATTTTCTTTCTTCGGTAAGCATTTCTTTGTGTTTTATACTTTTGGAATTTTGGTTTTTGACGTTGATTACAAAATGACCTTTTTCATGTTTGAAATGTACTAACTCGATTTTTCCTCACAGCAGGTCAACTGGTGTGTGGTTGCAACATTACGGTCCCATTGAGTACATATTCGGAGAGAGGGACATCAGTTGCACCACAGGTCAGGGTGGAGGGTGCCGTGCACGATACATTTTCTTTCTTCGGTAAGCATTTCTTTGTGTTTTATACTTTTGGAATTTTGCTTTTTGACGTTGATTATAAAATTACCTTTTTCCTGTTTGAAATTTACTAACTCGATTTTTCCTCACAGCATGTCAACTGGTGTGTGGTTGCAACATTACAGTCCCATTGAGTACTATTTCGGAGAGAGGGTCATCAGCTGCACCAGAGGGCAGGTTGGAGGGTGCCGTGCACGATACATTTTCTTTCTTCGGTAAGCATTTCTATGTGTTTTATACTTTTGGAATTTTGGTTTTTTACGTTGATTACAAAATGACCTTTTTCATGTTTGAAATGTACTAACTCGATTTTTCCTCACAGCAGGTCAACTGGTGTGTGGTTGCAACATTACGGTCCCATTGAGTACATTTTCGGAGAGAGGGACATCAGTTGCACCACAGGGCAGGGTGGAGGGTGCCGTGCACGATACATTTTCTTTCTTCGGTAAGCATTTCTTTGTGTTTTATACTTTTGGAATTTTGCTTCTTGACGTTGATTATAAAATGAATTTTTTTCCTTTTTGAAATGTACTAACTCGATTTTTCCTCACAGCAGGTCAACTGGTGTGTGGTTGCAACATTACGGTCCCATTGAATACATTTTCGGAGAGAGGGACATGAGTTGCACCACAGGGCAGGGTCGAGGGTTTCGTGCACGATACATTTTCTTTCTTCGGTAAGCATTTCTTTGTGTTTTATACTTTTGGAATTTTGGCTTTTGACTTTGATTACAAAATGACCTTTTTCATGTTTGAAATGTACTAACTCGATTTTTCCTCACAGCAGGACGACTGGTGTGTGGTAGCAACGTTACGGTCCCATTGAATACATTTTCGGAGAGAGGGACATGAGTTGCACCACAGGGCAGGGTGGAGGGTTTCGTGCACGATACATTTTCTTTCTTCGGTAAGCATTTCTTTGTGTTTTATACTTTTGGAATTTTGGTTTTTGACGTTGATTACAAAATGACCTTTTTCATGATTGAAATGTACTAACTCGATTTTTCCTCACAGCAGGTCAACTCGTGTGTGGTTGCAACATTACGGTCCCATAGAATACATTTTCGGAGAGAGGGACATGAGTTGCACCACAGGGCAGGGTGGAGGGTTTCGTGCACGATACATTTTCTTTCTTCGGTAAGCATTTCTTTGTGTTTTATACTTTTGGAATTTTGGTTTCTGACGTTGATTATAAAATGACCTTTTTTCCTTTTTGAAATGTACTAACTCGATTTTTCCTCACAGCAGGTCAACTGGTGTGTGGTAGCAACATTACGGTCCCATTGAATACATTTTCGGAGAGAGGGACATGAGTTGCACCACAGGGCAGGGTGGAGGGTTTCGTGCACGATACATTTTCTTTCTTCGGTAAGCATTTCTTTGTGGTTTATACTTTTGGAATTTTGGTTTTTGACTTTGATGACAAAATGACCTTTTTCATGTTTGAAATGTACTAACTCGATTTTTCCTCACAGCAGGTCAACTGGAGTGTGGTTGCAACATTACGGTCCCATTGAATACATTTTCGGAGAGAGGGACATGAGTTGCACCACAGGGCAGGGTTGAGGGTTTCGTGCACGATACATTTTCTTTCTTCGGTAAGCATTTCTTTGTGTTTTATACTTTTGGAATTTTGGTTTCTGACGTTGATTATAAAATGACCTTTTTCCTTTTTGAAATGTACTAACTCGATTTTTCCTCACAGCAAGTCAACTGGTGTGTGGTTGCAACATTACGGTCCCATTGAATACATTTTCGGAGAGAGGGACATGAGTTGCACCACAGGGCAGGGTGGAGGGTTTCGTGCACGATACATTTTCTTTCTTCGGTAAGCATTTCTTTGTGTTTTATACTTTTGGAATTTTGGTTTTTGACGTAGATTACAAAATGACCTTTTTCGTGTTTGAAATGTACTAACTCGATTTTCCCTCACAACAGGTCAACTGGTGTGTGGTTGCAACATTACGGTCCCATTGAATACATTTTCGGAGAGAGGGACATGAGTTGCACCACAGGGCAGGGTGGAGGGTTTCGTGCACGATACATTTTCTTTCTTCGGTAAGCATTTCTTTGTGTTTTATACTTTTGGAATTTTGGTTTTTGACGTTGATTACAAAATGACCTTTTTCATGTTTGAAATGTACTAACTCGATTTTTCCTCACAGCAGGTCAACTGGTGTGTGGTTGCAACATTACGGTCCCATTGAATACATTTTCGGAGAGAGGGACATGAGTTGCACCACAGGGCAGGGTGGAGGGTTTCGTGCACGATACATTTTCTTTCTTCGGTAAGCATTTCTTTGTGTTTTATACTTTTGGAATTTTGGTTTCTGACGTTGATTATAAAATGACCTTTTTCATGTTTGAAATGTACTAACTCGATTTTTCCTCACAGCAGGTCAACTGGTGTGTGGTTGCAACATTACGGTCCCATTGAATACATTTTCGGAGAGAGGGACATGAGTAGCACCACAGGGCAGGATGGAGGGTTTCGTACACGATACATTTTCTTTCTTCGGTAAGCATTTCTTTGTGTTTTATACTTTTGGAATTTTGGTTTCTGACGTTGATTATAAAGTGACCTATTTTCCTTTTTGAAATGTACTAACTCGATTTTTCCTCACAGCAGGTCAACTGGTGTGTGGTTGCAACATTACGGTCCCATTGAATACATTTTCGGAGAGAGGGACATGAGTTGCACCAGAGGGCAGGGTAGAGGGTGCCGTGCACGATACATTTTCTTTCTTCTGTAAGCATTTCTTTGTGTTTTATACTTTTGGAATTTTGGTTTCTGACGTTGATTTTAAAATGACCTATTTTCCTTTTTGAAATGTACTAACTCGATTTTTCCTCACAGCAGGTCAACTGGTGTGTGGTTGCAACATTACGGGCCCATTGAATACATTTTCGGAGAGAGGGACATGAGTAGCACCACAGGGCAGGGTGGAGGGTTTCGTGCACGATACATTTTCTTTCTTCGGTAAGCATTTCTTTGTGTTTTATACTTTTGGAATTTTGGTTTGTGACGTTGATTATAAAATGACCATTTTCATGTTTGAAATGTACTAACTCGATTTTTCCTCACAGCAGGTCAACTGGTGTGTGGTTGCAACATTACGGTCCCATTGAATACATTTTCGGAGAGAGGGACATGAGTTGCACCACAGGGCAGGGTGGAAGGTTTCGTGCACGATACATTGTCTTTCTTCGGTAAGCATTTCTTTGTGTTTTATATTTTTGGAATTTTGGTTTCAGACGTTGATTATAAAATGAACTTTTTTCCTTTTTGAAATGTACTAACTCGATTTTTCCTCACAGCAGGTCAACTGGTGTGTGGTTGCAACATTACGGTCCCATTGAATTCATTTTCGGAGAGAGGGACATGAGTTGCACCACAGGGCAGTGTGGAGGGTTTCGTGCACGATACATTTTCTTTCTTCGGTAAGCATTTCTTTGTGTTTTATACTTTTGGAATTTTGGTTTCTGACGTTGATTATAAAATGACCTTTTTCATGTTTGAAATGTACTAACTCGATTTTTCCTCACAGCAGGTCAACTGGTGTGTGGTTGCAACATTACGGGCCCATTGAATACATTTTCGGAGAGAGGGACATGAGTTGCACCACAGGGCAGGGTGGAGGGTTTCGTGCACGATACATTTTCTTTCTTCGGTAAGCATTTCTTTGTGTTTTATACTTTTGGAATTTTGGTTTCTGACGTTGATTATAAAATGACCTTTTTCATGTTTGAAATGTACTAACTCGATTTTTCCTCACAGCAGGTCAACTGGTGTGTGGTTGCAACATTACGGTCCCATTGAATACATTTTCGGAGAGAGGGACATGAGTTGCACCACAGGGCAGGGTGGAGGGTTTCGTGCACGATACATTTTCTTTCTTCGGTAAGCATTTCTTTGTGTTTTATACTTTTGGAATTTTGGTTTCTGACGTTGATTATAAAATGACCTTTTTTCCTTTTTGAAATGTACTAACTCGATTTTTCCTCACAGCAGGTCAACTGGTGTGTGGTAGCAACATTACGGTCCCATTGAATACATTTTCGGAGAGAGGGACATGAGTTGCACCACAGGGCAGGGTGGAGGGTTTCGTGCACGATACATTTTCTTTCTTCGGTAAGCATTTCTTTGTGTTTTATACTTTTGGAATTTTGGTTTTTGACGTTGATGACAAAATGACCTTTTTCATGTTTGAAATGTACTAACTCGTTTTTTCCTCACAGCAGGTCAACTGGTGTGTGGTAGCAACATTACGGTCCCATTGAATACATTTTCGGAGAGAGGGACATGAGTTGCACCACAGGGCAGGGTTGAGGGTTTCGTGCACGATACATTTTCTTTCTTCGGTAAGCATTTCTTTGTGTTTTATACTTTTGGAATTTTGGTTTCTGACGTTGATTACAAAATGACCTTTTTCATGTTTGAAATGTACTAACTCGATTTTTCCTCACAGCAGGTCAACTGGTGTGTGGTTGCAACATTACGGTCCCATTGAATACATTTTCGGAGAGAGGGACATGAGTTGCACCACAGGGCAGGGTGGAGGGTTTCGTGCACGATACATTTTCTTTCTTCGGTAAGCATTTCTTTGTGTTTTATACTTTTGGAATTTTGGTTTCTGACGTTGATTACAAAATGACCTTTTTCATGTTTGAAATGTACTAACTCGATTTTTCCTCACAGCAGGTCAACTGGTGTGTGGTTGCAACATTACGGTCCCATTGAATACATTTTCGGAGAGAGGGACATGAGTTGCACCACAGGGCAGGCTAGAGGGTGCCGTGCACGATACATTTTCTTTCTTCTGTAAGCATTTCTTTGTGTTTTATACTTTTGGAATTTTAGTTTCTGACGTTGATTATAAAATGACCTATTTTCCTTTTTGAAATGTACTAACTCGATTTTTCCTCACAGCAGGTCAACTGGTGTGTGGTTGCAACATTACGGGCCCATTGAATACATTTTCGGTGAGAGGGACATGAGTAGCACCACAGGGCAGGGTGGAGGGTTTCGTGCACGATACATTTTCTTTCTTCGGTAAGCATTTCTTTGTGTTTTATACTTTTGGAATTTTGGTTTCTGACGTTGATTATAAAATGACCTTTTTCATGTTTGAAATGTACTAACTCGATTTTTCCTCACAGCAGGTCAACTGGTGTGTGGTAGCAACATTACGGTCCCATTGAATACATTTTCGGAGAGAGGGACATGAGTTGCACCACAGGGCAGGGTGGAAGGTTTCGTGCACGATACATTTCCTTTCTTCGGTAAGCATTTCTTTGTGTTTTATACTTTTGGAATTTTGGTTTCCTTCGTTGATTATAAAATGACCTTTTGTCCTTTTTGAAATGTACTAACTCGATTTTTCCTCACAGCAGGTCAACTGGTGTGTGGTTGCAACATTACGGTCCCATTGAATTCATTTTCGGAGAGAGGGACATGAGTTGCACCACAGGGCAGGGTGGAGGGTTTCGTGCACGATACATTTTCTTTCTTCGGTAAGCATTTCTTTGTGTTTTATACTTTTGGAATTTTGGTTTCTGACGTTGATTATAAAATGACCTTTTTCATGTTTGAAATGTACTAACTCGATTTTTCCTCACAGCAGGTCAACTGGTGTGTGGTTGCAACATTACGGTCCCATTGAATACATTTTCGGAGAGAGGGACATGAGTTGCACCACAGGGCAGGGTGGAGGGTTTCGTGCATGATACATTTTCTTTCTTCGGTAAGCATTTCTTTGTGTTTTATACTTTTGGAATTTTGGTTTCTGACGTTGATTATAAAATGACATTTTTCATGTTTGAAATGTACTAACTCGATTTTTCCTCACAGCAGGTCAACTGGTGTGTGGTTGCAACATTACGGTCCCATTGAATACATTTTCGGAGAGAGGGACATGAGTTGCACCACAGGGCAGGGTGGAGGGTTTCGTGCACGATACATTTTCTTTCTTCGGTAAGCATTTCTTTGTGTTTTATACTTTTGGAAATTTGGTTTCTGACGTTGATTACAAAATGACCTTTTTCATGTTTGAAATGTGCTAACTCGATTTTTCCTCACAGCAGGTCAACTGGTGTGTGGTTGCAACATTACGGTCCCATTGAATTCATTTTCGGAGAGAGGGACATGAGTTGCACCACAGGGCCGGGCGGAGGGTTTCGTGCACGATACATTTTCTTTCTTCGGTAAGCATTTCTTTGTGTTTTATACTTTTGGAATTTTGGTTTTTGACGTTGATTACAAAATGACCTTTTTCATGTTTGAAATGTACTAACTCGATTTTTCCTCACAGCAGGTCAACTGGTGTGTGGTTGCAACATTACGGTCCCATTGAATACATTTTCGGAGAGAGGGACATCAGTTGCACCACAGGGCAGGGTTGAGGGTTTCGTGCACGATACATTTTCTTTCTTCGGTAAGCATTTCTTTGTGTTTTATACTTTTGGAATTTTGGTTTCTGACGTTGATTACAAAATGACCTTTTTCATGTTTGAAATGTACTAACTCGATTTTTCCTCACAGCAGGTCAACTGGTATGTGGTTGCAACATTACGGTCCCATTGAATACATTTTCGGAGAGAGGGACATGAGTTGCACCACAGGGCAGGGTGGAGGGTTTCGTGAACGATACATTTTCTTTCTTCGGTAAGCATTTCTTTGTGTTTTATACTTTTGGAATTTTGGTTTCTGAAGTTTATTATAAAATGACCTTTTTCATGTTTGATATGTACTAACTCGATTTTTCCTCACAGCAGGTCAACTGGTGTGTGGTTGCAACATTACGGTCCCATTGAATACATTTTCGGAGAGAGGGACATGAGTTGCACCACAGGGCAGGGTGGAGGGTTTCGTGCACGATACATTTTCTTTCTTCGGTAAGCATTTCTTTGTGTTTTATACTTTTGGAATTTTGGTTTCTGACGTTGATTATAAAATGACCTTTTTTCTTTTTGAAATGTACTAACTCGATTTTTCCTCACAGCAGGTCAACTGGTGTGTGGTTGCAACATTACGGTCCCATTGAATACATTTTCGGAGAGAGGGACATGAGTTGCACCACAGGGCAGGGTGGAGGGTTTCGTGCACGATACATTTTCTATCTTCGGTAAGCATTTCTTTGTGTTTTATACTTTTGGAATTTTGGTTTCTGACGTTGATTATAAAATGACCTTTTTTCCTTTTTGAAATGTACTAACTCGATTTTTCCTCACAGCAGGTCAACTGGTGTGTGGTTGCAACATTACGGTCCCGTTGAATACATTTTCGGAGAGAGGGACATAAGTTGCACAACAGGGCAGGGTGGAGGGTTTCGTGCACGATACATTTTCTTTCTTCGGTAAGCATTTCTTTGTGTTTTATACTTTTGGAATTTTGGTTTCTGATGTTGATTATAAAATGACCTTTTTTCCTTTTTGAATTGTACTACCTCGATTTTTCCTCACAGCAGGTCAACTGGTGTGTGGTTGCAACATTACGGTCCCATTGAATACATTTTCGGAGAGAGGGACATGAGTTGCACCACAGGGCAGGGTGGAGGGTTTCGTGCACGATACATTTTCTTTCTTCGATAAGCATTTCTTTGTGTTCTATACTTTTGGAATTTTGCTTTTTGATGTTGATGTTAAAAGGACCTTTTTTCTTTTTTGAAATGTACTAACTCGATTTTTCCTCACAGCAGGTCAACTGGTGTGTGTTGCAATATTACGGTCCCATTGAGTACATTTTCGGAGAGAGGGACATCAGTTGCACCACAGGGCAGGGTGGAGGGTGCCGTGCACGATACATTTTCTTTCTTCGGTAAGCATTTCTTTGTGTTTTATACTTTTGGAATTTTGCTTTTTGACGCTGATTATAAAATGACCTTTTTGCCTTTTTGAAATGTACTGACTCGATTTTTCCTCACAGCAGGTCAACTGGTGTGTGGTTGCAACATTACGGTCCCATTGAGTACATTTTCGGAGAGAGGGACATCAGTTGCACCACAGGGCAGGGTGGAGGGTGGCGTGCACGATACATTTTTTTTCTTCGGTAAGCATTTCTTTGTGTTTTATACTTTTGGAATTTTGGTTTTTGACGTTGATTACAAAATGACCTATTTCATGTTTGAAATGTACTAACTCGATTTTTCCTCACAGCAGGTCAACTGTTGTGTGGTTGCAACATTACGGTCCCATTGATTTCATTTTCGGAGAGAGGGACATGAGTTGCACCACAGGGCAGGGTGGAGGGTTTCGTGCACGATACATTCTCTTTCTTCAATAAGCATTTCTTTGTGTTTTATACTTTTGGAATTTTGCTTTTTGACGCTGATTATAAAATGACCTTTTTGCCTTTTTGAAATGTACTGACTCGATTTTTCCTCGCAGCAGGTCAACTGGTGTGTGGTTGCAACATTACGGTCCCATTGAATACATTTTCGGAGAGAGGGACATGAGTTGCACCACAGGGCAGGGTGGAGGGTTTCGTGCACGATACATTCTCTTTCTTCAATAAGCATTTCTTTGTGTTTTATACTTTTGGAATTTTGCTTTTTGACGCTGATTATAAAATGACCTTTTTGCCTTTTTGAAATGTACTAACTCGATTTTTCCTCACAGCAGGTCAACTGGTGTGTGGTTGCAACATTACGGTCCCATTGAATACATTTTCGGAGAGAGGGACATGAGTTGCACCACAGGGCAGGGTGGAGGGTTTCGTGCACTATACATTTTCTGTCTTCGGTAAGCATTTCTTTGTGTTTTATACTTTTGGAATTTTGTTTTTTGACGTTGATTACAAAATGACCTTTTTCATGTTTGAAATATACTAACTCGATTTTTCCTCACAGCAGGTCAACTGGTGTGTGGTTGCAACATTACGGTCCCATTGAATACATTTTCGGAGAGAGGGACATCAGTTGCACCACAGGGCAGGGTGGAGGGTTTCGTGCACGATACATTTTCTTTCTTCGGTAAGCATTTCTTTGTGTTTTATACTTTTGGAATTTTGGTTTCTGACGTTGATTATAAAATGACCTTTTTTCCTTTTTGAAAAGTACTAACTCGATTTTTCCTCACAGCAGGTCAACTGGTGTGTGGTTGCAACATTACGGTCCCATTGAATACATTTTCGGAGAGAGGGACATGAGTTGCACCACAGGGCAATGTGGAGGGTTTCGTGCACTATACATTTTCTGTCTTCGGTAAGCATTTCTTTGTGTTTTATACTTTTGGAATTTTGTTTTTTGACGTTGATTACAAAATGACCTTTTTCGTGTTTGAAATGTACTAACTCGATTTTTCCTCACAGCAGGTCAACTGGTGTGTGGTTGCAACATTACGGTCCCATTGAATACATTTTCGGAGAGAGGGACATCAGTTGCACCACAGGGCAGGGTGGGGGGTTTCGTGCACGATACATTTTCTTTCTTCGGTAAGCATTTCTTTGTGTTTTATACTTTTGGAATTTTGGTTTCTGACGTTGATTATAAAATGACCTTTTTCATGTTTGAAATGTACTAACTCGATTTTTCCTCACAGCAGGTCAACTGGTGTGTGGTTGCAACATTACGGTCCCATTGAATACATTTTCGGAGAGAGGGGCATGAGTTGCACCACAGGGCAGGGTAGAGGGTTTCGTGCACGATACATTTTCCTTCTTCGGTAAGCATTTCTTTGTGTTTTATACTTTTGGAATTTTGGTTTCTGACGTTGATTATAAAATGACCTATTTTCCTTTTTGAAATGTACTAACTCGATTTTTCCTCACAGCAGGTCAACTGGTGTGTGGTTGCAACATTACGGTCCCATTGAATACATTTTCGGAGAGAGGGACATGAGTTGCACCACAGGGCAGGGTAGAGGGTGCCGTGCACGATACATTTTCTTTCTTCTGTAAGCATTTCTTTGTGTTTTATACTTTTGGAATTTTGGTTTCTGACGTTGATTATAAAATGACCTATTTTCCTTTTTGAAATGTACTAACTCGATTTTTCCTCACAGCAGGTCAACTGGTGTGTGGTTGCAACATTACGGGCCCATTGAATACATTTTCGGAGAGAGGGACATGAGTAGCACCACAGGGCAGGGTGGAGGGTTTCGTGCACGATACATTTTCTTTCTTCGGTAAGCATTTCTTTGTGTTTTATACTTTTGGAATTTTGGTTTCTGACGTTGATTATAAAATGACCTTTTTCATGTTTGAAATGTACTAACTCGATTTTTCCTCACAGCAGGTCAACTGGTGTGTGGTTGCAACATTACGGTCCCATTGAATACATTTTCGGAGAGAGGGACATGAGTTGCACTACAGGGCAGGGTGGAGGGTTTTGTGCACAATACATTTTCTTTCTTCGGTAAGCATTTCTTTGTGTTTTATACTTTTGGAATTTTGGTTTCTGACGTTGATTATAAAATGACTTTTTTTCATTTTTGAAATGTACTAACTCGATTTTTCCTCACAGCAGGTCAACTGGTGTGTGGTTGCAACATTACGGTCCCATTGAATTCATTTTCGGAGAGAGGGACATGAGTTGCACCACAGGGCAGGGTGGAGGGTTTCGTGCACGATACATTTTCTTTCTTCGGTAAGCATTTCTTTGTGTTTTATACTTTTGGAATTTTGGTTTCCGTCGTTGATTATAAAATGACCTTTTTTCCTTTTTGAAATATACTAACTCGATTTTTCCTCACAGCAGGTCAACTGGTGTGTGGTTGCAACATTACGGTCCCATTGAATACATTTTCGGAGAGAGGGACATGAGTTGCACCACAGGGCAGGGTGGAGGGTTTCGTGCACTATACATTTTCTGTCTTCGGTAAGCATTTCTTTGTGTTTTATACTTTTGGAATTTTGTTTTTTGACGTTGATTACAAAATGACCTTTTTCATGTTTGAAATGTACTAACTCGATTTTTCCTCACAGCAGGTCAACTGGTGTGTGATTGCAACATTACGGTCCCATTGAATACATTTTCGGAGAGAGGGACATCAGTTGCACCACAGGGCAGGGTGGAAGGTGCCGTGCACGATACATTTTCATTCTTCGGTAAGCATTTCTTTGTGTTTTATACTTTTGGAATTTTGGTTTCTGACGTTGATTATAAAATGACCTTTTTTCTTTTTGAAATGTACTAACTCGATTTTTCCTCACAGCAGGTCAACTGGTGTGTGGTTGCAACATTACGGTCCCATTGAATACATTTTCGGAGAGAGGGACATGAGTTGCACCACAGGGCAGGGTGGAGGGTTTCGTGAACGATACATTTTCTTTCTTCGGTAAGCATTTCTTTGTGTTTTATACTTTTGGAATTTTGGTTTTTGACGTTGATTACAAAATGACCTTTTTCATGTTTGAAATGTACTAACTCGATTTTTCCTCACAGCAGGTCAACTGGTGTGTGGTTGCAACATTACGGTCCCATTGAATACATTTTCGGAGAGAGGGACATGAGTTGCACCACAGGGCAGGGTGGAGGGTTTCGTGCACGATACATTTTCTTTCTTCGGTAAGCATTTCTTTGTGTTTTATACTTTTGGAATTTTGGTTTTTGACGTTGATTACAAAATGACCTTTTTCATGTTTGAAATGAACTAACTCGATTTTTCCTCACAGCAGGTCAACTGGTGTGTGGTTGCAACATTACGGTCCCATTGAATACATTTTCGGAGAGAGGGACATGAGTTGCACCACAGGGCAGGGTGGAGGGTTTCGTGCACGATACATTTTCTTTCTTCGGTAAGCATTTCTTTGTGTTTTATACTTTTGGAATTTTGGTTTCTGACGTTGATTATAAAATGACCTTTTTTCCTTTTTGAATTGTACTAACTCGATTTTTCCTCACAGCAGGTCAACTGGTGTGTGGTTGTAATATTACGGTCCCATTGAATACATTTTCGGAGAGAGGGACATGAGTTGCACCACAGGGCAGGGTGGAGGGTTTCGTGCACGATACATTTTCTTTCTTCGATAAGCATTTCTTTGTGTTTTATACCTTTGGAAATTTGGTTTTTGACGTTGATTACAAAATGACCTTTTTCGTGTTTGAAATGTACTAACTCGATTTTTCCTCACAGCAGGTCAACTGGTGTGTGGTTGCAACATTACGGTCCCATTGAATACATTTTCGGAGAGAGGGACATGAGTCGCACCACAGGGCAGGGTGAAGGGTTTCGTGCACGATACATTTTCTTTCTTCGGTAAGCTTTTCTTTGTGATTTATACTTTTGGAATTTTGGTTTTTGTCGTTGATTACAAAATGACCTTTTTCATGTTTGAAATGTACTAACTCGATTTTTCCTCACAGCAGGTCAACTGGTGTGTGGTTGCAACATTACGGTCCCATTGAATACATTTTCGGAGAGAGGGACATGAGTTGCACCACAGGGCAGGGTGGCGGGTGCCGTGCATGATACATTTTCTTTCTTCGGTAAGCATTTCTTTGTGTTTTATACTTTTGGAATTTTGGTTTTTGACGTTGATTACAAAATGACCTTTTTCATGTTTGAAATGTTCTAACTCGATTTTTCCTCACAGCAGGTCAACTGGTGTGTGGTTGCAACATTACGGTCCCATTGAATACATTTATGGAGAGAGGGACATGAATTGCACCACAGGGCAGTGTGGAGGGTTTCGTGCACGATACATTTTCTTTCTTCGGTAAGCATTTCTTTGTGTTTTATACTTTTGGAATTTTGGTTTTTGTCGTTGATTACAAAATGACCTCTTTCATGTTTGAAATGTACTAACTCGATTTTTCCTCACAGCAGGTCAACTGGTGTGTGGTTGCAACATTACGGTCCCATTGAATACATTTTCGGAGAGAGGGACATGAGTTGCACCTCAGGGCAGGGTGGAGGGTTTCGTGCACGATACATTTTCTTTCTTCGGTAAGCATTTCATTGTGTTCTATACTTTTGGAATTTTGTTTTTTGACGTTGATTACAAAATGACCTTTTTCATGTTTGAAATGTACTAACTCGATTTTTCCTCACAGCAGGTCAACTGGTGTGTGGTTGCAACATTACGGTCCCATTGAATACATTTTCGGAGAGAGGGACATGAGTTGCACCACAGGGCAGGGTGGAGGGTTTCGTGCACGATACATTTTCTTTCTTCGGTAAGCATTTCATTGTGTTCTATACTTTTGGAATTTTGGTTTTTGACGTTGATTACAAATTGACCTTTTTCATGTTTGAAATGTACTAACACGATTTTTCCTCACAGCAGGTCAACTGGTGTGTGGTTGCAACATTACGGTCCCATTGAATTCATTTTCGGAGAGAGGGACATGAGTTGCACCACAGGGCAGAGTGGAGGGTTTCGTGCACGATACATTTTCTTTCTTCGGTAAGCATTTCTTTGTGTTTTATACTTTTGGAATTTTGGTTTTTGACGTTGATTACAAAATGACCTTTTTCATGTTTGAAATGTACTAACTCGATTTTTCCTCACAGCAGGTCAACTGGTGTGTGGTTGCAACATTACGGTCCCATTGAATACATTTTCGGAGAGAGGGACATGAGTTGCACGACAGGGCAGGGTGGAGGGTTTCGTGCACGATCCATTTTCTTTCTTCGGTAAGCATTTCATTGTGTTCTATACTTTTGGAATCTTGGTTTTTGACGTTGATTACAAAATGACCTTTTTCATGTTTGAAATGTACTAACTCGATTTTTCCTCACAGCAGGTCAACTGGTGTGTGGTTGCAACATTATGGTCCCATTGAATACATTTTCGGAGAGAGGGACATGAGTTGCACCACAGGGCAGAGTGGAGGGTATCGTGCACCATACATTTTCTTTCTTCGGTAAGCTATTCTTTGTGTTTTATACTTTTGGAATTTTGGTTTTTGACGTTGATTACAAAATGACCTTTTTCATGTTTGAAATGTACTAACTCGATTTTTCCTCACAGCAGGTCAACTGGTGTGTGGTTGCAACATTACGGTCCCATTGAATACATTTTCGGAGAGAGGGACATGAGTTGCACCACAGGGCAGGGTGGCGGGTGCCGTGCATGATACATTTTCTTTCTTCGGTAAGCATTTCTTTGTGTTTTATACTTTTGGAATTTTGGTTTTTGACGTTGATTACAAAATGACCTTTTTCATGTTTGAAATGTTCTAACTCGATTTCTCCTCACAGCAGGTCAACTGGTGTGTGGTTGCAACATTACGGTCCCATTGAATACATTTATGGAGAGAGGGACATGAATTGCACCACAGGGCAGTGTGGAGGGTTTCGTGCACGATACATTTTCTTTCTTCGGTAAGCATTTCTTTGTGTTTTATACTTTTGGAATTTTGGTTTTTGTCGTTGATTACAAAATGACCTTTTTCATGTTTGAAATGTACTAACTCGATTTTTCCTCACAGCAGGTCAACTGGTGTGTGGTTGCAACATTACGGTCCCATTGAATACATTTTCGGAGAGAGGGACATGAGTTGCACGACAGGGCAGGGTGGAGGGTTTCGTGCACGATCCATTTTCTTTCTTCGGTAAGCATTTCATTGTGTTCTATACTTTTGGAATCTTGGTTTTTGACGTTGATTACAAAATGACCTTTTTCATGTTTGAAATGTACTAACTCGATTTTTCCTCACAGCAGGTCAACTGGTGTGTGGTTGCAACATTATGGTCCCATTGAATACATTTTCGGAGAGAGGGACATGAGTTGCACCACAGGGCAGAGTGGAGGGTATCGTGCACCATACATTTTCTTTCTTCGGTAAGCTATTCTTTGTGTTTTATACTTTTGGAATTTTGGTTTTTGACGTTGATTACAAAATGACCTTTTTCATGTTTGAAATGTACTAACTCGATTTTTCCTCACAGCAGGTCAACTGGTGTGTGGTTGCAACATTACGGTCCCATTGAATACATTTTCGGAGAGAGGGACATGAGTTGCACCACAGGGCAGGGTGGCGGGTGCCGTGCATGATACATTTTCTTTCTTCGGTAAGCATTTCTTTGTGTTTTATACTTTTGGAATTTTGGTTTTTGACGTTGATTACAAAATGACCTTTTTCATGTTTGAAATGTTCTAACTCGATTTCTCCTCACAGCAGGTCAACTGGTGTGTGGTTGCAACATTACGGTCCCATTGAATACATTTATGGAGAGAGGGACATGAATTGCACCACAGGGCAGTGTGGAGGGTTTCGTGCACGATACATTTTCTTTCTTCGGTAAGCATTTCTTTGTGTTTTATACTTTTGGAATTTTGGTTTTTGTCGTTGATTACAAAATGACCTTTTTCATGTTTGAAATGTACTAACTCGATGTTTCCTCACAGCAGGTCAACTGGTGTGTGGTTGCAACATTACGGTCCCATTGAATACATTTTCGGAGAGAGGGACATGAGTTGCACCTCAGGGCAGGGTGGAGGGTTTCGTGCACGATACATTTTCTTTCTTCGGTAAGCCTTTCATTGTGTTCTATACTTTTGGAATTTTGGTTTTTGACGTTGATTACAAAATGACCTTTTTCATGTTTGAAATGTACTAACTCGATTTTTCCTCACAGCAGGTCAACTGGTGTGTGGTTGCAACATTACGGTCCCATTGAATACATTTTCGGAGAGAGGGACATGAGTTGCACCACAGGGCAGGGTGGAGGGTTTCGTGCACGATACATTTTCTTTCTTCGGTAAGCATTTCATTGTGTTCTATACTTTTGGAATTTTGGTTTTTGACGTTGATTACAAATTGACCTTTTTCATGTTTGAAATGTACTAACACGATTTTTCCTCACAGCAGGTCAACTGGTGTGTGGTTGCAACATTACGGTCCCATTGAATTCATTTTCGGAGAGAGGGACATGAGTTGCACCACAGGGCAGAGTGGAGGGTTTCGTGCACGATACATTTTCTTTCTTCGGTAAGCATTTCTTTGTGTTTTATACTTTTGGAATTTTGGTTTTTGACGTTGATTACAAAATGACCTTTTTCATGTTTGAAATGTACTAACTCGATTTTTCCTCACAGCAGGTCAACTGGTGTGTGGTTGCAACATTACGGTCCCATTGAATACATTTTCGGAGAGAGGGACATGAGTTGCACGACAGGGCAGGGTGGAGGGTTTCGTGCACGATCCATTTTCTTTCTTCGGTAAGCATTTCATTGTGTTCTATACTTTTGGAATCTTGGTTTTTGACGTTGATTACAAAATGACCTTTTTCATGTTTGAAATGTACTAACTCGATTTTTCCTCACAGCAGGTCAACTGGTGTGTGGTTGCAACATTATGGTCCCATTGAATACATTTTCGGAGAGAGGGACATGAGTTGCACCACATGGCAGGGTGGAGGGTGCCGTGCACGATACATTTTCTTTCTTCGGTAAGCATTTTTTTTTGTTTTATACTTTTGGAATTTTGGTTTCTGACGTTGATTATAAAATGACCTTTTTTCCTTTTTGAAATGTACTAACTCGATTTTTCCTCACAGCAGGTCAACTGGTGTGTAGTTGCAACGTTACGGTCCCATTGAATACATTTTCGGAGAGAGGGACATGAGTTGCACCACAGGGCAGGGTGGAGGGTTTCGTGCACGATACATTTTCTTTCTTCGGTAAGCATTTCTTTGTGTTTTATACTTTTGGAATTTTGGTTTTTGACGTAGATTACAAAATGACCTTTTTCATGTTTGAAATGTACTGACTCGGTTTTTCCTCACAGCAGGTCAACTGGTGTGTGGTTGCAACATTACGGTCCCATTGAATACATTTTCGGAGAGAGGGACATGAGTTGCACTACTGGGCAGGGTGGAGGGTTTCGTGCACGATACATTTTATTTCTTCGGTAAGCATTTGTTTGTGTTTTATACTTTTGGAATTTTGGTTTCTGACGTTGATTATAAAATGTTCTTTTTTCCTTTTTGAAATGTACTAACTCGATTTTTCCTCACAGCAGGTCAACTGGTGTGTGGTTGCAACATTACGGTCCCATTGAATACATTTTCGGAGAGAGGGACATGAGTTGCACCACAGGGCAGGGTGGAGGGTTTCGTGCACGATACACTCTCTTTCTTCGGTAAGCATTTCTTTGTGTTTTATACTTTTGGAATTTTGGTTCCTGACGTTGATTATAAAATGACCTTTTTCATGTTTGAAATGTACTAACTCGATTTTTCCTCACAGCAGGTCAACTGGTGTGTGGTTGCAACATTACGGTCCCATTGAATACATTTTCGGAGAGAGGGACATGAGTTGCACCACAGGGCAGGGTGGAGGGTTTCGTGCACGATACATTTTCTTTCTTCGGTAAGCATTTCTTTGTGTTTTATACTTTTGAAATTTTGGTTTCTGACGTTGATTATAAAATGACCTTTTTTCCTTTTTGAAATGTACTAACTCGATTTTTCCTCACAGCAGGTCAACTGGTGTGTGGTTGCAACATTACGGTCCCATTGAGTACTATTTCGGAGAGAGGGTCATCAGCTGCACCAGAGGGCAGGGTGGAGGGTTTCGTGCACGATACATTTTCTTTCTTCGGTAAGCATTTCATTGTGTTCTATACTTTTGGAATTTTGGTTTTTGACGTTGATTACAAATTGACCTTTTTCATGTTTGAAATGTACTAACACGATTTTTCCTCACAGCAGGTCAACTGGTGTGTGGTTGCAACATTACGGTCCCATTGAATACATTTTCGGAGAGAGGGACATGAGTTGCACCACAGGGCAGAGTGGAGGGTATCGTGCACCATACATTTTCTTTCTTCGGTAAGCTATTCTTTGTGTTTTATACTTTTGGAACTTTGGTTTTTGACGTTGATTACAAAATGACCTTTTTCATGTTTGAAATGTACTAACTCGATTTTTCCTCACAGCAGGTCAACTGGTGTGTGGTTGCAACATTACGGTCCCATTGAATACATTTTCGGAGAGAGGGACATGAGTTGCACGACAGGGCAGGGTGGAGGGTTTCGTGCACGATCCATTTTCTTTCTTCGGTAAGCATTTCATTGTGTTCTATACTTTTGGAATTTTGGTTTTTGACGTTGATTACAAAATGACCTTTTTCATGTTTGAAATGTACTAACTCGATTTTTCCTCACAGCAGGTCAACTGGTGTGTGGTTGCAACATTATGGTCCCATTGAATACATTTTCGGAGAGAGGGGCATGAGTTGCACCACATGGCAGGGTGGAGGGTGCCGTGCACGATACATTTTCTTTCTTCGGTAAGCATTTCTTTGTGTTTTATACTTTTGGAATTTTGGTTTCTGACGTTGATTATAAAATGACCTTTTTTCCTTTTTGAAATGTACTAACTCGATTTTTCCTCACAGCAGGTCAACTGGTGTGTGGTTGCAACGTTACGGTCCCATTGAATACATTTTCGGAGAGAGGGACATGAGTTGCACCACAGGGCAGGTTGGAGGGTTTCGTGCACGATACATTTTCTTTCTTCGGTAAGCATTTCTTTGTGTTTTATACTTTTGGAATTTTGGTTTTTGACGTAGATTACAAAATGACCATTTTCATGTTTGAAATGTACTGACTCGATTTTTCCTCACAGCAGGTCAACTGGTGTGTGGTTGCAACATTACAGTCCCATTGAATACATTTTCGGAGAGAGGGACATGAGTTGCACCACTGGGCAGGGTGGAGGGTTTCATGCACGATACATTTTATTTCTTCGGTAAGAATTTCTTTGTGTTTTATACTTTTGGAATTTTGGTTTCTGACGTTGATTATAAAATGTTCTTTTTTCCTTTTTGAAATGTACCAACTCGATTTTTCCTCACAGCAGGTCAACTGGTGTGTGGTTGCAACATTACGGTCCCATTGAATACATTTTCGGAGAGAGGCACATGAGTTGCACCACAGGGCAGGGTGGAGGGTTTCGTGCACGATACACTTTCTTTCTTCGGTAAGCATTTCTTTGTGTTTTATACTTTTGGAATTTTGGTTCCTGACGTTGATTATAAAATGACCTTTTTCATAATTGAAATGTACTAACTCGATTTTTCCTCACAGCAGGTCAACTGGTGTGTGGTTGCAACATTACGGTCCCATTGAATACATTTTCGGAGAGAGGGACATGAGTTGCACCACAGGGCAGGGTGGAGGGTGCCGTGCACGATACATTTTCTTACTTCGGTAAGCATTTCTTTGTGTTTTATACTTTTGGAATTTTGGTTTCTGACGTTGATTATAAAATGATCTTTTTTCCTTTTTGAAATGTACTAACTCGATTTTTCCTCACAGCAGGTCAACTGGTGTGTGGTTGCAACATTACGGTCCCATTGAATACATTTTCGGAGAGAGGCACATGAGTTGTGCCACAGGGCAGGGTGGAGGGTTTCGTGCACGATACATTTTCTTTCTTCGGTAAGCATTTCTTTGTGTTTTATACTTTTGGAATTTTGTTTTTTGACGTTGATTACAAAATGACCTTTTTCATGTTTGAAATGTACTAACTCGATTTTTCCTCACAGCAGGCAACTGGTGTGTGGTTGCAACATTATGGTCCCATTGAATACATTTTCGGAGAGAGGGACATGAGTTGCACCACAGGGCAGGGTGGAGGGTTTCGTGCACGATACATTTTCTTTCTTCGGTAAGCATTTCTTTGTGTTTTATACTTTTGGAATTTTGGTTTTTGACGTTGATTACAAAATGACCTTTTTCATGTTTGAAATGTACTAACTCGATTTTTCCTCACAGCAGGTCAACTGGTGTGTGGTTGCAACATTACGGTCCCATTGAATACATTTTCGGAGAGAGGGACATGAGTTGCACCACAGGGCAGGGTGGAGGGTTTCGTGCACGATACATTTTCTTTCTTCGGTAAGCATTTCTTTGTGTTTTATACTTTTGAAATTTTGGTTTCTGACGTTGATTATAAAATGACCTTTTTTCCTTTTTGAAATGTACTAACTCGATTTTTCCTCACAGCAGGTCAACTGGTGTGTGGTTGCAACATTACGGTCCCATTGAGTACTATTTCGGAGAGAGGGTCATCAGCTGCACCAGAGGGCAGGTTGGAGGGTGCCGTGCACGATACATTTTCTTTCTTCGGTAAGCATTTCTTTGTGTTTTATACTTTTGGAATTTTGGTTTCTGACGTTGATTATAAAATGACCTTTTTCATGTTTGAAATGTACTAACTCGATTTTTCCTCACAGCAGGTCAACTGGTGTGTGGTTGCAACATTACGGTCCCATTGAATACATTTTTGGAGAGAATGACATGAGTTGCACCACAGGGCAGGGTGGAGGTTTTCGTGCACGATACATTTTCTTTCTTCGGTAAGCATTTCTTTGTGTTTTATACTTTTGAAATTTTGGTTTCTGACGTTGATTATAAAACGACCTTTTTTCCTTTTTGAAATGTACTAACTCGATTTTTCCTCACAGCAGGTCAACTGGTGTGTGGTTGCAACATTACGGTCCCATTGAGTACTATTTCGGAGAGAGGGTCATCAGCTGCACCAGAGGGCAGGGTGGAGGGTTTCGTGCACGATACATTTTCTTTCTTCGGTAAGCATTTCATTGTGTTCTATACTTTTGGAATTTTGGTTTTTGACGTTGATTACAAATTGACCTTTTTCATGTTTGAAATGTACTAACACGATTTTTCCTCACAGCAGGTCAACTGGTGTGTGGTTGCAACATTACGGTCCCATTGAATACATTTTCGGAGAGAGGGACATGAGTTGCACCACAGGGCAGAGTGGAGGGTATCGTGCACCATACATTTTCTTTCTTCGGTAAGCTATTCTTTGTGTTTTATACTTTTGGAATTTTGGTTTTTGACGTTGATTACAAAATGACCTTTTTCATGTTTGAAATGTACTAACTCGATTTTTCCTCATAGCAGGTCAACTGGTGTGTGGTTGCAACATTACGGTCCCATTGAATACATTTTCGGAGAGAGGGACATGAGTTGCACGACAGGGCAGGGTGGAGGGTTTCGTGCACGATCCATTTTCTTTCTTCGGTAAGCATTTCATTGTGTTCTATACTTTTGGAATTTTGGTTTTTGACGTTGATTACAAAATGACCTTTTTCATGTTTGAAATGTACTAACTCGATTTTTCCTCACAGCAGGTCAACTGGTGTGTGGTTGCAACATTATGGTCCCATTGAATACATTTTCGGAGAGAGGGACATGAGTTGCACCACATGGCAGGGTGGAGGGTGCCGTGCACGATACATTTTCTTTCTTCGGTAAGCATTTCTTTGTGTTTTATACTGTTGGAATTTTGGTTTCTGACGTTGATTATAAAATGACCTTTTTTCCTTTTTGTAATGTACTAACTCGATTTTTCCTCACAGCAGGTCAACTGGTGTGTGGTTGCAACATTACGGTCCCATTGAATACATTTTCGGAGAGAGGGACATGAGTTGCACCACAGGGCAGGGTGGAGGGTTTCGTGCACGATACACTTTCTTTCTTCGGTAAGCATTTCTTTGTGTTTTATACTTTTGGAATTTTGGTTCCTGACGTTGATTATAAAATGACCTTTTTCATGTTTGAAATGTACTAACTCGATTTTTCCTCACAGCAGGTCAACTGGTGTGTGGTTGCAACATTACGGTCCCATTGAATACATTTTCGGAGAGAGGGACATCAGTTGCACCACAGGGCAGGGTGGAGGGTTTCGTGCACGATACATTTTCTTTCTTCGGTAAGCATTTCTTTGTGTTTTATACTTTTGGAATTTTGGTTTTTGACGTCGATTACAAAATGACCTTTTTCATGTTTGAAATGTACTAACTCGATTCTTCCTCACAGCAGGTCAACTGGTGTGTGGTTGCAACATTACGGTCCCATTGAATACATTTTCGGAGAGAGGGACATGAGTTGCACCACAGGGCAGGGTGGAGGGTTTCGTGCACGATACATTTTCTTTCTTCGGTAAGCATTTCTTTGTGTTTTATACTTTTGAAATTTTGGTTTCTGACGTTGATTATAAAATGATCTTTTTTCCTTTTTGAAATGTACTAACTCGATTTTTCCTCACAGCAGGTCAACTGGTGTGTGGTTGCAACATTACGGTCCCATTGAGTACTATTTCGGAGAGAGGGTCATCAGCTGCACCAGAGGGCAGGTTGGAGGGTGCCGTGCACGATACATTTTCTTTCTTCGGTAAGCATTTCTTTGTGATTTATACTTTTGGAATTTTGCTTTTTGACGTTGATTATAAAATGAATTTTTTTCCTTTTTGAAATGTACTAACTCGATTTTTCCTCACAGCAGGTCAACTGGTGTGTGGTTGCAACATTACGGTCCCATTGAATACATTTTCGGAGAGAGGGACATGAGTTGCACCACAGGGCAGGGTGGAGGGTTTCGTGCACGATACATTTTCTTTCTGCGGTAAGCATTTCTTTGTGTTTTATACTTTTGGAATTTTGGTTTCTGACGTTGATTATAAAATGACCTTTTTCATGTTTGAAATGTACTAACTCGATTTTTCCTCACAGCAGGTCAACTGGTGTGTGGTTGCAACATTACGGTCCCATTGAATACATTTTCGGAGAGAGGGACATGAGTTGCACCACAGGGCAGGGTGGAGGGTTTCGGGCACGATACGTTTTCTTTCTTCGGTAAGCATTTCATTGTGTTCTATACTTTTGGAATTTTGGTTTTTGACATTGATTACAAAATGACCTTTTTCATGTTTGAAATGTACTAACTCGATTTTTCCTCACAGCAGGTCAACTGGTGTGTGGTTGCAACATTACGGTCCCATTGAATACATTTTCGGAGAGAGGGACATGAGTTGCACCACAGGGCAGGGCGGAGGGTTTCGTGCACGATACATTTTCTTTCTTCGGTAAGCATTTCATTGTGTTCTATACTTTTGGAATTTTGGTTTTTGACGTTGATTACAAATTGACCTTTTTCATGTTTGAAATGTACTAACACGATTTTTCCTCACAGCAGGTCAACTGGTGTGTGGTTGCAACATTACGGTCCCATTGAATACATTTTCGGAGAGAGGGACATGAGTTGCACCACAGGGCAGAGTGGAGGGTTTCGTGCACCATACATTTTCTTTCTTCGGTAAGCATTTCTTTGTGTTTTATACTTTTGGAACTTTGGTTTTTGACGTTGATTACAAAATGACCTTTTTCATGTTTGAAATGTACTGACTCGATTTTTCCTCACAGCAGGTCAACTGGTGTGTGGTTGCAACATTACAGTCCCATTGAATACATTTTCGGAGAGAGGGACATGAGTTGCACCACTGGGCAGGGTGGAGGGTTTCATGCACGATACATTTTATTTCTTCGGTAAGCATTTCTTTGTGTTTTATACTTTTGGAATTTTGGTTTCTGACGTTGATTATAAAATGTTCTTTTTTCCTTTTTGAAATGTACCAACTCGATTTTTCCACACAGCAGGTCAACTGGTGTGTGGTTGCAACATTACGGTCCCATTGAATACATTTTCGGAGAGAGGCACATGAGTTGCACCACAGGGCAGGGTGGAGGGTTTCGTGCACGATACACTTTCTTTCTTCGGTAAGCATTTCTTTGTGTTTTATACTTTTGGAATTTTGGTTCCTGACGTTGATTATAAAATGACCTTTTTCATGTTTGAAATGTACTAACTCGATTTTTCCTCACAGCAGGTCAACTGGTGTGTGGTTGCAACATTACGGTCCCATTGAATACATTTTCGGAGAGAGGGACATGAGTTGCACCACAGGGCAGGGTGGAGGGTGCCGTGCACGATACATTTTCTTACTTCGGTAAGCATTTCTTTGTGTTTTATACTTTTGGAATTTTGGTTTCTAACGTTGATTATAAAATGATCTTTTTTCCTTTTTGAAATGTACTAACTCGATTTTTCCTCACAGCAGGTCAACTGGTGTGTGGTTGCAACATTACGGTCCCATTGAATACATTTTCGGAGAGAGGCACATGAGTTGTACCACAGGGCAGGGTGGAGGGTTTCGTGCACGATACATTTTCTTTCTTCGGTAAGCATTTCTTTGTGTTTTATACTTTTGGAATTTTGTTTTTTGACGTTGATTACAAAATGACCTTTTTCATGTTTGAAATGTACTAACTCGATTTTTCCTCACAGCAGGCAACTGGTGTGTGGTTGCAACATTATGGTCCCATTGAATACATTTTCGGAGAGAGGGACATGAGTTGCACCACAGGGCAGGGTGGAGGGTTTCGTGCACGATACATTTTCTTTCTTCGGTAAGCATTTCTTTGTGTTTTATACTTTTGGAATTTTGGTTTTTGACGTTGATTACAAAATGACCTTTTTCATGTTTGAAATGTACTAACTCGATTTTGCCTCACAGCAGGTCAACTGGTGTGTGGTTGCAACATTACGGTCCCATTGAATACATTTTCGGAGAGAGGGACATGAGTTGCACCACAGGGCAGGGTGGAGGGTTTCGTGCACGATACATTTTCTTTCTTCGGTAAGCATTTCTTTGTGTTTTATACTTTTGAAATTTTGGTTTCTGACGTTGATTATAAAATGACCTTTTTTCCTTTTTGAAATGTACTAACTCGATTTTTCCTCACAGCAGGTCAACTGGTGTGTGGTTGCAACATTACGGTCCCATTGAGTACTATTTCGGAGAGAGGGTCATCAGCTGCACCAGAGGGCAGGTTGGAGGGTGCCGTGCACGATACATTTTCTTTCTTCGGTAAGCATTTCTTTGTGTTTTATACTTTTGGAATTTTGGTTTCTGACGTTGATTATAAAATGACCTTTTTCATGTTTGAAATGTACTAACTCGATTTTTCCTCACAGCAGGTCAACTGGTGTGTTGTTGCAACATTACGGTCCCATTGAATACATTTTCGGAGAGAGGGACATGAGTTGCACCACAGGGCAGGGTGGAGGGTTTCGTGCACGATACATTTTCTTTCTTCGGTAAGCATTTCTTTGTGTTTTATACTTTTGGAATTATGGTTTCTGATGTTGATTATAAAATGACCTTTTTTCCTTTTTGAAATATACTAACTCGATTTTTCCTCACAGCAGGCAACTGGTGTGTGGTTGCAACATTACGGTCCCATTGAATACATTTTCGGAGAGAGGGACATGAGTTGCACCACAGGGCAGGGTGGAGGGTGCCGTGCACGATACATTTTCTTTCTTCGGTAAGCATTTCTTTGTGTTTTATACTTTTGGAATTTTGGTTTCTGACATTGATTATAAAATGACCTTTTTTCCTTTTTGAAATGTACTAACTCGATTTTTCCTCACAGCAGGTCAACTGGTGTGTGGTTGCAACATTACGGTCCCATTGAATACATTTTCGGAGAGAGGGACATGAGTTGCACCACAGGGCAGGGTGGAGGGTGCCGTGCACGATACATTTTCTTACTTCGGTAAGCAGTTCTTTGTGTTTTATACTTTTGGAATTTTGGTTTCTGACGTTGATTATAAAATGATCTTTTTTCTTTTTGAAATGTACTAACTCGATTTTTCCTCACAGCAGGTCAACTGGTGTGTGGTTGCAACGATACGGTCCCATTGAATACATTTTCGGAGAGAGGGACATGAGTTGCACCACAGGGCAGGGTGGAGGGTTTCGTGCACGATACATTTTCTTTCTTCGGTAAGCATTTCTTTGTGTTTTATACTTTTGGAATTTTGGTTTTTGACGTTGATTACAAAATGACCTTTTTCATGTTTGCAATGTACTAACTCGATTTTTCCTCACAGCAGGCAACTGGTGTGTGGTTGCAACACTATGGTCCCATTGAATACATTTTCGGAGAGAGGGACATGAGTTGCACCACAGGGCAGGGTGGAGGGTTTCGTGCACGATACATTTTCCTTCTTCGGTAAGCATTTCTTTGTGTTTTATACTTTTGGAATTTTGGTTTTTGACGTTGATTACAAAATGACCTTTGTCATGTTTGAAATGTACTAACTCGATTTTTCCTCACAGCAGGTCAACTGGTGTGTGGTTGCAACATTACGGTCCCATTGAATACATTTTCGGAGAGAGGGACATGAGTTGCACCACAGGGCAGGGTGGAGGGTTTCGTGCACGATACATTTTCTTTCTTCGGTAAGCATTTCGTTGTGTTTTATACTTTTGAAATTTTGGTTTCTGACGTTGATTATAAAATGACCTTTTTTCCTTTTTGAAATGTACTAACTCGATTTTTCCTCACAGCAGGTCAACTGGTGTGTGGTTGCAACATTACGGTCCCATTGAGTACTATTTCGGAGAGAGGGTCATCAGCTGCACCAGAGGGCAGGTTGGAGGGTGCCGTGCACGATACATTTTCTTTCTTCGGTAAGCATTTCTTTGTGTTTTATACTTTTGGAATTTTGGTTTTTGACGTTGATTACAAAATGACCTTTTTCATGTTTGAAATGTACTAACTCGATTTTTCCTCACAGCAGGTCAACTGGTGTGTGGTTGCAACATTACGGTCCCATTGCATACATTTTCGGAGAGAGGGACATGAGTTGCACCACAGGGCAGGGTGGAGGGTTTCGTGCACGATACATTTTCTTTCTTCGGTAAGCATTTCTTTGTGTTTTATACTTTTGGAATTTTGGTTTCTGACGTTGATTATAAAATGACCTTTTTCATGTTTGAAATGTACTAACTCGATTTTTCCTCACAGCAGGTCAACTGGTGTGTGGTTGCAACATCACGGTCCCATTGAATACATTTTCGGAGAGAGGGACACGAGTTGCACCACAGGGCAGGGTGGAGGGTTTCGTGCACGATACATTTTCTTTCTTCGGTAAGCATCTCTTTGTGTTTTATACTTTTGGAATTTTGGTTTCTGACGTTGATTATAAAATGACCTTTTTTGCTTTTTGAAATGTACTAACTCGGTTTTCCTCACAGCAGGTCAACTGGTGTGTGGTTGCCACATTACGGTCCCATTGAATACATTTTCGGAGAGAGGGACATGAGTTGCACCACAGGGCAGGGTGGAGGGTTTCGTGCACGATACATTTCTTTTCTTCGGTAAGCATTTCTTTGTGTTTTATACTTTTGGAATTTTGGTTTTTGACATTGATTACAAAATGACCTTTTTCATGTTTGAAATGTGCTAACTCGATTTTCCCTCACAGCAGGTCAACTGGTGTGTGGTTGCAACATTACGGTCCCATTGAATACATTTTCGGAGAGAGGGACATCAGTTGCACCACAGGGCAGGGTGGAGGGTGCCGTGCACGATACATTTTCTTTCTTCGGTAAGCATTTCTTTGTGTTTTATACTTTTGGAATTTTGGGTTCTGACGTTGATTATAAAATGACCTTTTTCCCTTTTTGAAATGTACTAACTCGATTTTTCCTCACAGCGGGTCAACTTGTGTGTGGTTGCAACATTACGGTCCCATTGAATACATTTTCGGAGAGAGGGACATGAGTTGCACCACAGGGCAGGGTGGAGAGTTTCGTGCACGTTACATTTTCTTTCTTCGGTAAGCATTTCTTTGTGTTTTATACTTGTGGAATTTTGGTTTTTGACGTTGATTACAAAATGACCTTTTTCATGTTTGAAATGTACTAACTCGATTTTTCCTCACAGCAGGTCAACTGGTGTGTGGTTGCAACATTACGGTCCCATTGAATACATTTTCGGAGAGAGGGACATCAGTTGCACCACAGGGCAGGGTGGAGGGTTTCGTGCACGATACATTTTCTTTCTTCGGTAAGCATTTCTTTGTGTTTTATACTTTTGGAATTTTGGTTTCTGACGTTGATTACAAAATGACCTTTTTCATGTTTGAAATTAACTAACTCGATTTTTCCTCACAGCAGGTCAACTGGTGTGTGGTTGCAACATTACAGTCCCATTGAATACATTTTCGGAGAGAGGGACATGAGTTGCCCCACAGGGCAGGGTGGAGGGTTTCGTGCACGATACATTTTCTTTCTTCGGTAAGCATTTCTTTGTGTTTTATACTTTTGGAATTTTGGTTTCTGACGTTGATTACAAAATGACCTTTTTCATGTTTGAAATTAACTAACTCGATTTTTCCTCACAGCAGGTCAACTGGTGTGTGGTTGCAACATTACGGTCCCATTGAATACATTTTCGGAGAGAGGGACATGAGTTGCTCCACCGGGCAGGGTGGAGGGTTTCGTGCACGATACATTTTCTTTCTTCGGTAAGCATTTCTTTGTGTTTTATACTTTTGGAATTTTGGTTTCTGACGTTGATTATAAAATGACCTTTTTTCCTTTTTGAAATGTACTAACTCGATTTTTCCTCACAGCAGGTCAACTGGTGTGTGGTTGCAACATTACGGTCCCATTGAATACATTTTCGGAGAGAGGGACATGAGTTGCACCACAGGGCAGGGTGGAGGGTTTCGTGCACGATACATTTTCTTTCTTCGGTAAGCATTTCTTTGTGTTTTATACTTTTGGAATTTTGGTTTTTGACGTTGATTACAAAATGACCTTTTTCATGTTTGAAATGTACTAACTCGATTTTTCCTCACAGCAGGTCAACTGGTGTGTGGTTGCAACATTACGGTCCCATTGAATACATTTTCGGAGAGAGGGACATGAGTTGCACCACAGGGCAGGGTGGAGGGTTTCGTGCACGATACATTTTCTTTCTTCGGTAAGCATTTCATTGTGTTCTATACTTTTGGAATTTTGGTTTTTGACGTTGATTACAAAATGACCTTTTTCATGTTTGAAATGTACTGACTCGATTTTTCCTCACAGCAGGTCAACTGGTGTGTGGTTGCAACATTACGGTCCCATTGAATACATTTTCGAAGAGAGGGACATGAGTTGCACCACATGGCAGGGTGGAGGGTGCCGTGCACGATACATTTTCTTTCTTCGGTAAGCATTTCTTTGTGTTTTATACTTCTGGAATTTTGGTTTCTGACGTTGATTATAAAATGACCTTTTTTCCTTTTTGAAATGTACTAACTCGATTTTTCCTCACAGCAGGTCAACTGGTGTGTGGTTGCAACATTACGGTCCCATTGAATACATTTTCGGAGAGAGGGACATGAGTTGCACCACAGGGCAGGGTGGAGGGTTTCGTGCACGATACATTTTCTTTCTTCGGTAAGCATTTCTTTGTGTTTTATACTTTTGGAATTTTGGTTTCTGACGTTGATTACAAAATGACCTTTTTCATGTTTGAAATGTACTAACTCGATTTTTCCTCACAGCAGGTCAACTGGTGTGTGGTTGCAACATTACGGTCCCATTGAATACATTTTCGGAGAGAGGGACATGAATTGCACCACAGGGCAGGGTGGAGGGTTTCGTGCACGATACATTTTCTTTGTTCGGTAAGCATTTCTTTGTGTTTTATACTTTTGGAATTTTGGTTTTTGACGTTGATTACAAAATGACCTTTTTCATGTTTGAAATGTACTGATTCGATTTTTCCTCACAGCAGGTCAACTGGTGTGTGGTTGCAACATTACGGTCCCATTGAATACATTTTCGGAGAGAGGGACATGAGTTGCACCACCGGGCAGGGTGGAGGGTTTCGTGCACGATACATTTTCTTTCTTCGGTAAGCATTTCTTTGTGTTTTATACTTTTGGAATTTTGGTTTCTGACGTTGATTATAAAATGACCTTTTTTCCTTTTTGAAATGTACTAACTCGATTTTTCCTCACAGCAGGTCAACTGGTGTGTGGTTGCAACATTACGGTCCCATTGAGTACTATTTCGGAGAGAGGGTCATCAGCTGCACCAAAGGGCAGGTTGGAGGGTGCCGTGCACGATACATTTTCTTTCTTCGGTAAGCATTTCTTTGTGTTTTATACTTTTGGAATTTTGGTTTTTGACGTTGATTACAAAATGACCTTTTTCATGTTTTAAATGTACTAACTTGATTTTTCCTCACAGCAGGTCAACTGGTGTGTGGTTGCAACATTACGGTCCCATTGAATACATTTTCGGAGAGAGGGACATGAGTTGCACCACAGGGCAGGGTGGAGGGTTTCGTGCACGATACATTTTCTTTCTTCGGTAAGCATTTCTTTGTGTTTTATACTTTTGGAATTTTGTTTTCTGACGTTGATTATAAAATGACCTTTTTCATGTTTGAAATGTACTAACTCGATTTTTCCTCACAGCAGGTCAACTGGTGTGTGGTTGCAACATTACGGTCCCATTGAATACATTTTCGGAGAGAGGGACACGAGTTGCACCACAGGGCAGGGTGGAGGGTTTCGTGCACGATACATTTTCTTTCTTCGGTAAGCATTTCTTTGTGTTTTATACTTTTGGAATTTTGGGTTCTGACGTTGATTATAAAATGACCTTTTTCCCTTTTTGAAATGTACTAACTCGATTTTCCTCACAGCAGGTCAACTGGTGTGTGGTTGCCACATTACGGTCCCATTGAATACATTTTCGGAGAGAGGGACATGAGTTGCACCACAGGGCAGGGTGGAGGGTTTCGTGCACGATACATTTCTTTTCTTCGGTAAGCATTTCTTTGTGTTTTATACTTTTGGAATTTTGGTTTTTGACATTGATTACAAAATGAACTTTTTCATGTTTGAAATGTGCTAACTCGATTTTTCCTCACAGCAGGTCAACTGGTGTGTGGTTGCAACATTACGGTCCCATTGAATACATTTTCGGAGAGAGGGACATCAGTTGCACCACAGGGCAGGGTGGAGGGTGCCGTGCACGATACATTTTCTTTCTTCGGTAAGCATTTCTCTGTGTTTTATACTTTTGGAATTTTGGGTTCTGACGTTGATTATAAAATAACCTTTTTCATGTTTGAAATGTACTAACTCGATTTTTCCTCACAGCGGGTCAACTTGTGTGTGGTTGCAACATTACGGTCCCATTGAATACATTTTCGGAGAGAGGGACATGAGTTGCACCACAGGGCAGGGTGGAGAGTTTCGTGCACGTTACATTTTCTTTCTTCGGTAAGCATTTCTTTGTGTTTTATACTTTTGGAATTTTGGTTTTTGACGTTGATTACAAAATGACCTTTTTCATGTTTGAAATGTACTAACTCGATTTCTCCTCACAGCAGGTCAACTGGTGTGTGGTTGCAACATTACGGTCCCATTGAATACATTTTCGGAGAGAGGGACATCAGTTGCACCACAGGGCAGGGTGGAGGGTTTCGTGCACGATACATTTTCTTTCTTCGGTAAGCATTTCTTTGTGTTTTATACTTTTGGAATTTTGGTTTTTGACGTTGATTACAAAATGACCTTTTTCATGTTTGAAATGTACTGACTCGATTTTTCCTCACAGCAGGTCAACTGGTGTGTGGTTGCAACATTACGGTCCCATTGAATACATTTTCGGAGAGAGGGACATGAGTTGCACCACATGGCAGGGGTGGAGGGTGCCGTGCACGATACATTTTCTTTCTTCGGTAAGCATTTCTTTGTGTTTTATACTTTTGGAATTTTGGTTTCTGACGTTGATTATAAAATGACCTTTTTTCCTTTTTGAAATGTACTAACTCGATTTTTCCTCACAGCAGGTCAACTGGTGTGTGGTTGCAACATTACAGTCCCATTGAATACATTTTCGGAGAGAGGGACATGAGTTGCACCACAGGGCAGGGTGGAGGGTTTCGTGCACGATACATTTTCTTTCTTCGGTAAGCATTTCTTTGTGTTTTATACTTTTGGAATTTTGGTTTCTGACGTTGATTACAAAATGACCTTTTTCATGTTTGAAATGTACTAACTCGATTTTTCCTCACAGCAGGTCAACTGGTGTGTGGTTGCAACATTACGGTCCCATTGAATACATTTTCGGAGAGAGGGACATGAGTTGCACCACCGGGCAGGGTGGAGGGTTTCGTGCAAGATACATTTTCTTTCTTCGGTAAGCATTTCTTTGTGTTTTATACTTTTGGAATTTTGGTTTCTGACGTTGATTATAAAATGACCTTTTTTCCTTTTTGAAATGTACTAACTCGATTTTTCCTCACAGCAGGTCAACTGGTGTGTGGTTGCAACATTACGGTCCCATTGAATACATTTTCGGAGAGAGGGACATGAGTTGCACCACAGGGCAGGGTGGAGGGTTTCGTGCACGATACATTTTCTTTCTTCGGTAAGCATTTCTTTGTGTTTTATACTTTTGGAATTTTGGTTTTTGACGTTGATTACAAAATGACCTTTTTCATGTTTGAAATGTACTAACTCGATTTTTCCTCACAGCAGGTCAACTGGTGTGTGGTTGCAACATTACGGTCCCATTGAATACATTTTCGGAGAGAGGGACGTGAGTTGCACCACAGGGCAGGGTGGAGGGTTTCGTGCACGATACATTTTCTTTCTTCGGTAAGCATTTCATTGTGTTCTATACTTTTGGAATTTTGGTTTTTGACGTTGATTACAAAATGACCTTTTTCATGTTTGAAATGTACTGACTCGATTTTTCCTCACAGCAGGTCAACTGGTGTGTGGTTGCAACATTACGGTCCCATTGAATACATTTTCGGAGAGAGGGACATGAGTTGCACCACCGGGCAGGGTGGAGGGTTTCGTGCACCATACATTTTTTTTCTTCGGTAAGCATTTCGTTGTGTTATATACTTTTGGAATTTTGGTTTCTGACGTTGATTATAAAATGACCTTTTTTCCTTTTTGAAATGTACTAACTCGATTTTTCCTCACAGCAGGTCAACTGGTGTGTGGTTGCAACATTACGGTCCCATTGAGTACTATTTCGGAGAGAGGGTCATCAGCTGCACCAAAGGGCAGGTTGGAGGGTGCCGTGCACGATACATTTTCTTTCTTCGGTAAGCATTTCTTTGTGTTTTATACTTTTGGAATTTTGGTTTTTGACGTTGATTACAAAATGACCTTTTTCATGTTTTAAATGTACTAACTTGATTTTTCCTCACAGCAGGTCAACTGGTGTGTGGTTGCAACATTACGGTCCCATTGAATACATTTTCGGAGAGAGGGACATGAGTTGCACCACAGGGCAGGGTGGAGGGTTTCGTGCACGATACATTTTCTTTCTTCGGTAAGCATTTCTTTGTGTTTTATACTTTTGGAATTTTGGTTTCTGACGTTGATTATAAAATGACCTTTTTCATGTTTGAAATGTACTAACTCGATTTTTCCTCACAGCAGGTCAACTGGTGTGTGGTTGCAACATTACGGTCCCATTGAATACATTTTCGGAGAGAGGGACACGAGTTGCACCACAGGGCAGGGTGGAGGGTTTCGTGCACGATACATTTTCTTTCTTCGGTAAGCATTTCTTTGTGTTTTATACTTTTGGAATTTTGGGTTCTGACGTTGATTATAAAATGACCTTTTTCCCTTTTTGAAATGTACTAACTCGATTTTTCCTCACAGCGGGTCAACTTGTGTGTGGTTGCAACATTGCGGTCCCATTGAATACATTTTCGGAGAGAGGGACATGAGTTGCACCACAGGGCAGGGTGGAGAGTTTCGTGCACAATACATTTTCTTTCTTCGGTAAGCATTTCTTTGTGTTTTATACTTTTTGAATTTTGGTTTTTGCCGTTGACTACAAAATGACCTTTTTCATGTTTGAAATGTACTAACTCGATTTTTCCTCACAGCAGGTCAACTGGTGTGTAGTTGCAACATTACGGTCCCATTGAATACATTTTCGGAGAGAGGGACATCAGTTGCACCACAGGGCAGGGTGGAGGGTGCCGTGCACGATACATTTTCTTTCTTCGGTAAGCATTTCTTTGTGTTTTATACTTTTGGAATTTTGGTTTCTGACGTTGATTATAAAAAGACCTTTTTTCCTTTTTGAAATGTACTAACTCGATTTTTCCTCACAGCAGGTCAACTGGTGTGTGGTTGCAACATTACGGTCCCATTGAATACATTTTCGGAGAGAGGGACATGAGTTGCACCACAGGGCAGGGTGGAGGGTTTCATGCACGATACATTTTCTTTCTTCGGTAAGCATTTCTTTGTGTTTTATACTTTTGGAATTTCGGTTTTTGACGTTGATTACAAAATGACCTTTTTCATGTTTGAAATGTACTAACTCGATTTTTCCTCACAGCAGGTCAACTGGTGTGTGGTTGCAACATTACGGTCCCATTGAATACATTTTCGGAGAGAGGGACATGAGTTGCACCACAGGGCAGGGTGGAGGGTTTCGTGCACGATACATTTTCTTTCTTCGGTAAGCATTTCTTTGTGTTTTATACTTTTGGAATTTTGGTTTTTGACATTGATTACAAAATGACATTTTTCATGTTTGAAATGTACTGACTCGATTTTTCCTCACAGCAGGTCAACTGGTGTGTGGTTGCAACATTACGGTCCCATTGAATACATTTTCGGAGAGAGGGACATGAGTTGCACCACAGGGCAGGGTGGAGGGTTTCATGCACGATACATTTTCTTTCTTCGGTAAGCATTTCTTTGTGTTTTATACTTTTGGAATTTCGGTTTTTGACGTTGATTACAAAATGACCTTTTTCATGTTTGAAATGTACTAACTCGATTTTTCCTCACAGCAGGTCAACTGGTGTGTGGTTGCAACATTACGGTCCCATTGAATACATTTTCGGAGAGAGGGACATGAGTTGCACCACAGGGCAGGGTGGAGGGTTTCATGCACGATACATTTTCTTTCTTCGGTAAGCATTTCTTTGTGTTTTATACTTTTGGAATTTCGGTTTTTGACGTTGATTACAAAATGACCTTTTTCATGTTTGAAATGTACTAACTCGATTTTTCCTCACAGCAGGTCAACTGGTGTGTGGTTGCAACATTACGGTCCCATTGAATACATTTTCGGAGAGAGGGACATGAGTTGCACCACAGGGCAGGGTGGAGGGTTTCGTGCACGATACATTTTCTTTCTTCGGTAAGCATTTCTTTGTGTTTTATACTTTTGGAATTTTGGTTTTTGACATTGATTACAAAATGACATTTTTCATGTTTGAAATGTACTAACTCGATTTTTCCTCACAGCAGGTCAACTGGTGTGTGGTTGCAACATTACGGTCCCATTGAATACATTTTCGGAGAGAGGGACATGAGTTGCACCACAGGGCAGGGTGGAGGGTGCCGTGCACGATACATTTTCTTTCTTCGGTAAACATTTCTTTGTGTTTTATACTTTTGGAATTTTGGTTTCTGACGTTGATTATAAAATGACCTTTTTTCCTTTTTGAAATGTACTAACTCGATTTTTCCTCACAGCAGGTCAACTGGTGTGTGGTTGCAACATTACGGTCCCATTGAATACATTTTCGGAGAGAGGGACATGAGTTGCACCACAGGGCAGGGTGGAGGGTTTCGTGCACGATACATTTTCTTTCTTCGGTAAGCATTTCTTTGTGTTTTATACTTTTGGAATTTTGGTTTTTGACGTTGATTACAAAATGACCTTTTTCATGTTTGAAATGTACTGACTCGATTTTTCCTCACAGCAGGTCAACTGGTGTGTGGTTGCAACATTACGGTCCCATTGAATACATTTTCGGAGAGAGGGACATGAGTTGCACCACAGGGCAGGGTGGAGGGTTTCGTGCACGATACATTTTCTTTCTTCGGTAAGCATTTCATTGTGTTGTATACTTTTGGAATTTTGGTTTTTGACGTTGATTACAAAATGACCTTTTTCATGTTTGAAATGTACTGACTCGATTTTTCCTCACAGCAGGTCAACTGGTGTGTGGTTGCAACATTACGGTCCCATTGAATACATTTTCGGAGAGAGGGACATGAGTTGCACCACATGGCAGGGTGGAGGGTGCCGTGCACGATACATTTTCTTTCTTCGGTAAGCATTTATTTGTGTTTTATATTTCTGGAATTTTGGTTTCTGACGTTGATTATAAAATGACCTTTTTTCCTTTTTGAAATGTACTAACTCGATTTTTCCTCACAGCAGGTCAACTGGTGTGTGGTTGCAACATTACAGTCCCATTGAATACATTTTCGGAGAGAGGGACATGAGTTGCACCACAGGGCAGGGTGGAGGGTTTCGTGCACGATACATTTTCTTTCTTCGGTAAGCATTTCTTTGTGTTTTATACTTTTGGAATTTTGGTTTCTGACGTTGATTACAAAATGACCTTTTTCATGTTTGAAATGTACTAACTCGATTTTTCCTCACAGCAGGTCAACTGGTGTGTGGTTGCAACATTACGGTCCCATTGAATACATTTTCGGAGAGAGGGACATGAGTTGCACCACAGGGCAGGGTGGAGGGTTTCGTGCACGATACATTTTCTTTCTTCGGTAAGCATTTCTTTGTGTTTTATACTTTTGGAATTTTGGTTTTTGACGTTGATTACAAAATGACCTTTTTCATGTTTGAAATGTACTGACTCGATTTTTCCTCACAGCAGGTCAACTGGTGTGTGGTTGCAGCATTACGGTCCCATTGAATACATTTTCGGAGAGAGGGACATGAGTTGCACCACCGGGCAGGGTGGAGGGTTTCGTGCACGATACATTTTCTTTCTTCGGTAAGCATTTCTTTGTGTTCTATACTTTTGGAATTTTGGTTTCTGACGTTGATTATAAAATGACCTTTTTTCCTATTTGAAATGTACTAACTCGATTTTTCCTCACAGCAGGTCAACTGGTGTGTGGTTGCAACATTACGGTCCCATTGAGTACTATTTCGGAGAGAGGGTCATCAGCTGCACCAGAGGGCAGGTTGGAGGGTGCCGTGCACGATACATTTTCTTTCTTCGGTAAGCATTTCTTTGTGTTTTATACTTTTGGAATTTTGGTTTTTGACGTTGATTACAAAATGACCTTTTTCATGTTTGAAATGTACTAACTCGATTTTTCCTCACAGCAGGTCAACTGGTGTGTGGTTGCAACATTACGGTCCCATTGAATACATTTTCGGAGAGAGGGACATGAGTTGCACCACAGGGCAGGGTGGAGGGTTTCGTGCACGATACATTTTCTTTCTTCGGTAAGCATTTCTTTGTGTTTTATACTTTTGGAATTTTGGTTTCTGACGTTGATTATAAAATGATCTTTTTCATGTTTGAAATGTACTAACTCGATTTTTCCTCACAGCAGGTCAACTGGTGTGTGGTTGCAACATTACGGTCCCATTGAATACATTTTCGGAGAGAGGGACACGAGTTGCACCACAGGGCAGGGTGGAGGGTTTCGTGCACGATACATTTTCTTTCTTCGGTAAGCATTTCTTTGTGTTTAATACTTTTGGAATTTTGGTTTCTGACGTTGATTATAAAATGACCTTTTTTGCTTTTTGAAATGTACTAACTCGATTTTTCCTCACAGCAGGTCAACTGGTGTGTGGTTGCAACATTACGGTCCCATTGAATACATTTTCGGAGAGAGGGACATGAGTTGCACCACAGGGCAGGGTGGAGGGTTTCGTGCACGATACATTTCTTTTCTTCGGTAAGCATTTCTTTGTGTTTTATACTATTTGAATTTTGGTTTTTGACATTGATTACAAAATGACCTTTTTCATGTTTGAAATGTACTAACTCGATTTTTCCTCACAGCAGGTCAACTGGTGTGTGGTTGCAACATTACGGTCCCATTGAATACATTTTCGGAGAGAGGGACATCAGTTGCACCACAGGGCAGGGTGGAGCGTGCCGTGCACGATACATTTTCTTTCTTCGGTAAGCATTTCTTTGTGTTTTGTACTTTTGGAATTTTGGGTTCTGACGTTGATTATAAAATGACCTTTTTCCCTTTTTGAAATGTACTAACTCGATTTTTCCTCACAGCGGGTCAACTTGTGTGTGGTTGCAACATTACGGTCCCATTGAATACATTTTCGGAGAGAGGGACATGAGTTGCACCACAGGGCAGGGTGGAGAGTTTCGTGCACGATACATTTTCTTTCTTCGGTAAGCATTTCTTTGTGTTTTATACTTTTGGAATTTTGGTTTTTGACGTTGATTACAAAATGACCTTTGTCATGTTTGAAATGTACTAACTCGATTTTTCCTCACAGCAGGTCAACTGGTGTGTGGTTGCAACATTACGGTCCCATTGAATACATTTTCGGAGAGAGGGACATCAGTTGCACCACAGGGCAGGGTGGAGGGTGCCGTGCACGATACATTTTCTTTCGTCGGTAAGCATTTCTTTGTGTTTTATACTTTTGGAATTTTGGTTTCTGACGTTGATTATAAATAGACCTTTTTTCCTTTTTGAAATGTACTAACTCGATTTTTCCTCACAGCAGGTCAACTGGTGTGTGGTTGCAACATTACGGTCCCATTGAATACATTTTCGGAGAGAGGGACATGAGTTGCACCACAGGGCAGGGTGGAGGGTTTCATGCACGATACATTTCCTTTCTTCGGTAAGCATTTCTTTGTGTTTTATACTTTTGGAATTTTGGTTTTTGACGTTGATCACAAAATGACCTTTTTCATGTTTGAAATGTACTAACTCGATTTTTCCTCACAGCAGGTCAACTGGTGTGTGGTTGCAACATTACGGTCCCATTGAATACATTTTCGGAGAGAGGGACATGAGTTGCACCACAGGGCAGGTTGGAGGGTTTCGTGCACGATACATTTTCTTTCTTCGGTAAGCATTTCTTTGTGTTTTATACTTTTGGAATTTTGGTTTTTGACATTGATTACAAAATGACATTTTTCATGTTTGAAATGTACTAACTCGATTTTTCCTCACAGCAGGTCAACTGGTGTGTGGTTGCAACATTACGGTCCCATTGAATACATTTTCGGAGAGAGGGACATGAGTTGCACCACAGGGCAGGGTGGAGGGTTTCGTGCACGATACATTTTCTTTCTTCGGTAAGCATTTCTTTGTGTTTTATACTTTTGGAATTTTAGTTTTTGACGTTGATTACACAATGACCTTTTTCATGTTTGAAATGTACTAACTCGATTTTTCCTCACAGCAGGTCAACTGGTGTGTGGTTGCAACATTACGGTCCCATTGAATACATTTTCGGAGAGAGGGACATGAGTTGCACTACAGGGCAGGGTGGAGAGTTTCGTGCACGATACATTTTCTTTCTTCGGTAAGCATTTCTTTGTGTTTTATACTTTTGGAATTTTGGTTTTTGACGTTGATTACAAAATGACCTTTTTCATGTTTGAAATGTACTGACTCGATTTTTCCTCACAGCAGGTCAACTGGTGTGTGGTTGCAACATTACGGTCCCATTGAATACATTTTCGGAGAGAGGGACATAAGTTGCACCACATGGCAGGGTGGGGGGTGCCGTGCACGATACATTTTCTTTCTTCGGTAAGCATTTCTTTGTGTTTTATACTTTTGGAATTTTGGTTTCTGACGTTGATTATAAAATGACCTTTTTTCCTTTTTGAAATGTACTAACTCGATTTTTCCTCACAGCAGGTCAACTGGTGTGTGGTTGCAACATTACAGTCCCATTGAATACATTTTCGGAGAGAGGGACATGAGTTGCACCACAGGGCAGGGTGGAGGGTTTCGTGCACGATACATTTTCTTTCTTCGGTAAGCATTTCTTTGTGTTTTATACTTTTGGAATTTTGGTTTCTGACGTTGATTACAAAATGACCTTTTTCATGTTTGAAATGTACTAACTCGATTTTTCCTCACAGCAGGTCAACTGGTGTGTGGTTGCAACATTACGGTCCCATTGAATACATTTTCGGAGAGAGGGACATGAGTTGCACCACAGGGCAGGGTGGAGGGTTTCGTGCACGATACATTTTCTTTCTTCGGTAAGCATTTCTTTGTGTTTTATACTTTTGGAATTTTGGTTTTTGACGTTGATTACAAAATGACCTTTTTCATGTTTGAAATGTACTGACTCGATTTTTCCTCACAGCAGGTCAACTGGTGTGTGGTTGCAACATTACGGTCCCATTTAATACATTTTCGGAGAGAGGGACATGAGTTGCACCACCGGGCAGATTGGAGGGTTTCGTGCACGATACATTTTCTTTCTTCGGTAAGCATTTCTTTGTGTTTTATACTTTTGGAATTTTGGTTTCTGACGTTGATTATAAAATGACCTTTTTTCCTATTTGAAATGTACTAACTCGATTTTTCCTCACAGCAGGTCAACTGGTGTGTGGTTGCAACATTACGGTCCCATTGAATACATTTTCGGAGAGAGGGACATGAGTTGCACCACAGGGCAGGGTGGAGGGTTTCGTGCACGATACATTTTCTTTCTTCGGTAAGCATTTCTTTGTGTTTTATACTTTTGGAATTTTGGTTTTTGACGTTGATTACAAAATGACCTTTTTCATGTTTGAAATGTACTAACTCGATTTTTCCTCACAGCAGGTCAACTGGTGTGTGGTTGCAACATTACGGTCCCATTGAATACATTTTCGGAGAGAGGGACAAAAAACTCGATTTTTCCTCACAGCAGGTCAACTGGTGTGTGGTTGCAACATTACGGTCCCATTGAATACATTTTCGGAGAGAGGGACATGAGTTGCACCACAGGGCAGGGTGGAGGGCTTCGTGCACGATACATTTTCTTTCTTCGGTAAGCATTTCTTTGTGTTTTATACTTTTGGAATTTTGGTTCCTGACGTTGATTACAAAATGACCTTTTTCATGTTTGAAATGTACTAACTCGATTTTTCCTCACAGCAGGTCAACTGGTGTGTGGTTGCAACATTACGGTCCCATTGAATACATTTTCGGAGAGAGGGACATGAGTTGCACCACAGGGCAGGGTGGAGGGTTTCGTGCACGATACATTTTCTTTCTTCGGTAAGCATTTCCTTGTGTTTTATACTTTTGGAATTTTGGTTTTTGACGTTGATTACAAAATGACCTTTTTCATGTTTGAAATGTACTGACTCGATTTTTCCTCACAGCAGGTCAACTGGTGTGTGGTTGCAACATTACGGTCCCATTGAATACATTTTCGGAGAGAGGGACATGAGTTGCACCACATGGCAGGGTGGAGGGTTTCGTGCACGATACATTTTCTTTCTTCGGTAAGCATTTCTTTGTGTTTTATACTTTTGGAATTTTGGTTTCTGACGTTGATTATAAAATGACCTTTTTTCCTTTTTGAAATGTACTAACTCGATTTTTCCTCACAGCAGGTCAACTGGTGTGTGGTTGCAACATTACGGTCCCATTGAATACATTTTCGGAGAGAGGGACATGAGTTGTACCACAGGGCTGGGTGGAGGGTTTCGTGCACGATACATTTTCTTTCTTCGGTAAGCATTTCTTTGTGTTTTATACTTTTGGAATTTTGGTTTCTGACGTTGATTATAAAATGACCTTTTTCATGTTTGAAATGTACTAACTCGATTTTTCCTCACAGCAGGTCAACTGGTGTGTGGTTGCAACATTACGGTCCCATTGAATACATTTTCGGAGAGAGGGACATCAGTTGCACCACAGGGCAGGGTGGAGGGTTTCGTGCACGATACATTTTCCTTCTTCGGTAAGCATTTCTTTGTGTTTTATACTTTTGGAATTTTGGTTTTTGACGTTGATTACAAAATGACCTTTTCCATGTTTGAAATGTACTAACTCGATTTATCCTCACAGCGGGTCAACTGGTGTGTGGTTGCAACATTACGGTCCCATTGAATACATTTTCGGAGAGAGGGACATGAGTTGCACCACAGGGCAGGGTGGAGAGTTTCGTGCAAGATACATTTTCTTTCTTCGGTAAGCATTTCTTTGTGTTTTATACTTTTGGAATTTTGGTTTTTGGCGTTGATTACAAAATGACCTTTTTCATGTTTGAAATGTACTAACTCGATTTTTCCTCACAGCAGGTCAACTGGTGTGTGGTTGCAACATTACGGTCCCATTGAATACATTTTCGGAGAGAGGGACATGAGTTGCACCACAGGGCAGGGTGGAGGGTGGCGTGCACGATACATTTTCTTTGTTCGGTAAGCATTTCTTTGTGTTTTATACTTTTGGAATTTTGGTTTCTGACGTTGATTATAAAAAGACCTTTTTTCCTTTTTGAAATGTACTAACTCGATTTTTCCTCACAGCAGGTCAACTGGTGTGTGGTTGCAACATTACGGTCCCATTGAATACATTTTCGGAGAGAGGGACATGAGTTGCACCACAGGGCAGGGAGGAGGGTTCCATGCACGATACATTTTCTTTCTTCGGTAAGCATTTCTTTGTGTTTTATACTTTTGGAATTTTGGTTTTTGACGTTGATTACAAAATGACCTTTTTCATGTTTGAAATGTACTAACTCGATTTTTCCTCACAGCAGGTCAACTGGTGTGTGGTTGCAACATTACGGTCCCATTGAGTACATTTTCGGAGAGAGGGACATGAGTTGCACCACAGGGCAGGGTGGAGGGTTTCGTGCACGATACATTTTCTTTCTTCGGTAAGCATTTCTTTGTGTTTTATACTTTTGGAATTTTGGTTTTTGACATTGATTACAAAATGACATTTTTCATGTTTGAAATGTACTAACTCGATTTTTCCTCACAGCAGGTCAACTGGTGTGTGGTTGCAACATTACGGTCCCATTGAGTACATTTTCGGAGAGAGGCACATGAGTTGCACCACATGGCAGGGTGGAGGGTGCCGTGCACGATACATTTTCTTTCTTCAGTAAGCATTTCTTTGTGTTTTATACTTTTGGAATTTTGGTTTCTGACGTTGATTATGAAATGACCTTTTCTCTTTTTTGAAATGTACTAACTCGATTTTTCCTCACAGCAGGTCAACTGGTGTGTGGTTGCAACATTACGGTCCCATTGAATACATTTTCGGAGAGAGGGACATGAGTTGCACCGCAGGGCAGGGTGGAGGGTTTCGTGCACGATACATTTTCTTTCTTCGGTGAGCATTTCTTTGTGTTTTATACTTTTGGAATTTTGGTTTTTGACGTTGATTACAAAATGACCTTTTTCATGTTTGAAATGTACTAACTCGATTTTTCCTCACAGCAGGTCAACTGGTGTGTGGTTGCAACATTATGGTCCCATTGAATACATTTTTGCGGAGAGAGGGACATCAGTTGCACCACAGGGCAGGGTGGAGGGTGCCGTGCACGATACATTTTCTTTCTTCGGTAAGCATTTCTTTGTGTTTTATACTTTTGGAATTTTGGTTTCTGACGATGATTATAAATTGAACTTTTTTCCTTTTTGAAATGTACTAACTCAATTTTTCCTCACAGCAGGTCAACTGGTGTGTGGTTGCAACATTACGGTGCCATTGAATACATTTTCGGAGAGCGGGACATGAGTTGCACCACAGGGCAGGGTGGAGGGTTTCATGCACGATACATTTTCTTTCTTCGGTAAGCATTTCTTTGTGTTTTATACTTTTGGAATTTTGGTTTTTGACGTTGGTTACGAAATGACCTTTTTCATGTTTGAAATGTACTGACTCGATTTTTCCTCACAGCAGGTCAACTGGTGTGTGGTTGCAACATTACGGTCCCATTGAATACATTTTCGCAGAGAGGGACATGAGTTGCACCACAGGGCAGGGTGGAGGGTTTCGTGCACGATACATTTTGTTTCTACGGTAAGCATTTCTTTGTGTTTTATACTTTTGGAATTTTGGTTTTTGACGTTGATTACAAAGTGACCTTTTTCATGTTTGAAATGTACTAACTCGATTTTGCCTCACAGCAGGTCAACTGGTGTGTGGTTGCAACATTACGGTCCCATTGAATACATTTTCGGAGAGAGGGACATCAGTTGCACCACAGGGCAGGGTGGAGGGTGCCGTGCACGATAAATTTTCTTTCTTTGGTAAGCATTTCTTTGTGTTTTATACTTTTGGAATTTTGGGTTCTGACGTTGATTATAAAATGACCTTTTTCCCTTTTTGAAATGTACTAACTCGATTTTTCCTCACAGCGGGTCAACTGGTTTGTGGTTGCAACATTACGGTCCCATTGAATACATTTTCGGAGAGAGGGACATGAGTTGCACCACAGGGCAGGGTGGAGAGTTTCGTGCACGATACATTTTCTTTCTTCGGTAAGCATTTCTTTGTGTTTTACACTTTTGGAATTTTGGTTTTTGACGTTGATTACAAAATGACCTTTTTCATGTTTGAAATGTACTAACTCGATTTTTCCTCACAGCAGGTCAACTGGTGTGTGGTTGCAACATTACGGTCCCATTGAATACATTTTCGGAGAGAGGGACATCAGTTGCACCACAGGGCAGGGTGGAGGGTGCCGTGCACGATACATTTTCTTTCTTCGGTAAGCATTTCTTTGTGTTTTATACTTTTGGAATTTTGGTTTCTGACATTGATTATAAAAAGACCTTTTTTCCTTTTTGAAATGTACTAACTCGATTTTTCTTCACAGCAGGTCAACTGGTGTGTGGTTGCAACATTACGGTCCCATTGAATACATTTTCGGAGAGAGGGACATGAGTTGCACCACAGGGCAGGGTGGAGGGTTTCATGCACGATACATTTTCTTTCTTCGGTAAGCATTTCTTTGTGTTTTATACTTTTGGAATTTTGGTTTTTGACATTTATTACAAAATGACATTTTTCATGTTTGAAATGTACTAACTCGATTTTTCCTCACAGCAGGTCAACTGGTGTGTGGTTGCAACATTACGGTCCCATTGAGTACATTTTCGGAGAGAGGGACATGAGTTGCACCACAGTGCAGGGTGGAGGGTGCCGTGCACGATACATTTTCTTTCTTCGGTAAGCATTTCTTTGTGTTTTATACTTTTGGAATTTTGGTTTCTGACGTTGATTATAAAATGACCTTTTTCATGTTTGAAATGTACTGACTCGATTTTTCCTCACAGCAGGTCAACTGGTGTGTGGTTGCAACATTACGGTCCCATTGAATACATTTTCGTAGAGAGGGACATGAGTTGCACCACAGGGCAGGGTGGAGGGTTTCGTGCACGATACATTTTCTTTCTACGGTAAGCATTTCTTTCTGTTTTATACTTTTGGAATTTTGGTTTTTGACGTTGATTACAAAGTGACCTTTTTCATGTTTGAAATGTACTAACTCGATTTTGCCTCACAGCAGGTCAAGTGGTGTGTGGTTGCAACATTATGGTCCCATTGAATACATTTTCAGAGAGAGGGACATGAGTTGCACCACAGGGCAGGGTGGAGGGTTTCGTGCACAATACATTTTCTTTCTTCGGTAAGCATTTCTTTGTGTTTTATACTTTTGGAATTTTGGTTTCTGACGTTGATTATAAAATGACCTTTTTCATGTTTGAAATGTACTAACTCGATTTTTCCTCACAGCAGGTCAACTGGTGTGTGGTTGCAACATTACGGTCCCATTGAATACATTTTCGGAGAGAGGTACATGAGTTGCACCACAGGGCAGGGTGGAGGGTTTCGTGCACGATACATTTTCTTTCTTCGGTAAGCATTTCTTTGTGTTTTATACTTTTGGAATTTTGGATTCTGACGTTGATTATAAAATGACCTTTTTTCCTTTTTGAAATGTACTAACTCGATTTTTCCTCACAGCAGGTCAACTGGTGTGTGGTTGCAACATTACGGTCCCATTGAATACATTTTCGGAGAGAGGGACATCAGTTGCACCACAGGGCAGGGTGGAGGGTGCCGTGCACGAGACATTTTCTTTCTTCGGTAAGCATTTCTTTGTGTTTTATACTTTTGGAATTTTGGTTTTTGACGTTGATTACAAAATGACCTTTTTCATGTTTGAAATGTACTAACTCGATTTTTCCTCACAGCAGGTCAACTGGTGTGTGGTTGCAACATTACCGTCCCATTGAATACATTTTCGGAGAGAGGGACATCAGTTGCACCACAGGGCAGGGTGGAGGGTGCCGTGCACGATACATTTTCTTTCTTCGGTAATCATTTCTTTGTGTTTTATACTTTTGGAATTTTGGTTTCTGACGTTGATTATAAAATGACCTTTTTTCCTTTTTGAAATGTACTAACTCGATTTTTCCTCACAGCGGGTCAACTGGTGTGTGGTTGCAACATTACCGTCCCATTGAATACATTTTCGGAGAGAGGGACATGAGTTGCACCACAGGGCAGGGTGGAGGGTTTCGTGCACGATACATTTTCTTCCTTCGGTAAGCATTTCTTTGTGTTTTATACTTTTGGAATTTTGGTTTTTGACGTTGATTATAAAATGACCTTTTTTCCTTTTTGAAATGTAGTAACTCGATTTTACCTCACAGCAGGTCAACTGGTGTGTGGTTGCAACATTACGGTCCCATTGAATACATTTTCGGAGAGAGGGACATGAGTTGCACCACAGGGCAGGGCGGAGGGTTTCGTGCACGATACATTTTCTTTCTTCGGTAAGCATTTCTTTGTGTTTTATACTTTTGGAATTTTGGTTTTTGACGTTGATTACAAAATGACCTTTTTCATGTTTGAAATGTACTAACTCGATTTTTCCTCACAGCAGGTCAACTGGTGTGTGGTTGCAACATTACGGTCCCATTGAATACATTTTCGGAGAGAGGGACATCAGTTGCACCACAGGACAGCGTGGAGGGTGCCGTGCACGATACATTTTCTTTCTTCGGTAAGCATTTCTTCGTGTTTTATACTTTTGGAATTTTGGTTTCTGAAGCTGATTATAAAATGACCTTTTTTCCTTTTTGAAATGTACTAACTCGATTTTTCCTCACAGCGGGTCAACTGGTGTGTGGTTGCAACATTACGGTCCCATTGAATACATTTTCGGAGAGAGGGACATGAGTTGCACCACAGGGCAGGGTGGAGGGTTTCGTGCACGATACATTTTCTTTCTTCGGTAAGCATTTCTTTGTGTTTTATACTTTTGGAATTTTGGTTTCTGACGTTCGTAATAAAATGACCTTTTTTCCTTTTCGAAATGTACTAACTCGATTTCTCCTCACAGCTGGTCAACTGGTGTGTGGTTGCAACATTACGGTCCCATTGAATACATTTTCGGAGAGAGGGACATGAGTTGCACCACAGGGCAGGGTGGAGGGTTTCGGGCACGATACATTTTCTTTCTTCGGTAAGCATTTCTTTGTGTTTTATACTTTTGGAATTTTGGTTTTTGATGTTGATTACAAAATGACCTTTTTAATGTTTGAAATGTACTAACTCGATTTCTCCTCACAGCAGGTCAACTGGTGTGTGGTAGCAACATTACGGTCCCATTGAATACATTTTCGGAGAGAGGGACATCAGTTGCACCACAGGGCAGGATGGAGGGTGCCGTGCACGATACAATTCTTTTCTTCGGTAAGCATTTCTTTGTGTTTTATACTTTTGGAATTTTGGTTTTTGACATTGATTACAAAATGACCTTTTTCATGTTTGAAATGTACTAACTCGATTTTTCCTCACAGCAGGTCAACTGGTGTGTGGTTGCAACATTACGGTCCCATTGAATACATTTTCGGAGAGAGGGACATGAGTTGCACCACAGTGCAGGCTGGAGGGTTTCGTGCACGATACATTTTCTTTCTTCGGTAAGCATTTCTTTGTGTTTTATACTTTTGGAATTTTGGTTTCTGACGTTGATTATAAAATGACCTTTTACATGTTTGAAATGTACTAATTCGATTTTTCCTCACAGCAGGTCAACTGGTGTGTGGTTGCAACATTACGGTCCCATTGAATACATTTTCGGAGAGAGGGACATGAGTTGCACCACAGGGCAGGGTGGAGGGTTTCGTGCATGATACATTTTCTTTCTTCGGCAAGCATTTCTTTGTGTTTTATGCTTTTGGAATTTGGGTTTCTGACGTTAATTATAAAATGACCTTTTTTCCTTTTTGAAATGTACTAACTCGATTTTTCCTCACAGCAGGTCAACTGGTGTGTGGTTGCAACATTACGGTCCCATTGAATACATTTTCGGAGAGAGGGACATGAGTTGCACCACAGGGCAGGGTGGAGGGTTTCGTGCACGATACATTTTCTTTCTTCGGTAAGCATTTCTTTGTGTTTTATACTTTTGGAATTTTGGTTTTTGACGTTGATTACAAAATGACCTTTTTTCCTTTTTGAAATGTACTAACTCGATTTTTCCTCACAGCAGGTCAACTGGTGTGTGGTTGCAACATTACCGTCCCATTGAATACATTTTCGGAGAGAGGGACATCAGTTGCACCACAGGGCAGGGTGGAGGGTGCCGTGCACGATACATTTTCTTTCTTCGGTAATCATTTCTTTGTGTTTTATACTTTTGGAATTTTGGTTTCTGACGTTGATTATAAAATGACCTTTTTTCCTTTTTGAAATGTACTAACTCGATTTTTCCTCACAGCGGGTCAACTGGTGTGTGGTTGCAACATTACCGTCCCATTGAATACATTTTCGGAGAGAGGGACATGAGTTGCACCACAGGGCAGGGTGGAGGGTTTCGTGCACGATACATTTTCTTCCTTCGGTAAGCATTTCTTTGTGTTTTATACTTTTGGAATTTTGGTATTTGACGTTGATTATAAAATGACCTTTTTTCCTTTTTGAAATGTAGTAACTCGATTTTACCTCACAGCAGGTCAACTGGTGTGTGGTTGCAACATTACGGTCCCATTGAATACATTTTCGGAGAGAGGGACATGAGTTGCACCACAGGGCAGGGCGGAGGGTTTCGTGCACGATACATTTTCTTTCTTCGGTAAGCATTTCTTTGTGTTTTATACTTTTGGAATTTTGGTTTTTGACGTTGATTACAAAATGACCTTTTTCATGTTTGAAATGTACTAACTCGATTTTTCCTCACAGCAGGTCAACTGGTGTGTGGTTGCAACATTACGGTCCCATTGAATACATTTTCGGAGAGAGGGACATCAGTTGCACCACAGGACAGCGTGGATGGTGCCGTGCACGATACATTTTCTTTCTTCGGTAAGCATTTCTTCGTGTTTTATACTTTTGGAATTTTGGTTTCTGAAGCTGATTATAAAATGACCTTCTTTCCTTTTTGAAATGTAGTAACTCGATTTTTCCTCACAGCGGGTCAACTGGTGTGTGGTTGCAACATTACGGTCCCATTGAATACATTTTCGGAGAGAGGGACATGAGTTGCACCACAGGGCAGGGTGGAGGGTTTCGTGCACGATACATTTTCTTTCTTCGGTAAGCATTTCTTTGTGTTTTATACTTTTGGAATTTTGGTTTCTGACGTTGGTAATAAAATGAGCTTTTTTCCTTTTCGAAATGTACTAACTCGATTTCTCCTCACAGCAGGTCAACTGGTGTGTGGTTGCAACATTACGGTCCCATTGAATACATTTTCGGAGAGAGGGACATGAGTTGCACCACAGGGCAGGGTGGAGGGTTTCGTGCACGATACATTTTCTTTCTTCGGTAAGCATTTCTTTGTGTTTTATACTTTTGGAATTTTGGTTTTTGATGTTGATTACAAAATGACCTTTTTCATGTTTGAAATGTACTAACTCGATTTCTCCTCACAGCAGGTCAACTGGTGTGTGGTTGCAACATTACGGTCCCATTGAATACATTTTCGGAGAGAGGGACATCAGTTGCACCACAGGGCAGGGTGGAGGGTGCCGTGCACGATACAATTCTTTTCTTCGGTAAGCATTTCTTTGTGTTTTATACTTTTGGAATTTTGGTTTTTGACATTAATTACAAAATGACCTTTTTCATGTTTGAAATGTACTAACTCGATTTTTCCTCACAGCAGGTCAACTGGTGTGTGGTTGCAACATTACGGTCCCATTGAATACATTTTCGGAGAGAGGGACATGAGTTGCACCACAGGGCAGGGTGGAGGGTTTCGTGCACGATACATTTTCTTTCTTCGGTAAGCATTTCTTTGTGTTTTATACTTTTGGAATTTTGGTTTCTGACGTTGATTATAAAATGACCTTTTTCATGTTTGAAATGTACTAACTCGATTTTTCCTCACAGCAGGTCAACTGGTGTGTGGTTGCAACATTACGGTCCCATTGAATACATTTTCGGAGAGAGGGACATGAGTTGCACCACAGGGCAGGGTGGAGGGTTTCGTGCATGATACATTTTCTTTCTTCGGCAAGCATTTCTTTGTGTTTTATGCTTTTGGAATTTTGGTTTCTGACGTTGATTATAAAATGACCTTTTTTCCTTTTTGAAATGTACTAACTCGATTTTTCCTCACAGCAGGTCAACTGGTGTGTGGTTGCAACATTACGGTCCCATTGAATACATTTTCGGAGAGAGGGACATCAGTTGCACCACAGGGCAGGGTGGAGGGTTTCGTGCACGATACATTTTCTTTCTTCGGTAAGCATTTCTTTGTGTTTTATACTTTTGGAATTTTGGTTTTTGACGTTGATTACAAAATGACCTTTTTTCCTTTTTGAAATGTACTAACTCGATTTTTCCTCACAGCGGGTCAACTGGTGTGTGGTTGCAACATTACGGTCTTATTGAATACATTTTCGGAGAGAGGGACATGAGTTGCACCACAGGGCAGGGTGGAGGGTTTCGTGCACGATACATTTTCTTTCTTCGGTAAGCATTTCTTTGTGTTTTATACTTTTGGAATTTTGGTTTTAGACGTTGATTACAAAATGACCGTTTTTCCTTTTTGAAATGTACTAACTCGATTTTTCCTCACAGCAGGTCAACTGGTGTGTGGTAGCAACATTACGGTCCCATTGAATACATTTTCGGAGGGAGGGACATGAGTTGCACATGAGTTGCACACACCATTTGAGTTGCACAGGGCAGGGTGGAGGGTTTCGTGCACGATACATTTTCTTTCTTCGGTAAGCATTTCTTTGTGTTTAATACTTTTGGAATTTTGGTTTCTGACGTTGATTACAAAATGACCCTTTTCATGTTTGAAATGTACTAACTCGTTTCTTCCTCACAGCATCTCAACTGGTGTGTTGTTGCAACATTACGGTCCCATTGAATACATTTTCGGAGAGAGGGACATGACTTGCACCACAGGGCAGGGTGGAGGGTTTCGTGCACGATACATTTTCTTTCTTCGGTAAGCATTTCTTTGTGTTTTATACTTTTGAATTTTGAATTCTGACGTTGATTATAAAATGACTTTTTTCATGTTTGAAATGTACTAACTCGATTTTTCCTCACAGCAGGTCAACTGGTGTGTGGTTGCAACATTACGGTCCCATTGAATACATTTTCGGAGAGAGGGACATGAGTTGCACCACAGGGCAGGGTGGAGGGTGCCGTGCACGATACATTTTCTTTCTTCGGTAAGCATTTCTTTCTGTTTTATACTTTTGGAATTTTGGTTTCTGACGTTGATTATAAAATGACCTTTTTCATCTTTGAAATGTACTAACTCGATTTTTCCTCACAGCAGGTCAACTGGTGTGTGGTTGCAACATTACGGTCCCATTGAATACATTTTCGGAGAGAGGGACATGAGTTGCACCACAGGGCAGGGTGGAGAGTGCCGTGCACGATACATTTTCTTTCTTCGGTAAGCATTTCTTTGTGTTTTATACTTTTGGAATTTTGGTTTCTGACGTTGATTATAAAATGACCTTTTTCATGTTTGAAATGCACTAACTCGATTTTTCCTCACAGCAGGTCAACTGGTGTGTGGTTGCAACATTACGGTCCCATTGAATACATTTTCGGAGAGAGGGACATGAGTTGCACCACAGGGCAGGGTGGAGGGTGCCGTGCACGATACATTTTCTTTCTTCGGTAAGCATATATTTGTGTTTTATACTTTTGGAATTTTGGTTTCTGACGTTGATTATAAAATGACCTTTTTTATGTTTGAAATGTACTAACTCGATTTTTCCTCACAGCAGGTCAACTGGTGTGTGGTTGCAACATTACGGTCCCATTGAATACATTTTCGGAGGGAGGGACATCAGTTGCACCACAGGGCAGGGTGGAGGGTGCCGTGCACGATACATTTTCTTTCTTCGGTAAGCATTTCTTTGTGTTTTATACTTTTGGAATTTTGGTTTCTGACGTTGATTATAAAATGACCTTTTTTCCTTTTTGAAATGTACTAACTCGATTTTTTCTCACAGCGGCTCAACTGGTGTGTGGTTGCAACATTACGGTCCCATTGAATACATTTTCGGAGAGAGGGACATGAGTTGCACCACAGGGCAGAGTGGAGGGTTTCGTGCACGATACATTTTCTTTCTTCGGTAAGCATTTCTTTGTGTTTTATACTTTTGGAATTTTGGTTTTTGACGTTGATTACAAAATGACCTTTTTCATGTTTGAAATGTACTAACTCGATTTTTTTTCACAGCAGGTCAACTGGTGTGTGGTTGCAACATTACGGTCCCATTGAATACATTTTCGGAGAGAGGGACATCAGTTGCACCACAGGGCAGGGTGGAGGGTGCCGTGCACGATACATTTTCTTTCTTTGGTAAGCATTTCTTTGTGTTTTATACTTTTGGAATTTTGGTTCCTGACGTTGATTATAAAATGACCTTTTTTCCTTTTTGAAATGTACTAACTCGATTTTTCCTCACAGCAGGTCAACTGGTGTGTGGTTGCAACATTACGGTCCCATTGAATACATTTTCGGAGAGAGGGACATGAGTTGCACCACAGGGCAGGGTGGAGGGTTTCGTGCACGATACATTTCCTTTCTTCGGTAAGCATTTCTTTGTGTTTTATACTTTTGGAATTTTGGTTTCTGACGTTGATTATAAAATGACCTTTTTTCCTTTTTGAAATGTACTAACTCAATTTTTCCTCACAGCGGGTCAACTGGTGTGTGGTTGCAACATTACGGTCCCATTGAATACATTTTCGGAGAGAGGGACATGAGTTGCACCACAGGGCAGGGTGGAGGGTTTCGTGCACGATACATTTTCTTTCTTCGGTAAGCATTTCTTTGTGTTTTATACTTTTGGAATTTTGGTTTTTGACGTTGATTACAAAATGACCATTTCTCCTTTTTGAAATGTACTAACTCGATTTTTCCTCACAGCTGGACAACTGGTGTGTGTTTGCAACATTACGGTCCCATTGAATACATTTTCGGAGAGAGGGACATGAGTTGCACCACAGGGCAAGGTGGAGGGTTTCGTGCACGATACATTTTCTTTCTTCGGTAAGCATTTCTTTGTGTTTTATACTTTTGGAATTTTTGTTTTAGACGTTGATTACAAAATGACCGTTTTTCCTTTTTGAAATGTACTAACTCGATTTTTCCTCACAGCAGGTCAACTGGTGTGTGGTAGCAACATTACGGTCCCATTGAATACATTTTCGGAGAGAGGGACATGAGTTGCAGCACAGGGCAGGGTGGAGGGTTTCGTGCACGATACATTTTCTTTCTTCGGTAAGCATTTCTCTGTGTTTTATACTTTTGGAATTTTGGTTTCTGACGTTGATTATAAAAAGACCTTTTTTCCTTTTTGAAATGTACTAATTCGATTTTTCCTCACAGCAGGTCAACTGGTGTGTGGTTGCAACATTACGGTCCCATTGAATACATTTTCGGAGAGAGGGACATGAGTTGCACCACAGGGCAGGGTGGAGGGTTTCGTGCACGATACATTTTCTTTCTTCGGTAAGCATTTCTTTGTGTTTTATACTTTTGGAATTTTGGTTTTTGACGTTGATTACAAAATGAACTTTTTTCCTTTTTGAAATGTACTAACTCGATTTTTCCTGACAGCAGGTCAACTGGTGTGTGGTTGCAACATTACGGTCCCATTGAATACATTTTCGGAGAGAGGGACATGAGTTGCACCACAGGGCAGGGTGGAGGGTTTCGTGCACGATACATTTTCTTTCTTCGGTAAGCATTTCTTTGTGTTTTATACTTTTGGAATTTTGGTTTCTGACGTTGATTATAAAATGACCTTTTTTCCTTTTTGAAATGTACTAACTCGATTTTTCCTCACAGCAGGTCAACTGGTGTGTGGTTGCAACATTACGGTCCCATTGAATACATTTTCGAGGAGAGGGACATGAGTTGCACCACAGGGCAGGGTGGAGGGTTTCGTGCACGGTACATTTTCTTTCTTCGGTAAGCATTTCTTTGTGTTTTATACTTTTGGAATTTTGGTTTTTGACGTTGATTACAAAATGACCTTTTACATGTTTGAAGTGTATTAACTCGATTTTTCCTCACAGCAGGTCAACTGGTGTGTGGTGTCAACATTACGGTCCCATTGAATACATTTTCGGAGAGAGGGACATGAGTTGCACCACAGGGCAGGGTGGAGGGTTTCGTGCACGATACATTTTCTTTCTTCGGTAAGCATTTCTTTGTGTTTTATACTTTTGGAATTTTGGTTTCTGACGTTGATTATAAAATGACCTTTTTTCCTTTTGGAAATGTACTAACTCGATTTTTCCTCACAGCAGGTCAACTGGTGTGTGGTTGCAACATTACGGTCCCATTGAATACATTTTCGGAGAGAGGGACATGAGTTGCACCACAGGGCAGAGTGGAGGGTTTCATGCACGATACATTTTCTTTCTTCGGTAAGCATTTCTTTGTGTTTCATACTTTTGGAATTTTGGTTTCTGACGTTGTTTATAAAATGACCTTTTTCATGTTTGAAATGTACTAACTCGATTTTTCCTCACAGCAGGTCAACTGGTGTGTGGTTGCAACATTACGGTCCCATTGAATACATTTTCGGAGAGAGGGACATGAGTTGCACCACAGGGCAGGGTGGAGGGTTTCGGGCACGATACATTTTCTTTCTTCGGTAAGCATTTCTTTGTGTTTTATACTTTTGGAATTTTGGTTTCTGACGTTGATTATAAAATGACCTTTTTTCCTTTTTGAAATGTACTAACTCGATTTTTCCTCACAGCAGGTCAACTGGTGTGTGGTTGCAACATTACGGTCCCATTGAATACATTTTCGGAGAGAGGGACATGAGTTGCACCACAGGGCAGGGTGGAGGGTTTCGGGCACGATACATTTTCTTTCTTCGGTAAGCATTTCTTTGTGTTTTATACTTTTGGAATTTTGGTTTCTGACGTTGATTATAAAATGACCTTTTTCATGTTTGAAATGTACTAACTCGATTTTTCCTCACAGCAGGTCAACTGGAGTGTGGTTGCGACATTACGGTCCCATTGAATACATTTTCGGAGAGAGGGACATGAGTTGCAGCACAGGGCAGGGTTAGGGGTTTCGTGCACGATACATTTTCTTTCTTCGGTAAGCATTTCTTTGTGTTTTATACTTTTGGAATTTTGGTTTCTGACGTTGATTATAAAAAGACCTTTTTCATGTTTGAAATGTACTAACTCGATTTTTTCTCACAGCAGGTCAACTGGTGTGTGGTTGCAACATTACTTTCCCATTGAATACATTTTCGGAGAGAGGGACATGAGTTGCACCACAGGGCAGAGTGGAGGGTTTCGTGCACGATACATTTTCTTTCTTCGGTAAGCATTTCTTTGTGTTTTATACTTTTGGAATTTTGGTTTCTGACGTTGATTATAAAATGACCTTTTTTCCTTTTTGAAATGTACTAACTCGATTTTTCCTCACAGCAGGTCAACTGGTGTGTGGTTGCAACATTACGGTCCCATTGAATACATTTTCGGAGAGAGGGACATGAGTTGCACCACCGGGCAGGGTGGAGCGTTTCGTGCACGATACATTTTCTTTCTTCGGTAAGCATTTCTTTGTGTTTTATACTTTTATAATTTTGGTTTCTGACGTTGATTACAAAATGACCTATTCCATGTTTGAAATGTACTAACTCGATTTTTCCTCACAGCAGGTCAACTGGTGTGTGGTTGCAACATTACGGTCCCATTGAATACATTTTCGGAGAGAGGGACATGAGTTGCACCACAGGGCAGGGTGGAGGGTTTCGTGCACGATACATTTTCTTTCTTCGGTAAGCATTTCTTTGTGTTTTATACTTTTGGAATTTTGGTTTCTGACGTTGATTATAAAATGACCTTTTTTCCTTTTTGAAATGTAGTAACTCGATTTTTCCTCACAGCAGGTCAACTGGTGTGTGGGTGCAACATTACGGTCCCATTGAATACATTTTCGGAGAGAGGGACATGAGTTGCACCACAGGGCAGGGTGGAGGGTTTCGTGCACAATACATTTTCTTTCTTCGGTAAGCATTTCTTTGTGTTTTATACTTTTGGAATTTTGGTTTCTGACGTTGATTATAAAATGACCTTTTTTCCTTTTTGAAATGTACTAACTCGATTTTTCCTCACAGCGGGACAACTGGTGTGTGGTTGCAACATTACCGTCCCATTGAATACATTTTCGGAGAGAGGGACATGATTTGCACCACAGGGCAGGGTGGAGGGTTTCGTGCACGATACATTTTCTTTCTTCGGTAAGCATTTCTTTGTGTTTTATACTTTTGGAATTTTGGTTTCTGATGTTGATTATAAAATGACCTTTTTCCCTTTTTGAAATCTACTAACTCGATTCTTCCTCACAGCAGGTCAACTGGTGTGTGGTTGCAACATTACGGTCCCATTGAATACATTTTCGGAGGGAGGGACATCAGTTGCACCACAGGGCAGGGTGGAGGGTTTCGGGCACGATACATTTTCTTTTTTCGGTAAGCATTTCTTTGTGTTTTATACTTTTGGAATTTTGGTTTCTGACGTTGATTATAAAATGACCTTTTTCATGTTTGAAATGTACTAACTCGATTTTTCCTCACAGCAGGTCAACTGGAGTGTGGTTGCAACATTACGGTCCCATTGAATACATTTTCGGAGAGAGGGACATGAGTTGCAGCATAGGGCAGGGTGGAGGGTTTCGTGCACGATACATTTTCTTTCTTCGGTAAGCATTTCTTTGTGTTTCATACTTTTGGAATTTTGGTTTCTGACGTTGTTTATAAAATGACCTTTTTCATGTTTGAAATGTACTAACTCGATTTTTCCTCACAGCAGGTCAACTGGTGTGTGGTTGCAACATTACGGTCCCATTGAATACATTTTCGGAGAGAGGGACATGAGTTGCACCACAGGGCAGGGTGGAGGGTTTCGGGCACGATACATTTTCTTTCTTCGGTAAGCATTTCTTTGTGTTTTATACTTTTGGAATTTTGGTTTCTGACGTTGATTATAAAATGACCTTTTTTCCTTTTTGAAATGTACTAACTCGATTTTTCCTCACAGCAGGTCAACTGGTGTGTGGTTGCAACATTACGGTCCCATTGAATACATTTTCGGAGAGAGGGACATGAGTTGCACCACAGGGCAGGGTGGAGGGTTTCGGGCACGATACATTTTATTTCTTCGGTATGCATTTCTTTGTGTTTTATACTTTTGGAATTTTGGTTTCTGACGTTGATTATAAAATGACCTTTTTCATGTTTGAAATGTACTAACTCGATTTTTTCTCACAGCAGGTCAACTGGAGTGTGGTTGCAACATTACGGTCCCATTGAATACATTTTCGGAGAGAGGGACATGAGTTGCAGCACAGGGCAGGGTGGAGGGTTTCGTGCATGATACATTTTCTTTCTTCGGTAAGCATTTCTTTGTGTTTTATACTTTTGGAATTTTGGTTTCTGACGTTGATTATAAAAAGACCTTTTTCATGTTTGAAATGTACTAACTCGATTTTTCCTCACAGCAGGTCAACTGGTGTGTGGTTGCAACATTACGGTCCCATTGAATACATTTTCGGAGAGAGGGACATGAGTTGCACCACAGGGCAGGGTGGAGGGTTTCGTGCACGATACATTTTCTTTCTTCGGTAAGCATTTCTTTGTGTTTTATACTTTTGGAATTTTGGTTTCTGACGTTGATTATAAAATGACCTTTTTTCCTTTTTGAAATGTACTAACTCGATTTTTCCTCACAGCAGGTCAACTGGTGTGTGGTTGCAACATTACAGTCCCATTGAATACATTTTCGGAGAGAGGGACATGAGTTGCACCACAGGGCAGGGTGGAGGGTTTCGTGCACGATACATTTTCTTTCTTCGGTAAGCATTTCTTTGTGTTTTATACTTTTGGAATTTTGGTTTCTGACGTTGATTATAAAATGACCTTTTTTCCTTTTTGAAATGTACTAACTCGATTTTTCCTCACAGCGGGTCAACTGGTGTGTGGTTGCAACATTACCGTCCCATTGAATACATTTTCGGAGAGAGGGACATGAGTTGCACCACAGGGCAGGGTGGAGGGTTTCGTGCACGATACATTTTCTTTCTTCGGTAAGCATTTCTTTGTGTTTTATACTTTTGGAATTTTGGTTTCTGACGTTGATTATAAAATGACCTTTTTTCCTTTTTGAAATCTACTAACTCGATTTTTCCTCACAGCAGGTCAACTGGTGTGTGGTTGCAACATTACGGTCCCATTGAATACATTTTCGGAGCGAGGGACATCAGTTGCACCACAGGGCAGGGTGGAGGGTTTCGGGCACGACACATTTTCTTTCTTCGGTAAGCATTTCTTTGTGTTTTATACTTTTCGAATTTTGGTTTCTGACGTTGATTATAAAATGACCTTTTTCATGTTTGAAATGTACTAACTCGATTTTTCCTCACAGCAGGTCAACTGGAGTGTGGTTGCAACATTACGGTCCCATTGAATACATTTTCGGAGAGAGGGACATGAGTTGCAGCACAGGGCAGGGTGGAGGGTTTCGTGCACGATACATTTTCTTTCTTCGGTAAGCATTTCTTTGTGTTTTATACTTTTGGAATTTTGGTTTCTGACGTTGATTATAAAAAGACCTTTTTCATGTTTGAAATGTACTAACTCGATTTTCCCTCACAGCAGGTCAACTGGTGTGTGGTTGCAACATTACGGTCCCATTGAATACATTTTCAGAGAGAGGGACATGAGTTGCACCACAGGGCAGGGTGGAGGGTTTCGGGCACGATACATTTTCTTTCTTCGGTAAGCATTTCTTTGTGTTTTATACTTTTGGAATTTTGGTTACTGACGTTGATTATAAAATGACCTTTTTCATGTTTGAAATGTACTAACTCGATTTTTCCTCACAGCAGGTCAACTGGTGTGTGGTTGCAACATTACGGTCCCATTGAATACATTTTCGGAGAGAGGGACATGAGCTGCACCACAGGGCAAGGTGGAGGGTTTCGTGCACGATACATTTTCTTTCTTCGGTAAGCATTTCTTTGTGTTTTATACTTTTGGAATTTTGGTTTTAGACGTTGATTACAAAATGACCTTTTTTCCTTTTTGAAATGTACTAACTCGATTTTTCCTCACAGCAGGTCCACTGGTGTGTGGTTGCAACATTACGGTCCCAGTGAATACATTTTCGGAGAGAGGGACATGAGTTGCGCCACAGGGCAGGGTGGAGGGTTTCGTGCACGATACATTTTCTTTTTTCGGTAAGCATTTCTTTGTGTTTTATACTTTTGGAATTTTGATTTCTGACGTTGATTATAAAATGACCTTTTTTCCTTTTTGAAATGTACTAACTCGATTTTTCCTCATAGCAGGTCAACTGGTGTGTGGTTGCAACATTACGGTCCCATTGAATACATTTTCGGAGAGAGGGACATGAGTTGCACCACAGGGCAGGGTGGAGGGTTTCATGCACGATACATTTTCTTTCTTCGGTAAGCATTTCTTTGTGTTTTATACTTTTGGAATTTTGGTTTCTGACGTTGATTATAAAATGACCTTTTTTCCTTTTTGAAATGTACTAACTCGATTTTTCCAAACAGCAGGTCAACTGGTGTGTGGTTGCAACATTACGGTCCCATTGAATACATTTTCGGAGAGAGGGACATGAGTTGCACCACAGGGCAGGGTGGAGGGTTTCGTGCACGATACATTTTCTTTCTTCGGTAAGCATTTCTTTGTGTTTTATACTTTTGGAATTTTGGTTTTTGACGTTGATTACAAAATGAACTTTTTTCCTTTTTGAAATGTACTAACTCGATTTTTCCTGACAGCAGGTCAACTGGTGTGTGGTTGCAACATTACGGTCCCATTGAATACATTTTCGGAGAGAGGGACATGAGTTGCACCACAGGGCAGGGTGGAGGGTTTCGTGCACGATACATTTTCTTTCTTCGGTAAGCATTTCTTTGTGTTTTATACTTTTGGAATTTTGGTTTCTGACGTTGATTATAAAATGACCTTTTTTCCTTTTTGAAATGTACTAACTCGATTTTTCCTCACAGCGGGTCAACTGGTGTGTGGTTGCAACATTACGGTCCCATTGAATACATTTTCGGAGAGAGGGACATGAGTTGCACCACAGGGCAGGGTGGAGGGTTTCGTGCACGATACATTTTCTTTCTTCGGTAAACATTTCTTTGTGTTTTATACTTTTGGAATTTTGGTTTTTGACGTTGATTAGAAAATGACCATTTTTCCTTTTTGAAATGTACTAACTCGATTTTTCCTCACAGCTGGACAACTGGTGTGTGGTTGCAACATTACGGTCCCATTGAATACATTTTCGGAGAGAGGGACATGAGCTGCACCACAGGGCAAGGTGGAGGGTTTCGTGCACGATACATTTTCTTTCTTCGGTAAGCATTTCTTTGTGTTTTATACTTTTGGAATTTTGGTTTTAGACGTTGATTACAAAATGACCTTTTTTCCTTTTTGAAATGTACTAACTCGATTTTTCCTCACAGCAGGTCCACTGGTGTGTGGTTGCAACATTACGGTCCCAGTGAATACATTTTCGGAGAGAGGGACATGAGTTGCGCCACAGGGCAGGGTGGAGGGTTTCGTGCACGATACATTTTCTTTTTTCGGTAAGCATTTCTTTGTGTTTTATACTTTTGGAATTTTGATTTCTGACGTTGATTATAAAATGACCTTTTTTCCTTTTTGAAATGTACTAACTCGATTTTTCCTCATAGCAGGTCAACTGGTGTGTGGTTGCAACATTACGGTCCCATTGAATACATTTTCGGAGAGAGGGACATGAGTTGCACCACAGGGCAGGGTGGAGGGTTTCATGCACGATACATTTTCTTTCTTCGGTAAGCATTTCTTTGTGTTTTATACTTTTGGAATTTTGGTTTCTGACGTTGATTATAAAATGACCTTTTTTCCTTTTTGAAATGTACTAACTCGATTTTTCCAAACAGCAGGTCAACTGGTGTGTGGTTGCAACATTACGGTCCCATTGAATACATTTTCGGAGAGAGGGACATGAGTTGCACCACAGGGCAGGGTGGAGGGTTTCGTGCACGATACATTTTCTTTCTTCGGTAAGCATTTCTTTGTGTTTTATACTTTTGGAATTTTGGTTTTTGACGTTGATTACAAAATGAACTTTTTTCCTTTTTGAAATGTACTAACTCGATTTTTCCTGACAGCAGGTCAACTGGTGTGTGGTTGCAACATTACGGTCCCATTGAATACATTTTCGGAGAGAGGGACATGAGTTGCACCACAGGGCAGGGTGGAGGGTTTCGTGCACGATACATTTTCTTTCTTCGGTAAGCATTTCTTTGTGTTTCATACTTTTGGAATTTTGGTTTCTGACGTTGTTTATAAAATGACCTTTTTCATGTTTGAAATGTACTAACTCGATTTTTCCTCACAGCAGGTCAACTGGTGCGTGGTTGCAACATTACGGTCCCATTGAATAGATTTTCGGAGAGAGGGACATGAGTTGCACCACAGGGCAGGGTGGAGGGTTTCGGGCACGATACATTTTCTTTCTTCGGTAAGCATTTCTTTGTGTTTTATACTTTTGGAATTCTGGTTTCTGACGTTGATTATAAAACGTCCTTTTTCATGTTTGAAATGTACTAACTCGATTTTTCCTCACAGCAGGTCAACTGGTGTGTGGTTGCAACATTACGGTCCCATTGAATACATTTTCGGAGAGTGGGACATGAGTTGCACCACAGGGCAGGGTGGAGGGTTTCGTGCACGATACATTTTCTTTCTTCGGTAAGCATTTCTTTGTGTTTTATACTTTTGGAATTTTGGTTTCTGACGTTGATTATAAAATGACCTTTTTTCCTTTTTGAAATGTACTAACTCGATTTTTCCTCACAGCAGGTCAACTGATGTGTGGTTGCAACATTACGGTCCCATTGAATACACTTTGGGAGAGAGGGACATCAGTTTTACCACAGGGCAGGGTGGAGGGTGCCGTGCACGATACATTTTCTTTCTTCGGTAAGCATTTCTTTGTGTTTTATACTTTTGGAATTTTGGTTTTTGATGTTGATTACAAAATGACCTTTTTCATGTTTGAAATGTACTAACTCGATCTTTCCTCACAGCAAGTCAACTGGTGTGTGGTTGCAACATTACGGTCCCATTGAATACATTTTCGGAGAGAGGGACATGAGTTGCAGCACAGGGAAGGGTGGAGGGTTTCGTGCACGATACATTTTCTTTCTTCGGTAAGCATTTCTTTGTGTTTTATACTTTTGGAATTTTGGTTTTTGACGTTGATTACAAAATGACATTTTTCATGTTTGAAATGTACTAACTTGTTTTTCCCTCACAGCAGGTCAACTGGTGTGTGGTTGCAACATTACGGTCCCATTGAATACATTTTCGGAGAGAGGGACATGAGTTGCACCACAGGGCAGGGCGGAGGGTTTCGTGCATGATACATTTTCTTTCTTCGGTAAGCATTTCTTTGTGTTTTATACTTTTGGAATTTTGGTTTCTGATGTTGATTATAAAATGACCTTTTTCATGTTTGAAATGTACTAACTCGATTTTTCCTCACAGCAGGTCAACTGGTGTGTGGTTGCAACATTACGGTCCCATTGAATACATTTTCGGAGAGAGGGACATGAGTTGCACCACATGGCAGGGTGGAGGGTTTCGTGCACGATACGTTTTCTTTCTTCGGTAAGCAGTTCTTTGTGTTTTATACTTTTGGAATTTTGGTTTATGACGTTGATTATAAAATGTCCTTTTTTCCTTTTTGAAATGTACAAACTCGATTTTTCCTCACAGCAGGTCAACTGGTGTGTGGTTGCAACATTACGGTCCCATTGAATACATTTTCGGAGAGAGGGACATGAGTTGCACCACAGGGCAGGGTGGAGGGTTTCGTGCACGATACATTTTCTTTCTTCGGTAAGCATTTCTTTGTGTTTTATACTTTTGGAATTTTGGTTTTAAACGTTGATTACAAAATGACCTTTTTTCCTTTTTGAAATGTACTAACTCGATTTTTCCTCACAGCAGGTCAACTGGTGTGTGGTTGCAACATTACGGTCCCATTGAATACATTTTCGGAGAGAGGGACATGAGTTGCACCACAGGGCAGGGTGGAGGGTTTCGTGCACGATACATTTTCTTTCTTCGGTAAGCATTTCTTTCTGTTTTATACTTTTGGAATTTTGGTTTCTGACGTTGATTATAAAATGACCTTTTTTCATTTTTTAAATGTACTAACTCGATTTTTCCTCACAGCAGGTCAACTGGTGTGTGGTTGCAACATTACGGTCCCATTGAATACATTTTCGGAGAGAGGGACATGAGTTGCACCACAGGGCAGGGTGGAGGGTTTCGTGCACGATACATTTTCTTTCTTCGGTAAGCATTTCTTTGTGTTTTATACTTTTGGAATTTTGGTTTCTGACGTTGATTATAAAATGACCTATTTTCCTTTTTGAAATGTACTAACTCGATTTTTCCTCACAGCAGGTCAACTGGTGTGTGGTTGCAACATTACGGTCCCATTGAATACATTTTCGGAGAGAGGGACATGAGTTGCACCACAGGGCAGGGTGGAGGGTTTCGTGCACGATACATTTTCTTTCTTCGGTAAGCATTTCTTTGTGTTTTATACTTTTATAATTTTGGTTTCTGACGTTGATTACAAAATGACCTATTCCATGTTTGAAATGTACTAACTCGATTTTTCCTCACAGCAGGTCAACTGGTGTGTGGTTGCAACATTACGGTCCCATTGAATACATTTTCGGAGAGAGGGACATGAGTTGCACCACAGGGCAGGGTGGAGGGTTTCGTGCACGATACATTTTCTTTCTTCGGTAAGCATTTCTTTGTGTTTTATACTTTTGGAATTTTGGTTTCTGACGTTGATTATAAAATGACCTTTTTTCCTTTTTGAAATGTAGTAACTCGATTTTTCCTCACAGCAGGTCAACTGGTGTGTGGGTGCAACATTACGGTCCCATTGAATACATTTTCGGAGAGAGGGACATGAGTTGCACCACAGGGCAGGGTGGAGGGTTTCGTGCACAATACATTTTCTTTCTTCGGTAAGCATTTCTTTGTGTTTTATACTTTTGGAATTTTGGTTTCTGACGTTGATTATAAAATGACCTTTTTCATGTTTGAAATGTACTAACTCGATTTTTCCTCACAGCAGGTCAACTGGTGTGTGGTTGCAACATTACGGTCCCATTGAATACATTTTCGGAGAGAGGGACATGAGCTGCACCACAGGGCAGGGTGGAGTGTTTCGTGCACGATACATTTTCTTTCTTCGGTAAGCAGTTCTTTGTGTTTTATACTTTTTGAATTTTGGTTTCTGACGTTGATTATAAAATGACCTTTTTTTCCTTTTTGAAATGTACTAACTCGATTTTTCCTCACAGCAGGTCAACTGGTGTGTGGTTGCAACATTACGGTCCCATTGAATACATTTTCGGAGAGAGGGACATGAGTTGCACCACAGGGCAGGGTGGAGGGTTTCGTGCACGATGCATTTTCTTTCTTCGGTAAGCATTTCTTTGTGTTTTATACTTTTGGAATTTTGGTTTTTGACGTTGATTACAAAATGACCTTTTTCATGTTTGAAATGTACTAACTCGATTTTTCCTCACAGCAGGTCAACTGGTGTGTGGTTGCAACATTACGGTCCCATTGAATACATTTTCGGAGAGAGGGACATGAGTTGCACCACAGGGCAGGGTGGAGGGTGCCGTGCACGATACATTTTCTTTCTTCGGTAAGCATTTCATTGTGTTTTATACTTTTGGAATTTTGGTTTCTGACGTTGATTATAAAATGACCTTTTTTCCTTTTTGAAATGTACTAACTCGACTTTTCCTCACAGCAGGACAACTGGTGTGTGGTTGCAACATTACGGTCCCATTGAATACATTTTCGGAGAGAGGGACATGAGTTGCAGCACAGGGAAGGGTGGAGGGTTTCGTGCACGATACATTTTCTTTCTTCGGTAAGCATTTCTTTGTGTTTTATACTTTTGGAATTTTGGTTTTTGACGTTGATTACAAAATGACCTTTTTCATGTTTGAAATGTACTAACTCGATTTTCCCTCACAGCAGGTCAACTGGTGTGTGGTTGCAACATTACGGTCCCATTGAATACATTTTCGGAGAGAGGGACATGAGTTGCACCACAGGGCAGGGCGGAGGGTTTCGTGCACGATACATTTTCTTTCTTCGGTAAGCATTTCTTTGTGTTTTATACTTTTGGAATTTTGGTTTCTGATGTTGATTATAAAATGACCTTTTTCATGTTTGAAATGTACTAACTCGATTTTTCCTCACAGCAGGTCAACTGGTGTGTGGTTGCAACATTACGGTCCCATTGAATACATTTTCGGAGAGAGGGACATGAGTTGCACCACATGGCAGGGTGGAGGGTTTCGTGCACGATACGTTTTCTTTCTTCGGTAAGCAGTTCTTTGTGTTTTATACTTTTGGAATTTTGGTTTCTGACGTTGATTATAAAATGACCTTTTTTCCTTTTTGAAATGTACAAACTCGATTTTTCCTCACAGCAGGTCAACTGGTGTGTGGTTGCAACATTTCGGTCCCATTGAATACATTTTCGGAGAGAGGGACATCAGTTGCACCACAGGGCAGGGTGGAGGGTTTCGTGCACGATACATTTTCTTTCTTCGGTAAGCATTTCTTTGTGTTTTATACTTTTGGAATTTTGGTTTTTGACGCTGATTACAAAATGACCTTTTTCATGTTTGAAATGTACTAACTCGATTTATCCTCACAGCAGGTCTACTGGTGTGTGGTTGCAACATTACGGTATCATTGAATACATTTTCGGAGAGAGGGACATGAGTTGCACCACAGGGCAGGGTGGAGGGTTTCGTGCACGATACATTTTCTTTCTTCGGTAAGCATTTCTTTGTGTTGTATACTTTTGGAATTTTGGTTTTTGACGTTGATTACAAAATGACCTTTTTCATGTTTGAAATGTACTATCTCGATTTTTCCTCACAGCAGGTCAACTGGTGTGTGGTTGCAACATTACGGTCCCATTGAATACATTTTCGGAGAGAGGGACATGAGTTGCACCACAGGGCAGGGTGGAGGGTTTCGTGCACGATACATTTTCTTTCTTCGGTAAGCATTTCTTTCTGTTTTATACTTTTGGAATTTTGGTTTCTGACGTTGATTATAAAATGACCTTTTTTCATTTTTTAAATGTACTAACTCGATTTTTCCTCACAGCAGGTCAACTGGTGTGTGGTTGCAACATTACGGTCCCATTGAATACATTTTCGGAGAGAGGGACATGAGTTGCACCACAGGGCAGGGTGGAGGGTTTCGTGCACGATACATTTTCTTTCTTCGGTAAGCATTTCTTTGTGTTTTATACTTTTGGAATTTTGGTTTTTGACGTTGATTACAAAATGACCTTTTTTCCTTTTTGAAATGTACTAACTCGATTTTTCCTCACAGCAGGTCAACTGGTGTGTGGTTGCAACATTACGGTCCCATTGAATACATTTTCGGAGAGAGGGACATGAGTTGCACCACAGGGCAGGGTGGAGGGTTTCGTGCACGATACATTTTCTTTCTTCGGTAAGCATTTCTTTCTGTTTTATACTTTTGGAATTTTGGTTTCTGACGTTGATTATAAAATGACCTTTTTTCATTTTTTAAATGTACTAACTCGACTTTTCCTCACAGCAGGTCAACTGGTGTGTGGTTGCAACATTACGGTCCCATTGAATACATTTTCGGAGAGAGGGACATGAGTTGCACCACAGGGCAGGGTGGAGGGTTTCGTGCACGATACATTTTCTTTCTTCGGTAAGCATTTCTTTGTGTTTTATACTTTTGGAATTTTGGTTTCTGACGTTGATTATAAAATGACCTTTTTTCCTTTTTGAAATGTACTAACTCGATTTTTCCTCACAGCAGGTCAACTGGTGTGTGGTTGCAACATTACGGTCCCATTGAATACATTTTCGGAGAGAGGGACATGAGTTGCACCACAGGGCAGGGTGGAGGGTTTCGTGCACGATACATTTTCTTTCTTCGGTAAGCATTTCTTTCTGTTTTATACTTTTGGAATTTTGGTTTTTGACGTTGATTACAAAATGACCTTTTTTCCTTTTTGAAATGTACTAACTCGATTTTTCCTCACAGCAGGTCAACTGGTGTGTGGTTGCAACATTACGGTCCCATTGAATACATTTTCGGAGAGAGGGACATGAGTTGCACCACCGGGCAGGGTGGAGCGTTTCGTGCACGATACATTTTCTTTCTTCGGTAAGCATTTCTTTGTGTTTTATACTTTTATAATTTTGGTTTCTGACGTTGATTACAAAATGACCTATTCCATGTTTGAAATGTACTAACTCGATTTTTCCTCACAGCAGGTCAACTGGTGTGTGGTTGCAACATTACGGTCCCATTGAATACATTTTCGGAGAGAGGGACATGAGTTGCACCACAGGGCAGGGTGGAGGGTTTCGTGCACGATACATTTTCTTTCTTCGGTAAGCATTTCTTTCTGTTTTATACTTTTGGAATTTTGGTTTCTGACGTTGATTATAAAATGACCTTTTTTCATTTTTTAAATGTACTAACTCGACTTTTCCTCACAGCAGGTCAACTGGTGTGTGGTTGCAACATTACGGTCCCATTGAATACATTTTCGGAGAGAGGGACATGAGTTGCACCACAGGGCAGGGTGGAGGGTTTCGTGCACGATACATTTTCTTTCTTCGGTAAGCATTTCTTTGTGTTTTATACTTTTGGAATTTTGGTTTCTGACGTTGATTATAAAATGACCTTTTTTCCTTTTTGAAATGTACTAACTCGATTTTTCCTCACAGCAGGTCAACTGGTGTGTGGTTGCAACATTACGGTCCCATTGAATACATTTTCGGAGAGAGGGACATGAGTTGCACCACAGGGCAGGGTGGAGGGTTTCGTGCACGATACATTTTCTTTCTTCGGTAAGCATTTCTTTGTGTTTTATACTTTTGGAATTTTGGTTTCTGACGTTGATTATAAAATGACCTTTTTTCCTTTTTGAAATGTACTAACTCGATTTTTCCTCACAGCAGGTCAACTGGTGTGTGGTTGCAACATTACGGTCCCATTGAATACATTTTCGGAGAGAGGGACATGAGTTGCACCACCGGGCAGGGTGGAGCGTTTCGTGCACGATACATTTTCTTTCTTCGGTAAGCATTTCTTTGTGTTTTATACTTTTATAATTTTGGTTTCTGACGTTGATTACAAAATGACCTATTCCATGTTTGAAATGTACTAACTCGATTTTTCCTCACAGCAGGTCAACTGGTGTGTGGTTGCAACATTACGGTCCCATTGAATACATTTTCGGAGAGAGGGACATGAGTTGCACCACAGGGCAGGGTGGAGGGTTTCGTGCACGATACATTTTCTTTCTTCGGTAAGCATTTCTTTGTGTTTTATACTTTTGGAATTTTGGTTTCTGACGTTGATTATAAAATGAACTTTTTTCCTTTTTGAAATGTAGTAACTCGATTTTTCCTCACAGCAGGTCAACTGGTGTGTGGGTGCAACATTACGGTCCCATTGAATACATTTTCGGAGAGAGGGACATGAGTTGCACCACAGGGCAGGGTGGAGGGTTTCGTGCACAATACATTTTCTTTCTTCGGTAAGCATTTCTTTGTGTTTTATACTTTTGGAATTTTGGTTTCTGACGTTGATTATAAAATGACCTTTTTCATGTTTGAAATGTACTAACTCGATTTTTCCTCACAGCAGGTCAACTGGTGTGTGGTTGCAACATTACGGTCCCATTGAATACATTTTCGGAGAGAGGGACATGAGTTGCACCACAGGGCAGGGTGGAGTGTTTCGTGCACGATACATTTTCTTTCTTCGGTAAGCAGTTCTTTGTGTTTTATACTTTTTGAATTTTGGTTTCTGACGTTGATTATAAAATGACCTTTTTATCCTTTTTGAAATGTACTAACTCGATTTTTCCTCACAGCAGGTCAACTGGTGTGTGGTTGCAACATTACGGTCCCATTGAATACATTTTCGGAGAGAGGGACATGAGTTGCACCACAGGGCAAGGTGGAATGTTTCGTGCACGATACATTTTCTTTCTTCGGTAAGCATTTCTTTGTGTTTTATACTTTTGGAATTTTGGTTTTTGATGTTGATTACAAAATGACCTTTTTCATGTTTGAAATGTACTAACTCGATTTTTCCTCACAGCAGGTCAACTGGTGTGTGGTTGCAACATTACGGTCCCATTGAATACATTTTCGGAGAGAGGGACATGAGTTGCACCACAGGGCAGGGTGAAGGGTTTCGTGCACGATGCATTTTCTTTCTTCGGTAAGCATTTCTTTGTGTTTTATACTTTTGGAATTTTGGTTTTTGACGTTGATTACAAAATGACCTTTTTTCCTTTTTGAAATGTACTAAATCGATTTTTCCTCACAGCAGGTCAACTGGTGTGTGGTTGCAACATTACGGTCACATTGAATACATTTTCGGAGAGAGGGACATGAGTTGCACCACAGGGCAGGGTGGAGGGTGCCGTGCACGATACATTTTCTTTCTTCGGTAAGCATTTCATTGTGTTTTATACTTTTGGAATTTTGGTTTCTGACGTTGATTATAAAATGACCTTTTTTCCTTTTTGAAATGTACTAACTCGACTTTTCCTCACAGCAGGACAACTGGTGTGTGGTTGCAACATTACGGTCCCATTGAATACATTTTCGGAGAGAGGGACATGAGTTGCACCACAGGGCAAGGTGGAATGTTTCGTGCACGATACATTTTCTTTCTTCGGTAAGCATTTCTTTGTGTTTTATACATTTGGAATTTTGGTTTTTGATGTTGATTACAAAATGACCTTTTTCATGTTTGAAATGTACTAACTCGATTATTCCTCACAGCAGGTCAACTGGTGTGTGGTTGCAACATTACGGTCCCATTGAATACATTTTCGGAGAGAGGGACATGAGTTGCACCACAGGGCAGGGTGGAGAGTTTCGTGCACGATACATTTTCTTTCTTCGGTAAGCATTTCTTTGTGTTTTATACTTTTGGAATTTTGGTTTCTGACGTTGATTATAAAATGACCTTTTCTCCTTTTCGAAATGTACTAACTCGATTTTTCCTCACAGCAGGTCAACTGGTGTGTGGTTGCAACATTACGGTCCCATTGAATACATTTTCGGAGAGAGGGACATGAGTTGCACCACAGGGCAAGGTGGAGGGTTTCGTGCACGATACATTTTCTTTCTTCGGTAAGCATTTCTTTGTGTTTTATACTTTTGGAATTTTGGTTTCTGACGTTGATTATAAAATGACCTTTTTCATGTTTGAAATGTACTAACTCGATTTTTCCTCACAGCAGGTCAACTGGTGTGTGGTTGCAACATTACGGTCCCATTGAATACATTTTCGGAGAGAGGGACATGAGTTGCACCACAGGGCAGGGTGGAGTGTTTCGTGCACGATACCTTTTCTTTCTTCGGTAAGCAGTTCTTTGTGTTTTATACTTTTTGAATTTTGGTTTCTGACGTTGATTATAATATGACCTTTTTTTGCTTTTTGAAATGTACTAACTCGATTTTTCCTCACAGCAGGTCAACTGGTGTGTGGTTGCAACATTACGGTCCCATTGAATACATTTTCGGAGAGAGGGACATGAGTTGCACCACAGGGCAGGGTGGAGGGTTTCGTGCACGATGCATTCTCTTTCTTCGGTAAGCATTTCTTTGTGTTTTATACTTTTGGAATTTTGGTTTTTGACGTTGATTACAAAATGACCTTTTTTCCTTTTTGAAATGTACTAAATCGATTTTTCCTCACAGCAGGTCAACTGGTGTGTGGTTGCAACATTACGGTCACATTGAATACATTTTCGGAGAGAGGGACATGAGTTGCACCACAGGGCAGGGTGGAGGGTGCCTTGCACGATACATTTTCTTTCTTCCGTAAGCATTTCATTGTGTTTTATACTTTTGGAATTTTGGTTTCTGACGTTGATTATAAAATGACCTTTTTTCCTTTTTGAAATGTACTAACTCGACTTTTCCTCACAGCAGGACAACTGGTGTGTGGTTGCAACATTACGGTCCCATTGAATACATTTTCGGAGAGAGGGACATGAGTTGCACCACAGGGCAAGGTGGAGGGTTTCGTGCACGATACATTTTCTTTCTTCGGTAAGCATTTCTTTGTGTTTTATACTTTTGGAATTTTGGTTTTTGACGTTGATTATAAAATGACCTTTTTCCTTTTTGAAATGTACTAACTCGATTTTTCCTCACAGCAGGTCAACTGGTGTATGGTTGCAACATTACGGTCCCATTGAATACATTTTCGGAGAGAGGGACATGAGTTGCACCACAGGGCAGGGTGGAGGGTTTCGTGCACGATACATTTTCTTTCTTCGGTAAGCATTTCTTTGTGTTTTATACTTTTGGAATTTTGGTTTTTGACGTTGATTACAAAATGACCTTTTTTCCTTTTTGAAATGTACTAAATCGATTTTTCCTCACAGCAGGTCAACTGGTGTGTGGTTGCAACATTACGGTCCCATTGAATACATTTTCGGAGAGAGGGACATGAGTTGCACCACAGGGCAAGGTGGAGGGTTTCGTGCACGATACATTTTCTTTCTTCGGTAAGCATTTCTTTGTGTTTTATACTTTTGGAATTTTGGTTTCTGACGTTGATTATAAAATGACCTTTTTCCTTTTTGAAATGTACTAACTCGATTTTTCCTTACAGCAGGTCAACTGGTGTATGGTTGCAACATTACGGTCCCATTGAATACATTTTCGGAGAGAGGGACATGAGTTGCACCATAGGGCAGGGTGGAGGGTTTCGTGCACGATACATTTTCTTTCTTCGGTAAGCATTTCTTTGTGTTTTATACTTTTGGAATTTTGGTTTTTGACGTTGATTACAAAATGACCTTTTTTCCTTTTTGAAATGTACTAACTCGATTTTTCCTCACAGCAGGTCAACTGGTGTGTGGTTGCAACATTACGGTCCCATTGAATACATTTTCGGAGAGAGGGACATGAGTTGCACCACAGGGCAAGGTGGAGCGTTTCGTGCACGATACATTTTCTTTCTTCGGTAAGCATTTCTTTGTGTTTTATACTTTTGGAATTTTGGTTTCTGACGTTGATTATAAAATGACCTTTTTCCTTTTTGAAATGTACCAACTCGATTTTTCCTCACAGCAGGTCAACTGGTGTGTAGTTGCAACATTACGGTCCCATTGAATACATTTTCGGAGAGAGGGACATGAGTTGCACCACAGGGCAGGGTGGAGGGTTTCGTGCACGATACATTTTCTTTCTTCGGTAAGCATTTCATTGTGTTTTATACTTTTGGAATTTTGGTTTCTGACGTTGATTATAAAATGACCTTTTTTCCTTTTTGAAATGTACTAACTCGACTTTTCCTCACAGCAGGTTAACTGGTGTGTGGTTGCAATATTACGGTCCCATTGAATACATTTTCGGAGAGAGGGACATGAGTTGCACCACAGGGCAAGGTGGAATGTTTCGTGCACGATACATTTTCTTTCTTCGGTAAGCATTTCTTTGTGTTTTATACTTTTGGAATTTTGGTTTTTGATGTTGATTACAAAATGACCTTTTTCATGTTTGAAATGTACTAACTCGATTTTTCCTCACAGCAGGTCAACTGGTGTGTGGTTGCAACATTACGATCCCATTGAATACATTTTCGGAGAGAGGGACATGAGTTGCACCACAGGGCAGGGTGGAGGGTTTCGTGCACGATACATTTTCTTTCTTCGGTAAGCATTTCTTTGTGTTTTATACTTTTGGAATTTTGGTTTCTGACGTTGATTATAAAATGACCTTTTTTCCTTTTTGAAATGTACTAACTCGATTTTTCCTCACAGCAGGTCAACTGGTGTGTGGTTGCAACATTACGGTCCCATTGAATACATTTTCGGAGAGAGGGACATGAGTTGCACCACAGGGCAGGGTGGAGGGTTTCGTGCACGATACATTTTCTTTCTTCGGTAAGCATTTCTTTGTGTTTTATACTTTTGGAATTTTGGTTTCGACGTTGATTATAAAATGACCTTTTTCCTTTTTGAAATGTACTAACTCGATTTTTCCTCACAGCAGGTCAACTGGTGTGTGGTTGCAACATTACGGTCCCATTGAATACATTTTCGGAGAGAGGGACATGAGTTGCACCACAGGGCAGGGTGGAGGGTTTCGTGCACGATACACTTTCTTTCTTCGGTATGCGGTTCTTTGTGTTTTATACTTTTGGAATTTTGGTTTCTGACATTGATTATAAAATGACCTTTTTTCCTTTTTGAAATGTACTAACTCGATTTTTTCTCACAGCAGGTCAACTGGTGTGTGGTTGCAACATTACGGTCCCATTGAATACATTTTCGGAGAGAGGGACATGAGTTGCACCACAGGGCAGGGTGGAGGGTTTCGTGCACGGTACATTTTCTTTCTTCGGTAAGCATTTCTTTGTGTTTTATACTTTTGGAATTTTGGTTTCTGACGTTGATTATAAAATGACCTTTTTTCCTTTTTGAAATGTACTAACTCGATTTTTCCTCACAGCAGGTCAACTGGTGTGTGGTTGCAACATTACGGTCCCATTGAATACATTTTCGGAGAGAGGGACATGAGTTGCACCACAGGGCAGGGTGGAGGGTTTCGTGCACGATGCATTTTCTTTCTTCGGTAAACATTTCTTTGTGTTTTATACTTTTGGAATTTTGGTTTTTGACGTTGATTACAAAATGACCTTTTTTCTCTTTGAAATGTACTAACTCGATTTTTCCTCACAGCAGGTCAACTGGTGTGTGGTTGCAACATTACGGTCCCATTGAATACATTTTCGGAGAGAGGGATATCAGTTGCACCACAGGGCAGGGTGGAGGGTTTCGTGCACGATTAATTTTCTTTCTTCGGTATGCAGTTCTTTGTGTTTTATACTTTTGGAATTTTGGTTTTTGACGTTGATTACAAAATGACCTTTTCCATGTTTGAAATGTACTAACTCGATTTTTCCTCACAGCAGGTCAACTCGTGTGTGGTTGCAACATTACGGTCCCATTGAATACATTTTCGGAGAGAGGGACATGAGTTGCACCACAGGGCAGGGTGGAGGGTTTCGTGCGCGATAGATTTTCTTTCTTCGGTAAGCATTTCTTTGTGTTATATACTTTTGGAATTTTGGTTTCTGACGTTGATTATAAAATGACCTTTTTTCCTTTTTGAAATGTACTAACTCGATTTTTCCTCACAGCAGGTCAACTGGTTTGTGGTTGCAACATTACGGTCCCATTGAATACATTTTCGGAGAGAGGGACATGAGTTGCAGCACAGGGCAGGGTGGAGGGTTTCGTGCACGATACATTTTCTTTCTTCGGTAAGCATTTCTTTGTGTTTTATACTTTTGGAATTTTGGTTTTTGACGTTGATTACAAAATGACTTTTTTCATGTTTGAAATGTACTAACTCGATTTTTCCTCACAGCAGGTCAACTGGTGTGTGGTTGCAACATTACGGTCCCATTGAATACATTTTCGGAGAGAGGGACATCAGTTGCACCACAGGGCAGGGTGGAGGGTTTCGTGCACGACACATTTTCTTTCTTCGGTAAGCATTTCTTTGTGTTTTATACCTTTGGAATTTTGGTTTCTGACATTGATTATAAAATGACCTTTTTTCCTTTTTGAAATGTACTAACTCGATTTTTCCTCACAGCAGGTCAACTGGTGTGTGGTTGCAACATTAAGGTCCCATTGAATACATTTTCGGAGAGAGGGACATGAGTTGCACCACAGGGCAGGGTGGAGGGTTTCGTGCACGATACATTTTCTTTCTTCGGTAAGCATTTCTTTGTGTTTTATACTTTTGGAACTTTGGTTTTTGACGTTGATTACAAAATGACCTTTTTTCCTTTTTGAAATGTACTAACTCGATTTTTCCTCACAGCAGGTCAACTGGTGTGTGGTTGCAACATTACGGTCCCATTGAATACATTTTCGGAGAGAGGGACATGAGTTGCACCACAGGGCAGGAAGGAGGGTTTCGTGCACGATACATTTTCTTTCTTCGGTAAGCATTTCTTTGTGTTTTATACTTTTGGAATTTTGGTTTTTGACGTTGATTACAAAATGACCTTTTTCATGTTTGAAATGTACTAAGTCGATTTTTCCTCACAGCAGGTCAACTGGTGTGTGGTTGCAACATTACGGTCCCATTGAATACATTTTCGGAGAGAGGGACATGAGTTGCACCACAGGGCAGGGTGGAGGGTGCCGTGCTCAATACAGTTTCTTTCTTCGGTAAGCATTTCTTTGTGTTTTATACTTTTGGAATTTTGGTTTCTGATGTTGATTATAAAATGACCTTTTTTCCTTTTTGAAATGTACTAACTCTATTTTTCCTCACAGCAGGTCAACTGATGTGTGGTTGCAACATTACGGTCCCATTGAATACATTTTCGGAGAGAGGGACATCAGTTTTACCACAGGGCAGGGCGGAGGGTGCCGTGCACGATACATTTTCTTTCTTCGGTAAGCATTTCTTTGTGTTTTATACTTTTGGAATTTTGGTTTTTGATGTTGATTATAAAATGACCTTTTTTCCTTTTTGAAATGTACTAACTCGATTTTTCCTCACAGCAGGTCAACTGGTGTGTGGTTGCAACATTACGGTCCCATTGAATACATTTTCGGAGAGAGGGACATGAGTTGCACCACAGGGCAGTGTGGAGGGTTTCGTGCACGATACATTTTCTTTCTTCGGTAAGCATTTCTTTGTGTTTCATACTTTTGGAATTTTGGTTTTTGACGTTGATTACAAAATGACCTTTTTTGTGTTTGAAATGTACTAACTCGATTTTTCCTCACAGCAGGTCAACTGGTGTGTGGTTGCAACATTACGGTCCCATTGAGTACATTTTCGGAGAGAGGGACATCAGTTGCACCACAGGGCAGGGTGGAGGGTTTCGTGCACGATACATTTTCTTTCTTCAGTAAGCATTTCTTTGTGTTTTATACGTTTGGAATTTTGGTTTCTGACGTTGATTATAAAATGACCTTTTTCCTGTTTGAAATGTACTAACTCGATTTTTCCTCACAGCAAGTCAACTGGTGTGTGGTTGCAACATTACGGTCCCATTGAATACATTTTCGGAGAGAGGGACATGAGTTGCACCACAGGGCAGGGCGGAGGGTTTCGTGCACGATACATTTTCTTTCTTCGGTAAGCATTTCTTTGTGTTTTATACTTTTGGAATTTTGGTTTTTGACGTTGATTACAAAATGACCTTTTTTCCTTTTTGAAATGTACTAACTCTATTTTTCCTCACAGCAGGTCAACTGGTGTGTGGTTGCAACATTACGGTCCCATTGAATACATTTTCGGAGAGAGGGACATGAGTTGCACCACAGGGCAAGGTGGAGCGTTTCGTGCACGATACATTTTCTTTCTTCGGTAAGCATTTCTTTGTGTTTTATACTTTTGGAATTTTGGTTTCTGACGTTGATTATAAAATGACCTTTTTCCTTTTTGAAATGTACTAACTCGATTTTTCCTCACAGCAGGTCAACTGGTGTGTAGTTGCAACATTACGGTCCCATTGAATACATTTTCGGAGAGAGGGACATGAGTTGCACCACAGGGCAGGGTGGAGGGTTTCGTGCACGATACATTTTCTTTCTTCGGTAAGCATTTCATTGTGTTTTATACTTTTGGAATTTTGGTTTCTGACGTTGATTATAAAATGACCTTTTTTCCTTTTTGAAATGTACTAACTCGACTTTTCCTCACAGCAGGTTAACTGGTGTGTGGTTGCAACATTACGGTCCCATTGAATACATTTTCGGAGAGAGGGACATGAGTTGCACCACAGGGCAAGGTGGAATGTTTCGTGCACGATACATTTTCTTTCTTCGGTAAGCATTTCTTTGTGTTTTATACTTTTGGAATTTTGGTTTTTGATGTTGATTACAAAATGACCTTTTTCATGTTTGAAATGTACTAACTCGATTTTTCCTCACAGCAGGTCAACTGGTGTGTGGTTGCAACATTACGGTCCCATTGAATACATTTTCGGAGAGAGGGACATGAGTTGCACCACAGGGCAGGGTGGAGGGTTTCGTGCACGATACATTTTCTTTCTTCGGTAAGCATTTCTTTGTGTTTTATACTTTTGGAATTTTGGTTTCTGACGTTGATTATAAAATGACCTTTTTTCCTTTTTGAAATGTACTAACTCGATTTTTCCTCACAGCAGGTCAACTGGTGTGTGGTTGCAACATTACGGTCCCATTGAATACATTTTCGGAGAGAGGGACATGAGTTGCACCACAGGGCAGGGTGGAGGGTTTCGTGCACGATACATTTTCTTTCTTCGGTAAGCATTTCTTTGTGTTTTATACTTTTGGAATTTTGGTTTCGACGTTGATTATAAAATGACCTTTTTCCTTTTTGAAATGTACTAACTCGATTTTTCCTCACAGCAGGTCAACTGGTGTGTGGTTGCAACATTACGGTCCCATTGAATACATTTTCGGAGAGAGGGACATGAGTTGCACCACAGGGCAGGGTGGAGGGTTTCGTGCACGATACACTTTCTTTCTTCGGTATGCGGTTCTTTGTGTTTTATACTTTTGGAATTTTGGTTTCTGACATTGATTATAAAATGACCTTTTTTCCTTTTTGAAATGTACTAACTCGATTTTTTCTCACAGCAGGTCAACTGGTGTGTGGTTGCAACATTACGGTCCCATTGAATACATTTTCGGAGAGAGGGACATGAATTGCACCACAGGGCAGGGTGGAGGGTTTCGTGCACGATACGTTTTCTTTCTTCGGTAAGCATTTCTTTGTGTTTTATACTTTTGGAATTTTGGTTTCTGACGTTGATTATAAAATGACCTTTTTTCCTTTTTGAAATGTACTAACTCGATTTTTCCTCACAGCAGGTCAACTGGTGTGTGGTTGCAACATTACGGTCCCATTGAATACATTTTCGGAGAGAGGGACATGAGTTGCACCACAGGGCAGGGTGGAGGGTTTCGTGCACGATGCATTTTCTTTCTTCGGTAAACATTTCTTTGTGTTTTATACTTTTGGAATTTTGGTTTTTGACGTTGATTACAAAATGACCTTTTTTCTCTTTGAAATGTACTAACTCGATTTTTCCTCACAGCAGGTCAACTGGTGTGTGGTTGCAACATTACGGTCCCATTGAATACATTTTCGGAGAGAGGGACATCAGTTGCACCACAGGGCAGGGTGGAGGGTTTCGTGCACGATACATTTTCTTTCTTCGGTATGCAGTTCTTTGTGTTTTATACTTTTGGAATTTTGGTTTTTGACGTTGATTACAAAATGACCTTTTCCATGTTTGAAATGTACTAACTCGACTTTTCCTCACAGCAGGTCAACTGGTGTGTTGTTGCAACATTACGGTCCCATTGAATACATTTTCGGAGAGAGGGACATGAGTTGCACCACAGGGCAAGGTGGAATGTTTCGTGCACGATACATTTTCTTTCTTCGGTAAGCATTTCTTTGTGTTTTATACTTTTGGAATTTTGGTTTCTGATGTTGATTATAAAATGACCTTTTTCATGTATTAAATGTACTAACTCGATTTTTCCTCACAGCAGGTCAACTCGTGTGTGGTTGCAACATTACGGTCCCATTGAATACATTTTCGGAGAGAGGGACATGAGTTGCACCACAGGGCAGGGTGGAGGGTTTCGTGCGCGATAGATTTTCTTTCTTCGGTAAGCATTTCTTTGTGTTTTATACTTTTGGAATTTTGGTTTCTGACGTTGATTATAAAATGACCTTTTTTCCTTTTTGAAATGTACTAACTCGATTTTTCCTCACAGCAGGTCAACTGGTTTGTGGTTGCAACATTACGGTCCCATTGAATACATTTTCGGAGAGAGGGACATGAGTTGCAGCACAGGGCAGGGTGGAGGGTTTCGTGCACGATACATTTTCTTTCTTCGGTAAGCATTTCTTTGTGTTTTATACTTTTGGAATTTAGGTTTTTGACGTTGATTACAAAATGACTTTTTTCATGTTTGAAATGTACTAACTCGATTTTTCCTCACAGCAGGTCAACTGGTGTGTGGTTGCAACATTACGGTCCCATTGAATTCATTTTCGGAGAGAGGGACATCAGTTGCACCACAGGGCAGGGTGGAGGGTTTCGTGCACGAAACATTTTCTTTCTTCGGTAAGCATTTCTTTGTGTTTTATACCTTTGGAATTTTGGTTTCTGACATTGATTATAAAATGACCTTTTTTCCTTTTTGAAATGTACTAACTCGATTTTTCCTCACAGCAGGTCAACTGGTGTGTGGTTGCAACATTAAGGTCCCATTGAATACATTTTCGGAGAGAGGGACATGAGTTGCACCACAGGGCAGGGTGGAGGGTTTCGTGCACGATACATTTTCTTTCTTCGGTAAGCATTTCTTTGTGTTTTATACTTTTGGAACTTTGGTTTTTGACGTTGATTACAAAATGACCTTTTTTCCTTTTTGAAATGTACTAACTCGATTTTTCCTCACAGCAGGTCAACTGGTGTGTGGTTGCAACATTACGGTCCCATTGAATACATTTTCGGAGAGAGGGACATGAGTTGCACCACAGGGCAGGAAGGAGGGTTTCGTGCACGATACATTTTCTTTCTTCGGTAAGCATTTCTTTGTGTTTTATACTTTTGGAATTTTGGTTTTTGACGTTGATTACAAAATGACCTTTTTCATGTTTGAAATGTACTAAGTCGATTTTTCCTCACAGCAGTTCAACTGGTGTGTGGTTGCAACATTACGGTCCCATTGAATACATTTTCGGAGAGAGGGACATGAGTTGCACCACAGGGCAGGGTGGAGGGTGCCGTGCTCGATACAGTTTCTTTCTTCGGTAAGCATTTCTTTGTGTTTTATACTTTTGGAATTTTGGTTTCTGATGTTGATTATAAAATGACCTTTTTTCCTTTTTGAAATGTACTAACTCGATTTTTCCTCACAGCAGGTCAACTGATGTGTGGTTGCAACATTACGGTCCCATTGAATACATTTTCGGAGAGAGGGACATCAGTTTTACCACAGGGCAGGGCGGAGGGTGCCGTGCACGATACATTTTCTTTCTTCGGTAAGCATTTCTTTGTGTTTTATACTTTTGGAATTTTGGTTTCTGACGTTGATTATAAAATGACCTTTTTTCCTTTTTGAAATGTACTAACTCGATTTTTCCTCACAGCAGGTCAACTGGTGTGTGGTTGCAACATTACGGTCCCATTGAATACATTTTCGGAGAGAGGGACATGAGTTGCACCACAGGGAGGGGTGGAGGGTTTCGTGCACGACACATTTTCTTTCTTCGGTAAGCATTTCTTTGTGTTTTATACTTTTGGAATTTTGGTTTCTGACGTTGATTATAAAATGACCTTTTTCCTTTTTGAAATGTACTAACTCGATTTTTCCTCACAGCAGGTCAACTGGTGTGTGGTTGCAACATTACGGTCCCATTGAATACATTTTCGGAGGGAGGGACATCAGTTGCACCACAGGGCAGGGTGGAGGGTTTCGTGCACGATACATTTTCTTTCTTCGGTAAGCATTTCTTTGTGTTTTATACTTTTGGAATTTTGCTTTTTGAGGTTGATTATAAAATGACCTTTTCTCCATTTTGAAATGTACTAACTCGATTTTTCCTCACAGCAGGTCAACTGGTGTGTGGTTGTAACATTACTGTCCCATTGAATACATTTTCGGAGAGAGGGACATGAGTTGCACCACAGGGCAGGGTGGAGGGTGCCGTGCACGATACATTTCCTTTCTTCGGTAAGCATTTCTTTGTGTTTTATACTTTTGGAATTTTGCTTTTTGACGTTGATTATAAAATGACCTTTTCTCCATTTTGAAATGTACTAACTCGATTTTTCCTCACAGCAAGTCAACTGGTGTGTGGTTGCAACATTACGGTCCCATTGAATACATTTTCGGAGAGAGGGACATGAGTTGCACCACAGGGCTGGGTGGAGGGTTTCGTGCACGTTACATTTTCTTTCTTCGGTAAGCATTTCTTTGTGTTTTATACTTTCGAAATTTTGCTTTTTGACGTTGATTATATAATGACCTTTTCTCCTTTTTCAAATGTACTAACTAGATTTTTCCTCACAGCGGGTCAACTGGTGTGTGGTTGCAACATTACGGTCCCATTGAATACATTTTCGGAGAGAGGGACATGAGTTGCACCACAGGGCAGGGTGGAGGGTGCCGTGCACGATACATTTTCTTTCCTTGGTAAGCATTTCTTTGTGTTTTATACTTTTGGAATTTTGGTTTTTGACGTTGATTACAAAATGTCCTTTTTCATGTTTGAAATGTACTAACTCGATTTTTCCTCACAGCAGGTCAACTGGTGTGTGGTTGCAACATTACGGTCCCATTGAATACATTTTCGGAGAGAGGGACATGAGTTGCACCACAGGGCAGGGTGGAGGGTGCCGTGCACGATACATTTTCTTTCTTCGGTAAGCATTTCTTTGTGTTTTATACTTTTGGAATTTTGCTTTTTGACATTGATTATAAAATGACCTTTTCTCCTTTTTGAAATGTACTAACTCGATTTTTCCTCACAGCAGGTCAACTGGTGTGTGGTTGCAACATTACGGTCCCATTGAATACATTTTCGGAGAGAGGGACATCAGTTGCACCACAGGGCAGGGTGGAGGGTTTCGTGCACGATACATTTTCTTTCTTCGGTAAGCATTTCTTTGTGTTTTACACTTTTGGAATTTTGCTTTTTGACGTTGATTATAAAATGACCTTTTCTCCATTTTGAAATGTAGTAACTCGATTTTTCCTCACAGCAGGTCAACTGGTGTGTGGTTGCAACATTACGGTCCCATTGAATACATTTTCGGAGAGAGGGACGTGAGTTGCACCACAGGGCAGGGTATAGGGTGCCGTGCACGATACATTTTCTTTCTTTGGTAAGCATTTCTTTGTGTTTTATACTTTTGGAATTTTGCTTTTTGACATTGATTATAAAATGACCTTTTCTCCTTTTTGAAATGTACTAACTCGATTTTTCCTCACAGCAGGTCAACTGGTGTGTGGTTGCAACATTACGGTCCCATTGAATACAGTTTCGGAGAGAGGGACATGAGTTGCACCACAGGGCTGTGTGGAGGGTTTCGTGCACGTTACATTTTCTATCTTCGGTAAGCATTTCTTTGTGTTTTATACTTTTGGAATTTTGGTTTCTGACGTTGATTATAAAATGACCATTTCTCCTTTTTGAAATGTACTAACTCGATTTTTCCTCACAGCAGGTCAACTGGTGTGTGGTTGCAACATTACGGTCCCATTGAATACATTTTCGGAGAGAGGGACATGAGTTGCACCACAGGGCAGGGTGGAGGGTTTCGTGCACGATACATTTTGTTTCTTCGGTAAGCATTTCCTTGTGTTTTATACTTTTGGAATTTTGCTTTTTGACATTGATTATAAAATGACCTTTTCTCCTTTTTGAAATGTACTAACTCGATTTTTCCTCACAGCAGGTCAACTGGTGTGTGGTTGCAACATTACGGTCCCATTGAATACATTTTCGGAGAGAGGGACATCAGTTGCACCACAGGGCAGGGTGGAGGGTTTCGTGCACGATACATTTTGTTTCTTCGGTAAGCATTTCTTTGTGTTTTATACTTTTGGAATTTTGTTTTTTGACGTTGATTATAAAATGACCTTTTCTCCATTTTGAAATGTACTAACTCGATTTTTCCTCACAGCAGTTCAACTGGTGTGCGGTGTGCGGTTGCAACATTACGGTCCCATTGAATACAGTTTCGGAGAGTGGGACGTGAGTTGCACCACAGGGCAGGGTCGAGGGTTTCGTGCACGATACATTTTCTTTCATCGGTAAGCATTTCTTTGTGTTTTATACTTTTGGAATTTTGGTTTTTGACGCTGATTACAAAATGACCTTTTTCATGTTTGAAATGTACTAACTTGATTTTTCCTCACAGCAGGTCAACTGGTGTGTGGTTGCAACATTACGGTCCCATTGAATACATTTTCGGAGAGAGGGACATGAGTTGCACCACGGGGCAGTGTGGAGGGTTTCGTGCACGATACATTTTCTTTCTTCGGTAAGCATTTCCTTGTGTTTTATACTTTTGGAATTTTGCTTTTTGACATAGATTATAAAATGACCTTTTCTCCTTTTTGAAATGTACTAACTCGATTTTTCCTCACAGCAGGTCAACTGGTGTGTGGTTGCAACATTACGGTCCCATTGAATACATTTTCGGAGAGAGGGACATCAGTTGCACCACAGGGCAGGGTGGAGGGTTTCGTGCACGATACATTTTGTTTCTTCGGTAAGCATTTCTTTGTGTTTTATACTTTTGGAATTTTGTTTTTTGACGTTGATTATAAAATGACCTTTTCTCCATTTTGAAATGTACTAACTCGATTTTTCCTCACAGCAGTTCAACTGGTGTGCGGTGTGCGGTTGCAACATTACGGTCCCATTGAATACAGTTTCGGAGAGTGGGACGTGAGTTGCACCACAGGGCAGGGTCGAGGGTTTCGTGCACGATACATTTTCTTTCATCGGTAAGCATTTCTTTGTGTTTTATACTTTTGGAATTTTGGTTTTTGACGCTGATTACAAAATGACCTTTTTCATGTTTGAAATGTACTAACTTGATTTTTCCTCACAGCAGGTCAACTGGTGTGTGGTTGCAACATTACGGTCCCATTGAATACATTTTCGGAGAGAGGGACATGAGTTGCACCACGGGGCAGTGTGGAGGGTTTCGTGCACGATACATTTTCTTTCTTCGGTAAGCATTTCCTTGTGTTTTATACTTTTGGAATTTTGCTTTTTGACATAGATTATAAAATGACCTTTTCTCCTTTTTGAAATGTACTAACTCGATTTTTCCTCACAGCAGGTCAACTGGTGTGTGGTTGCAACATTACGGTCCCATTGAATACATTTTCGGAGAGAGGGACATCAGTTGCACCACAGGGCAGGGTGGAGGGTTTCGTGCACGATACATTTTGTTTCTTCGGTAAGCATTTCTTTGTGTTTTATACTTTTGGAATTTTGTTTTTTGACGTTGATTATAAAATGACCTTTTCTCCATTTTGAAATGTACTAACTCGATTTTTCCTCACAGCAGTTCAACTGGTGTGCGGTGTGCGGTTGCAACATTACGGTCCCATTGAATACAGTTTCGGAGAGTGGGACGTGAGTTGCACCACAGGGCAGGGTCGAGGGTTTCGTGCACGATACATTTTCTTTCATCGGTAAGCATTTCTTTGTGTTTTATACTTTTGGAATTTTGGTTTTTGACGCTGATTACAAAATGACCTTTTTCATGTTTGAAATGTACTAACTTGATTTTTCCTCACAGCAGGTCAACTGGTGTGTGGTTGCAACATTACGGTCCCATTGAATACATTTTCGGAGAGAGGGACATGAGTTGCACCACAGGGCTTGGTGGAGGGTTTCGTGCACGTTACATTTTCTTTCTTCGGTAAGCATTTCTTTGTGTTTTATACTTTTGGAATTTTGGTTTCTGACGTTGATTATAAAATGACCATTTTTCCTTTTTGAAATGTACTAACTCGACTTTTCCTCTTAGCAGGTCAACTGGTGTGTGGTTGCAACATTACGGTCCCATTGAATACATTTTCGGAGAGAGGGACATGAGTTGCATCACAGGGCAGGGTGGAGGGTTTCGTGCACGATACATTTTCTTTCTTCGGTAAGCATTTCTTTGTGTTTTATACTTTTGGAATTTTGCTTTTTGACGTTGATTATGAAATGACCTTTTCTCCATTTTGAAATGTACTAACTAGATTTTTCCTCACAGCAGGTCAACTGGTGTGTGGTTGCAACATTACTGTCCCATTGAATACATTTTCGGAGAGAGGGACATGACTTGCACCACAGGGCAGGGTGGAGGGTGCCGTGCACGATACATTTTCTTTCTTCGGTAAGCATTTCTTTGTGTTTTATACTTTTGGAATTTTGGTTTTTGACGTTGGTTACAAAATGACCTTTTTCATGATTGAAATGTACTAACTCGATTTTTCCTCGCAGCAGGTCAACTGGTGTGTGGTTGCAACATTACGGTCCCATTGAATACATTTTCGGAGAGAGGGACATGAGTTGCACCACAGGGCAGGGTGGAGGGTTTCGTGCACGATACATTTTCTTTCTTCGGTAAGCATTTCCTTGTGTTTTATACTTTTGGAATTTTGCTTTTTGACATAGATTATAAAATGACCTTTTCTCCTTTTTGAAATGTACTAACTCGATTTTTCCTCACAGCAGGTCAACTGGTGTGTGGTTGCAACATTACGGTCCCATTGAATACATTTTCGGAGAGAGGGACATGAGTTGCACCACAGGGCAGGGTGGAGGGTTTCGTGCACGATACATTTTCTTTCTTCGGTAAGCATTTCCTTGTGTTTTATACTTTTGGAATTTTGCTTTTTGACATAGATTATAAAATGACCTTTTCTCCTTTTTGAAATGTACTAACTCGATTTTTCCTCACAGCAGGTCAACTGGTGTGTGGTTGCAACATTACGGTCCCATTGAATACATTTTCGGAGAGAGGGACATCAGTTGCACCACAGGGCAGGGTGGAGGGTTTCGTGCACGATACATTTTGTTTCTTCGGTAAGCATTTCTTTGTGTTTTATACTTTTGGAATTTTGTTTTTTGACGTTGATTATAAAATGACCTTTTCTCCATTTTGAAATGTACTAACTCGATTTTTCCTCACAGCAGTTCAACTGGTGTGCGGTTGCAACATTACGGTCCCATTGAATACAGTTTCGGAGAGTGGGACGTGAGTTGCACCACAGGGCAGGGTCGAGGGTTTCGTGCACGATACATTTTCTTTCATCGGTAAGCATTTCTTTGTGTTTTATACTTTTGGAATTTTGGTTTTTGACGCTGATTACAAAATGACCTTTTTCATGTTTGAAATGTACTAACTTGATTTTTCCTCACAGCAGGTCAACTGGTGTGTGGTTGCAACATTACGGTCCCATTGAATACATTTTCGGAGAGAGGGACATGAGTTGCACCACAGGGCTTGGTGGAGGGTTTCGTGCACGTTACATTTTCTTTCTTCGGTAAGCATTTCTTTGTGTTTTATACTTTTGGAATTTTGGTTTCTGACGTTGATTATAAAATGACCATTTTTCCTTTTTGAAATGTACTAACTCGACTTTTCCTCTTAGCAGGTCAACTGGTGTGTGGTTGCAACATTACGGTCCCATTGAATACATTTTCGGAGAGAGGGACATGAGTTGCATCACAGGGCAGGGTGGAGGGTTTCGTGCACGATACATTTTCTTTCTTCGGTAAGCATTTCTTTGTGTTTTATACTTTTGGAATTTTGCTTTTTGACGTTGATTATGAAATGACCTTTTCTCCATTTTGAAATGTACTAACTAGATTTTTCCTCACAGCAGGTCAACTGGTGTGTGGTTGCAACATTACTGTCCCATTGAATACATTTTCGGAGAGAGGGACATGACTTGCACCACAGGGCAGGGTGGAGGGTGCCGTGCACGATACATTTTCTTTCTTCGGTAAGCATTTCTTTGTGTTTTATACTTTTGGAATTTTGGTTTTTGACGTTGGTTACAAAATGACCTTTTTCATGATTGAAATGTACTAACTCGATTTTTCCTCGCAGCAGGTCAACTGGTGTGTGGTTGCAACATTACGGTCCCATTGAATACATTTTCGGAGAGAGGGACATGAGTTGCACCACAGGGCAGGGTGGAGGGTGCCGTGCACGATACATTTTCTTTCTTCGGTAAGCATTTCTTTGTGTTTTATACTTTTGGAATTTGGGTTTTTGACGTTGATTACAAAATGACCTTTTTCATGTTTGAAATGTACTAACTCGATTTTTCCTCACAGCAGGTCAACTGGTGTGTGGTTGCAACATTAGGGTCCCATTGAATACGTTTTCGGAGAGAGGGACATGAGTTGCACCACAGGGCAGGGTGGAGGGTTTCGTGCACGATACATTTTCTTTCTTCGGTAAGCATTTCCTTGTGTTTTATACTTTTGGAATTTTGCTTTTTGACATTGATTATAAAATGACCTTTTCTCCTTTTTGAAATGTACTAACTCGATTTTTCCTCACAGCAGGTCAACTGGTGTGTGGTTGCAACATTACGGTCCCATTGAATACATTTTCGGAGAGAGGGACATGAGTTGCACCACAGGGCAGGGTGGAGGGTTTCGTGCACGATACATTTTGTTTCTTCGGTAAGCATTTCTTTGTGTTTTATACTTTTGGAATTTTGTTTTTTGACGTTGCTTATAAAATGACCTTTTCTCCATTTTGAAATGTACTAACTCGATTTTTCCTCACAGCAGTTCAACTGGTGTGCGGTTGCAACATTACGGTCCCATTGAATACAGTTTCGGAGAGTGGGACGTGAGTTGCACCACAGGGCAGGGTCGAGGGTTTCGTGCACGATACATTTTCTTTCATCGGTAAGCATTTCTTTGTGTTTTATACTTTTGGAATTTTGGTTTTTGACGCTGATTACAAAATGACCTTTTTCATGTTTGAAATGTACTAACTTGATTTTTCCTCACAGCAGGTCAACTGGTGTGTGGTTGCAACATTACGGTCCCATTGAATACATTTTCGGAGAGAGGGACATGAGTTGCACCACAGGGCTTGGTGGAGGGTTTCGTGCACGTTACATTTTCTTTCTTCGGTAAGCATTTCTTTGTGTTTTATACTTTTGGAATTTTGCTTTTTGACATAGATTATAAAATGACCTTTTCTCCTTTTTGAAATGTACTAACTCGATTTTTCCTCACAGCAGGTCAACTGGTGTGCGGTTGCAACATTACGGTCCCTTTGAATACAGTTTCGGAGAGAGGGACATGAGTTGCACCACAGGGCTTGGTGGAGGGTTTCGTGCACGTTACATTTTCTTTCTTCGGTAAGCATTTCTTTGTGTTTTATACTTTTGGAATTTTGGTTTCTGACGTTGATTATAAAATGACCATTTTTCCTTTTTGAAATGTACTAACTCGACTTTTCCTCTTAGCAGGTCAACTGGTGTGTGGTTGCAACATTACGGTCCCATTGAATACATTTTCGGAGAGAGGGACATGAGTTGCATCACAGGGCAGGGTGGAGGGTTTCGTGCACGATACATTTTCTTTCTTCGGTAAGCATTTCTTTGTGTTTTATACTTTTGGAATTTTGCTTTTTGACGTTGATTATGAAATGACCTTTTCTCCATTTTGAAATGTACTAACTAGATTTTTCCTCACAGCAGGTCAACTGGTGTGTGGTTGCAACATTACTGTCCCATTGAATACATTTTCGGAGAGAGGGACATGACTTGCACCACAGGGCAGGGTGGAGGGTGCCGTGCACGATACATTTTCTTTCTTCGGTAAGCATTTCTTTGTGTTTTATACTTTTGGAATTTTGGTTTTTGACGTTGGTTACAAAATGACCTTTTTCATGATTGAAATGTACTAACTCGATTTTTCCTCGCAGCAGGTCAACTGGTGTGTGGTTGCAACATTACGGTCCCATTGAATACATTTTCGGAGAGAGGGACATGAGTTGCACCACAGGGCAGGGTGGAGGGTGCCGTGCACGATACATTTTCTTTCTTCGGTAAGCATTTCTTTGTGTTTTATACTTTTGGAATTTTGGTTTTTGACGTTGATTACAAAATGACCTTTTTCATGTTTGAAATGTACTAACTCGATTTTTCCTCACAGCAGGTCAACTGGTGTGTGGTTGCAACATTAGGGTCCCATTGAATACGTTTTCGGAGAGAGGGACATGAGTTGCATCACAGGGCAGGGTGGAGGCTTTCGTGCACGATACATTTTCTTGCTTCGGTAAGCATTTCTTTGTGTTTTACACTTTTGGAATTTTGGTTTCTGATGTTGATTATAAAATGACCTTTTTCATGTTTGAAATGTACTAACTCGATTTTTCCTCACAGCAGGTCAACTGGTGTGTGGTTGCAACATTACGGTCCCATTGAATACATTTTCGGAGAGAGGGACATGAGTTGCACCACAGGGCAGGGTGGAGGGTTCTGTGCACGATACATTTTCTTTCTTCGGTAACCATTTCTTTGTGTTTTACACTTTTGGAATTTTGGTTTTTGACGTTGTTACAAAATGACCTCTTTCATGTTTGAAATGTACTAACTCGATTCTTCCTCACAGCAGGTCAACTAGTGTGTGGTTGCAACATTACGGTGCCATTGAATACATTTTCGGAGAGAGAGACATCAGTTGCACCACAGGGCAGGGTGGAGGGTTTCGTGCACGTTACATTTTCTTTCTTCGGTAAGCATTTCTTTGTGTTTTATACTTTTGGAATTTTGGTTTCTGACGTTGATTATAAAATGACCTTTTTTCCTTTTTGAAATGTACTAACTCGATTTTTCCTCACAGCAGGTCAACTGGTGTGTGGTTGCAACATTACGGTCCCATTGAATACATTTTCGGAGAGAGGGACATGAGTTGCACCACAGGGCAGGGTGGAGGGTTTCGTGCACGATACATTTTCTTTCTTCGGTAAGCATTTCTTTGTGTTTTATACATTTGGAATTTTGGTTTCTGATGTTGATTATAAAATGAGCTTTTTTCCTTTTTGAAGTGTACTAACTCGATTTTTCCTCACAGCAGGTCAACTGGTGTGTGGTTGCAACATTACGGTCCCATTGAATACATTTTCGGAGAGAGGGACATGACTTGCACCACAGGGCAGGGTGGAGGGTTTCGTGCACGATACATTTTCTTTCTTCGGTAAGCATTTCTTTGTGTTTTATACTTTTGGAATTTTGGTTTTTGACGTTGATTACAAAAAAACCTTTTTCATGTTTGAAATGTACTAACTCGATTTTTCCTCACAGCAGGTCAACTGGTATGTGGTTGCAACATTACGGTCCCATTGAATACATTTTCGGAGAGAGGGACATCAGTAGCACCACAGGGCAGGGTGGAGGGTTTCGTGCACGATACATTTTCTTTCTTCGGTAAGCATTTCTTTGTGTTTTATACTTTTGGAATTTTGGTTTTTGACGTTGATTACAAAATGACCTTTTTCATGTTTGAAATGTACTAACTCGATTTTTCCTCACAGCAGGTCAACTGGTGTGTGGTTGCAACATTACGGCCCCATTGAATACATTTTCGGAGAGAGGGACATGTGTTGCACCACAGGGCAGGGTGGAGGGTTTCGTGCACGATACATTTTCTTTCTTCGGTAAGCATTTCTTTGTGTTTTATACTTTTGGAATTTTGGTTTTTGACGTTGATTACAAAATGACCTTTTTCATGTTTGAAATGTACTAACTCGATTTTTCCTCACAGCAGGTCAACTGGTGTGTGGTTGCAACATTACGGTCCCATTGAATACATTTTCGGAGAGAGGGACATAACTTGCACCACAGGGCAGGGTGGAGGGTTTCGTGCACGATACATTTTCTTTCTTCGGTAAGCATTTCTTTGTGTTTTATACTTTTGGAATTTTGGTTTTTGACGTTGATTACAAAAAAACCTTTTTCATGTTTGAAATGTACTAACTCGATTTTTCCTCACAGCAGGTCAACTGGTGTGTGGTTGCAACATTACGGTCCCATTGAATACATTTTCGGAGAGAGGGACATCAGTAGCACCACAGGGCAGGGTGGAGGGTTTCGTGCACGATACATTTTCTTTCTTCGGTAAGCATTTCTTTGTGTTTTATACTTTTGGAATTTTGGTTTTTGACGTTGATTACAAAATGACCTTTTTCATGTTTGGAATGTACTAACTCGATTTTTCCTCACAGCAGGTCAACTGGTGTGTGGTTGCAACATTACGGTCCCATTGAATACATTTTCGGAGAGAGGGACATGTGTTGCACCACAGGGCAGGGTGGAGGGTTTCGTGCACGATACATTTTCTTTCTTCGGTGAGCATTTCTTTGTGTTTTATACTTTTGGAATTTTGGTTTTTGACGTTGATTACAAAATGACCTTTTTCATGTTTGAAATGTACTAACTCGATTTTTCCTCACAGCAGGTCAACTGGTGTGTGGTTGCAACATTACGGTCCCATTGAATACATTTTCGGAGAGAGGGACAGGACTTGCACCACAGGGCAGGGTGGAGGGTTTCGTGCACGATACATTTTCTTTCTTCGGTAAGCATTTCTTTGTGTTTTATACTTTTGGAATTTCGGTTTTTGACGTTGATTACAAAATGACCTTTTTCATGTTTGAAATGTACTAACTCGATTTTTCCTCACAGCAGGTCAACTGGAGTGTGGTTGCAACATTACGGTCCCATTGAATACATTTTCGGACTGAGGGACATCAGTTGCACCACAGGGCAGGGTGGAGGGTGCCGTGCACGATACATTTTCTTTCTTCGGTAAGCATTTCTTTGTGTTTCATACTTTTGGAGTTTTGGTTTGTGACGTTGATTACAAAATGACCTTTTTCATGTTTGAAATGTACTAACTCGATTTTTCCTCACAGCAGGTCAACTGGTGTGTGGTTGCAACATTACGGTCCCACTGAATACATTTTCGGAGAGAGGGACATGAGTTGCACCACAGGGCAGGGTGGAGGGTTTCGTGCACGATACATTTTCTTTCTTCGGTAAGCATTTCTTTGTGTTTTATACTTTTGGAATTTTGGTTTTTGACGCTGATTACAAAATGACCTTTTTCATGTTTGAAATGTACTAACTCGATTTTTCCTCACAGCAGGTCAACTGGTGTGTGGTTGCAACATTACGGTCCCATTGAATACATTTTCGGAGAGAGGGACATCAGTTGCACCACAGGGCAGGGTGGAGGGTTTCGTGCACGATACATTTTCTTTCTTCGGTAAGCATTTCTTTGTGTTTTATACTTTTGGAATTTTGGTTTCTGACGTTGACTATAAAATGACCTTTTTTCCTTTTTGAAATGTACTAACTCGATTTTTCCTCACAGCAGGTCAACTGGTGTGTGGTAGCAACATTACGGTCCCATTGAATACATTTTCGGAGAGAGGGACATCAGTTGCACCACAGGGCAGGGTGGAGGGTTTCGTGCACGATACATTTTCTTTCTTCGGTAAGCAATTCTTTGTGTTTTATACTTTTGGAATTTTGTTTTTTGACGTTGATTACAAAATGACCTTTTTCATGTTTGAAATGTACTATCTCGATTTTTCCTCACAGCAGGTCAACTGGTTTATTTATTTATTTATTTATTTATTTCGAGTCAAAAACATTACAACAATATTTACAATATATACAATATAACAAATCAGGTCAAATCATAAAAGAACAAACTAAACGGTATTAGCCCAAAATTGTGCAACGGCAGCAGCATTGTCTGAAACATCAACAAGCTCTTGTGTGGAACATGATACAGGACATCTAGGACAGTTAATTAAATGTTTGGTTGTCTGTTCTTCTCCGCAGTCACACAAGGTGGAAGATTCCTTCATGAAGCCCCATTTAAACAGATTGTCCTTAGTTCGCCCGACGCCACTCCTGAGCCGATTTAGAGACTTCCACACTGTCCAGACTTGATTTCCACCAGGAGGAAGGGTCTCAGAAGGAGTCATCCAATCGTTACTGTCAGATTTTGCTGTCCACTGAGATAGTCTGGCTGCTCCAGTCCGACCGGTGAGGGGTGTAGTAGTTCTCATGAAGCTCCTCCTAGATTTGAGTCTACTAATTGGTAGCTGGTATCCATGTAGCAGGTGATCGGTGTTATGATCTGCTTTATGTCTCTCAAGTTTGGCTGCGACTTCACGCCTTATGTCTGGAGGAGCAATACCTGCTAGTTTATGGAGTTTATCAATAGGTGTAGCTTTGAGGCATCCCGTTACTGTCCTGCAGGTTTCGTTCAGGGCCACATCAACCTGCTTTGCATGAGACTGGTGTGTGGTTGCAACATTACGGTCCCATTGAATTTATTTTCGGAGAGAGGGACATGAGTTGCACCACAGGGCAGGGTGGAAGGTTTCGTGCAGGATACATTTTCTTTCTTCGGTAAAGCATTTCTTTGTGTTTTATACTTTTGGAATTTTGGTTTTTGACGTTGATTACTAAATGACCTTTTTCATGTTTGAAATGTACTAACTCGGTTTTTCCTCACAGCAGGTCAACTGGTGTGTGGTTGCAACATTACGGTCCCATTGAATACATTTTCGGAGAGAGGGACATGAGTTGCACCACAGGGCAGGGTGGAGGGTTTCGTGCACGATACATTTTCTTTCTTCGGTAAGCATTTCCTTGTGTTTTATACTTTTGGAATTTTGGTTTCTGACGTTAATTATAAAATGACCTTTTTTCCTTTTTGAAATGTACTAACTCGATTTTTCCTCACAGCAAGTCAACTGGTGTGTGGTTGCAACATTACGGTCCCATTGAAAACATTTTCGGAGAGAGGGACATGAGTTGCACCACAGGGCAGGGTGGAGGGTTTCGTGCACGATACATTTTCTTTCTTCGGTAAGCATTTCTTTGTGTTTTATACTTTTGGAATTTTGGTTTCTGACGTTGATTACAAAATGACCTTTTTTCCTTTTTGAAATGTACTAACTCGATTTTTCCTCACAGCACTTCAACTGGTGTGTGGTTGCAACATTACGGTCCTATTGAATACATTTTCGGAGAGAGGGACATGAGTTGCACCACAGGGCAGGGTGGAGGGTTTCGTGCACGATACATTTTCTTTCTTCGGTAAGCATTTCTTTGTGTTTTATACTTTTGGAATTTTGGTTTTAGACGTTGATTACAAAATGACCTTTTTCATGTTTGAAATGTACTAACTCGATTTTTCCTCACAGCAGGTCAACTGGTGTGTGGTTGCAACATTACGGTCCCATTGAATACATTTTCGGAGAGAGGGACATGAGTTGCACCACAGGGCAGGGTGGAGGGTTTCGTGCACGATACATTTTCTTTCTTCGGTAAGCATTTCTTTGTGTTTTATACTTTTGGAATTTTGGTTTCTGACGTTGATTATAAAATGCCCTTTTTTCCTTTTTGAAATGTACTAACTCGATTTTTCCTCACAGCACGTCAACTGGTGTGTGGTTGCAACATTTCGGTCCCATTGAATACATTTTCGGAGAGAGGGACATCAGTTGCACCACAGGGCAGGGTGGAGGGTTTCGTGCACGATTTATTTTCTTTCTTCGGTAAGCATTTCTTTGTGTTTTATAGTTTTGGAATTTTGGTTTTTGACGCTGATTACAAAATGACCTTTTTCATGTTTGAAATGTACTAACATGATTTTTCCTCACAGCAGGTCAACTGGTGTGTGGTTGCAACATTACGGTCCAATTGAATACATTTTCGGAGAGAGGGACGTGAGTTGCACCACAGGGCAGGGTGGAGGGTTTCGTGCGCGATACATTTTCTTTCATCGGTAAGCATTTCTTTGTGTTTTATACTTTTGGAATTTTGGTTTTTGACGTTGATTACAAAATGACCTTTTTCATGTTTGAAATGTAGTAACTCGATTTTTCCTCACAGCAGGTCAACTGGTGTGTGGTTGCAACATTACGGTCCCATTGAATACATTTTCGGAGAGAGGGACATGAGTTGCACCACAGGGCAGGGTGGAGGCTTTCGTGCACGATACATTTTCTTTCTTCGGTAAGCATTTCTTTGTGTTTTATACTTTTGGAATTTTGGTTTTTGACGTTGATTACAAAATGACCTTTTTCATGATTGAAATGTAGTGACTCGATTTTTCCTCACGGCAGGTCAACTGGTGTGTGGTTGCAACATTACGGTCCCATTGAATACATTTTCGGAGAGAGGGACATGGGTTGCACCACAGGGCAGCGTGGAGGGTTTCTTGCACGATACATTTTCTTTCTTCGGTAAGCATTTCTTTGTGTTTTATACTTTTGGAATTTTGTTTTTGATGTTGATTACAAAATGACCTTTTTCATGTTTGAAATGTACTAACTCGATTTTTCCTCACAGCAGGTCAATTGGTGTGTGGTTGTAACATCACGGTCCCATTGAATACATTTTCGGAGAGAGGGACATGAGTTGCACCACAGGGCAGGGTGGAGGGTTCCGTGCACGATACATTTTCTTTCTTCGGTAAGCATTTCTTTGTGTTTTACACTTTTGGAATTTTGGTTTCTGACGTTGATTATAAAATGACCTTTTTCATGTTTGAAATGTACTAACTCGATTTTTCCTCACAGCAGGTCAACTGGTGTGTGGTTGCAACATTACGGCCCCATTGAATACATTTTCGGAGAGAGGGACATGTGTTGCACCACAGGGCAGGGTGGAGGGTTTCGTGCACGATACATTTTCTTTCTTCGGTAAGCATTTCTTTGTGTTTTATACTTTTGGAATTTTGGTTTTTGACGTTGATTACAAAATGACCTTTTTCATGTTTGAAATGTACTAACTCGATTTTTCCTCACAGCAGGTCAACTGGTGTGTGGTTGCAACATTACGGTCCCATTGAATACATTTTCGGAGAGAGGGACATCAGTTGCACCACAGGGCAGGGTGGAGGGTGCCGTGCACGATACATTTTCCTTCTTCGGTAAGCATTTCTTTGTGTTTTATACTTTTGGAATTTTGGTTTCTGACGTTGATTATAAAATGACCTTTTTTGCTTTTTGAAATGTACTAACTCTATTTTTCCTCACAGCAGGTCAACTGGTGTGTGGTTGCAACATTACGGTCCCATTGAATACATTTTCGGAGAGAGGGACATGAGTTGCACCACAGGGCAGGGTGGAGGGTTTCGTGCACGATACATTTTCTTTCTTCGGTAAGCATTTCTTTGTGTTTTGTACTTTTGGAATTTTGCTTCTTGACGTTGATTACAAAATGACCTTTTTCATGTTTGAAATGTACTAACTCGATTTTTCCTCACAGCAGGTCAACTGGTGTGTGGTTGCAACATTACTGTCCCATTGAATACATTTTCGGAGAGAGGGACATGAGTTGCACCACAGGGCAGGGTGGAGGGTTTCGTGCACAATACATTTTCTTTCTTCGGTAAGCATTTCTTTGTGTTTTATACTTTTGAAATTTTGGTTTCTGACGTTGATTATAAAATGACCTTTTTTCCTTTTTGAAATGTACTAACTCGATTTTTCCTCACAGCAGGTCAACTGGTGTGTGGTTGCAATATTACGGTCCCATTGAATACATTTTCGGAGAGAGGGACATGAGTTGCACCACAGGGCAGGGTGGAGGGTTTCGTGCGCGATACATTTTCTTTCTTCGGTAAGCATTTCTTTGTGTTTTATACTTTTGGAATTTTGGTTTTTGACGTTGATTACAAAAAAACCTTTTTCATGTTTGAAATGTACTAACTCGATGTTTCCTCACAGCAGGTCAACTGGTGTGTGGTTGCAACATTACGGTCCCATTGAATACATTTTCGGAGAGAGGGACATGAGTTGCACCACAGGGCAGGGTGGAGGGTTTCGTGCACGATACATTTTCTTTCTTCGGGAAGCATTTCTTTGTGTTTTATACTTTTGGAATTTTGGTTTCTGACGTTGATTATAAAATGCCCTTTTTTCCTTTTTGAAATGTACTAACTCGATTTTTCCTCACAGCACGTCAACTGGTGTGTGGTTGCAACATTTCGGTCCCATTGAATACATTTTCGGAGAGAGGGACATCAGTTGCACCACAGGGCAGGGTGGAGGGTTTCGTGCACGATTTATTTTCTTTCTTCGGTAAGCATTTCTTTGTGTTTTATACTTTTGGAATTTTGGTTTTTGACGCTGATTACAAAATGACCTTTTTCATGTTTGAAATGTACTAACATGATTTTTCCTCACAGCAGGTCAACTGGTGTGTGGTTGCAACATTACGGTCCAATTGAATACATTTTCGGAGAGAGGGACGTGAGTTGCACCACAGGGCAGGGTGGAGGGTTTCGTGCACGATACATTTTCTTTCATCGGTAAGCATTTCTTTGTGTTTTATACTTTTGGAATTTTGGTTTTTGACGTTGATTACAAAATGACCTTTTTCATGTTTGAAATGTAGTAACTCGATTTTTCCTCACAGCAGGTCAACTGGTGTGTGGTTGCAACATTACGGTCCCATTGAATACATTTTCGGAGAGAGGGACATGAGTTGCACCACAGGGCAGGGTGGAGGCTTTCGTGCACGATACATTTTCTTTCTTCGGTAAGCATTTCTTTGTGTTTTATACTTTTGGAATTTTGGTTTTTGACGTTGATTACAAAATGACCTTTTTCATGATTGAAATGTAGTGACTCGATTTTTCCTCACGGCAGGTCAACTGGTGTGTGGTTGCAACATTACGGTCCCATTGAATACATTTTCGGAGAGAGGGACATGGGTTGCACCACAGGGCAGCGTGGAGGGTTTCTTGCACGATACATTTTCTTTCTTCGGTAAGCATTTCTTTGTGTTTTATACTTTTGGAATTTTGTTTTTGACGTTGATTACAAAATGACCTTTTTCATGTTTGAAATGTACTAACTCGATTTTTCCTCACAGCAGGTCAATTGGTGTGTGGTTGTAACATCACGGTCCCATTGAATACATTTTCGGAGAGAGGGACATGAGTTGCACCACAGGGCAGGGTGGAGGGTTTCGTGCACGATACATTTACTTTCTTCGGTAAGCATTTCTTTGTGTTTTACACTTTTGGAATTTTGGTTTCTGACGTTGATTATAAAATGACCTTTTTCATGTTTGAAATGTACTAACTCGATTTTTCCTCACAGCAGGTCAACTGGTGTGTGGTTGCAACATTACGGCCCCATTGAATACATTTTCGGAGAGAGGGACATGTGTTGCACCACAGGGCAGGGTGGAGGGTTTCGTGCACGATACATTTTCTTTCTTCGGTAAGCATTTCTTTGTGTTTTATACTTTTGGAATTTTGGTTTTTGACGTTGATTACAAAATGACCTTTTTCATGTTTGAAATGTACTAACTCGATTTTTCCTCACAGCAGGTCAACTGGTGTGTGGTTGCAACATTACGGTCCCATTGAATACATTTTCGGAGAGAGGGACATCAGTTGCACCACAGGGCAGGGTGGAGGGTGCCGTGCACGATACATTTTCCTTCTTCGGTAAGCATTTCTTTGTGTTTTATACTTTAGGAATTTTGGTTTCTGACGTTGATTATAAAATGACCTTTTTTGCTTTTTGAAATGTACTAACTCTATTTTTCCTCACAGCAGGTCAACTGGTGTGTGGTTGCAACATTACGGTCCCATTGAATACATTTTCGGAGAGAGGGACATGAGTTGCACCACAGGGCAGGGTGGAGGGTTTCGTGCACGATACATTTTCTTTCTTCGGTAAGCATTTCTTTGTGTTTTGTACTTTTGGAATTTTGCTTCTTGACGTTGATTACAAAATGACCTTTTTCATGTTTGAAATGTACTAACTCGATTTTTCCTCACAGCAGGTCAACTGGTGTGTGGTTGCAACATTACTGTCCCATTGAATACATTTTCGGAGAGAGGGACATGAGTTGCACCACAGGGCAGGGTGGAGGGTTTCGTGCACAATACATTTTCTTTCTTCGGTAAGCATTTCTTTGTGTTTTATACTTTTGAAATTTTGGTTTCTGACGTTGATTATAAAATGACCTTTTTTCCTTTTTGAAATGTACTAACTCGATTTTTCCTCACAGCAGGTCAACTGGTGTGTGGTTGCAATATTACGGTCCCATTGAATACATTTTCGGAGAGAGGGACATGAGTTGCACCACAGGGCAGGGTGGAGGGTTTCGTGCGCGATACATTTTCTTTCTTCGGTAAGCATTTCTTTGTGTTTTATACTTTTGGAATTTTGGTTTTTGACGTTGATTACAAAAAAACCTTTTTCATGTTTGAAATGTACTAACTCGATGTTTCCTCACAGCAGGTCAACTGGTGTGTGGTTGCAACATTACGGTCCCATTGAATACATTTTCGGAGAGAGGGACATGAGTTGCACCACAGGGCAGGGTGGAGGGTTTCGTGCACGATACATTTTCTTTCTTCGGGAAGCATTTCTTTGTGTTTTATACTTTTGGAATTTTGGTTTTTGACGTTGATTACAAAATGACCTTTTTCATTTTTGAAATGTACTAACTCGATTTTTCCTCACAGCAGGTCAAGTGGTGTGTGGTTGCAACATTACGGTCCCATTGAATACATTTTCGGAGATAGGGACATGAGTTGCACCACAGGGCAGGGTGGAGGGTTTCGTGCACGATACATTTTCTTTCTTCGGTAAGCATTTCTTTGTGTTTTATACTTTTGGAATTTTGGTTTCTGACGTTAATTAAAAAATGACCTTTTTTCCTTTTTGAAATGTACTAACTCGATTTTTCCTCACAGCAAGTCAGCTGGTGTGTGGTTGCGACATTACGGTCCCACTGAATACATTTTCTGAGAGAGGGACATGAGTTGCACCACAGGGCAGGGTGGAGGGTTTCATGCACGATACATTTTCTCTCTTTGGTAAGCATTTCTTTGTGTTTTATACTTTTGGAATTTTGGTTTTTGACGTTGATTACAAAATGACCTTTTTCATGTTTGATATGTACTAACTCGATTTTTCCTCACAGCAGGTCAACTGGTGTGTGGTTGCAACATTACGGTCCCATTGAATACATTTTCGGAGAGAGGGACATGAGTTGGACCACAGGGCAGGGTGGAGGGTTTCGTGCACGATACATTTTCTTTCTTCGGTAAGCATTTCTTTGTGTTTTATAATTTTGGAATTTTGGTTTCTGACGTTGATTACAAAATGACCATTTTTCCTTTTTGAAATGTACTAACTCGATTTTTCCTCACAGCACTTCAACTGGTGTGTGGTTGCAACATTACGGTCCTATTGAATACATTTTCGGAGAGAGGGACATGAGTTACACCACAGGGCAGGGTGGAGGGTTTCGTGCACGATACATTTTCTTTCTTCGGTAAGCATTTCTTTGTGTTTTATACTTTTGGAATTTTGGTTTTTGACGTTGATTACAAAATGACCTTTTTCATGTTTGAAATGTACTAACTCGATTTTTCCTCACAGCAGGTCAACTGGTGTGTGGTTGCAACATTACGGTCCCATTGAATACATTTTCGGAGAGAGGGACAAGAGTTGCACCACAGGGCAGGGTGGAGGGTTTCGTGCACGATACATTTTCTTTCTTCGGTAAGCATTTCTTTGTGTTTTATACTTTTGGAATTTTGGTTTCTGACGTTGGTTATAAAATGACCATTTTTCCTTTTTGAAATGTACTAACTCGATTTTTCCTCACAGCAGGTCAACTGGTGTGTGGTTGCAACATTTCGGTCCCATTGAATACATTTTCGGAGAGAGGGACATCAGTTGCACCACAGGGCAGGGTGGAGGGTTTCGCGCACGATACATTTTCTTTCTTCGGTAAGCATTTCTTTGTGTTTTATACTTTTGGAATTTTGGTTTTTGACGCTGATTACAAAATGACCTTTTTCATGTTTGAAATGTACTAACTCGATTTTTCCTCACAGCAGGTCAACTGGTGTGTGGTTGCAACATTACGGTCCCATTGAATACATTTTCGGAGAGAGGGACATGAGTTGCACCACAGGGCAGGGTGGAGGGTTTCGTGCACGATACATTTTCTTTCTTCGGTAAGCATTTCTTTGTGTTTTATACTTTTGGAATTTTGGTTTTTGACGTTGATTACAAAATGACCTCTTTCATGTTTGAAATGTACTATCTCGATTTTTCCTCACAGCAGGTCAACTGGTGTGTGGTTGCAACATTACGGTCCCATTGAATACATTTTCGGAGAGAGGGACATGAGTTGCACCACAGGGCAGGGTGGAGGGTTTCGTGCACGATACATTTTCTTTCTTCGGTAAGCATTTCTTTGTGTTTTACACTGTTGGAATTTTGGTTTCTGACGTTGATTATAAAATGACCTTTTTCATGTTTGAAATGTACTAACTCGATTTTTCCTCACAGCAGGTCAACTGGTGTATGGTTGCAATATTACAGTCCCATTGAATACATTTTCGGAGAGAGGGACATGAGTTGCACCACAGGGCAGGGTGGAGGGTTTCGTGCACGATACATTTTCTTTCTTCGGTAAGCATTTCTTTGTGTTTTATACTTTTGGAATTTTGGGTTTTGACGTTGATTACAAAATGACCTTTTTCATGTTTGAAATGTACTAACTCGATTTTTCCTCACAGCAGGTCAACTGGTGTGTGGTTGCAACATTACGGTCCCATTGAATACATTTTCGGAGAGAGGGACATGAGTTGCACCACAGGGCAGGGTGGAGGGTGCCGTGCACGATACATTTTCTTTCTTCGGTAAGCATTTCTTTGTGTTTTATACTTTTGGAATTTTGGTTTTTGACGTTGATTACAAAATGACCTTTTTCAAGTTTGAAATGTACTAACTCGATTTTTCCTCACAGCAGGTCAACTGGTGTGTGGTAGCAACATTACGGTCCCATTGAATACATTTTCGGAGAGATGGACATGAGTTGCACCACAGGGCAGGGTGGAGGGTTTCGTGCACGATACATTTTCTTTCTTCGTTAAGCATTTCTTTGTGTTTTATACTTTTGGAATTTTGGTTTTTGACGTTGATTACAAAATGACCTTTTTCATGTTTGAAATGTACTAACTCGATTTTTCCTCACAGCAGGTCAACTGGTGTGTGGTTGCAATATTACGGTCCCATTGAATACATTTTCGGAGAGAGGGACATGAGTTGCACCACAGGGCAGGGTGGAGGGTTTCGTGCACAATACATTTTCTTTCTTCGGTAAGCATTTCTTTGTGTTTTATACTTTTGGAATTTTCGTTTCTGACGTTGATTACAAAAGACCTTTTTTCCTTTTTGAAATGTACTAACTCGATTTTTCCTCACAGCAGGTCAACTGGTGTGTGGTTGCAACATTACGGTCCCATTGAATACATTTTCGGAGAGAGGGACATGAGTTGCACCACAGGGCAGGGTGGAGGGTATCGTGCACGGTACATTTTCTTTCTTCGGTAAGCATTCTTTGTGTTTTATACTTTTGGAATTTTGGTTTTAGACGTTGATTACAAAATGACCTTTTTTCCTTTTTGAAATGTACTAACTCGATTTTTCCTCACAGCAGGTCCACTGGTGTGTGGTTGCAACATTACGGTCCCATTCAATACATTTTCGGAGAGAAGGACATGAGTTGCACCACAGGGCAGGGTGGAGGGTTTCGTGCACGATACATTTTCTTTCTTCGGTAAGCATTTCTTTGTGTTTTATACTTTTGGAATTTTGCTTTTTGACGTTGATTATGAAATGACCTTTTCTCCATTTTGAAATGTACTAACTCGATTTTTCCTCACAGCAGGTCAACTGGTGTGTGGTTGCAACATTACGGTCCCATTGAATACATTTTCGGAGAGAGGGACATGAGTTGCACCACAGGGCAGGGTGGAGGGTTTTCGTGCACGATACATTTTCTTTCTTCGGTAAGCATTTCTTTGTGTTTTATACTTTTGAAATTTTGGTTTTTGACGTTGATTACAAAATGACCTTTTTCATGTTTGAAATGTACTAACTCGATTTTTCCTCACAGCAGGTCAACTGGTGTGTGGTTGCAACATTACGGTCCCATTGAATACATTTTCGGAGAGAGGGACATGAGTTGCACCACAGGGCAGGGTGGAGGGTTTCGTGCACGATACATTTTCTTTCTTCGGTGAGCATTTCTTTGTGTTTTATACTTTTGGAATTTTGGTTTCTGACGTTGATTTTAAAATGACCTTTTTTCCTTTTTGAAATGTACTAACTCGATTTTTCCCCACAGCAGGTCAACTGGTGTGTGGTTGGAACATTACGGTCCCATTGAATACATTTTCGGAGAGCGGGACATGAGTTGCACCACAGGGCAGTGTGGAGGGTTTCGTGCACGATACATTTTCTTTCTTCGGTAAGCATTTCTTTGTGTTTTATACTTTTGGAATTTTGGTTTTTGACGTTGATTACAAAATGACCTATTTCATGTTTGAAATGTACTAACTCGATTTTTCCTCACAGCAGGTCAACTGGTGTGTGGTTGCAACGTTACGGTCCCATTGAATACATTTTCGGAGAGAGGGACATGAGTTGCACCACAGGGCAGGGTGGAGGGTTTCGTGCACGATACATTTTCTTTCTTCGGTAAGCATTTCTTTGTGTTTTATACTTTTGGAATTTTGGTTTTTGACGTTGATTACAAAATGACCTTTTTCATGTTTGAAATGTACTAACTCGATTTTCCCTCACAGCAGGTCAACTGGTGTGTGGTTGCAAGATTACGGTCCCATTGAGTACATTTTCGGAGAGAGGGACATCAGTTGCACCACAGGGCAGGGTGGAGGGTTTCGTGCACGATACATTTTCTTTCTTCGGTAAGCATTTCTTTGTGTTTTATACTTTTGGAATTTTGGTTTCTGACGTTGATTATAAAATGACCGTTTTCCTGTTTGAAATGTACTAACTCGATTTTTCCTCACAGCAGGTCAACTGGTGTGTGGTTGCAACATTACGGTCCCATTGAATACATTTTTGGAGAGAGGGACATCAGTTGCACCACAGGGCAGGGAGGAGGGTTTCGTGCACGATACATTTTCTTTCTTCGGTAAGCATTTCTTTGTGTGTTATACTTTTGGAAGTTTGCTTTTTGACGTTGATTATAAAATGACCTTTTTTCCTTTTTGAAATGTACTAACTCGATTTTTCCTCGCAGCAGGTCAACTGGTGTGTGGTTGCAACATTACGGTCCCATTGAATACATTTTCGGAGAGAGGGACATGAGTTGCACCACAGGGCAGGGTGGAGGGTTTCGTGCACGATACATTTTCTTTCTTCGGTAAGCATTTCTTTGTGTTTTATACTTTTGGAATTTTGGTTTCTGACGTTGATTATAAAATGACCATTTTTCCTTTTTGAAATGTACTAACTCGATTTTTCCTCACAGCAGGTCAACTGGTGTGTGGTTGCAACATTTCGGTCCCATTGAATACATTTTCGGAGAGAGGGAGATGAGTTGCACCACAGTGCAGGGTGGAGGGTTTCGTGCACGATACATTTTCTTTCTTCGGTAAGCATTTCTTTGTGTTTTACACTTTTGGAATTTTGGTTTTTGACGTTGATTACAAAATGACCTTTTTCATGTTTGAAATGTACTAACTCGATTTTTCCTCACAGCAGGTCAACTGGTGTATGGTTGCAACATTACGGTCCCATTGAATACATTTTCGGAGAGAGGGACATGAGTTGCACCACAGGGCAGGGTGGAGGGTTTCGTGCACGATACATTTTCTTTCTTCGGTAAGCATTTCGTTGTGTTTTATACTTTTGGAATTTTGGTTTCTGACGTTGATTACAAAATGACCTTTTTTCCTTTTTGAAATGTACTAACTCGATTTTTCCTCACAGCAGGTCAACTGGTGTGTGGTTGCAACATTACGGTCCCATTGAATACATTTTCGGAGAGAGGGACATGAGTTGCACCACAGGGCAGGGTGGAGGGTATCGTGCACGATACATTTTCTTTCTTCGGTAAGCATTCTTTGTGTTTTATAATTTTGGAATTTTGGTTTTAGACGTTGATTACAAAATGACCTTTTTTCCTTTTTGAAATGTACTAACTCTATTTTTCCTCACAGCAGGTCCACTGGTGTGTGGTTGCAACATTACGGTCCCATTCAATACATTTTCGGAGAGAGGGACATCAGTTGCACCACAGGGCAGGGTGGAGGGTTTCGTGCACGATACATTTTCTTTCTTCGGTAAGCATTTCTTTGTGTTTTATACTTTTGGAATTTTAGTTTTTGACGTTGATTACAAAATGACCTTTTTCATATTTGAAATGTACTAACTCGATTTTTCCTCACAGCAGGTCAACTGGTGTGTGGTTGCAACATTACGGTCCCATTGAATACATTTTCGGAGAGAGGGACATGAGTTGGACCACAGGGCAGGGTGGAGGGTTTCGTGCACGATACATTTTCTTTCTTCGGTAAGCATTTCTTTGTGTTTTATACTTTTGAAATTTTGGTTTTTGACGTTGATTACAAAATGACCTTTTTCATGTTTGAAATGTACTAACTCGATTTTTCCTCACAGCAGGTCAACTGGTGTGTGGTTGCAACATTACGGTCCCATTGAATACATTTTCGGAGAGAGGGACATGAGTTGCACCACAGGGCAGGGTGGAGGGTTTCGTGCACGATACATTTTCTTTCTTCGGTAAGCATTTCTTTGTGTTTTATACTTTTGGAATTTGTTTCTTACTTTGATTTTAAAATGACCTTTTTTCCTTTTTGAAATGTACTAACTCGATTTTTCCCCACAGCAGGTCAACTGGTGTGTGGTTGGAACATTACGGTCCCATTGAATACATTTTCGGAGAGAGGGACATGAGTTGCACCACAGGGCAGTGTGGAGGGTTTCGTGCACGATACATTTTCTTTCTTCGGTAAGCATTTCTTTGTGTTTCATACTTTTGGAATTTTGGTTTTTGACGTTGATTACAAAATGACCTTTTTCATGTTTGAAATGTACTAACTCGATTTTTCCTCACAGCAGGTCAACTGGTGTGTGGTTGCAACGTTACGGTCCCATTGAATACATTTTCGGAGAGAGGGACATGAGTTGCACCACAGGGCAGCGTGGAGGGTTTCGTGCACGATACATTTTCTTTCTTCGGTAAGCATTTCTTTGTGTTTTATACTTTTGGAATTTTGGTTTTTGACGTTGATTACAAAATGACCTTTTTTGTGTTTGAAATGCACTAACTCGATTTTTCCTCACAGCAGGTCAACTGGTGTGTGGTTGCAACATTACGGTCCCATTGAGCACATTTTCGGAGAGAGGGACATCAGTTGCACCACAGGGCAGGGTGGAGGGTTTCGTGCACGATACATTTTCTTTCTTCGGTAAACATTTCTTTGTGTTTTATACTTTTGGAATTTTGGCTTCTGACATTGATTATAAATTGACCTTTTTTCCTTTTGGAAATGTACTAACTCGATTTTTCCTCACAGCAGGTCAACTGGTGTGTGGTTGCAACATTACGGTCCCATTGAATACATTTTCGGAGAGAGGGACATGAGTTGCACCACAGGGCAGGGTGGAGGGTTTCGTGCACGATACATTTTCTTTCTTCGGTAAGCATTTCTTTGAGTTTTATACTTTTGAAATTTTGGTTTTTGACGTTGATTACAAAATGACCTTTTTCATGTTTGAAATGTACTAACTCGATTTTTCCTCACAGCAGGTCAACTGGTGTGTGGTTGCAACATTATGGTCCCATTGAGTACATTTTCGGAGAGAGGGACATCAGTTGCACCACAGGGCAGGGTGGAGGGTGCCGTGCACGATACATTTTCTTTCTTCGGTAAGCATTTCTTTGTGTTTTATAGTTTTGGAATTTTGCTTTTTGGCGTTGATTATAAAATGCCCTTTTTTCCTTTTTGAAATGTACTAACTTGATTTTTCCTCACAGCAGGTCAACTGGTGTGTGGTTGCAACATTACGGTCCCATTGAATACATTTTCGAAGAGAGGGACATCAGTTGCACCACAGGGCAGGGTGGAGGGTTTCGTGCACGATACATTTTCTTTCTTCGGTAAGCATTTCTTTGTGTTTTATACTTTTGGAATTTTGGTTTCTGACGTTGATTATAAAATGACCGTTTTCCTGTTTGAAATGTACTAACTCGATTTTTCCTCACAGCAGGTCAACTGGTGTGTGGTTGCAACATTACGGTCCCATTGAATACATTTTTGGAGAGAGGGACATCAGTTGCACCACAGGGCAGGGTGGAGGGTTTCGTGCACGATACATTTTCTTTCTTCGGTAAGCATTTCTTTGTGTTTTATACGTTTGGAATTTTGGTTTCTGACGTTGATTATAAAATGACCTTTTTCCTGTTTGAAATGTACTAACTCGATTTTTCCTCACAGCAGGTCAACTGGTGTGTGGTTGCAACATTACGGTCCCATTGAGTACATTTTCGGAGAGAGGGACATGAGTTGCACCACAGGGCAGGGTGGAGGGTTTCGTGCACGATACATTTTCTTTCTTCGGTAAGCATTTCTTTGTGTTTTGTACTTTTGGAATTGTGGTTTCTGACGTTGATTATAAAATGACCTTTTTCCTGTTTGAAATGTACTAACTCGATTTTTCCTCTCAGCAGGTCAACTGGTGTGTGGTTGCAACTTTACGGTCCCATTGAATACATTTTCGGAGAGAGGGACATCAGTTGCACCACAGGGCAGGGTGGTGGGTTTTGTGCACGATACATTTTCATTCTTCGGTAAGCATTTCTTTGTGTTTTATACTTTTGGATTTTGCTTTTTGACGTTGATTATAAAATGACCTTTTTTCCTTTTTGAAATGTACTAACTCGATTTTTCCTCACAGCAGGTCAACTGGTGTGTGGTTGCAACATTACGGTCCCATAGAATACATTTTCGGAGAGAGGGACATGAGTTGCACCACAGGGCAGGGTGGAGGGTTTCGTGCACGATACATTTTCTTTCTTCGGTAAGCATTTCTTTGAGTTTTATACTTTTGGAATTTTGGTTTTTGACGTTGATTACAAAATGACCTTTTTTATGTATGAAATGTACTAACTCGATTTTTCCTCACAGCAGGTCAACTGGTGTGTGGTTGCAACATTACGGTCCCATTGAGTACATTTTCGGAGAGAGGGACATCAGTTGCACCACAGGGCAGGGTGGAGGGTGCCGTACACGATACATTTTCTTTCTTCGGTAAGCATTTCTTTGTGTTTTATACTTTTGGAATTTTGGTTTCTGACGTTGATTATAAAATGACCTTTTTTCCTTTTTGAAATGTACTAACTCGATTTTTCCTCACAGCAGGTCAACTGGTGTGTGGTTGCAACATTACGGTCCCATTGAATACATTTTCGGAGAGAGGGACATGAGTTGCACCACAGGGCAGGTTGGAGGGTTTCGTGCACGATACATTTTCTTTCTTCGGTAAGCATTTCTTTGTGTTTTATACTTTTGGAATTTTGGTTTCTGACGTTGATTATAAAATGACCTTTTTATTTTTTGAAATGTACTAACTCGATTTTTCCCCACAGCAGGTCAACTGGTGTGTGGTTGGAACATTACGGTCCCATTGAATACATTTTCGGAGAGAGGGACATGAGTTGCACCACAGGGCAGTGTGGAGGGTTTCGTGCACGATACATTTTCTTTCTTCGGTAAGCATTTCTTTGTGTTTTATACTTTTGGAATTTTGGTTTTTGACGTTGATTACAAAATGACCTTTTTCATGTTTGAAATGTACTAACTCGATTTTTCCTCACAGCAGGTCAACTGGTGTGTGGTTGCAACGTTACGGTCCCATTGAATACATTTTCGGAGAGAGGGACATGAGTTGCACCACAGGGCAGGGTGGAGGGTTTCGTGCACGATACATTTTCTTTCTTCGGTAAGCATTTCTTTGTGTTTTATACTTTTGGAATTTTGGTTTTTGACGTTGATTACAAAATGACCTTTTTCATGTTTGAAATGTACTAACTCGATTTTTCCTCACAGGAGGTCAACTGGTGTGTGGTTGCAACATTACGGTCCCATTGAGTACATTTTCGGAGAGAGGGACATCAGTTGCACCACAGGGCAGGGTGGAGGGTTTCGTGCACGATACATTTTCTTTCTTCGGTAAGCATTTCTTTGTGTTTTATACTTTTGGAATTTTGGTTTTTGACGTTGATTACAAAATGACCTATTTCATGTTTGAAATGAACTAACTCGATTTTTCCTCACAGCAGGTCAACTGGTGTGTGGTTGCAACGTTACGGTCCCATTGAATACATTTTTGGAGAGAGGGACATGAGTTGCACCACAGGGCGGGGTGGAGGGTTTCGTGCACGATACATTTTCTTTCTTCGGTAAGCATTTCTTTGTGTTTTATACTTTTGGAATTTTGGTATTTGACGTTGATTACAAAATGACCTTTTTCATGTTTGAAATGTACTAACTCGATTTTTCCTCACAGCAGGTCAACTGGTGTGTGGTTGCAACATTACGGTCCCATTGAGTACATTTTCGGAGAGAGGGACATCAGTTGCACCACAGGGCAGGGTGGAGGGTGCCGTGCACGATACATTTTCTTTCTTCGGTAAGCATTTCTTTGTGTTTTATAGTTTTGGAATTTTGCTTTTTGGCGTTGATTATAAAATGCCCTTTTTTCCTTTTTGAAATGTACTAACTTGATTTTTCCTCACAGCAGGTCAACTGGTGTGTGGTTGCAACATTACGGTCCCATTGAATACATTTTCGGAGAGAGGGACATCAGTTGCACCACAGGGCAGGGTGGAGGGTTTCGTGCACGATACATTTTCTTTCTTCGGTAAGCATTTCTTTGTGTTTTATACTTTTGGAAGTTTGGTTTCTGACGTTGATTATAAAATGGCCGTTTTCCTGTTTGAAATGTACTAACTCGATTTTTCCTCACAGCAGGTCAACTGGTGTGTGGTTGCAACATTACGGTCCCATTGAATACATTTTTGGAGAGAGGGACATCAGTTGCACCACAGGGCAGGGTGGAGGGTTTCGTGCACGATACATTTTCTTTCTTCGGTAAGCATTTCTTTGTGTGTTATACTTTTGGAAGTTTGCTTTTTGACGTTGATTATAAAATGACCTTTTTTCCTTTTTGAAATGTACTAACTCGATTTTTCCTCGCAGCAGGTCAACTGGTGTGTGGTTGCAACATTACGGTCCCATTGAATACATTTTCGGAGAGAGGGACATAGGTTGCACCACAGGGCAGGGTGGAGGGTTTCGTGCACGATACATTTTCTTTCTTCGGTAAGCATTTCTTTGTGTTTTATACTTTTGGAATTTTGGTTTCTGACGTTGATTATAAAATGACCAATTTTCCTTTTTGAAATGTACTAACTCGATTTTTCCTCACAGCAGGTCAACTGGTGTGTGGTTGCAACATTTCGGTCCCATTGAATACATTTTCGGAGAGAGGGAGATGAGTTGCACCACAGTGCAGGGTGGAGGGTTTCGTGCACGATACATTTTCTTTCTTCGGTAAGCATTTCTTTGTGTTTTACACTTTTGGAATTTTGGTTTTTGACGTTGATTACAAAATGACCTTTTTCATGTTTGAAATGTACTAACTCGATTTTTCCTCACAGCAGGTCAACTGGTGTATGGTTGCAATATTACGGTCCCATTGAATACATTTTCGGAGAGAGGGACATGAGTTGCACCACAGGGCAGGGTGGAGGGTTTCGTGCACGATACATTTTCTTTCTTCGGTAAGCATTTCGTTGTGTTTTATACTTTTGGAATTTTGGTTTCTGACGTTGATTACAAAATGACCTTTTTTCCTTTTTGAAATGTACTAACTCGATTTTTCCCCACAGGAGGTCAACTGGTGTGTGGTTGCAACATTACGGTCCCATTGAATACATTTTCGGAGAGAGGGACATGAGTTGCACGACAGGGCAGGGTGGAGGGTATCGTGCACGATACATTTTCTTTCTTCGGTAAGCATTCATTGTGTTTTATAATTTTGGAGTTTTGGTATTAGACGTTGATTACAAAATGACCTTTTTTCCTTTTTGAAATGTACTAACTCGATTTTTCCTCACAGCAGGTCCACTGGTGTGTGGTTGCAACATTACGGTCCCATTCAATTCATTTTCGGAGAGAGGGACATGAGTTGCACCACAGGGCAGGGTGGAGGGTTTCGTGCACGATACATTTTCTTTCTTCGGTAAGCATTTCTTTGTGTTTTATACTTTTGGAATTTTGGTTTTTGACGTTGATTACAAAATGACCTTTTTCATGTTTGAAATGTACTAACTCGATTTTTCCTCACAGCAGGTCAACTGGTGTGTGGTTGCAACATTACGGTCCCATTGAGTACATTTTCGGAGAGAGGGACATGAGTTGCACCACAGGGCAGGGTGGAGGGTTTCGTGCACGATACATTTTCTTTCTTCGGTAAGCATTTCTTTGTGTTTTGTACTTTTGGAATTTTGGTTTCTGACGTTGATTATAAAATGACCTTTTTCCTGTTTGAAGTGTACTAACTCGATTTTTCCTCTCAGCAGGTCAACTGGTGTGTGGTTGCAACATTACGGTCCCATTGAATACATTTTCGGAGAGAGGGACATCAGTTGCACCACAGGGCAGGGTGGTGGGTTTTGTGCACGATACATTTTCATTCTTCGGTAAGCATTTCTTTGTGTTTTATACTTTTGGATTTTGCTTTTTGACGTTGATTATAAAATGACCTTTTTTCCTTTTTGAAATGTACTAACTCGATTTTTCCTCACAGCAGGTCAACTGGTGTGTGGTTGCAACATTACGGTCCCATAGAATACATTTTCGGAGAGAGGGACATGAGTTGCACCACAGTGCAGGGTGGAGGGTTTCGTGCACGATACATTTTCTTTCTTCGGTAAGCATTTCTTTGAGTTTTATACTTTTGGAATTTTGGTTTTTGACGTTGATTACAAAATGACCTTTTTTATATATGAAATGTACTAACTCGATTTTTCCTCACAGCAGGTCAACTGGTGTGTGGTTGCAACATTACGGTCCCATTGAGTACATTTTCGGAGAGAGGGACATCAGTTGCACCACAGGGCAGGGTGGAGGGTGCCGTACACGATACATTTTCTTTCTTCGGTAAGCATTTCTTTGTGTTTTATACTTTTGGAATTTTGGTTTCTGACGTTGATTATAAAATGACCTTTTTTCCTTTTTGAAATGTACTAACTCGATTTTTCCTCACAGCAGGTCAACTGGTGTGTGGTTGCAACATTACGGTCCCATTGAATACATTTTCGGAGAGAGGGACATGAGTTGCACCACAGGGCAGGTTGGAGGGTTTCGTGCACGATACATTTTCTTTCTTCGGTAAGCATTTCTTTGTGTTTTATACTTTTGGAATTTTGGTTTCTGACGTTGATTATAAAATGACCTTTTTATTTTTTGAAATGTACTAACTCGATTTTTCCCCACAGCAGGTCAACTGGTGTGTGGTTGGAACATTACGGTCCCATTGAATACATTTTCGGAGAGAGGGACATGAGTTGCACCACAGGGCAGTGTGGAGGGTTTCGTGCACGATACATTTTCTTTCTTCGGTAAGCATTTCTTTGTGTTTTATACTTTTGGAATTTTGGTTTTTGACGTTGATTACAAAATGACCTTTTTCATGTTTGAAATGTACTAACTCGATTTTTCCTCACAGCAGGTCAACTGGTGTGTGGTTGCAACGTTACGGTCCCATTGAATACATTTTCGGAGAGAGGGACATGAGTTGCACCACAGGGCAGGGTGGAGGGTTTCGTGCACGATACATTTTCTTTCTTCGGTAAGCATTTCTTTGTGTTTTATACTTTTGGAATTTTGGTTTTTGACGTTGATTACAAAATGACCTTTTTCATGTTTGAAATGTACTAACTCGATTTTTCCTCACAGGAGGTCAACTGGTGTGTGGTTGCAACATTACGGTCCCATTGAGTACATTTTCGGAGAGAGGGACATCAGTTGCACCACAGGGCAGGGTGGAGGGTTTCGTGCACGATACATTTTCTTTCTTCGGTAAGCATTTCTTTGTGTTTTATACTTTTGGAATTTTGGTTTTTGACGTTGATTACAAAATGACCTATTTCATGTTTGAAATGAACTAACTCGATTTTTCCTCACAGCAGGTCAACTGGTGTGTGGTTGCAACGTTACGGTCCCATTGAATACATTTTTGGAGAGAGGGACATGAGTTGCACCACAGGGCAGGGTGGAGGGTTTCGTGCACGATACATTTTCTTTCTTCGGTAAGCACTTCTTTGTGTTTTATACTTTTGGAATTTTGGTATTTGACGTTGATTACAAAATGACCTTTTTCATGTTTGAAATGTACTAACTCGATTTTTCCTCACAGCAGGTCAACTGGTGTGTGGTTGCAACATTACGGTCCCATTGAGTACATTTTCGGAGAGAGGTACATCAGTTGCACCACAGGGCAGGGTGGAGGGTGCCGTGCACGATACATTTTCTTTCTTCGGTAAGCATTTCTTTGTGTTTTATAGTTTTGGAATTTTGCTTTTTGGCGTTGATTATAAAATGCCCTTTTTTCCTTTTTGAAATGTAGTAACTTGATTTTTCCTCACAGCAGGTCAACTGGTGTGTGGTTGCAACATTACGGTCCCATTGAATACATTTTCGGAGAGAGGGACATCAGTTGCACCACAGGGCAGGGTGGAGGGTTTCGTGCACGATACATTTTCTTTCTTCGGTAAGCATTTCTTTGTGTTTTATACTTTTGGAAGTTTGGTTTCTGACGTTGATTATAAAGTGGCCGTTTTCCTGTTTGAAATGTACTAACTCGATTTTTCCTCACAGCAGGTCAACTGGTGTGTGGTTGCAACATTACGGTCCCATTGAATACATTTTTGGAGAGAGGGACATCAGTTGCACCACAGGGCAGGGTGGAGGGTTTCGTGCACGATACATTTTCTTTCTTCGGTAAGCATTTCTTTGTGTGTTATACTTTTGGAAGTTTGCTTTTTGACGTTGATTATAAAATGACCTTTTTTCCTTTTTGAAATGTACTAACTCGATTTTTCCTCGCAGCAGGTCAACTGGTGTGTGGTTGCAACATTACGGTCCCATTGAATACATTTTCGGAGAGAGGGACATAGGTTGCACCACAGGGCAGGGTGGAGGGTTTCGTGCACGATACATTTTCTTTCTTCGGTAAGCATTTCTTTGTGTTTTATACTTTTGGAATTTTGGTTTCTGACGTTGATTATAAAATGACCATTTTTCCTTTTTGAAATGTACTAACTCGATTTTTCCTCACAGCAGGTCAACTGGTGTGTGGTTGCAACATTTCGGTCCTATTGAATACATTTTCGGAGAGAGGGAGATGAGTTGCACCACAGTGCAGGGTGGAGGGTTTCGTGCACGATACATTTTCTTTCTTCGGTAAGCATTTCTTTGTGTTTTACACTTTTGGAATTTTGGTTTTTGACGTTGATTACAAAATGACCTTTTTCATGTTTGAAATGTACTAACTCGATTTTTCCTCACAGCAGGTCAACTGGTGTATGGTTGCAATATTACGGTCCCATTGAATACATTTTCGGAGAGAGGGACATGAGTTGCACCACAGGGCAGGGTGGAGGGTTTCGTGCACGATACATTTTCTTTCTTCGGTAAGCATTTCGTTGTGTTTTATACTTTTGGAATTTTGGTTTCTGACGTTGATTACAAAATGACCATTTTTCCTTTTTGAAATGTACTAACTCGATTTTTCCCCACAGGAGGTCAACTGGTGTGTGGTTGCAACATTACGGTCCCATTGAATACATTTTCGGAGAGAGGGACATGAGTTGCACCACAGGGCAGGGTGGAGGGTATCGTGCACGATACATTTTCTTTCTTCGGTAAGCATTCTTTGTGTTTTATAATTTTGGAGTTTTGGTATTAGACGTTGATTACAAAATGACCTTTTTTCCTTTTTGAAATGTACTAACTCGATTTTTCCTCACAGCAGGTCCACTGGTGTGTGGTTGCAACATTACGGTCCCATTCAATTCATTTTCGGAGAGAGGGACATGAGTTGCACCACAGGGCAGGGTGGAGGGTTTCGTGCACGATACATTTTCTTTCTTCGGTAAGCATTTCTTTGTGTTTTATACTTTTGGAATTTTGGTTTTTGACGTTGATTACAAAATGACCTTTTTCATGTTTGAAATGTACTAACTCGATTTTTCCTCACAGCAGGTCAACTGGTGTGTGGTTGCAACATTACGGTCCCATTGAATACATTTTCGGAGAGAGGGACATGAGTTGGACCACAGGGCAGGGTGGAGGGTTTCGTGCACGATATATTTTCTTTCTTCGGTAAGCATTTCTTTGTGTTTTATACTTTTGAAATTTTGGTTTTTGACGTTGATTACAAAATGACCTTTTTCATGTTTGATATGTACTAACTCGATTTTTCCTCACAGCAGGTCAACTGGTGTGTGGTTGCAACATTATGGTCCCATTGAATACATTTTCGGAGAGAGGGACATGAGTTGCACCACAGGGCAGGGTGGAGGGTTTCGTGCATGATACATTTTCTTTCTTCGGTAAGCATTTCTTTGTGTTTTATACTTTTGGAATTTGGTTTCTGACGTTGATTTTAAAATGACCTTTCTTCCTTTTTGAAATGTACTAACTCGATTTTTCCCCACAGCAGGTCAACTGGTGTGTGGTTGGAACACTACGGTCCCATTGAATACATTTTCGGAGAGATGGACATGAGTTGCACCACAGGGCAGTGTGGAGGGTTTCGTGCACGATACATTTTCTTTCTTCCGTAAGCATTTCTTTGTGTTTCATACTTTTGGAATTTTGGTTTTTGACGTTGATTACAAAATGACCTTTTTTGTGTTTGAAATGTACTAACTCGATTTTTCCTCACAGCAGGTCAACTGGTGTGTGGTTGCAACATTACGGTCCCATTGAGTACATTTTCGGAGAGAGGGACATCAGTTGCACCACAGGGCAGGGTGGAGGGTTTCGTGCACGATACATTTTCTTTCTTCAGTAAGCATTTCTTTGTGTTTTATACGTTTGGAATTTTGGTTTCTGACGTTGATTATAAAATGACCTTTTTCCTGTTTGAAATGTACTAACTCGATTTTTCCTCACAGCAGGTCAACTGGTGTGTGGTTGCAACATTACGGTCCCATTGAGTACATTTTCGGAGAGAGGGACATGAGTTGCACCACAGGGCAGGGTGGAGGGTTTCGTGCACGATACATTTTCTTTCTTCAGTAAGCATTTCTTTGTGTTTTGTACTTTTGGAATTTTGGTTTCTGACGTTGATTATAAAATAACCTTTCTCCTGTTTGAAATGTACTAACTCGATTTTTCCTCTCAGCAGGTCAACTGGTGTGTAGTTGCAACATTACGGTCCCATTGAATACATTTTCGGAGAGAGGGACATCAGTTGCACCACAGGGCAGGGTGGAGGGTGCCGTGCACGATACATTTTCTTTCTTCGGTAAGCATTTCTTTGTGTTTTATACTTTTGGATTTTGCTTTTTGAACTTGATTATAAAATGACCTTTTTTCCTTTTTGAAATGTACTAACTCGATTTTTCCTCACAGCAGGTCAACTGGTGTGTGGTTGCAACATTACGGTCCCATAGAATACATTTTCGGAGAGAGGGACATCAGTTGCACCACAGGGCAGGGTGGAGGGTTTCGTGCACGATACATTTTCTTTCTTCGGTAAGCATTTCTTTGTGTTTTATACTTTTGGAATTTTGGTTTTTGACGTTGATTACAAAATGACCTTTTTCATGTTTGAAATGTACTAACTCGATTTTTCCTCACAGCAGGTCAACTGGTGTGTGGTTGCAATATTACGGTCCCATTGAGTACATTTTCGGAGAGAGGGACATCAGTTGCACCAGAGGGCAGGGTGGAGGGTTTCGTGCACGATACATTCTCTTTCTTCGGTAAGCATTTCTTTGTGTTTTATACTTTTATAGTTTTGGTTTTTCACTTTAATTACAAAAAGGCCTTTTTCATGTTTGAAATGTACTAACTCGATTTTTCCTCACAGCAGGTCAACTGGTGTGTGGTTGCAACGTTACGGTCCCATTGAATACATTTTCGGAGAGAGGGACATGAGTTGCACCACAGGGCAGGGTGGAGGGTTTCGTGCACGATACATTTTCTTTCTTCGGTTAGCATTTCTTTGTGTTTTATACTTTTGGAATTTTGGTTTTTGACGTTGATTACAAAATGACCTTTTTCATGTTTGAAATGTACTAACTCGATTTTTCCTCACAGCAGGTCAACTGGTGTGTGGTTGCAACATTACGGTCCCATTGAGTACATTTTCGGAGAGAGGGACATCAGTTGCACCAGAGGGCAGGGTGGAGGGTTTCGTGCACGATACATTCTCTTTCTTCGGTAAGCATTTCTTTGTGTTTTATACTTTTATAGTTTTGGTTTTTCACTTTAATTACAAAAAGGCCTTTTTCATGTTTGAAAAGTACTAACTCGATTTTTCCTCACAGCAGGTCAACTGGTGTGTGGTTGCAACATTACGGTCCCATTGAATACATTTTCGGAGAGAGGGACATGAGTTGCACCACAGGGCAGGGTGGAGGGTTTCGTGCACGATACATTTTCTTTCTTCGGTAAGCATTTCTTTGAGTTTTATACTTTTGGAATTTTGGTTTTTGACGATGATTACAAAATGACCTTTTTCATGTTTGAAATGTACTAACTCGATTTTTCCTCACAGCAGTTCAACTGGTGTGTGGTTGCAACATTACGGTCCCATTGAGTACATTTTCGGAGAGAGGGACATCAGTTGCACCACAGGGCAGGGTGGAGGGTGCCGTGCACGATACATTTTCTTTCTTCGGTAAGCATTTCTTTGTGTTTTATACTTTTGGAATTTTGGTTTCTGACGATGATTATAAAATGACCTTTTTTCCTTTTTGAAATGTACTAACTCGATTTTTCCTCACAGCAGGGCAACTGGTGTGTGGTTGCAACATTACGGTCCCATTGAATACATTTTCGGAGAGAGGGACATGAGTTGTACCACAGGGCAGGTTGGAGGGTTTCGTGCACGATACATTTTCTTTCTTCGGTAAGCATTTCTTTGTGTTTTATACTTTTGGAATTTTGGTTTCTGACGTTGATTATAAAATGACCTTTTTATTTTTTGAAATGTACTAACTCGATTTTTCCCCACAGCAGGTCAACTGGTGTGTGGTTGGAACATTACGGACCCATTGAATACATTTTCGGAGAGAGGGACATGAGTTGCACCACAGGGCAGTGTGGAGGGTTTCGTGCACGATACACTTTCTTTCTTCGGTAAGCATTTCTTTGTGTTTTATACTTTTGGAATTTTGGTTTTTGACGTTGATTACAAAATGACCTTTTTCATGTTTGAAATGTACTGACTCGATTTTTCCTCACAGCAGGTCAACTGGTGTGTGGTTGCAACGTTACGGTCCCATTGAATACATTTTCGGAGAGAGGGACATGAGTTGCACCACAGGGCAGGGTGGAGGGTTTCGTGCACGATACATTTTCTTTCTTCGGTAAGCATTTCCTTGTGTTTTATACTTTTGGAATTTTGGTTTTTGACGTTGATTACAAAATGACCTTTTTCATGTTTGAAATGTACTAACTCGATTTTTCCTCACAGCAGGTCAACTGGTGTGTGGTTGCAACATTACGGTCCCATTGAGTACATTTTCGGAGAGAGGGACATCAGTTGCACCACAGGGCAGGGTGGAGGGTTTCGTGCACGATACATTTTCTTTCTTCGGTAAGCATTTCTTTGTGTTTTATACTTTTGGAATTTTGGTTTCTGACGTTGATTATAAAATGACCTTTTTTCCTTTTGGAAATATACTAACTCGATGTTTCCTCACAGCAGGTCAACTGGTGTGTGGTTGCAACTTTACGGTCCCATTGAATACATTTTCGGAGAGAGGGACATGAGTTGCACCACAGGGCAGGGTGGAGGGTTTCGTGCACGATACATTTTCTTTCTTCGGTAAGCATTTCTTTGAGTTTTATACTTTTGGAATTTTGGTTTTTGACGTTGATTACAAAATGACCTTTTTCATGTTTGAAATGTACTAACTCGATTTTTCCTCACAGCAGGTCAACTGGTGTGTGGTTGCAACATTATGGTCCCATTGAGTACATTTTCGGAGAGAGGGACATCAGTTGCACCACAGGGCAGGGTGGAGGGTGCCGTGCACGATACATTTTCTTTCTTCGGTAAGCATTACTTTGTGTTTTATAGTTTTGGAATTTTGCTTTTTGGCGTTGATTATAAAATGCCCTTTTTTCCTTTTTGAAATGTACTAACTTGATTTTTCCTCACAGCAGGTCAACTGGTGTGTGGTTGCAACATTACGGTCCCATTGAATACATTTTCGGAGAGAGGGACATCAGTTGCACCACAGGGCAGGGTGGAGGGTTTCGTGCACGATACATTTTCTTTCTTCGGTAAGCATTTCTTTGTGTTTTATACTTTTGGAATTTTGGTTTCTGACGTTGATTATAAAATGACCGTTTTCCTGTTTGAAATGTACTAACTCAATTTTTCCACACAGCAGGTCAACTGGTGTGTGGTTGCAACATTACGGTCCCATTGAATACATTTTTGGAGAGAGGGACATCAGTTGCACCACAGGGCAGGGTGGAGGGTTTCGTGCACGATACATTTTCTTTCTTCGGTAAGCATTTCTTTGTGTTTTATACGTTTGGAATTTTGGTTTCTGACGTTGATTATAAAATGACCTTTTTCCTGTTTGAAATGTACTAACTCGATTTTTCCTCTCAGCAGGTCAACTGGTGTGTGGTTGCAACATTACGGTCCCATTGAATACATTTTCGGAGAGAGGGACATGAGTTGTACCACAGGGCAGGTTGGAGGGTTTCGTGCACGATACATTTTCTTTCTTCGGTAAGCATTTCTTTGTGTTTTATACTTTTGGAATTTTGGTTTCTGACGTTGATTATAAAATGACCTTTTTATTTTTTGAAATGTACTAACTCGATTTTTCCCCACAGCAGGTCAACTGGTGTGTGGTTGGAACATTACGGTCCCATTGAATACATTTTCGGAGAGAGGGACATGAGTTGCACCACAGGGCAGTGTGGAGGGTTTCGTGCACGATACATTTTCTTTCTTCGGTAAGCATTTCTTTGTGTTTTATACTTTTGGAATTTTGGTTTTTGACGTTGATTACAAAATGACCTTTTTCATGTTTGAAATGTACTAACTCGATTTTTTATTCACAGCAGGTCAACTGGTGTGTGGTTGCAACGTTACGGTCCCATTGAATACATTTTCGGAGAGAGGGACATGAGTTGCACCACAGGGCAGGGTGGAGGGTTTCGTGCACGATACATTTTCTTTCTTCGGTAAGCATTTCCTTGTGTTTTATACTTTTGGAATTTTGGTTTTTGACGTTGATTACAAAATGACCTTTTTCATGTTTGAAATGTACTAACTCGATTTTTGCTCACAGCAGGTCAACTGGTGTGTGGTTGCAACATTACGGTCGCATTGAGTACATTTTCGGAGAGAGGGACATCAGTTGCACCACAGGGCAGGGTGGAGGGTTTCGTGCACGATACATTTTCTTTCTTCGGTAAGCATTTCTTTGTGTTTTATACTTTTGGAATTTTGGTTTCTGACGTTGATTATAAAATGACCTTTTTTCCTTTTGGAAATGTACTAACTCGATTTTTCCTCACAGCAGGTCAACTGGTGTGTGGTTGCAACTTTACGGTCCCATTGAATACATTTTCGGAGAGAGGGACATCAGTTGCACCACAGGGCAGGGTGGAGGGTGCCGTGCACGATACATTTTCTTTCTTCGGTAAGCATTACTTTGTGTTTTATAGTTTTGGAATTTTGCTTTTTGGCGTTGATTATAAAATGCCCTTTTTTCCTTTTTGAAATGTACTAACTTGATTTTTCCTCACAGCAGGTCAACTGGTGTGTGGTTGCAACATTACGGTCCCATTGAATACATTTTCGGAGAGAGGGACATCAGTTGCACCACAGGGCAGGGTGGAGGGTTTCGTGCACGATACATTTTCTTTCTTCGGTAAGCATTTCTTTGTGTTTTATACTTTTGGAATTTTGGTTTCTGACGTTGATTATAAAATGACCGTTTTCCTGTTTGAAATGTACTAACTCAATTTTTCCACACAGCAGGTCAACTGGTGTGTGGTTGCAACATTACGGTCCCATTGAATACATTTTCGGAGAGAGGGACATCAGTTGCACCACAGGGCAGGGTGGAGGGTTTCGTGCACGATACATTTTCTTTCTTCGGTAAGCATTTCCTTGTGTTTTATACTTTTGGAATTTTGGTTTTTGACGTTGATTACAAAATGACCTTTTTCATGTTTGAAATGTACTAACTCGATTTTTCCTCACAGCAGGTCAACTGGTGTGTGGTTGCAACATTATGGTCCCATTGAGTACATTTTCGGAGAGAGGGACATCAGTTGCACCACAGGGCAGGGTGGAGGGTGCCGTGCACGATACATTTTCTTTCTTCGGTAAGCATTACTTTGTGTTTTATAGTTTTGGAATTTTGCTTTTTGGCGTTGATTATAAAATGCCCTTTTTTCCTTTTTGAAATGTACTAACTTGATTTTTCCTCACAGCAGGTCAATTGGTGTGTGGTTGCAACATTACGGTCCCATTGAATACATTTTCGGAGAGAGGGACATCAGTTGCACCACAGGGCAGGGTGGAGGGTTTCGTGCACGATACATTTTCTTTCTTCGGTAAGCATTTCTTTGTGTTTTATACTTTTGGAATTTTGGTTTCTGACGTTGATTATAAAATGACCGTTTTCCTGTTTGAAATGTACTAACTCAATTTTTCCACACAGCAGGTCAACTGGTGTGTGGTTGCAACATTACGGTCCCATTGAATACATTTTTGGAGAGAGGGACATCAGTTGCACCACAGGGCAGGGTGGAGGGTTTCGTGCACGATACATTTTCTTTCTTCGGTAAGCATTTCTTTGTGTTTTGTACTTTTGGAATTTTGGTTTCTGACGTTGATTATAAAATGACCTTTTTCCTGTTTGAAATGTACTAACTCGATTTTTCCTCTCAGCAGGTCAACTGGTGTGTGGTTGCAACATTACGGTCCCATTGAATACATTTTCGGAGAGAGGGACATGAGTTGTACCACAGGGCAGGTTGGAGGGTTTCGTGCACGATACATTTTCTTTCTTCGGTAAGCATTTCTTTGTGTTTTATACTTTTGGAATTTTGGTTTCTGACGTTGATTATAAAATGACCTTTTTATTTTTTGAAATGTACTAACTCGATTTTTCCCCACAGCAGGTCAACTGGTGTGTGGTTGGAACATTACGGTCCCATTGAATACATTTTCGGAGAGAGGGACATGAGTTGCACCACAGGGCAGTGTGGAGGGTTTCGTGCACGATACATTTTCTTTCTTCGGTAAGCATTTCTTTGTGTTTTATACTTTTGGAATTTTGGTTTTTGACGTTGATTACAAAATGACCTTTTTCATGTTTGAAATGTACTAACTCGATTTTTCCTCACAGCAGGTCAACTGGTGTGTGGTTGCAACGTTACGGTCCCATTGAATACATTTTCGGAGAGAGGGACATGAGTTGCACCACAGGGCAGGGTGGAGGGTTTCGTGCACGATACATTTTCTTTCTTCGGTAAGCATTTCCTTGTGTTTTATACTTTTGGAATTTTGGTTTTTGACGTTGATTACAAAATGACCTTTTTCATGTTTGAAATGTACTAACTCGATTTTTGCTCACAGCAGGTCAACTGGTGTGTGGTTGCAACATTACGGTCGCATTGAGTACATTTTCGGAGAGAGGGACATCAGTTGCACCACAGGGCAGGGTGGAGGGTTTCGTGCACGATACATTTTCTTTCTTCGGTAAGCATTTCTTTGTGTTTTATACTTTTGGAATTTTGGTTTCTGACGTTGATTATAAAATGACCTTTTTTCCTTTTGGAAATGTACTAACTCGATTTTTCCTCACAGCAGGTCAACTGGTGTGTGGTTGCAACTTTACGGTCCCATTGAATACATTTTCGGAGAGAGGGACATGAGTTGCACCACAGGGCAGGGTGGAGGGTTTCGTGCACGATACATTTTCTTTCTTCGGTAAGCATTTCTTTGAGTTTTATACTTTTGGAATTTTGGTTTCTGACGTTGATTATAAAATGACCGTTTTCCTGTTTGAAATGTACTAACTCAATTTTTCCACACAGCAGGTCAACTGGTGTGTGGTTGCAACATTACGGTCCCATTGAATACATTTTTGGAGAGAGGGACATCAGTTGCACCACAGGGCAGGGTGGAGGGTTTCGTGCACGATACATTTTCTTTCTTCGGTAAGCATTTCTTTGTGTTTTGTACTTTTGGAATTTTGGTTTCTGACGTTGATTATAAAATGACCTTTTTCCTGTTTGAAATGTACTAACTCGATTTTTCCTCTCAGCAGGTCAACTGGTGTGTGGTTGCAACATTACGGTCCCATTGAATACATTTTCGGAGAGAGGGACATGAGTTGTACCACAGGGCAGGTTGGAGGGTTTCGTGCACGATACATTTTCTTTCTTCGGTAAGCATTTCTTTGTGTTTTATACTTTTGGAATTTTGGTTTCTGACGTTGATTATAAAATGACCTTTTTATTTTTTGAAATGTACTAACTCGATTTTTCCCCACAGCAGGTCAACTGGTGTGTGGTTGGAACATTACGGTCCCATTGAATACATTTTCGGAGAGAGGGACATGAGTTGCACCACAGGGCAGTGTGGAGGGTTTCGTGCACGATACATTTTCTTTCTTCGGTAAGCATTTCTTTGTGTTTTATACTTTTGGAATTTTGGTTTTTGACGTTGATTACAAAATGACCTTTTTCATGTTTGAAATGTACTAACTCGATTTTTCCTCACAGCAGGTCAACTGGTGTGTGGTTGCAACGTTACGGTCCCATTGAATACATTTTCGGAGAGAGGGACATGAGTTGCACCACAGGGCAGGGTGGAGGGTTTCGTGCACGATACATTTTCTTTCTTCGGTAAGCATTTCCTTGTGTTTTATACTTTTGGAATTTTGGTTTTTGACGTTGATTACAAAATGACCTTTTTCATGTTTGAAATGTACTAACTCGATTTTTCCTCACAGCAGGTCAACTGGTGTGTGGTTGCAACGTTACGGTCCCATTGAATACATTTTCGGAGAGAGGGACATGAGTTGCACCACAGGGCAGGGTGGAGGGTTTCGTGCACGATACATTTTCTTTCTTCGGTAAGCATTTCTTTGTGTTTTATACTTTTGGAATTTTGGTTTCTGACGTTGATTATAAAATGACCTTTTTTCCTTTTGGAAATGTACTAACTCGATTTTTCCTCACAGCAGGTCAACTGGTGTGTGGTTGCAACTTTACGGTCCCATTGAATACATTTTCGGAGAGAGGGACATGAGTTGCACCACAGGGCAGGGTGGAGGGTTTCGTGCACGATACATTTTCTTTCTTCGGTAAGCATTTCTTTGAGTTTTATACTTTTGGAATTTTGGTTTTTGACGTTGATTACAAAATGACCTTTTTCATGTTTGAAATGTACTAACTCGATTTTTGCTCACAGCAGGTCAACTGGTGTGTGGTTGCAACATTATGGTCCCATTGAGTACATTTTCGGAGAGAGGGACATCAGTTGCACCACAGGGCAGGGTGGAGGGTGCCGTGCACGATACATTTTCTTTCTTCGGTAAGCATTACTTTGTGTTTTGTAGTTTTGGAATTTTGCTTTTTGGCGTTGATTATAAAATGCCCTTTTTTCCTTTTTGAAATGTACTAACTTGATTTTTCCTCACAGCAGGTCAACTGGTGTGTGGTTGCAACAATACGGTCCCATTGAATACATTTTCGGAGAGAGGGACATCAGTTGCACCACAGGGCAGGGTGGAGGGTTTCGTGCACGATACATTTTCTTTCTTCGGTAAGCATTTCTTTGTGTTTTATACTTTTGGAATTTTGGTTTCTGACGTTGATTATTAAATGACCGTTTTCCTGTTTGAAATGTACTAACTCAATTTTTCCACACAGCAGGTCAACTGGTGTGTGGTTGCAACATTACGGTCCCATTGAATACATTTTTGGAGAGACGGACATCAGTTGCACCACAGGGCAGGGTGGAGGGTTTCGTGCACGATACATTTTCTTTCTTCGGTAAGCATTTCTTTGTGTTTTGTACGTTTGGAATTTTGGTTTCTGACGTTGATTATAAAATGACCTTTTTCCTGTTTGAAATGTACTAACTCGATTTTTCCTCACAGCAGGTCAACTGGTGTGTGGTTGCAACATTACGGTCACATTGAGTGCATTTTCGGAGAGAGGGACATGAGTTGCACCACAGGGCAGGGTGGAGGGTTTCGTGCACGATACATTTTCTTTCTTCGGTAAGCATTTCTTTGTGTTTTGTACTTTTGGAATTTTGGTTTCTGACGTTGATTATAAAATGACCTTTTTCCTGTTTGAAATGTACTAACTCGATTTTTCCTCTCAGCAGGTCAACTGGTGTGTGGTTGCAACATTACGGTCCCATCGAATACATTTTCGGAGAGAGGGACATGAGTTTCACCACAGGGCAGGGTGGAGGGTTTTGTGCACGATACGTTTTCTTTCTTCGGTAAGCATTTCTTTGTGTTTTATACTTTTGGATTTTGCTTTTTGACGTTGACTATAAAATGACCTTTTTTCCTTTTTGAAATGTACTAACTCGATTTTTCCTCACAGCAGGTCAACTGGTGTGTGGTTGCAACATTACGGTCCCATTGAATACATTTTCGGAGAGAGGGACATGAGTTGCACCACAGGGCAGGGTGGAGGGTTTCGTGCACGATACATTTTCTTTCTTCGGTAAGCATTTCTTTGTGTTTTATACTTTTGGAATTTTGGTTTCTGACGTTGATTATAAAATGACCTTTTTCCTGTTTGAAATGTACTAACTCGATTTTCCTCACAGCAGGTCAACTGGTGTGTGGTTGCAACATTACGGTCCCATTGAATACATTTTCGGAGAGAGGGACATCAGTTGCACCACAGGGCGGAGTGGAGGGTTTCGTGCACGATACGTTTTCTTTCTTCGGTAAGCATTTCTTTGTGTTTTATACTTTTGGAAATTTGCTTTTTGGCATTGATTATAAAATGACCATTTTTCCTTTTTGAAATGTACTAACTCGATTTTTCCTCACAGCAGGTCAACTGGTGCGTGGTTGCAACATTACGGTCCCATTGAATACATTTTCGGAGAGAGAGACATCAGTTGCACCACAGGGCAGGGTGGAGGGTTTCGTGCACGATACATTTTCTTTCTTCGGTAAGCATTTTTTTGGTGTTTTATACTTTTGGAATTTTGGTTTCTGACGTTGATTATAAAATGACCTATTTCCTGTTTGAAATGTACTAACTCGATACTTCCTCACAGCAGGTCAACTGGTGTGTGGTTGCAACATTACGGTCCCATTGAATACATTTTCGGAGAGAGGGACATCAGTTGCGCCACAGGGCAGGGTGGAGGGTTTCGTGCACGATACATTTTCTTTCTTCGGTAAGCATTTCTTTGTGTTTTATACTTTTGGAATTTTGCTTTTTGACGTTGATTATAAAATGACCTTTTTTCCTTTTTGAAATGTACTAACTCGATTTTTCCTCACAGCAGGTCAACTGGTGTGTGGTTGCAACATTACGGTCCCATTGAATACATTTTCGGAGAGAGGGACATCAGTTGCACCACAGGGCAGGGTGGAGGGTTTCGTGCACGATACATTTTCTTTCTTCGGTAAGCATTTCTTTGTGTTTTATACTTTTGGAATTTTGGTTTCTGACGTTGATTATAAAATGACCTTTTTTCCTTTTTGAAATGTACTAACTCGATTTATCCTCATAGCAGGTCAACTGGTGTGTGGTTGCAACATTACGGTCCCATTGAATACATTTTCGGAGAGAGGGACTTGAGTTGCACCACAGGGCAGGGTGGAGGGTTTCGTGCACGATACATTTCATTCCTTCGGTAAGCATTTCTTTGTGTTTTATACTTTTGGAATTTTGCTTTTTGACGTTGATTACAAAATGACACTTTTCATGTTTGAAATGTACTAACTCGATTTTTCCTCACAGCAGGTCAACTGGTGTGTGTTGCAACATTACGGTCCCATTGAATACATTTTCGGAGAGAGGGACATCAGTTGCACCACAGGGCAGGGTGGAGGGTTTCGTGCACGATACATTTTCTTTCTTCGGTAAGCATTTCTTTGTGTTTTATACTTTTGGAATTTTGGTTTCTGACGTTGAATATAAAATGACCTTTTTTCCTTTTTGAAATGTACTAACTCGATTTTTCCTAACAGCAGGTCAACTGGTGCGTGGTTGCAACATTACGGTCCCATTGAATACATTTTCGGAGAGAGGGACATGAGTTGCACCACAGGGCAGGGTGGAGGGTTTCGTGCACGATACATTTTCTTTCTTCGGTAAGCATTTCTTTGTGTTGTATACTTTTGGAATTTTGCTTTTTGACGTTGATTATAAAATGACTTTTTTTTCTTTTTGAAATGTACTAACTCGATTTTTCCTCACAGCAGGTCAACTGGTGTGTGGTTGCAACATTACGGTCCCATTGAATACATTTTCGGAGAGAGGGACATCAGTTGCACCACAGGGCGGGATGGAGGGTGCCGTGCACGATACATTTTCTTTCTTCGGTAAGCATTTCTTTGTGTTTTATACTTTTGGAATTTTGGTTTCTGACGTTGATTATAAAATGACCTTTTTACTGTTTGAAATGTACTAACTCGATTTTTCCTCACAGCAGGTCAACTGGTGTGTGGTTGCAACATTACGGTCCCATTGAATACATTTTCGGAGAGAGGGACATGAGTTGCACCACAGGGCAGGGTGGAGGGTTTCGTGCACGATACATTTTTTTTCTTCGGTAAGCATTTCTTTGTGTTTTATACTTTTGGAATATTGCTTTTTGACGTTGATTATAAAATGACCTTTTTCCTGTTTGAAATGTACTAACTCGATTTTTCCTCACAGCAGGTCAACTGGTGTGTGGTTGCAACATTACGGTCCCATTGAATACATTTTCGGAGAGAGGGACATCAGTTGCACCACAGGGCAGGGTGGAGCGTTTCGTGCACGATACATTTTCTTTCTTCGGTAAGCATTTCTTTGTGTTTTATACTTTTGGAATTTTGGTTTCTGACGTTGATTATAAAATGACCTTTTTCATGTTTGAAATGTACTAACTCGATTTTTCCTCACAGCAGGTCAACTGGTGTGTGGTTGCAACATTACGGTCCCATTGAATACATTTTCGGAGAGAGGGACATCAGTTGCGCCACAGGGCAGGGTGGAGGGTTTCGTGCACGATACATTTTCTTTCTTCGGTAAGCATTTCTTTGTGTTTTATACTTTTGGAATATTGCTTTTTGACGTTGATTATAAAATGACCTTTTTCCTGTTTGAAATGTACTAACTCGATTTTTCCTCACAGCAGGTCAACTGGTGTGTGGTTGCAACATTACGGTCCCATTGAATACATTTTCGGAGAGAGGGACATCAGTTGCGCCACAGGGCAGGGTGGAGGGTTTCGTGCACGATACATTTTCTTTCTTCGGTAAGCATTTCTTTGTGTTTTATACTTTTGGAATTTTGCTTTTTGACGTTGATTATAAAATGACCTTTTTTCCTTTTTGAAATGTACTAACTCGATTTTTCCTCACAGCAGGTCAACTGGTGTGTGGTTGCAACATTACGGTCCCATTGAATACATTTTCGGAGAGAGGGACATCAGTTGCACCACAGGGCAGGGTGGAGGGTTTCGTGCACGATACATTTTCTTTCTTCGGTAAGCATTTCTTTGTGTTTTATACTTTTGGAATTTTGGTTTCTGACGTTGATTATAAAATGACCTTTTTTCCTTTTTGAAATGTACTAACTCGATTTATCCTCATAGCAGGTCAACTGGTGTGTGGTTGCAACATTACGGTCCCATTGAATACATTTTCGGAGAGAGGGACATCAGTTGCACCACAGGGCAGGGTGGAGGGTTTCGTGCACGATACATTTTTTTTCTTCGGTAAGCATTTCTTTGTGTTTTATACTTTTGGAATATTGCTTTTTGACGTTGATTATAAAATGACCTTTTTACTGTTTGAAATGTACTAACTCGATTTTTCCTCACAGCAGGTCAACTGGTGTGCGGTTGCAACATTACGGTCCCATTGAATACATTTTCGGAGAGAGGGGCATGAGTTGCACCACAGGGCAGGGTAGAGGGTTTCGTGCACGATACATTTTCCTTCATCGGTAAGCATTTCTTTGTGTTTTATACTTTTGGAATTTTGGTTTCTGACGTTGATTATAAAATGACCTATTTTCCTTTTTGAAATGTACTAACTCGATTTTTCCTCACAGCAGGTCAACTGGTGTGTGGTTGCAACATTACGGTCCCATTGAATACATTTTCGGAGAGAGAGACATGAGTTGCACCACAGGGCAGGGTAGAGGGTGCCGTGCACGATACATTTTCTTTCTTCTGTAAGCATTTCTTTGTGTTTTATACTTTTGGAATTTTGGTTTCTGACGTTGATTATAAAATGACCTATTTTCCTTTTTGAAATGTACTAACTCGATTTTTCCTCACAGCAGGTCAACTGGTGTGTGGTTGCAACATTACGGGCCCATTGAATACATTTTCGGAGAGAGGGACATGAGTAGCACCACAGGGCAGGGTGGAGGGTTTCGTGCACGATACATTTTCTTTCTTCGGTAAGCATTTCTTTGTGTTTTATACTTTTGGAATTTTGGTTTCTGACGTTGATTATAAAATGACCTTTTTTCCTTTTTGAAATGTACTAACTCGATTTTTCCTAACAGCAGGTCAACTGGTGCGTGGTTGCAACATTACGGTCCCATTGAATACATTTTCGGAGAGAGGGACATGAGTTGCACCACAGGGCAGGGTGGAGGGTTTCGTGCACGATACATTTTCTTTCTTCGGTAAGCATTTCTTTGTGTTGTATACTTTTGGAATTTTGCTTTTTGACGTTGATTATAAAATGACTTTTTTTTCTTTTTGAAATGTACTAACTCGATTTTTCCTCACAGCAGGTCAACTGGTGTGTGGTTGCAACATTACGGTCCCATTGAATACATTTTCGGAGAGAGGGACATCAGTTGCACCACAGGGCGGGATGGAGGGTGCCGTGCACGATACATTTTCTTTCTTCGGTAAGCATTTCTTTGTGTTTTATACTTTTGGAATTTTGGTTTCTGACGTTGATTATAAAATGACCTTTTTACTGTTTGAAATGTACTAACTCGATTTTTCCTCACAGCAGGTCAACTGGTGTGTGGTTGCAACATTACGGTCCCATTGAATACATTTTCGGAGAGAGGGACATGAGTTGCACCACAGGGCAGGGTGGAGGGTTTCGTGCACGATACATTTTTTTTCTTCGGTAAGCATTTCTTTGTGTTTTATACTTTTGGAATATTGCTTTTTGACGTTGATTATAAAATGACCTTTTTCCTGTTTGAAATGTACTAACTCGATTTTTCCTCACAGCAGGTCAACTGGTGTGTGGTTGCAACATTACGGTCCCATTGAATACATTTTCGGAGAGAGGGACATCAGTTGCACCACAGGGCAGGGTGGAGCGTTTCGTGCACGATACATTTTCTTTCTTCGGTAAGCATTTCTTTGTGTTTTATACTTTTGGAATTTTGGTTTCTGACGTTGATTATAAAATGACCTTTTTCATGTTTGAAATGTACTAACTCGATTTTTCCTCACAGCAGGTCAACTGGTGTGTGGTTGCAACATTACGGTCCCATTGAATACATTTTCGGAGAGAGGGACATCAGTTGCGCCACAGGGCAGGGTGGAGGGTTTCGTGCACGATACATTTTTTTTCTTCGGTAAGCATTTCTTTGTGTTTTATACTTTTGGAATATTGCTTTTTGACGTTGATTATAAAATGACCTTTTTCCTGTTTGAAATGTACTAACTCGATTTTTCCTCACAGCAGGTCAACTGGTGTGTGGTTGCAACATTACGGTCCCATTGAATACATTTTCGGAGAGAGGGACATCAGTTGCGCCACAGGGCAGGGTGGAGGGTTTCGTGCACGATACATTTTCTTTCTTCGGTAAGCATTTCTTTGTGTTTTATACTTTTGGAATTTTGCTTTTTGACGTTGATTATAAAATGACCTTTTTTCCTTTTTGAAATGTACTAACTCGATTTTTCCTCACAGCAGGTCAACTGGTGTGTGGTTGCAACATTACGGTCCCATTGAATACATTTTCGGAGAGAGGGACATCAGTTGCACCACAGGGCAGGGTGGAGGGTTTCGTGCACGATACATTTTCTTTCTTCGGTAAGCATTTCTTTGTGTTTTATACTTTTGGAATTTTGGTTTCTGACGTTGATTATAAAATGACCTTTTTTCCTTTTTGAAATGTACTAACTCGATTTATCCTCATAGCAGGTCAACTGGTGTGTGGTTGCAACATTACGGTCCCATTGAATACATTTTCGGAGAGAGGGACATCAGTTGCACCACAGGGCAGGGTGGAGGGTTTCGTGCACGATACATTTTTTTTCTTCGGTAAGCATTTCTTTGTGTTTTATACTTTTGGAATATTGCTTTTTGACGTTGATTATAAAATGACCTTTTTACTGTTTGAAATGTACTAACTCGATTTTTCCTCACAGCAGGTCAACTGGTGTGCGGTTGCAACATTACGGTCCCATTGAATACATTTTCGGAGAGAGGGGCATGAGTTGCACCACAGGGCAGGGTAGAGGGTTTCGTGCACGATACATTTTCCTTCATCGGTAAGCATTTCTTTGTGTTTTATACTTTTGGAATTTTGGTTTCTGACGTTGATTATAAAATGACCTATTTTCCTTTTTGAAATGTACTAACTCGATTTTTCCTCACAGCAGGTCAACTGGTGTGTGGTTGCAACATTACGGTCCCATTGAATACATTTTCGGAGAGAGAGACATGAGTTGCACCACAGGGCAGGGTAGAGGGTGCCGTGCACGATACATTTTCTTTCTTCTGTAAGCATTTCTTTGTGTTTTATACTTTTGGAATTTTGGTTTCTGACGTTGATTATAAAATGACCTATTTTCCTTTTTGAAATGTACTAACTCGATTTTTCCTCACAGCAGGTCAACTGGTGTGTGGTTGCAACATTACGGGCCCATTGAATACATTTTCGGAGAGAGGGACATGAGTAGCACCACAGGGCAGGGTGGAGGGTTTCGTGCACGATACATTTTCTTTCTTCGGTAAGCATTTCTTTGTGTTTTATACTTTTGGAATTTTGGTTTCTGACGTTGATTATAAAATGACTTTTTTTCCTTTTTGAAATGTACTAACTCGATTTTTCCTCACAGCAGGTCAACTGGTGTGTGGTTGCAACATTACGGTCCCATTGAATTAATTTTCGGAGAGAGGGACATGAGTTGCACCACAGGGCAGGGTGGAGGGTTTCATGCACGATACATTTTCTTTCTTCGGTAAGCATTTCTTTGTGTTTTATACTTTTGGAATTTTGGTTTTTGACGTTGATTACAAAATGACCTATTTCATGTTTGAAATGTACTAACTCGATTTTTCCTCACAGCTGGTCAACTGGTGTGTGGTTGCAACATTACGGTCCCATTGAATTCATTTTCGGAGAGAGGGACATGAGTTGCACCACAGGGCAGGGTGGAGGGTTTCGTGCACGATACATTCTCTTTCTTCGGTAAGCATTTCTTTGTGTTTTATACTTTTGGAATTTTGCTTTTTGACGCTGATTATAAAATGACCTTTTTGCCTTTTTGAAATGTACTGACTCGATTTTTCCTCACAGCAGGTCAACTGGTGTGTGGTTGCAACATTACGGTCCCATTGAATACATTTTCGGAGAGAGGGACATCAGTTGCACCACAGGGCAGGGTGGAGGGTTTCGTGCACGATACATTTTCTTTCTTCGGTAAGCATTTCTTTGTGTTTTATACTTTTGGAATTTTGCTTTTTGGCATTGATTATAAAATGACCATTTTTCCTTTTTGAAATGTACTAACTCGATTTTTCCTCACAGCAGGTCAACTGGTGCGTGGTTGCAACATTAGGGTCCCATTGAATACATTTTCGGAGAGAGGGACATCAGTTGCACCACAGGGCAGGGTGGAGGGTTTCGTGCACGATACATTTTCTTTCTTCGGTAAGCATTTTTTTTGTGTTTTATACTTTTGGAATTTTGGTTTCTGACGTTGATTATAAAATGACCTATTTCCTGTTTGAAATGTACTAACTCGATACTTCCTCACAGCAGGTCAACTGGTGTGTGGTTGCAACATTACGGTCCCATTGAATACATTTTCGGAGAGAGGGACGTCAGTTGCACCACAGGGCAGGGTGGAGGGTTTCGTGCACGATACATTTTCTTTCTTCGGTAAGCATTTCTTTGTGTTTTATACTTTTGGAATTTTGCTTTTTGACGTTGATTATAAAATGACCTTTTTTCCTTTTTGAAATGTACTAACTCGATTTTTCCTCACAGCAGGTCAACTGGTGTGTGGTTGCAACATTACGGTCCCATTGAATACATTTTCGGAGAGAGGGACATCAGTTGCACCACAGGGCAGGGTGGAGGGTTTCGTGCACGATACATTTTCTTTCTTCGGTAAACATTTCTTTGTGTTTTATACTTTTGGAATTTTGGTTTCTGACGTTGATTATAGACTGACCTTTTTTCCTTTTTGAAATGTACTAACTCGATTTTTCCTCACAGCAGGTCAACTGGTGTGTGGTTCAACATTACGGTCCCATTGAATACATTTTCGGAGAGAGGGACATCAGTTGCACCACAGGGCAGGGTGGAGGGTTTCGTGCACGATACATTTTCTTTCTTCGGTAAGCATTTCTTTGTGTTTTATACTTTTGGAATTTTGGTTTGTGACGTTGATTATAAAATGACCTTTTTTCCTTTTTGAAATGTACTAACTCGATTTTTCCTCACAGCAGGTCAACTGGTGTGTGGTTGCAACATTACGGTCCCATTGAATACATTTTCGGAGAGAGGGACTTGAGTTGCACCACAGGGCAGGGTGGAGGGTTTCGTGCACGATACATTTTCTTCCTTCGGTAAGCATTTCTTTGTGTTTTATACTTTTGGAATTTTGCTTTTTGACGTTGATTACAAAGTGACCCTTTTCATGTTTGAAATGTACTAACTCGATTTTTCCTCACAGCAGGTCAACTGGTGTGTGTTGCAACTTTACGGTCCCATTGAATACATTTTCGGAGAGAGGGACATCAGTTGCACCACAGGGCAGGGTGGAGGGTTTCGTGCACGATACATTTTCGTTCTTCGGTAAGCATTTCTTTGTGTTTTATACTTTTGGAATTTTGGTTTCTGACGTTGAATATAAAATGACCTTTTTTCCTTTTTGAAATGTACTAACTCGATTTTTCCTAACAGCAGGTCAACTGGTGTGTGGTTGCAACATTACGGTCCCATTGAATACATTTTCGAAGAGAGGGACATGAGTTGCACCACAGGGCAGGGTGGAGGGTTTCGTGCAAGATACATTTTCTTTCTTCGGTAAGCATTTCTTTGTGTTTTATACTTTTGGAATTTTGCTTTTTGACGTTGATTATAAAATGACTTTTTTTTCTTTTTGAAATGTACTAACTCGATTTTTCCTCACAGCAGGTCAACTGGTGTGTGGTTGCAACATTACGGTCCCATTGAATACATTTTCGGAGAGAGGGACATCAGTTGCACCACAGGGCAGGGTGGAGCGTTTCGTGCACGATACATTTTCTTTCTTCGGTAAGCATTTCTTTGTGTTTTATACTTTTGGAATTTTGGTTTCTGACGTTGATTATAAAATGACCTTTTTCATGTTTGAAATGTACTAACTCGATTTTTCCTCACAGCAGGTCAACTGGTGTGTGGTTGCAACATTACGGTCCCGTTGAATACATTTTCGGAGAGAGGGGCATGAGTTGCACCACAGGGCAGGGTAGAGGGTTTCGTGCACGATACATTTTCCTTCTTCGGTAAGCATTTCTTTGTGTTTTATACTTTTGGAATTTTGGTTTCTGACGTTGATTATAAAATGACCTATTTTCCTTTTTGAAATGTACTAACTCGATTTTTCCTCACAGCAGGTCAACTGGTGTGTGGTTGCAACATTACGGTCCCATTGAATACATTTTCGGAGAGAGAGACATGAGTTGCACCACAGGGCAGGGTAGAGGGTGCCGTGCACGATACATTTTCTTTCTTCTGTAAGCATTTCTTTGTGTTTTATACTTTTGGAATTTTGGTTTCTGACGTTGATTATAAAATGACCTATTTTCCTTTTTGAAATGTACTAACTCGATTTTTCCTCACAGCAGGTCAACTGGAGTGTGGTTGCAACATTACGGGCCCATTGAATACATTTTCGGAGAGAGGGACATGAGTAGCACCACAGGGCAGGGTGGAGGGTTTCGTGCACGATACATTTTCTTTCTTCGGTAAGCATTTCTTTGTGTTTTATACTTTTGGAATTTTGGTTTCTGACGTTGATTATAAAATGACTTTTTTTCCTTTTTGAAATGTACTAACTCGATTTTTCCTCACAGCAGGTCAACTGGTGTGTGGTTGCAACATTACGGTCCCATTGAATTCATTTTCGGAGAGAGGGACATGAGTTGCACCACAGGGCAGGGTGGAGGGTTTCATGCACGATACATTTTCTTTCTTCGGTAAGCATTTCTTTGTGTTTTATACTTTTGGAATTTTGGTTTTTGACGTTGATTACAAAATGACCTATTTCATGTTTGAAATGTACTAACTCTATTTTTCCTCACTGCAGGTCAACTGGTGTGTGGTTGCAACATTACGGTCCCATTGAATTCATTTTCGGAGAGAGGGATATGAGTTGCACCACAGGCCAGGGTGGAGGGTTTCGTGCACGATACATTCTCTTTCTTCGGTAAGCATTTTTTTGTGTTTTATACTTTTGGAATTTTGCTTTTTGACGCTGATTATAAAATGACCTTTTTGCCTTTTTGAAATGTACTGACTCGATTTTTCCTCACAGCAGGTCAACTGGTGTGTGGTTGCAACATTACGGTCCCATTGAATACATTTTCGGAGAGAGGGACATCAGTTGCACCACAGGGCAGGGTGGAGGGTTTCGTGCACGATACATTTTCTTTCTTCGGTAAGCATTTCTTTGTGTTTTATACTTTTGGAATTTTGGTTTCTGACATTGATTATAAAATGACCTTTTTCCTTTTTGAAATGTACTAACTCGATTTTTCCTCACAGCAGGTCAACTGGTGTGTGGTTGCAACATTACGGTCCCATTGAATACATTTTCGGAGAGAGGGACATGAGTTGCACCACAGGTCTGGTTTTTAGGGTTTCGTGCACGATACATTTTCTTTCTTCGGCAAGCATTTCTTTGTGTTTTATACTTTTGGAATTTTGCTTTTTGATGTTGATGTTAAAAGGACCTTTTTTCCTTTTTGAAATGTACTAACTCGATTTTTCCTCACAGCAGGTCAACTGGTGTGTGTTGCAATATTACGGTCCCATTGAGTACATTTTCGGAGAGAGGGACATCAGTTGCACCACAGGGCAGGGTGGAGGGTGCCGTGCATGATACATTTTCTTTCTTTGGTAAGCATTTCTTTGTGTTTTATACTTTTGGAATTTTGCTTTTTCACGCTGATTATAAAATGACCTTTTTGCCTTTTTGAAATGTACTGACTCGATTTTTCCTCACAGCAGGTCAACTGGTGTGTGGTTGCAACATTACGGTCCCATTGAGTACATTTTCGGAGAGAGGGACATCAGTTGCACCACAGGGCAGGGTGGAGGGTGCCGTGCACGATACATTTTCTTTCTTCGGTAAGCATTTCTTTGTGTTTTATACTTTTGGAATTTTGGTTTTTGACGTTGATTACAAAATGACCTATTTCATGTTTGAAATGTACTAACTCGATTTTTCCTCACAGCAGGTCAACTGTTGTGTGGTTGCAACATTACGGTCCCATTGAATTCATTTTCGGAGAGAGGGACATGAGTTGCACCACAGGGCAGGGTGGAGGGTTTCGTGCACGATACATTCTCTTTCTTCAATAAGCATTTCTTTGTGTTTTATACTTTTGGAATTTTGCTTTTTGACGCTGATTATAAAATGACCTTTTTGCCTTTTTGAAATGTACTGACTCGATTTTTCCTCACAGCAGGTCAACTGGTGTGTGGTTGCAACATTACGGTCCCATTGAATACATTTTCGGAGAGAGGGACATCAGTTGCACCACAGGGCAGGGTGGAGGGTTTCGTGCACGATACATTTTCTTTCTTCGGTAAGCATTTCTTTGTGTTTTATACTTTTGGAATTTTGGTTTCTGACGTTGATTATAAAATGACCTTTTTCCTGTTTGAAATGTACTAACTCGATTTTTCCTCACAGCAGGTCAACTGGTGTGTGGTTGCAACATTACGGTCCCATTGAATACATTTTCGGAGAGAGGGACATGAGTTGCACCACAGGTCAGGTTGGAGGGTTTCGTGCACGATACATTTTCTTTCTTCGGCAAGCATTTCCTTGTGTTTTATACTTTTGGAATTTTGCTTTTTGATGTTGATGTTAAAAGGACCTTTTTTCCTTTTTGAAATGTACTAACTCGATTTTTCCTCACAGCAGGTCAACTGGTGTGTGTTGCAACATTACGGTCCCATTGAGTACATTTTCGGAGAGAGGGACATCAGTTGCACCACAGGGCAGGGTGGAGGGTGCCGTGCACGATACATTTTCTTTCTTCGGTAAGCATTTCTTTGTGTTTTATACTTTTGGAATTTTGCTTTTTGACGCTGATTATAAAATGACCTTTTTGCCTTTTTGAAATGTACTGACTCGATTTTTCCTCACAGCAGGTCAACTGGTGTGTGGTTGCAACATTACGGTCCCATTGAGTACATTTTGGGAGAGAGGGACATCAGTTGCACCACAGGGCAGGGTGGAGGGTGCCGTGCACGATACATTTTCATTCTTCGGTAAGCATTTCTTTGTGTTTTATACTTTTGGAATTTTGCTTTTTGACGTTGATTATAAAATGACGTTTTTCCTTTTTGAAATGTACTAACTCGATTTTTCCTCACAGCAGGTCAACTGGTGTGTGGTTGCAACATTACGGTCCCATTGAATCCATTTTCGGAGAGAGGGACATCAGTTGCACCACAGGGCTGGGTGGAGGGTTTCGTGCACGATACATTTTCTTTCTTCGGTAAGCATTTCTTTGTGTTTTATACTTTTGGAATTTTGATTTTTGGCGTTGATTATAAATGACCTTTTTTCCTTTTTGAAATGTACTAACTCGATTTTTCCTCACAGCAGGTCAACTGGTGTGTGGTTGCAACATTACGGTCCCATTGAATACATTTTCGGAGAGAGGGACATCAGTTGCACCACAGGGCATGGTGGAGGGTTTCGTTCACGATACATTTTCTTTCTTCGGTAAGCATTTCCTTGTGTTTTATACTTTTGGAATTTTGCATTTTGACCTTTATTATAAAATGACTTTTTTTCCTTTTTGAAATGTACTAACTCGATTTTTCCTAACAGCAGGTCAACAGGTGTGTGGTTGCAACATTACGGTCCCATTGAATACATTTTCGGAGAGAGGGACGTCAGTTGCACCACAGGGCAGGGTGGAGGGTTTCGTGCACGATACATTTTCTTTCTTCGGTAAGCATTTCTTTGTGTTTTATACTTTTGGAATTTTGGTTTCTGACGTTGATTATAAAATGACCTTTTTCCTGTTTGAAATGTACTAACTCGATTTTTCCTCACAGCAGGTCAACTGGTGTGTGGTTGCAACATTACGGTCCCATTGAATACATTTTCGGAGAGAGGGACATGAGTTGCACCACAGGGCAGGGTGGAGGGTTTCGTGCACGATACATTTTCTTTCTTCGGTAAGCATTTCTTTGTGTTTTATACTTTTGGAATATTGCTTTTTGATGTTGATTATAAAATGACCTTTTTTCCTTTTTGAAATGTACTAACTTGATTTTTCCACACAGCAGGTCAACTGGTGTGTGGTTGCAACATTACGGTCCCATTGAATACATTTTCGGAGAGAGGGACATGAGTTGCACCACAGGGCAGGGTGGAGGGTTTCGTGCACGATACATTTTCTTTCTTCGGTAAGCATTTCTTTGTGTTTTATACTTTTGGAATATTGCTTTTTGACGTTGATTATAAAATGACCTTTTTTCCTTTTTGAAATGTACTAACTCGATTTTTCCACACAGCAGGTCAACTGGTGTGTGGTTGCAACATTACGGTCCCATTGAATACATTTTCGGAGAGAGGGACATGAGTTGCACCACAGGGCAGGGTGGAGGATTTCGTGCACGATACATTTTCTTTCTTCGGTAAGCATTGCTTTGTGTTTTATACTTTTGGAATTTTGGTTTCTGACGTTGATTATAAAATGACCTTTTTCCTGTTTGAAATGTACTAACTCAATTTTTCCTCACAGTAGGTCAACTGGTGTGTGGTTGCAACATTACGGTCCCATAGAATACATTTTCGGAGAGAGGGACATGAGTTGCACCACAGGGCAGGGTGGAGGGTTTCGTGCACGATACATTTTCTTTCTTCGGTAAGCATTTCTTTGTGTTTTATACTTTTGGAATATTGCTTTTTGACGTTGATTATAAAATGACGTTTTTCCTTTTTGAAATGTACTAACTCGATTTTTCCACACAGCAGGTCAACTGGTGTGTGGTTGCAACGTTACGGTCCCATTGAATACATTTTCGGAGAGAGGGACATGAGTTGCACCACAGGGCAGGGTGGAGGGTTTCGTGCACGATACATTTTCTTTCTTCGGTAAGCATTTCTTTGTGTTTTACACTTTTGGAATTTTGGTTTCTGACGTTGATTATAAAATGACCTTTTTCCTGTTTGAAATGTACTATCTCGATTTTTCCTCACAGTAGGTCAACTGGTGTGTGGTTGCAACATTACGGTCCCATTGAATACATTTTCGGAGAGAGGGACATGAGTTGCACCACAGGGCAGGGTGGAGGGTTTCGTGCACGATACATTTTCTTTCTTCGGTAAGCATTTCCTTGTGTTTCATACGTTTTGAATATTGCTTTTTGACGTTGATTATAAAATGACCTTTTTTCCTTTTTGAAATGTACTAACTCGATTTTTCCTCACAGCAGGTCAACTGGTGTGTGGTTGCAACATTACGGTCCCATTGAATACATTTTCGGAGGGAGGGACATGAGTTGCACCACAGGGCAGGGTGGAGGGTTTCGTGCACGATACATTTTCTTTGTTCGGTAAGCATTTCTTTGTGTTTTATACTTTTGGAATTTTGATTTCTGACGTTGATTATAAAATGACCTTTTTCCTGTTTGAAATGTACTAACCCGATTTTTCCTCACAGCAGGTCAACTGGTGTGTGGTTGCAACATTATGGTCCCATTGAATACATTTTCGGAGAGAGGGACATGAGTTGCACCACAGGGCAGGGTGGAGGGTTTCGTGCACGATACATTTTCTTTCTTCGGTAAGCATTTCTTTGTGTTTTATACTTTTGGAATTTTGGTTTCTGACGTTGATTATAAAATGACCTTTTTCCTGTTTGAAATGTACTAACTCGATTTTTCCTCACAGCAGGACAAATGGTGTGTCGTTGCAACATTACGGTCCCATTGAATACATTTTCGGAGAGAGTGACATCAGTTGTACCACAGGGCAGGGTGCAGGGTTTTGTGCACGATACATTTTCTTTCTTCGGTAAGCATTTCTTTGTGTTTTATACTTTTGGAATTTTGCTTTTTGACGTTGATGTTAAAAGGACCTTTTTTCCTTTTTGAAATGTACTAACTCGATTTTTCCTCACAGCAGGTCAACTGGTGTGTGTTGCAACATTACGGTCCCATTGAGTACATTTTGGGAGAGAGGGACATCAGTTGCACCACAGGGCAGGGTGGAGGGTGCCGTGCACGATACATTTTCATTCTTCGGTAAGCATTTCTTTGTGTTTTATACTTTTGGAATTTTGCTTTTTGACGTTGATTATAAAATGACGTTTTTCCTTTTTGAAATGTACTAACTCGATTTTTCCTCACAGCAGGTCAACTGGTGTGTGGTTGCAACATTACGGTCCCATTGAATCCATTTTCGGAGAGAGGGACATCAGTTGCACCACAGGGCTGGGTGGAGGGTTTCGTGCACGATACATTTTCTTTCTTCGGTAAGCATTTCTTTGTGTTTTATACTTTTGGAATTTTGATTTTTGGCGTTGATTATAAATGACCTTTTTTCCTTTTTGAAATGTACTAACTCGATTTTTCCTCACAGCAGGTCAACTGGTGTGTGGTTGCAACATTACGGTCCCATTGAATACATTTTCGGAGAGAGGGACATCAGTTGCACCACAGGGCATGGTGGAGGGTTTCGTTCACGATACATTTTCTTTCTTCGGTAAGCATTTCCTTGTGTTTTATACTTTTGGAATTTTGCATTTTGACGTTTATTATAAAATGACTTTTTTTCCTTTTTGAAATGTACTAACTCGATTTTTCCTAACAGCAGGTCAACAGGTGTGTGGTTGCAACATTACGGTCCCATTGAATACATTTTCGGAGAGAGGGACGTCAGTTGCACCACAGGGCAGGGTGGAGGGTTTCGTGCACGATACATTTTCTTTCTTCGGTAAGCATTTCTTTGTGTTTTATACTTTTGGAATTTTGGTTTCTGACGTTGATTATAAAATGACCTTTTTCCTGTTTGAAATGTACTAACTCGATTTTTCCTCACAGCAGGTCAACTGGTGTGTGGTTGCAACATTACGGTCCCATTGAATACATTTTCGGAGAGAGGGACATGAGTTGCACCACAGGGCAGGGTGGAGGGTTTCGTGCACGATACATTTTCTTTCTTCGGTAAGCATTTCTTTGTGTTTTATACTTTTGGAATATTGCTTTTTGATGTTGATTATAAAATGACCTTTTTTCCTTTTTGAAATGTACTAACTTGATTTTTCCACACAGCAGGTCAACTGGTGTGTGGTTGCAACATTACGGTCCCATTGAATACATTTTCGGAGAGAGGGACATGAGTTGCACCACAGGGCAGGGTGGAGGGTTTCGTGCACGATACATTTTCTTTCTTCGGTAAGCATTTCTTTGTGTTTTATACTTTTGGAATATTGCTTTTTGACGTTGATTATAAAATGACCTTTTTTCCTTTTTGAAATGTACTAACTCGATTTTTCCACACAGCAGGTCAACTGGTGTGTGGTTGCAACATTACGGTCCCATTGAATACATTTTCGGAGAGAGGGACATGAGTTGCACCACAGGGCAGGGTGGAGGATTTCGTGCACGATACATTTTCTTTCTTCGGTAAGCATTGCTTTGTGTTTTATACTTTTGGAATTTTGGTTTCTGACGTTGATTATAAAATGACCTTTTTCCTGTTTGAAATGTACTAACTCAATTTTTCCTCACAGTAGGTCAACTGGTGTGTGGTTGCAACATTACGGTCCCATAGAATACATTTTCGGAGAGAGGGACATGAGTTGCACCACAGGGCAGGGTGGAGGGTTTCGTGCACGATACATTTTCTTTCTTCGGTAAGCATTTCTTTGTGTTTTATACTTTTGGAATATTGCTTTTTGACGTTGATTATAAAATGACGTTTTTCCTTTTTGAAATGTACTAACTCGATTTTTCCACACAGCAGGTCAACTGGTGTGTGGTTGCAACGTTACGGTCCCATTGAATACATTTTCGGAGAGAGGGACATGAGTTGCACCACAGGGCAGGGTGGAGGGTTTCGTGCACGATACATTTTCTTTCTTCGGTAAGCATTTCTTTGTGTTTTACACTTTTGGAATTTTGGTTTCTGACGTTGATTATAAAATGACCTTTTTCCTGTTTGAAATGTACTATCTCGATTTTTCCTCACAGTAGGTCAACTGGTGTGTGGTTGCAACATTACGGTCCCATTGAATACATTTTCGGAGAGAGGGACATGAGTTGCACCACAGGGCAGGGTGGAGGGTTTCGTGCACGATACATTTTCTTTCTTCGGTAAGCATTTCCTTGTGTTTCATACGTTTTGAATATTGCTTTTTGACGTTGATTATAAAATGACCTTTTTTCCTTTTTGAAATGTACTAACTCGATTTTTCCTCACAGCAGGTCAACTGGTGTGTGGTTGCAACATTACGGTCCCATTGAATACATTTTCGGAGGGAGGGACATGAGTTGCACCACAGGGCAGGGTGGAGGGTTTCGTGCACGATACATTTTCTTTGTTCGGTAAGCATTTCTTTGTGTTTTATACTTTTGGAATTTTGATTTCTGACGTTGATTATAAAATGACCTTTTTCCTGTTTGAAATGTACTAACCCGATTTTTCCTCACAGCAGGTCAACTGGTGTGTGGTTGCAACATTATGGTCCCATTGAATACATTTTCGGAGAGAGGGACATGAGTTGCACCACAGGGCAGGGTGGAGGGTTTCGTGCACGATACATTTTCTTTCTTCGGTAAGCATTTCTTTGTGTTTTATACTTTTGGAATTTTGGTTTCTGACGTTGATTATAAAATGACCTTTTTCCTGTTTGAAATGTACTAACTCGATTTTTCCTCACAGCAGGACAAATGGTGTGTCGTTGCAACATTACGGTCCCATTGAATACATTTTCGGAGAGAGTGACATCAGTTGTACCACAGGGCAGGGTGCAGGGTTTTGTGCACGATACATTTTCTTTCTTCGGTAAGCATTTCTTTGTGTTTTATACTTTTGGAATTTTGCTTTTTGACGTTGATGTTAAAAGGACCTTTTTTCCTTTTTGAAATGTACTAACTCGATTTTTCCTCACAGCAGGTCAACTGGTGTGTGGTTGCAACATTACGGTCCCATTGAGTACATTTTCGGAGAGAGGGACATCAGTTGCACCACAGGGCAGGGTGGAGGGTGCCGTGCACGATACATTTTCTTTCTTCGGTAAGCATTTCTTTGTGTTTTATACTTTTGGAATTTTGCTTTTTGACGTTGATTATAAAATGACCTTTTTGCCTTTTTGAAATGTACTGACTCGATTTTTCCTCACAGCAGGTCAACTGGTGTGTGGTGGCAACATTACGGTCCCATTGAGTACATTTTCGGAGAGAGGGACATCAGTTGCACCACAGGGCAGGGTGGAGGGTGCCGTGCGCGATACATTTTCTTTCTTCGGTAAGCATTTCTTTGTGTTTTATACTTTTGGAATTTTGCTTTTTGACGTTGATTATAAAATGACCTTTTTTCCTTTTTGAAATGTACTAACTCGATTTTTTATTCACAGCAGGTCAACTGGTGTGTGGTTGCAACATTACGGTCGCATTGAATACATTTTCGGAGAGAGGGACATGAGTTGCACCACAGGGCAGGGTGGAGGGTTTCGTGCACGATACATTTTCTTTCTTCGTTAAGCATTTCTTTGTGTTTTATACTTTTGGAATATTGCATTTTGACATTGATTATAAAATGACCTTTTTTCCTTTTTGAAATGTACTAACTCGATTTTTCCTCACAGCAGGTCAACTGGTGTGTGGTTGCAACATTACGGTCCCATTGAATACATTTTCGGAGAGAGGGACATCAGTTGCACCACAGGGCAGGGTGGAGGGTTTCGTGCACGGTACATTTTCTTTCTTCGGTAAGCATTTCTTTGTGTTTTCTACTTTTGGAATTTTGCTTTTTGACGTTGATTATAAAATGACTTTTTTTCCTTTTTGAAATGTACTAACTCGATTTTTCCTAACAGCAGGTCAACTGGTGTGTGGTTGCAACATTACGGTCCCATTGAATACATTTTCGGAGAGAGGGACATCAGTTGCACCACAGGGCAGGGTGGAGGGTTTCGTGCACGATACATTTTCTTTCTTCGGTAAGCATTTCTTTGTGTTTTATACATTTGGAATTTTGGTTTCTGACGTTGATTATAAAATGACCTTTTTCCTGTTTGAAATGTACTGTGTGGTTGCAACATTATGGTCCCATTGAATACATTTTCGGAGAGAGGGACATCAGGTGCACCACAGGGCAGGGTGGAGGCTTTCGTGCACGATACATTTTCTTTCTTCGGTAAGCATTTCTTTGTGTTTTATACTTTTGGAATTTTGGTTTCTGACGTTGATTATAAAATGACCTTTTTCCTTTTTGAAATGTACTAACTCGATTTTTCCTCACAGCAGGTCAACTGGTGTGTGGTTACAACAATACGGTCCCATTGAATACATTTTCGGAGAGAGGGACATGAGTTGCACCACAGGGCAGGGTGTAGGGTTTCGTGCACGATACATTTTCTTTCTTCGGTAAGCATTTCTTTGTGTTTTATACTTTTGGAATTTTGGTTTCTGTCGTTGATTATAAAATGCCCTTTTTTCCTGTTTGAAATGTACTAACTCGATTTTTCCTCACAGCAGGTCAACTGGTGTGTGGTTGCAACATTACGGTCCCATTGAATACATTTTCGGAGAGAGGGACATCAGTTGCACCACAAGGCAGGGTGGAGGGTTTCGTGCACGATACATTTTCTTTCTGCGGTAAGGATTTCTTTGTGTTTTACACTTTCGGAATTTTGGATTCTGACGTTGATTGTAAAATGACATTTTTCCTGTTTGAAATGTACTAACTCGATTTTTCCTCACAGCAGGTCAACTGGTGTGTGGTTGCAACATTACGGACCCATTGAGTACATTTTCGGAGAGAGGGACATGAGTTGCACCACAGGGCAGGGTGGAGGGTTTCGTGCACGATACATTTTCTTTCTTCGGTAAGCATTTCTTTGTGTTTTATACTTTTGGAATTTTGCTTTTTTACGTTGATTATTAAAATGACCTTTGTTTCTGTTTGAAATGTACTAACTCGATTTTTCCTCACAGCAGGTCAACTGGTGTGTGGTTGCAACATTACGGTCCCATTGAATACATTTTCGGAGAGAGGGACATGAGTTGCACCACAGGGCAGCGTGGAGGGTTTCGCGCACGCTACATTTTCTTTCTTCGGTAAGCATTTCATTGTGTTTTATACTTTTGGAATTTTGGTTTCTGATGTTGATTATAAAATGACCTTTTTCTTGTTTGAAATGTACTAACTCGATTTTTCCTCACAGCAGGTCAACTGGTGTGTGGTTGCAACATTACGGTCCCGTTGAGTACATTTTCGGAGAGAGGGACATCAGTTCCACCACAGGGCAGGGTGGAGGGTGCCGTGCACGATACATTTTCTTTCTTCGGTAAGCATTTCTTTGTGTTTTATACTTTTGGAATTTTGCTTTTTGACGTTGAATATAAAATGACCTTTTTTCTTTTTTGAAATGTACTAACTCGATTTTTCCTCACAGCAGGTCAACTGGTGTGTGGTTGCAACATTATGGTCCCATTGAGTACATTTTCGGAGAGAGGGACATCAGTTGCACCACAGGGCAGGGTGGAGGGTGCCGTGCACGATACATTTTCTTTCTTCGGTAAGCATTTCTTTGTGTTTTATACTTTTGGAATTTTGCTTTTTGACGTTGATTATTAAAATGACCTTTTTTCCTTTTTGAAATGTACTAACTCGATTTTTCCTAACAGCAGGTCAACTGGTGTGTGGTTGCAACATTACGGTCCCATTGAGTACATTTTCGGAGAGAGGGACATCAGTTGCACCACAGGGCAGGGTGGAGGGTGCCGTGCACGATACATTTTCTTTCTTCGGTAAGCATTTCTTTGTGTTTTATACTTTTGGAATTTTGCTTTTTGACGTTGATGTTAAAATGACCTTTTTTCCTTTTTGAAATGTAACAACTCGATTTCTCCTCACAGCAGGTCAACTGGTGTGTGGTTGCAACATTACGGTCCCATTGAGTACATTTTCGGAGAGAGGGACATCAGTTGCGCCACAGGGCAGGGTGGAGGGTGCCGTGCACGATACATTTTCTTTCTTCGGTAAGCATTTCTTTGTGTTTTACACTTTTCGAATTTTGCTTTTTGACGTTGATTATAAAATGACCCTTTTTCCTTTTTGAAATGTACTAACTCGATTTTTGCTCACAGCAGGTCAACTGGTGTGTGGTTGCAACATTACGGTCCCATTGAGTACATTTTCGGAGAGAGGGACATGAGTTGCACCACAGGGCAGGGTGGAGGGTGCCGTGCACGATACATTTTCTTTCTTCGGTAAGCATTTCTTTGTGTTTTATACTTTTGGAATTTTGCTTTTTGACGTTGATTATAAAATGACCTTTTTTCCTTTTTGAAATGTACTAACTCGATTTTTCCTCACAGCAGGTCAACTGGTGTGTGGTTGCAACATTACGGTCCCTTTGAGTACATTTTCGGAGAGAGGGACATGAGTTGCACCACAGGGCAGGGTGGAGGGTTTCGTGCACGATACATTTTCTTTCTTCGGTAAGCATTTCTTTGTGTTTTATACTTTTGGAATATTGCTTTTTGACGTTGATTATAAAATGACCTTTTTTCCTTTTTGAAATGTACTAACTCGATTTTTCCTCACAGCAGGTCAACTGGTGTGTGGTTGCAACATTACGGTCCCATTGAATACATTTTCGGAGAGAGGGACATGAGTTGCACCACAGGGCAGGGTGGAGGGTTTCGTGCACGATACATTTTCTTTCTTCGGTAAGCATTTCTTTGTGTTTTATACTTTTGGAATATTGCTTTTTGACGTTGATTATAAAATGACCTTTTTTCCTTTTTGAAATGTACTAACTCGATTTTTCCTAACAGCAGGTCAACTAGTGTGTGGTTGCAACATTACGGTCCCATTGAATACATTTTCGGAGAGAGGGACATGAGTTGCACCACAGGGGAGGGTGGAGGGTTTCGTGCACGATACATTTTCTTTCTTCGGTAAGCATTTCTTTGTGTTTTATACTTTTGGAATTTTGCTTTTTGACGTTGATTATAAAATGACCTTTTTTCCTTTTTGAAATGTACTAACTCGATTTTTCCTAACAGCAGGTCAACTGGTGTGTGGTTGCAACATTACGGTCCCATTGAGTACATTTTCGGAGAGAGGGACATCAGTTGCACCACAGGGCAGGGTGGAGGGTGCCGTGCACGATACATTTTCTTTCTTCGGTAAGCATTTCTTTGTGTTTTATACTTTTGGAATTTTGCTTTTTGACGTTGATGTTAAAATGACCTTTTTTCCTTTTTGAAATGTAATAACTCGATTTCTCCTCACAGCAGGTCAACTGGTGTGTGGTTGCAACATTACGGTCCCATTGAGTACATTTTCGGAGAGAGGGACATCAGTTGCGCCACAGGGCAGGGTGGAGGGTGCCGTGCACGATACATTTTCTTTCTTCGGTAAGCATTTCTTTGTGTTTTATACTTTTCGAATTTTGCTTTTTGACGTTGATTATAAAATGACCCTTTTTCCTTTTTGAAATGTACTAACTCGATTTTTGCTCACAGCAGGTCAACTGGTGTGTGGTTGCAACATTACGGTCCCATTGAGTACATTTTCGGAGAGAGGGACATGAGTTGCACCACAGGGCAGGGTGGAGGGTGCCGTGCACGATACATTTTCTTTCTTCGGTAAGCATTTCTTTGTGTTTTATACTTTTGGAATTTTGCTTTTTGACGTTGATTATAAAATGACCTTTTTTCCTTTTTGAAATGTACTAACTCGATTTTTCCTCACAGCAGGTCAACTGGTGTGTGGTTGCAACATTACGGTCCCTTTGAGTACATTTTCGGAGAGAGGGACATGAGTTGCACCACAGGGCAGGGTGGAGGGTTTCGTGCACGATACATTTTCTTTCTTCGGTAAGCATTTCTTTGTGTTTTATACTTTTGGAATATTGCTTTTTGACGTTGATTATAAAATGACCTTTTTTCCTTTTTGAAATGTACTAACTCGATTTTTCCTCACAGCAGGTCAACTGGTGTGTGGTTGCAACATTACGGTCCCATTGAATACATTTTCGGAGAGAGGGACATGAGTTGCACCACAGGGCAGGGTGGAGGGTTTCGTGCACGATACATTTTCTTTCTTCGGTAAGCATTTCTTTGTGTTTTATACTTTTGGAATATTGCTTTTTGACGTTGATTATAAACTGACCTTTTTTCCTTTTTGAAATGTACTAACTCGATTTTTCCTAACAGCAGGTCAACTAGTGTGTGGTTGCAACATTACGGTCCCATTGAATACATTTTCGGAGAGAGGGACATGAGTTGCACCACAGGGCAGGGTGGAGGGTTTCGTGCACGATACATTTTCTTTCTTCGGTAAGCATTTCTTTGTGTTTTATACTTTTGGAATTTTGCTTTTTGACGTTGATTATAAAATGACTTTTTTTCCTTTTTGAAATGTACTAACTCGATTTTTCCTAACAGCAGGTCGACTGGTGTGTGGTTGCAACATTACGGTCCCATTGAATACATTTTCGGAGAGAGGGACATCAGTTGCACCACAGGGCAGGGTGGAGGGTTTCGTGCACGATACATTTTCTTTCTTCGGTAAGCATTTCTTTGTGTTTTATATTTTTGGAATTTTGGTTTCTGACGTTGATTATAAAATGACCTTTTTCCTGTTTGAAATGTACTAACTCGATTTTTCCTCACAGCAGGTCAACTGGTGTGTGGTTGCAACATTATGGTCCCATTGTATACATTTTCGGAGAGAGGGACATCAGTTGCACCACAGGGCAGGGTGGAGGCTTTCGTGCACGATACATTTTCTTTCTTCGGTAAGCATTTCTTTGTGTTTTATACTTTTGGAATTTTGGTTTCTGACGTTGATTATAAAATGACCTTTTTCCTGTTTGAAATGTACTAACTCGATTTTTCCTCACAGCAGGTCAACTGGTGTGTGGTTACAACATTACGGTCCCATTGAATACATTTTCGGAGAGAGGGACATGAGTTGCACCACAGGGCAGGGTGGAGGGTTTCGTGCACGATACATTTTCTTTCTTTGGTAAGCATTTCTTTGTGTTTTATACTTTTGGAATTTTGCTTTTTGACGTTGATTATAAAATGACCTTTGTTTCTGTTTGAAATGTACTAACTCGATTTTTCCTCACAGCAGGTCAACTGGTGTGTGGTTGCAACATTACGGTCCCATTGAATACATTTTCGGAGAGAGGGACATGAGTTGCACCACAGGGCAGGGTGGAGGGTGCCGTGCACGATACATTTTCTTTCTTCGGTAAGCATTTCTTTGTGTTTTATACTTTTGGAATTTTGCTTTTTGACGTTGATGTTAAAATGACCTTTTTTCCTTTTTGAAATGTAATAACTCGATTTCTCCTCACAGCAGGTCAACTGGTGTGTGGTTGCAACATTACGGTCCCATTGAGTACATTTTCGGAGAGAGGGACATCAGTTGCGCCACAGGGCAGGGTGGAGGGTGCCGTGCACGATACATTTTCTTTCTTCGGTAAGCATTTCTTTGTGTTTTATACTTTTGGAATTTTGCTTTTTGACAATGATTATAAAATGACCTTTTTTCCTTTTTGAAATGTACTAACTCGATTTTTGCTCACAGCAGGTCAACTGCTGTGTGGTTGCAACATTACGGTCCCATTGAGTACATTTTCGGAGAGAGGGACATGAGTTGCACCACAGGGCAGGGTGGAGGGTGCCGTGCACGATACATTTTCTTTCTTCGGTAAGCATTTCTTTGTGTTTTATACTATTGGAATTTTGCTTTTTGACGTTGATTATAAAATGACCTTTTTTCCTTTTTGAAATGTGTAACTCGATTTTTCCTCACAGCAGGTCAACTGGTGTGTGGTTGCAACATTACGGTCCCATTGAGTACATTTTCGGAGAGAGGGACATGAGTTGCACCACAGGGCAGGGTGGAGGGTTTCGTGCACGATACATTTTCTTTCTTCGATAAGCATTTCTTTCTGTTTTATACTTTTGGAATATTGCTTTTTGACGTTGATTATAAAATGACCTTTTTTCCTTTTTGAAATGTACTAACTCGATTTTTCCTCACAGCAGGTCAACTGGTGTGTGGTTGCAACATTACGGTCCCATTGAATACATTTTCGGAGAGAGGGACATCAGTTGCACCACAGGGCAGGGTGGAGGGTTTCGTGCACGATACATTTTCTTTCTTCGGTAAGCATTTCTTTGTGTTTTATACTTTTGGAATATTGCTTTTTGACGTTGATTATAAAATGACCTTTTTTCCTTTTTGAAATGTACTAACTCGATTTTTCCCCACAGCAGGTCAACGGGTGTGTGGTTGCAACATTACTGTCCCATTGAATACATTTTCGGAGAGAGGGACATGAGTTGCACCACAGGGCAGGGTGGAGGGTTTCGTGCACAATACATTTTCTTTCTTCGGTAAGCATTTCTTTGTGTTTTGTACTTTTGGAATATTGCATTTTGACGTTGATTATAAAATGACCTTTTTTCCTTTTTGAAATGTACTAACTCGATTTTTCCTCACAGAAGGTCAACTGGTGTGTGGTTGCAACATTACGGTCCCATTGAATACATTTTCGGAGAGAGGGACATGAGTTGCACCACAGGGCAGGGTGGAGGGTTTCGTGCACGATACATTTTCTTTCTTCGGTAAGCATTTCTTTGTGTTTCATACTTTTGGAATTTTGGTTTGTGACGTTGATTATAAAATGACCTTTTTTCCTTTTTGAAATGTACTAACTCGATTTTTCCTTACAGCAGGTCAACTGGTGTGTGGTTGCAACATTACGGTCCCATTGAATACATTTTCGGAGAGAGGGACATGAGTTGCACCACAGGGCAGGGTGGAGGGTTTCGAGCACGATACATTTTCTTTCTTCGGTAAGCATTTCTTTGTGTTTTATACTTTTGGAATATTGCTTTTTGACGTTGATTATAAAATGACCTTTTTTTCTTTTTGAAATGTACTAACTCGATTTTTCCTCACAGCAGGTCAACTGGTGTGTGGTTGCAACATTACGGTCCCATTGAATACATTTTCGGAGAGAGGGACATGAGTTGCACCACAGGGCAGGGAGGAGGGTATTGTGCACGATACATTTTCTTTCTTCGGTAAGCATTTCTTTGTGTTTTATACTTTTGGAATTTTGGTTTCTGACGTTGATTATAAAATGACCTTTTTCCTGTTTGAAATTTACTAACTCGATTTTTCCTCACAGCAGGTCAACTGGTGTGTGGTTGCAACATTATGGTCCCATTGAATACATTTTCGGAGAGAGGGACATCAGTTGTACCACAGGGCAGGGAGGTTGGTTTCGTGCACGATACATTTTCTTTCTTCGGTAAGCATTTCTTTGTGTTTTACACTTTTGGAATTTTGCTTTTTAACGTTGATTATAAATGACCTTTTTTCCTTTTTGAAATGTACTAACTCGATTTTTCCTCACAGCAGGTCAACTGGTGTGTGGTTGCAACATTACGGTCCCATTGAATACATTTTCGGAGAGAGGGACATGAGTTGCACCACAGGGCAGGGTGGAGGGTTTCGTGCACGATACATTTTCTTTCTTCGGTAAGCATTTCTTTGTGTTTTATACTTTTGGAATATTGCTTTTTGAAGTTGATTGTAAATGACCTTTTTTCCTTTTTGAAATGTACTAACTCGATTTTTCCTCACAGCAGGTCAACTGGTGTGTGGTTGCAACATTACGGTCCCATTGAATACATTTTCGGAGAGAGGGACATGAGTTGCACCACAGGGCAGGGTGGAGGGTTTCGTGCACGATACATTTTCTTTCTTCGGTAAGCATTTCTTTGTGTTTTATACTTTTGGAATATTGCTTTTTGACGTTGATTATAAAATGACCTTTTTTCCTTCTTGAAATGTACTAACTCGATTTTTCCTCACAGCAGGTCAACTGGTGTGTGGTTGCAACATTACGGTCCCATTGAATACATTTTCGGAGAGAGGGACATGAGTTGCACCACAGGGCTGGGTGGAGGGTTTCGTGCACGATACATTTTCTTTCTTCGGTAAACATTTCTTTGTGTTTTATACTTTTGGAATATTGCTTTTTGACGTTGATTATAAAATGACCTTTTTTCCTTTTTGAAATGTACTAATTCGATTTTTCCTCACAGCAGGTCAACTGGTGTGTGGCTGCAACATTACGGTCCCATTGAATACATTTTCGGAGAGAGGGACATGAGTTGCACCACAGGGCAGGGTGGAGGGTTTCGTGCAAGATACATTTTCTTTCTTCGGTAAGCATTTCTTTGTGTTTTATACTTTTGGGTTATTGCTTTTTGACGTTGATTATAAAATGACCTTTTTTCCTTTTTGAAATGTACTAACTCGATTTTTCCTCACAGCAGGTCAACTGGTGTGTGGTTGCAACATTACGGTCCCATTGAATACATTTTCGGAGAGAGGGACATGAGTTGCACCACAGGGCAGGGTGGAGGGTTTCGTGCGCGATACATTTTCTTTCTTCGGTAAGCATTTCTTTGTGTTTTATACTTTTGGAATTTTGGTTTCTGACGTTGATCATAATATGACCTTTTTCCTGTTTGAAATGTACTAACTCGATTTTTCCTCACAGCAGGTCAACTGGTGTGTGGTTGCAACATTATGGTCCCATTGAATACATTTTCGGAGAGAGGGACATCAGTTGTACCACAGGGCAGGGTGGAGGGTTTCGTGCACGATACATTTTCTTTCTTCGGTAAGCATTTCTTTGTGTTTTATACTTTTGGAATTTTGGTTTCTGACGTTGATTATAAAATGACCTTTTTCCTGTTTGAAATGTACTAACTCGATTTTTCCTCACAGCAGGTCAACTGGTGTGTGGTTGCAACATTACGGTCCCATTGAATACATTTTCGGAGAGAGGGACATGAGTTGCACCACAGGGCAGGGTGGAGGGTTTCGTGCACGATACATTTTCTTTCTTCGGTAAGCATTTCTTTGTTTTTTATACTTTTGGAATATTGCTTTTTGACGTTGATTATAAAATGACCTTTTTTCCTTTTTGAAATGTACTAACTCGATTTTTCGTCACAGCTGGTCAACTGGTGTGTGGTTGCAACATTACGGTCCCATTGAATACATTTTCGGAGAGAGGGACATCAGTTGCACCTTATGGCAGGGTGGAGGGTTTCGTGCACGATACATTTTCTTTCTTCGGTAAGCATTTCTTTGTGTTTTATACTTTTGGCATTTTGCTTTTTGACATTGATTATAAATGACCTTTTTTCCTTTTTGAAATGTACTAACTCGATTTTTCCTCACAGCAGGTCAACTGGTGTGTGGTTGCAACATTACGGTCCCATTGAATACATTTTCGGAGAGAGGGACATGAGTTGCACCACAGGGCAGGGTGGAGGGTTTCGTGCACGATACATTTTCTTTCTTCGGTAAGCATTTCTTTGTTTTTTATACTTTTGGAATATTGCTTTTTGACGTTGATTATAAAATGACCTTTTTTCCTTTTTGAAATGTACTAACTCGATTTTTCGTCACAGCTGGTCAACTGGTGTGTGGTTGCAACATTACGGTCCCATTGAATACATTTTCGGAGAGAGGGACATGAGTTGCACCACAGGGCAGGGTGGAGGGTTTCGTGCACGATACATTTTCTTTCTTCGGTAAGCATTTCTTTGTGTTTTATACTTTTGGAATTTTGGTTTCTGACGTTGATTATAAAATGACCTTTTTCCTGTTTGAAATGTACTAACTCGATTTTTCCTCACAGCAGGTCAACTGGTGTGTGGTTGCAACATTATGGTCCCATTGAATACATTTTCGGAGAGAGGGACATCAGTTGTACCACAGGGCAGGGTGGAGGGTTTCGTGCACGATACATTTTCTTTCTTCGATAAGCATTTATTTGTGTTTTATACTTTTGGAATTTTGGTTTCTGACGTTGATTATAAAATGACCTTTTTCCTGTTTGAAATGTACTAACTCGATTTTTCCTCACAGCAGGTCAACTGGTGTGTGGTTGCAACATTACGGTCCCATTGAATACATTTTCGGAGAGAGGGACTTGAGTTGCACCACAGGGCAGGGTGGAGGGTTTCGTGCATGATAAATTTTCTTTCTTCGGTAAGCATTTCTTTGTGTTTTATACTTTCGGAATTTTGGTTTCTGACGTTGATTATAAAATGACCTTTTTTCCTGTTTGAAATGTACTAACTCGATTTTTCCTCACAGCAGGTCAACTGGTGTGTGGTTGCAACATTACGGACCCATTGAATACATTTTCGGAGAGAAGGACACCAGTTCCACCACAGGGCAGGGTGGAGGGTGCCGTGCACGATACATTTTCTTTCTTCGGTAAGCATTTCTTTGTGTTTTATACTTTTGGAATTTTGCTTTTTGACGTTGATGTTAAAATGACCTTTTTTCCTTTTTGAAATGTACTAACTCGATTTTTCCTCCAGCAGGTCAACTGGTGTGTGGTTGCAACATTACGGTCCCATTGAGTACATTTTCGGAGAGAGGGACATCAGTTGCGCCACAGGGCAGGGTGGAGGGTGCCGTGCACGATACATTTTCTTCCTTCGGTAAGCATTTCTTTGTGTTTTATACTTTTGGAATTCTGCTTTTTGACGTTGATTATAAAATGACCTTTTTTCCTTTTTGAAATGAACTAACTCGATTTTTGCTCACAGCAGGTCAACTGGTGTGTGGTTGCAACATTACGGTCCCATTGAGTACATTTTCGGAGAAAGGGACATGAGTTGCACCACAGGGCAGGGTGGAGGGTTTCGTGCACGATACATTTTCTTTCTTCGGTAAGCATTTCTTTGTGTTTTATACTTTTGGAATTTTGCTTTTTGACGTTGATTATAAAATGACCTTTTTTCCTTTTTGAAATGTAGTAACTGGATTTTTCCTCACAGCAGGTCAACTGGTGTGTGGTTGCAACATTACGGTCCCATTGAGTACATTTTCGGAGAGAGGGACATCAGTTGCACCACAGGGCAGGGTGGAGGGTGCCGTGCACGATACATTTTCTTTCTTCGGTAAGCATTTCTTTGTGTTTTATACTTTTGGAATTTTGCTTTTTGACGTTGATTATAAAATGACCTTTTTTCCTTTTTGAAACGTACTAACTCGATTTTTCCTCACAGCAGGTCAACTGGTGTGTGGTTGCAACATTACGGTCCCATTGAGTACATTTTCGGAGAGAGGGACATCAGTTGCACCACAGGGCAGGGTGGAGGGTGCCGTGCACGATACATTTTCTTTCTTCGGTAAGCATTTCTTTGTGTTTTATACTTTTGGAATTTTGGTTTCTGACACTGATTATAAAATGACCTTTTTCCTGTTTGAAATGTACTAACTCGATTTTTCCTCACAGCAGGTCAACTGCTGTGTGGTTGCAACATTACGGTCCCATTGAATACATTTTGGGAGAGAGGGACATGAGTTGCACCACAGGGCAGGGTGGAGGGTTTCGTGCACGATACATTTTCTTTCTTCGGTAAGCATTTCTTTGTGTTTTATACTTTTGTAATTTTGGTTTTTGACGTTGATTACAAAATGACCTTTTTCATGTTTGAAATGTACTAACTCGATTTTTCCTCACAGCAGGTCAACTGGTGTGTGGTTGCAACATAACGGTCCCATTGAGTACATTTTCGGAGAGAGGGACATCAGTTGCACCAGAGGGCAGGGTGGAGGGTTTCGTGCACGATACATTCTCTTTCTTCGGTAAGCATTTCTTTGTGTTTTATACTTTTATAGTTTTGGTTTTTCACTTTAATTACAAAAAGGCCTTTTTCATGTTTGAAAAGTACTAACTCGATTTTTCCTCACAGCAGGTCAACTGGTGTGTGGTTGCAACATTACGGTCCCATTGAATACATTTTCGGAGAGAGGGACATGAGTTGCACCACAGGGCAGGGTGGAGGGTTTCGTGCACGATACTTTTTCTTTCTTCGGTAAGCATTTCTTTGTGTTTTATACTTTTGGAATTTTGCTTTTTGACGTTGAGCATAAAATGACCTTTTTTCCTTTTTGAAATGTACTAACTCGATTTTTCCTCACAGCAGGTCAACTGGTGTGTGGTTGCAACATTACGGTCCCATTGAATACATTTTCGGAGAGAGGGACATGAGTTGCACCACAGGGCAGGGTGGAGGGTTTCGTGCACGATACATTTTCTTTCTTCGGTAAGCATTTCTTTGTGCTTCATACTTTTGGAATTTTGGTTTTTGACGTTGATTACAAAATGACTTTTTTCTTGTTTGAAATGTACTAACTCGATTTTTCCTCACAGCAGGTCAACTGGTGTGTGGTTGCAACATTACGGTCCCATTGAGTACATTTTCGGAGAGAGGGACATCAGTTGCACCACAGGGCAGGGTGGAGGGTTTCGTGCACGATACATTTTCTTTCTTCGGTAAGCATTTCTTTGTATTTTATATTTTTGGAATTTTGGTTTCTGAAGTTGATTATAAAATGACGTTTTTTCCTTTTTGAAATGTACTAACTCGATTTTTCCTCACAGCAGGTCAACTGGTGTGTGGTTGCAACATTACGGTCCCATTGAATACATTTTCGGAGAGAGGGACATGAGTTGCACCACAGGGCAGGGTGGAGGGTTTCGTGCACGATACATTTTCTTTCTTCGGTAAGCATTTCTTTGTGATTTATACTTTTGGAATTTTGGTTTTTGACGTTGATTACAAAAAAACCTTGTTCATGTTTGAAATGTACTAACTCGATTTTTCCTCACAGCAGGTCAACTGGTGTGTGGTTGCAACATTACGGTCCCATTGAATACATTTTCGGAGAGAGGGACATCAGTTGCACCACAGGGCAGGGTGGGGGGTTTCGTGCACGATACATTTTCTTTCTTCGGGAAGCATTTCTTTGTGTTTTATACTTTTGGAATTTTGGTTTTTGACGTTGATTACAAAATGACCTTTTTCATGTTTGAAATGTACTAACTCGATTTTTCCTCACAGCAAGTCAACTGGTGTGTGGTTGCAACATTACGGTCCCATTGAATACATTTTCGGAGAGAGGGACATGAGTTGCACCACATCGCAGGGTGGAGGGTTTCGTGCACGATACATTTTCTTTCTTTGGTAAGCATTTCTTTGTGTTTTATACTTTTGGAATTTTGGTTTTTGACGTTGATTACAGAATGACCTTTTTCATGTTTGATATGTACTAACTCGATTTTTCCTCACACCAGGTCAACTGGTGTGTGGTTGCAACATTACGGTCCCATTGAATACATTTTCGGAGAGAGGGACATGAGTTGCACCACAGGGCAGGGTGGAGGGTTTCGTGCACGATACATTTTCTTTCTTCGGTAAGCATTTCTATGTGTTTTATAATTTTGGAATGTTGCTTTTTGACGTTGATTATAAAATGACCTTTTTTCCTTTTTGAAATGTACTAACTCGATTTTTCCTCACAGCAGGTCAACTGGTGTGTGGTTGCAACATTACGGTCCCATTGAGTACATTTTCGGAGAGAGGGACATCAGTTGCACCACAGGGCAGGGTGGAGGGTGCCGTGCACGATACATTTTCTTTCTTCGGTAAGCATTTCTTTGTGTTTTATATTTTTGGAATTTTGGTTTCTGACGTTGATTATAAGATGACCTATTTTCCTTTTTGAAATGTACTAACTCGATTTTTCCTCACAGCAGGTCAACTGGTGTGTGGTTGCAACATTACGGTCCCATTGAATGCATTTTCGGAGAGAGGGACATGAGTTGCTCCACAGGGCAGGGTGGAGGGTTTCGTGCACGATACATTTTCTTTCTTCGGTAAGCATTTCTTTGTGTTTTATACTTTTGGAATTTTGGTATTTGACGTTGATTACAAGATGACCTTTTCCATGCTTGAAATGTACTAACTCGATTTTTCCTCACAGCAGGTCAACTGGTGTGTGGTTGCAACATTACGGTCCCATTGAATACATTTTCGGAGAGAGGGACATGAGTTGCACCACAGGGCAGGGTGGAGGGTTTCGTGCACGATACATTTTCTTTCTTCGGTAAGCATTTCTTTGTGTTTTATACTTTTGGAATTTTGCTATTTGACGTTGATTATAAAATGACCTTTCATCCTTTTTGAAATGTACTAACTCGATTTTTCCTCACAGCAGGTCAACTGGTGTGTGGTTGCAACATTACAGTCCCATTGAATACATTTTCGGAGAGAGGGACATCAGTTGCACCACAGGGCAGGGTGGAGGGTTTCGTGCACGATACATTTTCTTTCTTCGGTAAGCATTTCTTTGTGTTTTATACTTTTGGAATTTTGGTTGTTGACGTTGATTACAAAATGACATTTTTCATGTTTGTAATGTACTAACTCGATTTTTCGTCACAGCAAGTCAACTGGTGTGTGGTTGCAACATTACGGTCCCATTGAGTACATTTTCGGAGAGAGGGACATGAGTTGCACCACAGGGCAGGGTGGAGGGTTTCCTGCACGATACATTTTCTTTCTTCGGTAAGCATTTCTTGGTGTTTTATACTTTTGGAATTTTGGTTTCTGATGTTGATTATAAAATGACCTTTTTTCCTTTTTGAAATGTACTAACTCAATTTCTCCTCACAGCAGGTCAACTGGTGTGTGGTTGCAACATTACGGTCCCATTGAATACATTTTCGGAGAGAGGGACATGAGTTGCACCACAGGGCAGGGTGGAGGGTTTCCTGCACGATACATTTTCTTTCTTCGGTAAGCATTTCTTGGTGTTTTATACTTTTGGAATTTTGGTTTCTGACGCTGATTATAAAATGAACTTTTTTCCTTTTTGAAAATTACTAACTCGATTTTTCCTCACAGCAGGTCAACTGGTGTGTGGTTGCATCATTACGGTCCCATTGAGTACATTTTCGGAGAGAGGGACATCAGTTGCACCACAGGGCAGGGTGGAGAGTGCCGTGCACGATACATTTTCTTTCTTCGGTAAGCATTTCTTTGTGTTTTATACTTTTGGAGCTTTGGTTTCTGACGTTGATTATAAAATGACCTTTTTTCCTCTTTCAAGTGTACTAACTCGATTTTTCCTCACAGCAGGTCAACTGGTGTGTGGTTGCAACATTACGGTCCCATTGAGAACATTTTCGGAGAGAGGGACATCAGTTGCACCACAGGGCAGGGTGGAGGGTGCCGTGCACGATACATTTTCTTTCTTCGGTAAGCATTTCTTTGTGTTTTATACTTTTGGAATTTTGGTTTCTGACGTTGATTATAAAATGACCTTTTTTCCTTTTTGAAATGTACTAACTCGATTTTTCCTCGCAGCAGGTCAACTCGTGTGTGGTTGCAACATTACGGTCCCATTGAATACACTTTCGGAAAGAGGGACATGAGTTGCACCACAGGGCAGGGTGGAGGGTTTCCTGCACGATACATTTTCTTTCTTCGGTAAGCATTTCTTTGTGTTTTATACTTTTGGAATTTTGCTTTTTGACGTTGATTATAAAATGACCTTTTTTCCTTTTTGAAATGTACTAACCCGATTTTTCCTCACAGCAGGTCAACTGGTGTGTGGTTGCAACATTACGGTCCCATTGAGAACATTTTCGGAGAGAGGGACATCAGTTGCACCACAGGGCAGGGTGGAGGGTGCCGTGCACGATACATTTTCTTTCTTCGGTAAGGATTTCTTTGTGTTTTATACTTTTGGAATTTTGGTTTCTGACGTTGATTATAAAATGACCTTTTTCCTGTTTGAAATGTACTTACTCGATTTTTCCTCACAGCAGGTCAACTGGTGTGTGGTTGCAACATTACGGTCCCATTGAATATATTTTTGGAGAGAGTGACATGAGTTGCACCACAGGGCAGGGTGGAGGGTTTCGTGCACGATACATTTTCTTTCTTCGGTAAGCATTTCTTTGTGTTTTATACTTTTGGAATTTTGGTTTCTGACGTTGATTACAAAATGACCTTTTTCCTGTTTGAAATGTACTAACTCGATTTTTCCTCACAGCAGGTCAACTGGTGTGTGGTTGCAACATTACGGTCCCATTGAGAACATTTTCGGAGAGAGGGACATCAGTTGCACCACAGGGCAGGGTGGAGGGTGCCGTGCACGATACATTTGCTTTCTTCGGTAAGCATTTCTTTGTGTTTTATACTTTTGGAATTTTGGTTTCTGACGTTGATTATAAAATGACCTTTTTTCCTTTTTGAAATGTACTAACTCGATTTTTCCTCACAGCAGGTCAACTGGTGTGTGGTTGCAACATTACGGTCCCATTGAATACATTTTCGGAGAGAGGGACATGAGTTGCACCACAGGGCAGGGTGGAGAGTGCCGTGCACGATACATTTTCTTTCTTCGGTAAGCATTTCTTTGTGTTTCATACTTTTGGAGCTTTGGTTTCTGACGTTGATTATAAAATGACCTTTTTTCCTCTTTGAAGTGTACTAACTCGATTTTTCCTCACAGCAGGTCAACTGGTGTGTGGTTGCAACATTACGGTCCCATTGAGAACATTTTCGGAGAGAGGGACATCAGTTGCACCACAGGGCAGGGTGGAGGGTGCCGTGCACGATGCATTTTCTTTCTTCGGTAAGCATTTCTTTGTGTTTTATACTTTTGGAATTTTGGTTTCTGACGTTGATTATAAAATGACCTTTTTTCCTTTTTGAAATGTACTAACTCGATTTTTCCTCACAGCAGGTCAACTGGTGTGTGGTTGCAACATTACGGTCCCATTGAATACATTTTCGGAGAGAGGGACATGAGTTGCTCCACAGGGCAGTGTGGAGGGTTTCGTGCACGATACATTTTCTTTCTTCGGTAAGCATTTCTTTGTGTTTTATACTTTTGGAATTTTGGTTTTTGACGTTGATTACAAGATGACCTTTTTCATGCTTGAAATGTACTAACTCGATTTTTCCTCACAGCAGGTCAACTGGTGAGTGGTTGCAACATTACGGTCCCATTGAATACATTTTCGGAGAGAGGGACATGAGTTGCACCACAGGGCAGGGTGGAGGGTTTCGTGCACGATACATTTTCTTTCTTCGGTAAGCATTTCTTTGTGTTTTATACTTTTGGAATTTTGCTATTTGACGTTGATTATAAAAAGACCTTTTTTCCTTTTTGAAATGTACTAACTCGATTTTTCCTCACAGCAGGTTAACTGGTGTGTGGCTGCAACATTACGGTCCCATTGAATACATTTTCGGAGAGAGGGACATGAGTTGCACCACAGGGCAGGGTGGAGGGTTTCGTGCACGATACATTTTCTTTCTTCGGTAAGCATTTCTTTGTGTTTTATACTTTTGGAATTTTGCTATTTGACGTTGATTATAAAATGACCTTTCATCCTTTTTGAAATGTACTAACTCGATTTTTCCTCACAGCAGGTCAACTGGTGTGTGGTTGCAACATTACGGTCCCATTGAATACATTTTCGGAGAGAGGGACATCAGTTGCACCACAGGGCAGGGTGGAGGGTTTCGTGCACGATACATTTTCTTTCTTCGGTAAGCATTTCTTTGTGTTTTATACTTTTGGAATTTTGATTTTTGACGTTGATTACAAAATGACATTTTTCATGTTTGTAATGTACTAACTCGATTTTTCGTCACAGCAAGTCAACTGGTGTGTGGTTGCAACATTACGGTCCCATTGAGTACATTTTCGGAGAGAGGGACATACGTTGCACCACAGGGCAGAGTGGAGGGCGCCGTGCACGATACATTTTCTTTCTTCGGTATGCATTTCTTTGTGTTTTATACTTGTGGAATTTTGGTTTCTGATGTTGATTATAAAATGACCTTTTTTCCTTTTTGAAATGTACTAACTCGATTTCTCCTCACAGCAGGTCAACTGGTGTGTGGTTGCAACATTACGGTCCCATTGAATACATTTTCGGAGAGAGGGACATGAGTTGCACCACAGGGCAGGGTGGAGGGTTTCCTGCACGATACATTTTCTTTCTTCGGTAAGCATTTCTTTGTGTTTTATACTTTTGGAATTTTGGTTTCTGACGTTGATTATAAAATGAACTTTTTTCCTTTTTGAAATGTACTAACTCGATTTTTCCTCACAGCAGGTCAACTGGTGTGTGGTTGCAACATTACGGTCCCATTGAGTACATTTTCGGAGAGAGGGACATCAGTTGCACCACAGGGCAGGGTGGAGAGTGCCGTGCACGATACATTTTCTTTCTTCGGTAAGCATTTCTTTGTGTTTTATACTTTTGGAGCTTTGGTTTCTGACGTTGATTATAAAATGACCTTTTTTCCTCTTTGAAGTGTACTAACTCGATTTTTCCTCACAGCAGGTCAACTGGTGTGTGGTTGCAACATTACGGTCCCATTGAGAACATTTTCGGAGAGAGGGACATCAGTTGCACCACAGGGCAGGGTGGAGGGTGCCGTGCACGATACATTTTCTTTCTTCGGTAAGCATTTCTTTGTGTTTTATACTTTTGGAATTTTGGTTTCTGACGTTGATTATAAAATGACCTTTTTTCCTTTTTGAAATGTACTAACTCGATTTTTCCTCACAGCAGGTCAACTGGTGTGTGGTTGCAACATTACGGTCCCATTGAATACACTTTCGGAAAGAGGGACATGAGTTGCACCACAGGGCAGGGTGGAGGGTTTCCTGCACGATACATTTTCTTTCTTCGGTAAGCATTTCTTTGTGTTTTATACTTTTGGAATTTTGGTTTCTGACGTTGATTGTAAAATGACCTATTTTCCTTTTTGAAATGTACTAACTCAATTTTTCCTCACAGCAGGTCAACTGGTGTGTGGTTGCAACATTACGGTCCCATTGAGTACATTTTCGGAGAGAGGGACATCAGTTGCACCACAGGGCAGGGTGGAGGGTGCCGTGCACGATACATTTTCTTTCTTCGGTAAGCATTTCTTTGTGTTTTATACTTTTGGAATTTTGCTTTTTGACGTTGATTATAAATTGACCTTTTTTTCCTTTTTGAAATGTACTAACCCGTTTTTTCCTCACAGCCGGTCAACTGGTGTGTGGTTGCAACATTACGGTCCCATTGAGAACATTTTCGGAGAGAGGGACATGAGTTGCACCACAGGGCAGGGTGGAGGGTGCCGTGCACGATACATTTTCTTTCTTCGGTAAGCATTTCTTTGTGTTTTGTACTTTTGGAATTTTGGTTTCTGACGTTGATTATAAAATGACGTTTTTCCTGTTTGAAATGTACTAACTCGATTTTTCCTCACAGCAGGTCAACTGGTGTGTGGTTGCAACATTACGGTCCCATTGAATATATTTTTGGAGAGAGTGACATGAGTTGCACCACAGGGCAGGGTGGAGGGTTTCGTGCACGATACATTTTCTTTCTTCAGTAAGCATTTCTTTGTGTTTTATACTTTTGGAATTTTGGTTTCTGACGTTGATTATAAAATGACCTTTTTCCTGTTTGAAATGTACTAACTCGATTTTTCCTCACAGCAGGTCAACTGGTGTGTGGTTGCAACATTACGGTCCCATTGAATACATTTTCGGAGAGAGGGACATGAGTTGCACCACAGGGCAGGGTGGAGGGTTTCGTGCACGATACATTTTCTTTCTTCGGTAAGCATTTCTTTGTGTTTTATACTTTTGGAATTTTGCTTTTTGATGTTGATTATAAAATGACCTTTTTTCCTTTTTGAAATGTACTAACTCGATTTTTCCTCACAGCAGGTCAACTGGTGTGTGGTTGCAACATTACGGTCCCATTGAGTACATTTTCGGAGAGAGGGACATCAGTTGCACCACAGGGCAGGGTGGAAGGTTTCGTGCACGATACATTTTCTTTCTTCGGTAAGCATTTCTTTGTGTTTTATACTTTTGGAATTTTGCTTTTTGACTTTGATTATAAAATGACCTTTTTTCCTTTTTGAAATGTAGTAACTCGATTTTTCCTCACAGCAGGTCAACTGGTGTGTGGTTGCAACATTACGGTCCCATAGAATACATTTTCGGAGAGAGTGACATGAGTTGCACCACAGGGCAGGGTGGAGGGTGCCGTGCACGATACATTTTCTTTCTTCAGTAAGCATTTCTTTGTGTTTTATACTTTTGGAATTTTGGTTTCTGACGTTGATTATAAAATGACCTTTTTCCTGTTTGAAATGTACTAACTCGATTTTTCCTCACAGCAGGTCAACTGGTGTGTGGTTGCAACATTACGGTCCCATTGAGTACATTTTCGGAGAGAGGGACATCAGTTGCACCACAGGGCAGGGTGGAGGGTGCCGTGCACGATACATATTCTTTCTTCGGTAAGCATTTCTTTGGGTTTTATACTTTTGGAATTTTGCTTTTTGACTTTGATTATAAAATGACCTTTTTTCCTTTTTGAAATGTACTAACTCGATTTTTCCTCACAGCAGGTCAACTGGTGTGTGGTTGCAACATTACGGTCCCATAGAATACATTTTCGGAGAGAGGGACATGAGTTGCACCACAGGGCAGGGTGGAGGGTTTCGTGCACGATACACTTTCTTTCTTTGGTAAGCATTTCTTTGTGTTTTATACTTTACGAATATTGGTTTCTGACGTTGGTTATAAAATGACCTTTTTCCTGTTTGAAATGTACTAACTCGATTTTTCCTCACGGCAGGTCAACTGGTGTGTGGTTGCAACATTACGGTCCCATTGAGTACATTTTCGGAGAGAGGGACATGAGTTGCACCACAGGGCAGGGTGGAAGGTTTCGTGCACGATACATTTTCTTTCTTCGGTAAGCATTTCTTTGTGTTTTATACTTTTGGAATTTTGCTTTTTGACTTTGATTATAAAATGACCTTTTTTCCTTTTTGAAATGTAGTAACTCGATTTTTCCTCACAGCAGGTCAACTGGTGTGTGGTTGCAACATTACGGTCCCATAGAATACATTTTCGGAGAGAGGGACATGAGTTGCACCACAGGGCAGGGTGGAGGGTTTCGTGCACGATACACTTTCTTTCTTTGGTAAGCATTTCTTTGTGTTTTATACTTTTGGAATTTTGGTTTCTGACGTTGGTTATAAAATGACCTTATTCCTGTTTGAAAATTACTAACTCGATTTTTCCTCACAGAAGGTCAACTGGTGTGTGGTTGCAACATTACGGTCCCATTGAGTACATTTTCGGAGAGAGGGACATCAGTTGCACCACAGGGCAGGGTGGAGGGTGCCGTGCACGATACATATTCTTTCTTCGGTAAGCATTTCTTTGTGTTTTATACTTTTGGAATTTTGCTTTTTGACTTTGATTATAAAATGACCTTTTTTCCTTTTTGAAATGTACTAACTCGATTTTTCCTCACAGCAGGTCAACTGGTGTGTGGTTGCAACATTACGGTCCCATTGAATACATTTTCGGAGAGAGAGACATGAGTTGCACCACAGGGCAGGGTGGAGGGTTTCGTGCACGATACATTTTCTTTCTTCGGTAAGCATTTCTTTGTGCTTTATACTTTTGGAATTTAGCTTTTTGACTTTGATTATAAAATGACCTTTTTTCCTTTTTGAAATGTAGTAACTCGATTTTTCCTCACAGCAGGTCAACTGGTGTGTGGTTGCAACATTACGGTCCCATTGAATACATTTTCGGAGAGAGGGACATAAGTTGCACCACAGGGCAGGGTGGACGGTTTCGTGCGCGATACATTTTCTTTCTTCGGTAAGCATTTCTTTGTGTTTTATACTTTTGGAATTTTGGTTTTTGATGTTGATTACAAAATTACCGTTTTATGTTTGAAATGTACTAACTCGATTTTTCCTCACAGCAGGTCAACTGGTGTGTGGTTGCAACATTACGGTCCCATTGAGTACATTTTCGGAGAGAGGGACATCAGTTGCACCACAGGGCAGGGTGGAGGGTGCCGTGCACGATACATATTCTTTCTTCGGTAAGCATTTCGTTGTGTTTTATACTTTTGGAATATTGCTTTTTGACTTTGATTATAAAATTACCTTTTTTCCTTTTTGAAATGTACTAACTCAATTTTTCCTCACAGCAGGTCAACTGGTGTGTGGTTGCAACATTACGGTCCCATTGAATACATTTTCGGAGAGAGGGACATGAGTTGCACCACAGGGCAGGGTGGAGGGTTTCGTGCACGATACATTTTCTTTCTTCGGTAAGCATTTCTTTGTGTTTTATACTTTTGGAATTTTGGTTTTTGATGTTGATTACAAAATGACCTTTTTATGTTTGAAATGTACTAACTCGATTTTTCCTCACAGCAGGTCAACTGGTGTGTGGTTGCAACATTACGGTCCCATTGAGTACATTTTCGGAGAGAGGGACATCAGTTGCACCACAGGGCAGGGTGGAGGGTGCCGTGCACGATACATATTCTTTCTTCGGTAAGCATTTCTTTGTGTTTTATACTTTTGGAATTTTGCTTTTTGACTTTGATTATAAAATGACCTTTCTTCCTTTTTGAAATGTACTAACTCTATTTTTCCTCACAGCAGGTCAACTGGTGTGTGGTTGCAACATTACGGTCCCATTGAGTACATTTTCGGAGAGAGGGACATCAGTTGCACCACAGGGCAGGGTGGAGGGTGCCGTGCACGATACATATTCTTTCTTCGGTAAGCATTTCGTTGTGTTTTATACTTTTGGAATATTGCTTTTTGACTTTGATTATAAAATTACCTTTTTTCCTTTTTGAAATGTACTAACTCAATTTTTCCTCACAGCAGGTCAACTGGTGTGTGGTTGCAACATTACGGTCCCATTGAATACATTTTCGGAGAGAGGGACATGAGTTGCACCACAGGGCAGGGTGGAGGGTTTCGTGCACGATACATTTTCTTTCTTCGGTAAGCATTTCTTTGTGTTTTATACTTTTGGAATTTTGGTTTTTGATGTTGATTACAAAATGACCTTTTTCATGTTTGAAATGTACTAACTCAATTTTTCCTCACAGCAGGTCAACTGGTGTGTGGTTGCAACATTACGGTCCCATTGAGTACATTTTCGGAGAGAGGGACATCAGTTGCACCACAGGGCAGGGTGGAGGGTGCCGTGCACGATACATATTCTTTCTTCGGTAAGCATTTCTTTGTGTTTTATACTTTTGGAATTTTGCTTTTTGACTTTGATTATAAAATGACCTTTCTTCCTTTTTGAAATGTACTAACTCTATTTTTCCTCACAGCAGGTCAACTGGTGTGTGGTTGCAACATTACGGTCCCATTGAATACATTTTCGGAGAGAGGGACATGAGTTGCACCACAGGGCAGGGTGGAGGGTTTCGTGCACGATACATTTTCTTTCTTCGGTAAGCATTTCTTTGTGTTTTATACTTTTGGAATTTTGGTTTTTGATGTTGATTACAAAATGACCTTTTTATGTTTGAAATGTACTAACTCGATTTTTCCTCACAGCAGGTCAACTGGTGTGCGGTTGCAACATTACGGTCTTATTGAGTACATTTTCGGAGAGAGGGACATCAGTTGCACCACAGGGCAGGGTGGAGGGTGCCGTGCACGATACATATTCTTTCTTTGGTAAGCATTTCTTTGTGTTTTATACTTTTGGAATTTTGCTTTTTGACTTTGATTATAAAATGACCTTTTTTCCTTTTTGAAATGTACTAACTCGATTTTTCCTCACAGCAGGTGAAGTGGTGTGTGGTTGCAACATTACGGTCCCAATGAATACATTTTCGGAGAGAGGGACATGAGTTGCACCACAGGGCAGGGTGGAGGGTTTCGTGCACGATACACTTTCTCTCTTCGGTAAGCATTTCTTTGTGTTTTATACTTTTGGAATTTTGGTTTCTGACGTTGGTTATAAAATGACCTTTTTCCTGTTTGAAATGTACTAACTCGATTTTTCCTCACAGCAGGTCAACTGGTGTGTGGTTGCAACATTACGGTCCCATTGAGTACATTTTCGGAGAGAGGGACATCAGTTGCACCACAGGGCAGGGTGGAGGGTGCCGTGCACGATACATTTTCTATCTTCGGTAAGCATTTCTTTGTGTTTTATACTTTTGGAATTTTGGTTTTTGACGTTGATTACAAAATGACCTTTTTCATGTTTGAAATGTACTAACTCGATTTTTCCTCACAGCAGGTCAACTGGTGTGTGGTTGCAACATTACGGTCCCATTGAGTACATTTTCGGAGAGAGGGACATCAGTTGCACCACAGGGCAGGGTGGAGGGTGCCGTGCACGATACATTTTCTATCTTCGGTAAGCATTTCTTTGTGTTTTATACTTTTGGAATTTTGCTTTTTGACGTTGATTATAAAAAGACCTTTTTTCCTTTTTGAAATGTACTAACTCGATTTTTCCTCACAGCAGGTCAACTGGTGTGTGGTTGCAACATTACGGTCCCATTGAATACATTTTCGGAGAGAGGGACATGAGTTGCACCACAGGGCAGTGTGGAGGGTTTCGTGCACGATACATTTTCTTTCTTCGGTAAGCATTTCTTTGTGTTTTATACTTTTGGAATTTTGGTTTTTGGCGTTGATTACAAAATGACCTTTTTCATGTTTGAAATGTACTAACTCGATTTTTCCTCACAGCAGGTCAACTGGTGTGTGGTTGCAACATTACGGTCCCATTGAGTACATTTTCGGAGAGAGGGACATCAGTTGCACCACAGGGCAGGGTGGAGGGTGCCGTGCACGATACATTTTCTTTCTTCGGTAAGCATTTCTTTGTGTTTTATACTTTTGGAATTTTGCTTTTTGACGTTGATTATAAAAAGACCTTTTTTCCTTTTTGAAATGTACTAACTCGATTTTTCCTCACAGCAGGTCAACTGGTGTGTGGTTGCAACATTACGGTCCCATTGAGTACATTTTCGGAGAGAGGGACATCAGTTGCACCACAGGGCAGGGTGGAGGGTTTCGTGCACGATACATTTTCTTTCTTCGGTAAGCATTTCTTTGTGTTTTATAATTTTGGAATTTTGGTTTTTGACGTTGATTACAAAATGACCTTTTTCATGTTTGAATTGTACTAACTCGATTTTTCCTCACAGCAGGTCAACTGGTGTGTGGTTGCAATATTACAGTCCCATTGAATACATTTTCGGAGAGAGGGACATCAGTTGCACCTTAGGGCAGGGTGGAGGGTGCCATGCACGATACATTTTCTTTCTTCGGTAAGCATTTCTTTGTGTTTTATACTTTTGGAATTTTGCTTTTTGACGTTGATTGTAAAATGACCTTCTTTCCTTTTTGAAATGTACTAACTCGATTTTTCCTCACAGCAGGTCAACTGGTGTGTGGTTGCAACATTACGGTCCCGTTGAATACATTTTCGGAGAGAGGGACATGAGTTGCACCACAGGGCAGGGTGGAGGGTTTCGTGCACAATACATTTTCTTTCTTCGGTAAGCATTTGTTTGTGTTTTATACTTTTGGAATTTTGCTTTTTGACGTTGATTATAAAATGACCTTCTTTCCTTTTTGAAATGTACTAACTCGATTTTTCCTCACAGCAGGTCAACTGGTGTGTGGTTGCAACATTACGGTCCCATTGAATACATTTTCGGAGAGAGGGACATGAGGTGCACCACAGGGCAGGGTGGAGGGTTTCGTGCACAATACATTTTCTTTCTTCGGTAAGCATTTCTTTGTGTTTTATACTTTTGGAATTTTGCTTTTTGACGTTGATTAGAAAAAGACCTTTTTTCCTTTTTGAAATGTACTAACTCGATTTTTCCTCACAGCAGGTCAACTGGTGTGTGGTTGCAACATTACGGTCCCATTGAATACATTTTTGGAGAGAGGGACATCAGTTGCACCACAGGGCAGGGTGGAGGAATTCGTGCACGATACATTTTCTTTCTTCGGTAAGCATTTCTTTGTGTTTTATAATTTTGGAATTTTGGTTTTTGACGTTGATTACAAAATGACCTTTTTCATGTTTGAAATGTACTAACTCGATTTTTCCTCACAGCAGGTCAACTGGTGTGTGGTTGCAACATTACGGTCCCATTGAATACATTTTCGGAGAGAGGGACATGAGTTGCACCACAGGGCAGGGTGGAGGGTTTCGTGCACGATACATTTTCTTTCTTCGGTAAGCATTTCTTTGTGTTTTATACTTTTGGAATTTTGGTTTTTGACGTTGATTACAAAATGACCTTTTTCATGTTTGAAATGTACTAACTTGATTTTTCCTCACAGCAGGTCAACTGGTGTGTGGTTGCAACATTACGGTCCCATTGAGTACATTTTCGGAGAGAGGGACATCAGTTGCACCACAGGTCAGGGTGGAGGGTGCCGTGCACGATACATTTTCTTTCTTCGGTAAGCACTTCTTTGTGTTTTATACTTTTCGAATTTTGCTTTTTGACGTTGATTATAAAATGACCTTTTTTCCTTTTTGAAATGTACTAACTCGATTTTTCCTCACAGCAGGTCAACTGGTGTGTGGTTGCAACATTACGGTCCCATTGAATACATTTTCAGAGAGAGGAACATGAGTTGCACCACAGGGCAGGGTGGAGGGTTTCGTGCACGATACATTTTCTTTCTTCGGTAAGCATTTCTTTGTGTTTTATACTTTTGGAATTTCGGTTTTGACGTTGATTACAGAATGACCTTTTTCACGATTGAAATGTACTAACTTGATTTTTCCTCACAGCAGGTCAACTGGTGTGTGGTTGCAACATTACGGTCCCATTGAGTACATTTTCGGAGAGAGGGACATCAGTTGCACCACAGGGCAGGTTGGAGGGTGCCGTGCACGATACATTTTCTTTCTTCGGTAAGCATTTCTTTGTGTTTTATACTTTTGGAATTTTGGTTTTTGACGTTGATTACAAAATGACCTTTTTCATGTTTGAAATGTACTAACTCGATTTTTCCTCACAGCAGGTCAACTGGTGTGTGGTTGCAACATTACGGTCCCATTGAGTACATTTTCGGAGAGAGGGACATCAGTTGCACCACAGGGCAGGGTGGAGGGTGCCGTGCACGATACATTTTCTTTCTTCGGTAAGCATTTCTTTGTGTTTTATACTTTTGGAATTTTGGTTTCTGATGTTGATTATAAAATGACCTTTTTCCTGTTTGAAATGTACTAACTCGATTTTTCCTCACAGCAGGTCAACTGGTGTGTGGTTGCAACATTACGGTCCCATTGAGTACATTTTCGGAGAGATGGACATCAGTTGCACCACAGGGCAGGGTGGAGGGTGCCGTGCACGATACATTTTCTTTCTTTGGTAAGCATTTCTTTGTGCTTTATACTTTCGGAATTTCGGTCTTTGACGTTGATTACAAAATGACCTTTTTCATGTTTGAAATGTACCAACTCGATTTTTCCTCACAGCAGGTCAACTGGTGTGTGGTTGCAACATTACGGTCCCATTGAATACATTTTCGGAGAGAGGGACATGAGTTGCACCACAGGGCAGGGTGGAGGGTTTCGTGCACGATACATTTCTTTTCTTCGGTAAGCATTTCTTTGTTTTTTATACATTTGGAATTTTGGTTTCTGACGTTGATTATAAAATGACCTTTTTCCTGTTTGAAATGTACTAACTCGATTTTTCGTCACAGCAAGTCAACTGGTGTGTGGTTGCAACATTACGGTCCCATTGAGTACATTTTCGGAGAGAGGGACATCAGTTGCACCACAGGGCAGTGTGGAGGGTGCCATGCACGATACATTCTCTTTCTTCGGTAAGCATTTCTTTGTGTTTTATACTTTTGGAATTTTGGTTTCTGACGTTGGTTATAAAATGACCTTTTTCCTGTTTGAAATGTACTAACTCGATTTTTCCTCACAGCAGGTCAACTGGTGTGTGGTTGCAACATTACGGTCCCATTGAGTACATTTTCGGAGAGAGGGACATCAGTTGCACCACAGGGCAGGGTGGAGGGTGCCGTGCACGATACATTTTCTATCTTCGGTAAGCATTTCTTTGTGTTTTATACTTTTGGAATTTTGCTTTTTGACGTTGATTATAAAAAGACCTTTTTTCCTTTTTGAAATGTACTAACTCGATTTTTCCTCACAGCAGGTCAACTGGTGTGTGGTTGCAACATTACGGTCCCATTGAATACATTTTTGGAGAGAGGGACATCAGTTGCACCACAGGGCAGGGTGGAGGGTTTCGTGCACGATACATTTTCTTTCTTCGGTAAGCATTTCTTTGTGTTTTATAATTTTGGAATTTTGGTTTTTGACGTTGATTACAAAATGACCTTTTTCATGTTTGAATTGTACTAACTCGATTTTTCCTCACAGCAGGTCAACTGGTGTGTGGTTGCAACATTACGGTCCCATTGAATACATTTTCGGAGAGAGGGACATCAGTTGCACCACAGGGCAGGGTGGAGGGTGCCATGCACGATACATTTTCTTCCTTCGGTAAGCATTTCTTTGTGTTTTATACTTTTGGAATTTTGCTTTTTGACGTTGATTATAAAATGACCTTCTTTCCTTTTTGAAATGTACTAACTCGATTTTTCCTCACAGCAGGTCAACTGGTGTGTGGTTGCAACATAACGGTCCCATTGAATACATTTTCGGAGAGAGGGACATGAGTTGCACCACAGGGCAGGGTGGAGGGTTTCGTGCACAATACATTTTCTTTCTTTGGTAAGCATTTCTTTGTGTTTTATACTTTTGGAATTTTGCTTTTTGACGTTGTTTGTAAAATGACCTTCTTTCCTTTTTGAAATGTACTAACTCGATTTTTCCTCACAGCAGGTCAACTGGTGTGTGGTTGCAACATTACGGTCCCGTTGAATACATTTTCGGAGAGAGGGACATGAGTTGCACCACAGGGCAGGGTGGAGGGTTTCGTGCACAATACATTTTCTTTCTTCGGTAAGCATTTGTTTGTGTTTTATACTTTTGGAATTTTGCTTTTTGACGTTGACTATAAAATGACCTTCTTTCCTTTTTGAAATGTACTAACTCGATTTTTCCTCACAGCAGGTCAACTGGTGTGTGGTTGCAACATTACGGTCCCATTGAATACATTTTCGGAGAGAGAGACATGAGGTGCACCACAGGGCAGGGTGAAGGGTTTCGTGCACAATACATTTTCTTTCTTCGGTAAGCATTTCTTTGTGTTTTATACTTTTGGAATTTTGCTTTTTGACGTTGATTATAAAAAGACCTTTTTTCCTTTTTGAAATGTACAAACTCGATTTTTGCTCACAGCAGGTCAACTGGTGTGTGGTTGCAACATTACGGTCCCATTGAGTACATTTTTGGAGAGAGGGACATCAGTTGCACCACAGGGCAGGGTGGAGGAATTCGTGCACGATACATTTTCTTTCTTCGGTAAGCATTTCTCTGTGTTTTATAATTTTGGTATTTTGGTTTTTGACGTTGATTACAAAATGACCTTTTTCATGTTTGAAATGTACTAACTCGATTTTTCCTCACAGCAGGTCAACTGGTGTGTGGTTGCAACATTACGGTCCCATTGAATACATTTTCGGAGAGAGGGACATCAGTTGCACCACAGGGCAGGGTGGAGGGTGCCGTGCACGATACATTTTCTTTCTTCGGTAAGCATTTCTTTGTGTTTTATAATTTTGGAATTTTGGTTTTTGACGTTGATTACAAAATGACCTTTTTCATGTTTGAATTGTACTAACTCGATTTTTCCTCACAGCAGGTCAACTGGTGTGTGGTTGCAATATTACGGTCCCATTGAATACATTTTCGGAGAGAGGGACATCAGTTGCACCACAGGGCAGGGTGGAGGGTGCCATGCACGATACATTTTCTTTCTTCGGTAAGCATTTCTTTGTGTTTTATACTTTTGGAATTTTGCTTTTTGACGTTGATTATAAAATGACCTTCTTTCCTTTTTGAAATGTACTAACTCGATTTTTCCTCACAGCAGGTCAACCGGTGTGTGGTTGCAACATTACGGTCCCATTGAATACATTTTCGGAGAGAGGGACATGAGTTGCACCACAGGGCAGGGTGGAGGGTTTCGTGCACAATACATTTTCTTTCTTCGGTAAGCATTTCTTTGTGTTTTATACTTTTGGAATTTTGCTTTTCGACGTTGATTGTAAAATGACCTTCTTTCCTTTTTGAAATGTACTAACTCGATTTTTCCTCACAGCAGGTCAACTGGTGTGTGGTTGCAACATTACGGTCCCGTTGAATACATTTTCGGAGAGAGGGACATGAGTAGCACCACAGGGCAGGGTGGAGGGTTTCGTGCACAATACATTTTCTTTCTTCGGTAAGCATTTGTTTGTGTTTTATACTTTTGGAATTTTGCTTTTTGACTTTGATTATAAAATGACCTTCTTTCCTTTTTGAAATGTGCTAACTCGATTTTTCCTCACAGCAGGTCAACTGGTGTGTGGTTGCAACATTACGGTCCCATTGAATACATTTTCGGAGAGAGGGACATGAGGTGCACCACAGGGCAGTGTGGAGGGTTTCGTGCACAATACATTTTCTTTCTTCGGTAAGCATTTCTTTGTGTTTTATACTTTTGGAATTTTGCTTTTTGACGTTGATTATAAAAAGACCTTTTTTCCTTTTTGAAATGTACAAACTCGATTTTTGCTCACAGCAGGTCAACTGGTGTGTGGTTGCAACATTACGGTCCCATTGAGTACATTTTCGGAGAGAGGGACATCAGTTGCACCACAGGGCAGTGTGGCGGGTGCCGTGCACGATACATTTTCTTTCTTCGGTAAGCATTTCTTTGTGTTTTATACTTTTGGAATTTTGGTTTCTGACGTTGGTTATAAAATGACCTTTTTCCTGTTTGAAATGTACTAACTCGATTTTTCCTCACAGCAGGTCAACTGGTGTGTGGTTGCAACATTACGGTCCCATTGAGTACATTTTCGGAGAGAGGGACATCAGTTGCACCACAGGGCAGGGTGGAGGGTGCCGTGCACGATACATTTTCTTTCTTCGGTAAGCATTTCTTTGTGTTTTATACTTTTGGAATTTTGCTTTTTGACGTTGATTATAAAAAGACCTTTTTTCCTTTTTGAAATGTACTAACTCGATTTTTCCTCACAGCAGGTCAACTGGTGTGTGGTTGCAACATTACTGTCCCATTGAATACATTTTTGGAGAGAGGGACATCAGTTGCACCACAGGGCAGGGTGGAGGGTTTCGTGGACGATACATTTTCTTTCTTCGGTAAGCATTTCTTTGTGTTTTATAATTTTGGAATTTTGGTTTTTGACGTTGATTACAAAATGACCTTTTTCATCTTTGAATTGTACTAACTCGATTTTTCCTCACAGCAGGTCAACTGGTGTGTGGTTGCAACATTACGGTCCCGTTGAATACATTTTCGGAGAGAGGGACATGAGTTGCACCACAGGGCAGGGTGGAGGGTTTCGTGCACAATACATTTTCCTTCTTCGGTAAGCATTTGTTTGTGTTTTATACTTTTGGAATTTTGCTTTTTGACGTTGATTATAAAATGACCTACTTTCCTTTTTGAAATGTACTAACTCGATTTTTCCTCACAGCAGGTCAACTGATGTGTGGTTGCAACATTACGGTCCCATTGAATACATTTTCGGAGAGAGGGACATGAGGTGCACCACAGGGCAGGGTGGAGGGTTTCGTGCACGATACATTTTCTTTCTTCGGTAAGCATTTCTTTGTGTTTTATACTTTTGGAATTTTGGTTTTTGACGTTGATTACAAAATGACCTTTTTCATGTTTGAAATGTACTAACTTGATTTTTCCTCACAGCAGGTCAACTGGTGTGTGGTTGCAACATTACGGTCCCATTGAGTACATTTTCGGAGAGAGGGACATCAGTTGCACCACAGGTCAGGGTGGAGGGTGCCGTGCACGATACATTTTCTTTCTTCGGTAAGCACTTCTTTGTGTTTTATACTTTTCGAATTTTGCTTTTTGACGTTGATTATAAAATGACCTTTTTTCCTTTTTGAAATGTACTAACTCGATTTTTCCTCACAGCAGGTCAACTGGTGTGTGGTTGCAACATTACGGTCACATTGAATACATTTTCAGAGAGAGGGACATGAGTTGCACCACAGGGCAGGGTGGAGGGTTTCGTGCACGATTCATTTTCTTTCTTCGGTAAGCATTTCTTTGTGTTTTATACTTTTGGAATTTCGGTTTTTGACGTTGATTACAGAATGACCTTTTTCACGATTGAAATGTACTAACTTGATTTTTCCTCACAGCAGGTCAACTGGTGTGTGGTTGCAACATTACGGTCCCATTGAGTACATTTTCGGAGAGAGGGACATCAGTTGCACCACAGGGCAGGTTGGAGGGTGCCGTGCACGATAGATTTTCTTTCTTCGGTAAGCATTTCTTTGTGTTTTATACTTTTGGAATTTTGGTTTTTGACGTTGATTACAAAATGACCTTTTTCATGTTTGAAATGTACTAACTCGATTTTTCCTCACAGCAGGTCAACTGGTGTGTGGTTGCAACGTTACGGTCCCATTGAGTACATTTTCGGAGAGAGGGACATCAGTTGCACCACAGGGCAGGGTGGAGGGTGCCGTGCACGATACATTTTCTTTCTTCGGTAGGCATTTCTTTGTGTTTTATACTTTTGGAATTTTGGTTTCTGATGTTGATTATAAAATGACCTTTTTCCTGTTTGAAATGTACTAACTCGATTTTTCCTCACAGCAGGTCAACTGGTGTGTGGTTGCAACATTACGGTCCCATTGAGTACATTTTCGGAGAGATGGACATCAGTTGCACCACAGGGCAGGGTGGAGGGTGCCGTGCACGATACATTTTCTTTCTTTGGTAAGCATTACTTTGTGCTTTATACTTTCGGAATTTCGGTCTTTGACGTTGATTACAAAATGACCTTTCTCATGTTTGAAATGTACTAACTCGATTTTTCCTCACAGCAGGTCAACTGGTGTGTGGTTGCAACATTACGGTCCCATTGAATACATTTTCGGAGAGAGGGACATGAGTTGCACCACAGGGGAGGGTGGAGGGTTTCGTGCACGATACATTTCCTTTCTTCGGTAAGCATTTCTTTGTTTTTTATACATTTGGAATTTTGGTTTCTGACGTTGATTATAAAATGACCTTTTTCCTGTTTGAAATGTACTAACTCGATTTTTCGTCACAGCAAGTCAACTGGTGTGTGGTTGGAACATTACGGTCCCATTGAGTACATTTTCGGAGAGAGGGACATCAGTTGCACCACAGGGCAGGGTGGTGGGTGCCGTGCACGATACATTTTCTTTCTTCGGTAAGCATTTCTTTGTGTTTTATACTTTTGGAATTTTGGTTTTTGGCGTTGATTACAAAATGACCTTTTTCATGTTTGAAATGTACTAACTCGATTTTTCCTCACAGCATGTCAACTGGTGTGTGGTTGCAACATTACGGTCCCATTGAGTACATTTTCGGAGAGAGGGACATCAGTTGCACCACAGGGCAGGGTGGAGGGTGCCGTGCACGATACATTTTCTTTCTTCGGTAAGCATTTCTTTGTGTTTTATACTTTTGGAATTTTGCTTTTTGACGTTGATTATAAAAAGACCTTTTTTCCTTTTTGAAATGTACTAACTCGATTTTTCCTCACAGCAGGTCAACTGGTGTGTGGTTGCAACATTACGGTCCCATTGAATACATTTTTGGAGAGAGGGACATCAGTTGCACCACAGGGCAGGGTGGAGGGTGCCGTGCACGATACATTTTCTTTCTTCGGTAAGCTTTTCTTTGTGTTTTATACTTTTGGAATTTTGGTTTCTGACGTTGATTATAAAATGACCTTTTTCATGTTTGAAATGTACTAACTCGATGTTTCCTCACAGCAGGTCAACTGGTGTGTGGTTGCAACATTACAGTCCCATTGAATACATTTTCGGAGAGAGGGACTTCAGTTGCACCACACGGCACGGTGGAGGGTTTCGTGCACGATACATTTTTTTTCTTCGGTAAGCATTTCTTTGTGTTTTATAATTTTGGAATTTTGGTTTTTGACGTTGATTACAAAATGACCTTTTTCATGTTTGAAATGTACTAACTCGATTTTTCCTCACAGCAGGTCAACTGGTGTGTGGTTGCAACGTTACGGTCCCATTGAGTACATTTTCGGAGAGAGGGACATCAGTTGCACCACAGGGCAGTGTGGAGGGTGCCGTGCACGATACATTTTCTTTCTTCGGTAAGCATTTCTTTGTGTTTTATACTTTTGGAATTTTGGTTTCTGACGTTGGTTATAAAATGACCTTTTTCCTGTTTGAAATGTACTAACTCGATTTTTCCTCACAGCAGGTCAACTGGTGTGTGGTTGCAACATTACGGTCCCATTGAGTACATTTTCGGAGAGAGGGACATCAGTTGCACCACAGGGCAGGGTGGAGGGTGCCGTGCACGATACATTTTCTATCTTCGGTAAGCATTTCTTTGTGTTTTATACTTTTGGAATTTTGCTTCTTGACGTTGATTATAAAAAGACCTTTTTTCCTTTTTGAAATGTACTAACTCGATTTTTCCTCACAGCAGGTCAACTGGTGTGTGGTTGCAACATTACGGTCCCATTGAATACATTTTCGGAGAGAGGGACATGAGTTGCACCACAGGGCAGTGTGGAGGGTTTCGTGCACGATACATTTTCTTTCTTCGGTAAGCATTTCTTTGTGTTTTATACTTTTGGAATTTTGGTTTTTGGCGTTGATTACAAAATGACCTTTTTCATGTTTGAAATGTACTAACTCGATTTTTCCTCACAGCAGGTCAACTGGTGTGTGGTTGCAACATTACGGTCCCATTGAGTACATTTTCAGAGAGAGGGACATCAGTTGCACCACAGGGCAGGGTGGAGGGTTTCGTGCACGATACATTTTCTTTCTTCGGTAAGCATTTCTTTGTGTTTTATACTTTTGGAATTTTGCTTTTTGACGTTGATTATAAAAAGACCTTTTTTCCTTTTTGAAATGTACTAACTCGATTTTTCCTCACAGCAGGTCAACTGGTGTGTGGTTGCAACATTACGGTCCCATTGAATACATTTTTGGAGAGAGGGACATCAGTTGCACCACAGGGCAGGGTGGAGGGTTTCGTGCACGATACATTTTCTTTCTTCGGTAAGCATTTCTTTGTGTTTTATAATTTTGGAATTTTGGTTTTTGACGTTGATTACAAAATGACCTTTTTCATGTTTGAATTGTACTAACTCGATTTTTCCTCACAGCAGGTCAACTGGTGTGTGGTTGCAACATTACGGTCCCATTGAATACATTTTCGGAGAGAGGGACATCAGTTGCACCACAGGGCAGGGTGGAGGGTGCCATGCACGATACATTTTCTTTCTTCGGTAAGCATTTCTTTGTGTTTTATACTTTTGGAATTTTGCTTTTTGACGTTGATTATAAAATGACCTTCTTTCCTTTTTGAAATGTACTAACTCGATTTTTCCTCACAGCAGGTCAACTGGTGTGTGGTTGCAACATAACGGTCCCATTGAATACATTTTCGGAGAGAGGGACATGAGTTGCACCACAGGGCAGGGTGGAGGGTATCGTGCACAATACATTTTCTTTCTTTGGTAAGCATTTCTTTGTGTTTTATACTTTTGGAATTTTGCTTTTTGACGTTGTTTGTAAAATGACCTTCTTTCCTTTTTGAAATGTACTAACTCGATTGTTCCTCACAGCAGGTCAACTGGTGTGTGGTTGCAACATTACGGTCCCGTTGAATACATTTTCGGAGAGAGGGACATGAGTTGCACCACAGGGCAGGGTGGAGGGTTTCGTGCACAATACATTTTCTTTCTTCGGTAAGCATTTGTTTGTGTTTTATACTTTTGGAATTTTGCTTTTTGACGTTGACTATAAAATGACCTTCTTTCCTTTTTGAAATGTACTAACTCGATTTTTCCTCACAGCAGGTCAACTGGTGTGTGGTTGCAACATTATGGTCCCATTGAATACATTTTCGGAGAGAGAGACATGAGGTGCACCACAGGGCAGGGTGAAGTGTTTCGTGCACAATACATTTTCTTTCTTCGGTAAGCATTTCTTTGTGTTTTATACTTTTGGAATGTTGCTTTTTGACGTTGATTATAAAAAGACCTTTTTTCCTTTTTGAAATGTACAAACTCGATTTTTGCTCACAGCAGGTCAACTGGTGTGTGGTTGCAACATTACGGTCCCATTGAGTACATTTTTGGAGAGAGGGACATCAGTTGCACCACAGGGCAGGGTGGAGGAATTCGTGCACGATACATTTTCTTTCTTCGGTAAGCATTTCTCTGTGTTTTATAATTTTGGTATTTTGGTTTTTGACGTTGATTACAAAATGACCTTTTTCATGTTTGAAATGTACTAACTCGATTTTTCCTCACAGCAGGTCAACTGGTGTGTGGTTGCAACATTACGGTCCCATTGAATACATTTTCGGAGAGAGGGACATCAGTTGCACCACAGGGCAGGGTGGAGGGTGCCGTGCACGATACATTTTCTTTCTTCGGTAAGCATTTCTTTGTGTTTTATAATTTTGGAATTTTGGTTTTTGACGTTGATTACAAAATGACCTTTTTCATCTTTGAATTGTACTAACTCGATTTTTCCTCACAGCAGGTCAACTGGTGTGTGGTTGCAACATTACGGTCCCATTGAATACATTTTCGGAGAGAGGGACATGAGTTGCACCACAGGGCAGGGTGGAGGGTGCCATGCACGATACATTTTCTTTCTTCGGTAAGCATTTCTTTGTGTTTTATACTTTTGGAATTTTGCTTTTTGACGTTGATTATAAAATGACCTTCTTTCCTTTTTGAAATGTACTAACTCGATTTTTCCTCACAGCAGGTCAACTGGTGTGTGGTTGCAACATTACGGTCCCATTGAATGCATTTTCGGAGAGAGGGACATGAGTTGCACCACAGGGCAGGGTGGAGGGTTTCGTGCACAATACATTTTCTTTCTTCGGTAAGCATTTCTTTGTGTTTTATACTTTTGGAATTTTGCTTTTCGACGTTGATTGTAAAATGACCTTCTTTCCTTTTTGAAATGTACTAACTCGATTTTTCCTCACAGCAGGTCAACTGGTGTGTGGTTGCAACATTACGGTCCCGTTGAATACATTTTCGGAGAGAGGGACATGAGTAGCACCACAGGGCAGGGTGGAGGGTTTCGTGCACAATACATTTTCTTTCTTCGGTAAGCATTTGTTTGTGTTTTATACTTTTGGAATTTTGCTTTTTGACTTTGATTATAAAATGACCTTCTTTCCTTTTTGAAATGTGCTAACTCGATTTTTCCTCACAGCAGGTCAACTGGTGTGTGGTTGCAACATTACGGTCCCATTGAATACATTTTCGGAGAGAGGGACATGAGGTGCACCACAGGGCAGGGTGGAGGGTTTCGTGCACAATACATTTTCTTTCTTCGGTAAGCATTTCTTTGTGTTTTATACTTTTGGAATTTTGCTTTTTGACGTTGATTATAAAAAGACCTTTTTTCCTTTTTGAAATGTACAAACTCGATTTTTGCTCACAGCAGGTCAACTGGTGTGTGGTTGCAACATTACGGTCCCATTGAGTACATTTTCGGAGAGAGGGACATCAGTTGCACCACAGGGCAGTGTGGAGGGTGCCGTGCACGATACATTTTCTTTCTTCGGTAAGCATTTCTTTGTGTTTTATACTTTTGGAATTTTGGTTTCTGACGTTGGTTATAAAATGACCTTTTTCCTGTTTGAAATGTACTAACTCGATTTTTCCTCACAGCAGGTCAACTGGTGTGTGGTTGCAACATTACGGTCCCATTGAGTACATTTTCGGAGAGAGGGACATCAGTTGCACCACAGGGCAGGGTGGAGGGTGCCGTGCACGATACATTTTCTATCTTCGGTAAGCATTTCTTTGTGTTTTATACTTTTGGAATTTTGCTTTTTGACGTTGATTATAAAAAGACTTTTTTTCCTTTTTGAAATGTACCAACTCGATTTTTCCTCACAGCAGGTCAACTGGTGTGTGGTTGCAACATTACGGTCCCATTGAATACATTTTCGGAGAGAGGGACATCAGTTGCACCACAGGGCAGTGTGGAGGGTTTCGTGCACGATACATTTTCTTCCTTCGGTAAGCATTTCTTTGTGTTTTATACTTTTGGAATTTTGGTTTTTGGCGTTGATTACAAAATGACCTTTTTCATGTTTGAAATGTACTAACTCGATTTTTCCTCACAGCAGGTCAACTGGTGTGTTGTTGCAACATTACGGTCCCATTGAGTACATTTTCGGAGAGAGGGACATCAGTTGCACCACAGGGCAGGGTGGAGGGTGCCGTGCACGATACATTTTCTTTCTTCGGTAAGCATTTCTTTGTGTTTTATACTTTTGGAATTTTGCTTTTTGACGTTGATTATAAAAAGACCTTTTTTCCTTTTTGAAATGTACTAACTCGATTTTTCCTCACAGCAGGTCAACTGGTGTGTGGTTGCAACATTACTGTCCCATTGAATACATTTTTGGAGAGAGGGACATCAGTTGCACCACAGGGCAGGGTGGAGGGTTTCGTGCACGATACATTTTCTTTCTTCGGTAAGCATTTCTTTGTGTTTTATAATTTTGGAATTTTGGTTTTTGACGTTGATTACAAAATGACCTTTTTCATCTTTGAATTGTACTAACTCGATTTTTCCTCACAGCAGGTCAACTGGTGTGTGGTTGCAACATTACGGTCCCGTTGAATACATTTTCGGAGAGAGGGACATGAGTTGCACCACAGGGCAGGGTGGAGGGTTTCGTGCACAATACATTTTCCTTCTTCGGTAAGCATTTGTTTGTGTTTTATACTTTTGGAATTTTGCTTTTTGACGTTGATTATAAAATGACCTACTTTCCTTTTTGAAATGTACTAACTCGATTTTTCCTCACAGCAGGTCAACTGGTGTGTGGTTGCAACATTACGGTCCCATTGAATACATTTTCGGAGAGAGGGACATGAGGTGCACCACAGGGCAGGGTGGAGGGTTTCGTGCACAATACATTTTCTTTCTTCGGTAAGCATTTCTTTGTGTTTTATACTTTTGGAATTTTGCTTTTTGACGTTGATTATAAAAAGACCTTTTTTCCTTTTTGAAATGTACTAACTCGATTTTTCCTCACAGCAGGTCAACTGGTGTGTGGTTGCAACATTACGGTCCCATTGAGTACATTTTTGGAGAGAGGGACATCAGTTGCACCACAGGGCAGGGTGGAGGAATTCGTGCAAGATACATTTTCTTTCTTCGGCAAGCATTTCTTTGTGTTTTAAAATTTTGGAATTTTGGTTTTTGACGTTGATTACAAAATGACCTTTTTCATGTTTGAAATGTACTAACTCGATTTTTCCTCACAGCAGGTCAACTGGTGTGTGGTTGCAATATTACGGTCCCATTGAATACATTTTCGGAGAGAGGGACATCAGTTGCACCACAGGGCAGGGTGGAGGGTGCCCTGCACGATACATTTTCTTTCTTCGGTAAGCATTTCTTTGTGTTTTATACTTTTGGAATTTTGCTTTTTGACGTTGATTATAAAATGACCTTCTTTCCTTTTTGAAATGTACTAACTCGATTTTTCCTCACTGCAGGTCAACTGGTGTGTGGTTGCAACATTACGGTCCCATTGAATACATTTTCGGAGAGAGGGACATGAGTTGCACCACAGGGCAGGGTGGAGGGTTTCGTGCACAATACATTTTCTTTCTTCGGTAAGCATTTCTTTGTGTTTTATACTTTTGGAATTTTGCTTTTTGACGTTGATTGTAAAATGACCTTCTTTCCTTTTTGAAATGTACTAACTCGATTTTTCCTCACAGCAGGTCAACTGGTGTGTGGTTGCAACATTACGGTCCCGTTGAATACATTTTCGGAGAGAGGGACATGAGTTGCACCACAGGGCAGGGTGGAGGGTTTCGTGCACAATACATTTTCTTTCTTCGGTAAGCATTTGTTTGTGTTTTATACTTTTGGAATTTTGCTTTTTGACGTTGATTATAAAATGACCTTCTTTCCTTTTTGAAATGTACTAACTCGATTTTTCCTCACAGCAGGTCAACTGGTGTGTGGTTGCAACATTACGGTCCCATTGAATACATTTTCGGAGAGAGGGACATGAGGTGCACCACAGGGCAGGGTGGAGGGTTTCGTGCACAATACATTTTATTTCTTCGGTAAGCATTTCTTTGTGTTTTATACTTTTGGAATTTTGCTTTTTGACGTTGATTATAAAAAGACCTTTTGTCCTTTTTGAAATGTACAAACTCGATTTTTCCTCACAGCAGGTCAACTGGTGTGTGGTTGCAACATTACGGTCCCATTGAATACATTTTTGGAGAGAGGGACATCAGTTGCACCACAGGGCAGGGTGGAGGAATTCGTGCACGATACATTTTCTTTCTTCGGTAAGCATTTCTTTGTGTTTTATAATTTTGGAATTTTGGTTTTTGACGTTGATTACAAAATGACCTTTTTCATGTTTGAAATGTACTAACTCGATTTTTCCTCACAGCAGGTCAACTGGTGTGTGGTTGCAACATTACGGTCCCATTGAATACATTTTCGGAGAGAGGGACATCAGTTGCACCACAGGGCAGGGTGGAGGGTGCCGTGCACGATACATTTTCTTTCTTCGGTAAGCATTTCTTTGTGTTCTATACTTTTGGAATTTTGCTTTTTGACGTTGATTATAAAATGACCTTCTTTCCTTTTTGAAATGTACTAACTCGATTTTTCCTCACAGCAGGTCAACTGGTGTGTGGTTGCAACATTACGGTCCCATTGAATACATTTTCGGAGAGAGGGACATCAGTTGCACCACAGGTCAGGGTGGAGGGTGCCGTGCACGATACATTTTCTTTCTTCGGTAAGCATTTCTTTGTGTTTTATACTTTTCGAATTTTGCTTTTTGACGTTGATTATAAAATGACCTTTTTTCCTTTTTGAAATGTACTAACTCGATTTTTCCTCACAGCAGGTCAACTGGTGTGTGGTTGCAACATTACGGTCCCATTGAATACATTTTCGGAGAGAGGGACATGAGTTGCACCACAGGGCAGGGTGGAGGGTTTCGTGCACGATACATTTTCTTTCTTCGGTAAGCATTTCTTTGTGTTTTATACTTTTGGAATTTCGGTTTTTGACGTTGATTACAGAATGACCTTTTTCACGATTGAAATGTACTAACTTGATTTTTCCTCACAGCAGGTCAACTGGTGTGTGGTTGCAACATTACGGTCCCATTGAGTACATTTTCGGAGAGAGGGACATCAGTTGCACCACAGGGAAGGTTGGAGGGTGCCGTGCACGATACATTTTCTTTCTTCGGTAAGCATTTCTTTGTGTTTTATACTTTTGGAATTTTGGTTTTTGACATTGATTACAAAATGACCTTTTTCATGTTTGAAATGTACTAACTCGATTTTTCCTCACAGCAGGTCAACTGGTGTGTGGTTGCAACATTACGGTCCCATTGAGTACATTTTCGGAGAGAGGGACATCAGTTGCACCACAGGGCAGTGTGGAGGGTGCCGTGCACGATACATTTTCTTTCTTCGGTAAGCATTTCTTTGTGTTTTATACTTTTGGAATTTTGGTTTCTGATGTTGATTACAAAATGACCTTTTTCCTGTTTGAAATGTACTAACTCGATTTTTCCTCACAGCAGGTCAACTGGTGTGTGGTTGCAACATTACGGTCCCATTGAGTACATTTTCGGAGAGATGGACATCAGTTGCACCACAGGGCAGGGTGGAGGGTGCCGTGCACGATACATTTTCTTTCTTTGGTAAGCATTTCTTTGTGCTTTATACTTTCGGAATTTCGGTCTTTGACGTTGATTACAAAATGACCTTTTTCATGTTTGAAATGTACTAACTCGATTTTTCCTCACAGCAGGTCAACTGGTGTGTGGTTGCAACATTACGGTCCCATTGAATACATTTTCGGAGAGAGGGACATGAGTTGCACCACAGGGCAGGGTGGAGGGTTTCGTGCATGATACATTTCCTTTCTTCGGTAAGCATTTCTTTGTTTTTTATACATTTGGAATTTTGGTTTCTGACGTTGATTATAAAATGACCTTTTTCCTGTTTGAAATGTACTAACTCGATTTTTCGTCACAGCAAGTCAACTGGTGTGTGGTTGGAACATTACGGTCCCATTGAGTACATTTTCGGAGAGAGGGACATCAGTTGCACCACAGGGCAGGGTGGAGGGTGCCGTGCACGATACATTTTCTTTCTTCGGTAAGCATTTCTTTGTGTTTTATACTTTTGGAATTTTGGTTTCTGACATTGATTATAAAATGGACTTTTTCCTGTTTGGAATGAACTAACTCGATTTTTCCTCACAGCAGGTCAACTAGCGTGTGTTGCAACATTACGGTCCCATTGAGTACATTTTCGGAGAGAGGGACATCAGTTGCACCACAGGGCAGGGTGGAGGGTGCCGTGCACGATACATTTTCTTTCTTCGGTAAGCATTTCTTTGTGTTTTATACTTTTGGAATTTTGGTTTCTGACGTTGATTATAAAATGACCTCTTTCATGTTTGAAATGTACTAACTCGATTTTTCCTCACAGCAGGTCAACTGGTGTGTGGTTGCAACATTACAGTCCCATTGAATACATTTTCGGAGAGAGGGACATCAGTTGCACCACAGGGCACGGTGGAGGGTTTCGTGCACGATACATTTTCTTTCTTCGGTAAGCATTTCTTTGTGTTTTATAATTTTGGAATTTTGGTTTTTGACGTTGATTACAAAATGAGCTTTTTCATGTTTGAAATGTACTAACTCGATTTTTCCTCACAGCAGGTCAACTGGTGTGTGGTTGCAACATTACGGTCCCATTGAGTACATTTTCGGAGAGAGGGACATCAGTTGCACCACAGGGCAGTGTGGAGGGTGCCGTGCACGATACATTTTCTTTCTTCGGTAAGCATTTCTTTGTGTTTTATACTTTTGGAATTTTGCTTTTTGACGTTGATTATAAAATGACCTTCTTTCCTTTTTGAAATGTACTAACTCGATTTTTCCTCACAGCAGGTCAACTGGTGTGTGGTTGCAACATTACGGTCCCATTGAATACATTTTCGGAGAGAGGGACATGAGTTGCACCACAGGGCAGGGTGGAGGGTTTCGTGCACAATACATTTTCTTTCTTTGGTAAGCATTTCTTTGTGTTTTATACTTTTGGAATTTTGGTTTTTGACGTTGATTACAAAATGACCTTTTTCATGTTTGAAATGTACTAACTCGATTTTTCCTAACAGCAGGTCAACTGGTGTGTGGTTGCAACATTACGGTCCCATTGAGTACATTTTCGGAGAGAGGGACATGAGTTGCACCACAGGGCAGGGTGGAGGGTGCCGTGCACGATACATTTTCTTTCTTCGGTAAGCATTTCTTTGTGTTTTATACTTTTGGAATTTTGCTTTTTGACATTGATTATAAAATGACCTTTTTTCCTTTTTGAAATGTACTAACTCGATTTTTTTTCACAGCAGGTCAACTGGTGTGTGGTTGCAACATTACGGTCCCATTGAATACATTTTCGGAGAGAGGGACATGAGTTGCACCACAGGGCAGGGTGGAGGGTTTCGTGCACAATACATTTTCTTTCTTCGGTAAGCATTTGTTTGTGTTTTATACTTTTGGAATTTTGCTTTTTGACATTGATTATAAAAAGACCTTTTTTCCTTTTTGCAATGTACTAACTCGATTTTTCCTCACAGCAGGTCAACTGGTGTGTGGTTGCAACATTACGGTCCCATTGAATACATTTTTGGAGAGAGGGACATCAGTTGCACCACAGGGCAGGGTGGAGGGTTTCGTGCACGATACATTTTCTTTCTTCGGTAAGCATTTCTTTGTGTTTTATAATTTTGGAATTTTGGTTTTTGACGTTGATTACAAAATGACCTTTTTCATGTTTGAAATGTACTAACTCGATTTTTCCTCACAGCAGGTCAACTGGTGTGTGGTTGCAACATTACGGTCCCATTGAATACATTTTCGGAGAGAGGGACATCAGTTGCACCACAGGGCAGGGTGGAGGGTGCCGTGCACGATACATTTTCTTTCTTCGGTAAGCATTTCTTTGTGTTTTATACTTTTGGAATTTTGCTTTTTGACGTTGATTATAAAATGACCTTCCTTCCTTTTTGAAATGTACTAACTCGATTTTTCCTCACAGCAGATCAACTGGTGTGTGGTTGCAACATTACGGTCCCATTGAATACATTTTCGGAGAGAGGGACATGAGTTGCACCACATGGCAGGGTGGAGGGTTTCGTGCACAATACATTTTCTTTCTTCGGTAAGCATTTCTTTGTGTTTTATACTTTTGGAATTTTGCTTTTTGACGTTGATTATAAAATGACCTTCTATCCTTTTTGAAATGTACTAACTCGATTTTTCCTCACAGCAGGTCAACTGGTGTGTGGTTGCAACGTTACGGTCCCATTGAATACATTTTCGGAGAGAAGGACATGAGTTGCACCACAGGGCAGGGTGGAGGGTTTCGTGCACAATACATTTTCTTTCTTCGGTAAGCATTTCTTTGTGTTTTATACTTTTGGAATTTTGCTTTTTGACGTTGATTATAAAATGACCTTATTTCCTTTTTGAAATGTACTAACTCGATTTTTCCTCACAGCAGGTCAACTGGTGTGTGGTTGCAACATTACGGTCCCATTGAATACATTTTCGGAGAGAGGGACATGAGTTGCACCACAGGGCAGGGTGGAGGGTTTCGTGCACGATACATTTTCTTTCTTCGGTAAGCATTTCTTTGTGTTTTATAATTTTGGAATTTTGGTTTTTGACGTTGATTACAAAATGGCCTTTTTCATGTTTGAAATGTACTAACTCGATTTTTCCTCACAGCAGGTCAACTGGTGTGTGGTTGCAACATTACGGTCCCATTGAATACATTTTCGGAGAGAGGGACATCAGTTGCACCACAGGGCAGGGTGGAGGGTGCCGTGCACGATACATTTTCTTTCTTTGGTAAGCATTTCTTTGTGTTTTATACTTTTGGAAATTTGCTTTTTGACGTTGATTATAAAATGACCTTCTTTCCTTTTTGAAATGTACTAACTCGATTTTTCCTCACAGCAGGTCAACTGGTGTGTGGTTGCAACATTACGGTCCCATTGAGTACATTTTCGGAGAGATGGACATCAGTTGCACCACAGGGCAGGGTGGAGGGTGCCGTGCACGATACATTTTCTTTCTTTGGTAAGCATTTCTTTGTGCTTTATACTTTCGGAATTTCGGTCTTTGACGTTGATTACAAAATGACCTTTTTCATGTTTGAAATGTACTAACTCGATTTTTCCTCACAGCAGGTCAACTGGTGTGTGGTTGCAACATTACGGTCCCATTGAATACATTTTCGGAGAGAGGGACATGAGTTGCACCACAGGGCAGGGTGGAGGGTTTCGTGCATGATACATTTCCTTTCTTCGGTAAGCATTTCTTTGTTTTTTATACATTTGGAATTTTGGTTTCTGACGTTGATTATAAAATGACCTTTTTCCTGTTTGAAATGTACTAACTCGATTTTTCGTCACAGCAAGTCAACTGGTGTGTGGTTGGAACATTACGGTCCCATTGAGTACATTTTCGGAGAGAGGGACATCAGTTGCACCACAGGGCAGGGTGGAGGGTGCCGTGCACGATACATTTTCTTTCTTCGGTAAGCATTTCTTTGTGTTTTATACTTTTGGAATTTTGGTTTCTGACATTGATTATAAAATGGACTTTTTCCTGTTTGGAATGAACTAACTCGATTTTTCCTCACAGCAGGTCAACTAGCGTGTGTTGCAACATTACGGTCCCATTGAGTACATTTTCGGAGAGAGGGACATCAGTTGCACCACAGGGCAGGGTGGAGGGTGCCGTGCACGATACATTTTCTTTCTTCGGTAAGCTTTTCTTTGTGTTTTATACTTTTGGAATTTTGGTTTCTGACGTTGATTATAAAATGACCTCTTTCATGTTTGAAATGTACTAACTCGATTTTTCCTCACAGCAGGTCAACTGGTGTGTGGTTGCAACATTACAGTCCCATTGAATACATTTTCGGAGAGAGGGACATCAGTTGCACCACAGGGCACGGTGGAGGGTTTCGTGCACGATACATTTTCTTTCTTTGGTAAGCATTTCTTTGTGTTTTATAACTTTGGAATTTTGGTTTTTGACGTTGATTACAAAATGACCTTTTTCATGTTTGAAATGTACTAACTCGATTTTTCCTCACAGCAGGTCAACTGGTGTGTGGTTGCAACATTACGGTCCCATTGAGTACATTTTCGGAGAGAGGGACATGAGTTGCACCACAGGGCAGGGTGGAGGGTGCCGTGCACGATACATTTTCTTTCTTCGGTAAGCATTTCTTTGTGTTTTATACTTTTGGAATTTTGCTTTTTGACATTGATTATAAAATGACCTTTTTTCCTTTTTGAAATGTACTAACTCGATTTTTTTTCACAGCAGGTCAACTGGTGTGTGGTTGCAACGTTACGGTCCCATTGAATACATTTTCGGAGAGAAGGACATGAGTTGCACCACAGGGCAGGGTGGAGGGTTTCGTGCACAATACATTTTCTTTCTTCGGTAAGCATTTCTTTGTGTTTTATACTTTTGGAATTTTGCTTTTTGACGTTGATTATAAAATGACCTTATTTCCTTTTTGAAATGTACTAACTCGATTTTTCCTCACAGCAGGTCAACTGGTGTGTGGTTGCAACATTACGGTCCCATTGAGTACATTTTCGGAGAGAGGGACATGAGTTGCACCACAGGGCAGGGTGGAGGGTTTCGTGCACGATACATTTTCTTTCTTCGGTAAGCATTTCTTTGTGTTTTATAATTTTGGAATTTTGGTTTTTGACGTTGATTACAAAATGGCCTTTTTCATGTTTGAAATGTACTAACTCGATTTTTCCTCACAGCAGGTCAACTGGTGTGTGGTTGCAACATTACGGTCCCATTGAATACATTTTCGGAGAGAGGGACATCAGTTGCACCACAGGGCAGGGTGGAGGGTGCCGTGCACGATACATTTTCTTTCTTTGGTAAGCATTTCTTTGTGTTTTATACTTTTGGAAATTTGCTTTTTGACGTTGATTATAAAATGACCTTCTTTCCTTTTTGAAATGTACTAACTCGATTTTTCCTCACAGCAGGTCAACTGGTGTGTGGTTGCAACATTACGGTCCCATTGAGTACATTTTCGGAGAGATGGACATCAGTTGCACCACAGGGCAGGGTGGAGGGTGCCGTGCACGATACATTTTCTTTCTTTGGTAAGCATTTCTTTGTGCTTTATACTTTCGGAATTTCGGTCTTTGACGTTGATTACAAAATGACCTTTTTCATGTTTGAAATGTACTAACTCGATTTTTCCTCACAGCAGGTCAACTGGTGTGTGGTTGCAACATTACGGTCCCATTGAATACATTTTCGGAGAGAGGGACATGAGTTGCACCACAGGGCAGGGTGGAGGGTTTCGTGCATGATACATTTCCTTTCTTCGGTAAGCATTTCTTTGTTTTTTATACATTTGGAATTTTGGTTTCTGACGTTGATTATAAAATGACCTTTTTCCTGTTTGAAATGTACTAACTCGATTTTTCGTCACAGCAAGTCAACTGGTGTGTGGTTGGAACATTACGGTCCCATTGAGTACATTTTCGGAGAGAGGGACATCAGTTGCACCACAGGGCAGGGTGGAGGGTGCCGTGCACGATACATTTTCTTTCTTCGGTAAGCATTTCTTTGTGTTTTATACTTTTGGAATTTTGGTTTCTGACATTGATTATAAAATGGACTTTTTCCTGTTTGGAATGAACTAACTCGATTTTTCCTCACAGCAGGTCAACTAGCGTGTGTTGCAACATTACGGTCCCATTGAGTACATTTTCGGAGAGAGGGACATCAGTTGCACCACAGGGCAGGGTGGAGGGTGCCGTGCACGATACATTTTCTTTCTTCGGTAAGCTTTTCTTTGTGTTTTATACTTTTGGAATTTTGGTTTCTGACGTTGATTATAAAATGACCTCTTTCATGTTTGAAATGTACTAACTCGATTTTTCCTCACAGCAGGTCAACTGGTGTGTGGTTGCAACATTACAGTCCCATTGAATACATTTTCGGAGAGAGGGACATCAGTTGCACCACAGGGCACGGTGGAGGGTTTCGTGCACGATACATTTTCTTTCTTTGGTAAGCATTTCTTTGTGTTTTATAATTTTGGAATTTTGGTTTTTGACGTTGATTACAAAATGACCTTTTTCATGTTTGAAATGTACTAACTCGATTTTTCCTCACAGCAGGTCAACTGGTGTGTGGTTGCAACATTACGGTCCCATTGAGTACATTTTCGGAGAGAGGGACATGAGTTGCACCACAGGGCAGGGTGGAGGGTGCCGTGCACGATACATTTTCTTTCTTCGGTAAGCATTTCTTTGTGTTTTATACTTTTGGAATTTTGCTTTTTGACATTGATTATAAAATGACCTTTTTTCCTTTTTGAAATGTACTAACTCGATTTTTTTTCACAGCAGGTCAACTGGTGTGTGGTTGCAACATTACGGTCCCATTGAATACATTTTCGGAGAGAGGGACATGAGTTGCACCACAGGGCAGGGTGGAGGGTTTCGTGCACAATACATTTTCTTTCTTCGGTAAGCATTTGTTTGTGTTTTATACTTTTGGAATTTTGCTTTTTGACATTGATTATAAAAAGACCTTTTTTCCTTTTTGCAATGTACTAACTCGATTTTTCCTCACAGCAGGTCAACTGGTGTGTTGTTGCAACATTACGGTCCCATTGAATACATTTTTGGAGAGAGGGACATCAGTTGCACCACAGGGCAGGGTGGAGGGTTTCGTGCACGATACATTTTCTTTCTTCGGTAAGCATTTCTTTGTGTTTTATAATTTTGGAATTTTGGTTTTTGACGTTGATTACAAAATGACCTTTTTCATGTTTGAAATGATTTTTCCTCACAGCAAGTCAACTGGTGTGTGGTTGCAAGATTACGGTCCCATTGAATACATTTTCGGAGAGAGGGACATCAGTTGCACCACAGGGCAGGGTGGAGGGTGCCGTGCACGATACATTTTCTTTCTTCGGTAAGCATTTCTTTGTGTTTTATACTTTTGGAATTTTGCCTTTTGACGTTGATTATAAAATGTCCTTCCTTCCTTTTTGAAATGTACTAACTCGATTTTTCCTCACAGCAGGTCAACTGGTGTGTGGTTGCAACATTACGGTCCCATTGAATACATTTTCGGAGAGAGGGACATGAGTTGCACCACATGGCTGGGTGGAGGGTTTCGTGCACAATACATTTTCTTTCTTCGGTAAGCATTTCTTTGTGTTTTATACTTTTGGAATTTTGCTTTTTGACGTTGATTATAAAATGACCTTCTATCCTTTTTGAAATGTACTAACTCGATTTTTCCTTACAGCAGGTCAACTGGTGTGTGGTTGCAACGTTACGGTCCCATTGAATACATTTTCGGAGAGAGGGACATGAGTTGCACCACAGGGCAGGGTGGAGGGTTTCGTGCACAATACATTTTCTTTCTTCGGTAAGCATTTCTTTGTGTTTTATACTTTTGGAATTTTGCTTTTTGACGTTGATTATAAAAAGACCTTTTTTCCTTTTTGAAATGTACTAACTCGATTTTTCCTCACAGCAGGTCAACTGGTGTGTGGTTGCAACATTACGGTCCCATTGAGTACATTTTTGGAGAGAGGGACATCAGTTGCACCACAGGGCAGGGTGGAGGAATTCGTGCAAGATACATTTTCTTTCTTCGGTAAGCATTTCTTTGTGTTTTAAAATTTTGGAATTTTGGTTTTTGACGTTGATTACAAAATGACCTTTTTCATGTTTGAAATGTACTAACTCGATTTTTCCTCACAGCAGGTCAACTGGTGTGTGGTTGCAATATTATGGTCCCATTGAATACATTTTCGGAGAGAGGGACATCAGTTGCACCACAGGGCAGGGTGGAGGGTGCCCTGCACGATACATTTTCTTTCTTCGGTAAGCATTTCTTTGTGTTTTATACTTTTGGAATTTTGCTTTTTGACGTTGATTATAAAATGACCTTCTTTCCTTTTTGAAATGTACTAACTCGATTTTTCCTCACTGCAGGTCAACTGGTGTGTGGTTGCAACATTACGGTCCCATTGAATACATTTTCGGAGAGAGGGACATGAGTTGCACCACAGGGCAGGGTGGAGGGTTTCGTGCACAATACATTTTCTTTCTTCGGTAAGCATTTCTTTGTGTTTTATACTTTTGGAATTTTGCTTTTTGACGTTGATTGTAAAATGACCTTCTTTCCTTTTTGAAATGTACTAACTCGATTTTTCCTCACAGCAGGTCAACTGGTGTGTGGTTGCAACATTACGGTCCCGTTGAATACATTTTCGGAGAGAGGGACATGAGTTGCACCACAGGGCAGGGTGGAGGGTTTCGTGCACAATACATTTTCTTTCTTCGGTAAGCATTTGTTTGTGTTTTATACTTTTGGAATTTTGCTTTTTGACGTTGATTATAAAATGACCTTCTTTCCTTTTTGAAATGTACTAACTCGATTTTTCCTCACAGCAGGTCAACTGGTGTGTGGTTGCAACATTACGGTCCCATTGAATACATTTTCGGAGAGAGGGACATGAGGTGCACCACAGGGCAGGGTGGAGGGTTTCGTGCACAATACATTTTCTTTCTTCGGTAAGCATTTCTTTGTGTTTTATACTTTTGGAATTTTGCTTTTTGACGTTGATTATAAAAAGACCTTTTGTCCTTTTTGAAATGTACAAACTCGATTTTTCCTCACAGCAGGTCAACTGGTGTGTGGTTGCAACATTACGGTCCCATTGAATACATTTTTGGAGAGAGGGACATCAGTTGCACCACAGGGCAGGGTGGAGGAATTCGTGCACGATACATTTTCTTTCTTCGGTAAGCATTTCTTTGTGTTTTATAATTTTGGAATTTTGGTTTTTGACGTTGATTACAAAATGACCTTTTTCATGTTTGAAATGTACTAACTCGATTTTTCCTCACAGCAGGTCAACTGGTGTGTGGTTGCAACATTACGGTCCCATTGAATACATTTTCGGAGAGAGGGACATCAGTTGCACCACAGGGCAGGGTGGAGGGTGCCGTGCACGATACATTTTCTTTCTTCGGTAAGCATTTCTTTGTGTTCTATACTTTTGGAATTTTGCTTTTTGACGTTGATTATAAAATGACCTTCTTTCCTTTTTGAAATGTACTAACTCGATTTTTCCTCACAGCAGGTCAACTGGTGTGTGGTTGCAACATTACGGTCCCATTGAATACATTTTCGGAGAGAGGGACATCAGTTGCACCACAGGTCAGGGTGGAGGGTGCCGTGCACGATACATTTTCTTTCTTCGGTAAGCATTTCTTTGTGTTTTATACTTTTCGAATTTTGCTTTTTGACGTTGATTATAAAATGACCTTTTTTCCTTTTTGAAATGTACTAACTCGATTTTTCCTCACAGCAGGTCAACTGGTGTGTGGTTGCAACATTACGGTCCCATTGAATACATTTTCGGAGAGAGGGACATGAGTTGCACCACAGGGCAGGGTGGAGGGTTTCGTGCACGATACATTTTCTTTCTTCGGTAAGCATTTCTTTGTGTTTTATACTTTTGGAATTTCGGTTTTTGACGTTGATTACAGAATGACCTTTTTCACGATTGAAATGTACTAACTTGATTTTTCCTCACAGCAGGTCAACTGGTGTGTGGTTGCAACATTACGGTCCCATTGAGTACATTTTCGGAGAGAGGGACATCAGTTGCACCACAGGGAAGGTTGGAGGGTGCCGTGCACGATACATTTTCTTTCTTCGGTAAGCATTTCTTTGTGTTTTATACTTTTGGAATTTTGGTTTTTGACATTGATTACAAAATGACCTTTTTCATGTTTGAAATGTACTAACTCGATTTTTCCTCACAGCAGGTCAAAATGTGTGTGGTTGCAACATTACGGTCCCATTGAGTACATTTTCGGAGAGAGGGACATCAGTTGCACCACAGGGCAGGGTGGAGGGTGCCGTGCACGATACATTTTCTTTCTTCGGTAAGCATTTCTTTGTGTTTTATACTTTTGGAATTTTGGTTTCTGATGTTGATTACAAAATGACCTTTTTCCTGTTTGAAATGTACTAACTCGATTTTTCCTCACAGCAGGTCAACTGGTGTGTGGTTGCAACATTACGGTCCCATTGAGTACATTTTCGGAGAGATGGACATCAGTTGCACCACAGGGCAGGGTGGAGGGTGCCGTGCACGATACATTTTCTTTCTTTGGTAAGCATTTCTTTGTGCTTTATACTTTCGGAATTTCGGTCTTTGACGTTGATTACAAAATGACCTTTTTCATGTTTGAAATGTACTAACTCGATTTTTCCTCACAGCAGGTCAACTGGTGTGTGGTTGCAACATTACGGTCCCATTGAATACATTTTCGGAGAGAGGGACATGAGTTGCACCACAGGGCAGGGTGGAGGGTTTCGTGCATGATACATTTCCTTTCTTCGGTAAGCATTTCTTTGTTTTTTATACATTTGGAATTTTGGTTTCTGACGTTGATTATAAAATGACCTTTTTCCTGTTTGAAATGTACTAACTCGATTTTTCGTCACAGCAAGTCAACTGGTGTGTGGTTGGAACATTACGGTCCCATTGAGTACATTTTCGGAGAGAGGGACATCAGTTGCACCACAGGGCAGGGTGGAGGGTGCCGTGCACGATACATTTTCTTTCTTCGGTAAGCATTTCTTTGTGTTTTATACTTTTGGAATTTTGGTTTCTGACATTGATTATAAAATGGACTTTTTCCTGTTTGGAATGAACTAACTCGATTTTTCCTCACAGCAGGTCAACTAGCGTGTGTTGCAACATTACGGTCCCATTGAGTACATTTTCGGAGAGAGGGACATCAGTTGCACCACAGGGCAGGGTGGAGGGTGCCGTGCACGATACATTTTCTTTCTTCGGTAAGCATTTCTTTGTGTTTTATACTTTTGGAATTTTGGTTTCTGACGTTGATTATAAAATGACCTCTTTCATGTTTGAAATGTACTAACTCGATTTTTCCTCACAGCAGGTCAACTGGTGTGTGGTTGCAACATTACAGTCCCATTGAATACATTTTCGGAGAGAGGGACATCAGTTGCACCACAGGGCACGGTGGAGGGTTTCGTGCACGATACATTTTCTTTCTTCGGTAAGCATTTCTTTGTGTTTTATAATTTTGGAATTTTGGTTTTTGACGTTGATTACAAAATGACCTTTTTCATGTTTGAAATGTACTAACTCGATTTTTCCTCACAGCAGGTCAACTGGTGTGTGGTTGCAACATTACGGTCCCATTGAGTACATTTTCGGAGAGAGGGACATCAGTTGCACCACAGGGCAGTGTGGAGGGTGCCGTGCACGATACATTTTCTTTCTTCGGTAAGCATTTCTTTGTGTTTTATACTTTTGGAATTTTGCTTTTTGACGTTGATTATAAAATGACCTTCTTTCCTTTTTGAAATGTACTAACTCGATTTTTCCTCACAGCAGGTCAACTGGTGTGTGGTTGCAACATTACGGTCCCATTGAATACATTTTCGGAGAGAGGGACATGAGTTGCACCACAGGGCAGGGTGGAGGGTTTCGTGCACAATACATTTTCTTTCTTTGGTAAGCATTTCTTTGTGTTTTATACTTTTGGAATTTTGGTTTTTGACGTTGATTACAAAATGACCTTTTTCATGTTTGAAATGTACTAACTCGATTTTTCCTAACAGCAGGTCAACTGGTGTGTGGTTGCAACATTACGGTCCCATTGAGTACATTTTCGGAGAGAGGGACATGAGTTGCACCACAGGGCAGGGTGGAGGGTGCCGTGCACGATACATTTTCTTTCTTCGGTAAGCATTTCTTTGTGTTTTATACTTTTGGAATTTTGCTTTTTGACATTGATTATAAAATGACCTTTTTTCCTTTTTGAAATGTACTAACTCGATTTTTTTTCACAGCAGGTCAACTGGTGTGTGGTTGCAACATTACGGTCCCATTGAATACATTTTCGGAGAGAGGGACATGAGTTGCACCACAGGGCAGGGTGGAGGGTTTCGTGCACAATACATTTTCTTTCTTCGGTAAGCATTTGTTTGTGTTTTATACTTTTGGAATTTTGCTTTTTGACACTGATTATAAAAAGACCTTTTTTCCTTTTTGCAATGTACTAACTCGATTTTTCCTCACAGCAGGTCAACTGGTGTGTGGTTGCAACATTACGGTCCCATTGAATACATTTTTGGAGAGAGGGACATCAGTTGCACCACAGGGCAGGGTGGAGGGTTTCGTGCACGATACATTTTCTTTCTTCGGTAAGCATTTCTTTGTGTTTTATAATTTTGGAATTTTGGTTTTTGACGTTGATTACAAAATGACCTTTTTCATGTTTGAAATGTACTAACTCGATTTTTCCTCACAGCAGGTCAACTGGTGTGTGGTTGCAACATCACGGTCCCATTGAATACATTTTCGGAGAGAGGGACATCAGTTGCACCACAGGGCAGGGTGGAGGGTGCCGTGCACGATACATTTTCTTTCTTCGGTAAGCATTTCTTTGTGTTTTATACTTTTGGAATTTTGCTTTTTGACGTTGATTATAAAATGACCTTCCTTCCTTTTTGAAATGTACTAACTCGATTTTTCCTCACAGCGGATCAACTGGTGTGTGGTTGCAACATTACGGTCCCATTGAATACATTTTCGGAGAGAGGGACATGAGTTGCACCACATGGCAGGGTGGAGGGTTTCGTGCACAATACATTTTCTTTCTTCGGTAAGCATTTCTTTGTGTTTTATACTTTTGGAATTTTGCTTTTTGACGTTGATTATAAAATGACCTTCTATCCTTTTTGAAATGTACTAACTCGATTTTTCCTCACAGCAGGTCAACTGGTGTGTGGTTGCAACGTTACGGTCCCATTGAATACATTTTCGGAGAGAAGGACATGAGTTGCACCACAGGGCAGGGTGGAGGGTTTCGTGCACAATACATTTTCTTTCTTCGGTAAGCATTTCTTTGTGTTTTATACTTTTGGAATTTTGCTTTTTGACGTTGATTATAAAATGACCTTATTTCCTTTTTGAAATGTACTAACTCGATTTTTCCTCACAGCAGGTCAACTGGTGTGTGGTTGCAACATTACGGTCCCATTGAATACATTTTCGGAGAGAGGGACATGAGTTGCACCACAGGGCAGGGTGGAGGGTTTCGTGCACAATACATTTTCTTTCTTCGGTAAGCATTTCTTTGTGTTTTATTCTTTTGGAATTTTGCTTTTGGACGTTGATTATAAAAAGACGTTTTTTCCTTTTTGAAATGTACTAACTCGATTTTTCCTCACAGCAGGTCAACTGGTGTGTGGTTGCAACATTACGGTCCCATTGAATACATTTTTGGAGAGAGGGACATCAGTTGCACCACAGGGCAGGGTGGAGGGTTTCGTGCACGATACATTTTCTTTCTTCGGTAAGCATTTCTTTGTGTTTTATAATTTTGGAATTTTGGTTTTTGACGTTGATTACAAAATGGCCTTTTTCATGTTTGAAATGTACTAACTCGATTTTTCCTCACAGCAGGTCAACTGGTGTGTGGTTGCAACATTACGGTCCCATTGAATACATTTTCGGAGAGAGGGACATCAGTTGCACCACAGGGCAGGGTGGAGGGTGCCGTGCACGATACATTTTCTTTCTTCGGTAAGCATTTCTTTGTGTTTTATACTTTTGGAAATTTGCTTTTTGACGTTGATTATAAAATGACCTTCTTTCCTTTTTGAAATGTACTAACTCGATTTTTCCTCACAGCAGGTCAACTGGTGTGTGGTTGCAACATTACGGTCCCATTGAGTACATTTTCGGAGAGATGGACATCAGTTGCACCACAGGGCAGGGTGGAGGGTGCCGTGCACGATACATTTTCTTTCTTTGGTAAGCATTTCTTTGTGCTTTATACTTTCGGAATTTCGGTCTTTGACGTTGATTACAAAATGACCTTTTTCATGTTTGAAATGTACTAACTCGATTTTTCCTCACAGCAGGTCAACTGGTGTGTGGTTGCAACATTACGGTCCCATTGAATACATTTTCGGAGAGAGGGACATGAGTTGCACCACAGGGCAGGGTGGAGGGTTTCGTGCATGATACATTTCCTTTCTTCGGTAAGCATTTCTTTGTTTTTTATACATTTGGAATTTTGGTTTCTGACGTTGATTATAAAATGACCTTTTTCCTGTTTGAAATGTACTAACTCGATTTTTCGTCACAGCAAGTCAACTGGTGTGTGGTTGGAACATTACGGTCCCATTGAGTACATTTTCGGAGAGAGGGACATCAGTTGCACCACAGGGCAGGGTGGAGGGTGCCGTGCACGATACATTTTCTTTCTTCGGTAAGCATTTCTTTGTGTTTTATACTTTTGGAATTTTGGTTTCTGACATTGATTATAAAATGGACTTTTTCCTGTTTGGAATGAACTAACTCGATTTTTCCTCACAGCAGGTCAACTAGCGTGTGTTGCAACATTACGGTCCCATTGAGTACATTTTCGGAGAGAGGGACATCAGTTGCACCACAGGGCAGGGTGGAGGGTGCCGTGCACGATACATTTTCTTTCTTCGGTAAGCTTTTCTTTGTGTTTTATACTTTTGGAATTTTGGTTTCTGACGTTGATTATAAAATGACCTCTTTCATGTTTGAAATGTACTAACTCGATTTTTCCTCACAGCAGGTCAACTGGTGTGTGGTTGCAACATTACAGTCCCATTGAATACATTTTCGGAGAGAGGGACATCAGTTGCACCACAGGGCACGGTGGAGGGTTTCGTGCACGATACATTTTCTTTCTTCGGTAAGCATTTCTTTGTGTTTTATAATTTTGGAATTTTGGTTTTTGACGTTGATTACAAAATGACCTTTTTCATGTTTGAAATGTACTAACTCGATTTTTCCTCACAGCAGGTCAACTGGTGTGTGGTTGCAACATTACGGTCCCATTGAGTACATTTTCGGAGAGAGGGACATCAGTTGCACCACAGGGCAGTGTGGAGGGTGCCGTGCACGATACATTTTCTTTCTTCGGTAAGCATTTCTTTGTGTTTTATACTTTTGGAATTTTGCTTTTTGACGTTGATTATAAAATGACCTTCTTTCCTTTTTGAAATGTACTAACTCGATTTTTCCTCACAGCAGGTCAACTGGTGTGTGGTTGCAACATTACGGTCCCATTGAATACATTTTCGGAGAGAGGGACATGAGTTGCACCACAGGGCAGGGTGGAGGGTTTCGTGCACAATACATTTTCTTTCTTTGGTAAGCATTTCTTTGTGTTTTATACTTTTGGAATTTTGGTTTTTGACGTTGATTACAAAATGACCTTTTTCATGTTTGAAATGTACTAACTCGATTTTTCCTAACAGCAGGTCAACTGGTGTGTGGTTGCAACATTACGGTCCCATTGAGTACATTTTCGGAGAGAGGGACATGAGTTGCACCACAGGGCAGGGTGGAGGGTGCCGTGCACGATACATTTTCTTTCTTCGGTAAGCATTTCTTTGTGTTTTATACTTTTGGAATTTTGCTTTTTGACATTGATTATAAAATGACCTTTTTTCCTTTTTGAAATGTACTAACTCGATTTTTTTTCACAGCAGGTCAACTGGTGTGTGGTTGCAACATTACGGTCCCATTGAATACATTTTCGGAGAGAGGGACATGAGTTGCACCACAGGGCAGGGTGGAGGGTTTCGTGCACAATACATTTTCTTTCTTCGGTAAGCATTTGTTTGTGTTTTATACTTTTGGAATTTTGCTTTTTGACATTGATTATAAAAAGACCTTTTTTCCTTTTTGCAATGTACTAACTCGATTTTTCCTCACAGCAGGTCAACTGGTGTGTGGTTGCAACATTACGGTCCCATTGAATACATTTTTGGAGAGAGGGACATCAGTTGCACCACAGGGCAGGGTGGAGGGTTTCGTGCACGATACATTTTCTTTCTTCGGTAAGCATTTCTTTGTGTTTTATAATTTTGGAATTTTGGTTTTTGACGTTGATTACAAAATGACCTTTTTCATGTTTGAAATGATTTTTCCTCACAGCAGGTCAACTGGTGTGTGGTTGCAAGATTACGGTCCCATTGAATACATTTTCGGAGAGAGGGACATCAGTTGCACCACAGGGCAGGGTGGAGGGTGCCGTGCACGATACATTTTCTTTCTTCGGTAAGCATTTCTTTGTGTTTTATACTTTTGGAATTTTGCTTTTTGACGTTGATTATAAAATGACCTTCCTTCCTTTTTGAAATGTACTAACTCGATTTTTCCTCACAGCAGGTCAACTGGTGTGTGGTTGCAACATTACGGTCCCATTGAATACATTTTCGGAGAGAGGGACATGAGTTGCACCACATGGCAGGGTGGAGGGTTTCGTGCACAATACATTTTCTTTCTTCGGTAAGCATTTCTTTGTGTTTTATACTTTTGGAATTTTGCTTTTTGACGTTGATTATAAAATGACCTTCTATCCTTTTTGAAATGTACTAACTCGATTTTTCCTCACAGCAGGTCAACTGGTGTGTGGTTGCAACGTTACGGTCCCATTGAATACATTTTCGGAGAGAGGGACATGAGTTGCACCACAGGGCAGGGTGGAGGGTTTCGTGCACAATACATTTTCTTTCTTCGGTAAGCATTTCTTTGTGTTTTATACTTTTGGAATTTTGCTTTTTGACGTTGATTATAAAATGACCTTCTTTCCTTTTTGAAATGTACTAACTCGATTTTTCCTCACAGCAGGTCAACTGGTGTGTGGTTGCAACATTACGGTCCCATTGAATACATTTTCGGAGAGAGGGACATGAGTTGCACCACAGGGTAGGGTGGAGGGTTTCGTGCACAATACATTTTCTTTCTTCGGTAAGCATTTCTTTGTGTTTTATTCTTTTGGAATTTTGGTTTTGGACGTTGATTATAAAAAGACGTTTTTTCCTTTTTGAAATGTACTAACTCGATTTTTCCTCACAGCAGGTCAACTGGTGTGTGGTTGCAACATTACGGTCCCATTGAATACATTTTTGGAGAGAGGGACATCAGTTGCACCACAGGGCAGGGTGGAGGGTTTCGTGCACGATACATTTTCTTTGTTCGGTAAGCATTTCTTTGTGTTTTATAATTTTGGAATTTTGGTTTTTGACGTTGATTACAAAATGGCCTTTTTCATGTTTGAAATGTACTAACTCGATTTTTCCTCACAGCAGGTCAACTGGTGTGTGGTTGCAACATTACGGTCCCATTGAATACATTTTCGGAGAGAGGGACATCAGTTGCACCACAGGGCAGGGTGGAGGGTGCCGTGCACGATACATTTTCTTTCTTCGGTAAGCATTTCTTTGTGTTTTATACTTTTGGAAATTTGCTTTTTGACGTTGATTATAAAATGACCTTCTTTCCTTTTTGAAATGTACTAACTCGATTTTTCCTCACAGCAGGTCAACTGGTGTGTGGTTGCAACATTACGGTCCCATTGAGTACATTTTCGGAGAGAGGGACATCAGTTGCACCACAGGGCAGGGTGGAGGGTGCCGTGCACGATACATTTTCTTTCTTCGGTAAGCATTTCTTTGTGTTTTATACTTTTGGAATTTTGCTTTTTGACATTGATTATAAAATGACCTTTTTTCCTTTTTGAATTGTACTATCTCGATTTTTCTTCACAGCAGGTCAACTGGTGTGTGGTTGCTACATTACGGTCCCATTGAATACATTTTCGGAGAGAGGGACATGAGTTGCACCCCAGGGCAGGGTGGAGGGTTTCGTGCACGATACATTTTCTTTCTTCGGTAAGCATTTCTTTGTGTTTTTTACTTTTGGAATTTCGGTTTTTGACGTTGATTACAAAATGACCTTTTTCATGTTTGAAATGTACTAACCCGATTTTTCCTCACAGCAGGTCAACTGGTGTGTGGTTGCAACATTACGGTCCCATTGAGTACATTTTCGGAGAGAGGGACATCAGTTGCACCACAGGGCAGGGTGGAGGGTGCCGTGCACGATACATTTTCTTTCTTCGGTAAGCATTTCTTTGTGTTTTATACTTTTCAAATTTTGCTTTTTGACGTTGATTATAAAATGACCTTTTTTCCTTTTTGAAATGTACTAACTCGATTTTTCCTCACAGCAGGTCAACTGGTGTGTGGTTGCAACATTACGGTCCCATTGAGTACATTTTCGGAGAGAGGGACATCAGTTGCACCACAGGGTAGGTTGGAGGGTGCCGTGCACGATACATTTTCTTTCTTCGGTAAGCATTTCTTTGTGTTTTATACTTTTGGAATTTTGGTTTTTGACGTTGATTACAAAATGACCTTTTTCATGTTTGAAATGTACTAACTCGATTTTTCCTCACAGCAGGTCAACTGGTGTGTGGTTGCAACATTACGGTCCCATTGAGTACATTTTCGGAGAGAGGGACATCAGTTCCACCACAGGGTAGGGTGGAGGGTGCCGTGCACGATACATTTTCTTTCTTCGGTAAGCATTTCTTTGTGTTTTATACTTTTGGAATTTTGGTTTCTGACGTTGATTATAAAATGACCTTTTTCCTGTTTGAAATGTACTAACTCGATTTTTCCTCACAGCAGGTCAACTGGTGTGTGGTTGCAACATTACGGTCCCATTGAGTACATTTTCGGAGAGATGGACATCAGTTGCACCACAGGGCAGTGTGGAGGGTGCCGTGCACGATACATTTTCTTTCTTTGGTAAGCATTTCTTTGTGTTTTATACTTTCGGAATTTCGGTTTTTGACGTTGATTACAAAATGACCTTTTTCATGTTTGAAATGTACTAACTCGATTTTTCCTCACAGCAGGTCAACTGGTGTGTGGTTGCAACATTACGGTCCCATTGAATACATTTTCGGAGAGAGGGACATGAGTTGCACCACAGGGCAGGGTGGAGGGTTTCGTGCACGATACATTTCCTTTCTTCGGTAAGCATTTCTTTGTTTTTTATACATTTGGAATTTTGGTTTCTGACGTTGATTATAAAATGACCTTTTTCCTGTTTGAAATGTACTAACTCGATTTTTCCTCACAGCAGGTCAACTGGTGTGTGGTTGCAACATTACGGTCCCAGTGAGTACATTTTCGGAGAGAGGGACATTAGTTGCACCACAGGGCAGGGTGGAGGGTGCCGTGCACGATACATTTTCTTTCTTCGGTAAGCATTTCTTTGTGTTTTATACTTTTGGAATTTTGGTTTCTGACATTGATAATAAAATGGACTTTTTCCTGTTTGAAATGAACTAACTCGATTTTTCCTCACAGCAGGTCAACTAGCGTGTGGTTGCAACATTACGGTCCCATTGAGTACATTTTCGGAGAGAGGGACATCAGTTGCACCACAGGGCAGGGTGGAGGGTGCCGTGCACGATACATTTTCTTTCTTCGGTAAGCATTTCTTTGTGTTTTATACTTTTGGAAATTTGCTTTTTGACGTTGATTATAAAATGACCTTCTTTCCTTTTTGAAATGTACTAACTCGATTTTTCCTCACAGCAGGTCAACTGGTGTGTTGTTGCAACATTACGGTCCCATTGAGTACATTTTCGGAGAGAGGGACATCAGTTGCACCACAGGGCAGGGTGGAGGGTGCCGTGCACGATACATTTTCTTTCTTCGGTAAGCATTTCTTTGTGTTTTATACTTTTGGAATTTTGCTTTTTGACATTGATTATAAAATGACCTTTTTTCCTTTTTGAATTGTACTAACTCGATTTTTCTTCACAGCAGGTCAACTGGTGTGTGGTTGCTACATTACGGTCCCATTGAATACATTTTCGGAGAGAGGGACATGAGTTGCACCCCAGGGCAGGGTGGAGGGTTTCGTGCACGATACATTTTCTTTCTTCGGTAAGCATTTCTTTGTGTTTTTTACTTTTGGAATTTCGGTTTTTGACGTTGATTACAAAATGACCTTTTTCATGTTTGAAATGTACTAACCCGATTTTTCCTCACAGCAGGTCAACTGGTGTGTGGTTGCAACATTACGGTCCCATTGAGTACATTTTCGGAGAGAGGGACATCAGTTGCACCACAGGGCAGGGTGGAGGGTGCCGTGCACGATACATTTTCTTTCTTCGGTAAGCATTTCTTTGTGTTTTATACTTTTCAAATTTTGCTTTTTGACGTTGATTATAAAATGACCTTTTTTCCTTTTTGAAATGTACTAACTCGATTTTTCCTCACAGCAGGTCAACTGGTGTGTGGTTGCAACATTACGGTCCCATTGAGTACATTTTCGGAGAGAGGGACATCAGTTGCACCACAGGGTAGGTTGGAGGGTGCCGTGCACGATACATTTTCTTTCTTCGGTAAGCATTTCTTTGTGTTTTATACTTTTGGAATTTTTGTTTTTGACGTTGATTACAAAATGACCTTTTTCATGTTTGAAATGTACTAACTCGATTTTTCCTCACAGCAGGTCAACTGGTGTGTGGTTGCAACATTACGGTCCCATTGAGTACATTTTCGGAGAGAGGGACATCAGTTCCACCACAGGGTAGGGTGGAGGGTGCCGTGCACGATACATTTTCTTTCTTCGGTAAGCATTTCTTTGTGTTTTATACTTTTGGAATTTTGGTTTCTGACGTTGATTATAAAATGACCTTTTTCCTGTTTGAAATGTACTAACTCGATTTTTCCTCACAGCAGGTCAACTGGTGTGTGGTTGCAACATTACGGTCCCATTGAGTACATTTTCGGAGAGATGGACATCAGTTGCACCACAGGGCAGTGTGGAGGGTGCCGTGCACGATACATTTTCTTTCTTTGGTAAGCATTTCTTTGTGTTTTATACTTTCGGAATTTCGGTTTTTGACGTTGATTACAAAATGACCTTTTTCATGTTTGAAATGTACTAACTCGATTTTTCCTCACAGCAGGTCAACTGGTGTGTGGTTGCAACATTACGGTCCCATTGAATACATTTTCGGAGAGAGGGACATGAGTTGCACCACAGGGCAGGGTGGAGGGTTTCGTGCACGATACATTTCCTTTCTTCGGTAAGCATTTCTTTGTTTTTTATACATTTGGAATTTTGGTTTCTGACGTTGATTATAAAATGACCTTTTTCCTGTTTGAAATGTACTAACTCGATTTTTCCTCACAGCAGGTCAACTGGTGTGTGGTTGCAACATTACGGTCCCAGTGAGTACATTTTCGGAGAGAGGGACATTAGTTGCACCACAGGGCAGGGTGGAGGGTGCCGTGCACGATACATTTTCTTTCTTCGGTAAGCATTTCTTTGTGTTTTATACTTTTGGAATTTTGGTTTCTGACATTGATAATAAAATGGACTTTTTCCTGTTTGAAATGAACTAACTCGATTTTTCCTCACAGCAGGTCAACTAGCGTGTGGTTGCAACATTACGGTCCCATTGAGTACATTTTCGGAGAGAGGGACATCAGTTGCACCACAGGGCAGGGTGGAGGGTGCCGTGCACGATACATTTTCTTTCTTCGGTAAGCATTTCTTTGTGTTTTATACTTTTGGAAATTTGCTTTTTGACGTTGATTATAAAATGACCTTCTTTCCTTTTTGAAATGTACTAACTCGATTTTTCCTCACAGCAGGTCAACTGGTGTGTTGTTGCAACATTACGGTCCCATTGAGTACATTTTCGGAGAGAGGGACATCAGTTGCACCACAGGGCAGGGTGGAGGGTGCCGTGCACGATACATTTTCTTTCTACGGTAAGCATTTCTTTGTGTTTTATACTTTTGGAATTTTGCTTTTTGACATTGATTATAAAATGACCTTTTTTCCTTTTTGAATTGTACTAACTCGATTTTTCTTCACAGCAGGTCAACTGGTGTGTGGTTGCTACATTACGGTCCCATTGAATACATTTTCGGAGAGAGGGACATGAGTTGCACCCCAGGGCAGGGTGGAGGGTTTCGTGCACGATACATTTTCTTTCTTCGGTAAGCATTTCTTTGTGTTTTTTACTTTTGGAATTTCGGTTTTTGACGTTGATTACAAAATGACCTTTTTCATGTTTGAAATGTACTAACCCGATTTTTCCTCACAGCAGGTCAACTGGTGTGTGGTTGCAACATTACGGTCCCATTGAGTACATTTTCGGAGAGAGGGACATCAGTTGCACCACAGGGCAGGGTGGAGGGTGCCGTGCACGATACATTTTCTTTCTTCGGTAAGCATTTCTTTGTGTTTTATACTTTTCAAATTTTGCTTTTTGACGTTGATTATAAAATGACCTTTTTTCCTTTTTGAAATGTACTAACTCGATTTTTCCTCACAGCAGGTCAACTGGTGTGTGGTTGCAACATTACGGTCCCATTGAGTACATTTTCGGAGAGAGGGACATCAGTTGCACCACAGGGTAGGTTGGAGGGTGCCGTGCACGATACATTTTCTTTCTTCGGTAAGCATTTCTTTGTGTTTTATACTTTTGGAATTTTGGTTTTTGACGTTGATTACAAAATGACCTTTTTCATGTTTGAAATGTACTAACTCGATTTTTCCTCACAGCAGGTCAACTGGTGTGTGGTTGCAACATTACGGTCCCATTGAGTACATTTTCGGAGAGAGGGACATCAGTTCCACCACAGGGTAGGGTGGAGGGTGCCGTGCACGATACATTTTCTTTCTTCGGTAAGCATTTCTTTGTGTTTTATACTTTTGGAATTTTGGTTTCTGACGTTGATTATAAAATGACCTTTTTCCTGTTTGAAATGTACTAACTCGATTTTTCCTCACAGCAGGTCAACTGGTGTGTGGTTGCAACATTACGGTCCCATTGAGTACATTTTCGGAGAGATGGACATCAGTTGCACCACAGGGCAGGGTGGAGGGTGCCGTGCACGATACATTTTCTTTCTTTGGTAAGCATTTCTTTGTGCTTTATACTTTCGGAATTTCGGTCTTTGACGTTGATTACAAAATGACCTTTTTCATGTTTGAAATGTACTAACTCGATTTTTCCTCACAGCAGGTCAACTGGTGTGTGGTTGCAACATTACGGTCCCATTGAATACATTTTCGGAGAGAGGGACATGAGTTGCACCACAGGGCAGGGTGGAGGGTTTCGTGCATGATACATTTCCTTTCTTCGGTAAGCATTTCTTTGTTTTTTATACATTTGGAATTTTGGTTTCTGACGTTGATTATAAAATGACCTTTTTCCTGTTTGAAATGTACTAACTCGATTTTTCGTCACAGCAAGTCAACTGGTGTGTGGTTGGAACATTACGGTCCCATTGAGTACATTTTCGGAGAGAGGGACATCAGTTGCACCACAGGGCAGGGTGGAGGGTGCCGTGCACGATACATTTTCTTTCTTCGGTAAGCATTTCTTTGTGTTTTATACTTTTGGAATTTTGGTTTCTGACATTGATTATAAAATGGACTTTTTCCTGTTTGGAATGAACTAACTCGATTTTTCCTCACAGCAGGTCAACTAGCGTGTGTTGCAACATTACGGTCCCATTGAGTACATTTTCGGAGAGAGGGACATCAGTTGCACCACAGGGCAGGGTGGAGGGTGCCGTGCACGATACATTTTCTTTCTTCGGTAAGCATTTCTTTGTGTTTTATACTTTTGGAATTTTGGTTTCTGACGTTGATTATAAAATGACCTCTTTCATGTTTGAAATGTACTAACTCGATTTTTCCTCACAGCAGGTCAACTGGTGTGTGGTTGCAACATTACGGTCCCATTGAATACATTTTCGGAGAGAGGGACATGAGTTGCACCACAGGGCAGGGTGGAGGGTTTCGTGAACGATACATTTCCTTTCTTCGGTATTCATTTCTTTGTTTTTTATACATTTGGAATTTTGGTTTCTGACGTTGATTATAAAATGACCTTTTTCCTGTTTGAAATGTACTAACTCGATTTTTCCTCACAGCAGGTCAACTGGTGTGTGGTTGCAACATTACGGTCCCAGTGAGTACATTTTCGGAGAGAGGGACATTAGTTGCACCACAGGGCAGGATGGAGGGTGCCGTGCACGATACATTTTCTTTCTTCGGTAAGCATTTCTTTGTGTTTTATACTTTTGGAATTTTGGTTTCTGACATTGATAATAAAATGGACTTTTTCCTGTTTGAAATAAACTAACTCGATTTTTCCTCACAGCAGGTCAACTAGCGTGTGGTTGCAACATTACGGTCCCATTGAGTACATTTTCGGAGAGAGGGACATCAGTTGCTCCACAGGGCAGGGTGGAGGGTGCCGTGCACGATACATTTTCTTTCTTCGGTAAGCATTTCTTTGTGTTTTATACTTTTGGAATTTTGCTTTTTGACGTTGATTATAAAATGACCTTTTTTCCTTTTTGAAATGTACTAACTCGATTTTTCCTCACAGCAGGTCAAGTGGTGTGTGGTTGCAACATTACGGTCCCATTGAATACATTTTCGGAGAGAGGGACATGAGTTGCACCACAGGGCAGGGTGGAGGGTGCCGTGCACGATACATATTCTTTCTTCGGTAAGCATTTCTTTGTGTTTTATACTTTTGGAATTTTGCTTTTTAACGTTGATTACAAAATGACCTCTTTTCCTTTTTGAAATGTACTAACTCGATTTTTCCTCACAGCAGGTAAACTGGTGTGTGGTTGCAACATTACGGTCCCATTGAATACATTTTCGGAGAGAGGGACATCAGTTGCACCACAGGGCAGGGTGGAGGGTGCCGTGCACGATACATTTTCTTTCTTCGGTAAGCATTTCTTTGTGTTTTATACTTTTGGAATTTTGGTTTCTGACGTTGATTATAAAATGAAATTTTTACCTTTTTGAAATGTACTAACTCAATTTTTCCTCACAGCAGGTCAACTGGTGTGTGGTTGCAACATTACGGTCCCATTGAATGCATTTTCGGAGAGAGGGACATCAGTTGCACCACAGGGCAGGGTGGAGGGTGCCGTGCACGATACATTTTCTTTCTTCGGTATGCATTTCCTTGTGTTTTATACTTTTGGAATTTCGGTTTTCGACGTTGATTACAAAATGACCTTTTTCATGTTTGAAATGTACTAACTCGATTTTTCCTCACAGCAGGTCAACTGGTGTGTGGTTGCAACATTACGGTCCCATTGAGTACATTTTCGGAGAGATGGACATCCGTTGCACCACAGGGCAGTGTGGAGGGTGCCGTCCATGATACATTTTCTTTCTTCGGTAAGCATTTCTTTGTGTTTTATACTTTTGGAATTTTGCTTTTTGACGTTGATTATAAAACGACCTTTTTTTCTTTTTGAAATGTACTAACTCGATTTTTCCTCACAGCAGGTCAACTGGTGTGTGGTTGCAACATTACGGTCCCATTGAGTACATTTTCGGAGAGAGGGACATCAGTTGCACCACAGGGCAGGGTGGAGGGTGCCGTGCACGATACATTTTCTTTCTTCGGTAAGCATTTCTTTGTGTTTTATACTTTTGGAATTTTGGTTTCTGACGTTGATTATAAAATGACCTTATTTCCTTTTTGAAATGCATTAACTCGATTTTTCCTCACAGCAGGTCAACTGGTGTGTGGTTGCAACATTACAGTCCCATTGAATACATTTTCTGAGAGAGGGACATCAGTTGCACCACAGGGCAGGGTGGAGGGTGCCGTGCACGATACATTTTCTTTCTTCGGTAAGCATTTCTATGTGTTTTATACTTTTGGAATTTTGCTTTTTGACATTGATTATAAAATGACCTTTTTTCCTTTTTGAAATGTACTAACTCAATTTTTCCTCACAGCAGGTCAACTGGTGTGTGGTTGCAACATTACGGTCCCATTGAATACATTATCGGAGAGAGGGACATGAGTTGCACCACAGGGCAGGGTGGAGGGTTTCGTGCACGATACATTTTCTTTCTTCGGTAAGCATTTCTTTGTGCTTTATACTTTTGGAATTTTGGTTTTTGACGTTGATTACAAAATGACCTTTTTCATGTTTGAAATGTACTAACTCGATTTTTCCTCACAGCAGGTCAACTGGTGTGTGGTTGCAACATTACGGTCCCATTGAGTACATTTTCGGAGAGAGGGACATCAGTTGCACCACAGGGCAGGGTGGAGGGTGCCGTGCACGATACATTTTCTTTCTTCGGTAAGCATTTCTTTGTGTTTTATACTTTTCGAATTTTGCTTTTTGACGTTGATTATAAAATTGCCTTTTTTCCTTTTTGAAATGTACTAACTCGATTTTTCCTCACAGCAGGTCAACTGGTGTGTGGTTGCAACATTACGGTCCCATTGAATACATTTTCGGAGAGAGGGACATGAGTTGCACCACAGGGCAGGGTGGAGGGTTTCGTGCACGATACATTTTCTTTCTTCGGTAAGCATTTCTTTGTGTTTTATACTTTTGGAATTTCAGTTTTTGACGTTGATTACAGAATGACCTTTTTCACGATTGAAATGTATTAACTTGATTTTTCCTCACAGCAGGTCAACTGGTGTGTGGTTGCAACATTACGGTCCCATTGAGTACATTTTCGGAGAGAGGGACATCAGTTGCACCACATTGCAGGTTGGAGGGTGCCGTGCACGATACATTTTCTTTCTTCGGTAAGCATTTCTTTGTGTTTTATACTTTTGGAATTTTGGTTTCTCACGTTGATTATAAAATGACCTTTTTCCTGTTTGAAATGTACTAACTCGATTTTTCCTCACAGCAGGTCAACTGGTGTGTGGTTGCAACATTACGGTCCCGTTGAGTACATTTTCGGAGAGAGGGACATCAGTTGCACCACAGGGCAGGGTGGAGGGTGCCCTGCACGATACATTTTCTTTCTTCGGTAAGCATTTCTTTGTGTTTTATACTTTTGGAATTTTGGTTTTTGACGTTGATTACAAAATGACCTTTTTCATGTTTGAAATGTACTAACTCGATTTTTCCTCACGGCAGGTCAACTGGTGTGTGGTTGCAACATTACGGTCCCATTGAATTCATTTTCGGAGAGAGGGACATGAGTTGCACCACAGGGCAGGGTGGAGGGTTACGTGCACGATACATTTTCTTTCTTCGGTAAGCATTTCTTTGTTTTTTATATTTTTGGAATTTTGGTTTCTGACGTTGATTATAAAATCACCTTTTTCCTGTTTGAAATGTACTAACTCGATTTTTCCTCACAGCAGGTCAACTGGTGTGTGGTTGCAACATTACGGTCCCATTGAGTACATTTTCGGAGAGAGGGACATCAGTTGCACCACAGGGCAGGGTGGAGGGTCCCGTGCACGATACATTTTCTTTCTTCGGTAAGCATTTCATTGTGTTTTATACTTTTGGAATTTTGGTTTCTGACGTTGATTATAAAATGACCTTTTTCCTGTTTGAAATGTACTATCTCGATTTTTCCTCACAGCAGGTCAACTAGTGTGTGGTTGCAACATTACGGTCCCATTGAGTACATTTTCGGAGAGAGGGACATCAGTTGCACCACAGGGCAGGTTGGAGGGTGCCGTGCACGATACATTTTCTTTCTTCGGTAAGCATTTCTTTGTGTTTTATACTTTTGGAATTTTGGTTTCTGACATTGATTATAAAATGACCTTTTTCCTGTTTGAAATGTACTAACTCGATTTTTCCTCACAGCAGGTCATCTGGTGTGTGGGTGCTACATTACAGTCCCATTGAATACATTTTCGAAGAGAGGGACATCAGTTGCACCACAGGGCAGGGATGAGGGTGCCGTGCACGATACATTTTCTTTCTTCGGTAAGCATTTCTTTGTGTTTTATACTTTTGGAATTCTGCTTTTTGACGTTGATTATAAAATGACCTTTTTCATGTTTGAAATGTACTAACTCGATTTTTCCTCACAGCAGGTCAAGTGGTGTGTGGTTGCAACATTACGGTCCCATTGAATACATTTTCGGAGAGAGGGACATGAGTTGCACCACAGGGCAGGGTGGAGGGTTTCGTGCACGATACATTTTCTTTCTTCGGTAAGCATTTCTTTGTGTTTTATACTTTTGGAATTTCAGTTTTTGACGTTGATTACAGAATGACCTTTTTCACGATTGAAATGTATTAACTTGATTTTTCCTCACAGCAGGTCAACTGGTGTGTGGTTGCAACATTACGGTCCCATTGAGTACATTTTCGGAGAGAGGGACATCAGTTGCACCACATTGCAGGTTGGAGGGTGCCGTGCACGATACATTTTCTTTCTTCGGTAAGCATTTCTTTGTGTTTTATACTTTTGGAATTTTGGTTTCTCACGTTGATTATAAAATGACCTTTTTCCTGTTTGAAATGTACTAACTCGATTTTTCCTCACAGCAGGTCAACTGGTGTGTGGTTGCAACATTACGGTCCCGTTGAGTACATTTTCGGAGAGAGGGACATCAGTTGCACCACAGGGCAGGGTTTAGGGTGCCCTGCACGATACATTTTCTTTCTTCGGTAAGCATTTCTTTGTGTTTTATACTTTTGGAATTTTGGTTTTTGACGTTGATTACAAAATGACCTTTTTCATGTTTGAAATGTACTAACTCGATTTTTCCTCACGGCAGGTCAACTGGTGTGTGGTTGCAACATTACGGTCCCATTGAACTCATTTTCGGAGAGAGGGACATGAGTTGCACCACAGGGCAGGGTGGAGGGTTACGTGCACGATACATTTTCTTTCTTCGGTAAGCATTTCTTTGTTTTTTATATTTTTGGAATTTTGGTTTCTGACGTTGATTATAAAATCACCTTTTTCCTGTTTGAAATGTACTAACTCGATTTTTCCTCACAGCAGGTCAACTGGTGTGTGGTTGCAACATTACGGTCCCATTGAGTACATTTTCGGAGAGAGGGACATCAGTTGCACCACAGGGCAGGGTGGAGGGTGCCGTGCACGATACATTTTCTTTCTTCGGTAAGCATTTCATTGTGTTTTATACTTTTGGAATTTTGGTTTCTGACGTTGATTATAAAATGACCTTTTTCCTGTTTGAAATGTACTATCTCGATTTTTCCTCACAGCAGGTCAACTAGTGTGTGGTTGCAACATTACGGTCCCATTGAGTACATTTTCGGAGAGAGGGACATCAGTTGCACCACAGGGCAGGGTGGAGGGTGCCGTGCACGATACATTTTCTTTCTTCGGTAAGCATTTCTTTGTGTTTTATACTTTTGGAATTTTGGTTTCTGACATTGATTATAAAATGACCTTTTTCCTGTTTGAAATGTACTAACTCGATTTTTCCTCACAGCAGGTCATCTGGTGTGTGGGTGCAACATTACAGTCCCATTGAATACATTTTCGAAGAGAGGGACATCAGTTGCACCACAGGGCAGGGATGAGGGTGCCGTGCACGATACATTTTCTTTCTTCGGTAAGCATTTCTTTGTGTTTTATACTTTTGGAATTTTGCTTTTTGACGTTGATTATAAAATGACCTTTTTCATGTTTGAAATGTACTAACTCGATTTTTCCTCACAGCAGGTCAAATGGTGTGTGGTTGCAACATTACGGTCCCATTGAATACATTTTCGGAGAGAGGGACATCAGTTGCACCACAGGGCAGGGTGGAGGGTGCCGTGCACGATACATTTTCTTTCTTCGGTAAGCATTTCTTTGTGTTTTATACTTTTGGAATTTTGCTTTTTGACGTTGATTAGAAAATGACCTTTTTTTCTTTTTGAAATGTACTAACTCGATTTTTCCTCACACCAGGTCAACTGGTGTGTTGTTGCAACATTACGGTCCCATTGAGTACATTTTCGGAGAGAGGGACATCAGTTGCACCACAGGGCAGGTTGGAGGGTGCCGTGCACGATACATTTTCTTTCTTCGGTAAGCATTTCTTTGTGATTTATACTTTTGGAATTTTGGTTTCTGACGTTGATTATAAAATGACCTTATTTCCTTTTTGAAATGTACTAACTCGATTTTTCCTCACAGCAGGTCAACTGGTGTGTGGTTGCAACATTACAGTCCCATTGAATACATTTTCGGAGAGAGGGACATCAGTTGCACCACAGGGCAGGGTGGAGGGTGCCGTGCACGATACATTTTCTTTCTTCGGTAAGCATTTCTTTGTGTTTTATACTTTTGGAATTTTGGTTTCTAACATTGATTATAAAATGACCTTTTTCCTGTTTGAAATGTACTAATTCGATTTTTCCTAACAGCAGGTCAACTAGTGTGTGGTTGCAACATTACGGTCCCATTGAGTACATTTTCGGAGAGAGGGACATCAGTTGCACCACAGGGCAGGGTGGAGGGTGCCGTGAACGATACATTTTCTTTCTTCGGTAAGCATTTCTTTGTGTTTTATACTTTTGGAATTTGGTTTCTGACGTTGATTATAAAATGACCTTTTTCCTGTTTGAAATGTACTAACTCGATCTTTCCTCACAGCAGGTCAACTGGTGTGTGGTTGCAACATTACGGTCCCATTGAGTACATTTTCGGAGAGAGGGACATGAGTTGCACCACAGGGCAGGGTGGAGGGTGCCATGCACGATACATTTTCTTTCTTCGGTAAGCATTTCTTTGTGTTTTATACTTTTGGAATTTTGGTTTCTGACGTTGATTATAAAATGACCTTTTTTCCTTTTTGAAATGTACTAACTCGATTTTTCCTCACAGCAGGTCAACTGGTGTGTGGTTGCAACATTACGGTCCCATTGAATACATTTTCGGAGAGAGGGACATGAGTTGCACCACAGGGCAGGGTGGAGGGTTTCGTGCACGATACATTTTCTTTCTTCGGTAAGCACTTCTTTGTGTTTTATACTTTTGGAATATTGGTTTCTGACGTTGATTATAAAATGACCTTTTTTCCTTTTTGAAACGTACTAACTCGATCTTTCCTCACAGCAGGTCAACTGGTGTGTGGTTGCAACATTACGGTCCCATTGAATACATTTTCGGAGAGAGGGACATCAGTTGCACCACAGGGCAGGGTGGAGGGTTTCGTGCACGATACATTTTCTTTCTTCGGTAAGCATTTCTTTGTGTTTTATACTTTTGGAATTTTGGTTTCTGACGTTGATTATAAAATGACCTTATTTCCTTTTTGAAATGTACTAACTAGATTTTTCCTCACAGCAGGTCAACTGGTGTGTGGTTGCAACATTACAGTCCCATTGAATACATTTTCGGAGAGAGGGACATCAGTTGCACCACAGGGCAGGGTGGAGGGTGCCGTGCACGATACATTTTCTTTCTTCGGTAAGCATTTCTTTGTGTTTTATACTTTTGGAATTTTGGTTTCTAACATTGATTATAAAATGACCTTTTTCCTGTTTGAAATGTACTAATTCGATTTTTCCTCACAGCAGGTCAACTAGTGTGTGGTTGCAACATTACGGTCCCATTGAGTACATTTTCGGAGAGAGGGACATCAGTTGCGCCACAGGGCAGGGTGGAGGGTGCCGTGAACGATACATTTTCTTTCTTCGGTAAGCATTTCTTTGTGTTTTTTACTTTTGGAATTTTGGTTTCTGACGTTGATTATAAAATGACCTTTTTCCTGTTTGAAATGTACTAACTCGATCTTTCCTCACAGCAGGTCAACTGGTGTGTGGTTGCAACATTACGGTCCCATTGAGTACATTTTCGGAGAGAGGGAAATGAGTTGCACCACAGGGCAGGGTGGAGGGTGCCATGCACGATACATTTTCTTTCTTCGGTAAGCATTTCTTTGTGTTTTATACTTTTGGAATTTTGGTTTCTGACGTTGATTATAAAATGACCTTTTTTCCTTTTTGAAATGTACTAACTCGATTTTTCCTCACAGCAGGTCAACTGGTGTGTGGTTGCAACATTACGGTCCCATTGAATACATTTTCGGAGAGAGGGACATGAGTTGCACCACAGGGCAGGGTGGAGGGTTTCGTGCACGATACATTTTCTTTCTTCGGTAAGCACTTCTTTGTGTTTTATACTTTTGGAATTTTGGTTTCTGACGTTGATTATAAAATGACCTTTTTTCCTTTTTGAAACGTAGTAACTCGATCTTTCCTCACAGCAGGTCAACTGGTGTGTGGTTGCAACATTACGGTCCCATTGAATACATTTTCGGAGAGAGGGACATGAGTTGCACCACAGGGCAGGGTGGAGGGTTTCGTGCATGATACATTTTCTTTCTTCGGTAAGCATTTCTTTGTGTTTTATACATTCGGAATTGTGGTTTCTGACGTTGATTATAAAATGACCTTTTTTCCTTTTTGAAATGTACTAACTCGATCTTTCCTCACAGCAGGTCAACTGGTGTGTGGTTGCAACATTACGGTCCCATTGAATACATTTTCGGAGAGAGGGACATCAGTTGCACCACAGGGCAGGGTGGAGGGTTTCGTGCACGATACATTTTCTTTCTTCGGTAAGCATTTCTTTGTGTTTTATACTTTTGGAATTTTGGTTTCTGACGTTGATTATAAAATGACCTTTTTTCCTTTTTGAAATGTACTAACTCGATTTTTCCTCACAGCAGGTTAAGTGGTGTGTGGTTGCAACATTACGGTCCCATTGAATACATTTTCGGAGAGAGGGACATGAGTTGCACCACAGGGCAGTGTGGAGGGTTTCGTGCACGATACATTATCTTTCTTCGGTAAGCATTTCTTTGTGTTTTATACTTTTGGAATTTTGGTTTCTGACATTGATTACAAAATGACCTTTTTTCCTTTTTGAAATGTACTAACTCGATTTTTCCTCACAGCAGGTCAACTGGTGTGTGGTTGCAACATTACGGTCCCATTGAGTACATTTTCGGAGAGAGGGACATGAGTTGCACCACAATGCAGGGTGGTGGGTTTCGTGCACGATACATTTTCTTTCTTCGGTAAGCATTTCTTTGTGTTTTATACTTTTGGAATTTTGGTATCTGACGTTGATTATAAAATGACCTTTTTTCCTTTTTGAAATGTACTAACTCGATTTTTCCTCACAGCAGGTCAACTGGTGTGTGGTTGCAACATTACGGTCCCATTGAATACATTTTCGGAGAGAGGGACATGAAATGCACCACAGGGCAGGGTGGAGGGTTTCGTGCACGATACATTTTCTTTCTTTGGTAAGCATTTCTTTGTGTTTTACACTTTTGGAATTTTGGTTTCAGACGTTGATTCTAAAATGACCTTTTTTCCTTTTTGAAATGTACTAACTCGATTTTTCCCCACAGCAGGTCAACTGGTGTGTGGTTGCAACATTACGGTCCCATTGAATACATTTTCGGAGAGAGGCACATCAGTTGCACCACAGGGCAGGGTGGAGGGTTTCGTGCACGATACATTTTCTTTCTTCGGTAAGCATTTCTTTGTGTTTTATACTTTTGGAATTTTGGTTTCTGACGTTGATTATAAAATGACCTTTTTTCCTTTTTGAAATGTACTAACTCGATTTTTCCTCACAGCAGGTCAACTGGTGTGTGGTTGCAACATTACGGTCCCATTGAATACATTTTCGGAGAGAGGGACATGAGTTGCACCACAGGGCAGGGTGGAGGGTTTCGTGCATGATACATTTTCTTTCTTCGGTAAGCATTTCTTTGTGTTTTATACTTTTGGAATTTTGGTTTCTGACGTTGTTTATAAAATGACCTTTTCTCCTTTTTGAAATGTACTAACTCGATTTTTCCTCACAGCAGGTCAACTGGTGTGTGGTTGCAACATTACGGTCCCATTGAATACATTTTCGGAGAGAGGGACATCAGTTGCACCACAGGGCAGGGTGGAGGGTGCCGTGAACGATACATTTTCTTTCTTCGGTAAGCATTTCTTTGTGTTTTATACTTTTGGAATTTTGGTTTCTGACGTTGATTATAAAATGACCTTTTTCCTGTTTGAAATGTACTAACTCGATCTTTCCTCACAGCAGGTCAACTGGTGTGTGGTTGCAACATTACGGTCCCATTGAGTACATTTTCGGAGAGAGGGACATGAGTTGCACCACAGGGCAGGGTGGAGGGTTTCGTGCACGATACATTTTCTTTCTTCGGTAAGCATTTCTTTGTGTTTTATACTTTTGGAATTTTGGTTTCTGACGTTGATTATAAAATGACCTTTTTTCCTTTTTGAAATGAACTAACTCGATTTTTCCTCACAGCAGGTCAACTGGTGTGTGGTTGCAACATTACGGTCCCATTGAATACATTTTCGGAGAGAGGGACATGAGTTGCACCACAGGGCAGGGTGGAGGGTTTCGTGCACGATACATTTTCTTTTTTCGGTAAGCTTTTCTTTGTGTTTTATACTTTTGGAATTTTGGTTTCTGACGTTGATTATAAAATGACCTTTTTTCCTTTTTGAAATGTACTAACTCGATTTATCCTCACAGCAGGACAACTGGTGTGTGGTTGCAACATTACAGTCCCATTGAATACATTTTCGGAGAGAGGGATATGAGTTGCACCACAGGGCAGGGTGGAGGGTGCCGTGCACGATACATTTTCTTTCTTCGGTAAGCATTTCTTTGTGTTTTATACTTTTGGAATTTTGGTTTCTGATGTTGATTATAAAATGACCTTTTTTCCTTTTTGAAATGTACTAACTCGATTTTTCCTCACAGCAGGTGAAGTGGTGTGTGCTTGCAACATTACGGTCCCATTGAATACATTTTCGGAGAGAGGGACATGAGTTGCACCACAGGGCAGGGTGGAGGGTTTCGTGCACGATACATTATCTTTCTTCGGTAAGCATTTCTTTGTGTTTTATACTTTTGGAATTTTGGTTTCTGACATTGATTACAAAATGACCTTTTTTCCTTTTTGAAATGTACTAACTCGATTTTTCCTCACAGCAGGTCAACTGGTGTGTGGTTGCAACATTACGGTCCCATTGAGTACATTTTCGGAGAGAGGGACATGAGTTGCACCACAGGGCAGGGTGGAGGGTTTCGTGCACGATACATTTTCTTTCTTCGGTAAGCATTTCTTTGTGTTTTATACTTTTGGAATTTCTGTTTCTGACGTTGATTATAAAATGACCTTTTTTCCTTTTTGAAATGTACTAACTCGATTTTTCCTCACAGCAGGTCAACTGGTGTGTGGTTGCAACATTACGGTCCCATTGAATACATTTTCGGAGAGAGGGACATGAAATGCACCACAGGGCAGGGTGGAGGGTTTCGTGCACGATACATTTTCTTTCTTTGGTAAGCATTTCTTTGTGTTTTATACTTTTGGAATTTTGGTTTCAGACGTTGATTCTAAAATGACCTTTTTTCCTTTTTGAAATGTACTAACTCGATTTTTCCCCACAGCAGGTCAACTGGTGTGTGGTTGCAACATTACGGTCCCATTGAATACATTTTCGGAGAGAGGGACATGAGTTGCACCACAGGGCAGGGTGGAGGGTTTCGTGCACGATACATTTTCTTTCTTCGGTAAGCATTTCTTTGTGTTTTATACTTTTGGAATTTTGGTTTCTGACGTTGATTATAAAATGAACTTTTTTCCTTTTTGAAATGTACTAACTCGATTTTTCCTCACAGCAGGTCAACTGGTGTGTGGTTGCAACATTACGGTCCCATTGAATACATTTTCGGAGAGAGGGAGATGAGTTGCACCACAGGGCAGGGTGGAGGGTTTCGTGCATGATACATTTTCTTTCTTCGGTAAGCATTTCTTTGTGTTTTATACTTTTGGAATTTTGGTTTCTGACGTTGTTTATAAAATGACCTTTTCTCCTTTTTGAAATGTACTAACTCGATTTTTCCTCACAGCAGGTCAACTGGTGTGCGGTTGCAACATTACGGTCCCATTGAATACATTTTCGGAGAGAGGGACATGAGTTGCACCACAGGGCAGGGTGGAGGGTTTCGTGCACGATACATTTTCTTCCTTCGGTAAGCACTTCTTTGTGTTTTATACTTTTGGAATTTTGGTTTCTGACGTTGATTATAAAATGACCTTTTTTCCTTTTTGAAACATACTAACTCGATCTTTCCTCACAGCAGGTCAACTGGTGTGTGGTTGCAACATTACGGTCCCATTGAATACATTTTCGGAGAGAGGGACATGAGTTGCACCACAGGGCAGGGTGGAGGGTTTCGTGCATGATACATTTTCTTTCTTCGGTAAGCATTTCTTTGTGTTTTATACATTTGGAATTGTGGTTTCTGACGTTGATTATAAAATGAACTTTTTTCCTTTTTGAAATCTACTAACTCGATCTTTCCTCACAGCAGGTCAACTGGTGTGTGGTTGCAACATTACGGTCCCATTGAATACATTTTCGGAGAGAGGGACATCAGTTGCACCACAGGGCAGGGTGGAGGGTTTCGTGCACGATACATTTTCTTTCTTCGGTAAGCATTTCTTTGTGTTTTATACTTTTGGAATTTTGGTTTCTGACGTTGATTATAAAATGACCTTTTTTCCTTTTTGAAACGTACTAACTCGATCTTTCCTCACAGCAGGTCAACTGGTGTGTGGTTGCAACATTACGGTTCCATTGAATACATTTTCGGAGAGAGGGACATGAGTTGCACCACAGGGCAGGGTGGAGGGTTTCGTGCATGATACATTTTCTTTCTTCGGTAAGCATTTCTTTGAGTTTTATACTTTTGGAATTTTGGTTTCTGACGTTGATTATAAAATGACCTTTATTCCTTTTTGAAATGTTCTAACTCGGTTTTTCCTCACAGCAGGTCAAGTGGTGTGTGGTTGCAACATTACGGTCCCATTGAATACATTTTCGGAGAGAGGGACATGAGTTGCACCACGGGGCAGGGTGATGGGTTTCGTGCACGATACATTTTCTTTCTTCGGTAAGCATTTCTTTGTGTTTTATACTTTTGGAATTTTTGTTTCTGACGTTGATTATAAAATAACCTTTTTTACTTTTTGAAATGTACTAACTCGATTTTTCCTCACAGCAGGTCAACTGGTGTGTGGTTGCAACATTACGGTCCCATTGAATACATTTTCGGAGAGAGGGACATGAGTTGCACCACAGGGCAGGGTGGAGGGTTTCGTGCACGATACATTTTCTTTCTTCGGTAAGCATTTCTTTGTGTTTTATACTTTTTAAATTGTGGTTTCTGACGTTGATTATAAAATGACCTTTTTTCCTTTATGAAATGTACTAACTCGATTTTTCCTCACAGCAGGTCAACTGGTGTGTGGTTGCAACATTACGGTCCCATTGAATATATTTTCGGAGAGAGGGACATGAGTTGCACCACAGGGCAGGGTGGAGGGTTTCGTGCACGATACATTTTCTTTCTTCGGTAAGCATTTCTTTGAGTTTTATACTTTTGGAATTTTGGTTTCTGACGTTGATTATAAAATGACCTTTTTTCCTTTTTGAAATGTACTAACTCGATTTTTCCTCACAGCAGGTCAACTGGTGTGTGGTTGCAACATTACGGTCCCATTGAATACATTTTCGGAGAGAGGGACATGAGTTGCACCACAGGGCAGGGTGGAGGGTTTCGTGCACGATACATTTTCTTTCTTCGGTAAGCATTTCTTTGTGTTTTATACTTTTGGAATTGTGGTTTCTGACGTTGATTATAAAATGACCTTTTTTCCTTTTTGAAATGTACTAACTCGATCTTTCCTCACGGCAGGTCAACTGGTGTGTGGTTGCAACATTACGGTCCCATTGAATACATTTTCGGAGAGAGGGACATGAGTTGCACCACAGGGCAGGGTGGAGGGTTTCGTGCACGATACATTTTCTTTCTTCGGTAAGCATTTCTTTGTGTTTTATACTTTTGGAATTTTGGTTTCTGACATTGATTACAAAATGACCTTTTTTCCTTTTTGAAATGTACTAACTCGATTTTTCCTCACAGCAGGTCAACTGATGTTTGGTTGCAACATTACGGTCCCATTGAGTACATTTTCGGAGAGAGGGACATGAGTTGCACCACAGGGCAGGGTGGAGGGTTTCGTGCACGATACATTTTCTTTCTTCGGTAAGCATTTCTTTGTGTTTTATACTTTTGGAATTTTGGTTTCTGACGTTGATTATAAAATGACCTTTTTTCCTTTTTGAAATGTACTAACTCGATTTTTCCTCACAGCAGGTCAACTGGTGTGTGGTTGCAACATTACGGTCCCATTGAATACATTTTCGGAGAGAGGGACATCAGTTGCACCACAGGGCAGGGTGGAGGGTTTCGTGCACGATACATTTTCTTTCTTCGGTAAGCATTTCTTTGTGTTTTATACTTTTGGAATTTTGGTTTCTGACGTTGATTATAAAATGACCTTTTTTCCTTTTTGAAACGTACTAACTCGATCTTTCCTCACAGCAGGTCAACTGGTGTGTGGTTGCAACATTACGGTTCCATTGAATACATTTTCGGAGAGAGGGACATGAGTTGCACCACAGGGCAGGGTGGAGGGTTTCGTGCATGATACATTTTCTTCCTTCGGTAAGCATTTCTTTGAGTTTTATACTTTTGGAATTTTGGTTTCTGACGTTGATTATAAAATGACCTTTATTCCTTTTTGAAATGTTCTAACTCGGTTTTTCCTCACAGCAGGTCAAGTGGTGTGTGGTTGCAACATTACGGTCCCATTGAATACATTTTCGGAGAGAGGGACATGAGTTGCACCACGGGGCAGGGTGATGGGTTTCGTGCACGATACATTTTCTTTCTTCGGTAAGCATTTCTTTGTGTTTTATACTTTTGGAATTTTTGTTTCTGACGTTGATTATAAAATAACCTTTTTTACTTTTTGAAATGTACTAACTCGATTTTTCCTCACAGCAGGTCAACTGGTGTGTGGTTGCAACATTACGGTCACATTGAATACATTTTCGGAGAGAGGGACATGAGTTGCACCACAGGGCAGGGTGGAGGGTTTCGTGCACGATACATTTTCTTTCTTCGGTAAGCATTTCTTTGTGTTTTATACTTTTTAAATTGTGGTTTCTGACGTTGATTATAAAATGACCTTTTTTCCTTTATGAAATGTACTAACTCGGTTTTTCCTCACAGCAGGTCAACTGGTGTGTGGTTGCAACATTACGGTCCCATTGAATATATTTTCGGAGAGAGGGACATGAGTTGCACCACAGGGCAGGGTGGAGGGTTTCGTGCACGATACATTTTCTTTCTTCGGTAAGCATTTCTTTGAGTTTTATACTTTTGGAATTTTGGTTTCTGACGTTGATTATAAAATGACCTTTTTTCCTTTTTGAAATGTACTAACTCGATTTTTCCTCACAGCAGGTCAACTGGTGTGTGGTTGCAACATTACGGTCCCATTGAATACATTTTCGGAGAGAGGGACATGAGTTGCACCACAGGGCAGGGTGGAGGGTTTCGTGCACGATACATTTTCTTTCTTCGGTAAGCATTTCTTTGTGTTTTATACTTTTGGAATTGTGGTTTCTGACGTTGATTATAAAATGACCTTTTTTCCTTTTTGAAATGTACTAACTCGATCTTTCCTCACGGCAGGTCAACTGGTGTGTGGTTGCAACATTACGGTCCCATTGAATACATTTTCGGAGAGAGGGACATGAGTTGCACCACAGGGCAGGGTGGAGGGTTTCGTGCACGATACATTTTCTTTCTTCGGTAAGCATTTCTTTGTGTTTTATACTTTTGGAATTTTGGTTTCTGACATTGATTACAAAATGACCTTTTTTCCTTTTTGAAATGTACTAACTCGATTTTTCCTCACAGCAGGTCAACTGATGTTTGGTTGCAACATTACGGTCCCATTGAGTACATTTTCGGAGAGAGGGACATGAGTTGCACCACAGGGCAGGGTGGAGGGTTTCGTGCACGATACATTTTCTTTCTTCGGTAAGCATTTCTTTGTGTTTTATACTTTTGGAATTTTGGTTTCTGACGTTGATTATAAAATGACCTTTTTTCCTTTTTGAAATGTACTAACTCGATTTTTCCTCACAGCAGGTCAACTGGTGTGTGGTTGCAACATTACGGTCCCATTGAATACATTTTCGGAGAGAGGGACATGAAATGCACCACAGGGCAGGGTGGAGGGTTTCGTGCACGATACATTTTCTTTCTTCGGTAAGCATTTCTTTGTGTTTTATACTTTTGGAATTTTGGTTTCAGACGTTGATTCTAAAATGACCTTTTTTCCTTTTTGAAATGTACTAACTCGATTTTTCCTCACAGCAGGTCAACTGGTGTGTGGTTGCAACATTACGGTCCCATTGAATACATTTTCGGAGAGAGGGACATCAGTTGCACCACAGGGCAGGGTGGAGGGTTTCGTGCACGATACATTTTCTTTCTTCGGTAAGCATTTCTTTGTGTTTTATACTTTTGGAATTTTGGTTTCTGACGTTGATTATAAAATGACCTTTTTTGCTTTTTGAAATGTACTAACTCGATTTTTCCTCACAGCAGGTCAACTGGTGTGTGGTTGCAACATTACGGTCCCATTGAATACATTTTCGGAGAGAGGGACATGAGTTGCACCACAGGGCAGGGTGGAGGGTTTCGTGCACGATACATTTTCTTTCTTCGGTAAGCACTTCTTTGTGTTTTATACTTTTGGAATTTTGGTTTCTGACGTTGATTATAAAATGACCTTTTTTCCTTTTTGAAACGTAGTAACTCGATCTTTCCTCACAGCAGGTCAACTGGTGTGTGGTTGCAACATTACGGTCCCATTGAATACATTTTCGGAGAGAGGGACATGAGTTGCACCACAGGGCAGGGTGGAGGGTTTCGTGCATGATACATTTTCTTTCTTCGGTAAGCATTTCTTTGTGTTTTATACATTTGGAATTGTGGTTTCTGACGTTGATTATAAAATGACCTTTTTTCCTTTTTGAAATGTACTAACTCGATCTTTCCTCACAGCAGGTCAACTGGTGTGTGGTTGCAACATTACGGTCCCATTGAATACATTTTCGGAGAGAGGGACATCAGTTGCACCACAGGGCAGGGTGGAGGGTTTCGTGCACGATACATTTTCTTTCTTCGGTAAGCATTTCTCTGTGTTTTATACTTTTGGAATTTTGGTTTCTGACGTTGATTATAAAATGACCTTTTTTCCTTTTTGAAATGTACTAACTCGATTTTTCCTCACAGCAGGTCAACTGGTGTGTGGTTGCAACATTGCGGTCCCATTGAATACATTTTCGGAGAGAGGGACATGAGTTGCACCACAGGGCAGGGTGGAGGGTTTCGTGCACGATACATTTTCTTTCTTCGGTAAGCATTTCTTTGAGTTTTATACTTTTGGAATTCTGGTTTCTGACGTTGATTATAAAATGACCTTTTTTCCTTTTTGAAATGTACTAACTCGATTTTTGCTCACAGCAGGTCAACTGGTGTGTGGTTGCAACATTACGGTCCCATTGAATACATTTTCGGAGAGAGGGACATGAGTTGCACCACAGGGCAGGGTGGAGGGTTTCGTGCACGATACATGTTCTTTCTTCGGTAAGCATTTCTTTGTGTTTTATACTTTTTAAATTGTGGTTTCTGACGTTGATTATAAAATGACCTTTTTTCCTTTATGAAATGTACTAACTCGATTTTTCCTCACAGCAGGTCAACTGGTGTGTGGTTGCAACATTACGGTCCCATTGGGTACATTTTCGGAGAGAGGGACATGAGTTGCACCACAGGGCAGGGTGGAGGGTTTCGTGCACGATACATTTTCTTTCTTCGGTAAGCATTTCTTTGTGTTTTATACTTTTGGAATTGTGGTTTCTGACGCTGATTATAAAATGACCTTTTTTCCTTTTTGAAATGTACTAACTCGATTTTTCCTCACAGCAGGTCAACTGGTGTGTGGTTACAACATTACGGTCCCATTGAATATATTTTCGGAGAGAGGGACATGAGTTGCACCACAGGGCAGGGTGGAGGGTTTCGTGCACGATACATTTTCTTTCTTCGGTAAGGATTTCTTTGTGATTTATACTTTTGGAATTTTGGTTTCTGACGTTGATTATAAAATGACCTTTTTTCCTTTTTGAAATGTACTAACTCGATTTTTCCTCACAGCAGGTCAACTTGTGTGTGGTTGCAACATTACGGTCCCATTGAATACATTTTCGGAGAGAGGGACATGAGTTGCACCACAGGGCAGGGTGGAGGGTTTCGTGCACGATACATTTTCTTTCTTCGGTAAGCATTTCTTTGTGTTTTATACTTTTGGAATTTTGGTTTCTGACGTTGATTATAAAATGACCTTTTTTCCTTTTTGAAATGTACTAACTCGATTTTTCCTCACAGCAGGTCAACTGGTGTGTGGTTGCAACATTACGGTCCCATTGAATACATTTTCTGAGAGAGGGACATGAGTTGCACCACAGGGCAGGTTGGAGGGTTTCGTGCACGATACATTTTCTTTCTTCGGTAAGCATTTCTTTGTGTTTTATACTTTTGGAATTTTGGTTTCTGACGTTGATTATAAAATGACCTTATTTCCTTTTTGAAATGTACTAACTCGATTTTTCCTCACAGCAGGTCAACTGGTGTGTGGTTGCAACATTACGGTCCCATTGAATACATTATCGGAGAGAGGGACATGAGTTGCACCACAGGGCAGGGTGGAGGGTTTCGTGCACGATACATTTTCTTTCTTCGGTAAGCATTTCTTTGAGTTTTATACTTTTGGAATTTTGATTTCTGACGTTGATTATAAAATGACCTTTTTTCTTTTTTGAAATGTACTAACTCGATTTTTCCTCACAGCAGGTCAACTGGTGTGTGGTTGCAACATTACGGTCCCATTGAATACATTTTCGGAGAGAGGGACATGAGTTGCACCACAGGGCAGGGTGGAGGGTTTCGTGAACGATACATTTTCTTTCTTCGGTAAGCATTTCTTTGTGTTTTATACTTTTGGAATTTTGGTTTCTGACGTTGATTATAAATTGACCTTTTTTCCTTTTTGAAATGTACTAACTCGATTTTTCCTCACAGCAGGTCAACTTGTGTGGTTGCAACATTACAGTCCCATTGAATACAGTTTCGAAGAGAGGGACATGAGTTGCACCACAGGGCAGGGTGGAGGGCTTCGCGCACGATACATTTTCTTTCTTCGGTAAGCATTTCTTTGTGTTTTATACTTTTGGAATTTTGGTTTCTGACGTTGATTATAAAATGACCTTTTTTCCTTTTTGAAATGTACTAACTCGATTTTTCCTCATAGCAGGTCAACTGGTGTGTGGTTGCAACATTACGGTCCCATTGAATACATTTTCGGAGAGAGGGACATTAGTTGCACCACAGGGCAGGGTGTAGGGTTTCGTGCACGATACATTTTCTTTCTTCGGTAGGCACTTCTTTGTGTTTTATACTTTTGGAATTTTGGTTTCTGACGTTGATTATAAAATGACCTTTTTTCCTTTTTGAAATGTACTAACTCGATTTTTCCTCACAGCAGGTCAACTGGTGTGTGGTTGCAACATTACGGTCCCATTGAATACATTTTCGGAGAGAGGGACATGAGTTGCACCACAGGGTAGGGTGGAGGGTTTCGTGCACGATACATTTTCTTTCTTCGGTAAGCATTTCTTTGTGTTTTATACTTTTGGAATTTTGGTTTCTGACGTTGATTATAAAATGTCCTTTTTTCCTTTTTGAAATGTACTAACTCGATTTTTCCTCACAGCAGGTCAACTGGTGTGTGGTTGCAACATTACGGTCCCATTGAATACATTTTCGGAGAGAGGGACATGAGTTGCACCACAGGGCAGGGTGGAGGGTTTCGTGCACGATACATTTTCTTTCTTCGGTAAGCATTTCTTTGTGTTTTATACTTTTCGAATTTTGGTTTCTGACGTTGATTATAAAATGGCCTTTTTTCCTTTTTGAAATGTACTAACTCGATTTTTCCTCACAGCAGGTCAACTGGTGTGTGGTTGCAACATTACGGTCCCATTGAATACATTTTCGGAGAGAGGGACATGAGTTGCACCACAGGGCAGGGTGTAGGGTTTCGTGCACGATACATTTTCTTTCTTCGGTAAGCACTTCTTTGTGTTTTATACTTTTGGAATTTTGGTTTCTGACGTTGATTATAAAATGACCTTTTTTCCTTTTTGAAATGTACTAACTCGATTTTTCCTCACAGCAGGTCAACTGGTGTGTGGTTGCAACATTACGGTCCCATTGAATACATTTTCGGAGAGAGGGACATGAGTTGCACCACAGGGTAGGGTGGAGGGTTTCGTGCACGATACATTTTCTTTCTTCGGTAAGCATTTCTTTGTGTTTTATACTTTTGGAATTTTGGTTTCTGACGTTGATTATAAAATGTCCTTTTTTCCTTTTTGAAATGTACTAACTCGATTTTTCCTCACAGCAGGTCAACTGGTGTGTGGTTGCAACATTACGGTCCCATTGAATACATTTTCGGAGAGAGGGACATGAGTTGCACCACAGGGCAGGGTGGAGGGTTTCGTGCACGATACATTTTCTTTCTTCGGTAAGCATTTCTTTGTGTTTTATACTTTTGGAAATTCGGTTTTTGACGTTGATTACAAAATGACACTTTTCATGTTTGAAATGTACTAACTCGATTTTTCCTCACAGCAGGTCAACTGGTGTGTGGTTGCAACATTACGGTCCCATTGAGTACATTTTCGGAGAGACGGACATCAGTTGCACCACAGGGCAGGGTGGAGGGTGCCGTGCACGATACATTTTCTTTCTTCTGTAAGCATTTCTTTGTGTTTTATACTTTTCGAATTTAGCTTTTTGACGTTGATTATAAAATGACCTTTTTTCTTTTTGAAATGTACTAACTCGATTTTTCCTCACAGCAGGTCAACTGGTGTGTGGTTGCAACATTACGGTCCCATTGAGTACATTTTCGGAGAGAGGGACATCAGTTGCACCACAGGGCAGGGTGGAGGGTTTCGTGCACGATACATTTTCTTTCTTCGGTAAGCATTTCTTTGTGTTTTATACTTTTGGAATTTTGGTTTCTGACGTTGATTATAAAATGACATTTTTCCAGTTTGAAATGTACTAACACGATTTTTCCTCACAGCAGGTCAACTGGTGTGTGGTTGCAACATTACGGTCCCATTGAGTACATTTTCGGAGAGAGGGACATCAGTTGCACCACAGGGCAGGGTGGAGGGTGCCATGCACGATACATTTTCTTTGTTCGGTAAGCATTTCTTTGTGTTTTATACTTTTGGTATTTTGGTTTCTGACGTTGATTATAAAATGACCTTATTTCCTTTTTGAAATGTACTAACTCGATTTTTCCTCACAGCAGGTCAACTGGTGTGTGGTTGCAACATTACAGTCCCATTGAATACATTTTCGGAGAGAGGGACATCAGTTGCACCACAGGGCAGCGTGGAGGGTGCCGTGCACGATACATTTTCTTTCTTCGGTAAGCATTTCTTTGTGTTTTATACTTTTGGAATTTTGGTTTCTGACATTGATTATAAAATGACCTTTTTCCTGTTTGAAATGTACTAACTCGATTTTTCATCACAGCAGGTCAACTAGTGTGTGGTTGCAACATTACGGTCCCATTGAGTACATTTTCGGGGAGAGGGACATGAGTTGCGCCACAGGGCAGGGTGGAGGGTGCCGTGCACGATACATTTTCTTTCTTCGGTAAGCATTTCTTTGTGTTTTATACTTTTGGAATTTTGGTTTCTAACGTTGATTATAAAATGACCTTTTTCCTGTTTGAAATGCACTAACTCGATTTTTCCTCACAGCAGGTCAACTGGTGTGTGGGTGCAACATTACGGTCCCATTGAATACATTTTCGGAGAGAGGGACATGAGTTGCACCACAGGGCAGGGTGGAGGGTGCCATGCATGATACATTTTCTTTCTTCGGTAAGCATTTCTTTGTGTTTTATACTTTTGGAATTTTGGTTTCTGACGTTGATTATAAAATGACCTTTTTTCCTTTTTGAAATGTACTAACTCGATTTTTCCTCACAGCAGGTCAACTGGTGTGTGGTTGCAACATTACGGTCCCATTGAATACACTTTCGGAGAGATGGACATGTGTTGCACCACAGGGCAGGGTGGAGGGTTTCGTGCACGATACATTTTCTTTCTTCGGTGAGCATTTCTTTGTGTTTTATACTTTTGGAATTTTGGTTTCTGACGTTGATTATAAAATGACCTTTTTTCCTTTTTGAAATGTACTAACTCGATTTTTCCTCACAGCAGGTCAACTGGTGTGTGGTTGCAACATTACGGTCCCATTGAATACATTTTCGGAGAGAGGGACATCAGTTGCACCACAGGGCAGGGTGGAGGGTGCCGTGCACGATACAGTTTCTTTGTTCGGTAAGCATTTCTTTGTGTTTTATACTTTTGGAATTTTGCTTTTTGACGTTGATTATAAAATGACCTTTTTTCCTTTTTGAAATGTACTAACTCGATTTTTCCTCACAGCAGGTCAACTGGTGTGTGGTTGCAACTTTACGGTCCCATTGAATACATTTTCGGAGAGAGGGTCATCAGTTGTACCTCAGGGGAGGTTGGAGGGTTTAGTGCACGATACATTTTCTTTCTTCGGTAAGCATTTCTTTGTGTTTTATACTTTTGGAATTTTGGTTTCTGACGTTGATTATAAAATGACCTTTTTTCCTTTTTGAAATGTACTAACTCGATTTTTCCTCACAGCAGGTCAACTGGTGTGTGGTTGCAACATTACGGTCCCATTGAATACATTTTCGGAGAGAGGGACATGAGTTGCACCACACAGCAGGGTGGAGAGTTTCGTGCACGATGCATTTTCTTTCTTCGGAAAGCATTTCTTTGTGTTTTATACTTTTGGAATTTTCGTTTCTGACGTTGTTTATAAAATGACCTTTTTCCCTTTTTGAAATGTACTAACTCGATTTTTCCTCACAGCAGGTCAAGTGGTGTGTGGTTGCAACATTACGGTCCCATTGAATACATTTTCGGAGAGAGGGACATGAGTTGCACCACAGGGCAGGGTGGAGGGTTTCGTGCACGATACATTTTCTTTCTTCGGTAATCATTTCCTTGTGTTTTACACTTTTGGAATTTTGGTTTCTGACGTTGATTATAAAATGATCTTTTTTCCTTTTTGAAATGTACTAACTCGATTTTTCCTCACAGCAGGTCAACTGGTGTGTGGTTGCAACATTACAGTCCCATTGAATACATTTTCGGAGAGAGGGACATGAGTTGCACCACAGGGCAGGGTGGAGGGTTTCGTGCACGATACATTTTCTTTCTTCGGTAAGCATTTCTTTGTGTTTTATACTTTTGGAATTTAGGTTTCTGACGTTGATTATAAAATGACCTTTTTTCCTTTTTGAAATGTACTAACTCGATTTTTCCTCACAGCAGGTCAACTGGTGTGTGGTTGCAACATTACGGTCCTATTGAATACATTTTCGGAGAGAGGGACATCAGTTGCACCACAGGGCAGGGTGGAGGGTGCCGTGCACGATACATTTTCTTTCTTCGGTAAGCATTTCTTTGTGTTTTATACTTTTGGAATTTTGGTTTCTGACGTTGATTATAAAATGACCTTTTTTCCTTTTTGAAATGTACTAACTCGATTTTTCCTCACAGCAGGTCAACTGGTGTGTGGTTGCAACATTACGGTCCCATCGAATACATTTTCGGAGAGAGGGACATCAGTTGCACCACAGGGCAGGGTGGAGGGTGCCGTGCACGATACATTTTCTTTCTTCTGTAAGCATTTCTTTGTGTTTTATACTTTTGGAATTTCGGTATTTGACGTTGATTACAAAATGACACTTTTCATGTTTGAAATGTACTAACTCGATTTTTCCTCACAGCAGGTCAACTGGTGTGTGGTTGCAACATTACGGTCCCATTGAGTACATTTTCGAAGAGAGGGACATCAGTTGCACCACAGGGCAGGGTGGAGGGTGCCGTGCACGATTCATTTTCTTTGTTCGGTAAGCATTTCTTTGTGTTTTATACTTTTGGAATTTTGCTTTTTGACGTTGATTATAAAATGACCTTTTTTCCTTTCTGAAATGTACTAACTCGATTTTTCCTCACAGCATGTCAACTGGTGTGTGGTTGCAACTTTACGGTCCCATTGAATACATTTTCGGAGAGAGGGACATCAGTTGTACCACAGGGGAGGTTGGAGGGTTTAGTGCACGATACATTTTCTTTCTTCGGTAAGCATTTCTTTGTGTTTTATACTTTTGGAATTTTGGTTTCTGACGTTGATTATAAAATGACCTTTTTTCCTTTTTGAAATGTACTAACTCGATTTTTCCTCACAGCAGGTCAACTGGTGTGTGGTTGCAACATTACGGTCCCATTGAATACATTTTCGGAGAGAGGGACATCAGTTGCACCACAGGGCAGGGTGGAGGGTTTCGTGCACGATGCATTTTCTTTCTTCGGTAATCATTTCTTTGTGTTTTATACTTTTGGAATTTTGGTTTCTGACGTTGATTATAAAATGACCTTTTTTCCTTTTTGAAATGTACTAACTCGATTTTTCCTCACAGCAGGTCAACTGGTGTGTGGTTGCAACATTACGGTCCCATTGAGTACATTTTCGGAGAGAGGGACATCAGTTGCACCACAGGGCAGGGTGGAGGGTGCCATGCACGATACATTTTCTTTGTTCGGTAAGCATTTCTTTGTGTTTTATACTTTTGGTATTTTGGTTTCTGACGTTGATTATAAAATGACCTTATTTCCTTTTTGAAATGTACTAACTCGATTTTTCCTCACAGCAGGTCAACTGGTGTGTGGTTGCAACATTACAGTCCCATTGAATACATTTTCGGAGAGAGGGACATCAGTTGCACCACAGGGCAGCGTGGAGGGTGCCGTTCACGATACATTTTCTTTCTTCGGTAAGCATTTCTTTGTGTTTTATACTTTTGGAATTTTGGTTTCTGACATTGATTATAAAATGACCTTTTTCCTGTTTGAAATGTACTAACTCGATTTTTCATCACAGCAGGTCAACTAGTGTGTCGTTGCAACATTACGGTCCCATTGAGTACATTTTCGGGGAGAGGGACATGAGTTGCGCCACAGGGCAGGGTGGAGGGTGCCGTGCACGATACATTTTCTTTCTTCGGTAAGCATTTCTTTGTGTTTTATACTTTTGGAATTTTGGTTTCTAACGTTGATTATAAAATGACCTTTTTCCTGTTTGAAATGTACTAACTCGATTTTTCCTCACAGCAGGTCAACTGGTGTGTGGGTGCAACATTACGGTCCCATTGAGTACATTTTCGGAGAGAGGGACATGAGTTGCACCACAGGGCAGGGTGGAGGGTGCCATGCATGATACATTTTCTTTCTTCGGTAAGCATTTCTTTGTGTTTTATACTTTTGGAATTTTGGTTTCTGACGTTGATTATAAAATGACCTTTTTTCCTTTTTGAAATGTACTAACTCGATTTTTCCTCACAGCAGGTCAACTGGTGTGTGGTTGCAACATTACGGTCCCATTGAATACACTTTCGGAGAGATGGACATGAGTTGCACCACAGGGCAGGGTGGAGGGTTTTGTGCACGATACATTTTCTTTCTTCGGTGAACATTTCTTTGTGTTTTATACTTTTGGAATTTTGGTTTCTGACGTTGATTATAAAATGACCTTTTTTCCTTTTTGAAATGTACTAACTCGATTTTTCCTCACAGCAGGTCAATTGGTGTGTGGTTGCAACATTACGGTCCCATTGAATACATTTTCGGAGAGAGGGACATCAGTTGCACCACAGGGCAGGGTGGAGGGTGCCGTGCACGATACATTTTCTTTGTTCGGTAAGCATTTCTTTGTGTTTTATACTTTTGGAATTTTGCTTTTTGACGTTGATTATAAAATGACCTTTTTTCCTTTTTGAAATGTACTAACTCGATTTTTCCTCACAGCAGGTCAACTGGTGTGTGGTTGCAACTTTACGGTCCCATTGAATACATTTTCGGAGAGAGGGACATCAGTTGTACCACAGGGGAGGTTGGAGGGTTTAGTGCACGATACATTTTCTTTCTTCCGTAATCATTTCCTTGTGTTTTACACTTTTGGAATTTTGGTTTCTGTCGTTGATTATAAAATGATCTTTTTTCCTTTTTGAAATGTACTAACTCGATTTTTCCTCACAGCAGGTCAACTGGTGTGTGGTTGCAACATTACAGTCCCATTGAATACATTTTCGGAGAGAGGGACATGAGTTGCACCACAGGGCAGGGTGGAGGGTTTCGTGCACGATACATTTTCTTTCTTCGGTAAGCATTTCTTTGTGTTTTATACTTTTGGAATTTAGGTTTCTGACGTTGATTATAAAATGACCTTTTTTCCTTTTTGAAATGTACTAACTCGATTTTTCCTCACAGCAGGTCAACTGGTGTGTGGTTGCAACATTACGGTCCTATTGAATACATTTTCGGAGAGAGGGACATCAGTTGCACCACAGGGCAGGGTGGAGGGTGCCGTGCACGATACATTTTCTTTCTTCGGTAAGCATTTCTTTGTGTCTTATACTTTTGGAATTTTGGTTTCTGACGTTGATTATAAAATGACCTTTTTTCCTTTTTGAAATGTACTAACTCGATTTTTCCTCACAGCAGGTCAACTGGTGTGTGGTTGCAACATTACGGTCCCATTGAATACATTTTCGGAGAGAGGGACATCAGTTGCACCACAGGGCAGGGTGGAGGGTGCCGTGCACGGTACATTTTCTTTCTTCTGTAACCATTTCTTTGTGTTTTATACTTTTGGAATTTCGGTTTTTGACGTTGATTACAAAATGACACTTTTCATGTTTGAAATGTACTAACTCGATTTTTCCTCACAGCAGGTCAACTGGTGTGTGGTTGCAACATTACGGTCCCATTGAGTACATTTTCGAAGAGAGGGACATCAGTTGCACCACAGGGCAGGGTGGAGGGTGCCGTGCACGATACATTTTCTTTGTTCGGTAAGCATTTCTTTGTGTTTTATACTTTTGGAATTTTGCTTTTTGACGTTGATTATAAAATGACCTTTTTTCCTTTTTGAAATGTACTAACTCGATTTTTCCTCACAGCATGTCAACTGGTGTGTGGTTGCAACTTTACGGTCCCATTGAATACATTTTCGGAGAGAGGGACATCAGTTGTACCACAGGGGAGGTTGGAGGGTTTAGTGCACGATACATTTTCTTTCTTCGGTAAGCATTTCTTTGTGTTTTATACTTTTGGAATTTTGGTTTCTGACGTTGATTATAAAATGACCTTATTTCCTTTTTGAAATGTACTAACTCGATTTTTCCTCACAGCAGGTCAACTGGTGTGTGGTTGCAACATTACGGTCCCATTGAATACATTTTCGGAGAGAGGGACATCAGTTGCACCACAGGGCAGGGTGGAGGGTTTCGTGCACGATGCATTTTCTTTCTTCGGTAATCATTTCTTTGTGTTTTATACTTTTGGAGTTTTGGTTTCTGACGTTGTTTATAAAATGACCTTTTTTCCTTTTTGAAATGTACTAACTCGATTTTTCATCACAGCAGGTCAACTGGTGTGTGGTTGCAACATTACGGTCCCATTGAATACATTTTCGGAGAGAGGGACATGAGTTGCACCACAGGGCAGGGTGGAGGGTTTCGTGCACGATACATTTTCTTTCTTCGGTAAGCATTTCCTTGTGTTTTACACTTTTGGAATTTTGGTTTCTGACGTTGATTATAAAATGATCTTTTTTCCTTTTTGAAATGTACTAACTCGATTTTTCCTCACAGCAGGTCAACTGGTGTGTGGTTGCAACATTACAGTCCCATTGAATACATTTTCGGAGAGAGGGACATGAGTTGCACCACAGGGCAGGGTGGAGGGTTTCGTGCACGATACATTTTCTTTCTTCGGTAAGCATTTCTTTGTGTTTTATACTTTTGGAATTTTGGTTTCTGACGTTGATTATAAAATGACCTTTTTTCCTTTTTGAAATGTACTAACTCGATTTTTCCTCACAGCAGGTCAACTGGTGTGTGGTTGCAACATTACGGTCCTATTGAATACATTTTCGGAGAGAGGGACATGAGTTGCACCACAGGGCAGGGTGGAGGGTGCCGTGCACGATACATTTTCTTTCTTCGGTAAGCATTCCTTTGTGTTTTATACTTTTGGAATTTTGGTTTCTGACGTTGATTATAAAATGACCTTTTTTCCTTTTTGAAATGTACTAACTCGATTTTTCCTCACAGCAGGTCAACTGGTGTGTGGTTGCAACATTACGGTCCCATTGAATACATTTTCGGAGAGAGGGACATCAGTTGCACCACAGGGCAGGGTGGAGGGTGCCGTGCACGATACATTTTCTTTCTTCTGTAAGCATTTCTTTGTGTTTTATACTTTTGGAATTTCGGTTTTTGACGTTGATTACAAAATGACACTTTTCATGTTTGAAATGTACTAACTCGATTTTTCCTCACAGCAGGTCAACTGGTGTGTGGTTGCAACATTACGGTCCCATTGAGTACATTTTCGAAGAGAGGGACATCAGTTGCACCACAGGGCAGGGTGGAGGGTGCCGTGCACGATACATTTTCTTTCTTCGGTAAGCATTTCTTTGTGTTTTATACTTTTGGAATTTTGGTTTATGACGTTGATTATAAAATGACCATTTTCCAGTTTGAAATGTACTAACACGATTTTTCCTCACAGCAGGTCAACTGGTGTGTGGCTGCAACATTACGGTCCCATTGAGTACATTTTCGGAGAGAGGGACATCAGTTGCACCACAGGGCAAGGTGGAGGGTGCCATGCACGATACATTTTCTTTCTTCGGTAAGCATTTCTTTGTGTTTTATACTTTTGGAATTTTGGTTTCTGACGTTGATTATAAAATGACCTTTTTTCCTTTTTGAAATGTACTAACTCGATTTTTCCTAACAGCAGGTCAACTGGTGTGTGGTTGCAACATTACAGTCCCATTGAATACATTTTCGGAGAGAGGGACATCAGTTGCACCACAGGGCAGTGTGGAGGGTGCCGTGCACGATACATTTTCTTTCTTCGGTAAGCATTTCTTTGTGTTTTATACTTTTGGAATTTTGGTTTCTGACATTGATTCTAAAATGACCTTTTTCGTGTTTGAAATGTACTAACTCGATTTTTCCTCACAGCAGGTCAACTAGTGTGTGGTTGCAACATTACGGTCCCATTGAGTACATTTTCGGAGAGAGGGACATGAGTTGCACCACAGGGCAGGGTGGAGGGTTTCGTGCATGATACATTTTCTTTCTTCGGTAAGCATTTCTTTGTGTTTTACACTTTTGGAATTTTGGTTTCTGACTTTGATTATAAAATGACCTTTTTTCCTTTTTGAAATGTACTAACTCGATTTTTCCTCACAGCAGGTCAACTGGTGTGTGGTTGCAACATTACGGTCCCATTGAATACATTTTCGGAGAGAGGGACATGAGTTGCACCACAGGGCAGGGTGGAGGGTTTCGTGCACGATACATTTTTTTTCTTCGGTAAGCATTTCTTTGTGTTTTATACTTTTGGAATTTTGGTTTCTGACGTTGATTATAAAATGACCTTTTTTCCTTTTTGAAATGTACTAACTCGATTTTTCCTCACAGCAGGTCAACTGGTGTGTGGTTGCAACATTACGGTCCCATTGAATACATTTTCGGAGAGAGGGACATCAGTTGCAAAACAGGGCAGGGTGGAGGGTGCCGTGCACGATACATTTTCTTTCTTCGGTAAGCATTTCTTTGTGTTTTATACTTTTGGAATTTTGGTTTCTGACGTTGATTATAAAATGACCTTTTTTCCTTTTTGAAATGTACTAACTCGATTTTTCCTCACAGCAGGTCAACTGGTGTGTGGTTGCAACATTACGGTCCCATTGAATACATTTTCGGAGAGAGGGACATCAGTTGCACCACAGGGCAGGGTGGAGGGTGCCGTGCACAATACATTTTCTTTCTTCGGTAAGCATTTCTTTGTGTTTTATACTTTTGGAATTTCCGTTTTTGGCGTTGATTACAAAATGACACTTTTCATGTTTGAAATGTACTAACTCGATTTTTCCTCACAGCAGGTCAACTGGTGTGTGGTTGCAACATTACGGTCCCATTGAGTACATTTTCGGAGAGAGGGACATCAGTTGCACCACAGGGCAGGGTGGAGGGTGCCGTGCACGATACATTTTCTTTCTTCGGTAAGCATTTCTTTGTGTTTTATACTTTTGGAATTTAGCTTTTTGACGTTGATTATAAAATGACCTTTTTTTCTTTTTGAAATGTACTAACTCGATTTTTCCTCACAGCAGGTCAACTGGTGTGTGGTTGCAACATGACGGTCCCATTGAGTACATTTTCGGAGATAGGGACATGAGTTGCACCACAGGGCAGGGTGGAGGGTTTCGTGCACGATACATTTTCTTTCTTCGGTAAGCATTTCTTTGTGTTTTATACTTTTGGAATTTTGGTTTCTGACGTTGATTATAAAATGACCTTTTTTCCTTTTTGAAGTGTACTAATTCGATTTTTCCTCACAGCAGGTCAACTGGTGTGTGGTTGCAACATTACGGTCCCATTGAATACATTTTCGGAGAGAGGGACATCAGTTGCACCACAGGGCAGGGTGGAGGGTGCCGTGCACGATACATTTTCTTTCTTCGGTAAGCATTTCTTTGTGTTTTATACTTTTGGAATTTTGGTTTCTGACGTTGATTATGAAATGACCTTTTTCCTTTTTTGAAATGTACTAACTCGGTTTTTCCTCACAGCAGGTCAACTGGTGTGTGGTTGCAACATTACAGTCCCATTGAGTACATTTTTGGAGAGAGGGACATGAGTTGCACCACAGGGCAGGGTGGAGGGTGCCGTGCACGATACATTTTCTTTCTTCGGTAAGCATTTCTTTGTGTTTTATACTTTTGGAATTTTGCTTTTTGACGTTGATTATAAAATGACCTTTTTTCCTTTTTGAAATGTACTAACTCAATTTTTCCTCACAGCAGGTCAGCTGGTGTGTGGTTGCAACATTACGGTCCCATTGAATACATTTTCGGAGAGAGGGACATGAGTTGCACCACAGGGCAGGGTGGAGGGTTTCGTGCACGATACATTTTCTTTCTTCGGTAAGCATTTCTTTGTGTTTTATACTTTTGGAATTTTGGTTTCTGACGTTGATTATAAAATGACCTTTTTTCCTTTTTGAAATGTACTAACTCGATTATTCCTCACAGCAGATCAACTGGTGTGTGGTTGCAACATTACGGTCCCATTGAATACATTTTCGGAGAGAAGGACATCAGTTGCACCACAGGGCAGGGTGGAGGGTGCCGTGCACGATACATTTTCTTTCTTCGGTAAGCATTTCTTTGTGTTTTATACTTTTGGAATTTTGGTTTCTGACGTTGATTATAAAATGACCTTTTTTCTTTTTTGAAATGTACTAACTCGATTTTTCCTCACAGCTGGTCAACTGGTGTGTGGTTGCAACATTACAGTCCCATTGAGTACATTTTTGGAGAGAGGGACATGAGTTGCACCACAGGGCAGGGTGGAGGGTGCCGTGCACGATACATTTTCGTTCTTCGGTAAGCATTTCTTTGTGTTTTATACTTTTGGAATTTTGCTTTTTGACGTTGATTATAAAATGACCTTTTTTCCTTTTTGAAATGTACTAACTCAATTTTTCCTCACAGCAGGTCAGCTGGTGTGTGGTTGCAACATTACGGTCCCATTGAATACATTTTCGGAGAGAGGGATATGAGTTGCACCACAGGGCAGGGTGGAGGGTTTCGTGCACGATACATTTTCTTTCTTCGGTAAGCATTTCTTTGTGTTTTATACTTTTGGAATTTTGTTTTCTGACGTTGATTATAAAATGACCTTTTTCCTGTTTGAAATGTACTAACTCGATTTTTCCTCACAGCAGGTCAACTGGTGTGTGGTTGCAACATTACGGTCCCATTGAGTGCATTTTCGGAGAGAGGGACATGAGTTGCACCACAGGGCAGGGTGGAGGGTGCCGTGCACGATACATTTTCTTTCTTCGGTAAGCATTTCTTTGTGTTTTATACTTTTGGAATTTTTGTTTCTGACGTTGATTATAAAATGACCTTTTTTCCTTTTTGAAATGTACTAACTCGATTTTTCCTCACAGCAGGTCAACTGGTGTGTGGTTGCAACATTACGGTCCCATTGAATACACTTTCGGACAGAGCGACATGAGTTGCACCACAGGGCAGGGTGGAGGGTTTCGTGCACGATACATTTTCTTTCTTCGGTAAGTATTTCTTTGTGTTTTATACTTTTGGAATTTTGGTTTCTGACGTTGATTATAAAATGACCTTTTTCCTGTTTGAAATGTACTAACTCGATTTTTCGTCACAGCAAGTCAACTGGTGTGTGGTTGGAACATTACGGTCCCATTGAGTACATTTTCGGAGAGAGGGACATCAGTTGCACCACAGGGCAGGGTGGAGGGTGCCGTGCACGATACATTTTCTTTCTTCGGTAAGCATTTCTTTGTGTTTTATACTTTTGGAATTTTGGTTTCTGACATTGATTATAAAATGGACTTTTTCCTGTTTGGAATGAACTAACTCGATTTTTCCTCACAGCAGGTCAACTAGCGTGTGTTGCAACATTACGGTCCCATTGAGTACATTTTCGGAGAGAGGGACATCAGTTGCACCACAGGGCAGGGTGGAGGGTGCCGTGCACGATACATTTTCTTTCTTCGGTAAGCTTTTCTTTGTGTTTTATACTTTTGGAATTTTGGTTTCTGACGTTGATTATAAAATGACCTCTTTCATGTTTGAAATGTACTAACTCGATTTTTCCTCACAGCAGGTCAACTGGTGTGTGGTTGCAACATTACAGTCCCATTGAATACATTTTCGGAGAGAGGGACATCAGTTGCACCACAGGGCACGGTGGAGGGTTTCGTGCACGATACATTTTCTTTCTTCGGTAAGCATTTCTTTGTGTTTTATAATTTTGGAATTTTGGTTTTTGACGTTGATTACAAAATGACCTTTTTCATGTTTGAAATGTACTAACTCGATTTTTCCTCACAGCAGGTCAACTGGTGTGTGGTTGCAACATTACGGTCCCATTGAGTACATTTTCGGAGAGAGGGACATCAGTTGCACCACAGGGCAGTGTGGAGGGTGCCGTGCACGATACATTTTCTTTCTTCGGTAAGCATTTCTTTGTGTTTTATACTTTTGGAATTTTGCTTTTTGACGTTGATTATAAAATGACCTTCTTTCCTTTTTGAAATGTACTAACTCGATTTTTCCTCACAGCAGGTCAACTGGTGTGTGGTTGCAACATTACGGTCCCATTGAATACATTTTCGGAGAGAGGGATATGAGTTGCACCACAGGGCAGGGTGGAGGGTGCCGTGCACGATACATTTTCTTTCTTCGGTAAGCATTTCTTTGTGTTTTATACTTTTGGAATTTTGGTTTCTGACATTGATTATAAAATGACCTTTTTCCTGTTTGAAATGTACTAACTCGATTTTTCCTCACAGCAGGTCAACTAATGTGTGGTTGCAACATTACGGTCCCATTGAATACTTTTCGGTGAGAGCTACATCAGTTGCACCACAGGGCAGGGTGGACGGTGCCGTGCACGATACATTTTCTTTCTTCGGTAAGCATTTCTTTGTGTTTTATACTTTTGGAATTTTGTTTTCTGACGTTGATTATAAAACGACCTTTTTCCTGTTTGAAATGTACTAACTCGATTTTTCCTCACAGCAGGTCAACTGGTGTGTGGTTGCAACATTACGGTCCCATTGAGTACATTTTCGGAGAGAGGGACATGAGTTGCACCACAGGGCAGGGTGGAGGGTGCCGTGCACGATACATTTTCTTTCTTCGGTAAGCATTTCTTTGTGTTTTATACTTTTGGAATTTTGGTTTCTGACGTTGATTATAAAATGACCTTTTTTCCTTTTTGAAATGTACTAACTCGATTTTTCCTCACAGCAGGTCAACTGGTGTGTGGTTGCAACATTACGGTCCCATTGAATACACTTTCGGAGAGAGGGACATGAGTTGCACCACAGGGCAGGGTGGAGGGTTTCGTGCACGATACATTTTCTTTCTTCGGTAAGCATTTCTTTGTGTTTTATACTTTTGGAATTTTGGTTTCTGACGTTGATTATAAAATGACCTTTTTTCCTTTTTGAAATGTACTAACTCGATTTTTCCTCACAGCAGGTCAACTGGTGTGTGGTTGCAACATTACGGTCCCATTGAATACATTTTCGGAGAGAGGGACATCAGTTGCACCACAGGGCAGGGTGGAGGGTGCCGTGCACGATACATTTTCTTTGTTCGGTAAGCATTTCTTTGTGTTTTATACTTTTGGAATTTTGCTTTTTGACGTTGATTATAAAATGACCTTTTTTCCTTTTTGAAAAGTACTAACTCGATTATTCCTCACAGCAGGTCAACTGGTGTGTGGTTGCAACATTACGGTCCCATTGAATACATTTTCAGAGAGAGGGACATGAGTTGCACCACAGGGCAGGGTGGAGGGTGCCGTGCACGATACATATTCTTTCTTCGGTAAGCATTTCTTTGTGTTTAATACTTTTGGAATTTTGCTTTTTGACGTTGATTATAAAATGACCTTTTTTCCTTTTTGAAATGTACTAACTCTATTTTTCCTCACAGCAGGTCAACTGGTGTGTGGTTGCAACATTACGGTCCCATTGAGTACATTTTCGGAGAGAGGGACATGAGTTGCACCACAGGGCAGGGTGGAGGGTGCCGTGCACGATACATTTTCTTTCTTCGGTAAGCATTTCTTTGTGTTTTATACTTTTGGAATTTTGGTTTCTGACGTTGATTACAAAATGACCTTTTTTCCTTTTTGAAATGTACTAACTCGATTTTTCCTCACAGCAGGTCAACTGGTGTGTGGTTGCAACATTACGGTCCTATTGAATACATTTTCGGAGAGATTGACATCAGTTGCACCACAGGGCAGGGTGGAGGGTGCCGTGCACGATACATTTTCTTTCTTCGGTAAGCATTTCTTTGTGTTTTATACTTTTGGAATTTTGGTTTCTGACGTTGATTATAAAATGACCTTTTTTCCTTTTTGAAATGTACTAACTCTATTTTTCCTCACAGCAGGTCAACTGGTGTGTGGTTGCAACATTACGGTCCCATTGAGTACATTTTCGGAGAGAGGGACATGAGTTGCACCACAGGGCAGGGTGGAGGGTGCCGTGCACGATACATTTTCTTCCTTCGGTAAGCATTTCTTTGTGTTTTATACTTTTGGAATTTAGCTTTTTGACGTTGATTATAAAATGACCTTTTCTCCTTTTTGAAATGTACTAACTCAATTTTTCCTCACAGCAGGTCAACTGGTGTGTGGTTGCAACATTACGGTCCCATTGAATACATTTTCGGAGAGAGGGACATCAGTTGCACCACAGGGCAGGGTGGAGAGTGCCGTGCACGATACATTTTCTTTCTTCGGTAAGCATTTCTTTGTGTTTTATACTTTTGGAATTCTGGTTTCTGACGTTGATTATAAAATGACCTTCTTTCCTTTTTGAAATGTACTAACTCGATTTTTCCTCACAGCAGGTCAACTGGTGTGTGGTTGCAACATTACGGTCCCATTGAATACATTTACGGAGAGAGGGACATGAGTTGCACCACAGGGCAGGGTGGAGGGTGCCGTGCACGATACATTTTCTTTCTTCGGTAAGCATTTCTTTGTGTTTTATACTTTTGGAATTTTGGTTTCTGACGTTGATTATAAAATGACTTTTTTTCCTTTTTGAAATGTACTAACTCGATTTTTCCTCACAGCAGGTCAACTGGTGTGTGGTTGCAACATTACGGTCCCATTGAATACATTTTTGGAGAGAGGGACCTGAGTTGCACCACAGGGCAGGGTGGAGGGTTTCGTGCACGATACATTTTCATTCTTCGGTAAGCATTTCTTTGTGTTTTATACTTTTGGAATTTTGGTTTCTGACGTTGATTATAAAATGACCTTTTTTCCTTTTTGAAATGTACTAACTCGATTTTTCCTCACAGCAGGTCAACTGGTGTGTGGTTGCAACATTACGGTCCCATTGAATACATTTTCGGAGAGAGGGACATCAGTTGCACCACAGGGCAGGGTGGAGGGTGCCGTGCACGATACATTTTCTTTGTTCGGTAAGCATTTCTTTGTGTTTTATACTTTTGGAATTTTGCTTTTTGACGTTGATTATAAAATGACCTTTTTTTCCTTTTTGAAAAGTACTAACTCGATTATTCCTCACAGCAGGTCAACTGGTGTGTGGTTGCAACATTACGGTCCCATTGAATACATTTTCAGAGAGAGGGACATGAGTTGCACCACAGGGCAGGGTGGAGGGTGCCGTGCACGATACATATTCTTTCTTCGGTAAGCATTTCTTTGTGTTTAATACTTTTGGAATTTTGCTTTTTGACGTTGATTATAAAATGACCTTTTTTCCTTTTTGAAATGTACTAACTCTATTTTTCCTCACAGCAGGTCAACTGGTGTGTGGTTGCAACATTACGGTCCCATTGAGTACATTTTCGGAGAGAGGGACATGAGTTGCACCACAGGGCAGGGTGGAGGGTGCCGTGCACGATACATTTTCTTTCTTCGGTAAGCATTTCTTTGTGTTTTATACTTTTGGAATTTTGGTTTCTGACGTTGATTACAAAATGACCTTTTTTCCTTTTTGAAATGTACTAACTCGATTTTTCCTCACAGCAGGTCAACTGGTGTGTGGTTGCAACATTACGGTCCTATTGAATACATTTTCGGAGAGATTGACATCAGTTGCACCACAGGGCAGGGTGGAGGGTGCCGTGCACGATACATTTTCTTTCTTCGGTAAGCATTTCTTTGTGTTTTATACTTTTGGAATTTTGGTTTCTGACGTTGATTATAAAATGACCTTTTTTCCTTTTTGAAATGTACTAACTCTATTTTTCCTCACAGCAGGTCAACTGGTGTGTGGTTGCAACATTACGGTCCCATTGAGTACATTTTCGGAGAGAGGGACATGAGTTGCACCACAGGGCAGGGTGGAGGGTGCCGTGCACGATACATTTTCTTTCTTCGGTAAGCATTTCTTTGTGTTTTATACTTTTGGAATTTAGCTTTTTGACGTTGATTATAAAATGACCTTTTCTCCTTTTTGAAATGTACTAACTCAATTTTTCCTCACAGCAGGTCAACTGGTGTGTGGTTGCAACATTACGGTCCCATTGAATACATTTTCGGAGAGAGGGACATCAGTTGCACCACAGGGCAGGGTGGAGAGTGCCGTGCACGATACATTTTCTTTCTTCGGTAAGCATTTCTTTGTGTTTTATACTTTTGGAATTCTGGTTTCTGACGTTGATTATAAAATGACCTTCTTTCCTTTTTGAAATGTACTAACTCGATTTTTCCTCACAGCAGGTCAACTGGTGTGTGGTTGCAACATTACGGTCCCATTGAATACATTTACGGAGAGAGGGACATGAGTTGCACCACAGGGCAGGGTGGAGGGTGCCGTGCACGATACATTTTCTTTCTTCGGTAAGCATTTCTTTGTGTTTTATACTTTTGGAATTTTGGTTTCTGACGTTGATTATAAAATGACTTTTTTTCCTTTTTGAAATGTACTAACTCGATTTTTCCTCACAGCAGGTCAACTGGTGTGTGGTTGCAACATTACGGTCCCATTGAATACATTTTTGGAGAGAGGGACCTGAGTTGCACCACAGGGCAGGGTGGAGGGTTTCGTGCACGATACATTTTCATTCTTCGGTAAGCATTTCTTTGTGTTTTATACTTTTGGAATTTTGGTTTCTGACGTTGATTATAAAATGACCTTTTTTCCTTTTTGAAATGTACTAACTCGATTTTTCCTCACAGCAGGTCAACTGGTGTGTGGTTGCAACATTACGGTCCCATTGAATACATTTTCGGAGAGAGGGACATGAGTTGCACCACAGGGCAGGGTGGAGGGTTTCGTGCACGATACGTTTTCTTTCTTCGGTAAGCATTTCTTTGTGTTTTATACTTTTGGAATTTTGGTTTCTGACGCTGATTATAAAATGACCTTTTTTCCTTTTTGAAATGTACTAACTCGATTTTTCCTCACAGCAGGTCAAGTGGTGTGTGGTTGCAACATTACGGTCCCATTGAATACATTTTCGGGGAGAGGGACATGAGTTGCACCACAGGGCAGGGTGGAGGGTTTCGTGCACGATACATTTTCTTTCTTCGGTAAGCATTTCTTTGTGCTTTATACTTTTGGAATTTTGGTTTCTGACGTTGATTATAAATTTACCTTTTTGCCTTTTTGAAATGTACTAACTCGATTTTTCCTCACAGCAGGTCAACTGGTGTGTGGTTGCAACATTACGGTACCATTGAATACATTTTCGGAGAGAGGGACATGAGTTGCACCACAGGGCAGGGTGGAGGGTTTCGTGCACGATACATTTTCTTTCTTCGGTAAGCATTTCTTTGTGTTTTATGCTTTTGGAATTTTGGTTTCTGACGTTGATTATAAAATGACCTTTTTTCCTTTTTGAAATGTACTAACTCTATTTTTCCTCACAGCAGGTCAACTGGTGTGTGGTTGCAACATTACGGTCCCATTGAATACATTTTCGGAGAGAGGGACATCAGTTGCACCACAGGGCAGGGTGGAGGGTTTCGTGCACGATACATTTTCTTTCTTCGGTAAGCATTTCTTTGTGTTTTATACTTTTGGAATTTTGGTTTCTGACGTTGATTATAAAATGACCTTTTTTCCTTTTTGAAATGTACTAACTCGATTTTTCCTCACAGCAGGTCAACTGGTGTGTGGTTGCAACATTACGGTCCCATTGAATACATTTTCGGAGAGAGGGACATGAGTTGCACCACAGGGCAGGGTGGAGGGTTTCGTGCACGATACATTTTCTTTCTTCGGTAAGCATTGTTCATTGTAAATAATTATTACAGTAATTGTATTACATGTTTCTTACCTTATAAATAAATAAAAAAACGTTTTTTATTTTAAATTCAGTGCATTAGTATTTGTAAAATGACTCTTAGTGTTCATTAAAAATGACGATCATTCCACTTGGGACCTGTGAAATGGTACATTACTTTATTTGTTTTAGTTGTAAATATTTGTCATGTATTGTTGTTTTTCTGACATGTTCCACATCCAGGAGGACCTCCTCACTATGGATCAATTGGAATGAAAGTAAATGTAATCTAATCTAATCTAAACTAACTCGATTTTTCCTCACAGCAGGTCAAATGGGGTGTGGTTGCAACATTACGGTCGCATTGAGTACATTTTCGGAGAGAGGGACGTGAGTTGCACCACAGGGCAGGGTGGAGGGTTTCGTGCACGATACATTTTCTTTCTTCGGTAAGCATTTCTTTGTGTTTTATACTTTTGGAATTTTGGTTTCTGACGTAGATTATAAAATGACCTTTTTTCCTTTTTGAAATGTACTAACTCGATTTTTCCTCACAGCAGGTCAGCTGGTGTGTGGTTGCAACATTACGGTCCCATTGAATACATTTTCGGAGAGAGGGACATGAGTTGCACCACAGGGCAGGGTGGAGGGTTTCGTGCACGATACATTTTCTTTCTTCTGTAAGCATTTCTTTGTGTTTTATACTTTTGGAATTGTGGTATCTGACGTTGATTATAAAATGACCTTTTTTCCTTTTTGAAATGTACTAACTCGATTTTTCCTCACAGCAGGTCAAATGGTGTGTGGTTGCAACATTACGGTCCCATTTAGTACATTGTCGGAGAGAGGGACATGAGTTGCACCACAGGGCAGGGTGGAGGGTTTCGTGCACGATACATTTTCTTTTTTCGGTAAGCACTTCTTTGTATTTTATACTTTTGGAATTTGGGTTTCTGACGTTGATTATAAAATGAACTTTTTTCCTTTTTGAAATGTACTAACTCGATTTTTCCTCACAGCAGGTCAACTGGTGTGTGGTTGCAACATTACGGTCCCATTGAATACATTTTCGGAGAGAGGGACATGAGTTGCACCACAGGGCAGGGTGGAGGGTTTCGTGCACGATACATCTTCTTTCTTTGGTAAGCATTTCTTTGTGTTTTATACTTTTGGAATTGTGGTTTCTGACGTTGATTATAAAATGACCTTTTTTCCTTTTTGAAATGTACTAACTCGATTTTTCCTCACAGCAGGTCAGCTGGTGTGTGGCTGCAACATTACGGTCCCATTGAATACATTTTCGGAGAGAGGGACATGAGTTGCACCACAGGGCAGAGTGGAGGGTTTCGTGCACGATACATTTTCCTTCTTCGGTAAGCATTTCTTTGTGTTTTATACTTTTGGAATTTTGGTTTCTGACGTTGATTGTAAAATGACCTTTTTTCCTTTTTGAAATGTACTAACTCGATTTTTCCTCACAGCAGGTCAGCTGGTGTGTGGTTGCAACATTACGGTCCCATTGAATACATTTTCGGAGAGAGGGACATGAGTTGCACCACAGGGCAGGGTGGAGGGTTTCGTGCACGATACATTTTCTTTCTTCGGTAAGCATTTCTTTGTGTTTTATACTTTTGGAATTTTGGTTTCTGACGTTGATTATAAAATGACCTATTTTCCTTTTTGAAATGTACTAACTCGATTTTTCCTCACAGCAGGTCAACTGGTGTGTGGTTGCAACATTACGGTCCCATTGAATACATTTTCGGAGAGAGGGACATGAGTTGCACCAGAAGGCTGGGTGGAGGGTTTCGTGCACAATACATTTTCTTTCTTCGGTAAGCATTTCTTTGTGTTTTATACTTTTTGAATTTTGGTTTCTGACATTGATTATAAAATGACCTTTTTTCCTTTTTGAAATGTACTAACTCGATTTTTCCTCACAGCAGGTCAACTGGTGTGTGGTTGCAACATTACGGTCCCATTGAATACATTTTCGGAGAGAAGGACATGAGTTGCACCACAGGGCAGGGTGGAGGGTTTCGTGCACGATACATTTTCTTTCTTCGGTAAGCATTTCTTTGTGTTTTATTCTTTTGGAATTTTGGTTTCTGACGTTGATTATAAAATGACCTTTTTTCCTTTTTGAAATGTACTAACTCGATTTTTCCTCACAGCAGGTCAACTGGTGTGTGGTTGCAACATTACGGTCCCATTGAATACATTTTCGGAGAGAGGGACATGAGTTGCACCACAGGGCCGGGTGGAGGGTTTCGTGCACGATACATTTTCTTTCTTCGGTAAGCATTTCTTTGTGTTTTATACTTTTGGAATTTTGGTTTCTGACGTTGATTATAAAATGACCTTTTTTCCTTTTTGAAATGTACTAACTCGATTTTTCCTCACAGCAGGTCAGCTGGTGTGTGGTTGCAACATTACGGTCCCATTGAATACATTTTCGGAGAGAGGGACATGAGTTGCACCACATCGCAGGGTGGAGGGTTTCGTGCACGATACATTTTCTTTCTTCGGTAAGCATTTCTTTGTGTTTTATACTTTTGGAATTTTGGTTTCTGATGTTGATTATAAAATGACCTTTTTTCCTTTTTGAAATGTACTAACTCGATTTTTCCTCACAGCAGGTCAACTGGTGTGTGGTTGCAACATTACGGTCCCATTGAATACATTTTCGGAGAGAGGGACATGAGTTGCACCACAGGGCAGGGTGGGGGGTTTCGTGCACGATACATTTTCTTTCTTCGGTAAGCATTTCTTTGTGTTTTATACATTTGGAATTTTGGTTTCTGACGTTGATTATAAAATGACCTTTTTTTCATTTTGAAATGTACTAACTCGATTATCCTCACAGCAGGTCAACTGGTGTGTGGTTGCAACATTACGGTCCCATTGAATACATTTTCGGAGAGAGGGACATGAGTTGCACCACAGGGCAGGGTGGAGGGTTTCGTGCACGATACATTTTCTTTCTTCGGTAAGCTTTTCTTTGTGTTTTATACTTTTGGAATTTTGGTTTCTGACGTTGATTATAAAATGACCTTTTTTCCTTTTTGAAGTGTACTAACTCGATTTTTCCTCATAGCAGGTCAGCTGGTGTGTGGTTGCAACATTACGGTCCCATTGAATACATTTTCGGAGAGGGGGACATGAGTTGCACCACAGGGCAGGGTGGAGGGTTTCGTGCACGATACATTTTCTTTCTTCGGTAAGCATTTCTTTGTGTTTTATACTTTTGGAATTTTGGTTTCTGACGTTGATTATAAAATGACCTTTTTCCTGTTTGAAATGTACTTACTCGATTTTTCCTCACAGCAGGTCAACTGGTGTGTGGTTGCAACATTACGGTCCCATTGAATACATTTTCGGAGAGAGGGACATGAGTTGCACCACAGGGCAGGGTGGGGGGTTTCGTGCACGATACATTTTCTTTCTTCGGTAAGCATTTCTTTGTGTTTTATACTTTTGGAATTTTGGTTTCTGACGTTGATTATAAAATGACCTTTTTCCTGTTGGAAATGTACTAACTCGATTTTTCCTCACAGCAGGTCAACTGGTGTGTGGTTGCAACATTACGGTCCCATTGAATACATTTTCGGAGAGAGGGACATGAGTTGCACCACAGGGCAGGGTGGAGGGTTTCATGCACGATACATATTCTTTCTTCGGTAAGCATTTCTTTGTGTTTTATACTTTTTGAATTTTGGTTTCTGACGTTGATTATAAAATGACGTTTTTTCCTTTCTGAAATGTACTAACTCGATTTTTCCTCACAGCAGGTCAACTGGTGTGTGGTTGCAACATTACGGTCCCATTGAATACATTTTCGGAGAGAGGGACATGAGTTGCACCACAGGGCAGGGTGGAAGGTTTCGTGCACGATACATTTTCTTTCTTCGGTAAGCATTTCTTTGTGTTTTATACTTTTGGAATTTTGGTTTCTGACGTTGATTGTAAAATGACCTTTTTTCCTTTTTGAAATGTACTAACTCGATTTTTCCTCACAGCAGGTCAGCTGGTGTGTGGTTGCAACATTACGGTCCCATTGAATACATTTTCGGAGAGAGGGACATGAGTTGCACCACAGGGCAGGGTGGAGGGTTTCGTGCACGATACATTTTCTTTCTTCGGTAAGCATTTCTTTGTGTTTTATACTTTTGGAATTTTGGTTTCTGACGTTGATTATAAAATGACCTTTTTTCCTTTTTGAAATGTACTAACTCGATTTTTCCTCACAGCAGGTCAACTGGTGTGTGGTTGCAACATTACGGTCCCATTGAATACATTTTCGGAGAGAGGGACATGAGTTGCACCACAAGGCAGGATGGAGGGTTTCGTGCACGATACATTTTCTTTCTTCGGTAAGCATTTCTTTGTGTTTTATACTTTTGGAATTTTGATTTCTGACGTTGATTATAAAATGACCTTTTTTCCTTTTTGAAATGTACTAACTCGATTTTTCCTCACAGCAGGTCAACTGGTGTGTGGTTGCAACATTACGGTCCCATTGAATACAATTTCGGAGAGAGGGACATGAGTTGCACCACAGGGCAGGGTGGAGGGTTTCGTGCACGATACATTTTCTTTCTTCGGTAAGCATTTCTTTGTGTTTTATACTTTTGGAATTTTGGTTTCTGACGTTGATTATAAAATGACCTTTTTTCCTTTTTGAAATGTACTTACTCGATTTTTCCTCACAGCAGGTCAGCTGGTGTGTGGTTGCAACATTACGGTCCCATTGAATACATTTTCGGAGAGAGGGACATGAGTTGCACCACATCGCAGGGTGGAGGGTTTCGTGCACGATACATTTTCTTTCTTCGGTAAGCATTTCTTTGTGTTTTATACTTTTGGAATTTTGGTTTCTGATGTTGATTAAAAAATGACCTTTTTTCCTTTTTGAAATGTACTAACTCGATTTTTCCTCACAGCAGGTCAACTGTTGTGTGGTTGCAACATTACGGTCCCATTGAATACATTTTCGGAGAGGGGGACATGAGTTGCACCACAGGGCAGGGTGGAGGGTTTCGTGCACGATACATTTTCTTTCTTCGGTAAGCATTTCTTTGTGTTTTATACTTTTGGAATTTTGGTTTCTGACGTTGATTATAAAATGACCTTTTTCCTGTTTGAAATGTACTAACGCGATTTTTCCTCACAGCAGGTCAACTGGTGTGTGGTTGCAACATTACGGTCCCATTGAATACATTTTCGGAGAGAGGGACATGAGTTGCACCACAGGGTCAGGGTGGAGGGTTTCGTGCACGATACATTTTCTTTCTTCGGTAAGCATTTCTTTGTGTTTTATACTTTTGGAATTTTGGTTTCTGACGTTGATTATAAAATGACCTTTTTTCCTTTTTGAAATGTACTAACTCGATTTTTCCTCACAGCAGGTCAACTGGTGTGTGGTTGCAACTTTACGGTCCCATTGAATACATTTTCGGAGAGAGGGCCATGAGTTGCACCACAGGGCAGGGTGGAGGGTTTCGTGCACGATACATTTTCTTTCTTCGGTAAGCATTTCTTTGTGTTTTATACTTTTGGAATTTTGGTCTCTGACGTTGATTATAAAATGACCTTTTTTCCTTTTTGAAATGTACTAACTCGATTTTTCCTCACAGCAGGTCAGCTGGTGTGTGGTTGCAACATTACGGTCCCATTGAATACATTTTCGGAGAGAGGGACATGAGTTGCACCACATCGCAGGGTGGAGGGTTTCGTGCACGATACATTTTCTTTCTTCGGTAAGCATTTCTTTGTGTTTTATACTTTTGGAATTTTGGTTTCTGATGTTGATTAAAAAATGACCTTTTTTCCTTTTTGAAATATACTAACTCGATTTTTCCTCACAGCAGGTCAACTGGTGTGTGGTTGCAACATTACGGTCCCATTGAATACATTTTCGGAGAGGGGGACATGAGTTGCACCACAGGGCAGGGTGGAGGGTTTCGTGCACGATACATTTTCTTTCTTCGGTAGGCATTTCTTTGTGTTTTATACTTTTGGAATTTTGGTTTCTGACGTTGATTATAAAATGACCTTTTTCCTGTTTGAAATGTACTAACTCGATTTTTCCTCACAGCAGGTCAACTGGTGTGTGGTTGCAACATTACGGTCCCATTGAATACATTTTCGGAGAGAGGGACATGAGTTGCACCACAAGGCAGGATGGAGGGTTTCGTGCACGATACATTTTCTTTCTTCGGTAAGCATTTCTTTGTGTTTTATACTTTTGGAATTTTGATTTCTGACGTTGATTATAAAATGACCTTTTTTCCTTTTTGAAATGTACTAACTCGATTTTTCCTCACAGCAGGTCAACTGGTGTGTGGTTGCAACATTACGGTCCCATTGAATACATTTTCGGAGAGAGGGACATGAGTTGCACCACAGGGCAGGGTGGAGGGTTTCGTGCACGATACATTTTCTTTCTTCGGTAAGCATTTCTTTGTGTTTTATACTTTTGGAATTTTGGTTTCTGACGTTGATTATTAAATGACCTTTTTTCCTTTTTGAAATGTACTAACTCGATTTTTCCTCACAGCAGGTCAACTGGTGTGTGGTTGCAACATTACGGTCCCATTGAATACAATTTCGGAGAGAGGGACATGAGTTGCACCACAGGGCAGGGTGGAGGGTTTCGTGCACGATACATTTTCTTTCTTCGGTAAGCATTTCTTTGTGTTTTATACTTTTGGAATTTTGGTTTCTGACGTTGATTATAAAATGACCTTTTTTCCTTTTTGAAATGTACTTACTCGATTTTTCCTCACAGCAGGTCAGCTGGTGTGTGGTTGCAACATTACGGTCCCATTGAATACATTTTCGGAGAGAGGGACATGAGTTGCACCACATCGCAGGGTGGAGGGTTTCGTGCACGATACATTTTCTTTCTTCGGTAAGCATTTCTTTGTGTTTTATACTTTTGGAATTTTGGTTTCTGATGTTGATTAGAAAATGACCTTTTTTCCTTTTTGAAATGTACTAACTCGATTTTTCCTCACAGCAGGTCAACTGTTGTGTGGTTGCAACATTACGGTCCCATTGAATACATTTTCGGAGAGGGGGACATGAGTTGCACCACAGGGCAGGGTGGAGGGTTTCGTGCACGATACATTTTCTTTCTTCGGTAAGCATTTCTTTGTGTTTTATACTTTTGGAATTTTGGTTTCTGACGTTGATTATAAAATGACCTTTTTCCTGTTTGAAATGTACTAACGCGATTTTTCCTCACAGCAGGTCAACTGGTGTGTGGTTGCAACATTACGGTCCCATTGAATACATTTTCGGAGAGAGGGACATGAGTTGCACCACAGGGTCAGGGTGGAGGGTTTCGTGCACGATACATTTTCTTTCTTCGGTAAGCATTTCTTTGTGTTTTATACTTTTGGAATTTTGGTTTCTGACGTTGATTATAAAATGACCTTTTTTCCTTTTTGAAATGTACTAACTCGATTTTTCCTCACAGCAGGTCAACTGGTGTGTGGTTGCAACATTACGGTCCCATTGAATACATTTTCGGAGAGAGGGCCATGAGTTGCACCACAGGGCAGGGTGGAGGGTTTCGTGCACGATACATTTTCTTTCTTCGGTAAGCATTTCTTTGTGTTTTATACTTTTGGAATTTTGGTCTCTGACGTTGATTATAAAATGACCTTTTTTCCTTTTTGAAATGTACTAACTCGATTTTTCCTCACAGCAGGTCAGCTGGTGTGTGGTTGCAACATTACGGTCCCATTGAATACATTTTCGGAGAGAGGGACATGAGTTGCACCACATCGCAGGGTGGAGGGTTTCGTGCACGATACATTTTCTTTCTTCGGTAAGCATTTCTTTGTGTTTTATACTTTTGGAATTTTGGTTTCTGATGTTGATTAAAAAATGACCTTTTTTCCTTTTTGAAATATACTAACTCGATTTTTCCTCACAGCAGGTCAACTGGTGTGTGGTTGCAACATTACGGTCCCATTGAATACATTTTCGGAGAGGGGGACATGAGTTGCACCACAGGGCAGGGTGGAGGGTTTCGTGCACGATACATTTTCTTTCTTCGGTAGGCATTTCTTTGTGTTTTATACTTTTGGAATTTTGGTTTCTGACGTTGATTATAAAATGAACTTTTTCCTGTTTGAAATGTACTAACTCGATTTTTCCTCACAGCAGGTCAACTGGTGTGTGGTTGCAACATTACGGTCCCATTGAATACATTTTCGGAGAGAGGGACATGAGTTGCACCACAGGGCAGGGTGGGGGGTTTCGTGCACGATACTTTTTCTTTCTTCGGTAAGCATTTCTTTGTGTGTTATACTTTTGGAATTTTGGTTTCTGACGTTGATTATAAAATGACCTTTTTCCTGTTTGAAATGTACTAACTCGATTTTTCCTCACAGCAGGTCAACTGGTGTGTGGTTGCAACATTACGGTCCCATTGAATACATTTTCGGAGAGAGGGACATGAGTTGCACCACAGGGCAGGGTGGAGGGTTTCGTGCACGATACATTTTCTTTCTTCGGTAAGCATTTCTTTGTGTTTTATACTTTTTGAATTTTGGTTTCTGACGTTGATTATAAAATGACGTTTTTTCCTTTTTGAAATGTACTACCTCGATTTTTCCTCACAGCAGGTCAACTGGTGTGTGGTTGCAACATTACGGTCCCATTGAATACATTTTCGGAGAGAGGGACATCAGTTGCACCACAGGGCAGGGTGGGGGGTTTTGTGCACGATACATTTTCTTTCTTCGGTAAGCATTTCTTTGTGTTTTATACATTTGGAATTTTGGTTTCTGACGTTGATTATAAAATGACCTTTTTTTCATTTTGAAATGTACTAACTCGATTTTTCCTCACAGCAGGTCAACTGGTGTGTGGTTGCAACATTACGGTCCCATTGAATACATTTTCGGAGAGGGGGACATGAGTTGCACCACAGGGCAGGGTGGAGGGTTTCGTGCACGATACATTTTCTTTCTTCGGTAAGCATTTCTTTGTGTTTTATACTTTTGGAATTTTGGTTTCTGACGTTGATCATAAAATGACCGTTTGCCTGTTTGAAATGTACTAACTCGATTTTTCCTCACAGCAGGTCAACTGGTGTGTGGTTGCAACATTACGGTCCCATTGAATACATTTTCGGAGAGAGGGACATGAGTTGCACCACAGGGTAGGGTGGAGGGTTTCGTGCACGATACATTTTCTTTCTTCGGTAAGCATTTCTTTGTGTTTTATACTTTTGGAATTTTGATTTCTGACGTTGATTATAAAGTGACCTTTTTTCATTTTTGAAATGTACTACCTCGATTTTTCCTCACAGCAGGTCAACTGGTGTGTGGTTGCAACATTACGGTCCCATTGAATACATTTTCGGAGAGAGGGACATGAGTTGCACCACAGGGCAGGGTGGAGGGTTTCGTGCACGATACACTTTCTTTCTTCGGTAAGCATTTCTTTGTGTTTTATACTTTTGGAATTTTGGTTTCTGACGTTGATTATAAAATGACCTTTTTTCCTTTTTGAAATGTACTAACTCGATTTTTCCTCACAGCAGGTCAACTGGTGTGTGGTTGCAACATTACGGTCCCATTGAATACATTTTCGGAGAGAGGGACATGAGTTGCACCACAGGGCAGGGTGTAGGGTTTCGTGCACGATACATTTTCTTTCTTCGGTAAGCGTTTCTTTGTGTTTTATACTTTTGGAATTTTGCTTTTTGATGTTGATTTTAAAACGACTTTTTTCCTGTTTGAAATGTACTAACTCGATTTTTCCTCACAGCAGGTCAACTGGTGTGTGGTTGCAACATTACGGTCCCATTGAATACATTTTCGGAGAGAGGGACATGAGTTGCACCACAGGGCAGGGTGGAGGGTTTCGTGCACGATACATTTTCTTTCTTCGGTAAGCATTTCTTTGTGTTTTATACTTTTGGAATTTTGGTTTCTGAAGTTGATTATAAAATGACCTTTTTCCTGTTTGAAATGTACTAACTCGATTTTTCCTCACAGCAGGTCAACTGGTGTGTGGTTGCAACACTACGGTCCCATTGAATACATTTTCGGAGAGAGGGACATGAGTTGCACCACAAGGCAGGGTGGAGGGTTTCGTGCACGATACATATTCTTTCTTCGGTAAGCATTTCATTGTGTTTTATACTTTTGGAAATGTGGTTTCTGACGTTGATATTAAAATGAACTTTTTTCCTTTTTGAAATGTACTAACTCGATTTTTCCTCACAGCAGGTCAACTGGTGTGTGGTTGCAACATTACGGTCCCATTGAATACATTTTCGGAGAGAGGGACATGAGTTGCACCACAGGGCAGGGTGGAGGGTTTCGTGCACGATACATATTCTTTCTTCGGTAAGCATTTCATTGTGTTTTATACTTTTGGAAATGTGGTTTCTGACGTTGATATTAAAATGAACTTTTTTCCTTTTTGAAATGTACTAACTCGATTTTTCCTCACAGCAGGTCAACTGGTGTGTGGTTGCAACATTACGGTCCCATTGAATACATTTTCGGAGAGAGGGACATGAGTTGCACCACAGGGCAGGGTGGAGGGTTTCGTGCACGATACATTTTCTTTCTTCGGTAAGCGTTTCTTTGTGTTTTATACTTTTGGAATTTTGCTTTTTGATGTTGATTTTAAAACGACTTTTTTCCTGTTTGAAATGTACTAACTCGATTTTTCCTCACAGCAGGTCAACTGGTGTGTGGTTGCAACATTACGGTCCCATTGAATACATTTTCGGAGAGAGGGACATGAGTTGCACCACAGGGCAGGGTGGAGGGTTTCGTGCACGATACATATTCTTTCTTCGGTAAGCATTTCATTGTGTTTTATACTTTTGGAAATGTGGTTTCTGACGTTGATATTAAAATGAACTTTTTTCCTTTTTGAAATGTACTAACTCGATTTTTCCTCACAGCAGGTCAACTGGTGTGTGGTTGCAACATTACGGTCCCATTGAATACATTTTCGGAGAGAGGGACATGAGTTGCACCACAGGGCAGGGTGGAGGGTTTCGTGCACGATACATTTTCTTTCTTCGGTAAGCATTTCTTTGTGTTTTATACTTTTGGAATTTTGCTTTCTGACGTTGATTATAAAATGACCTTTTTTCCTTTTTGAAATGTACTAACTCGATTTTTCCTCACAGCAGGTCAACTGGTGTGTGGTTGCAACATTACGGTCCCATTGAATACATTTTCGGAGAGAGGGACATGAGTTGCACCACAGGGCAGGGTGGAGGGTTTCGTGCACGATACATTTTCTTTCTTCGGTAAGCATTTCTTTGTGTTTTATACTTTTGGAATTTTGGTTTCTGAAGTTGATTATAAAATGACCTTTTTCCTGTTTGAAATGTACTAACTCGATTTTTCCTCACAGCAGGTCAACTGGTGTGTGGTTGCAACACTACGGTCCCATTGAATACATTTTCGGAGAGAGGGACATGAGTTGCACCACAAGGCAGGGTGGAGGGTTTCGTGCACGATACATTTTCTTTCTTCGGTAAGCATTTCTTTGTGTTTTATACTTTTGGAATTTTGGTTTCTGATGTTGATTATAAAATGACCTTTTTTCCTTTTTGAATTGTACTAACTCGATTTTTCCTCACAGCAGGTCAACTGGTGTGTGGTTGCAACATTACGGTCCCATTGAATACATTTTCGGAGAGAGGGACATGAGTTGCACCACAGGGCAGGGTGGGGGGGTTTCGTGCACGATACATTTTCTTTCTTCGGTAAGCATTTCTTTGTGTTTTATACATTTGGAATTTTGGTTTCTGACGTTGATTATAAAATGACCTTTTTTTCATTTTGAAATGTACTAACTCGATTTTTCCTCACAGCAGGTCAACTGGTGTGTGGTTGCAACATTACGGTCCCATTGAATACATTTTCGGAGAGGGGGACATGAGTTGCACCACAGGGCAGGGTGGAGGGTTTCGTGCACGATACATTTTCTTTCTTCGGTAAGCATTTCTTTGTGTTTTATACTTTTGGAATTTTGGTTTCTGACGTTGATTATAAAATGACCTTTTTCCTGTTTGAAATGTACTAACTCGATTTTTCCTCACAGCAGGTCAACTGGTGTGTGGTTGCAACATTACGGTCCCATTGAATACATTTTCGGAGAGAGGGACATGAGTTGCACCACAGGGCAGGGTGGGGGGTTTCGTGCACGATACATTTTCTTTCTTCGGTAAGCATTTCTTTGTGTTTTATACTTTTGGAATTTTGGTTTCTGACGTTGATTATAAAATGACCTTTTTCCTGTTGGAAATGTACTAACTCGATTTTTCCTCACAGCATTTCAACTGGTGTGTGGTTGCAACATTACGGTCCCATTGAATACATTTTCGGAGAGAGGGACATGAGTTGCACCACAGGGCAGGGTGGAGCGTTTCGTGCACGATACATTTTCTTTCTTCGGTAAGCATTTCTTTGTGTTTTATACTTTTTGAATTTTGGTTTCTGACGCTGATTATAAAATGACGTTTTTTCCTTTTTGAAATGTACTAACTCGATTTTTCCTCACAGCAGGTCAACTGGTGTGTGGTTGCAACATTACGGTCCCATTGAATACATTTTCGGAGAGAGGGGCATGAGTTGCACCACAGGGCAGGGTGGGGGGTTTCGTGCACGATACATTTTCTTTCTTCGGTAAGCATTTCTTTGTGTTTTATACATTTGGAATTTTGGTTTCTGACGTTGATTATAAAATGACCTTTTTTTCATTTTGAAATGTACTAACTCGATTTTTCCTCACAGCAGGTCAACTGGTGTGTGGTTGCAACATTACGGTCCCATTGAAAACATTTTCGGAGAGGGGGACATGAGTTGCACCACAGGGCAGGGTGGAGGGTTTCGTGCACGATACATTTTCTTTCTTCGGTAAGCATTTCTTTGTGTTTTATACTTTTGGAATTTTGGTTTCTGACGTTGATTATAAAATGACCTTTTTCCTGTTTGAAATGTACTAACTCGATTTTTCCTCACAGCAGGTCAACTGGTGTGTGGTTGCAACATTACGGTCCCATTGAATACATTTTCGGAGAGAGGGACATGAGTTGCACCACAGGGCAGGGTGGAGGGTTTCGTGCACGATACATTTTCTTTCTTTGGTAAGCATTTCTTTGTGTTTTATACTTTTGGAATTTTGGTTTCTGACATTGATTATAAAGTGACCTTTTTTCATTTTTAAAATGTACTACCTCGATTTTTCCTCACAGCAGGTCAACTGGTGTGTGGTTGCAACATTACGGTCCCATTGAATACATCTTCGGAGAGAGGGACTTGAGTTGCACCACAGGGCAGGGTGGAGGGTTTCGTGCACGATACATTTTCTTTCTTCGGTAAGCATTTCTTTGTGTTTTATACTTTTGGAATTTTGGTTTCTGACGTTGATTATAAAATGACCTTTTTTCCTTTTTGAAATGTACTAACTCGATTTTTCCTCACAGCAGGTCAACTGGTGTGTGGTTGCAACATTACGGTCCCATTGAATACATTTTCGGAGAGAGGGACATGAGTTGCACCACAGGGCAGGGTGGAGGGTTTCGTGCACGATACATTTTCTTTGTTCGGTAAGCATTTCTTTGTGTTTTATACTTTTGGAATTTTGGTTTCTGACGTTGATTATAAAATGACCTTTTTTCCTTTTTGAAATGTACTAACTCGATTTTTCCTCACAGCAGGTCAACTGGTGTGTGGTTGCAACATTACGGTCCCATTGAATACATTTTCGGAGAGAGGGACATGAGTTGCACCACAGGGCAGGGTGGAGGGTTTCGTGCACGATACATTTTCTTTCTTCGGGAAGCATTTCTTTGTGTTTTATACTTTTGGAATTTTGGTTTCTGACGTTGATTATAAAATGACCTTTTTTCCTTTTTGAAATGTACTAACTCGATTTTTCCTCACAGCAAGTCAGCTGGTGTGTGGTTGCAACATTACGGTCCCATTGAATACATTTTCGGAGAGAGGGACATGAGTTGCACCACATCGCAGGGTGGAGGGTTTCGTGCACGATACATTTTCTTTCTTCGGTAAGCATTTCTTTGTGTTTTATACTTTTGGAATTTTGGTTTCTGATGTTGATTATAAAATGACTTTTTTTCCTTTTTGAAATGTACTCACTCGATTTTTCCTCACAGCAGGTCAACTGGTGTGTGGTTGCAACATTACGGTCCCATTGAATACATTTTCGGAGAGAGGGACATGAGTTGCACCACAGGGCAGGGTGGGGGGTTTCGTGCACGATACATTTTCTCTCTTCGGTAAGCATTTCTTTGTGTTTTATACATTTGGAATTTTGGTTTCTGACGTTGATTATAAAATGACCTTTTTTTCATTTTGAAATGTACTAACTCGATTTTTCCTCACAGCAGGTCAACTGGTGTGTGGTTGCAACATTACGGTCCCATTGAATACATTTTGGGAGAGGGGGACATGAGTTGCACCACAGGGCAGGGTGGAGGGTTTCGTGCACGATACATTTTCTTTCTTCGGTAAGCATTTCTTTGTGTTTTATACTTTTGGAATTTTGGTTTCTGACGTTGATTATAAAATGACCTTTTTCCTGTTTGAAATGTACTAACTCGATTTTTCCTCACAGCAGGTCAACTGGTGTGTGGTTGCAACATTACGGTCCCATTGAATACATTTTCGGAGAGAGGGACATGAGTTGCACCACAGGGCAGGGTGGAGGGTTTCGTGCACGATACATTTTCTTTCTTCGGTAAGCATTTCTTTGTGTTTTATACTTTTGGAATTTTGGTTTCTGACGTTGATTATAAAATGACCTTTTTTCCTTTTTGAAATGTACTAACTCGATTTTTCCTCACAGCAGGTCAACTGGTGTGTGGTTGCAACATTACGGTCCCATTGCATACATTTTCGGAGAGAGGGACATGAGTTGCACCACAGGGCAGGGTGGAGGGTTTCGTGGGCGATACATTTTCTTTCTTCGGTAAGCATTTCTTTGTGTTTTATACTTTTGGAATTTTGGTTTCTGACGTTGATTGTAAAATGACCTTTTTTCCTTTTTGAAATGTACTAACTCGATTTTTCCTCACAGCAGGTCAACTGGTGTGTGGTTGCAACATTACGGTCCTATTGAATACATTTTCGGAGAGAGGGACACGAGTTGCACCACAGGGCAGGGTGGGGGGTTTCGTGCACGATACATTTTCTTTCTTCGGTAAGCATTTCTTTGTGTTTTATACTTTTGGAATTTTGGTTTCTGACGTTGATTATGAAATGACCTTTTTCCTGTTTGAAATGTACTAACTCGATTTTTCCTCACAGCAAGTCAACTGGTGTGTGGTTGCAACATTACGGTCCCATTGAATACATTTTCGGAGAGAGGGACATGAGTTGCACCACAGGGCAGGGTGGGGGGTTTCGTGCACGATACATTTTCTTTCTTCGGTAAGCATTTCTTTGTGTTTTATACTTTTGGAATTTTGGTTTCTGACGTTGATTATTAAATGACCTTTTTCCTGTTTGAAATGTACTAACTCGATTTTTCCTCACAGCAGGTCAACTGGTGTGTGGTTGCAACATTACGGTCCCATTGAATACATTTTCGGAGAGAGGGACATGAGTTGCACCACAGGGAAGGGTGGAGGGTTTCGTGCACGATACATTTTCTTTCTTCGGTAAGCATTTCTTTGTGTTTTATACTTTTGGAATTTTGGTTTCTGACGTTGATTATAAAGTGACCTTTTTTCATTTTTGAAATGTACTACCTCGATTTTTCCTCACAGCAGGTCAACTGGTGTGTGGTTGCAACATTACAGTCCCATTGAATACATTTTTGGAGAGAGGGACATGAGTTGCACCACAGGGCAGGGTGGAGGGTTTCGTGCACGATACATTTTCTTTCTTCGGTAAGCATTTCTTTGTGTTTTATACTTTTGGAATTTTGGTTTGTGACGTTGATTATAAAATGACCTTTTTTCCTTTTTGAAATGTACTAACTCGATTTTTCCTCACAGCAGGTCAACTGGTGTGTGGTTGCAACATTACGGTCCCATTGAATACATTTTCGGAGAGAGGGACATGAGTTGCACCACAGGGCAGGGTGGAGGGTTTCGTGCACGATACATTTTCTTTCTTCGGTAAGCATTTCTTTGTGTTTTATACTTTTGGAATTTTGCTTTTTGATGTTGACTTTAAAATGACCTTTTTCCTGTTTGAAATGTACTAACTCGATTTTTCCTCACAGCAGGTCAACTGGTGTGTGGTTGCAACATTACGGTCCCATTGAATACATTTTCGGAGAGAGGGACATGAGTTGCACCACAGGGCAGGGTGGAGGGTTTCGTGCACGATACATATTCTTTCTTCGGTAAGCATTTCTTTGTGTTTTATACTTTTGGAATTGTGGTTTCTGACGTTGATAATAAAATGAACTTTTTTCCTTTTTGAAATGTACTAACTCGATTTTTCCTCACAGCAGGTCAACTGGTGTGTGGTTGCAACATTACGGTCCCATTGAATACATTTTCGGAGAGAGGGACATGAGTTGCACCACAGGGCAGGGTGGAGGGTTTCGTGCACGATACATTTTCTTTCTTCGGTAAGCATTTCTTTGTGTTTTATACTTTTGGAATTTTGCTTTCTGACGTTGATTATAAAATGACCTTTTTTCCTTTTTGAAATGTACTAACTCGATTTTTCCTCACAGCAGGTCAACTGGTGTGTGGTTGCAACATTACGGTCCCATTGAATACATTTTCGGAGAGAGGGACATGAGTTGCACCACAGGGCAGGGTGGAGGGTTTCGTGCATGATACATTTTCTTTCTTCGGTAAGCATTTCTTTGTGTTTTATACTTTTGGAATTTTGGTTTCTGAAGTTGATTATAAAATGACCTTTTTCCTGTTTGAAATGTACTAACTCGATTTTTCCTCACAGCAGGTCAACTGGTGTGTGGTTGCAACATTACGGTCCCATTGAATACATTTTCAGAGAGAGGGACATGAGTTGCACCACAGGGCAGGGTGGAGGGTTTCGTGCACGATACATTTTCTTTCTTCGGTAAGCATTTCTTTGTGTTTTATACTTTTGGAATTTTGGTTTCTGACGTTGATTATAAAATGACCTTTTTCCTGTTTGAAATGTACTAACTCGATTTTTCCTCACAGCAGGTCAACTGGTGTGTGGTTGCAACATTACGGTCCCATTGAATACATTTTCGGAGAGAGGGACATGAGTTGCACCACAGGGCAGGGTGGAGGGTTTCGTGCACGATACATTTTCTTTCTTCGGTAAGCATTTCTTTGTGTTTTATACTTTTGGAATTTTGGTTTCTGACGTTGATTATAAAATGACCTTTTCCTGTTTGAAATGTACTAACTCGATTTTTCCTCACAGCAGGTCAACTGGTGTGTGGTTGCAACATTACGGTCCCATTGAATACATTTTCGGAGAGAGGGACATGAGTTGCACCACAGGGCAGGGTGGAGGGTTTCGTGCACGATACACTTTCATTCTTCGGTAAGCATTTCATTGTGTTTTATACTTTTGGAATTTTGGTTTCTGACGTTGATTATAAAATGACCTTTTTCCTGTTTGAAATGTACTAACTCGATTTTTCCTCACAGCAGGTCATCTGGTGTGTGGTTGCAACATTACGGTCCCATTGAATACATTTTCGGAGAGGGAGACATGAGTTGCACCACAGGGCAGGGTGGAGGGTTTCGTGCACGATACATTTTCTTTCTTCGGTAAGCATTTCTTTGTCTTTTATACTTTTGGAATTTTGGTTTCTGACGTTGATTATAAAATGACCTTTTTCCTGTTTGAAATGTACTAACTCGATTTTTCCTCACAGCAGGTCAACTGGTGTGTGGTTGCAACATTACGGTCCCATTGAATACATTTTCGGAGAGGGGGACATGAGTTGCACCACAGGGCAGGGTGGAGGGTTTCGTGCACGATACATTTTCTTTCTTCGGTAAGCATTTCTTTGTGTTTTATACTTTTGGAATTTTGGTTTCTGGCGTTGATTACAAAATGACCTTTTTCCTGTTTGAAATGTACTAACTCGATTTTTCCTCACAGCAGGTCAACTGGTGTGTGGTTGCAACATTACGGTCCCATTGAATACATTTTCGGAGAGAGGGACATGAGTTGCACCACAGGGCAGGGTGGAGGGTTTCGTGCACGATACATTTTCTTTCTTCGGTAAGCATTTCTTTGTGTTTTATACTTTTGGAATTGTGGTTTCTGACGTTGATTTTAAAATGACCTTTTTTCCTTTTTGAAATGTACGCACCACACGGCAGGGTGGAGGGTTTCGTGCACGATACATTTTCTTTCTTCGGTAAGCATTTCTTTGTGTTTTATACTTTTGGAATTTTGGTTTCTGACGTTGATTATAAAATGACCTTTTTTCCTTTTTGAAATGTACTAACTCGATTTTTCCTCACAGCAGGTCAACTGGTGTGTGGTTGCAACATTACGGTCCCATTGAATACATTTTCGGAGAGAGGGACATGAGTTGCACCACAGGGCAGGGTGGAGGGTTTCGTGCACGATACATTTTCTTTCTTCGGTAAGCATTTCTTTGTGTTTTATACTTTTGGAATTTTGGTTTCTTACGTTGATTATAAAATGACCTTTTTTCCTTTTTGAAATGTACTAACTCGATTTTTCCTCACAGCAGGTCAACTGGTGTGTGGTTGCAACGTTACGGTCCCATTGAATACATTTTCGGAGAGGGGGACATGAGTTGCACCACAGGGCAGGGTGGAGGGTTTCGTGCACGATACATTTTCTTTCTTCGGTAAGTATTTCTTTGTGTTTTATACTTTTGGAATTTTGGTTTCTGACGTTGATTATAAAATGACCTTTTTCCTGTTTGAAATGTACTAACTCGATTTTTCCTCACAGCAGGTCAACTGGTGTGTGGTTGCAACATTACGGTCCCATTGAATACATTTTCGGAGAGAGGGACATGAATTGCACCACAGGGCAGGGTGGAGGGTTTCGTGCACGATACATTTTCTTTCTTCGGTAAGCATTTCTTTGTGTTTTATACTTTTGGAATTTTGGTTTCTGACGTTGATATTAAAATTACTTTTTTTCCATTTCGAAATGTACTAACTCGATTTTTCCTCACAGCAGGTCAACTGGTGTGTGGTTGCAACATTACGGTCCCATTGAATACATTTTCGGAGAGAGGGACATGAGTTGCACCACAGGGCAGGGTGGAGGGTTTCGTGCACGATACATTTTCTTTCTTCGGTAAGCATTTCTTTTTTTTTATACTTTTGGAATTTTGGTTTCTGATGTTGATTATAAAATGACCTTTTTTCCTTTTTGAAATGTACTAACTCGATTTTTCCTCACAGCAGGTCAGCTGGTGTGTGGTTGCAACATTACGGTCCCATTGAATACATTTTCGGAGAGGGGGACATGAGTTGCACCACAGGGCAGGGTGGAGGGTTTCGTGCACGATACATTTTCTTTCTTCGGTAAGCATTTCTTTGTGTTTTATACTTTTGGAATTGTGGTTTCTGACGTTGATTTTAAAATGACCTTTTTTCCTTTTTGAAATGTACGCACCACAGGGCAGGGTGGAGGGTTTCGTGCACGATACATTTTCTTTCTTCGGTAAGCATTTCTTTGTCTTTTATACTTTTGGAATTTTGGTTTCTGACGTTGATTATAAAATGACCTTTTTCCTGTTTGAAATGTACTAACTCGATTTTTCCTCACAGCAGGTCAACTGGTGTGTGGTTGCAACATTACGGTCCCATTGAATACATTTTCGGAGAGGGGGACATGAGTTGCACCACAGGGCAGGGTGGAGGGTTTCGTGCACGATACATTTTCTTTCTTCGGTAAGCATTTCTTTGTGTTTTATACTTTTGGAATTTTGGTTTCTGGCGTTGATTACAAAATGACCTTTTTCCTGTTTGAAATGTACTAACTCGATTTTTCCTCACAGCAGGTCAACTGGTGTGTGGTTGCAACATTACGGTCCCATTGAATACATTTTCGGAGAGAGGGACATGAGTTGCACCACAGGGCAGGGTGGAGGGTTTCGTGCACGATACATTTTCTTTCTTCGGTAAGCATTTCTTTGTGTTTTATACTTTTGGAATTGTGGTTTCTGACGTTGATTTTAAAATGACCTTTTTTCCTTTTTGAAATGTACGCACCACAGGGCAGGGTGGAGGGTTTCGTGCACGATACATTTTCTTTCTTCGGTAAGCATTTCTTTGTGTTTTATACTTTTGGAATTTTGGTTTCTGACGTTGATTATAAAATGACCTTTTTTCCTTTTTGAAATGTACTAACTCGATTTTTCCTCACAGCAGGTCAACTGGTGTGTGGTTGCAACATTACGGTCCCATTGAATACATTTTCGGAGAGAGGGACATGAGTTGCACCACAGGGCAGGGTGGAGGGTTTCGTGCACGATACATTTTCTTTCTTCGGTAAGCATTTCTTTGTGTTTTATACTTTTGGAATTTTGGTTTCTTACGTTGATTATAAAATGACCTTTTTTCCTTTTTGAAATGTACTAACTCGATTTTTCCTCACAGCAGGTCAACTGGTGTGTGGTTGCAACGTTACGGTCCCATTGAATACATTTTCGGAGAGGGGGACATGAGTTGCACCACAGGGCAGGGTGGAGGGTTTCGTGCACGATACATTTTCTTTCTTCGGTAAGTATTTCTTTGTGTTTTATACTTTTGGAATTTTGGTTTCTGACGTTGATTATAAAATGACCTTTTTCCTGTTTGAAATGTACTAACTCGATTTTTCCTCACAGCAGGTCAACTGGTGTGTGGTTGCAACATTACGGTCCCATTGAATACATTTTCGGAGAGAGGGACATGAATTGCACCACAGGGCAGGGTGGAGGGTTTCGTGCACGATACATTTTCTTTCTTCGGTAAGCATTTCTTTGTGTTTTATACTTTTGGAATTTTGGTTTCTGACGTTGATATTAAAATTACTTTTTTTCCATTTCGAAATGTACTAACTCGATTTTTCCTCACAGCAGGTCAACTGGTGTGTGGTTGCAACATTACGGTCCCATTGAATACATTTTCGGAGAGAGGGACATGAGTTGCACCACAGGGCAGGGTGGAGGGTTTCGTGCACGATACATTTTCTTTCTTCGGTAAGCATTTCTTTTTTTTTATACTTTTGGAATTTTGGTTTCTGATGTTGATTATAAAATGACCTTTTTTCCTTTTTGAAATGTACTAACTCGATTTTTCCTCACAGCAGGTCAGCTGGTGTGTGGTTGCAACATTACGGTCCCATTGAATACATTTTCGGAGAGGGGGACGTGAGTTGCACCTCAGGGCAGGGTGGAGGGTTTCGTGCACGATACATTTTCTTTCTTCGGTAGGCATTTCTTTGTGTTTTATACTTTTGGAATTTTGCATTCTGACGTTGATTATAAAATGACCTTTTTTCCTTTTTGAAATGTACTAACTCGATTTTTCCTCACAGCAATTCAGCTGGTGTGTGGTTGCAACATTACGGTCCCATTGAATACATTTTCGGTGAGGGGGCTTGAGTTGCACCACAGGGCAGGGTGGAGGGTTTCGTGCACGATACATTTTCTTTCTTCGGTAAGCATTTCTTTGTGTTTTATACTTTTGGAATTTTGCTTTCTGACGTTGATTATAGAATGACCTTTTTTCCTTTTTGAAATGTACTAACTCGATTTTTCCTCACAGCAGGTCAACTGGTGTGTGGTTGCAACATTACGGTCCCATTGAATACATTTTCGGAGAGGGGGACATGAGTTGCACCACAGGGCAGGGTGGAGGGTTTCGTGCACGATACATTTTCTTTCTTCGGTAAGCATTTCTTTGTGTTTTATACTTTTGGAATTTTGGTTTCTGACGTTGATTATAAAATGACCTTTTTCCTGTTTGAAATGTACTAACTCGATTTTTCCTCACAGCAGGTCAACTGGTGTGTGGTTGCAACATTACGGTCCCATTGAATACATTTTCGGAGAGAGGGACATGAGTTGCACCACAGGGCAGGGTGGAGGGTTTCGTGCACGATACATTTTCTTTCTTCGGTAAGCATTTCTTTGTGTTTTATACTTTTGGAATTGTGGTTTCTGACGTTGATTATAAAATGACCTTTTTTCCTTTTTGAAATGTACTAACTCGATTTTTCCTCACAGCAGGTCAACTGGTGTGTGGTTGCAACATTACGGTCCCATTGAATACATTTTCGGAGAGAGGGACATGAGTTGCACCACAGGTCAAGGTGGAGGGTTTCGTGCACGATACATTTTCTTTCTTCGGTAAGCATTTCTTTGTGTTTTATACTTTTGGAATTTTGGTTTTTGACGTTGATTACAAAATGACCTTTTTCATGTTTGAAATGTACTGACTCGATTTTTCCTCACAGCAGGTCAACTGGTGTGTGGTTGCAACATTACGGTCCCATTGAATACATTTTCGGAGAGAGGGACATGAGTTGCACCACAGGGCAGGGTGGAGGGTTTTGTGCACGATACATTTTCTTTCTTCGGTAAGCATTTCTTTGTGTTTTATACTTTTGGAATTTTGGTTTCTGACGTTGATTATAAAATGACCTTTTTTCCTTCTTGAAATGTACTAACTCGATTTTTCCTCACAGCAGGTCAACTGGTGTGTGGTTGCAACATTACGGTCCCATTGAATACATTTTCGGAGAGAGGGACATGAGTTGCACCACAGGGCAGGGTGGAGGGTTTCGTGCACGATACATTTTCTTTCTTCGGTAAGCATTTCTTTGTGTTTTATACTTTTGGAATTTTGGTTTCTGACGTTGATTATAAAAACCCTTTTTTCCTTTTTGAAATGTACTAACTCGATTTTTCCTCACAGCAGGTCAACTGGTGTGTGGTTGCAACATTACGGTCCCATTGAATACATTTTCGGAGAGAGGGACATGAGTTGCACCACAGGGCAGGGTGGAGGGTTTCGTGCACGATACATTTTCTTTCTTCGGTAAGCATTTCTTTGTGTTTTATACTTTTGGAATTTTGGTTTCTGACGTTGATCATAAAATGACCTTTTTTCCTTTTTGAAATGTACTAACTCGATTTTTCCTCACAGCAGGTCAACTGGTGTGTGGTTGCAACATTACGGTCCCATTGAATACATTTTCGGAGAGAGGGACATGAGTTGCACCACAGGGCAGGGTGGAGGGTTTCGTGCACGATACATTTTCTTTCTTCGGTAAGCATTTCTTTGTGTTTTATACTTTTATAATTTTGGATTCTGACGTTGATTATAAAATGACCTTTTTTTCCTTTTTGAAATGTACTAACTCAATTTTTCCTCACAGCAGGTCAACTGGTGTGTGGTTGCAACATTACGGTCCCATTGAATACATTTTCGGAGAGAGGGACATGAGTTGCACCACAGGGCAGGGTGGAGGGTTTCGTGCACGATACATTTTCTTTCTTCGGTAAGCATTTCTTTGTGTTTTATACTTTTGGAATTTTGGTTTCTGACGTTGATTATAAAATGACCTTTTTTCCTTTTTGAAATGTACTAACTCGATTTTTCCTCACAGCAGGTCAACTGGTGTGTGGTTGCAACATTACGGTCCCATTGAATACATTTTCGGAGAGAGGGACATGAGTTGCACCACAGGGCAGGGTGGAGGGTTTCGTGCACGATACATTTTCTTTCTTCGGTAAGCATTTCTTTGTGTTTTATACTTTTGGAATTTTGGTTTCTGACGTTGATTATAAAATGACCTTTTTTCCTTTTTGAAATGTACTAACTCGATTTTTCCTCACAGCAGGTCAACTGGTGTGTGGTTGCAACATTACGGTCCCATTGAATACATTTTCGGAGAGAGGGACATGAGTTGCACCACAGGGCAGGGTGGAGGGTTTCGTGCTCGATACATTTTCTTTCTTCGGTAAGCATTTCTTTGTGTTTTATACTTTTGGAATTTTGGTTTCTGACGTTGATTATAAAAACCCTTTTTTTCCTTTTTGAAATGTACTAACTCGATTTTTCCTCACAACAGGTCAACTGGTGTGTGGTTGCAACATTACGGTCCCATTGAATACATTTTCGGAGAGAGGGACATGAGTTGCACCACAGGGCAGGGTGGAGGGTTTCGTGCACGATACATTTTCTTTCTTCGGTAAGCATTTCTTTGTGTTTTATACTTTTGGAATTTTGGTTTCTGACGTTGATTATAAAATGACCTTTTTTCCTTTTTGAAATGTACTAACTCGATTTTTCCTCACAGCAGGTCAACTGGTGTGTGGTTGCAACATTACGGTCCCATTGAATACATTTTCGGAGAGAGGGACATGAGTTGCACCACAGGGCAGGGTGGAGGGTTTCGTGCACGATACATTTTCTTTCTTCGGTAAGCATTTCTTTGTGTTTTATACTTTTGGAATTTTGGTTTCTGACGTTGATTATAAAATGACCTTTTTTCCTTTTTGAAATGTACTAACTCGATTTTTCCTCACAGCAGGTCAACTGGTGTGTGGTTGCAACATTACGGTCCCATTGAATACATTTTCGGAGAGAGGGACATGAGTTGCACCACAGGGCAGGGTGGAGGGTTTCGTGCACGATACATTTTCTTTCTTCGGTAAGCATTTCTTTGTGTTTTATACTTTTGGAATTTTGGTTTCTGACGTTGATTATAAAATGACCTTTTTTCCTTTTTGAAATGTACTAACTCGATTTTTCCTCACAGCATCTCAACTGGTGTGTGGTTGCAACATTACGGTCCCATTGAATACATTTTCGGAGAGAGGGACATGAGTTGCACCACAGGGCAGGGTGGAGGGTTTCGTGCACGATACATTTTCTTCCTTCGGTAAGCATTTCTTTGTGTTTTATACTTTTGGAATTTTGGTTTCTGACGTTGATTATAAAATGACCTTTTTTGCTTTTTGAAATGTACTAACTCGATTTTTCCTCACAGCAGGTCAAGTGGTGTGTGGTTGCAACATTACGGTCCCATTGAATACATTTTCGGAGAGAGGGACATGAGTTGCACCACAGGGCAGGGTGGAGGGTTTCGTGCACGATACATTTTCTTTCTTCGGTAAGCATTTCTTTGTGTTTTATACTTATGGAATTTTGGTTTCTGACGTTGATTATAAAATGACCTTTTTTTTCCTTTTTGAAATGTACTAACTCGATTTTTCCTCACAGCAGGTCAACTGGTGTGTGGTTGCAACATTACGGTCCCATTGAATACATTTTCGGAGAGAGGGACATGAGTTGCACCACAGGGCAGGGTGGAGGGTTTCGTGCACGATACATTTTCTTTCTTCGGTAAGCATTTCTTTGTGTTTTATACTTTTGGAATTTTGGTTTGTGACGTTGATTATAAAATGACCTTTTTTCCTTTTTGTAATGTACTAACTCGATTATTCCTCACAGCAGGTCAACTGGTGTGTGGTTGCAACATTACGGTCCCATTGAATACATTTTCGGAGAGAGGGACATGAGTTGCACCACAGGGCAGGGCGGAGGGTTTCGTGCACGATACATTTTCTTTCTTTGGTAAGCATTTCTTTGTGTTTTATACTTATGGAATTTGGTTTCTGACGTTGATTATAAAAACCCTTTTTTCCTTTTTGAAATGTGCTAACTCGATTTTTCATCACAGCAGGTCAACTGGTGTGTGGTTGCAACATTACGGTCCCATTGAATACATTTTCGGAGAGAGGGACATGAGTTGCACCACAGGGCAGGGTGGAGGGTTTCGTGCACGATACATTTTCTTTCTTCGGTAAGCATTTCTTTGTGTTTTATACTTTTGGAATTTTGGTTTCTGACGTTGATTATAAAATGACCTTTTTTCCTTTTTGAAATGTACTAACTCGATTTTTCCTCACAGCAGGTCAACTGGTGTGTGGTTGCAACATTACGGTCCCATTGAATACATTTTCGGAGAGAGGGACATGAGTTGCACCACAGGGCAGGGTGGAGGGTTTCGTGCACGATACATTTTCTTTCTTCGGTAAGCATTTCTTTGTGTTTTATACTTTTGGAATTTTGGTTTCTGACGTTGATTATAAAATGACCTTTTTTCCTTTTTGAAATGTACTAACTCGATTTTTCCTCACAGCATCTCAACTGGTGTGTGGTTGCAACATTACGGTCCCATTGAATACATTTTCGGAGAGAGGGACATGAGTTGCACCACAGGGCAGGGTGGAGGGTTTCGTGCACGATACATTTTCTTCCTTCGGTAAGCATTTCTTTGTGTTTTATACTTTTGGAATTTTGGTTTCTGACGTTGATTATAAAATGACCTTTTTTCCTTTTTGAAATGTACTAACTCGATTTTTCCTCACAGCAGGTCAAGTGGTGTGTGGTTGCAACATTACGGTCCCATTGAATACATTTTCGGAGAGAGGGACATGAGTTGCACCACAGGGCAGGGTGGAGGGTTTCGTGCACGATACATTTTCTTTCTTCGGTAAGCATTTCTTTGTGTTTTATACTTATGGAATTTTGGTTTCTGACGTTGATTATAAAATGACCTTTTTTTTCCTTTTTGAAATGTACTAACTCGATTTTTCCTCACAGCAGGTCAACTGGTGTGTGGTTGCAACATTACAGTCCCATTGAATACATTTTCGGAGAGAGGGACATGAGTTGCACCACAGGGCAGGGTGGAGGGTTTCGTGCACGATACATTTTCTTTCTTCGGTAAGCATTTCTTTGTGTTTTATACTTTTGGAATTTTGGTTTGTGACGTTGATTATAAAATGACCTTTTTTCCTTTTTGTAATGTACTAACTCGATTATTCCTCACAGCAGGTCAACTGGTGTGTGGTTGCAACATTACGGTCCCATTGAATACATTTTCGGAGAGAGGGACATGAGTTGCACCACAGGGCAGGGCGGAGGGTTTCGTGCACGATACATTTTCTTTCTTTGGTAAGCATTTCTTTGTGTTTTATACTTTTGGAATTTGGTTTCTGACGTTGATTATAAAAACCCTTTTTTCCTTTTTGAAATGTGCTAACTCGATTTTTCATCACAGCAGGTCAACTGGTGTGTGGTTGCAACATTACGGTCCCATTGAATACATTTTCGGAGAGAGGGACATGAGTTGCACCACAGGGCAGGGTGGAGGGTTTCGTGCACGATACATTTTCTTTCTTCGGTAAGCATTTCTTTGTGTTTTATACTTTTGGAATTTTGGTTTCTGACGTTGATTATAAAACACCCTTTTTTTCCTTTTTGAAATGTGCTAACTCGATTTTTCATCACAGCAGGTCAACTGGTGTGTGGTTGCAACATTACGGTCCCATTGAATACATTTTCGGAGAGAGGGACATGAGTTGCACCACTGGGCAGGGTGGAGGGTTTCGTGCACGATACATTTTCTTTCTTCGGTAAGAATTTCTTTGTGTTTTATCCTTTTGGAATTTTGGTTTCTGACGTTGATTATAAAAACCATTTTTTCCTTTTTGAAATGTACTAACTCGATTTTTCCTCACAGCAGGTCAACTGGTGTGTGGTTGCAACATTACGGTCCCATTGAATACATTTTCGGAGAGAGGGACATGAGTTGCACCACAGGGCAGGGTGGAGGGTTTCGTGCACGATACATTTTCTTTCTTCGGTAAGCATTTCTTTGTGTTTTATACTTTTGGAATTTTGGTTTCTGACGTTGATTATAAAATGACCTTTTTTCCTTTTTGAAATGTACTAACTCGATTTTTCCTCACAGCAGGTCAACTGGTGTGTGGTTGCAACATTACGGTCCCATTGAATACATTTTCGGAGAGAGGGACATGAGTTGCACCACAGGGCAGGGTGGAGGGTTTCGTGCACGATACACTTTCTTTCTTCGGTAAGCATTTCTTTGCGTTTTATACTTTTGGAATTGTGGTTTCTGACGTTGATTATAAAATGACCTTTTTTCCTTTTTGAAATGTACTAACTCGATTTTTCCTCACAGCAGGTCAACTGGTGTGTGGTTGCAACATTACGGTCCCATTGAATACATTTTCGGAGAGAGGGACATGAGTTGCACCACAGGGCAGGGTGGAGGGTTTCGTGCACGATACATTTTCTTTCTTCGGTAAGCATTTCTTTGTGTTTTATACTTTTGGAATTTTGGTTTGTGACGTTGATTATAAAATGACCTTTTTTCCTTTTTGAAATGTACTAACTCGATTTTTCCTCACAGCAGGTCAACTGGTGTGTGGTTGCAACATTACGGTCCCATTGAATACATTTTCGGAGAGAGGGACATGAGTTGCACCACAGGGCAGGGTGGAGGGTTTCGTGCACGATACATTTTCTTTCTTCGGTAAGCATTTCTTTGTGTTTTATACTTTTGGAATTTTGGTTTCTGACGTTGATTATAAAATGACCTTTTTTCCTTTTTGAAATGTACTAACTCGATTTTTCCTCACAGCAGGTCAACTGGTGTGTGGTTGCAACATTACGGTCCCATTGAATACATTTTCGGAGAGAGGGACATGAGTTGCACCACAGGGCAGGGTGGAGGGTTTCGTGCACGATACACTTTCTTTCTTCGGTAAGCATTTCTTTGTGTTTTATACTTTTGGAATTTTGGTTTCTGACGTTGATTATAAAATGACCTTTTTTCCTTTTTGAAATGTACTAACTCGATTTTTCCTCACAGCAGGTCAACTGGTGTGTGGTTGCAACATTACGGTCCCATTGAATACATTTTCGGAGAGAGGGGCATGAGTTGCACCACTGGGCAGGGTGGAGGGTTTCGTGCACGATACATTTTCTTTCTTCGGTAAGCATTTCTTTGTGTTTTATACTTTTGGAATTTTGGTTTCTGACGTTGATTATAAAAACCCTTTTTTCCTTTTTGAAATGTACTAACTCGATTTTTCCTCACAGCAGGTCAACTGGTGTGTGGTTGCAACATTACGGTCCCATTGAATACATTTTCGGAGAGAGGGACATGAGTTGCACCACAGGGCAGGGTGGAGGGTTTCGTGCACGATACATTTTCTTTCATCGGTAAGCATTTCTTTGTGTTTTATACTTTTGGAATTTTGGTTTCTGACGTTGATTATAAAATGACCTTTTTTCCTTTTTGAAATGTACTAACTCGATTTTTCCTCACAGCAGGTCAACTGGTGTGTGGTTGCAACATTACGGTCCCATTGAATACATTTTCGGAGAGAGGGACATGAGTTGCACCACAGGGCAGGGTGGAGGGTTTCGTGCACGATACACTTTCTTTCTTCGGTAAGCATTTCTTTGTGTTTTATACTTTTGGAATTGTGGTTTCTGACGCTGATTATAAAATGACCTTTTTTCCTTTTTGAAATGTACTAACTCGATTTTTCCTCACAGCAGGTCAACTGGTGTGTGGTTGCAACATTACGGTCCCATTGAATACATTTTCGGAGAGAGGGACATGAGTTGCACCACAGGGCAGGGTGGAGGGTTTCGTGCACGATACATTTTCTTTCTTCGGTAAGCATTTCTTTGTGTTTTATACTTTTGGAATTTTGGTTTCTGACGTTGATTATAAAATGACCTTTTTTCCTTTTTGAAATGTAATAACTCGATTTTTCCTCACAGCAGGTCAACTGGTGTGTGGTTGCAACATTACGGTCCCATTGAATACATTTTCGGAGAGAGGGACATGAGTTGCACCACAGGGCAGGGTGGAGGGTTTCGTGCACGATACACTTTCTTTCTTCGGTAAGCATTTCTTTGTGTTTTATACTTTTGGAATTTTGGTTTCTGACGTTGATTATAAAATGACCTTTTTTCCTTTTTGAAATGTACTAACTCGATTTTTCCTCACAGCAGGTCAACTGGTGTGTGGTTGCAACATTACGGTCCCATTGAATACATTTTCGGAGAGAGGGGCATGAGCTGCACCACTGGGCAGGGTGGAGGGTTTCGTGCACGATACATTTTCTTTCTTCGGTAAGCATTTCTTTGTGTTTTATACTTTTGGAATTTTGGTTTCTGACGTTGATTATAAAAACCCTTTTTTCCTTTTTGAAATGTACTAACTCGATTTTTCCTCACAGCCGGTCAACTGGTGTGTGGTTGCAACATTACGGTCCCATTGAATACATTTTCGGAGAGAGGGACATGAGTTGCACCACTGGGCAGGGTGGAGGGTTTCGTGCACGATACATTTTCTTTCATCGGTAAGCATTTCTTTGTGTTTTATACTTTTGGAATTTTGGTTTCTGACGTTGATTATAAACTGACCTTTTTTCCTTTTTGAAATGTACTAACTCGATTTTTCCTCACAGCAGGTCAACCGGTGTGTGGTTGCAACATTACGGTCCCATTGAATACATTTTCGGAGAGAGGGACATGAGTTGCACCACAGGGCAGGGTGGAGGGTTTCGTGCACGATACACTTTCTTTCTTCGGTAAGCATTTCTTTGTGTTTTATACTTTTGGAATTGTGGTTTCTGACGTTGATTATAAAATGACCTTTTTTCCTTTTTGAAATGTACTAACTCGATTTTTCCTCACAGCAGGTCAACTGGTGTGTGGTTGCAACATTACGGTCCCATTGAATACATTTTCGGAGAGAGGGACATGAGTTGCACCACAGGGCAGGGTGGAGGGTTTCGTGCACGATACATTTTCTTTCTTCGGTAAGCATTTCTTTGTGTTTTATACTTTTGGAATTTTGGTTTCTGACGTTGATTATAAAATGACCTTTTTTCCTTTTTGAAATGTACTAACTCGATTTTTCCTCACAGCAGGTCAACTGGTGTGTGGTTGCAACATTACGGTCCCATTGAATACATTTTCGGAGAGAGGGACATGAGTTGCACCACAGGGCAGGGTGGAGGGTTTCGTGCACGATACATTTTCTTTCTTCGGTAAGCATTTCTTTGTGTTTTATACTTTTGGAATTTTGGTTTCTGACGTTGATTATAAAATGACCTTTTTTCCTTTTTGAAATGTACTAACTCGATTTTTCCTCACAGCAGGTCAACTGGTGTGTGGTTGCAACATTACGGTCCCATTGAATACATTTTCGGGGAGAGGGACATGAGTTGCACCACAGGGCAGGGTGGAGGGTTTCGTGCACGATACATTTTCTTTCTTCGGTAAGGATTTCTTTGTGTTTTATACTTTTGGAATTTTGGTTTCTGACGTTGATTGTAAAATGACCTTTTTTCCTTTTTGAAATGTACTAACTCGATTTTTCCTCACAGCAGGTCAACTGGTGTGTGGTTGCAACATTACGGTCCCATTGAATACATTTTCGGAGAGAGGGACATGAGTTGCACCACAGGGCAGGGTGGAGGGTTTCGTGCACGATACATTTTCTTTCTTCGGTAAGCATTTCTTTGTGTTTCATACTTTTGGAATTTTGGTTTCTGACGTTGATTATAAAATGACCTTTTTTTCCTTTTTGAAATGTACTAACTCGATTTTTCCTCACAGCAGGTCAACTGGTGTGTGGTTGCAACGTTACGGTCCCATTGAATACATTTTCGGAGAGAGGGACATGAGTTGCACCACAGGGCAGGGTGGAGGGTTTCGTGCACGATACATTTTCTTTCTTCGGTAAGCATTTCTTTGTGTTTTATACTTTTGGAATTTTGGTTTGTGACGTTGATTATAAAATGACCTTCTTTCCTTTTTGAAATGTACTAACTCGATTATTCCTCACAGCAGGTCAACTGGTGTGTGGTTGCAACATTACGGTCCCATTGAATACATTTTCGGAGAGAGGGACATGAGTTGCACCACAGGGCAGGGTGGAGGGTTTCGTGCACGATACATTTTCTTTCTTCGGTAAGCATTTCTTTGTGTTTTATACTTTTGGAATTTTGGTTTCTGACGTTGATTATAAAAACCCTTTTTTCCTTTTTGAAATGTACTAACTCGATTTTTCATCACAGCAGGTCAACTGGTGTGTGGTTGCAACATTACGGTCCCATTGAATACATTTTCGGAGAGAGGGACATGAGTTGCACCACAGGGCAGGGTGGAGGGTTTCGTGCACGATACATTTTCTTTCTTCGGTATGCATTTCTTTGTGTTTTATACTTTTGGAATTGTGGTTTCTGACGTTGACTATAAAAACCCTTTTTTCCTTTTTGAAATGTACTAACTCGATTTTTCCTCACAGCAGGTCAACTGGTGTGTGGTTGCAACATTACGGTCCCATTGAATACATTTTCGGAGAGAGGGACATGAGTTGCACCACAGGGCAGGGTGGAGGGTTTCGTGCACGATACATTTTCTTTCTTCGGTAAGCATTTCTTTGTGTTTTATACTTTTGGAATTTTGGTTTCTGACGTTGATTATAAAATGACCTTTTTTCCTTTTTGAAATGTACTAACTCGATTTTTCCTCACAGCAGGTCAACTGGTGTGTGGTTGCAACATTACGGTCCCATTGCATACATTTTCGGAGAGAGGGACATGAGTTGCACCACAGGGCAGGGTGGAGGGTTTCGTGCGCGATACATTTTCTTTCTTCGGTAAGCATTTCTTTGTGTTTTATACTTTTGGAATTTTGGTTTCTGACGTTGATTGTAAAATGACCTTTTTTCCTTTTTGAAATGTACTAACTCGATTTTTCCTCACAGCAGGTCAACTGGTGTGTGGTTGCAACATTACGGTCCTATTGAATACATTTTCGGAGAGAGGGACACGAGTTGCACCACAGGGCAGGGTGGGGGGTTTCGTGCACGATACATTTTCTTTCTTCGGTAAGCATTTCTTTGTGTTTTATACTTTTGGAATTTTGGTTTCTGACGTTGATTATAAAATGACCTTTTTTCCTTTTTGAAATGTACTAACTCGATTTTTCCTCACAGCAGGTCAACTGGTGTGTGGTTGCAACATTACGGTCCCATTGAATACATTTTCGGAGAGAGGGACATGAGTTGCACCACAGGGCAGGGTGGAGGGTTTCGTGCACGATACATTTTCTTTCTTCGGTAAGCATTTCTTTGTGTTTTATACTTTTGGAATTTTGGTTTCTGACGTTGATTATAAAATGACCTTTTTTCCTTTTTGAAATGTACTAACTCGATTTTTCCTCACAGCAGGTCAACTGGTGTGTGGTTGCAACATTACGGTCCCATTGAATACATTTTCGGAGAGAGGGACATGAGTTGCACCACAGGGCAGGGTGGAGGGTTTCGTGCACGATACATTTTCTTTCTTCGGTAAGCATTTCTTTGTGTTTTATACTTTTGGAATTTTGGTTTCTGAGGTTGATTATAAAATGACCTTTTTTTCCTTTTTGAAATGTACTAACTCGATTTTTCCTCACAGCAGGTCAACTGGTGTGTGGTTGCAACATTACGGTCCCATTGAATACATTTTCGGAGAGAGGGACATGAGTTGCACCACAGGGCAGGGTGGAGGGTTTCGTGCACGATACATTTTCTTTCTTCGGTAAGCATTTCTTTGTGTTTTATACTTTTGGAATTTTGGTTTGTGACGTTGATTATAAAATGACCTTTTTTCCTTTTTGAAATGTACTAACTCGATTATTCCTCACAGCAGGTCAACTGGTGTGTGGTTGCAACATTACGGTCCCATTGAATACATTTTCGGAGAGAGGGACATGAGTTGCACCACAGGGCAGGGTGGAGGGTTTCGTGCACGATACATTTTCTTTCTTCGGTAAGCATTTCTTTGTGTTTTATACTTTTGGAATTTTGGTTTCTGACGTTGATAATAAAATGACCTTTTTCCTGTTTGAAATGTACTAACTCGATTTTTCCTCACAGCAGGTCAACTGGTGTGTGGTTGCAACATTATGGTCCCATTGAATACATTTTCGGAGAGAGGGACATGAGTTGCACCACAGGGCAGGGTGGAGGGTTTCGTGCACGATACATTTTCTTTCTTCGGTAAGCAGTTCTTTGTGTTTTATACTTTTGGAATTTTGGTTTCTGACGTTGATTATAAAATGACCTTTTTTCCTTTTTGAAATGCACTAACTCGATGTTTCCTCACAGCAGGTCAACTGGTGTGTGGTTGCAACATTACGGTCCCATTGAATACATTTTCGGAGAGAGGGACATGAGTTGCACCACTGGGCAGGGTGGAGGGTTTCGTGCACGATACATTATCTTTCTTCGGTAAGCATTTCTTTGTGTTTTATACTTTTGGAATTTTGGTTTCTGACGTTGATTATAAAATGACTTTTTTCCTTTTTGAAATGTACTAACTCGATTTTTCCTCACAGCAGGTCAACTGGTGTGTGGTTGCAACATTACGGTCCCATTGAATACATTTTCAAAGAGAGGGACATGAGTTGCACCACAGGGCAGGGTGGAGGGTTTCGTGCACGATACACTTTCTTTCTTCGGTAAGCATTTCTTTGTGTTTTGTACTTTTGGAATTGTGGTTTCTGACGTTGATTATAAAATGACCTTTTTTCCTTTTTGAAATGTACTAACTCGATTTTTCCTCACAGCAGGTCAACTGGTGTGTGGTTGCAACATTACGGTCCCATTGAATACATTTTCGGAGAGAGGGACATGAGTTGCACCACAGGGCAGGGTGGAGGGTTTCGTGCACGATACATTTTCTTTCTTCGGTATGCATTTCTTTGTGTTTTATACTTTTGGAATTGTGGTTTCTGACGTTGCTTATAAAAACCCTTTTTTCCATTTTGAAATGTACTAACTCGATTTTTCCTCACAGCAGGTCAACTGGTGTGTGGTTGCAACATTACGGTCCCATTGAATACATTTTCGGAGAGAGGGACATGAGTTGCACCACAGGGCAGGGTGGAGGGTTTCGTGCACGATACATTTTCTTTCTTCGGTAAGCATTTCTTTGTGTTTTATACTTTTGGAATTTTGGTTTCTGACGTTGATTATAAAAACCCTTTTTTCCTTTTTGAAATGTACTAACTCGATTTTTTTCTCACAGCAGGTCACTGGTGTGTGGTTGCAACATTACGGTCCCATTGAATACATTTTCGGAGAGAGGGACATGAGTTGCACCACAGGGCAGGGTGGAGGGTTTCGTGCACGATACATTTTCTTCCTTCGGTAAGCATTTCTTTGTGTTTTATACTTTTGGAATTTTGGTTTCTGACGTTGATTATAAAATGACCTTTTTTCCTTTTTGAAATGTACTAACTCGATTTTTCCTCACAGCAGGTCAACTGGTGTGTGGTTGCAACATTACGGTCCCATTGAATACATTTTCGGAGAGAGGGACATGAGTTGCACCACAGGGCAGGGTGGAGGGTTTCGTGCACGATACATTTTCTTTCTTCGGTAAGCATTTCTTTGTGTTTTATACTTTTGGAATTTTGGTTTCTGACGTTGATTATAAAATGACCTTTTTTCCTTTTTGAAATGCACTAACTCGATGTTTCCTCACAGCAGGTCAACTGGTGTGTGGTTGCAACATTACGGTCCCATTGAATACATTTTCGGAGAGAGGGACATGAGTTGCACCACTGGGCAGGGTGGAGGGTTTCGTGCACGATACATTTTCTTTCTTCGGTAAGCATTTCTTTGTGTTTTATACTTTTGGAATTTTGGTTTCTGACGTTGATTATAAAAACCCTTTTTTCCTTTTTGAAATGTACTAACTCGATTTTTCCTCACAGCAGGTCAACTGGTGTGTGGTTGCAACATTACGGTCCCATTGAATACATTTTCGGAGAGAGGGACATGAGTTGCACCACAGGGCAGGGTGGAGGGTTTCGTGCACGATACATTTTCTTTCTTCGGTAAGCATTTCTTTGTGTTTTATACTTTTGGAATTTTGGTTTCTGACGTTGATTATAAAATGACCTTTTTTCCTTTTTGAAATGTACTAACTCGATTTCTCCTCACAGCAGGTCAACTGGTGTGTGGTTGCAACATTACGGTCCCATTGAATACATTTTCGGAGAGAGGGACATGAGTTGCACCACAGGGCAGGGTGGAGGGTTTCGTGCACGATACATTTTCTTTCTTCGGTAAGCATTTCTTTGTGTTTTATACTTTTGGATTTGTGGTTTCTGACGTTGATTATAAAATGACCTTTTTTCCTTTTTGAAATGTACTAACTCGATTTTTCCTCACAGCAGGTCAACTGGTGTGTGGTTGCAACATTACGGTCCCATTGAATACATTTTCGGAGAGAGGGACATGAGTTGCACCACAGGGCAGGGTGGAGGGTTTCGTGCACGATACATTTTCTTTCTTCGGTAAGCATTTCTTTGTGTTTTATACTTTTGGAATTTTGGTTTCTGACGTTGATTATAAAATGACCTTTTTTCCTTTTTGAAATGTACTAACTCGATTTTTCCTCACAGCAGGTCAACTGGTGTGTGGTTATAACATTACGGTCCCATTGAATACATTTTCGGAGAGAGGGACATGAGTTGCACCACAGGGCAGGGTGGAGGGTTTCGTGCACGATACATTTTCTTTCTTCGGTAAGCATTTCTTTGTGTTTTATACTTTTGGAATTTTGGTTTCTGACGTTGATTATAAAAACCCTTTTTTCCTTTTTGAAATGTACTAACTCGATTTTTTTCTCACAGCAGGTCAACTGGTGTGTGGTTGCAACATTACGGTCCCATTGAATACATTTTAGGAGAGAGGGACATGAGTTGCACCACAGGGCAGGGTGGAGGGTTTCGTGCACGATACATTTTCTTTCTTCGGTAAGCATTTCTTTGTGTTTTATACTTTTGGAATTTTGGTTTCTGACGTTGATTATAAAATGAACTTTTTTCCTTTTTGAAATGTACTAACTCGATTTTTCCTCACAGCAGGTCAACTGGTGTGTGGTTGCAACATTACGGTCCCATTGAATACATTTTCGGAGAGAGGGACATGAGTTGCACCACAGGGCAGGGTGGAGGGTTTCGTGCACGATACATTTTCTTTCTTCGGTAAGCATTTCTTTGTGTTTTATACTTTTGGAATTTTGGTTTCTGACGTTGATTATAAGATGACCTTTTTCCCTTTTTGAAATGTACTAACTCGATTTTTCCTCACGGCAGGTCAACTGGTGTGTGGTTGCAACATTACGGTCCCATTGAATACATTTTCGGAGAGAGGGACATGAGTTGCACCACAGGGCAGGGTGGAGGGTTTCGTGCACGATACATTTTCTTTCTTCGGTAAGCATTTCTTTGTGTTTTATACTTTTGGATTTTTGGTTTCTGACGTTGATTATAAAATGACCTTTTTTTCCTTTTTGAAATGTACTAACTCGATTTTTCCTCACAGCAGGTCAACTGGTGTGTGGTTGCAACATTACGGTCCCATTCAATACATTTTCGGAGAGAGGGACATGAGTTGCACCACAGGGCAGGGTGGAGGTTTTCGTGCACGATACATTTTCTTTCTTCGGTAAGCATTTCTTTGTGTTTTATACTTTTGGAATTTTGGTTTGTGACGTTGATTATAAAATGACCTTTTTTCCTTTTTGAAATGTACTAACTCGATTATTCCTCACAGCAGGTCAACTGGTGTGTGGTTGCAACATTACGGTCCCATTGAATACATTTTCGGAGAGAGGGACATGAGTTGCACCACAGGGCAGGGTGGAGGCTTTCGTGCACGATACATTTTCTTTCTTCGGTAAGCATTTCTTTGTGTTTTATACTTTTGGAATTTTGGTTTCTGACGTTGATTATAAAAACCCTTTTTTCCTTTTTGAAATGTACTAACTCGATTTTTCCTCACAGCAGGTCAACTGGTGTGTGGTTGCAACATTACGGTTCCATTGAATACATTTTCGGAGAGAGGGACATGAGTTGCACCACAGGGCAGGGTGGAGGGTTTCGTGCACGATACATTTTCTTTCTTCGGTATGCATTTCTTTGTGTTTTATACTTTTGGAATTGTGGTTTCTGACGTTGATTATAAAAACCCTTTTTTCCTTTTTGAAATGTACTAACTCGATTTTTCCTCACAGCAGGTCAACTGGTGTGTGGTTGCAACATTACGGTCCCATTGAATACATTTTCGGAGAGAGGGACATGAGTTGCACCATAGGGCAGGGTGGAGGGTTTCGTGCACGATACATTTTCTTTCTTCGGTAAGCATTTCTTTGTGTTTTATACTTTTGGAATTTTGGTTTGTGACGTTGATTATAAAATGACCTTTTTTCCTTTTTGAAATGTACTAACTCGATTTTTCCTCACAGCAGGTCAACTGGTGTGTGGTTGCAACATTACGGTCCCATTGAATACATTTTCGGAGAGAGGGACATGAGTTGCACCACAGGGCAGGGTGGAGGGTTTCATGCACGATACATTTTCTTTCTTCGGTAAGCATTTCTTTGTGTTTTATACTTTTGGAATTTTGGTTTCTGACGTTGATTATAAAATGACCTTTTTTCGTTTTTGAAATGTACTAACTCGATTTTTCCTCACAGCAGGTCAACTGGTGTGTGGTTGCAACATTACGGTCCCATTGAATACATTTTCGGAGAGAGGGACATGAGTTGCACCACAGGGCAGGGTGGAGGGTTTCGTGCACGATACATTTTCTTTCTTCGGTAAGCATTTCTTTGTGTTTTATACTTTTGGAATTTTGGTTTCTGACGTTGATTATAAAAACCCTTTTTTCCTTTTTGAAATGTACTAACTCGATTTTTTTCACACAGCAGGTCAACTGGTGTGTGGTTGCAACATTACGGTCCCATTGAATACATTTTAGGAGAGAGGGACATGAGTTGCACCACAGGGCAGGGTGGAGGGTTTCGTGCACGATACATTTTCTTTCTTCGGTAAGCATTTCTTTGTGTTTTATACTTTTGGAATTTTGGTTTGTGACGTTGATTATAAAATGACCTTTTTTCCTTTTTGAAATGTACTAACTCGATTATTCCTCACAGCAGGTCAACTGGTGTGTGGTTGCAACATTACGGTCCCATTGAATACATTTTCGGAGAGAGGGACATGAGTTGCACCACAGGGCAGGGTGGAGGGTTTCGTGCACGATACATTTTCTTTCTTCGGTAAGCATTTCTTTGTGTTTTATACTTTTGGAATTTTGGTTTCTGACGTTGATTATAAAAACCCTTTTTTCCTTTTTGAAATGTACTAACTCGATTTTTCCTCACAGCAGGTCAACTGGTGTGTGGTTGCAACATTACGGTCCCATTGAATACATTTTCGGAGAGAGGGACATGAGTTGCACCACAGGGCAGGGTGGAGGGTTTCGTGCACGATACATTTTCTTTCTTCGGTAAGCATTTCTTTGTGTTTTATACTTTTGGAATTTTGGTTTGTGACGTTGATTATAAAATGACCTTTTTTCCTTTTTGAAATGTACTAACTCGATTTTTCCTCACAGCAGGTCAACTGGTGTGTGGTTGCAACATTACGGTCCCATTGAATACATTTTCGGAGAGAGGGACATGAGTTGCACCACAGGGCAGGGTGGAGGGTTTCGTGCACGATACATTTTCTTTCTTCGGTAAGCATTTCTTTGTGTTTTATACTTTTGGAATTTTGGTTTCTGACGTTGATTATAAAATGACCTTTTTTTCCTTTTTGAAATGTACTAACTCGATTTTTCCTCACAGCAGGTCAACTGGTGTGTGGTTGCAACATTACGGTCCCATTCAATACATTTTCGGAGAGAGGGACATGAGTTGCACCACAGGGCAGGGTGGAGGGTTTCGTGCACGATACATTTTCTTTCTTCGGTAAGCATTTCTTTGTGTTTTATACTTTTGGAATTTTGGTTTGTGACGTTGATTATAAAATGACCTTTTTTCCTTTTTGAAATGTACTAACTCGATTATTCCTCACAGCAGGTCAACTGGTGTGTGGTTGCAACATTACGGTCCCATTGAATACATTTTCGGAGAGAGGGACATGAGTTGCACCACAGGGCAGGGTGGAGGGTTTCGTGCACGATACATTTTCTTTCTTCGGTAAGCATTTCTTTGTGTTTTATACTTTTGGAATTTTGGTTTCTGACGTTGATTATAAAAACCCTTTTTTCCTTTTTGAAATGTACTAACTCGATTCTTCATCACAGCAGGTCAACTGGTGTGTGGTTGCGACATTACGGTCCCATTGAATACATTTTCGGAGAGAGGGACATGAGTTGCACCACAGGGCAGGGTGGAGGGTTTCGTGCACGATACATTTTCTTTCTTCGGTAAGCATTTATTTGTGTTTTATACTTTTGGAATTTTGGTTTCTGACGTTGATTATAAAATGACCTTTTTCCTGTTTGAAATGTACTAACTCGATTTTTCCTCACAGCAGGTCAACTGGTGTGTGGTTGCAACATTATGGTCCCATTGAATACATTTTCGGAGAGAGGGACATGAGTTGCACCACAGGGCAGGGTGGAGGGTTTCGTGCACGATACATTTTCTTTCTTCGGTAAGCATTTCTTTGTGTTTTATACTTTTGGAATTTTGGTTTCTGACGTTGATTATAAAATGACCTTTTTTCCTTTTTGAAATGCACTAACTCGATGTTTCCTCACAGCAGGTCAACTGGTGTGTGGTTGCAACATTACGGTCCCATTGAATACATTTTCGGAGAGAGGGACATGAGTTGCACCACTGGGCAGGGTGGAGGGTTTCGTGCACGATACATTTTCTTTCTTCGGTAAGCATTTCTTTGTGTTTTATACTTTTGGAATTTTGGTTTCTGACGTTGATTATAAAAACCCTTTTTTCGTTTTTGAAATGTACTAACTCGATTTTTCCTCACAGCAGGTCAACTGGTGTGTGGTTGCAACATTACGGTCCCATTGAATACATTTTCGGAGAGAGGGACATGAGTTGCACCACAGGGCAGGGTGGAGGGTTTCGTGCACGATACATTTTCTTTCTTCGGTAAGCATTTCTTTGTGTTTTATACTTTTGGAATTTTGGTTTCTGACGTTGATTATAAAATGACCTTTTTTCCTTTTTGAAATGTACTAACTCGATTTTTCCTCACAGCAGGTCAACTGGTGTGTGGTTGCAACATTACGGTCCCATTGAATACATTTTCGGAGAGAGCGACATGAGTTGCACCACAGGGCAGGGTGGAGGGTTTCGTGCACGATACACTTTCTTTCTTCGGTAAGCATTTCTTTGTGTTTTATACTTTTGGAATTGTGGTTTCTGACGTTGATTATAAAATGACTTTTTTTCCTTTTTGAAATGTACTAACTCAATTTTTCCTCACAGCAGGTCAACTGGTGTGTGGTTGCAACATTACGGTCCCATTGAATACATTTTCGGAGAGAGGGACATGAGTTGCACCACAGGGCAGGGTGGAGGGTTTCGTGCACGATACATTTTCTTTCTTCGGTAAGCATTTCTTTGTGTTTTATACTTTTGGAATTTTGGTTTCTGACGTTGATTATAAAATGACCTTTTTTCCTTTTTGAAATGTACTAACTCGATTTTTCCTCACAGCAGGTCAACTGGTGTGTGGTTGCAACATTACGGTCCCATTGAATACATTTTCGGAGAGAGGGACATGAGTTGCACCACAGGGCAGGGTGGAGGGTTTCGTGCACGATACATTTTCTTTCTTCGGTAAGCATTTCTTTGTGTTTTATACTTTTGGAATATTGGTTTCTGACGTTGATTATAAAATGACCTTTTTTCCTTTTTGAAATGTACTAACTCGATTTTTCCTCACAGCAGGTCAACTGGTGTGTGGTTGCAACATTACGGTCCCATTGAATACATTTTCGGAGAGAGGGACATGAGTTGCACCACAGGGCAGGGTGGAGGGTTACGTGCACGATACATTTTCTTTCTTCGGTATGCATTTCTTTGTGTTTTATACTTTTGGAATTGTGGTTTCTGACGTTGATTATAAAATGACCTTTTTTCCTTTTTGAAATGTACTAACTCGATTTTTCCTCACAGCAGGTCAACTGGTGTGTGGTTGCAACATTACGGTGCCATGGAATATATTTTCGGAGAGAGGGACATGAGTTGCACCACAGGGCAGAGTATAGGGTTTCGTGCACGATACATTTTCTTTCTTCTGTAAGCTTTTCTTTGTGTTTTATACTTCTGGAATTTTGCTTTTTGATGTTGATTAGAAAATGACCTTTTTTCCTTTTTGAAATGTACTAACTCGATTTTTCCTCACAGCAGGTCAACTGGTGTGTGGTTGCAACATTACGGTCCCATTGAATACATTTTCGGAGAGAGGGACATGAGTTGCACCACAGGGCAGGGTGGAGGGTTTCGTGCACGATACATTTTCTTTCTTCGGTAAGCATTTCTTTGTGTTTTATACTTTTGGAATTTTGCTTTTTGACGTTCATTATAAAATGGCCTTTTTTCCTTTTTCGAAATGTACTAACTCAATTTTTCCTAACAGCAGGTCAACTGGTGTGTGGTTGCAACATTACGGTCCCATTGAATACATTTTCGGAGAGAGGGACATGAGTTGCACCACAGGGCAGGGTGGAGGGTTTCGTGCACGATACATTTTCTTTCTTCGGTAAGCATTTCTTTGTGTTTTATACTTTTGGAATTTTGGTTTCTGATGTTGATTATAAAATGACCTTTTTACCCTTTTTGAAATGTACTAACTCGATTTTTCCTCACAGCAGGTCAACTGGTGTGTGGTTGCAACATTACGGTCCCATTGAATACATTTTCGGAGAGAGGGACATTAGTTGCACCACAGGGCAGGGTGGAGGGTTTCGTGCACGATGCATTTTCTTTCTTCGGTAAGCATTTCTTTGTGTTTTATATTTTTGGAATTTTGCTTTCTGACGTTGATTATAAAATGACCTTTTTTCCTTTTTGAAATGTACTAACTCGATTTTTCCTCACAGCAGGTCAACTGGTGTGTGGTTGCAACATTACGGTCCCATTGAATACATTTTCGGAGAGGGGGACATGAGTTGCACCACAGGGCAGGGTGGAGGGTTTCGTGCACGATACATTTTTTTCTTCGGTAAGCATTTCATAGTGTTTTATACTTTTGGAATTTTGCTTTCTGACGTTGATTATTAAATGACGTTTTTTCCTTTTTGAAATGTACTAACTCGATTTTTCCTCACAGCAGGTCATCTGGTGTGTGGTTGCAACATTACGGTCCCATTGAATACATTTTCGGAGAGAGGGACATGAGTTGCACCACAGGGCAGGGTGGAGGGTTTCGTGCACGATACATTTTCTTTCTTCGGTAAGCATTTCTTTGTGTTTTATACTTTTGGAATTTTGCTTTCTGACGTTGATTATAAAATGACCTTTTTTCCTTTTTGAAATGTACTAACTCGATTTTTCCTCACAGCAGGTCAACTGGTGTGTGGTTGCAACATTATGGTCCCATTGAATACATTTTCGGAGAGGGGGACATGAGTTGCACCACAGGGCAGGGTGGAGGGTTTCGTGCACGATACATTTTCTTTCTTCGGTAAGCATTTCTTTGTGTTTTATACTTTTGGAATTTTGGTTTCTGACGTTGATTATAAAATGACCTTTTTTCCTTTTTGAAATGTACTAACTCGATTTTTCCTCACAGCAGGTCAACTGGTGTGTGGTTGCAACATTACGGTCCCATTGAATACATTTTCGGAGAGAGGGACATGAGTTGCACCACAGGGCAGGGTGGAGGGTTTCGTGCACGATACATTTTCTTTCTTCGGTAAGCATTTCTTTGTGTTTTATACTTTTGGAATTTTGCTTTCTGACGTTGATTATAAAATGACCTTTTTTCCTTTTTGAAATGTACTAACTCGATTTTTCCTCACAGCAGGTCAACTGGTGTGTGGTTGCAACATTACGGTCCCATTAAATACATTTTCGGAGAGAGGGACATGAGTTGCACCACAGGGCAGGGTGGAGGGTTTCGTGCACGATACATTTTCTTTCTTCGGTAAGCATTTCTTTGTGTTTTATACTTTTGGAATTTTGCTTTCTGACGTTGATTATAAAATGACCTTTTTTCCTTTTTGAAATGTACTAACTCGATTTTTCCTCACAGCAGGTCAACTGGTGTGTGGTTGCAACATTACGGTCCCATTGAATACATTTTTGGAGAGGGGGACATGAGTTGCACCACAGGGCAGGGTGGAGGGTTTCGTGCACGATACATTTTCTTTCTTCGGTAAGCATTTCTTTGTGTTTTATACTTTTGGAATTTTGGTTTCTGACGTTGATTATAAAATGACTTTTTTTCCTTTTCTAAATGTACTAACTCGATTTTTCCTCACAGCAGGTCAACTGGTGTGTGGTTGCAACATTACGGTCCCATTGAATACATTTTCGGAGAGGGGGACATGAGTTGCACCACAGGGCAGGGTGGAGGGTTTCGTGCACGATACATTTTCTTTCTTCGGTAAGCATTTCTTTGTGTTTTATACTTTTGGAATTTTGCTTTCTGACGTTGATTATAAAATGACCTTTTTTCCTTTTTGAAATGTACTAACTCGATTTTTCCTCACAGCAGGTCAACTGGTGTGTGGTTGCAACATTACGGTGCCATTGAATACATTTTCAGAGAGAGGGACATGAGTTGCACCACAGGGCAGGGTGGAGGGTTTCGTGCACGATACATTTTCTTTCTTCGGTAAGCACATCTTTGTGTTTTATACTTTTGGAATTTTGCTTTCTGACGTTGATTATAAAATGACCTTTTTTCCTTTTTGAAATGTACTAACTCGATTTTTCCTCACAGCAGGTCAACTGGTGTGTGGTTGCAACATTACGGTCCCATTGAATACATTTTCGGAGAGGGGGACATGAGTTGCACCACAGGGCAGGGTGGAGGATTTGGTGCACGATACATTTTCTTTCTTCGGTAAGCATTTCTTTGTGTTTTATACTTTTGGAATTTTGCTTTCTGACGTTGATTATGAAATGACTTTTTTTCCTTTTTGAAATGTACTAACTCGATTTTTCCTCACAGCAGGTCAACTGGTGTGTGGTTGCAACATTACGGTCCCATTGAATACATTTTCGGAGAGGGGGACATGAGTTGCATCACAGGGCAGGGTGGAGGGTTTCGTGCACGATACATTTTCTTTCTTCGGTAAGCATTTCTTTGTGTTTTATACTTTTGGAATTTTTGTTTCTGACGTTGATTATAAAATGACCTTTTTCCTGTTTGAAATGTACTAACTCGATTTTTCCTCACAGCAGGTCAACTGGTGTGTGGTTGCAACATTACGGTCCCATTGAATACATTTTCGGAGAGAGGGACATGAGTTGCACCACAGGGCAGGGTGGAGGGTTTCGTGCACGATGCATTTTCTTTCTTCGGTAAGCATTTCTTTGTGTTTTATACTTTTGGAATTTTGCTTTCTGACGTTGATTATAAAATGACTTTTTTTCCTTTTCTAAATGTACTAACTCGATTTTTCCTCACAGCAGGTCAACTGGTGTGTGGTTGCAACATTACGGTCCCATTGAATACATTTTCGGAGAGGGGGACATGAGTTGCACCACAGGGCAGGGTGGAGGGTTTCGTGCACGATACATTTTCTTTCTTCGGTAAGCATTTCTTTGTGTTTTATACTTTTGGAATTTTGCTTTCTGACGTTGATTATAAAATGACCTTTTTTCCTTTTTGAAATGTACTAACTCGATTTTTTTTCACAGCAGGTCAACTGGTGTGTGGTTGCAACATTACGGTCCCATTGAATACATTTCCGGAGAGAGGGACATGAGTTGCACCACAGGGCAGGGTTGAGGGTTTCGTGCACGATACATTTTCTTTCTTCGGTAAGCATTTCTTTGTGTTTTATACTTTTGGAATTTTGCTTTCTGACGTTGATTATAAAATGACCTTTTTTCCTTTTTGAAATGTACTAACTCGATTTTTCCTCACAGCAGGTCAACTGGTGTGTGGTTGCAACATTACGGTCCCATTGAATACATTTTCGGAGAGAGGAACATGAGTTGCACCACAGGGCAGGGTGGAGGGTTTCGTGCACGATACATTTTCGTTCTTCGGTAAGCATTTCTTTGTGTTTTATACTTTTGGAATTTTGGTTTCTGACGTTGATTATAAAATGACCTTTTTCCTGTTTGAAATGTACTAACTCGATTTTTCCTCACAGCAGGTCAACTGGTGTGTGGTTGCAACATTACGGTCCCATTGAATACATTTTCGGAGAGAGGGACATGAGTTGCACCACAGGGCAGGGTGGAGGGTTTCGTGCATGATACATTTTCTTTCTTCGGTAAGCATTTCTTTGTGTTTTATACTTTTGGAATTGTGGTTTCTGACGTTGATTATAAAAACCCTTTTTTCCTTTTTGAAATGTACTAACTCGATTTTTCCTCACAGCAGGTCAACTGGTGTGTGGTTGCAACATTACGGTCCCATTGAATACATTTTCGGAGAGAGGGACATGAGTTGCACCACAGGGCAGGGTGGAGGGTTTCGTGCACGATACATTTTCTTTCTTCGGTAAGCATTTCTTTGTGTTTTATACTTTTGGAATTGTGGTTTCTGACGTTGATTTTAAAATTACCTTTTTTCCTTTTTGAAATGTACTAACTCGATTTTTCCTCACAGCAGGTCAACTGGTGTGTGGTTGCAACATTACGGTCCCATTGAATACATTTTCGGAGAGAGGGACATGAGTTGCACCACAGGGCAGGGTGGAGGGTTTCGTGCACGATACATTTTCTTTCTTCGGTAAGCATTTCTTTGTGTTTTATACTTTTGGAATTTTGGTTTCTGACGTTGATTATAAAATGACCTTCTTTCCTTTTTGAAATGTACTAACTCGATTTTTCCTCACAGCAGGTCAGCTGGTGTGTGGTTGCAACATTACGGTCCCATTGAATACATTTTCGGAGAGGGGGACATGAGTTGCACCACAGGGCAGGGTGCAGGGTTTCGTGCACGATACATTTTCTTTCTTCGGTAAGCATTTCTTTGTGTTTTATACTTTTGGAATTGTGGTTTCTGACGTTGATTTTAAAATTACCTTTTTTCCTTTTTGAAATGTACTAACTCGATTTTTCCTCACAGCAGGTCAACTGGTGTGTGGTTGCAAAAAACGGTCCCATTGAATACATTTTCGGAGAGGGGGACATGAGTTGCACCACAGGGCAGGTTGGAGGGTTTCGTGCACGATACATTTTCTTTCTTTGGTAAGCATTTCTTTGTGTTTTATACTTTTGGAATTGTGGTTTCTGACGTTGATTTTAAAATGACCTTTTTTCCTTTTTGAAATGTACTAACTCGATTTTTCCTCACAGCAGGTCAACTGGTGTGTGGTTGCAACATTACGGTCCCATTGAATACATTTTCGGAGAGAGGGACATGAGTTGCACCACAGGGCAGGGTGGAGGGTTTCGTGCACGATACATTTTCTTTCTTCGGTAAGCATTTCTTTGTGTTTTATACTTTTGGAATTGTGGTTTCTGACGTTGATTTTAAAATTACCTTTTTTCCTTTTTGAAATGTACTAACTCGATTTTTCCTCACAGCAGGTCAACTGGTGTGTGGTTGCAACATCACGGTCCCATTGAATACATTTTCGGAGAGAGGGACATGAGTTGCACCACAGGGCAGGGTGGAGGGTTTCGTGCACGATACATTTTCTTTCTTCGGTAAGCATTTCTTTGTGTTTTATACTTTTGGAATTTTGCTTTCTGACGTTGATTATAAAATGACCTTTTTTCCTTTTTGAAATGTACTAACTCGATTTTTCCTCACAGCAGGTCAGCTGGTGTGTGGTTGCAACATTACGGTCCCATTGAATACATTTTCGGAGAGGGGGACATGAGTTGCACCACAGGGCAGGGTGGAGGGTTACGTGCACGATACATTTTCTTTCTTCGGTAAGCATTTCTTTGTGTATTATACATTAGGAGTTGTGGTTTCTGACGTTGATTTTAAAATTACCTTTTTTCCTTTTTGAAATGTACTAACTCGATTTTTCCTCACAGCAGGTCAACTGGTGTGTGGTTGCAACATTACGGTCCCATTGAATACATTTTCGGAGAGAGGGACATGAGTTGCACCACAGGGCAGGGTGGAGGGTTTCGTGCACGATACATTTTCTTTCTTCGGTAAGCATTTTTTTGTGTTTTATACTTTTGGAATTTTGCTTTCTGACGTTGATTATAAAATGACCTTTTTTCCTTTTTGAAATGTACTAACTCGATTTTTCCTCACAGCAGGTCAGCTGGTGTGTGGTTGCAACATTAGGGTCCCATTGAATACATTTTCGGAGAGGGGGACATGAGTTGCACCACAGGGCAGGGTGGAGGGTTACGTGCACGATACATTTTCTTTCTTCGGTAAGCATTTCTTTGTGTTTTATACTTTTGGAATTGTGGTTTCTGACGTTGATTTTAAAATTACCTTTTTTCCTTTTTGAAATGTACTAACTCGATTTTTCCTCACAGCAGGTCAACTGGTGTGTGGTTGCAACATTACGGTCCCATTGAATACATTTTCGGAGAGTGGGACATGAGTTGCACCACAGGGCAGGGTGGAGGGTTTCATGCACGATACATTTTCTTTCTTCGGTAAGCATTTCTTTGTGTTTTATACTTTTGGAATTTTGCTTTCTGACGTTGATTATAAAATGACCTTTTTTCCTTTTTGAAATGTACTAACTCGATTTTTCCTCACAGCAGGTCAGCTGGTGTGTGGTTGCAACATTACGGTCCCATTGAATACATTTTCGGAGAGGGGGACATGAGTTGCACCACAGGGCAGGGTGGAGGGTTACGTGCACGATACATTTTCTTTCTTCGGTAAGCATTTCTTTGTGTTTTATACTTTTGGAATTGTGGTTTCTGACGTTGATTTTAAAATTACCTTTTTTCCTTTTTAAAATGTACTAACTCGATTTTTCCTCACAGCAGGTCAACTGGTGTGTGGTTGCAACATTACGGTCCCATTGAATACATTTTCGGAGAGAGGGACATGAGTTGCACCACAGGGCAGGGTGGAGGGTCTCATGCATGATACATTTTCTTTCTACGGTAAGCATTTCTTTGTGTTTTATACTTTTGGAATTTTGGTTTCTGACGTTGATTATAAAATGACCTTTTTCCTTTTTTGAAATGTACCAACTCGATTTTTCCTCACAGCAGGTCAACTGGTGTGTGGTTGCAACATTACGGTCCCATTGAATACATTTTCGGAGAGAGGGACATGAGTTGCACCACAGGGCAGGGTGGAGGGTGTCGTGCACGATACATTTTCTTTCTTCGGTAAGCATTTCTTTGTGTTTTATACTTTTGGAATTTTGGTTTCTGACGTTGATTATAAAATGACCTTTTTTCCTTTTTGAAATGTACTAACTCGATTTTTCCTCACAGCAGGTCAACTGGTGTGTGGTTGCTACATTACGGTCCCATTGAATACATTTTCGGAGAGAGGGACATGAGTTGCACCACAGGGCAGTGTGGAGGGTTTCGTGCACGATACATTTTCTTTCTTCGGTAAGCATTACTTTGTGTTTTATACTTTCGGAATTTTGGTTTCTGACGTTGATTATAAAATGACCTTTTTTCCTTTTTGAAATGTACTAACTCGATTTTTCCTCACAGCAGGTCAGCTGGCGTGTGGTTGCAACATTATGGTCCCATTGAATACATTTTCGGAGAGGGGGACATGAGTTGCACCACAGGGCAGGGTGGAGGGTTTCGTGCACGATACATTTTCTTTCTTCGGTAAGCATTTCTTTGTGTATTATACATTAGGAGTTGTGGTTTCTGACGTTGATTTTAAAATTACCTTTTTTCCTTTTTGAAATGTACTAACTCGATTTTTCCTCACAGCAGGTCAACTGGTGTGTGGTTGCAACATTACGGTCCCATTGAATACATTTTCGGAGAGAGGGACATGAGTTGCACCACAGGGCAGGGTGGAGGGTTTCGTGCACGATACATTTTCTTTCTTCGGTAAGCATTTTTTTGTGTTTTATACTTTTGGAATTTTGCTTTCTGACGTTGATTATAAAATGACCTTTTTTCCTTTTTGAAATGTACTAACTCGATTTTTCCTCACAGCAGGTCAGCTGGTGTGTGGTTGCAACATTACGGTCCCATTGAATACATTTTCGGAGAGGGGGACATGAGTTGCACCACAGGGCAGGGTGGAGGGTTACGTGCACGATACATTTTCTTTCTTCGGTAAGCATTTCTTTGTGTTTTATACTTTTGGAATTGTGGTTTCTGACGTTGATTTTAAAATTACCTTTTTTCCTTTTTGAAATGTACTAACTCGATTTTTCCTCACAGCAGGTCAACTGGTGTGTGGTTGCAACATTACGGTCCCATTGAATACATTTTCGGAGAGTGGGACATGAGTTGCACCACAGGGCAGGGTGGAGGGTTTCATGCACGATACATTTTCTTTCTTCGGTAAGCATTTCTTTGTGTTTTATACTTTTGGAATTTTGCTTTCTGACGTTGATTATAAAATGACCTTTTTTCCTTTTTGAAATGTACTAACTCGATTTTTCCTCACAGCAGGTCAGCTGGTGTGTGGTTGCAACATTACGGTCCCATTGAATACATTTTCGGAGAGGGGGACATGAGTTGCACCACAGGGCAGGGTGGAGGGTTACGTGCACGATACATTTTCTTTCTTCGGTAAGCATTTCTTTGTGTTTTATACTTTTGGAATTGTGGTTTCTGACGTTGATTTTAAAATTACCTTTTTTCCTTTTTAAAATGTACTAACTCGATTTTTCCTCACAGCAGGTCAACTGGTGTGTGGTTGCAACATTACGGTCCCATTGAATACATTTTCGGAGAGAGGGACATGAGTTGCACCACAGGGCAGGGTGGAGGGTCTCATGCATGATACATTTTCTTTCTACGGTAAGCATTTCTTTGTGTTTTATACTTTTGGAATTTTGGTTTCTGACGTTGATTATAAAATGACCTTTTTCCTTTTTTGAAATGTACCAACTCGATTTTTCCTCACAGCAGGTCAACTGGTGTGTGGTTGCAACATTACGGTCCCATTGAATACATTTTCGGAGAGAGGGACATGAGTTGCACCACAGGGCAGGGTGGAGGGTGTCGTGCACGATACATTTTCTTTCTTCGGTAAGCATTTCTTTGTGTTTTATACTTTTGGAATTTTGGTTTCTGACGTTGATTATAAAATGACCTTTTTTCCTTTTTGAAATGTACTAACTCGATTTTTCCTCACAGCAGGTCAACTGGTGTGTGGTTGCTACATTACGGTCCCATTGAATACATTTTCGGAGAGAGGGACATGAGTTGCACCACAGGGCAGTGTGGAGGGTTTCGTGCACGATACATTTTCTTTCTTCGGTAAGCATTACTTTGTGTTTTATACTTTCGGAATTTTGGTTTCTGACGTTGATCATAAAATGACCTTTTTTCCTGTTTGAAATGTACTAACTCGATTTTTCCTCACAGCAGGTCAACTGGTGTGTGGTTGCAACATTACGGTCCCATCGAATACATTTTCGGAGAGAGGGACATGAGTTGAACCACAGGGCAGGGTGGAGGGTTTCGTGCACGATACATTTTCTTTCTTCGGTAAGGATTTCTGTGTGTTTTATACTTTTGGAATTGTGGTTTCTGACGTTGATTATAAAATGACCTTATTTCCTTTTTGAAATGTACTAACTCGATTTTTCCTCACAGCAGGTCAACTGGTGTGTGGTTGCAACGTTACGGTCCCATTGAATACATTTTCGGAGATAGGGACATGAGTTGCACCACAGGGCAGGGTGGAGGGTTTCGTGCACGTTACATTTTCTTTCTTCGGTAAGCATTTCTTTGTGTTTTATACTTTTGGAATTTTGGTTTTTGACGTTGATTATAAAATGACCTTTTTCCTGTTTGAAATGTACTAACTCGATTTTTCCTCACAGCAGGTCAACTGGTGTGTGGTTGCAACATTACGGTCCCATTGAATACATTTTCGGAGAGAGGGACATGAGTTGCACCACAGGGCAGGGTGGAGGGTTTCGTGCACGATACATTTTCTTTCTTCGGTAAGCATTTCTTTGTGTTTTATACTTTTGGAATTTTGGTTTCTGACGTTGATTATAAAATGACCTTTTTTCCTTTTTGAAATGTACTAACTCGATTTTTCCTCACAGCAGGTCAGCTGGCGTGTGGTTGCAACATTATGGTCCCATTGAATACATTTTCGGAGAGGGGGACATCAGTTGCACCACAGGGCAGGGTGGAGGGTTTCGTGCACGATACTTTTTCTTTCTTCGGTAAGCATTTCTTTGTGTATTATACATTTGGAATTGTGGTTTCTGACGTTGATTTTAAAATTACCTTTTTTCCTTTTTGAAATGTACTAACTCGATTTTTCCTCACAGCAGGTCAACTGGTGTGTGGTTGCAACATCACGGTCACATTGAATACATTTTCGGAGAGAGGGACATGAGTTGCACCACAGGGCAGGGTGGAGGGTTTCGTGCACGATACATTTTCTTTCTTCGGTAAGCATTTCTTTGTGTTTTATACTTTTGGAATTTTGCTTTCTGACGTTGATTATAAAATGACCTTTTTTCCTTTTTGAAATGTACTAACTCGATTTTTCCTCACAGCAGGTCAGCTGGTGTGTGGTTGCAACATTACGGTCCCATTGAATACATTTTCGGAGAGGGGGACATGAGTTGCACCACAGGGCAGGGTGGAGGGTTACGTGCACGATACATTTTCTTTCTTCGGTAAGCATTTCTTTGTGTTTTATACTTTTGGAATTGTGGTTTCTGACGTTGATTTTAAAATTACCTTTTTTCCTTTTTGAAATGTACTAACTCGATTTTTCCTCACAGCAGGTCAACTGGTGTGTGGTTGCAACATTACGGTCCCATTGAATACATTTTCGGAGAGTGGGACATGAGTTGCACCACAGGGCAGGGTGGAGGGTTTCATGCACGATACATTTTCTTTCTTCGGTAAGCATTTCTTTGTGTTTTTTACTTTTGGAATTTTGGTTTCTGACGTTGATTATAAAATGACCTTTTTCCTGTTTGAAATGTACTAACTCGATTTTTCCTCACAGCAGGTCAGCTGGTGTGTGGTTGCAACATTACGGTCCCATTGAATACATTTTCGGAGAGAGGGACATGAGTTGCACCACAGGGCAGGGTGGAGGGTTACGTGCACGATACATTTTCTTTCTTCGGTAAGCATTTCTTTGTGTTTTATACTTTTGGAATTGTGGTTTCTGACGTTGATTTTAAAATTACCTTTTTTCCTTTTTAAAATGTACTAACTCGATTTTTCCTCACAGCAGGTCAACTGGTGTGTGGTTGCAACATTACGGTCCCATTGAATACATTTTCGGAGAGAGGGACATGAGTTGCACCACAGGGCAGGGTGGAGGGTTTCGTGCACGATACATTTTCTTTCTTCGGTAAGCATTTCTTTGTGTATTATACATTTGGAATTGTGGTTTCTGACGTTGATTATAAAATGACCTTTTTCCTTTTTTGAAATGTACTAACTCGATTTTTCCTCACAGCAGGTCAACTGGTGTGTGGTTGCAACATTACGGTCCCATTGAATACATTTTCGGAGAGAGGGACATGAGTTGCACCACAGGGCAGGGTGGAGGGTGTCGTGCACGATACATTTTCTTTCTTCGGTAAGCATTTCTTTGTGTTTTATACTTTTGGAATTTTGGTTTCTGACGTTGATTATAAAATGACCTTTTTTCCTTTTTGAAATGTACTAACTCGATTTTTCCTCACAGCAGGTCAACTGGTGTGTGGTTGCAACATTACGGTCCCATTGCATACATTTTCGGAGAGAGGGCATGAGTTGCACCACAGGGCAGTGTGGAGGGTTTCGTGCACGATACATTTTCTTTCTTCGGTAAGCATTACTTTGTGTTTTATACTTTTGGAATTTTGGTTTCTGACGTTGATCATAAAATGACCTTTTTTCCTGTTTGAAATGTACTAACTCGATTTTTCCTCACAGCAGGTCAACTGGTGTGTGGTTGCAACATTACGGTCCCATCGAATACATTTTCGGAGAGAGGGACATGAGTTGAACCACAGGGCAGGGTGGAGGGTTTCGTGCACGATACATTTTCTTTCTTCGGTAAGGATTTCTGTGTGTTTTATACTTTTGGAATTGTGGTTTCTGACGTTGATTATAAAATGACCTTATTCCCTTTTTGAAATGTACTAACTCGATTTTTCCTCACAGCAGGTCAACTGGTGTGTGGTTGCAACGTTACGGTCCCATTGAATACATTTTCGGAGATAGGGACATGATTTGCACCACAGGGCAGGGTGGAGGGTTTCGTGCACGTTACATTTTCTTTCTTCGGTAAGCATTTCTTTGTGTTTTATACTTTTGGAATTTTGGTTTCTGACGTTGATTATAAAATGACCTTTTTCCTGTTTGAAATGTACTAACTCGATTTTTCCTCACAGCAGGTCAACTGGTGTGTGGTTGCAACATTACGGTCCCATTGAATACATTTTCGGAGAGAGGGACATGAGTTGCACCACAGGGCAGATTGGAGGGTTTCGTGCACGATACATTTTCTTTCTTCGGTAAGCATTTCTTAGTGTTTTACACTTTTGGAATTTTGGTTTCTGACGTTGATTATAAAATGACCTTTTTCCTGTTTGAAATGTACTAACTCGATTTTTCCTCACAGCAGGTCAACTGGTGTGTGGTTGCAACATTACGGTCCCATTGAATACATTTTCGGAGAGAGGGACATGAGTTGCACCACAGGGCAGGGTGGAGGGTTTCGTGCACGATACATTTTCTTTCTTCGGTAAGCATTTCTTTGTGTTTTATACTTTTGGAATTGTGGTTTCTGACGTTGATTATAAAATGAACTTTTTTCCTTTTTGAAATGTACTAACTCGATTTTTCCTCACAGCAGGTCAACTGGTGTGTGGTTGCAACATTACGGTCCCATTGAATACATTTTCGGAGAGAGGGACATGAGTTGCACCACAGGGCAGGGTGGAGGGTTTCGTGCACGATACATTTTCTTTCTTCGGTAAGCATTTCTTTGTGTTTTATACTTTTGGAATTTTGGTTTCTGACGTTGATTATAAAATGACCTTTTTTCCTTTTTGGAATGTACTAACTCGATTTTTCCTCACAGCAGGTCAACTGGTGTGTGGTTGCAACATTACAGTCCCATTGAATACATTTTCGGAGAGAGGGACATGAGTTGCACCACAGGGCAGGGTGGAGGGTTTCATGCACGATACATTTTCTTTCTTCGGTAAGCATTTCTTTGTGTTTTATACTTTTGGAATATTGCTTTCTGACGTTGATTATAAAATGACCTTTTTTTCTTTTTGAAATGTACTAACTCGATTTTTCCTCGCAGCAGGTCAACTGGTGTGTGGTTGCAACATTACGGTCCCATTGAATACATTTTCGGAGAGAGGGACATGAGTTGCACCACAGGGCATGGTGGAGGGTTTCGTGCACGATACATTTTCTTTCTTCGGTAAGCATTTCTTTGTGTTTTATACTTTTGGAATTTTGCTTTTGGCGTTGATTATAAAATGATCTTTTTTCGTTTTGAAATGTACTAACTCGATTTTTCCTCACAGCAGGTCAACTGGTGTGTGGTTGCAACATTACGGTCCCATTGAATACATTTTCGGAGAGAGGGACATGAGTTGCACCACAGGGCAGGGTGGAGGGTTTCGTGCACGATACATTTTCTTTCTTCGGTAAGCATTTCTTTGTGTTTTATACTTTTGGAATTTTGCTTTTTGACGTTGATTATAAAATGACCTTTTTTCCTATTTGAAATGTACTAACTCGATTTTTCCTCACAGCAGGTCAACTGGTGTGTGGTCGCAACATTACGGTCCCATTGAATACATTTTCGGAGAGAGGGATATGAGTTGCACCACAGGGCAGAGTGGAGGGTTTCATGCACGATACATTTTCTTTCTTCGGTAAGCATTTCTTTGTGTTTTATACTTTTGGAATTTTGCTTTTTGACGTTGATTGTAAAATGGCCTTTTTTCCTTTTTGAAACGTACTAACTCGATTTTTCCTCACAGCAGGTCAACTGGTGTGTGGTTGCAACATTACGGTCCCATTGAATACATTTTCGGAGAGAGGGACATGAGTTGCACCACAGGGCAGGGTGGAGGGTTTCGTGCACGATACATTTTCTTTCTTCGGTAAGCATTTCTTTGTGTTTTATACTTTTTGAATTTTGGTTTGTGACGTTGATTATAATATGACCTTTTTTCCTTTTTGAAATGTACTAACTCGATTATTCCTCACAGCAGGTCAACTGGTGTGTGGTTGCAACATTACGGTCCCATTGAATACATTTTCGGAGAGAGGGACATGAGTTGCACCACAGGGCAGGGTGGAGGGTTTCGTGCACGATACATTTTCTTTCTTCGGTAAGCATTTCTTTATGTTTTATACTTTTTGAATTTTGGTTTCTGACGTTGATTATAAAATGACTTTTTTCCTTTTTGAAATGTACTAACTCGATTTTTCCTCACAGCAGGTCAACTGGTGTGTGGTTGCAACATTACGGTCCCATTGAATACATTTTCGGAGAGAGGGACATGAGTTGCACCACAGGGCAGGGTGGAGGGTTTCGTGCACGATACATTTTCTTTCTTCGGTAAGCATTTCTTTGTGTTTTATACTTTTGGAATTTTTCTTTCTGACGTTGATTATAAAATGACCTTTTTTCCTTTTTGAAATGTACTAATTCGATTTTTCCTCACAGCAGGTCAACTGGTGTGTGGTTGCAACATTACGGTCCCATTGAATACATTTTCGGAGAGAGGGACATGAGTTGCATCACAGGGCAGGGTGGAGGGTTTCGTGCACGATACATTTTCTTTCTTCGGTAAGCATTTCTTTGTGTTTTATACTTTTGGAATTTTGGTTTCTGACGTTGATTATAAAATGACCTTTTTCCTGTTTGAAATGTACTAACTCCATTTTTCCTCACAGCAGGTCAACTGGTGTGTGGTTGCAACATTACGGTCCCATTGAATACATTTTCGGAGAGAGGGACATGAGTTGCACCACAGGGCAGGGTGGAGGGTTTCGTGCACGATACATTTTCTTTCTTCGGTAAGCATTTCTTTGTGTTTTATACTTTTGGAATTGTGATTTCTGACTTTGATTTTAAAATTACCTTTTTTCCTTTTGAAATGTACTAACTCGATTTTTCCTCACAGCAGGTCAACTGGTGTGTGGTTGCAACATTACGGTCCCATTGAATACATTTTCGGAGAGAGGGACATGAGTTGCACCACAGGGCAGGGTGGAGGGTTTCGTGCACGATACATTTTCTTTCTTCGGTAAGCATTTCTTTGTGTTTTATACTTTTGGAATTTTGGTTTCTGACGTTGATTATAAAATGACCTTCCTTCCTTTTTGAAATGTACTAATTCGATTTTTCCTCACAGCAGGTCAGCTGGTGTGTGGTTGCAACATTACGGTCCCATTGAATACATTTTCGGAGAGGGTGACATGAGTTGCACCACAGGGCAGGGTGGAGGGTTTCGTGCACGATACATTTTCTTTCTTCGGTAAGCATTTCTTTGTGTTTTATACTTTTGGAATTTTGCTTTCTGACGTTGATTATAAAATGACCTTTTTTCCTTTTTGAAATGTACTAACTCGATTTTTCCTCACAGCAGGTCAGCTGGTGTGTGGTTGCAACATTACGGTCCCATTGAATACATTTTCGGAGAGGGGGACATGAGTTGCACCACAGGGCAGGGTGGAGGGTTTCGTGCACGATACATTTTCTTTCTTCGGTAAGCATTTCTTTGTGTTTTATACTTTTGGAATTTTGCTTTCTGACGTTGCTTATAAAATGACCTATTTTTCTTTTTGAAATGTACTAACTCGATTTTTCCTCGCAGCAGGTCAACTGGTGTGTGGTTGCAACATTACGGTCCCAATGAATACATTTTCGGAGAGAGGGACATGAGTTGCACCACAGGGCAGTGTGGAGGGTTTCGTGCACGATGCATTTTCCTTCTTCGGTAAGCATTTCTTTGTGTTTTATACTTTTGGAAATTTGCTTTCTGACGTTGATTATGAAATGACCTTTTTTCCTTTTTGAAATGTACTAACTCGATTTTTCCTCACAGCAGGTCAGCTGGTGTGTGGTTGCAACATTATGGTCCCATTGAATACATTTTCGGAGAGGGGGACATGAGTTGCACCACAGGGCAGGGTGGAGGGTTTCTAGCACGATACATTTTCTTTCTTCGGTAAGCATTTCTTTGTGTTTTATACTTTTGGAATTTTGGTTTCTGACGTTGATTATAAAATGACCTTTTTCCTGTTTGAAATGTACTAACTCGATTTTTCCTCACAGCAGGTCAACTGGTGTGTGGTTGCAACATTACGGTCCCATTGAATACATTTTCGGAGAGGGGGACATGAGTTGCACCACAGGGCAGGGTGGAGGGTTTCGTGCACGATACATTTTCTTTCTTCGGTAAGCATTTTTTTGTGTTTTATACTTTTGGAATTTTGGTTTCTGACGTTGATTATAAAATGACCTTTTTTCCTTTTTGAAATGTACTAACTCGATTTTTCCTCACAGCAGGTCAACTGGTGTGTGGTTGCAATGTTACGGTCCCATTGAATACATTTTCGGAGAGAGGGACATGAGTTGCACCACAGGGCAGGGTGGAGGGGTTCGTGCACGTTACATTTTCTTTCTTCGGTAAGCATTTCTTTGTGTTTTAACTTTTGGAATTTTGGTTTCTGACGTTGATTATAAAATGACCTTTTTCCTGTTTGAAATGTACTAACTCGATTTTTCCTCACAGCAGGTCAACTGGTGTGTGGTTGTAACATTACGGTCCCATTGAATACATTTTCGGAGAGAGGGACATGAGTTGCACCACAGGGCAGGGTGGAGGGTTTCGTGCACGATACATTTTCTTTCTTCGGTAAGCATTTCTTTGTGTTTTATACTTTTGGAATTGTGGTTTCTGACGTTGATTTTAAAATTACCTTTTTTCCTTTTTGAAATGTACTAACTCGATTTTTCCTCACAGCAGGTCAACTGGTGTGTGGTTGCAACATTACGGTCCCATTGAATACATTTTCGGAGAGGGGGACATGAGTTGCACCACAGGGCAGGGTGGAGGGTTTCGTGCACGATACATTTTCTTTCTTCGGTAAGCATTTCTTTGTGTTTTATACTTTTGGAATTTTGGTTTCTGACGTTGATTATAAAATGACCTTTTTCCTGTTTGAAATGTACTAACTCGATTTTTCCTCACAGCAGGTCAACTGGTGTGTGGTTGCAACATTACGGTCCCATTGAATACATTTTCGGAGAGGGGGACATGAGTTGCACCACAGGGCAGGGTGGAGGGTTTCGTGCACGATACATTTTCTTTCTTCGGTAAGCATTTCTTTGTGTTTTATACTTTTGGAATTTTGGTTTCTGACGTTGATTATAAAATGACCTTTTTTCCTTTTTGAAATGTACTAACTCGATTTTTCCTCACAGCAGGTCAACTGGTGTGTGGTTGCAATGTTACGGTCCCATTGAATACATTTTCGGAGAGAGGGACATGAGTTGCACCACAGGGCAGGGTGGAGGGTTTCGTGCACGTTACATTTTCTTTCTTCGGTAAGCATTTCTTTGTGTTTTATACTTTTGGAATTTTGGTTTCTGACGTTGATTATAAAATGACCTTTTTCCTGTTTGAAATGTACTAACTCGATTTTTCCTCACAGCAGGTCAACTGGTGTGTGGTTGCAACATTACGGTCCCATTGAATACATTTTCGGAGAGGGGGACATGAGTTGCACCACAGGGCAGGGTGGAGGGTTTCGTGCACGATACATTTTCTTTCTTCGGTAAGCATTTCTTTGTGTTTTATACTTTTGGAATTTTGGTTACTGACGTTGATTATAAAATGACCTTTTTCCTGTTTGAAATGTACTAACTCGATTTTTCCTCACAGCAGGTCAACTGGTGTGTGGTTGCAACATTACGGTCCCATTGAATACATTTTCGGAGAGAGGGACATGAGTTGCACCACAGGGCAGGGTGGAGGATTTCGTGCACGATACATTTTCTTTCTTCGGTAAGCATTTCTTTGTGTTATATACTTTTGGAATTGTGGTTTCTGACGTTGATTATAAAATGACCTTTTTTCCTTTTTGAAATGTACTAACTCGATTTTTCCTCACAGCAGGTCAACTGGTGTGTGGTTGCAACGTTACGGTCCCATTGAATACATTTTCGGAGAGAGGGACATGAGTTGCACCACAGGGCAGGGTGGAGGGTTTCGTGCACGATACATTTTCTTTCTTCGGTAAGCATTTCTTTGTGTTTTATACTTTTGGAATTTTGGTTTCTGACGTTGATTATAAAATGACCTTTTTCCTGTTTGAAATGTACTAACTCGATTTTTCCTCACAGCAGGTCAACTGATGTGTGGTTGCAACATTACGGTCCCATTGAATACATTTTCGGAGAGAGGGACATGAGTTGCACCACAGTTCAGGGTGGAGGATTTCGTGCACGATACATTTTCTTTCTTCGGTAAGCATTTCTCTGTGTTTTATACTTTTGGAATTGTGGTTTCTGACGTTGATTATAAAATGACCTTTTTTCCTTTTTGAAATGTACTAACTCGATTTTTCCTCACAGCAGGTCAACTGGTGTGTGGTTGCAACGTTACGGTCCCATTGAATACATTTTCGGAGAGAGGGACATGAGTTGCACCACAAGGCAGGGTGGAGGGTTTCATGCACGTTACATTTCCTTTCTTCGGTAAGCATTTCTTTGTGTTTTATACTTTTGGAATTTTGGTTTCTGACGTTGATTATAAAATGACCTTTTTCCTGTTTGAAATGTACTAACTCGATTTTTCCTCACAGCAGGTCAGCTGGTGTGTGGTTGCAACATTACGGTCCCATTGAATACATTTTCGGAGAGAGGGACATGAGTTGCACCACAGGGCAGGGTGGAGGGTTTCGTGCACGATACATTTTCTTTCTTCGGTAAGCATTTCTTTGTGTTTTATACTTTTGGAATTTTGGTTTCTGACGTTGATTATAAAATGACCTTTTTTCCTTTTTGAAATGTACTAACTCGATTTTTCCTCACAGCAGGTCAACTGGTGTGTGGTTGCAACATTACGGTCCCATTGAATACATTTTCGGAGAGAGGGACATGAGTTGCACCACAGGGCAGGGTGGAGGGTTTCGTGCACGATACATTTTCTTTCTTCGGTAAGCATTTCTTTGTGTTTTATACTTTTGGAATTTTGCTTTCTGACGTTGATTATAAAATGACCTTTTTTCCTTTTTGAAATGTACTAACTCGATTTTTCCTCACAGCAGGTGAACTGGTGTGTGGTTGCAACGTAACGGTCCCATTGAATACATTTTCGGAGAGGGGGACATGAGTTGCACCACAGGGCAGGGTGGAGGGTTTCGTGCACGATACATTTTCTTTCTTCGGTAAGCATTTCTTTGTGTTTTATACTTTTGGAATTTTGGTTTCTGACGTTGATTATAAAATGACCTTTTTCCTGTTTGAAATGTACTAACTCGATTTTTCCTCACAGCAGGTCAACTGGTGTGTGGTTGCAACATTACGGTCCCATTGAATACATTTTCGGAGAGAGGGACATGAGTTGCACCACAGGGCAGGGTGGAGGATTTCGTGCACGATACATTTTCTTTCTTCGGTAAGCATTTCTTTGTGTTTTATACTTTTGGAATTTTGGTTTCTGACGTTGATTATAAAATGACCTTTTTTCCTTTTTGAAATGTACTAACTCGATTTTTCCTCACAGCAGGTCAACTGGTGTGTGGTTGCAACATTACGGTCCCATTGAATACATTTTCGGAGAGAGGGACATGAGTTGCACCACAGGGCAGGGTGGAGGGTTTCGTGCACGATACATTTTCTTTCTTCGGTAAGCATTTCTTTGTGTTTTATACTTTTGGAATTTTGGTTTCTGACGTTGATTATAAAATGACCTTTTTCCTGTTTGAAATGTACTAACTCGATTTTTCGTCACAGCAGGTCAACTGGTGTGTGGTTGCAACATTACGGTCCCATTGAATACATTTTCGGAGAGAGGGACATGAGTTGCACCACAGGGCAGGGTGGAGGGTTTCGTGCACGATACATTTTCTTTCTTCGGTAAGCATTTCTTTGTGTTTTATACTTTGGAATTTTGGATTCTGACGTTGATTATAAAATGACCTTTTTTCCTTTTTGAAATGTACTAACTCGATTTTTCCTCACAGCAGGTCAACTGGTGTGTGGTTGCAACATTACGGTCCCATTGAATACATTTTCGGAGAGAGGGACATGAGTTGCACCACAGGGCAGGGTGGAGGGTTTCGTGCACGATACATTTTCTTTCTTCGGTAAGCATTTCTTTGTGTTTTATACTTTTGGAATTTTGGTTTCTGACGTTGATTATAAAATAACCTTTTTTCCTGTTTGAAATGTACTAACTCGATTTTTCCTCACAGCAGGTCAACTGGTGTGTGGTTGCGACATTACGGTCCCATTGAATACATTTTCGGAGAGAGGGACATGAGTTGCACCACAGGGCAGGGTGGAGGGTTTCGTGCACGATACATTTTCTTTCATCGGTAAGCATTTCTTTGTGTTTTATACTTTTGGAATTTTGGTTTCTGACGTTGATTATAAAATGACCTTTTTTCCTTTTTGAAATGTACTAACTCGATTTTTCCTCACAGCAGGTCAACTGGTGTGTGGTTGCAACATTACGGTCCCATTGAATACATTTTCGGAGAGAGGGACATGAGTTGCACCACAGGGCAGGGTGGACGGTTTCGTGCACGATACATTTTCTTTCTTCAGTAAGCATTTCTTTGTGTTTTATACTTTTGGAATTTTGGTTTCTGACGTTGATTATAAAATGACCTTTTTTCCTTTTTGAAATATACTAACTCGATTTTTCCTCACAGCAGGTCAACTGGTGTGTGGTTGCAACATTACGGTCCCATTGAATACATTTTCGGAGAGAGGGACATGAGTTGCACCACAGGGCAGGGTGGAGGGTTTCGTGCACGATACATTTTCTTTCTTCGGTAAGCATTTCTTTGTGTTTTATACTTTTGGAATTTTGGTTTCTGACGTTGATTATAAAATGACCTTTTTTCCTTTTTGAAATGTACTAACTCGATTTTTCCTCACAGCAGGTCAACTGGTGTGTGGTTGCAACATTACGGTCCCATTGAATACATTTTCGGAGAGAGGGACATGAGTTGCACCACAGGGCAGGGTGGAGGGTTTCGTGCACGATACATTTTCTTTCTTCGGTAAGCATTTCTTTGTGTTTTATACTTTTGGAATTTTGCTTTCTGACGTTGATTATAAAATGACCTTTTTTCCTTTTTGAAATGTACTAACTCGATTTTTCCTCACAGCAGGTGAACTGGTGTGTGGTTGCAACGTAACGGTCCCATTGAATACATTTTCGGAGAGGGGGACATGAGTTGCACCACAGGGCAGGGTGGAGGGTTTCGTGCACAATACATTTTCTTTCTTCGGTAAGCATTTCTTTGTGTTTTATACTTTTGGAATTTTGGTTTCTGACGTTGATTATAAAATGACCTTTTTCCTGTTTGAAATGTACTAACTCGATTTTTCCTCACAGCAGGTCAACTGGTGTGTGGTTGCAACATTACGGTCCCATTGAATACATTTTCGGAGAGAGGGACATGAGTTGCACCACAGGGCAGGGTGGAGGATTTCGTGCACGATACATTTTCTTTCTTCGGTAAGCATTTCTTTGTGTTTTATACTTTTGGAATTTTGGTTTCTGACGTTGATTATAAAATGACCTTTTTTCCTTTTTGAAATGTACTAACTCGATTTTTCCTCACAGCAGGTCAACTGGTGTGTGGTTGCAACATTACGGTCCCATTGAATACATTTTCGGAGAGAGGGACATGAGTTGCACCACAGGGCAGGGTGGAGGGTTTCGTGCACGATACATTTTCTTTCTTCGGTAAGCATTTCTTTGTGTTTTATACTTTGGAATTTTGGATTCTGACGTTGATTATAAAATGACCTTTTTTCCTTTTTGAAATGTACTAACTCGATTTTTCCTCACAGCAGGTCAACTGGTGTGTGGTTGCAACATTACGGTCCCATTGAATACATTTTCGGAGAGAGGGACATGAGTTGCACCACAGGGCAGGGTGGAGGGTTTCGTGCACGATACATTTTCTTTCTTCGGTAAGCATTTCTTTGTGTTTTATACTTTTGGAATTTTGGTTTCTGACGTTGATTATAAAATGACCTTTTTTCCTGTTTGAAATGTACTAACTCGATTTTTCCTCACAGCAGGTCAACTGGTGTGTGGTTGCGACATTACGGTCCCATTGAATACATTTTCGGAGAGAGGGACATGAGTTGCACCACAGGGCAGGGTGGAGGGTTTCGTGCACGATACATTTTCTTTCATCGGTAAGCATTTCTTTGTGTTTTATACTTTTGGAATTTTGGTTTCTGACGTTGATTATAAAATGACCTTTTTTCCTTTTTGAAATGTACTAACTCGATTTTTCCTCACAGCAGGTCAACTGGTGTGTGGTTGCAACATTACGGTCCCATTGAATACATTTTCGGAGAGAGGGACATGAGTTGCACCACAGGGCAGGGTGGACGGTTTCGTGCACGATACATTTTCTTTCTTCAGTAAGCATTTCTTTGTGTTTTATACTTTTGGAATTTTGGTTTCTGACGTTGATTATAAAATGACCTTTTTTCCTTTTTGAAATATACTAACTCGATTTTTCCTCACAGCAGGTCAACTGGTGTGTGGTTGCAACATTACGGTCCCATTGAATACATTTTCGGAGAGAGGGACATGAGTTGCACCACAGGGCAGGGTGGAGGGTTTCGTGCACGATACATTTTCTTTCTTCGGTAAGCATTTCTTTGTGTTTTATACTTTTGGAATTGTGGTTCCTGACGTTGATTATAAGATGACCTTTTTTCCTTTTTGAAATGTACTAACTCGATTTTTCCTCACAGCAGGTCAACTGGTGTGTGGTTGCAACATTACGGTCCCATTGAATACATTTTCGGAGAGCGGGACATGAGTTGCACCACAGGGCAGGGTGGAGGGTTTCGTGCACGATACATTTTCTTTCTTCCGTAAGCATTTCTTAGCGTTTTATACTTTTGGAATTTTGGTTTCTGACGTTGATTATAAAATGACCTTTTTTCCTTTTTGAAATGTACTAACTCGATTTTTCCTCACAGCAGGTCAACTGGTGTGTGGTTGCAACATTACGGTCCCATTGAATACATTTTCGGAGAGAGGGACATGAGTTGCACCACAGGCCAGTGTGGAGGGTTTCGTGCACGATACATTTTCTTTCTTCGGTAAGCATTTCCTTGTGTTTTATACTTTTGGAATTTTGCTTTCTGACGTTGATTATAAAATGACCTTTTTTCCTTTTTGAAATGTACTAACTCGATTTTTCCTCACAGCAGGTCAACTGGTGTGTGGTTGCAACATTACGGTCCCATTGAATACATTTTCGGTGAGAGGGACATGAGTTGCACCACAGGGCAGGGTGGAGGGTTTCGTGCACGATACATTTTCTTTCTTCGGTAAGCATTTCTTTGTGTTTTATACTTTTGGAATTTTGGTTTCTGACGTTGATTATAAAATGACTTTTTTCCTTTTTGAAATGTACTAACTCGATTTTTCCTCACAGCAGGTCAACTGGTGTGTGGTTGCAACATGACGGTCCCATTGAATACATTTTCGGAGAGAGGGACATGAGTTGCACCACAGGGCAGTTTGGAGGGTTTCGTGCACGATACATTTTCTTTCTTCGGTAAGCATTTCTTTGTGTTTTATACTTTTGGAATTTTGGTTTCTGACGTTGATTATAAAATGACCTTTTTTCCTTTTTGAAATGTACTAACTCGATTTTTCCTCACAGCAGGTCAACTGGTGTGTGGTTGCAACATTACGGTCCCATTGAATACATTTTCGGAGAGAGGGACGTGAGTTGCACCACAGGGCAGGGTGGAGCGTGCCGTGCACGATACATTTTCTTTCTTCGGTAAGCATTTCTTTGTGTTTTATACTTTTGGAATTTTGCTTTTTGACGTTGATTATAAAATGACCTTTTTTCCTTTTTGAAATGTACTAACTCGATTTTTCCTCACAGCAGGTCAACTGGTGTGTGGTTGCAACATTACGGTCCCATTGAATACATTTTCGGAGAGAGGAACATGAGTTGCACCACAGGGCAGGGTGGAGGGTTTCGTGCACGATACATTTTCTTTCTTCGGTAAGCATTTCTTTGTGTTTTATACTTTTGGAATTTTGGTTTTTGACGTTGATTATAAAATGACCTTTTTTCCTTTTTGAAATGTACTAACTTGATTTTTCCTCACAGCAGGTCAACTGGTGTGTGGTTGCAACATTATGGTCCCATTGAATACATTTTCGGAGAGAGGGACATGAGTTGCACCACAGGGCAGAGTGGAGGGTTTCGTGCACGATACATTTTCTTTCTTCGGTAAGCATTTCTTTGTGTTTTATACTTTTGGAATTTTGCTTTTTTACGTTGATTATAAAATGACCTTTTTTCCTTTTTGAAATGTACTAACTCGATTTTTCCTCACAGCAGGTCAACTGGTGTGTGGTTGCAACATTACGGTCCCATTGAATACATTTTCGGAGAGAGGGACATGAGTTGCACCACAGGGCAGGGTGGAGGGTTTCGTGCACGATACATTTTCTTTCTTCGGTAAGCATTTCTTTGTGTTTTATACTTTTGGAATTTTGGTTTCTGACGTTGATTATAAAATGACCTTTTTCCTGTTTGGAATGTACTAACTCGATTTTTCCTCACAGCAGGTCAACTGGTGTGTGGTTGCAACATTACGGTCCCATTGAATACATTTTCGGAGAGAGGGACATGAGTTGCACCACAGGGCAGGGTGGAGGATTTCGTGCACGATACATTTTCTTTCTTCGGTAAGCATTTCTTTGTGTTTTATACTTTTGGAATTTTGGTTTCTGACGTTGATTATAAAATGACCTTTTTTCCTTTTTGAAATGTACTAACTCGATTTTTCCTCACAGCAGGTCAACTGGTGTGTGGTTGCAACATTACGGTCCCATTGAATACATTTTCGGAGAGAGGGACATGAGTTGCACCACAGGGCAGGGTGGAGGGTTTCGTGCACGATACATTTTCTTTCTTCGGTAAGCATTTCTTTGTGTTTTATACTTTGGAATTTTGGATTCTGACGTTGATTATAAAATGACCTTTTTTCCTTTTTGAAATGTACTAACTCGATTTTTCCTCACAGCAGGTCAACTGGTGTGTGGTTGCAACATTACGGTCCCATTGAATACATTTTCGGAGAGAGGGACATGAGTTGCACCACAGGGCAGGGTGGACGGTTTCGTGCACGATACATTTTCTTTCTTCGGTAAGCATTTCTTTGTGTTTTATACTTTTGGAATTTTGGTTTCTGACGTTGATTATAAAATGACCTTTTTTCCTGTTTGAAATGTACTAACTCGATTTTTCCTCACAGCAGGTCAACTGGTGTGTGGTTGCGACATTACGGTCCCATTGAATACATTTTCGGAGAGAGGGACATGAGTTGCACCACAGGGCAGGGTGGAGGGTTTCGTGCACGATACATTTTCTTTCATCGGTAAGCATTTCTTTGTGTTTTATACTTTTGGAATTTTGGTTTCTGACGTTGATTATAAAATGACCTTTTTTCCTTTTTGAAATGTACTAACTCGATTTTTCCTCACAGCAGGTCAACTGGTGTGTGGTTGCAACATTACGGTCCCATTGAATACATTTTCGGAGAGAGGGACATGAGTTGCACCACAGGGCAGGGTGGACGGTTTCGTGCACGATACATTTTCTTTCTTCAGTAAGCATTTCTTTGTGTTTTATACTTTTGGAATTTTGGTTTCTGACGTTGATTATAAAATGACCTTTTTTCCTTTTTGAAATATACTAACTCGATTTTTCCTCACAGCAGGTCAACTGGTGTGTGGTTGCAACATTACGGTCCCATTGAATACATTTTCGGAGAGAGGGACATGAGTTGCACCACAGGGCAGGGTGGAGGGTTTCGTGCACGATACATTTTCTTTCTTCGGTAAGCATTTCTTTGTGTTTTATACTTTTGGAATTGTGGTTCCTGACGTTGATTATAAGATGACCTTTTTTCCTTTTTGAAATGTACTAACTCGATTTTTCCTCACAGCAGGTCAACTGGTGTGTGGTTGCAACATTACGGTCCCATTGAATACATTTTCGGAGAGCGGGACATGAGTTGCACCACAGGGCAGGGTGGAGGGTTTCGTGCACGATACATTTTCTTTCTTCCGTAAGCATTTCTTAGCGTTTTATACTTTTGGAATTTTGGTTTCTGACGTTGATTATAAAATGACCTTTTTTCCTTTTTGAAATGTACTAACTCGATTTTTCCTCACAGCAGGTCAACTGGTGTGTGGTTGCAACATTACGGTCCCATTGAATACATTTTCGGAGAGAGGGACATGAGTTGCACCACAGGCCAGTGTGGAGGGTTTCGTGCACGATACATTTTCTTTCTTCGGTAAGCATTTCCTTGTGTTTTATACTTTTGGAATTTTGCTTTCTGACGTTGATTATAAAATGACCTTTTTTCCTTTTTGAAATGTACTAACTCGATTTTTCCTCACAGCAGGTCAACTGGTGTGTGGTTGCAACATTACGGTCCCATTGAATACATTTTCGGTGAGAGGGACATGAGTTGCACCACAGGGCAGGGTGGAGGGTTTCGTGCACGATACATTTTCTTTCTTCGGTAAGCATTTCTTTGTGTTTTATACTTTTGGAATTTTGGTTTCTGACGTTGATTATAAAATGACTTTTTTCCTTTTTGAAATGTACTAACTCGATTTTTCCTCACAGCAGGTCAACTGGTGTGTGGTTGCAACATGACGGTCCCATTGAATACATTTTCGGAGAGAGGGACATGAGTTGCACCACAGGGCAGTTTGGAGGGTTTCGTGCACGATACATTTTCTTTCTTCGGTAAGCATTTCTTTGTGTTTTATACTTTTGGAATTTTGGTTTCTGACGTTGATTATAAAATGACCTTTTTTCCTTTTTGAAATGTACTAACTCGATTTTTCCTCACAGCAGGTCAACTGGTGTGTGGTTGCAACATTACGGTCCCATTGAATACATTTTCGGAGAGAGGGACGTGAGTTGCACCACAGGGCAGGGTGGAGCGTGCCGTGCACGATACATTTTCTTTCTTCGGTAAGCATTTCTTTGTGTTTTATACTTTTGGAATTTTGCTTTTTGACGTTGATTATAAAATGACCTTTTTTCCTTTTTGAAATGTACTAACTCGATTTTTCCTCACAGCAGGTCAACTGGTGTGTGGTTGCAACATTACGGTCCCATTGAATACATTTTCGGAGAGAGGAACATGAGTTGCACCACAGGGCAGGGTGGAGGGTTTCGTGCACGATACATTTTCTTTCTTCGGTAAGCATTTCTTTGTGTTTTATACTTTTGGAATTTTGGTTTTTGACGTTGATTATAAAATGACCTTTTTTCCTTTTTGAAATGTACTAACTTGATTTTTCCTCACAGCAGGTCAACTGGTGTGTGGTTGCAACATTATGGTCCCATTGAATACATTTTCGGAGAGAGGGACATGAGTTGCACCACAGGGCAGAGTGGAGGGTTTCGTGCACGATACATTTTCTTTCTTCGGTAAGCATTTCTTTGTGTTTTATACTTTTGGAATTTTGCTTTTTTACGTTGATTATAAAATGACCTTTTTTCCTTTTTGAAATGTACTAACTCGATTTTTCCTCACAGCAGGTCAACTGGTGTGTGGTTGCAACATTACGGTCCCATTGAATACATTTTCGGAGAGAGGGACATGAGTTGCACCACAGGGCAGGGTGGAGGGTTTCGTGCACGATACATTTTCTTTCTTCGGTAAGCATTTCTTTGTGTTTTATACTTTTGGAATTTTGGTTTCTGACGTTGATTATAAAATGACCTTTTTCCTGTTTGGAATGTACTAACTCGATTTTTCCTCACAGCAGGTCAACTGGTGTGTGGTTGCAACATTACGGTCCCATTGAATACATTTTCGGAGAGAGGGACATGAGTTGCACCACAGGGCAGGGTGGAGGATTTCGTGCACGATACATTTTCTTTCTTCGGTAAGCATTTCTTTGTGTTTTATACTTTTGGAATTTTGGTTTCTGACGTTGATTATAAAATGACCTTTTTTCCTTTTTGAAATGTACTAACTCGATTTTTCCTCACAGCAGGTCAACTGGTGTGTGGTTGCAACATTACGGTCCCATTGAATACATTTTCGGAGAGAGGGACATGAGTTGCACCACAGGGCAGGGTGGAGGGTTTCGTGCACGATACATTTTCTTTCTTCGGTAAGCATTTCTTTGTGTTTTATACTTTGGAATTTTGGATTCTGACGTTGATTATAAAATGACCTTTTTTCCTTTTTGAAATGTACTAACTCGATTTTTCCTCACAGCAGGTCAACTGGTGTGTGGTTGCAACATTACGGTCCCATTGAATACTTTTTCGGAGAGAGGGACATGAGTTGCACCACAGGGCAGGGTGGAGGGTTTCGTGCACGATACATTTTCTTTCTTCGGTAAGCATTTCTTTGTGTTTTATACTTTTGGAATTTTGGTTTCTGACGTTGATTATAAAATGACCTTTTTTCCTTTTTGAAATATACTAACTCGATTTTTCCTCACAGCAGGTCAACTGGTGTGTGGTTGCAACATTACGGTCCCATTGAATACATTTTCGGAGAGAGGGACATGAGTTGCACCACAGGGCAGGGTGGAGGGTTTCGTGCACGATACATTTTCTTTCTTCGGTAAGCATTTCTTTGTGTTTTATACTTTTGGAATTGTGGTTTCTGACGTTGATTATAAGATGACCTTTTTTCCTTTTTGAAATGTACTAACTCGATTTTTCCTCACAGCAGGTCAACTGGTGTGTGGTTGCAACATTACGGTCCCATTGAATACATTTTCGGAGAGCGGGACATGAGTTGCACCACAGGGCAGGGTGGAGGGTTTCGTGCACGATACATTTTCTTTCTTCCGTAAGCATTTCTTAGCGTTTTATACTTTTGGAATTTTGGTTTCTGACGTTGATTATAAAATGACCTTTTTTCCTTTTTGAAATGTACTAACTCGATTTTTCCTCACAGCAGGTCAACTGGTGTGTGGTTGCAACATTACGGTCCCATTGAATACATTTTCGGAGAGAGGGACATGAGTTGCACCACAGGCCAGTGTGGAGGGTTTCGTGCACGATACATTTTCTTTCTTCGGTAAGCATTTCCTTGTGTTTTATACTTTTGGAATTTTGCTTTCTGACGTTGATTATAAAATGACCTTTTTTCCTTTTTGAAATGTACTAACTCGATTTTTCCTCACAGCAGGTCAACTGGTGTGTGGTTGCAACATTACGGTCCCATTGAATACATTTTCGGTGAGAGGGACATGAGTTGCACCACAGGGCAGGGTGGAGGGTTTCGTGCACGATACATTTTCTTTCTTCGGTAAGCATTTCTTTGTGTTTTATACTTTTGGAATTTTGGTTTCTGACGTTGATTATAAAATGACCTTTTTTCCTTTTTGAAATGTACTAACTCGATTTTTCCTCACAGCAGGTCAACTGGTGTGTGGTTGCAACATTACGGTCCCATTGAATACATTTTCGGAGAGAGGGACGTGAGTTGCACCACAGGGCAGGGTGGAGCGTGCCGTGCACGATACATTTTCTTTCTTCGGTAAGCATTTCTTTGTGTTTTATACTTTTGGAATTTTGCTTTTTGACGTTGATTATAAAATGACCTTTTTTCCTTTTTGAAATGTACTAACTCGATTTTTCCTCACAGCAGGTCAACTGGTGTGTGGTTGCAACATTACGGTCCCATTGAATACATTTTCGGAGAGAGGAACATGAGTTGCACCACAGGGCAGGGTGGAGGGTTTCGTGCACGATACATTTTCTTTCTTCGGTAAGCATTTCTTTGTGTTTTATACTTTTGGAATTTTGGTTTTTGACGTTGATTATAAAATGACCTTTTTTCCTTTTTGAAATGTACTAACTTGATTTTTCCTCACAGCAGGTCAACTGGTGTGTGGTTGCAACATTATGGTCCCATTGAATACATTTTCGGAGAGAGGGACATGAGTTGCACCACAGGGCAGAGTGGAGGGTTTCGTGCACGATACATTTTCTTTCTTCGGTAAGCATTTCTTTGTGTTTTATACTTTTGGAATTTTGCTTTTTTACGTTGATTATAAAATGACCTTTTTTCCTTTTTGAAATGTACTAACTCGATTTTTCCTCACAGCAGGTCAACTGGTGTGTGGTTGCAACATTACGGTCCCATTGAATACATTTTCGGAGAGAGGGACATGAGTTGCACCACAGGGCAGGGTGGAGGGTTTCGTGCACGATACATTTTCTTTCTTCGGTAAGCATTTCTTTGTGTTTTATACTTTTGGAATTTTGCTTTTTGACGTTGATTATAAAATGGCCTTTTTTCCTTTTTGAAATGTACTAACTCGATTTTTCCTCACAGCAGGTCAACTGGTGTGTGGTTGCAACATTACGGTCCCATTGAATACATTTTCGGAGAGAGGGACATGAGTTGCACCACAGGGCAGGGTGGAGGGTTTCGTGCACGATACATTTTCTTTTTTCGGTAAGCATTTCTTTGTGTTTTATACTTTTGGAATTTTGGTTTCTGACGTTGATTATAAAATGACCTTTTTTCCTTTTTGAAATGTACTAACTCGATTTTTCCTCACAGCAGGTCAACTGGTGTGTGGTTGCAACATTACGGTCCCATTGAATACATTTTCGGAGAGAGGGACATGAGTTGCACCACAGGCCAGGGTGGAGGGTTTCATGCACGATACATTTTCTTTCTTCGGTAAGCATTTCTTTGTGTTTTATACTTTTGGAATTTGTGTTTCTGACGCTGATTATAAAATGACCATCTTTTCCTTTTTGAAATGTACTAACTCGATTTTTCCTCACAGCAGGTCAACTGGTGTGTGGTTGCAACATTACGGTCCCATTGAGTACATTTTCGGAGAGAGGGACATGAGTTGCACCACAGGGCAGGGTGGAGGGTTTCGTGCATGATACATTTTCTTTCTTCGGTAAGCATTTCTTTGTGTTTTTACTTTTGGAATTTTGCTTTTTGACGTTGATTATAAAATGACCTTTTTTCCTTTTTGAAATCTACTAACTCGATTTTTCCTCACAGCAGTTCAACTGGTGTGTGGTTGCAACATTACGGTCCCATTGAATACATTTTCGGAGAGAGGAACATGAGTTGCACCACAGGGCAGGGTGGAGGGTTTCGTGCACGATACATTTTCTTTCTTCGGTAAGCATTTCTTTGTGTTTTATACTTTTGGAATTTTGGTTTTTGACGTTGATTATAAAATGACCTTTTTTCCTTTTTGAAATGTACTAACTTGATTTTTCCTCACAGCAGGTCAACTGGTGTGTGGTTGCAACATTATGGTCCCATTGAATACATTTTCGGAGAGAGGGACATGAGTTGCACCACAGGGCAGAGTGGAGGGTTTCGTGCACGATACATTTTCTTTCTTCGGTAAGCATTTCTTTGTGTTTTATACTTTTGGAATTTTGCTTTTTTACGTTGATTATAAAATGACCTTTTTTCCTTTTTGAAATGTACTAACTCGATTTTTCCTCACAGCAGGTCAACTGGTGTGTGGTTGCAACATTACGGTCCCATTGAATACATTTTCGGAGAGAGGGACATGAGTTGCACCACAGGGCAGGGTGGAGGGTTTCGTGCACGATACATTTTCTTTCTTCGGTAAGCATTTCTTTGTGTTTTATACTTTTGGAATTTTGCTTTTTGACGTTGATTATAAAATGGCCTTTTTTCCTTTTTGAAATGTACTAACTCGATTTTTCCTCACAGCAGGTCAACTGGTGTGTGGTTGCAACATTACGGTCCCATTGAATACATTTTCGGAGAGAGGGACATGAGTTGCACCACAGGGCAGGGTGGAGGTTTTCGTGCACGATACATTTTCCTTTTTCGGTAAGCATTTCTTTGTGTTTTATACTTTTGGAATTGTGGTTTCTGACGTTGATTATAAGATGACCTTTTTTCCTTTTTGAAATGTACTAACTCGATTTTTCCTCACAGCAGGTCAACTGGTGTGTGGTTGCAACATTACGGTCCCATTGAATACATTTTCGGAGAGCGGGACATGAGTTGCACCACAGGGCAGGGTGGAGGGTTTCGTGCACGATACATTTTCTTTCTTCCGTAAGCATTTCTTAGCGTTTTATACTTTTGGAATTTTGGTTTCTGACGTTGATTATAAAATGACCTTTTTTCCTTTTTGAAATGTACTAACTCGATTTTTCCTCACAGCAGGTCAACTGGTGTGTGGTTGCAACATTACGGTCCCATTGAATACATTTTCGGAGAGAGGGACATGAGTTGCACCACAGGGCAGGGTGGAGGGTTTCGTGCACGATACATTTTCTTTTTTCGGTAAGCATTTCTTTGTGTTTTATACTTTTGGAATTTTGGTTTCTGACGTTGATTATAAAATGACCTTTTTTCCTTTTTGAAATGTACTAACTCGATTTTTCCTCACAGCAGGTCAACTGGTGTGTGGTTGCAACATTACGGTCCCATTGAATACATTTTCGGAGAGAGGGACATGAGTTGCACCACAGGCCAGGGTGGAGGGTTTCGTGCACGATACATTTTCTTTCTTCGGTAAGCATTTCTTTGTGTTTTATACTTTTGGAATTTGTGTTTCTGACGCTGATTATAAAATGACCATCTTTTCCTTTTTGAAATGTACTAACTCGATTTTTCCTCACAGCAGGTCAACTGGTGTGTGGTTGCAACATTACGGTCCCATTGAGTACATTTTCGGAGAGAGGGACATGAGTTGCACCACAGGGCAGGGTGGAGGGTTTCGTGCATGATACATTTTCTTTCTTCGGTAAGCATTTCTTTGTGTTTTTACTTTTGGAATTTTGCTTTTTGACGTTGATTATAAAATGACCTTTTTTCCTTTTTGAAATCTACTAACTCGATTTTTCCTCACAGCAGTTCAACTGGTGTGTGGTTGCAACATTACGGTCCCATTGAATACATTTTCGGAGAGAGGAACATGAGTTGCACCACAGGGCAGGGTGGAGGGTTTCGTGCACGATACATTTTCTTTCTTCGGTAAGCATTTCTTTGTGTTTTATACTTTTGGAATTTTGGTTTTTGACGTTGATTATAAAATGACCTTTTTTCCTTTTTGAAATGTACTAACTTGATTTTTCCTCACAGCAGGTCAACTGGTGTGTGGTTGCAACATTATGGTCCCATTGAATACATTTTCGGAGAGAGGGACATGAGTTGCACCACAGGGCAGAGTGGAGGGTTTCGTGCACGATACATTTTCTTTCTTCGGTAAGCATTTCTTTGTGTTTTATACTTTTGGAATTTTGCTTTTTTACGTTGATTATAAAATGACCTTTTTTCCTTTTTGAAATGTACTAACTCGATTTTTCCTCACAGCAGGTCAACTGGTGTGTGGTTGCAACATTACGGTCCCATTGAATACATTTTCGGAGAGAGGGACATGAGTTGCACCACAGGGCAGGGTGGAGGGTTTCGTGCACGATACATTTTCTTTCTTCGGTAAGCATTTCTTTGTGTTTTATACTTTTTGAATTTTGCTTTTTGACGTTGATTATAAAATGGCCTTTTTTCCTTTTTGAAATGTACTAACTCGATTTTTCCTCACAGCAGGTCAACTGGTGTGTGGTTGCAACATTACGGTCCCATTGAATACATTTTCGGAGAGAGGGACATGAGTTGCACCACAGGGCAGGGTGGAGGTTTTCGTGCACGATACATTTTCCTTTTTCGGTAAGCATTTCTTTGTGTTTTATACTTTTGGAATTGTGGTTTCTGACGTTGATTATAAGATGACCTTTTTTCCTTTTTGAAATGTACTAACTCGATTTTTCCTCACAGCAGGTCAACTGGTGTGTGGTTGCAACATTACGGTCCCATTGAATACATTTTCGGAGAGCGGGACATGAGTTGCACCACAGGGCAGGGTGGAGGGTTTCGTGCACGATACATTTTCTTTCTTCCGTAAGCATTTCTTAGCGTTTTATACTTTTGGAATTTTGGTTTCTGACGTTGATTATAAAATGACCTTTTTTCCTTTTTGAAATGTACTAACTCGATTTTTCCTCACAGCAGGTCAACTGGTGTGTGGTTGCAACATTACGGTCCCATTGAATACATTTTCGGAGAGAGGGACATGAGTTGCACCACAGGCCAGTGTGGAGGGTTTCGTGCACGATACATTTTCTTTCTTCGGTAAGCATTTCCTTGTGTTTTATACTTTTGGAATTTTGCTTTCTGACGTTGATTATAAAATGACCTTTTTTCCTTTTTGAAATGTACTAACTCGATTTTTCCTCACAGCAGGTCAACTGGTGTGTGGTTGCAACATTACGGTCCCATTGAATACATTTTCGGTGAGAGGGACATGAGTTGCACCACAGGGCAGGGTGGAGGGTTTCGTGCACGATACATTTTCTTTCTTCGGTAAGCATTTCTTTGTGTTTTATACTTTTGGAATTTTGGTTTCTGACGTTGATTATAAAATGACCTTTTTTCCTTTTTGAAATGTACTAACTCGATTTTTCCTCACAGCAGGTCAACTGGTGTGTGGTTGCAACATTACGGTCCCATTGAATACATTTTCGGAGAGAGGGACGTGAGTTGCACCACAGGGCAGGGTGGAGCGTGCCGTGCACGATACATTTTCTTTCTTCGGTAAGCATTTCTTTGTGTTTTATACTTTTGGAATTTTGCTTTTTGACGTTGATTATAAAATGACCTTTTTTCCTTTTTGAAATGTACTAACTCGATTTTTCCTCACAGCAGGTCAACTGGTGTGTGGTTGCAACATTACGGTCCCATTGAATACATTTTCGGAGAGAGGAACATGAGTTGCACCACAGGGCAGGGTGGAGGGTTTCGTGCACGATACATTTTCTTTCTTCGGTAAGCATTTCTTTGTGTTTTATACTTTTGGAATTTTGGTTTTTGACGTTGATTATAAAATGACCTTTTTTCCTTTTTGAAATGTACTAACTTGATTTTTCCTCACAGCAGGTCAACTGGTGTGTGGTTGCAACATTATGGTCCCATTGAATACATTTTCGGAGAGAGGGACATGAGTTGCACCACAGGGCAGAGTGGAGGGTTTCGTGCACGATACATTTTCTTTCTTCGGTAAGCATTTCTTTGTGTTTTATACTTTTGGAATTTTGCTTTTTTACGTTGATTATAAAATGACCTTTTTTCCTTTTTGAAATGTACTAACTCGATTTTTCCTCACAGCAGGTCAACTGGTGTGTGGTTGCAACATTACGGTCCCATTGAATACATTTTCGGAGAGAGGGACATGAGTTGCACCACAGGGCAGGGTGGAGGGTTTCGTGCACGATACATTTTCTTTCTTCGGTAAGCATTTCTTTGTGTTTAATACTTTTTGAATTTTGCTTTTTGACGTTGATTATAAAATGGCCTTTTTTCCTTTTTGAAATGTACTAACTCGATTTTTCCTCACAGCAGGTCAACTGGTGTGTGGTTGCAACATTACGGTCCCATTGAATACATTTTCGGAGAGAGGGACATGAGTTGCACCACAGGGCAGGGTGGAGGGTTTCGTGCACGATACATTTTCTTTTTTCGGTAAGCATTTCTTTGTGTTTTATACTTTTGGAATTTTGGTTTCTGACGTTGATTATAAAATGACCTTTTTTCCTTTTTGAAATGTACTAACTCGATTTTTCCTCACAGCAGGTCAACTGGTGTGTGGTTGCAACATTACGGTCCCATTGAATACATTTTCGGAGAGAGGGACATGAGTTGCACCACAGGCCAGGGTGGAGGGTTTCGTGCACGATACATTTTCTTTCTTCGGTAAGCATTTCTTTGTGTTTTATACTTTTGGAATTTGTGTTTCTGACGCTGATTATAAAATGACCATCTTTTCCTTTTTGAAATGTACTAACTCGATTTTTCCTCACAGCAGGTCAACTGGTGTGTGGTTGCAACATTACGGTCCCATTGAGTACATTTTCGGAGAGAGGGACATGAGTTGCACCACAGGGCAGGGTGGAGGGTTTCGTGCATGATACATTTTCTTTCTTCGGTAAGCATTTCTTTGTGTTTTTACTTTTGGAATTTTGCTTTTTGACGTTGATTATAAAATGACCTTTTTTCCTTTTTGAAATCTACTAACTCGATTTTTCCTCACAGCAGTTCAACTGGTGTGTGGTTGCAACATTACGGTCCCATTGAATACATTTTCGGAGAGAGGAACATGAGTTGCACCACAGGGCAGGGTGGAGGGTTTCGTGCACGATACATTTTCTTTCTTCGGTAAGCATTTCTTTGTGTTTTATACTTTTGGAATTTTGGTTTTTGACGTTGATTATAAAATGACCTTTTTTCCTTTTTGAAATGTACTAACTTGATTTTTCCTCACAGCAGGTCAACTGGTGTGTGGTTGCAACATTATGGTCCCATTGAATACATTTTCGGAGAGAGGGACATGAGTTGCACCACAGGGCAGAGTGGAGGGTTTCGTGCACGATACATTTTCTTTCTTCGGTAAGCATTTCTTTGTGTTTTATACTTTTGGAATTTTGCTTTTTTACGTTGATTATAAAATGACCTTTTTTCCTTTTTGAAATGTACTAACTCGATTTTTCCTCACAGCAGGTCAACTGGTGTGTGGTTGCAACATTACGGTCCCATTGAATACATTTTCGGAGAGAGGGACATGAGTTGCACCACAGGGCAGGGTGGAGGGTTTCGTGCACGATACATTTTCTTTCTTCGGTAAGCATTTCTTTGTGTTTTATACTTTTGGAATTTTGCTTTTTGACGTTGATTATAAAATGGCCTTTTTTCCTTTTTGAAATGTACTAACTCGATTTTTCCTCACAGCAGGTCAACTGGTGTGTGGTTGCAACATTACGGTCCCATTGAATACATTTTCGGAGAGAGGGACATGAGTTGCACCACAGGGCAGGGCGGAGGTTTTCGTGCACGATACATTTTCTTGTTTCGGTAAGCATTTCTTTGTGTTTTATACTTTTGGAATTTTGGTTTCTGACGTTGATTATAAAATGACCTTTTTTCCTTTTTGAAATGTACTAACTCGATTTTTCCTCACAGCAGGTCAACTGGTGTGTGGTTGCAACATTACGGTCCCATTGAATACATTTTCGGAGAGAGGGACATGAGTTGCACCACAGGGCAGGGTGGAGGGTTTCGTGCACGATACATTTTCTTTCTTCGGTAAGCATTTCTTTGTGTTTTATACTTTTGGAATTTTGGTTTCTGACGTTGATTATAAAATGAGCTTTTTCCTGTTTGAAATGTACTAACTCGATTTTTCCTCACAGCAGGTCAACTGGTGTGTGGTTGCAACATTACGGTCCCATTGAATACATTTTCGGAGAGAGGGACATGAGTTGCACCACAGGCCAGGGTGGAGGGTTTCGTGCACGATACATTTTCTTTTTTCGGTAAGCATTTCTTTGTGTTTTATACTTTTGGAATTTTGGTTTCTGACGTTGATTATAAAATGACCTTTTTTCCTTTTTGAAATGTACTAACTCGATTTTTCCTCACAGCAGGTCAACTGGTGTGTGGTTGCAACATTACGGTCCCATTGAATACATTTTCGGAGAGAGGGACATGAGTTGCACCACAGGCCAGGGTGGAGGGTTTCGTGCACGATACATTTTCTTTCTTCGGTAAGCATTTCTTTGTGTTTTATACTTTTGGAATTTGTGTTTCTGACGCTGATTATAAAATGACCATCTTTTCCTTTTTGAAATGTACTAACTCGATTTTTCCTCACAGCAGGTCAACTGGTGTGTGGTTGCAACATTACGGTCCCATTGAGTACATTTTCGGAGAGAGGGACATGAGTTGCACCACAGGGCAGGGTGGAGGGTTTCGTGCATGATACATTTTCTTTCTTCGGTAAGCATTTCTTTGTGTTTTTACTTTTGGAATTTTGCTTTTTGACGTTGATTATAAAATGACCTTTTTTCCTTTTTGAAATCTACTAACTCGATTTTTCCTCACAGCAGTTCAACTGGTGTGTGGTTGCAACATTACGGTCCCATTGAATACATTTTCGGAGAGAGGAACATGAGTTGCACCACAGGGCAGGGTGGAGGGTTTCGTGCACGATACATTTTCTTTCTTCGGTAAGCATTTCTTTGTGTTTTATACTTTTGGAATTTTGGTTTTTGACGTTGATTATAAAATGACCTTTTTTCCTTTTTGAAATGTACTAACTTGATTTTTCCTCACAGCAGGTCAACTGGTGTGTGGTTGCAACATTATGGTCCCATTGAATACATTTTCGGAGAGAGGGACATGAGTTGCACCACAGGGCAGAGTGGAGGGTTTCGTGCACGATACATTTTCTTTCTTCGGTAAGCATTTCTTTGTGTTTTATACTTTTGGAATTTTGCTTTTTTACGTTGATTATAAAATGACCTTTTTTCCTTTTTGAAATGTACTAACTCGATTTTTCCTCACAGCAGGTCAACTGGTGTGTGGTTGCAACATTACGGTCCCATTGAATACATTTTCGGAGAGAGGGACATGAGTTGCACCACAGGGCAGGGTGGAGGGTTTCGTGCACGATACATTTTCTTTCTTCGGTAAGCATTTCTTTGTGTTTTATACTTTTGGAATTTTGCTTTTTGACGTTGATTATAAAATGGCCTTTTTTCCTTTTTGAAATGTACTAACTCGATTTTTCCTCACAGCAGGTCAACTGGTGTGTGGTTGCAACATTACGGTCCCATTGAATACATTTTCGGAGAGAGGGACATGAGTTGCACCACAGGGCAGGGTGGAGGTTTTCGTGCACGATACATTTTCTTTTTTCGGTAAGCATTTCTTTGTGTTTTATACTTTTGGAATTTTGGTTTCTGACGTTGATTATAAAATGACCTTTTTTCCTTTTTGAAATGTACTAACTCGATTTTTCCTCACAGCAGGTCAACTGGTGTGTGGTTGCAACATTACGGTCCCATTGAATACATTTTCGGAGAGAGGGACATGAGTTGCACCACAGGGCAGGGTGGAGGGTTTCGTGCACGATACATTTTCTTTCTTCGGTAAGCATTTCTTTGTGTTTTATACTTTTGGAATTTTGGTTTCTGACGTTGATTATAAAATGAGCTTTTTCCTGTTTGAAATGTACTAACTCGATTTGTCCTCACAGCAGGTCAACTGGTGTGTGGTTGCAACATTACGGTCCCATTGAATACATTTTCGGAGAGAGGGACATGAGTTGCAATACAGGCCAGGGTGGAGGGTTTCGTGCACGATACATTTTCTTTCTTCGGTAAGCATTTCTTTGTGTTTTATACTTTTGGAATTTGTGTTTCTGACGCTGATTATAAAATGACCATCTTTTCCTTTTTGAAATGTACTAACTCGATTTTTCCTCACAGCAGGTCAACTGGTGTGTGGTTGCAACATTACGGTCCCATTGAGTACATTTTCGGAGAGAGGGACATGAGTTGCACCACAGGGCAGGGTGGAGGGTTTCGTGCATGATACATTTTCTTTCTTCGGTAAGCATTTCTTTGTGTTTTTACTTTTGGAATTTTGCTTTTTGACGTTGATTATAAAATGACCTTTTTTCCTTTTTGAAATCTACTAACTCGATTTTTCCTCACAGCAGATCAACTGGTGTGTGGTTGCAACATTACGGTCCCATTGAATACATTTTCGGAGAGAGGGACATGAGTTGCACCACAGGGCAGGGTGGAGGGTTTCGTGCACGATGCATTTTCTTTCTTCGGTAAGCATTTCTTTGTGTTTTATACTTTTGGAACTTTTTGTTTCTGACGTTGATTATGAAATGACCTTTTTTCCTTTTTGAAATGTACTAACTCGATTTTTCCTCACAGCAGGTCAACTGATGTGTGGTTGCAACATTACGGTCCCATTGAGTACATTTTCGGAGAGAGGGACATGAGTTGCACCACAGGGCAGGGTGGAGGGTTTCGTGCACGATACATTTTCTTTCTTCGGTAAGCATTTCTTTGTGTTTTATACTTTTGGAATTTTGCTTTTTGACGTTGATTATAAAATGACCTTTTTTCCTTTTTGATATGTACTAACTCGATTTTTCCTCACAGCAGGTCAACTGGTGTGTGGTTGCAACATTACGGTCCCATTGAATACATTTTCGGAGAGAGGGACATGAGTTGCACAACAGGGCAGGGTGGAGGGTTTCGTGCACGATACATTTTCTTTCTTCGGTAAGCATTTCTTCGTGTTTTATACTTTTGGAATTTTGCTTTTTGACGTTGATTATAAAATGACCTTTTTTCCTTTTTGAAATGTACTAACTCGATTTTTCCTCACAGCAGGTCAACTGGTGTGTGGTTGCAACATTATGGTCCCATTTAATACATTTTCGGAGAGAGGGACATGAGTTGCACAACAGGGCAGGGTGGAGGGTTTTGTGCACGATACATTTTCTTTCTTCGGTAAGCATTTCTTCGTGTTTTATACTTCTGGAATTTTGCTTTTTGACGTTGATTATAAAATGACCTTTTTTCCTTTTTGAAATGTACTAACTCGATTTTTCCTCACAGCAGGTCAACAGGTGTGTGGTTGCAACATTACGGTCCCATTGAATACATTTTCGGAGAGAGGGACATGAGTTGCACCACAGGGCAGGGTGGAGGGTTTCGTGCACGATACATTTTCTTTCTTCGGTAAGCATTTCTTTGTGTTTTATACTTTTGGAATTTTGGTTTCTGACGTTGATTATAAAATGACCTTTTTTCCTTTTTGGAATGTACTAACTCGATTTTTCCTCACAGCAGGTCAACTGGTGTGTGGTTGCAACATTACGGTCACATTGAATACATTTTCGGAGAGAGGGACATGAGTTGCACCACAGGGCAGGGTGGAGGGTTTCGTGCACGATACATTTTCTTTCTTCGGTAAGCAATTCTTCGTATTTTATACTTTTGGAATTTTGCTTTTTGACGTTGATTATAAATGACCTTTTTTCCTTTTTGAAATGTACTAACTCGATTTTTCCTCACAGCAGGTCAACTCGTGTGTGGTTGCAACATTACGGTCCCATTGAATACATTTTCGGAGAGAGGGACATGAGTTGCACCACAGGGCAGGGTGGAGGGTTTCGTGCACGATACATTTTCTTTCTTCGGTAAGCATTTCTTCGTGTTTTATACTTTTGGAATTTTGCTTTTTGACGTTGATTATAAAATGACCTTTTTTCCTTTTTGAAATGTACTAACTCGATTTCTCCTCACAGCAGGTCAACAGGTGTGTGGTTGCAACATTACGGTCCCATTGAATACATTTTCGGAGAGAGGGACATGAGTTGCACCACAGGGCCTTGTGGAGGGTTTCGTGCACGATACATTTTCTTTCTTCGGTAAGCATTTCTTTGTGTTTTATACTTTTGGAATTTTGGTTTCTGACGTTGATTATAAAATGACCTTTTTTCCTTTTTGAAATGTACTAACTCGATTTTTCCTCACAGCAGGTCAACTGGTGTGCGGTTGCAACATTACGGTCCCATTGAGTACATTTTCGGAGAGAGGGACATGAGTTGCACCACAGGGCAGGGTGGAGGGTTTCGTGCACGATACATTTTCTTTCTTCGGTAAGCATTTCTTTGTGTTTTATACTTTTGGAATTTTTGTTTCTGACGTTGATTATAAAATGACCTTTTTTCCTTTTTGAAATGTACTAACTCGATTTTTCCTCACAGCAGGTCAACTGGTGTGTGGTTGCAACATTACAGTCCCATTGAATACATTTTCGGAGAGAGGGACATGAGTTGCACCACAGGGCAGGTTGGAGGGTTTCGTGCACGATACATTTTCTTTCTTCGGTAAGCATTTCTTTGTGTTTTATAATTTTGGAATTTTGGTCTCTGACGTTGATTATAAAATGACCTATTTTCCTTTTTGAAATGTACTAACTCGATTTTTCCTCACAGCAGGTCAACTGGTGTGTGGTTGCAACATTACGGTCCCATTGAATACATTTTCGGAGAGAGGGACATGAGTTGCACCACAGGGCAGGGTGGAGGGTTTCGTGCACGGTACATTTTCTTTCTTCGGTAAGCATTTCTTTGTGTTTTATACTTTTGGAATTTTTGTTTCTGACGTTGATTATAAAATGACCTTTTTTCCTTTTTGAAATGTACTAACTCGATTTTTCCTCACAGCAGGTCAACTTGTGTGTGGTTACAACATTACGGTCCCATTGAATACATTTTCGGAGAGAGGGACATGAGTTGCACCATAGGGCAGGGTGGAGGGTTTCGTGCACGATACATTTTCTTTCTTTGGTAAGCATTTCTTTGTGTTTTATACTTTTGGAATTTTGCTTTTTGACGTTGATTTTAATGTAGCCTTTTTTCCTTTTTTAAATGTACTAACTCGATTTTTCCTCACAGCAGGTCAACTGGTGTGTGGTTGCAACATTACGGTCCCATTGAATATATTTTCGGAGAGAGGGACATGGGTTGCACCACAGGGCAGGGTGGAGGGTTTCGTGCACGATACATTTTCTTTCTTCGGTAAGCATTTCTTTGTGTTTTATACTTTTGGAATTTTGCTTTTTGACGTTGATTATAAAATGGCCTTTTTTCCTTTTTGAAATGTACTAACTCGATTTTTCCTCACAGCAGGTCAACTGGTGTGTGGTTGCAACATGACGGTCCCATTGAATACATTTTCGGAGAGAGGGACATGAGTTGCACCACAGGGCAGGGTGGAGGGTGCCGTGCACGATACATTTTCTTTCTTCGGTAAGCATTTCTTTGTGTTTTATACTTTTGGAATTTTGGTTTCTGACGTTGATTATAAAATGACTTTTTTCCTTTTTGAAATGTACTTACTCGATTTTTCCTCACAGCAGGTCAACTGGTGTGTGGTTGCAACATTACGGTCCCATTGAATACATTTTCGGAGAGAGGGACATGAGTTGCATTACAGGGCAGGGTGGAGGGTTTCGTGCATGATACATTTTCTTTCTTCGGTAAGCATTTCTTTGTGTTTTTACTTTTGGAATTTTGCTTTTTGACGTTGATTATAAAATGACCTTTTTTCCTTTTTGAAATCTACTAACTCGATTTTTCCTCACAGCAGATCAACTGGTGTGTGGTTGCAACATTACGGTCCCATTGAATACATTTTCGGAGAGAGGGACATGAGTTGCACCACAGGGCAGTGTGGAGGGTTTCGTGCACGATGCATTTTCTTTCTTCGGTAAGCATTCTTTGTGTTTTATACTTTTGGAACTTTTTGTTTCTGACGTTGATTATGAAATGACCTTTTTTCCTTTTTGAAATGTACTAACTCGATTTTTCCTCACAGCAGGTCAACTGATGTGTGGTTGCAACATTACGGTCCCATTGAGTACATTTTCGGAGAGAGGGACATGAGTTGCACCACAGGGCAGGGTGGAGGGTTTCGTGCACGATACATTTTCTTTCTTCGGTAAGCATTTCTTTGTGTTTTATACTTTTGGAATTTTGCTTTTTGACGTTGATTATAAAATGACCTTTTTTCCTTTTTGATATGTACTAACTCGATTTTTCCTCACAGCAGGTCAACTGGTGTGTGGTTGCAACATTACGGTCCCATTGAATAGATTTTCGGAGTGAGGGACATGAGTTGCACAACAGGGCAGGGTGGAGGGTTTCGTGCACGATACATTTTCTTTCTTCGGTAAGCATTTCTTCGTGTTTTATACTTTTGGAATTTTGCTTTTTGACGTTGATTATAAAATGACCTTTTTCCCTTTTTGAAATGTACTAACTCGATTTTTCCTCACAGCAGGTCAACTGGTGTGTGGTTGCAACATTACGGTCCCATTTAATACATTTTCGGAGAGAGGGACATGAGTTGCACCACAGGGCAGGGTGGAGGGTTTTGTGCACGATACATTTTCTTTCTTCGGTAAGCATTTCTTCGTGTTTTATACTTCTGGAATTTTGCTTTTTGACGTTGATTATAAAATGACCTTTTTTCCTTTTTGAAATGTACTAACTCGATTTTTCCTCACAGCAGGTCAACAGGTGTGTGGTTGCAACAGTACGGTGTCATTGAATACATTTTCGGAGAGAGGGACATGAGTTGCACCACAGGGCAGGGTGGAGGGTTTCGTGCACGATATATTTTCTTTCTTCGGTAAGCATTTCTTTGTGTTTTATACTTTTGGAATTTTGGTTTCTGACGTTGATTATAAAATGACCTTTTTTCCATTTTGGAATGTACTAACTCGATTTTTCCTCACAGCAGGTCAACTGGTGTGTGGTTGCAACATTACGGTCCCATTGAATACATTTTCGGAGAGAGGGACATGAGTTGCACCACAGGGCAGGGTGGAGGGTTTCGTGCACGATACATTTTCTTTCTTCGGTAAGCAATACTTCGTATTTTATACTTTTGGAATTTTGCTTTTTGACGTTGATTATAAAATGACCTTTTTTCCTTTTTGAAATGTACTAACTCGATTTTTCCTCACAGCAGGTCAACTCGTGTGTGGTTGCAACATTACGGTCCCATTGAATACATTTTCGGAGAGAGGGACATGAGTTGCACCACGGGGCAGGGTGGAGGGATTCGTGCACGATACATTTTCTTTCTTCGGTAAGCATTTCTTCGTGTTTTATACTTTTGGAATTTTGCTTTTTGACGTTGATTATAAAATGACCTTTTTTCCTTTTTGAAATGTACTAACTCGATTTTTCCTCACAGCAGGTCAACTGGTGTGCGGTTGCAACATTACGGTCCCATTGAGTACATTTTCGGAGAGAGGGACATGAGTTGCACCACAGGGCAGGGTGGAGGGTTTCGTGCACGATACATTTTCTTTCTTCGGTAAGCATTTCTTTGTGTTTTATACTTTTGGAATTTTTGTTTCTGACGTTGATTATAAAATGACCTTTTTTCCTTTTTGAAATGTACTAACTCGATTTTTCCTCACAGCAGGTCAACTGGTGTGTGGTTGCAACATTACAGTCCCATTGAATACATTTTCGGAGAGAGGGACATGAGTTGCACCACAGGGCAGGTTGGAGGGTTTCGTGCACGATACATTTTCTTTCTTCGGTAAGCATTTCTTTGTGTTTTATAATTTTGGAATTTTGGTTTCTGACGTTGATTATAAAATGACCTATTTTCCTTTTTGAAATGTACTAACTCGATTTTTCCTCACAGCAGGTCAACTGGTGTGTGGTTGCAACATTACGGTCCCATTGAATACATTTTCGGAGAGAGGGACATGAGTTGCACCACAGGGCAGGGTGGAGGGTTTCGTGCACGGTACATTTTCTTTCTTCGGTAAGCATTTCTTTGTGTTTTATACTTTTGGAATTTTTGTTTCTGACGTTGATTATAAAATGACCTTTTTTCCTTTTTGAAATGTACTAACTCGATTTTTCCTCACAGCAGGTCAACTGGTGTGTGGTTACAACATTACGGTCCCATTGAATACATTTTCGGAGAGAGGGACATGAGTTGCACCACAGGGCAGGGTGGAGGGTTTCGTGCACGATACATTTTCTTTCTTTGGTAAGCATTTCTTTGTGTTTTATACTTTTGGAATTTTGCTTTTTGACGTTGATTTTAATGTAGCCTTTTTTCCTTTTTTAAATGTACTAACTCGATTTTTCCTCACAGCAGGTCAACTGGTGTGTGGTTGCAACATTACGGTCCCATTGAATACATTTTCGGAGAGAGGGACATGGGTTGCACCACAGGGCAGGGTGGAGGGTTTCGTGCACGATACATTTTCTTTCTTCGGTAAGCATTTCTTTGTGTTTTATACTTTTGGAATTTTGCTTTTTGACGTTGATTATAAAATGGCCTTTTTTCCTTTTTGAAATGTACTAACTCGATTTTTCCTCACAGCAGGTCAACTGGTGTGTGGTTGCAACATGACGGTTCCATTGAATACATTTTCGGAGAGAGGGACATGAGTTGCACCACAGGGCAGGGTGGAGGGTTTCGTGCACGATACATTTTCTTTCTTCGGTAACCATTTCTTTGTGTTTTATACTTTTGGAATTTTTGTTTCTGACGTTGATTATAAAATGACCTTTTTTCCTTTTTGAAATGTACTAACTCGATTTTTCCTCACAGCAGGTCAACTGGTGTGTGGTTGCAACATTACAGTCCCATTGAATACATTTTCGGAGAGAGGGACATGAGTTGCACCACAGGGCATGGTGGAGGGTTTCGTGCACGATACATTTTCTTTCTTCGGTAAGCATTTCTTTGTGTTTTATACTTTTGGAATTTTGCTTTCTGACGTTGATTATAATGTGGCCTTTTTTCCTTTTTGAAATGTACTAACTCGATTTTTCCTCACAGCAGGTCAACTGGTGTGTGGTTACAACATTACGGTCCCATTGAATACATTTTCGGAGAGAGGGTCATGAGTTGCACCACAGGGCAGGGTGGAGGGTTTCGTGCACGATACATTTTTTTTCTTCGGTAAGCAATTCTTTGTGTTTTATACTTTTGGAATTTTGCTTTTTGACGTTGATTATAATCTGGTCTTTTTTCCTTTTTTAAATGTACTAACTCGATTTTTCCTCACAGCAGGTCAACTGGTGTGTGGTTGCATCATTACGGTCCCATTGAATACATTTTCGGAGAGAGGGACATGAGTTGCACCACAGGGCAGGGTGGAGGGTTTCGTGCACGATACATTTTCCTTCTTCGGTAAGCATTTCTTTGAGTTTTAAACTTTTGGAATTTTTGTTTCTGACGTTGATTATAAAATGACCTTTTTTCCTTTTTGAAATGTACTAACTCGATTTTTCCTCACAGCAGGTCAACTGGTGTGTGGTTGCAACATTACGGTCCCATTGAATACATTTTCGGAGAGAGGGACATGAGTTGCACCACAGGGCAGGGTGGAGGGTTTCATGCACGATACATTTTCTTTCTTCGGTAAGCATTTCTTTGTGTTTTATACTTTTGGAATTTGGTTTTTGACGTTGATTATAACGTGGCCTTTTTTCCTATTTGAAATGTACTAACTCGATTTTTCCTCACAGCAGGTCAAGTGGTGTGTGGTTGCAACATTACGGTCCCATTGAATACATTTTCGGAGAGAGGGACATGAGTTGCACCACAGGGCAGGGTGGAGGGTTTCGTGCACGATACATTTTCTTTCTTCGGTAAGCATTTCTTGTGTTTTATACTTTTGTAATTTTTGTTTCCGACGTTGATTATAAAATGACCTTTTTTTCTTTTTGAAATGTACTAACTCGATTTTTCCTCACAGCAGGTCAACTGGTGCGTGGTTGCAACATTACGGTCCCATTGAGTGCACGATACATTTTCTTTCTTCGGTAAGCATTTCTTTGTGTTTAATACTTTTGGAATTTTTGTTTCTGACGTTGATTATAAAATGACCTTTTTTCCTTTTTGAAATGTACTAACTCGATATTTCTTCACAGCAGGTCAACTGGTGTGTGGTTGCAACATTACGGTCCCAATGAATACATTTTCGGAGAGAGGGACATGAGTTGCACCACAGGGCAGGGTGGAGGGTTTCGTGCACGATACATTTTCTTTCTTCGGTAAGCATTTCTTTGTGTTTTATACTTTTGGAATTTTGCTTTTTGACGTGTATTATAATGTGGCCTTTTTTCCTTTTTTAAATGTACTAACTCGATTTTTCCTCACAGCAGGTCAACTGGTGTGTGGTTGCAACATTACGGTCCCATTGAATACATTTTCGGAGAGAGGGACATGAGTTGCACCACAGGGCAGGGTGGAGGGTTTCGTGCACGATACATTTTCTTTCTTCGGTAAGCATTTCTTTGTGTTTTATACTTTTGGAATTTTGCTTTTTGACGTTGATTATAAAATGGCCTTTTTTCCTTTTTGAAATGTACTAACTCGATTTTTCCTCACAGCAGGCCAACTGGTGTGTGGTTGCAACATTACGGTCCCATTGAATACATTTTCGGAGAGAGGGACATGAGTTGCACCACAGGGCAGGGTGGAGGGTTTCGTGCACGATACATTTTCTTTCTTCGGTAAGCATTTCTTTGTGTTTTATACTTTTGGAATTTTGCTTTTTGACGTTGATTATGAAATGACCTTTTTTCCTTTTTGAAATGTACTAACTCGATATTTCCTCACAGCAGGTCAACTGGTGTGTGGTTGCAACATTACTGTCCCATTGAATACATTTTCGGAGAGAGGGACATGAGTTGCACCACAGGGCAGGGTGGAGGGTTTCGTGCACGATACATTTTCTTTCTTCGGTAAGCATTTCTTTGTGTTTTATACTTTTGGAAATTTTGTTTCTGACGCTGATTATAAAATGACCTTTTTTCCTTTTTGAAATGTACTAACTCCATTTTTCCTCACAGCAGGTCAACTGGTGTGTGGTTGCAACATTACGGTCCTATTGAATACATTTTCGGAGAGAGGGACATGAGTCGCACCACAGGGCAGGGTGGAGGGTTTCGTGCACGATACATTTTCCTTCTTCGGTAAGCATTTCTTTGTGTTTTATACTTTTGGAATTTTGCTTTTTGACGTTGATTATAATGTGGCCTTTTTTCCTTTTTTAAATGTACTAACTCGATTTTTCCTCACAGCAGGTCAACTGGTGTGTGGTTGCAACATTACGGTCCCATTGAATACATTTTCGGAGAGAGGGACATGAGTTGCACCACAGGGCAGGGTGGAGGGTTTCTTGCACGATACATTTTCTTTCTTTGGTAAGCATTTCTTTGTGTTTTATACTTTTGGAATTTTGCTTTCTGACGTTAAATTATAAAATGGCCTTTTTTCCTATTTGAAATGTACTAACTCGATTTTTCCTCACAGCAGGTCAACTGGTGTGTGGTTGCAACATTACGGTCCCATTGAATACATTTTCGGAGAGAGGGACATGAGTTGCACCACAGGGCAGGGTGGAGGGTTTCATGCACGATACATTTTCTTTCTTCAGTAAGCATTTCTTTGTGTTTTATAATTTTGGAATTTTTGTTTCTGACGTTGATTATAAAATGACCTTTTTTCCTTTTTGAAATGTACTAACTCGATTTTTCCTCACAGCAGGTAAACTGGTGTGTGGTTGCAACATTACGGTCCCATTGAATACATTTTCGGAGAGAGGGACATGAGTTGCACCACAGGGCAGGGTGGAGGGTTTCGTGCACGATACATTTTCTTTCTTCGGTAAGCATTTCTTTGTGTTTTATACTTTTGGAATTTTGCTTTTTGACGTTGATTATAAAATGACCTTTTTTCCTTTTTGAAATGTAGCAACTCGATTTTTCCTCACAGCAGGTCAACTGGTAAGTTGTTGCAACATTACGGTCCCATTGAATACATTTTCGGAGAGAGGGACATGAGTTGCACCACAGGGCAGGGTGGAGGGTTTCGTGCACGATACATTTTCTTTCTTCGGTAAGCATTTCTTTGTGTTTTATACTTTTGGAATTTTTGTTTCTGACGTTGATTGTAAAATGACCTTTTTTCCTTTTTGAAATGTACTAACTCGATTTTTCCTCACAGCAGGTCAACTGGTGTGTGGTTGCAACATTACGGTCCCAATGAGTACATTTTCGGAGAGAGGGACATGAGTTGCACCACAGGGCAGGGTGGAGGGTGCTGTGCACGATACCCTTTCTTTCTTCGGTAAGCATTTCTTTGTGTTTTATACTTTTGGAATTTTGGTTTTTGACGTTGATTATAAAATGAGCTTTTTTCCTTTTTGAAATGTACTAACTCGATTTTTCCTCACAGCAGGTCAACTGGTGTGTGGTTGCAACATTACGGTCCCATTGAATACATTTTCGGAGAGAGGGACATGAGTTGCACCACAGGGCAGGGTGGAGGGTGCCGTGCACGATACATTTTCTTTCTTTGGTAAGCATTTCTTTGTGTTATATACTTTTGGAATTTTCCTTTTTGACGTTGATTATAAAATGACCTTTTTTCCTTTTTGAAATGTACTAACTCGATTTTTCCTCACAGCAGGTCAACTGGTGTGTGGTTGCAACATTACGGTCCCATTGAATACATTTTCGGAGAGAGGGACATGAGTTGCACCACAGGGCAGGGTGGAGGGTTTCGTGCACGATACATTTTCTTTCTTCGGTAAGCATTTCTATGTGTTTTATACTTTTGGAATTTTTGTTTCTGACGTTGATTATAAAATGACCTTTTTTCCTTTTTGAAAAGTACTAACTCGATTTTTCGACACAGCAGGTCAACTGGTGTGTGGTTGCAACATTACGGTCCCATTGAATACATTTTCGGAGAGAGGGACATGAGTTGCACCACAGGGCAGGGTGGAGGGTTTCGTGCACGATACATTTTCTTTCTTCGGTAAGCATTTCTATGTGTTTTTCCTTTTGGACTTTTGCTTTTTGACGTTGATTATAAAATGACCTTTTTTCCTTTTTGAAATGAACTAACTCGATTTTTCCTCACAGCAGGTCAACTGGTGTGTGGTTGCAACATTACGGTCCCATTGAATACATTTTCGGAGATAGGGACATGAGTTGCACCACAGGGCAGGGTGGAGGGTTTCGTGCACGATACATTTTCTTTCTTCGGTAAGCATTTCTTTGTGTTTAATACTTTTGGAATTTTGGTTTCTGACGTTGATTATAAAATGACCTTTTTTCCTTTTTGAAATGTACTAACTCGATTTTTCCTCACAGCAGGTCAACTGGTGTGTGGTTGCAACATTACGGTCCCATTGAATACATTTTCGGAGAGAGGGACATGAGTTGCACCACAGGGTAGAGTGGAGGGTTTCGTGCACGATACATTTTCTTTCTTCGGTAAGCATTTCTTTGTGTTTTATACCTTTGGAATTTTGGTTTCTGACGTTGATTATAAAATGACCTTTTTTCCTTTTTGAAGTGTACTAACTCGATTTTTCCTCACAGCAGGTCAACTGGTGTGTGGTTGCAACATTACAGTCCCATTGAATACATTTTCGGAGAGAGGGACATCAGTTGCACCACAGGGCAGGGTGGAGGGTGCCGTGCACGATACATTTTCTTTCTTCGGTAAGCATTTCTTTGTGTTTTATACTTTTGGAATTTTGGTTTCTGACGTTGATTATAAAATGACCTATTTTCCTTTTTGAAATGAACTAACTCGATTTTTCCTCACACCAGGTCAACTGGTGTGTGGTTGCAACATTACGGTCCCAATGAGTACATTTTCGGAGAGAGGGACATGAGTTGCACCACAGGGCAGGGTGGAGGGTGCTGTGCACGAAACACTTTCTTTCTTCGGTAAGCATTTCTTTGCGTTTTATACTTTTGGAATTTTGGTTTCTGACGTTGATTATAAAATGACCTTTTTTCCTTTTTGAAATGTACTAACTCGATTTTTCCTCACAGCAGGTCAACTGTTGTGTGGTTGCAACATTACGGTCCCAATGAGTACATTTTCGGAGAGAGGGACATGAGTTGCACCACAGGGCAGGGTGGAGGGTGCTGTGCACGATACACTTTCTTTCTTCGGTAAGCATTTCTTTGTGTTTTATACTTTTGGAATTTTGGTTTCTGACGTTGATTATAAAATGACCTTTTTTCCTTTTTGAAATGTACTAACTCGATTTTTCCTCACAGCAGGTCAACTGGTGTGTGGTTGCAACATTACGGTCCCATTGAATACATTTTCGGAGAGAGGGACATGAGTTGCACCACAGGGCAGGGTGGAGGGTTTCGTGTACGATACATTTTCTTTCTTCGGTAAGCATTTCTTTGTGTTTTATACTTTTGGAATTTTTGTTTCTGATGTTGATTATAAAATGACCTATTTTCCTTTTTGAAATGAACTAACTCGATTTTTCCTCACAGCAGGTCAACTGGTGTGTGGTTGCAACATTACGGTCCCATTGAATACATTTTCGGAGAGAGGGACATGAGTTGCACCACAGGGCAGGGTGGAGGGTTTCGTGCACGATACATTTTCTTTCTTCGGTAAGCATTTCTTTGTGTTTTATACTTTTGGAATTTTTGTTTCTGACGTTGATTATAAATTGACCTTTTTTCCTTTTTGAAATGTACTAACTCGATTTTTCATCACAGCAGGTCAACTGGTGTGTGGTTGCAACATTACGGTCCCATTGAATACATTTTCGGAGAGAGGGACATGAGTTGCACCACAGGGCAGGGTGGAGGGTTTCGTGCAGGATACATTTTCTTTCTTCGGTGAGCATCTCTTTGTGTTTTATACTTTTGTAATTTTGGTTTCTGACGTTGATTATAAAATGACCTTCTTTCCTTTTTGAAATGTACTAATTCGATTTTTCCTCACAGCAGGTCAACTGGTGTGTGGTTGCATCATTACGGTCCCATTGAGTACGTTTTCGGAGAGAGGGACATGAGTTGCACCACAGGGCAGGTTGGAGGGTTTTGCGCACGATACATTTTCTTTCTTCGGGAAGCATTTCTTTGTGTTTTATACTTTTGGAATTTTGCTTTTTGACGTTGATTATAAAATGACCTTTTTTCCTTTTTGAAATGTACTAAGTCGATTTTTCCTCACAGCAGGTCAACTGGTGTGTGGTTGCAACATTACGGTCCCATTGAGTACATTTTCGGAGAGAGGGACATGAGTTGCACCACAGGGCAGGGTGGAGGGTTTCGTGCACGATACATTTTCTTTCTTCGGAAAGCATTTTTTTGTGTTTTATACTTTTGGAATTTTGGTTTCTGACGTTGATTATAAAATGACCTTTTTCATGTTTGAAATGTACTAACTCGATTTTTCCTCACAGCAGGTCAACTGGTGTGTGGTTGCAACATTACGGTCCCATTGAGTACATTTTCGGACACAGGGACATCAGTTGCACCACAGGGCAGGGTGGAGGGTGCCGTGCACGATACATTTTCTTTCTTCGGTAAGCATTTCTTTGTGTTTTATACTTTTTGAATTTTGGTTTTTGACGTTGATTATAAAATGACCTTTTTTCCTTTTTGAAATGTACTAACTCGATTTTTCCTCACAGCAGGTCAACTGGTGTGTGGTTGCAACATTACGGTCCCATTGAATAGATTTTCGGAGAGAGGGACATGAGTTGCACCACAGGGCAGGGTGGAGGTTTTCGTGCACGATACATTTTCTTTCTTCGGTAAGCATTTCTTTGTGTTTTATACTTTTGGAATTTTTCTTTCTGACGTTGATTATAAAATGACCTTTTTTCCTTTTTGAAATGTACTAACTCGAATTTTCCTCACAGCTGGTCAACAGGTGTGTGGTTGCAACATTACGGTCCCATTGAATACATTTTCGGAGAGAGGGACATGAGTTGCACCACAGGGCAGGGTGGAGGGTTTCGTGCACGATACATTTTCTTTCTTCGGTAAGCATTTCTTTGTGTTTTATACTTTTGGAATTTTTGTTTCTGACGTTGATTATAAATTGACCTTTTTTCCTTTTTGAAATGTACTAACTCGATTTTTCATCACAGCAGGTCAACTGGTGTGTGGTTGCAACATTACGGTCCCATTGAATACATTTTCGGAGAGAGGGACATGAGTTGCACCACAGGGCAGGGTGGAGGGTTTCGTGCACGATACATTTTTTTTCTTCGGTGAGCATCTCTTTGTGTTTTATACTTTTGTAATTTTGGTTTCTGACGTTGATTATAAAATGACCTTCTTTCCTTTTTGAAATGTACTAATTCGATTTTTCCTCACAGCAGGTCAACTGGTGTGTGGTTGCATCATTACGGTCCCATTGAGTACGTTTTCGGAGAGAGGGACATGAGTTGCACCACAGGGCAGGTTGGAGGGTTTTGTGCACGATACATTTTCTTTCTTCGGGAAGCATTTCTTTGTGTTTTATACTTTTGGAATTTTGCTTTTTGACGTTGATTATAAAATGACCTTTTTTCCTTTTTGAAATGTACTAAGTCGATTTTTCCTCACAGCAGGTCAACTGGTGTGTTGTTGCAACATTACGGTCCCATTGAGTACATTTTCGGAGAGAGGGACACGAGTTGCACCACAGGGCAGGGTGGAGGGTTTCGTGCACGATACATTTTCTTTCTTCGGTAAGCATTTTTTTGTGTTTTATACTTTTGGAATTTTGGTTTCTGACGTTGATTATAAAATGACCTTTTTCATGTTTGAAATGTACTAACTCGATTTTTCCTCACAGCAGGTCAACTGGTGTGTGGTTGCAACATTACGGTCCCATTGAGTACATTTTCGGACAGAGGGACATCAGTTGCACCACAGGGCAGGGTGGAGGGTGCCGTGCACGATACATTTTCTTTCTTCGGTAAGCATTTCTAGGTGTTTTATACTTTTTGAATTTTGGTTTTTGACGTTGATTATAAAATGACCTTTTTTCCTTTTTTAAATGTACTAACTCGATTTTTCCTCACAGCAGGTCAACTGGTGTGTGGTTGCAACATTACGGTCCCATTGAATACATTTTCGGAGAGAGGGACACGAGTTGCACCACAGGGCAGGGTGGAGGGTTTCGTGCACAATACATTTTCTTTCTTCGGTGAGCATTTCTTTGTGTTTTATACTTTTGTAATTTTGGTTTCTGACGTTGATTATAAAATGACCTTCTTTCCTTTTTGAAATGTACTAACTCGATTTTTCCTCACAGCAGGTCAACTGGTGTGTGGTTGCAACATTACGGTCCCATTGAATAGATTTTCGGAGAGAGGGACATGAGTTGCACCACAGGGCAGGGTGGAGGTCTTCGTGCACGATACATTTTCTTTCTTCGGTAAGCATTTCTTTGTGTTTTATACTTTTGGAATTTTGGTTTCTGACGTTGATTATAAAATGACCTATTTTCCTTTTTGAAATGAACTAACTCGATTTTTCCTCACACCAGGTCAACTGGTGTGTGGTTGCAACATTACGGTCCCAATGAGCACATTTTCGGAGAGAGGGACATGAGTTGCACCACAGGGCAGGGTGGAGGGTGCTGTGCACGAAACACTTTCTTTCTTCGGTAAGCATTTCTTTGCGTTTTATACTTTTGGAATTTTGGTTTCTGACGTTGATTATAAAATGACCTTTTTTCCTTTTTGAAATGTACTAACTCGATTTTTCCTCACAGCAGGTCAACTGTTGTGTGGTTGCAACATTACGGTCCCAATGAGTACATTTTCGGAGAGAGGGACATGAGTTGCACCACAGGGCAGGGTGGAGGGTGCTGTGCACGATACACTTTCTTTCTTCGGTAAGCATTTCTTTGTGTTTTATACTTTTGGAATTTTGGTTTCTGACGTTGATTATAAAATGACATTTTTTCCTTTTTGAAATGTACTAGCTCGATTTTTCCTCACAGCAGGTCAACTGGTGTGTGGTTGCAACATTACGGTCCCATTGAATACATTTTCGGAGAGAGGGACATGAGTTGCACCACAGGGCAGGGTGGAGGGTTTCGTGCACGATACATTTTCTTTCTTCGGTAAGCATTTCTTTGTGTTTTATACTTTTGGAATTTTGGTTTCTGACGTTGATTATAAAATGACCTATTTTCCTTTTTGAAATGAACTAACTCGATTTTTCCTCACAGCAGGTCAACTGGTGTGTGGTTGCAACATTACGGTCCCATTGAATACATTTTCGGAGAGAGGGACATGAGTTGCACCACAGGGCAGGGTGGAGGTTTTCGTGCACGATACATTTTCTTTCTTCGGTAAGCATTTCTTTGTGTTTTATACATTTGGAATTTTGGTTTCTGACGTTGATTATAAAATGACCTATTTTCCTTTTTGAAATGAACTAACTCGATTTTTCCTCACAGCAGGTCAACTGGTGTGTGGTTGCAACATTACGGTCCCATTGAATACATTTTCGGAGAGAGGGACATGAGTTGCACCACAGGGCAGGGTGGAGGTTTTCGTGCACGATACATTTTCTTTCTTCGGTAAGCATTTCTTTGTGTTTTATACTTTTGGAATTTTTCTTTCTGACGTTGATTATAAAATGACCTTTTTTCCTTTTTGAAATGTACTAACTCGATTTTTCCTCACAGCTGGTCAACAGGTGTGTGGTTGCAACATTACGGTCCCATTGAATACATTTTCGGAGAGAGGGACATGAGTTGCACCACAGGGCAGGGTGGAGGGTTTCGTGCACGATACATTTTCTTTCTTCGGTAAGCATTTCTTTGTGTTTTATACTTTTGGAATTTTTGTTTCTGACGTTGATTATAAATTGACCTTTTTTCCTTTTTGAAATGTACTAACTCGATTTTTCATCACAGCAGGTCAACTGGTGTGTGGTTGCAACATTACGGTCCCATTGAATACATTTTCGGAGAGAGGGACATGAGTTGCACCACAGGGCAGGGTGGAGGGTTTCGTGCACGATACATTTTCTTTCTTCGGTGAGCATCTCTTTGTGTTTTATACTTTTGTAATTTTGGTTTCTGACGTTGATTATAAAATGACCTTCTTTCCTTTTTGAAATGTACTAATTCGATTTTTCCTCACAGCAGGTCAACTGGTGTGTGGTTGCATCATTACGGTCCCATTGAGTACGTTTTCGGAGAGAGGGACATGAGTTGCACCACAGGGCAGGTTGGAGGGTTTTGTGCACGATACATTTTCTTTCTTCGGGAAGCATTTCTTTGTGTTTTATACTTTTGGAATTTTGCTTTTTGACGTTGATTATAAAATGACCTTTTTTCCTTTTTGAAATGTACTAAGTCGATTTTTCCTCACAGCAGGTCAACTGGTGTGTGGTTGCAACATTACGGTCCCATTGAGTACATTTTCGGAGAGAGGGACATGAGTTGCACCACAGGGCAGGGTGGAGGGTTTCGTGCACGATACATTTTCTTTCTTCGGTAAGCATTTTTTTGTGTTTTATACTTTTGGAATTTTGGTTTCTGACGTTGATTATAAAATGACCTTTTTCATGTTTGAAATGTACTAACTCGATTTTTCCTCACAGCAGGTCAACTGGTGTGTGGTTGCAACATTACGGTCCCATTGAGTACATTTTCGGACAGAGGGACATCAGTTGCACCACAGGGCAGGGTGGAGGGTGCCGTGCACGATACATTTTCTTTCTTCGGTAAGCATTTCTTTGTGTTTTATACTTTTTGAATTTTGGTTTTTGACGTTGATTATAAAATGACCTTTTTTCCTTTTTGAAATGTACTAACTCGATTTTTCCTCACAGCAGGTCAACTGGTGTGTGGTTGCAACATTACGGTCCCATTGAATACATTTTCGGAGAGAGGGACATGAGTTGCACCACAGGGCAGGGTGGAGGGTTTCGTGCACAATACATTTTCTTTCTTCGGTGAGCATTTCTTTGTGTTTTATACTTTTGTAATTTTGGTTTCTGACGTTGATTATAAAATGACCTTCTTTCCTTTTTGAAATGTACTAACTCGATTTTTCCTCACAGCAGGTCAACTGGTGTGTGGTTGCAACATTACGGTCCCATTGAATAGATTTTCGGAGAGAGGGACATGAGTTGCACCACAGGGCAGGGTGGAGGTTTTCGTGCACGATACATTTTCTTTCTTCGGTAAGCATTTCTTTGTGTTTTATACTTTTGGAATTTTGGTTTCTGACGTTGATTATAAAATGACCTATTTTCCTTTTTGAAATGAACTAACTCGATTTTTCCTCACAGCAGGTCAACTGGTGTGTGGTTGCAACATTACGGTCCCATTGAATACATTTTCGGAGAGAGGGACATGAGTTGCACCACAGGGCAGGTTGGAGGGTTTCGTGCACGATTCATTTTCTTTCTTCGGTAAGCATTTCTTTGTGTTTTATATTTTTGGAATTTTGCTTTTTGACGTTGATTATAAAATGACCTTTTTTCCTTTTTGAAATGTACTAACTCGATTTTTCCTCACAGCAGGTCAACTGGTGTGTGGTTGCAACATTACGGTCCCATTGAGTACATTTTCGGAGAGAGGGACATCAGTTGCACCACAGGGCAGGGTGGAGGGTGCCGTGCACGATACATTCTCTTTCTTCGGTAAGCATTTCTTTGTGTTTTATACTTTTGGAATTTTGGTTTCTGACGTTGATTATAAAATGACCTTTTTTCCTTTTTGAAATGTACTAACTCGATTTTTCCTCACAGCAGGTCAACTGGTGTGTGGTTGCAACATTTCGGTCCCATTGAATATATTTTCGGAGAGAGGGACATCAGTTGCACCACAGGGCGGGGTGGAGGGTGCCGTGCACGATACATTTTCTTTCTTCGGTAAGCATTTCTTTGTGTTTTATACTTTTGGAATTTTGGTTTCTGACGTTGATTATAAAATGACCTTTTTCTTAATTGAAATGTACTAACTCGATTTTTCCCCACAGCAGGTCAACTGGTGTGTGGTTGCAACATTACGGTCCCATTGAGTACAATTTCGGAGAGAGGGACATGAGTTGCACCACAGGGCAGGGTGGAGGGTGCCGTGCACGATACATTTTCTTTCTTCGGTAAGCATTTCTTTGTGTTTTATACTTTTGGAATTTTGCTTTTTGACGTTGATTATAAAATGACCTTTTTTCCTTTTTGAAATGTACTAACTCGATTTTTCCTCACAGCAGGTCAACTGGTGTGTGGTTGTAACATTACGGTCCCATTGAGTACATTTTCGGAGAGAGGGACATGAGTTGCACCACAGGGCAGGGTGGAGGGTTTCGTGCACGATACATTTTCTTCCTTCGGTAAGCATTTTTTTGTGTTTTATACTTTTGAAATTTTGGTTTCTGACGTTGATTATAAAATGACCTTTTTCATGTTTGAAATGTACTAACTCGATTTTTCCACACAGCAGGTCAACTGGTGTGTGGTTGCAACATTACGGTCCCATTGAGTACATTTTTGGACAGAGGGACATCAGTTGCACCACAGGGCAAGGTGGAGGGTGCCGTGCACTATACATTTTCTTTATTCGGTAAGCATTTCTTTGTGTTTTATACTTTTGGAATTTTGGTTTTTGACGTTGATTATAAAATGACCTTTTTTCCTTTTTGAAATGTACTAACTCGATTTTTCCTCACAGCAGGTCAACTGGTGTGTGGTTGCAACATTACGGTCCCATTGAGTACATTTTCGGAGAGAGGGACATGAGTTGCACCACAGGGCAGGGTGGAGGGTTTCGTGAACGATACATTTTCTTTCTTCGGTGAGCATCTCTTTGTGTTTTATACTTTTGTAATTTTGGTTTCTGACGTTGATTATAAAATGACCTTCTTTCCTTTTTGAAATGTACTAATTCGATTTTTCCTCACAGCAGGTCAACTGGTGTGTGGTTGCATCATTACGGTCCCATTGAGTACGTTTTCGGAGAGAGGGACATGAGTTGCACCACAGGGCAGGTTGGAGGGTTTTGTGCACGATACATTTTCTTTCTTCGGGAAGCATTTCTTTGTGTTTTATACTTTTGGAATTTTGCTTTTTGACGTTGATTATAAAATGACCTTTTTTCCTTTTTGAAATGTACTAAGTCGATTTTTCCTCACAGCAGGTCAACTGGTGTGTGGTTGCAACATTACGGTCCCATTGAGTACATTTTCGGAGAGAGGGACATGAGTTGCACCACAGGGCAGGGTGGAGGGTTTCGTGCACGATACATTTTCTTTCTTCGGTAAGCATTTTTTTGTGTTTTATACTTTTGGAATTTTGGTTTCTGACGTTGATTATAAAATGAGCTTTTTCATGTTTGAAATGTACTAACTCGATTTTTCCTCACAGCAGGTCAACTGGTGTGTGGTTGCAACATTACGGTCCCATTGAGTACATTTTCGGACAGAGGGACATCAGTTGCACCACAGGGCAGGGTGGAGGGTGCCGTGCACGATACATTTTCTTTCTTCGGTAAGCATTTCTTTGTGTTTTATACTTTTTGAATTTTGGTTTTTGACGTTGATTATAAAATGACCTTTTTTCCTTTTTGAAATGTACTAACTCGATTTTTCCTCACAGCAGGTCAACTGGTGTGTGGTTGCAACATTACGGTCCCATTGAATACATTTTCGGAGAGAGGGACATGAGTTGCACCACAGGGCAGGGTGGAGGGTTTCGTGCACAACACATTTTCTTTCTTCGGTGAGCATTTCTTTGTGTTTTATACTTTTGTAATTTTGGTTTCTGACGTTGATTATAAAATGACCTTCTTTCCTTTTTGAAATGTACTAACTCGATTTTTCCTCACAGCAGGTCAACTGGTGTGTGGTTGCAACATTACGGTCCCATTGAATAGATTTTCGGAGAGAGGGACATGAGTTGCACCACAGGGCAGGGTGGAGGTTTTCGTGCACGATACATTTTCTTTCTTCGGTAAGCATTTCTTTGTGTTTTATACTTTTGGAATTTTGGTTTCTGACGTTGATTATAAAATGACCTATTTTCCTTTTTGAAATGAACTAACTCGATTTTTCCTCACAGCAGGTCAACTGGTGTGTGGTTGCAACATTACGGTCCCATTGAATACATTTTCGGAGAGAGGGACATGAGTTGCACCACAGGGCAGGTTGGAGGGTTTCGTGCACGATTCATTTTCTTTCTTCGGTAAGCATTTCTTTGTGTTTTATATTTTTGGAATTTTGCTTTTTGACGTTGATTATAAATTGACCTTTTTTCCTTTTTGAAATGTACTAACTCGATTTTTCCTCACAGCAGGTCAACTGGTGTGTGGTTGCAACATTACGGTCCCATTGAGTACATTTTCGGAGAGAGGGACATCAGTTGCACCACAGGGCAGGGTGGAGGGTGCCGTGCACGATACATTTTCTTTCTTCGGTAAGCATTTCTTTGTGTTTTATACTTTTGGAATTTTGGTTTCTGACGTTGATTATAAAATGACCTTTTTTCCTTTTTGAAATGTACTAACTCGATTTTTCCTCACAGCAGGTCAACTGGTGTGTGGTTGCAACATTTCGGTCCCATTGAATATATTTTCGGAGAGAGGGACATCAGTTGCACCACAGGGCGGGGTGGAGGGTGCCGTGCACGATACATTTTCTTTCTTCGGTAAGCATTTCTTTGTGTTTTATACTTTTGGAATTTTGGTTTCTGACGTTGATTATAAAATGACCTTTTTCTTAATTGAAATGTACTAACTCGATTTTTCCTCACAGCAGGTCAACTGGTGTGTGGTTGCAACATTACGGTCCCATTGAGTACAATTTCGGAGAGAGGGACATGAGTTGCACCACAGGGCAGGGTGGAGGGTGCCGTGCACGATACATTTTCTTTCTTCGGTAAGCATTTCTTTGTGTTTTATACTTTTGGAATTTTGCTTTTTGACGTTGATTATAAAATGACCTTTTTTCATTTTTGAAATGTACTAACTCGATTTTTCCTCACAGCAGGTCAACTGGTGTGTGGTTGTAACATTACGGTCCCATTGAGTACATTTTCGGAGAGAGGGACATGAGTTGCACCACAGGGCAGGGTGGAGGGTTTCGTGCACGATACATTTTCTTCCTTCGGTAAGCATTTTTTTGTGTTTTATACTTTTGAAATTTTGGTTTCTGACGTTGATTATAAAATGACCTTTTTCATGTTTGAAATGTACTAACTCGATTTTTCCACACAGCAGGTCAACTGGTGTGTGGTTGCAACATTACGGTCCCATTGAGTACATTTTTGGACAGAGGGACATCAGTTGCACCACAGGGCAAGGTGGAGGGTGCCGTGCACTATACATTTTCTTTATTCGGTAAGCATTTCTTTGTGTTTTATACTTTTGGAATTTTGGTTTTTGACGTTGATTATAAAATGACCTTTTTTCCTTTTTGAAATGTACTAACTCGATTTTTCCTCACAGCAGGTCAACTGGTGTGTGGTTGCAACATTACGGTCCCATTGAGTACATTTTCGGAGAGAGGGACATGAGTTGCACCACAGGGCAGGGTGGAGGGTTTCGTGAACGATACATTTTCTTTCTTCGGTAAGCATTTCTTTGTGTTTTATACTTTTGGAATTTTTGTTTCTGACGTTAATTATAAAATGACCTTTTTCCTGTTTGAAATTTACTAACTCGATTTTTCCTCACAGCAGGTCAACTGGTATGTGGTTGCAACATTACGGTCCCATTGAGTACATTTTCGGAGAGAGGGACATGAGTTGCACCACAGGGCAGGGTGGAGGGTTTCGTGCACGATACATTTTCTTTCTTCGGTAAGCATTTCTTTGTGTTATATACTTTTGGAATTTTGGTTTCTGACGTTGATTATAAAATGACCTTTTTCCTATTTGAAATGTACTAACTCGATTTTTCGTCACAGCAGGTCAACTGGTGTGTGGTTGCAACATTGCGGTCCCATTGAGTACATTCTCGGAGAGAGGGACATGAGTTGCACCACAGGGCAGGGTGGAGGGTTTCGTGCACGATACATTTTCTTTCTTCGGTAAGCATTTCTCTGTGTTTTATACTTTTGGAATTTTGGTTTCTGACGTTGATTATAAAATGACCTTTTTCCTGTTTGAAATGTACTAACTCGATTTTTCCTCACAGCAGGTCAACTGGTGTGTGGTTGCAACATTACGGTCCCATTGAATACATTTTCGGAGAGAGGGACATGAGTTGCACCACAGGGCAGGGTGGAGGGTGCCGTGCACGATACATTTTCTTTCTTCGGTAAGCATTTCTTTGTGTTTTATACTTTTGGAATTTTGGTTTCTGACGCTGATTATGAAATGACCTTTTTTCCTTTTTGAAGTGTACTAACTCGATTTTTCCTCACAACAGGTCAACTGGTGTGTGGTTGCAACATAACAGTCCCAGTGAATACATTTTCGGAGAGAGGGACATCAGTTGCACCACAGGGCAGGGTGGAGGGTGCCGTGCACGATACATTTTCTTTCTTCGGTAAGCATTTCTTTGCGTTTTATACTTTTGGAATTTTGCTTTTTGACGTTGACTATAAAATGACCTTTTTTCCTTTTTGAAATGTACTAACTCGATTTTTCCTCACAGCAGGTCAACTGGTGTGTGGTTGCAACATTACGGTCCCATTGAATACGTTTTCGGAGAGAGGGACATGAGTTGCACCACAGGGCAGGGTGGAGGGTTTCGTGCATGATACATTTTCCTTCATCGGTCAGCATTTCTTTGTGCTATATACTTTTGGAATTTTGGTTTTTGACGTTGATAATAAAATGACCTTTTTCATGTTTGAAATGTACTAACTCGATTTTTCCTCACAGCAGGTCAACTGGTGTGTGGTTGCATTATTACGGTCCCATTGAGTACATTTTCGGAGAGAGGGACATGAGTTGCACCACAGGGCGGGGTGGAGGGTGCCGTGCACGATACATTTTCTTTCTTCGGTAAGCATTTCTTTGTGTTTTATACTTTTGGAATTTTGGTTTCTGACGTTGATTATAAAATGACCTTTTTCCTGTTTGAAATGTACTAAATCGATTTTTCCTCACAGCAGGTCAACTAGTGTGTGGTTGCAACATTACTGTCCCATTGAGTACATTTTCGGAGAGAGGGACATCAGTTGCACCACAGGGCAGGGTGGAGGGTGCCGTGCACAATACATTTTCTTTCTTCGGTAAGCATTTCTTTGTGTTTTATACTTTTGGAATTTTGGTTTCTGACATTGATTTTAAAATGACCTCTTTCCTGTTTGAAATGTACTAACTCGATTTTTCCTCACAGCAGGTCAACTGGTGTGTGGTTGCAACATTACAGTCCCATTGAATACATTTTCGGAGAGAGGGACAACAGTTGCACCACAGGGCAGGATGGAGGGTGCCGTGCACGATACATTTTCTTTCTTCGGTCAGCATTTCTTTGTGTTTTTACTTTTGGAGTTTTGGTTTCTGACGTTGATTATAACATGACCTTTTTTCCTTTTTGAAATGTACTAACTCGATTTTTCCTCACAGCAGGTCAACTGGTGTGTGGTTCCAACATTACGGTCCCATTGAATACATTTTCGGAGAGAGGGACATCAATTGCACCACAGGGCAGGGTGGGGGGTTTCGTGCACGATACATTTTCTTTCTTCGGTAAGCATTTCTTTGTGTTTTATACTTTTGGAATTTTGGTTTTTGACGTTGATTATAAAATGACCTTTTTTCCTTTTTGAAATGTACTAACTCGATTTTTCCTCACAGCAGGTCAACTGGTGTGTGGTTGCAACATTACAGTCCCATTGAATACATTTTCGGAGAGAGGGACATGAGTCGCACCACAGGGCAGGGTGGACGGTTTCGTGCACGATACATCTTCTTTCTTCGGTAAGCATTTCTTTGTGTTTTATACTTTTGGAATTTTGCTTTTTGACATTGATTATAAAATGACCTTTTGACCTTTTTGAAATGTACTAACTCGATTTTTCCTCACAGCAGGTCTGCTGGTGTGTGGTTGCAACATTACAGTCCTATTGAATACATTTTTGGAGAGAGGGAAATCAGTTGCACCACAGGGCAGGGTGGAGGGTGCCTTGCACGATACATTTTCTTTCTTCGGTAAGCATTTCTTTGTGTTTTATACTTTTGGAATTTTGGTTTCTGACGTTGATTATAAAATGAGCTTTTTTCCTTTTTGAAATGTACTAACTCGATTTTTCCTCACAGCAGGTCAACTGGTGTGTGGTTGCATCATTACGGTCCCATTGCGTACATTTTCGGAGAGAGGGACATGAGTTGCACCACAGGGCAGGGTGGAGGGTGCCGTACACGATACATTTTCTTTCTTCGGTGAGCATTTCTTTGTGTTTTATACTTTTGGAATATTTGTTTCTGACATTGATTATAAAATGACCTCTTTCCTGTTTGAAATGTACTAACTCGATTTTTCCTCACTGCAGGTCAACTGGTGTGTGGTTGCAACATTACGGTCCCATTGAGTACATTTTCGGAGAGAGGGACATGAGTTGCACCACAGGGCAGGGTGGAGGGTGCCGTGCACGATACATTTTCTTTCTTCGATAAGCATTTCTTTGTGTTTTATACTTCTGGAATTTTGGTTTCTGATGTTGATTATAAAATGACCTTTTTCCTGTTTGAAATGTAGTAACTCGATTTTTCCTCACAGCAGGTCAACTGGTGTAAGGTTGCAACATTACGGTCCCATTGAATACATTTTCGGAGAGAGGGACAGCAGTTGCACCACAGGGCAGGGTGGAGGGTGCCGTGCACAATACATTTTCTTTCTTCGGTAAGCATTTCTTTGTGTTTTATACTTTCGGAATTTTGGTTTCTGACGTTGATTATAAAATGAGCTTTTTTCCTTTTTGAGATGTACTAACTCGATTTTTCCTCACAGCAGGTCATTTGGTGTGTGGTTGCAACATTACAGTCCCATTGAATACATTTTCGGAGAGAGGGACATCAGTTGCACCACAGGGCAGGGTGGAGGGTGCCGTGCACGATACATTTTCTTCCTTCGGTAAGCATTTCTTTGCGTTTTATACTTTTGGAATTTTGCTTTTTGACGTTGACTATAAAATGACCTTTTTTCCTTTTTGAAATGTACTTCCTCGATTTTTCCTCACAGCAGGTCAACTGGTGTGTGTTTGCATTATTACGGTCACATTGAATACATTTTCCGAGAGAGGGACATCAGTTGCACCACAGGGCAGGGTGGAGGGTTTCGTGCACGATACATTTTCTTTCTTCGGTAAGCATTTCTTTGTGTTTTATACTTTTGGAATTTTGGTTTCTGACGTTGATTATAAAATGACCTTTTTCCTGTTTGAAATGTACTAACTCGATTTTTCCTCACAGCAGGTCAACTGGTGTGTGGTTGCAACATTACGGTCCCATTGAATACATTTTCGGAGAGAGGGACATGAGTTGCACCACAGGGCAGGGTGGAGGGTGCCATGCACGATACATTTTCTTTCTTCGGTAAGCATTTCTTTGTGTTTTATACTTTTGGAATTTTGGTTTCTGACGTTGATTATAAAATGACCTTTTTTCCTTTTTGAAATGTACTAACTCGATTTTTCCTCACAGCAGGTCAACTGGTGTGTGGTTGCAACATTACGGTCCCATTGAGTACATTTTCGGAGAGAGGGACATCAGTTGCACCACAGGGCATGGTGGAGGGTGCCGTGCACGATACATTTTTTTTCTTCGGTAAGCATTTCTATGTGTTTTATACTTTTGGAATTTTTGTTTCTGACGTTGATTATAAAATGACCTTCTTTCTGTTTGAAATGTACTAACTCGATTTTTCCTCACAGCAGGTCAACTAGTGTGTGGTTGCAACATTACAGTCCCATTGAGTACATTTTCGGAGAGAGGGACATGAGTTGCACCACAGGGCAGGGTGGAGGGTGCCGTGCACGGTACATTTTCTTTCTTCGGTAAGCATTTCTTTGTGTTTTATACTTTTGGAATTTTGGTTTCTGACGTTGATTATAAAATGACCTCTTTCCTTTTTGAAATGTACTAACTCGATTTTTCGTCACAGCAGGTCAACTGGTGTGTGGTTGCAACATTACAGTCCCATTGAATACATTTTCGGAGAGAGGGACATCAGTTGCACCACAGGGCAGGGTGGAGGGTGCCGTGCACGATACATTTTCTTTCTTCGGTCAGCATTTCTTTGTGTTTTTACTTTTGTAGTTTTGGTTTCTGACGTTGATTATAACATGACCTTTTTTCCTTTTTGAAATGTACTAACTCGATTTTTCCTCACAGCAGGTCAACTGGTGTGTGGTTGCAACATTACGGTCCCATTGAACACATTTTCGGAGAGAGGGACATCAATTGCACCACAGGGCAGGGTGGGGGGTTTCGTGCACGATACATTTTCTTTCTTCGGTAAGCATTTCTTTGTGTTTTATACTTTTGGAATTTTGGTTTTTGACGTTGATTATAAAATGACCTTTTTTCCTTTTTGAAATGTACTAACTCGATTTTTCCTCACAGCAGGTCAACTGGTGTGTGGTTGCAACATTACAGTCCCATTGAATACATTTTCGGAGAGAGGGACATGAGTCGCACCACAGGGCAGGGTGGAGGGTTTCGTGCACGATACATCTTCTTTCTTCGGTAAGCATTTCTTTGTGTTTTATACTTTTGGAATTTTGCTTTTTGACATTGATTATAAAATGACCTTTTTTCCTTTTTGAAATGTACTAACTCGATTTTTCCTCACAGCAGGTCAGCTGGTGTGTGGTTGCAACATTACAGTCCTATTGAATACATTTTTGGAGAGAGGGAAATCAGTTGCACCACAGGGCAGGGTGGAGGGTGCCTTGCACGATACATTTTCTTTCTTCGGTAAGCATTTCTTTGTGTTATATACTTTTGGAATTTTTGTTTCTGACGTTGATTATAAAATGACCTTTTTTCCTTTTTGAAATGTACTAACTCGATTTTTCCTCACAGCAGGTCAACTGGTGTGTGGTTGCAACATTACGGTCCCATTGAGTACATTTTCGGAGAGAGGGACATGAGTTGCACCACAGGGCAGGGTGGAGGGTGCCGTGCACGATACATTTTCTTTCTTCGATAAGCATTTCTTTGTGTTTTATACTTCTGGAATTTTGGTTTCTGATGTTGATTATAAAATGACCTTTTTCCTGTTTGAAATGTACTAACTCGATTTTTCCTCACAGCAGGTCAACTGGTGTAAGGTTGCAACATTACGGTCCCATTGAATACATTTTCGGAGAGAGGGACAGCAGTTGCACCACAGGGCAGGGTGGAGGGTGCCGTGCACGATACATTTTCTTTCTTCGGTAAGCATTTCTTTGTGTTTTATACTTTCGGAATTTTGGTTTCTGACGTTGATTATAAAATGAGCTTTTTTCCTTTTTGAGATGTACTAACTTGATTTTTCCTCACAGCAGGTCATTTGGTGTGTGGTTGCAACATTACAGTCCCATTGAATACATTTTCGGAGAGAGGGACATCAGTTGCACCACAGGGCAGGGTGGAGGGTGCCGTGCACGATACATTTTCTTCCTTCGGTAAGCATTTCTTTGCGTTTTATACTTTTGGAATTTTGCTTTTTGACGTTGACTATAAAATGACCTTTTTTCCTTTTTGAAATGTACTTCCTCGATTTTTCCTCACAGCAGGTCAACTGGTGTGTGTTTGCATTATTACGGTCACATTGAATACATTTTCGGAGAGAGGGACATCAGTTGCACCACAGGGCAGGGTGGAGGGTTTCGTGCACGATACATTTTCTTTCTTCGGTAAGCATTTCTTTGTGTTTTATACTTTTGGAATTTTGGTTTCTGACGTTGATTATAAAATGACCTTTTTCCTGTTTGAAATGTACTAACTCGATTTTTCCTCACAGCAGGTCAACTGGTGTGTGGTTGCAACATTACGGTCCCATTGAATACATTTTCGGAGAGAGGGACATGAGTTGCACCACAGGGCAGGGTGGAGGGTGCCATGCACGATACATTTTCTTTCTTCGGTAAGCATTTCTTTGTGTTTTATACTTTTGGAATTTTGGTTTCTGACGTTGATTATAAAATGACCTTTTTTCCTTTTTGAAATGTACTAACTCGATTTTTCCTCACAGCAGGTCAACTGGTGTGTGGTTGCAACATTACGGTCCCATTGAATACATTTTCGGAGAGAGGGACATGAGTTGCACCACAGGGCAGGGTGGAGGGTGCCGTGCATGATACATTTTCTTTCTTCGGTAAGCATTTCTTTGCGCTTTATACTTTTGGAATTTTGGTTTTTGATGTTGATAGTAAAATGACCTTTTTCATGTTTGAAATGTACTAACTCGATTTTTCCTCACAGCAGGTCAACTGGTGTGTGGTTGCATTATTACGGTCCCATTGAGTACATTTTCGGAGAGAGGGACATCAGTTGCACCACAGGGCAGGGTGGAGGGTGCCGTGCACGATACATTTTCTTTCTTCGGTAAGCATTTCTTTGTGTTTTATACTTTTGGAATTTTGCTTTTTGACGTTGATTATAAAATGACCTTTTTTCCTTTTTGAAATGTACTAATTCGATTTTTCCTCACAGCAGGTCAACTGGTGTGTGGTTGCAACATTACAGTCCCATTGAATACATTTTCGGAGAGAGGGACATGAGTCGCACCACAGGGCAGGGTGGAGGGTTTCGTGCACGATACATTTTCTTTCTTCGGTAAGCATTTCTTTGTGTTTTATACTTTTGGAATTTTGCTTTTTGACATTGATTATAAAATGACCTTTTTTCCTTTTTGAAATGTACTAATTCGATTTTTCCTCACAGCAGGTCACCTGGTGTGTGGTTGCAACATTACGGTCCCATTGAATACATTTTCGGAGAGAGGGACATGAGTTACACCACAGGGCAGGGTGGAGGGTTTCGTGCATGATACATTTTCTTTCTTCGGTAAGCATTTCTTTGTGTTTTATACTTTTGGAATTTTGGTTTCTGACGTTGATTATAAAATGACCTTTTTCCTGTTTGAAATGTACTAACTCGATTTTTCCTCACAGCAGGTCAACTGGTGTGTGGTTGCAACATTACGGTCCCATTGAGTACATATTCGGAGAGAGGGACATCAGTTGCACCACAGGGCAGGATGGAGGGTGCCGTGCACGATACATTTTCTTTCTTCGGTAAGCATTTCTTTGTGTTTTATACTTTTAGAATTTTGGTTTCTGACGTTGATTATAAAATGACCTTTTTTCCTTTTTGAAATGTACTAACTCGATTTTTCCTCACAGCAGGTCAACTGGTGTGTGGTTGCATCATTACAGTCCCATTGCGTACATTTTCGGAGAGAGGGACGTGAGTTGCACCACAGGGCAGGGTGGAGGGTTTCGTGCACGATACATTTTCTTTCTTCGGTAAGCATTTCTTTGTGCTTTATACTTTTGGAATTTTGGTTTCTGACGTTGACTATAAAATTACCTCTTTCCTGTTTGAAATGTACTAACTCGATTTTTCCTCACAGCAGGTCAACTAGTGTGTGGTTGCGACATTACGGTCCCATTGAGTACATTTTCGGAGAGAGGGACATGAGTTGCATCACAGGGCAGGGTGGAGGGTGCCGTGCACGATACATTTTCTTTCTTCGGTGAGCATTTCTTTGTGTTTTATACTTTTGGAATTTTGATTTCTGACATTGATTATAAAATGACCTCTTTCCTGTTGAAATGTACTAACTCGATTTTTCCTCACAGCAGGTCACCTGGTGTGTGGTTGCAACATTACGGTCCCATTGAGTACATTTTCGGAGAGAGGGACATGAGTTGCACCACAGGGCAGGGTGGAGGGTGCCGTGCACGATACATTTTCTTTCTTCGGTAAGCATTTCTTTGTGTTTTATACTTTTGGAATTTTGGTTTCTGATGTTGATTATAAAATGACCTTTTTCCTGTTTGAAATGTACTAACTCGATTTTTCCTCACAGCAGGTCAACTGGTGTAAGGTTGCAACATTACGGTCCCATTGAATACATTTTCGGAGAGAGGGACATCAGTTGCACCACAGGGCAGGGTGGAGGGTGCCGTGTACGATACATTTTCTTTCTTCGGTAAGCATTTCTTTGTGTTTTATACTTTTGGAATTTTGGTTTCTGACGTTGATTATAAAACGACCTTTTTTCCTTTTTGAGATGTACTAACTCGATTTTTCCTCACAGCAGGTCAACTGGTGTGTGGTTGCATTATTACGGTCCCATTGAGTACAATTTCGGAGAGAGGGACATCAGTTGCACCACAGGGCAGGGTGGAGGGTGCCGTGCACGATGCATTTTCTTTCTTCGGTAAGCATTTCGTTGTGTTTTATACTTTTGGAATTTTGGTTTCTGACGTTGATTACAAAATGACCTTTTTCCTGTTTGAAATGTACTAACTCGATTTTTCCTCACAGCAGGTCAACTGGTGTGTGGTTGCAACATTACAGTCGCATTGAATACATTTTCGGAGAGAGGGACATCAGTTGCACCACAGGGCAGGGTAGAGGGTGCCGTGCATGATACATTTTCTTTCTTCGGTAAGCATTTCTTTGTGTTTTATACTTTTGGAATTTTGGTTTTTGACGTTGATAATAAAATGACCTTTTTCATGTTTGAAATGTACTAACTCGATTTTTCCTCACAGCAGGTCAACTGGTGTGTGGTTGCATTATTACGGTCCCATTGAGTACATTTTCCGAGAGAGGGACATCAGTTGCACCACAGGGCAGGGTGGAGGGTGCCGTGCATGATACATTTTCTTTCTTCGGTAAGCATTTCTTTGTGTTTTATACTTATGGAATTTTGCTTTTTGACGTTGATTATAAAATGACCTTCTTTCCTTTTTGAAATGTACTAACTCGATTTTTCCTCACAGCAGGTCAACTGGTGTGTGGTTGCAACATTACGGTCCAATTGAATACATTTTCGGAGAGAGGGACATGAGTTGCACCACAGGGCAGGGTGGAGGGTTTCGTGCACGATACATTTTCTTTCTTCGGTAAGCATTTCTTTGTGTTTTATACTTTTGGAATTTTGGTTTCTGACGTTGATTATAAAATGACCTTTTTCCTGTTTGAAATGTACTAACTCGATTTTTCCTCACAGCAGGTCAACTGGTGTGTGGTCGCAACATTACGGTCCCATTGAGTATATTTTCGGAGAGAGGGACATGAGTTGCACCACAGGGCAGGGTGGAGGGTCTCGTGCACGATACATTTTCTTTCTTGGGTAAGCATTTTTTTGTGTTTTATACTTTTGGAATTTTGGTTTCTGACGTTGATTATAAAATGACCTTTTTCCTGTTTGAAATGTACTAACTCGATTTTTCCTCACAGCAGGTCAACTGGTGTGTGGTTGCATTATTCCGGTCCCATTGAGTACATTTTCGGAGAGAGGGACATCAGTTGCACCACAGGGCAGGGTGGAGGGTTTCGTGCACGATACATTTTCTTTCTTCGGTAAGCATTTCTTTGTGTTTTATACTTTTGGAATTTTAATTTTTGACGTTGATTATAAAATGACCTTTTTCCTGTTTGAAATGTACTAACTCGATTTTTCCTCACAGCAGGTCAACTGGTGTGTGGTTGCAACATTACGGTCCCATTGAATACATTTTCGGTGAGAGGGACATCAGTTGCACCACAGGGCAGGGTGGAGGGTGCCGTGCACGATACATTTTCATTCTTCGGTAAGCATTTTTTTGTGTTTTACACTTTTGGTATTTTGGTTTTTGACGTTGATTATAAAATGACCTTTTTCCTGTTTGAAATGTACTAACTCGATTTTTCCTCACAGCAGGTCAACTGGTGTGTGGTTGCAACATTACGGTCCCATTGAGTACATTTTCGGAGAGAGGGACATCAGTTGCACCACAGGGCAGGGTGGAGGGTGCCGTGCATGATACATTTTCTTTCTTCGGTAAGCATTTCTTTGCGCTTTATACTTTTGGAATTTTGGTTTTTGATGTTGATAGTAAAATGACCTTTTTCATGTTTGAAATGTACTAACTCGATTTTTCCTCACAGCAGGTCAACTGGTGTGTGGTTGCATTATTACGGTCCCATTGAGTACATTTTCGGAGAGAGGGACATGAGTTGCATCACAGGGCAGGGTGGAGGGTGCCGTGCACGATACATTTTCTTTCTTCGGTGAGCATTTCTTTGTGTTTTATACTTTTGGAATTTTGATCTCTGACATTGATTATAAAATGACCTCTTTCCTGTTGAAATGTACTAACTCGATTTTTCCTCACAGCAGGTCACCTGGTGTGTGGTTGCAACATTACGGTCCCATTGAGTACATTTTCGGAGAGAGGGACATGAGTTGCACCACAGGGCAGGGTGGAGGGTGCCGTGCACGATACATTTTCTTTCTTCGGTAAGCATTTCTTTGTGTTTTATACTTTTGGAATTTTGGTTTCTGATGTTGATTATAAAATGACCTTTTTCCTGTTTGAAATGTACTAACTCGATTTTTCCTCACAGCAGGTCAACTGGTGTAAGGTTGCAACATTACGGTCCCATTGAATACATTTTCGGAGAGAGGGACATCAGTTGCACCACAGGGCAGGGTGGAGGGTGCCGTGTACGATACATTTTCTTTCTTCGGTAAGCATTTCTTTGTGTTTTATACTTTTGGAATTTTGGTTTCTGACGTTGATTATAAAACGACCTTTTTTCCTTTTTGAGATGTACTAACTCGATTTTTCCTCACAGCAGGTCAACTGGTGTGTGGTTGCATTATTACGGTCCCATTGAGTACAATTTCGGAGAGAGGGACATCAGTTGCACCACAGGGCAGGGTGGAGGGTGCCGTGCACGATGCATTTTCTTTCTTCGGTAAGCATTTCGTTGTGTTTTATACTTTTGGAATTTTGGTTTCTGACGTTGATTACAAAATGACCTTTTTCCTGTTTGAAATGTACTAACTCGATTTTTCCTCACAGCAGGTCAACTGGTGTGTGGTTGCAACATTACAGTCGCATTGAATACATTTTCGGAGAGAGGGACATCAGTTGCACCACAGGGCAGGGTAGAGGGTGCCGTGCATGATACATTTTCTTTCTTCGGTAAGCATTTCTTTGTGTTTTATACTTTTGGAATTTTGGTTTTTGACGTTGATAATAAAATGACCTTTTTCATGTTTGAAATGTACTAACTCGATTTTTCCTCACAGCAGGTCAACTGGTGTGTGGTTGCATTATTACGGTCCCATTGAGTACATTTTCCGAGAGAGGGACATCAGTTGCACCACAGGGCAGGGTGGAGGGTGCCGTGCATGATACATTTTCTTTCTTCGGTAAGCATTTCTTTGTGTTTTATACTTATGGAATTTTGCTTTTTGACGTTGATTATAAAATGACCTTCTTTCCTTTTTGAAATGTACTAACTCGATTTTTCCTCACAGCAGGTCAACTGGTGTGTGGTTGCAACATTACGGTCCAATTGAATACATTTTCGGAGAGAGGGACATGAGTTGCACCACAGGGCAGGGTGGAGGGTTTCGTGCACGATACATTTTCTTTCTTCGGTAAGCATTTCTTTGTGTTTTATACTTTTGGAATTTTGGTTTCTGACGTTGATTATAAAATGACCTTTTTCCTGTTTGAAATGTACTAACTCGATTTTTCCTCACAGCAGGTCAACTGGTGTGTGGTCGCAACATTACGGTCCCATTGAGTATATTTTCGGAGAGAGGGACATGAGTTGCACCACAGGGCAGGGTGGAGGGTCTCGTGCACGATACATTTTCTTTCTTGGGTAAGCATTTTTTTGTGTTTTATACTTTTGGAATTTTGGTTTCTGACGTTGATTATAAAATGACCTTTTTCCTGTTTGAAATGTACTAACTCGATTTTTCCTCACAGCAGGTCAACTGGTGTGTGGTTGCATTATTCCGGTCCCATTGAGTACATTTTCGGAGAGAGGGACATCAGTTGCACCACAGGGCAGGGTGGAGGGTTTCGTGCACGATACATTTTCTTTCTTCGGTAAGCATTTCTTTGTGTTTTATACTTTTGGAATTTTAATTTTTGACGTTGATTATAAAATGACCTTTTTCCTGTTTGAAATGTACTAACTCGATTTTTCCTCACAGCAGGTCAACTGGTGTGTGGTTGCAACATTACGGTCCCATTGAATACATTTTCGGTGAGAGGGACATCAGTTGCACCACAGGGCAGGGTGGAGGGTGCCGTGCACGATACATTTTCATTCTTCGGTAAGCATTTTTTTGTGTTTTACACTTTTGGTATTTTGGTTTTTGACGTTGATTATAAAATGACCTTTTTCCTGTTTGAAATGTACTAACTCGATTTTTCCTCACAGCAGGTCAACTGGTGTGTGGTTGCAACATTACGGTCCCATTGAGTACATTTTCGGAGAGAGGGACATCAGTTGCACCACAGGGCAGGGTGGAGGGTGCCGTGCATGATACATTTTCTTTCTTCGGTAAGCATTTCTTTGCGCTTTATACTTTTGGAATTTTGGTTTTTGATGTTGATAGTAAAATGACCTTTTTCATGTTTGAAATGTACTAACTCGATTTTTCCTCACAGCAGGTCAACTGGTGTGTGGTTGCATTATTACGGTCCCATTGAGTACATTTTCGGAGAGAGGGACATCAGTTGCACCACAGGGCAGGGTGGAGGGTGCCGTGCACGATACATTTTCTTTCTTCGGTAAGCATTTCTTTGTGTTTTATACTTTTGGAATTTTGCTTTTTGACGTTGATTATAAAATGACCTTTTTTCCTTTTTGAAATGTACTAATTCGATTTTTCCTCACAGCAGGTCAACTGGTGTGTGGTTGCAACATTACAGTCCCATTGAATACATTTTCGGAGAGAGGGACATGAGTCGCACCACAGGGCAGGGTGGAGGGTTTCGTGCACGATACATTTTCTTTCTTCGGTAAGCATTTCTTTGTGTTTTATACTTTTGGAATTTTGCTTTTTGACATTGATTATAAAATGACCTTTTTTCCTTTTTGAAATGTACTAATTCGATTTTTCCTCACAGCAGGTCACCTGGTGTGTGGTTGCAACATTACGGTCCCATTGAATACATTTTCGGAGAGAGGTACATGAGTTACACCACAGGGCAGGGTGGAGGGTTTCGTGCATGATACATTTTCTTTCTTCGGTAAGCATTTCTTTGTGTTTTATACTTTTGGAATTTTGGTTTCTGACGTTGATTATAAAATGACCTTTTTCCTGTTTGAAATGTACTAACTCGATTTTTCCTCACAGCAGGTCAACTGGTGTGTGGTTGCAACATTACGGTCCCATTGAGTACATATTCGGAGAGAGGGACATCAGTTGCACCACAGGGCAGGATGGAGGGTGCCGTGCAGGATACATTTTCTTTCTTCGGTAAGCATTTCTTTGTGTTTTATACTTTTAGAATTTTGGTTTCTGACGTTGATTATAAAATGACCTTTTTTCCTTTTTGAAATGTACTAACTCGATTTTTCCTCACAGCAGGTCAACTGGTGTGTGGTTGCATCATTACAGTCCCATTGCGTACATTTTCGGAGAGAGGGACATGATTTGCACCACAGGGCAGGGTGGAGGGTTTCGTGCACGATACATTTTCTTTCTTCGGTAAGCATTTCTTTGTGCTTTATACTTTTGGAATTTTGGTTTCTGACGTTGATTATAAAATTACCTCTTTCCTGTTTGAAATGTACTAACTCGATTTTTCCTCACAGCAGGTCAACCAGTGTGTGGTTGTAACATTACGGTCCCATTGAGTACATTTTCGGAGAGAGGGACATGAGTTGCATCACAGGGCAGAGTGGAGGGTGCCGTGCACGATACATTTTCTTTCTTCGGTGAGCATTTCTTTGTGTTTTATACTTTTGGAATTTTGGTTTCTGACATTGATTATAAAATGACCTCTTTCCTGTTGAAATGTACTAAGTCGATTTTTCCTCACAGCAGGTCACCTGGTGTGTGGTTGCAACATTACGGTCCCATTGAGTACATTTTCGGAGAGAGGGACATGAGTTGCACCACAGGGCAGGGTGGAGGGTGCCGTGCACGATACATTTTCTTCCTTCGTTAAGCATTTCTTTGTGTTTTATACTTTTGGAATTTTGGTTTCTGATGTTGATTATAAAATGACCTTTTTCCTGTTTGAAATGTACTAACTCGATTTTTCCTCACAGCAGGTCAACTGGTGTAAGGTTGCAACATTACGGTCCCATTGAATACATTTTCGGAGAGAGGGACATCAGTTGCACCACAGGGCAGGGTGGAGGGTGCCGTGTACGATACATTTTCTTTCTTCGGTAAGCATTTCTTTGTGTTTTATACTTTTGGAATTTTGGTTTCTGACGTTGATTATAAAACGACCTTTTTTCCTTTTTGAGATGTACTAACTCGATTTTTCCTCACAGCAGGTCAACTGGTGTGTGGTTGCATTATTACGGTCCCATTGAGTACAATTTCGGAGAGAGGGACATCAGTTGCACCACAGGGCAGGGTGGAGGGTGCCGTGCACGATGCATTTTCTTTCTTCGGTAAGCATTTCGTTGTGTTTTATACTTTTGGAATTTTGGTTTCTGACGTTGATTACAAAATGACGTTTTTCCTGTTTGAAATGTACTAACTCGATTTTTCCTCACAGCAGGTCAACTGGTGTGTGGTTGCAACATTACAGTCGCATTGAATACATTTTCGGAGAGAGGGACATCAGTTGCACCACAGGGCAGGGTAGAGGGTGCCGTGCATGATACATTTTCTTTCTTCGGTAAGCATTTCTTTGTGTTTTATACTTTTGGAATTTTGGTTTTTGACGTTGATAATAAAATGACCTTTTTCATGTTTGAAATGTACTAACTCGATTTTTCCTCACAGCAGGTCAACTGGTGTGTGGTTGCATTATTACGGTCCCATTGAGTACATTTTCGGAGAGAGGGACATCAGTTGCACCACAGGGCAGGGTGGAGGGTGCCGTGCATGATACATTTTCTTTCTTCGGTAAGCATTTCTTTGTGTTTTATACTTATGGAATTTTGCTTTTTGACGTTGATTATAAAATGACCTTCTTTCCTTTTTGAAATGTACTAACTCGATTTTTCCTCACAGCAGGTCAACTGGTGTGTGGTTGCAACATTACGGTCCAATTGAATACATTTTCGGAGAGAGGGACATGAGTTGCACCACAGGGCAGGGTGGAGGGTTTCGTGCACGATACATTTTCTTTCTTCGGTAAGCATTTCTTTGTGTTTTATACTTTTGGAATTTTGGTTTCTGACGTTGATTATAAAATGACCTTTTTCCTGTTTGAAATGTACTAACTCGATTTTTCCTCACAGCAGGTCAACTGGTGTGTGGTCGCAACATTACGGTCCCATTGAGTATATTTTCGGAGAGAGGGACATGAGTTGCACCACAGGGCAGGGTGGAGGGTCTCGTGCAGGATACATTTTCTTTCTTGGGTAAGCATTTTTTTGTGTTTTATACTTTTGGAATTTTGGTTTCTGACGTTGATTATAAAATGACCTTTTTCCTGTTTGAAATGTACTAACTCGATTTTTCCTCACAGCAGGTCAACTGGTGTGTGGTTGCATTATTCCGGTCCCATTGAGTACATTTTCGGAGAGAGGGACATCAGTTGCACCACAGGGCAGGGTGGAGGGTTTCGTGCACGATACATTTTCTTTCTTCGGTAAGCATTTCTTTGTGTTTTATACTTTTGGAATTTTAATTTTTGATGTTGATTATAAAATGACCTTTTTCCTGTTTGAAATGTACTAACTCGATTTTTCCTCACAGCAGGTCAACTGGTGTGTGGTTGCAACATTACGGTCCCATTGAATACATTTTCGGTGAGAGGGACATCAGTTGCACCACAGGGCAGGGTGGAGGGTGCCGTGCACGATACATTTTCATTCTTCGGTAAGCATTTTTTTGTGTTTTACACTTTTGGTATTTTGGTTTTTGACGTTGATTATAAAATGACCTTTTTCCTGTTTGAAATGTACTAACTCGATTTTTCCTCACAGCAGGTCAACTGGTGTGTGGTTGCAACATTACGGTCCCATTGAGTACATTTTCGGAGAGAGGGACATCAGTTGCACCACAGGGCAGGGTGGAGGGTGCCGTGCACGATACATTTTCTTTCTTCGGTAAGCATTTTTTTGTGTTTTACACTTTTGGTATTTTGGTTTTTGACGTTGATTATAAAATGACCTTTTTCCTGTTTGAAATGTACTAACTCGATTTTTCCTCACAGCAGGCCAACTGGTGTGTGGTTGGAACATTACGGTCCCATTGAATACATTTTCGGAGAGAGGGACATGAGTTGCACCACAGGGCAGGGTGGAGGGTTTCGTGCACGATACATTTTCTTTCTTCGGTAAGCATTTCTTTGTGTTTTATACTTTTGGAATTTTGGATCCTGACGTTGATTATAAAATGACCTTCTTTCCTTTTTGAAATGTACTAACTCGATTTTTCCTCACAGCAGGTCAACTGGTGTGTGGTTGCAACATTACGGTCCCATTGAATACATTTTCGGAGAGAGGGACATGAGTTGCACCACAGGGCAGGGTGGAGGGTTTCGTGCACGATAGATTTTCTTTCGTCGGTAAGCATTTCTTTGTGTTTAATACTTTTGGAATTTTGGTTTCTGACGTTGATTATAAAATGACCTTTTTTCCTGTTTGAAATGTACTAACTCGATTTTTCCTCACAGCAGGTCAACTGGTGTGTGGTTGCAACATTACGGTCCCATTGAATACATTTTCGGAGAGAGGGACATGAGTTGCACCGCAGGGCAGGGTGGAGGGTTTCGTGCACGATACATTTTCTTTCTTCGGTAAGCATTTCTTTGTGTTTTATACTTTTGGAATTTTGGTTTCTGACGTTGATTATAAAATGACCTTTTTTCCTTTTTGAAACGTACTAACTCGATTTTTCCTTACAGCAGGTCAACTGGTGTGTGGTTGCAACATTACGGTCCCATTGAATACATTTTTGGAGAGAGGGACATCAGTTGCACCACAGGGCAGGGTGGAGGGTGCCATGCACGATACATTTTCTTTTTTCGGTGAGCATTTTTTTGTGTTTTACACTTTTGTTATTTTGGTTTTTGACGTTGATTATAAAATGACCTTTTTCCTGTTTGAAATGTACTAACTCGATTTTTCCACACAGCAGGTCAACTGGTGTGTGGTTGCAACATTACTGTCCCATTGAATACATTTTCGGAGAGAGGGACATCAGTTGCACCACAGGGCAGGGTGGAGGGTTTCGTGCACGATACATTTTCTTTCTTCGGTAAGCATTTCTTTGTGTTTTATACTTTTGGAATTTTGGTTTCTGACGTTGATTATAAAATGACCTTTTTTCCTTTTTGAAATGTACTAACTCGATTTTTCCTCACAGCAGGTCAACTGGTGTGTGGTTGCAACATTACGGTCCCATTGAATACATTTTCGGAGAGAGGGACATCAGTTGCACCACAGGGGAGGGTGGAGGGTGCCGTGCACGATACATTTTCTTTCTTCGGTAAGCAATTTTTTTGTGTTTTACACTTTTGGTATTTTGGTTTTTGACGTTGATTATAAAATGACCTTTTTCCTGTTTGAAATGTACTAACTCGATTTTTCCTCACAGCAGGTCAACTGGTGTGTGGTTGCAACATTACGGTCCCATTGAGTACATTTTCGGAGAGAGGGACATCAGTTGCACCACAGGGCAGGGTGGAGGGTGCAGTGCACGATACATTTTCTTTCTTCGGTAAGCATTTCTTTGTGTTTTATACTTTTGGAATTTTGGTTTCTGACGTTGATTATAAAATCACCTTTTTCCTGTTTGAAATGTACTAACTCGATTTTTCCTCACAGCAGGTCAACTGGTGTGTGGTTGCAACATTACAGTCCCATTGAGTACATTTTCGGAGAGAGGGACATCAGTTGCACCACAGGGCAGGGTGGAGGGTGCCGTGCACGATACATTTTCTTTCTTCGGTAGGCATTTCTTTGTGTTTTATACTTTTGGAATTTTGGTTTCTGACGTTGATTATAAAATGACCTTTTTCCTGTTTGAGATGTACTAACTCGATTTTTCCTCACAGAAGGTCAACTGGTGTGTGATTGCAACATTACGGTCCCATTGAGTACATTTTCGGAGAGAGGGACATCAGTTGCACCACAGGGCAGGGTGGAGGGTGCCGTGCACGATACATTTTCTTTCTTCGGTAAGCATTTTTTTGTGTTTTACACTTTTGGTATTTTGGTTTTTGACGTTGATTATAAAATGACCTTTTTCCTGTTTCAAATGTACTAACTCGATTTTTCCTCACAGCAGGCCAACTGGTGTGTGGTTGGAACGTTACGGTCCAATTGAATACATTTTCGGAGAGAGGGACATGAGTTGCACCACAGGGCAGGGTGGAGGGTTTCGTGCACGATACATTTTCTTTCTTCGGTAAGCATTTCTTTGTGTTTTATACTTTTGGAATTTTTGTTTCTGACGTTGATTATAAAATGACCTTTTTTCCTTTTTGAAATGTACTAACTCGATTTTTCCTCACAGCAGGTCAACTGGTGTGTGGTTGCAACATTACGGTCCCATTGAATACATTTTCGGAGAGAGGGACATGAGTTGCACCACAGGGCAGGGTGGAGGGTTTCGTGCACGATAGATTTTCTTTCGTCGGTAAGCATTTCTTTGTGTTTTATACTTTTGGAATTTTGGTTTCTGACGTTGATTATAAAATGACCTTTTTTCCTGTTTGAAATGTACTAACTCGATTTTTCCTCACAGCAGGTCAACTGGTGTGTGGTTGCAACATTACGGTCCCATTGAATACATTTTCGGAGAGAGGGACATGAGTTGCACCGCAGGGCAGGGTGGAGGGTTTCGTGCAAGATACATTTTCTTTCTTCGGTAAGCATTTCTTTGTGTTTTATACTTTTGGAATTTTGGTTTCTGACGTTGATTATAAAATGACCTTTTTTCCTTTTTGAAACGTACTAACTCGATTTTTCCTTACAGCAGGTCAACTGGTGTCTGGTTGCAACATTACGGTCCCATTGAATACATTTTTGGAGAGAGGGACATCAGTTGCACCACAGGGCAGGGTGGAGGGTGCCATGCACGATACATTTTCTTTTTTCGGTGAGCATTTTTTTGTGTTTTACACTTTTGTTATTTTGGTTTTTGACGTTGATTATAATATGACCTTTTTCCTGTTTGAAATGTACTAACTCGATTTTTCCTCACAGCAGGTCAACTGGTGTGTGGTTGCAACATTACGGTCCCATTGAATACATTTTCGGAGAGAGGGACATCAGTTGCACCACAGGGCAGGGTGGAGGGTTTCGTGCACGATACATTTTCTTTCTTCGGTAAGCATTTCTTTGTGTTTTATACTTTTGGAATTTTGGTTTCTGACGTTGATTATAAAATGACCTTTTTTCCTTTTTGAAATGTACTAACTCGATTTTTCCTCACAGCAGGTCAACTGGTGTGTGGTTGCAATATTACGGTCCCATTGACTACATTTTCGGAGAGAGGGACATCAGTTGCACCACAGGGGAGGGTGGAGGGTGCCGTGCACGATACATTTTCCTTCTTCGGTAAGCATTTTTTTGTGTTTTACACTTTTGGTATTTTGGTTTTTGACGTTGATTATAAAATGACCTTTTTCCTGTTTGAAATGTACTAACTCGATTTTTCCTCACAGCAGGTCAACTGGTGTGTGGTTGCAACATTACGGTCCCATTGAGTACATTTTCGGAGAGAGGGACATGAGTTGCACCACAGGGCAGGGTGGAGGGTGCCGTGCACGATACATTTTCTTTCTTCGGTAAGCATTTCTTTGTGTTTTATACTTTTGGAATTTTGGTTTCTGACGTTGATTATAAAATCACCTTTTTCCTGTTTGAAATGTACTAACTCGATTTTTCCTCACAGCAGGTCAACTGGTGTGTGGTTGCAACATTACGGTCCCATTGAGTACATTTTCGGAGAGAGGGACATCAGTTGCACCACAGGGCAGGGTGGAGGGTGCCGTGCACGATACATTTTCTTTCTTCGGTAGGCATTTCTTTGTGTTTTATACTTTTGGAATTTTGGTTTCTGACGTTGATTATAAAATGACCTTTTTCCTGTTTGAGATGTGTTAACTCGATTTTTCCTCACAGCAGGTCAACTGGTGGGTGGTTGCAACATTACGGTCCCATTGAGTACATTTTCGGAGAGAGGGACATCAGTTGCACCACAGGGCAGGGTGGAGGGTTTCGTGCACGATACATTTTCTTTCTTCGGTAAGCATTTCTTTGTGTTTTATACTTTTGGAATTTTGGTTTCTGAAGTTGATTATAAAATGACCTTTTTCCTGTTTGAAATGTACTAACTCGATTTTTCCTCACAGCAGGTCAACTGGTGTGTGGTTGCAACATTACGGTCCCATTGAGTACATTTTCGGAGAGAGGGACATGAGTTGCACCACAGGGCAGGGTGGAGGGTGCCATGCACGATACATTTTCTTTCTTCGGTAAGCATTTCTTTGTGTTTTATACTTTTGGAATTTTGTTTTCTGACGTTGATTATAAAATGACCTTTTTCATGTTTGAAATGTACTAACTCGATTTTTCCTCACAGCAGGTCAACTGGTGTGTGGTTGCAACATTACGGTCCCATTGAGTACATTTTCGGAGAGAGGGACATGAGTTGCACCACAGGGCAGGGTGGAGGGTGCCGTGCACGATACATTTTCTTTCTTCGGTAAGCATTTCTTTGTGTTTTATACTTTTGGAATTTTGGTCTCTGACGTTGATTATAAAATGACCTTTTTCCTGTTTGAAATGTACTAACTCGATTTTTCCTCACAGCAGGTCGACTGGTGTGTGGTTGCAACATTACGGTCCCATTGAATACATTTTCGGAGAGAGGGACATCAGTTGCACCACAGGGCAGGGTTTAGGGTGCCGTGCACGATACAGTTTCTTTCTTCGGTAAGCATTTCTTTGTGTTTTATACTTTTGGAATTTTGGTTTCTGACGTTTATTATAAAATGATCTTTTTCCTGTTTGAAATGTACTAACTCGATTTTTCCTCACAGCAGGTCAACTGGTGTGTGGTTGCAACATTACGGTCCCATTGAGTACATTTTCGGAGAGAGGGACATCAGTTGCACCACAGGGCAGGGTGGAGGGTGCCGTGCACGATACATTTTCTTTCTTTGGTATGCATTCTTTGTGTTTTATACTTTTGGAATTTTGGTTTCTGACGTTGATTATAAAATGACCTTTTTCCTGTTTGAGATGTACTAACTCGATTTTTCCTCACAGCAGGTCAACTGGTGTGTGGTTGCAACATTACGGTCCCATTGAGTACATTTTCGGAGAGAGGGACATGAGTTGCACCACAGGGCAGGGTGGAGGGTGCCATGCACGATACATTTTCTTTCTTCGGTAAGCATTTCTTTGTGTTTTATACTTTTGGAATTTTGGTTTCTGACGTTGATTATAAAATGACCCTTTTCATGTTTGAAATGTACTAACTCGATTTTTCCTCACAGCAGGTCAACTGGTGTGTGGTTGCATTATTACGGTCCCATTGAGTACATTTTCGGCGAGAGGGACATCAGTTGCACCACAGGGCAGGGTGGAGGGTGCCGTGCACGATACATTTTCTTTCTTCGGTAAGCATTTTTTTGTGTTGTACACTTTTGGTATTTTGGTTTTTGACGTTGATTATAAAATGACCTTTTTCCTGTTTGAAATGTACTAACTCGATTTTTCCTCACAGCAGGTCAACTGGTGTGTGGTTGGAACATTACGGTCCCATTGAATACATTTTCGGACAGAGGGACATGAGTTGCACCACAGGGCAGTGTGGAGGGTTTCGTGCACGATACATTTTCTTTCTTCGGTAAGCATTTCTTTGTGTTTTATACTTTTGGAATTTTGGTTTCTGACGTTGATTATAAGATGACCTTTTTTCTTTTTGAAATGTACTAACTCGATTTTTCCCCACAGCAGGTCAACTGGTGTGTGGTTGCAACATTACGGTCCCATTGAATACATTTTCGGAGAGAGGGACATGAGTTGCACCACAGGGCAGGGTGGAGGGTTTCGTGCACGATACATTTTCTTTCTATGGTAAGCATTTCTTTGTGTTTTATACTTTTGGAATTTTGGTTTCTGACGTTGATTATAAAATGATCTTTTTTCCTGTTTGAAATGTACTAACTCGATTTTTCCTCACAAAAGGTCAACTGGTGTGTGGTTGCAACATTACGGTCCCATTGAATACAATTTTCGGAGAGAGGGACATGAGTTGCACCACAGGGCAGATTGGAGGGTTTCGTGCACAATACATTTTCTTTCTTCGGTAAGCATTTCTTTGTGTTTTATACTTTTGGAATTTTGGTTTCTGACGTTGATTATAAAATGACCTTTTTCCTGTTTGAAATGTACTAACTCGATTTTTCCTCACAGCAGGTCAACTGGTGTGTGGTTGCAACATTACGGTCCCATTGAATACATTTTCGGAGAGAGGGACATCAGTTGCACCACAGGGCAGGGTGGAGGGTTTCGTGCACGATACATTTTCTTTCTTCGGTAAGCATTTCATTGTGTTTTATACTTTCGGAATTTTGGTTTCTGACGTTGATTATAAAATGACCTTTTTTCCTGTTTGAAATGTACTAACTCGATTTTTCCTCACAGCAGGTCAACTGGTGTGTGGTTGCAACATTACGGTCCCATTGAATACATTTTCGGAGAGCGGGACATCAGTTGCACCACAGGGGAGGGTGGAGGGTGCCGTGCACAATACATTTTCTTTCTTCGGTAAGCATTTTTTTGTGTTTTACACTTTTGGTATTTTGGTTTTTGACGATGATTATAAAATGACCTTTTTCCTGTTTGAAATGTACTAACTCGATTTTTCCTCAAAGCAGGTCAACTGGTGTGTGGTTGCAACATTACGGTCCCATTGAGTACATTTTCGGAGAGAGGGACATCAGTTGCACCACAGGGCAGGGTGGAGGGTGCCGTGCACGATACATTTTCTTTCTTCGGTAAGCATTTCTTTGTGTTTTATACTTTTGGAATTTTGGTTTCTGACGTTGATTATAAAATGACCTTTTTCCTGTTTGAAATGTACTAACTCGATTTTTCCTCACAGCAGGTCAACTGGTGTGTGGTTGCAACATTACGGTCCCATTGAGTACATTTTCGGAGAGAGGGACATCAGTTGCACCACAGGGCAGGGTGGAGGGTGCCGTGCACGATACATTTTCTTTCTTCGGTAGGCATTTCTTTGTGCTTTATACTTTTGGAATTTTGGTTTCTGACGTTGATTATAAAATGACCTTTTTCCTGTTTGAGATGTACTAACTCGATTTTTCCTCACAGCAGGTCAACTTGTGTGTGGTTGCAACATTACGGTCCCATTGAGTACATTTTCGGAGAGAGGGACATCAGTTGCACCAAAGGACAGGGTGGAGGGTTTCGTGCACGATACATTTTCTTTCTTCGGTAAGCATTTCTTTGTGTTTTATACTTTTGGAATTTTGGTTGCTGACGTTGATTATAAAATGACCTTTTTCCTGTTTGAAATGTACTAACTCGATTTTTCCTCACAGCAGGTTAACTGGTGTGTGGTTGCAACATTACGGTCCCATTGAGTACATTTTCGGAGAGAGGGACATGAGTTGCACCACAGGGCAGGGTGGAGGGTGCCATGCACGATACATTTTCTTTCTTCGGTAAGCATTTCTTTGTGTTTTATACTTTTGGAATTTTGGTTTCTGACGTTGATTATAAAATGACCTTTTTCATGTTTGAAAAGTACTAACTCGATTTTTCCTCACAGCAGGTCAACTGGTGTGTGGTTGCATTATGACGGTCCCATTGAGTACATTTTCGGGGAGAGTGACATCAGTTGCACCACAGGGCAGGGTGGAGGGTGCCGTGCACGATACATTTTCTTTCTTCGGTAAGCATTTCTTTGTGTTTTATACTTTTGGAAATTTGGTTACTGACGTTGATTATAAAATGACCTTTTTCCTGTTTGAAATGTACTAACTCGATATTTCCTCACAGCAGGTCAACTGGTGTGTGGTTGCAACATTACGGTCCCATTGAGTACATTTTCGGAGAGAAGGACATCAGTTGCACCACAGGGCAGGGTGGAGGGTTTCGTGCACGATACATTTTCTTTCTTCGGTAAGCATTTCTTGTGCTTTATACTTTTGGAATTTTGCTTTTTGACGTTGATTATAAAATGACCTTTTTTCCTTTTTGAAATGTACTAACTCGATTTTTCCTCACAGCAGGTCAACTGGTGTGTGGTTGCATTATTACGGTCCCATTGAGTACATTTTCGGAGAGAGGGACATCAGTTGCACCACAGGGCAGGGTGGAGGGTGCCGTGCATGATACATTTTCTATCTTCGGTAAGCATTTCTTTGTGTTTTATACTTTTGGAATTTTGGTTTCTGACGTTTATTATAAAATGATCTTTTTCCTGTTTGAAATGTACTAACTCGATTTTTCCTCACAGCAGGTCAACTGGTGTGTGGTTGCAACATTACGGTCCCATTGAGTACATTTCCGGAGAGAGGGACATCAGTTGCACCACAGGGCAGGGTGGAGGGTGCCGTGCACGATACATTTTCTTTCTTCGGTAAGCATTTTTTGTGTTTTATACTTTTGGAATTTTGCTTTTTGACGTTGATTATAAAATGACCTTTTTTTTTTTTGAAATGTACTAACTCGATGTTTCCTCACAGCAGGTCAACTGGTGTGTGGTTGCATTATTACGGTCCCATTGAGTACATTTTCGGAGAGAGGGACATCAGTTGCACCACAGGGCAGGGTGGAGGGTTTCGTGCACGATACATTTTCTTTCTTTGGTAAGCATTTCTTTGTGCTTTATACTTTTGGAATTTTGGTTTCTGACGTTGATTATAAAATGACCTTTTTCCTGTTTGAAATGTACTAACTCGATTTTTCCTCACAGCAGGTCATCTGGTGTGTGGTTGCAACATTACGGTCCCATTGAGTATATTTTCGGAGAGAGGGACATCAGTTGCACCACAGGGCAGGGTGGAGGGTGCCGTGCACGATACATTTTCTTTCTTCGGTAGGCATTTCTTTGTGTTTTATACTTTTGGAATTTTGGTTTCTGACGTTGATTATAAAATGACCTTTTTCCTGTTTGAGATGTACTAACTCGATTTTTCCTCACAGCAGGTCAACTGGTGTGTGGTTGCAATATTACGGTCCCATTGAGTACATTTTTGGAGAGAATGACATGAGTTGCACCACAGGGCAGGGTGGAGGGTGCCATGCACGATACATTTTCTTTCTTCGGTAAGCATTTCTTTGTGTTTTATACTTTTGGAATTTTGGTTTCCGACGTTGATTATAAAATGACCTTTTTCATGTTTGAAATGTACTAACTCGATTTTTCCTCACAGCAGGTCAACTGGTGTGTGGTTGCATTATTACGGTCCCATTGAGTACATTTTCGGGGAGAGGGACATCAGTTGCACCACAGGGCAGGGTGGAGGGTGCCGTGCACGATACATCTTCTTTCTTCGGTAAGCATTTCTTTGTGTTTTATACTTTTGGAAATTTGGTTACTGACGTTGATTATAAAATGACCTTTTTCCTGTTTGAAATGTACTAACTCGATTTTTCCTCACAGCAGGTCAACTGGTGTGTGGTTGCAACATTACGGTCCCATTGAGTAAATTTTCGGAGAGAGGGACATCAGTTGCACCACAGGGCAGGGTGGAGGGTGCCATGCACGATACATTTTCTTTCTTCGGTAAGCATTTCTTTGTGTTTTATACTTTTGGAATTTTGGTCTCTGACGTTGATTATAAAATGACCTTTTTCCAGTTTGAAATGTACTAACTCGATTTTTCCTCACAGCAGGTCAACTGGTGTGTGGTTGCAACATTACGGTCCCATTGAGTACATTTTCGGAGAGAGGGACATCAGTTGCACCACAGGGCAGGGTGGAGGGTTTCGTGCACGATACATTTTCTTTCTTCGGTAAGCTTTTCTTGTGCTTTATACTTTTGGAATTTTGCTTTTTGACGTTGATTATAAAATGACCTTTTTTCCTTTTTGAAATGTACTAACTCGATTTTTCCTCACAGCAGGTCAACTGGTGTGTGGTTGCAACATTACGGTCCCATTGAATACATTTTCGGAGAGAGGGACATCAGTTGCACCACAGGGCAGGGTGGAGGGTGCCGTGCATGATACATTTTCTTTCTTCGGTAAGCATTTCTTTGTGTTTTATACTTTTGGAATTTTGGTTTCTGACGTTTATTATAAAATGATCTTTTTCCTGTTTGAAATGTACTAACTCGATTTTTCCTCACAGCAGGTCAACTGGTGTGTGGTTGCAACATTACGGTCCCATTGAGTACATTTTCGGAGAGAGGGACATCAGTTGCACCACAGGGCAGGGTGGAGGGTGCCGTGCACGATACATTTTCTTTCTTCGGTAAGCACTTTTTGTGTTTTATACTTTTGGAATTTTGCTTTTTGACGTTGATTATAATATGACCTTTTTTCCTTTTTGAAATGTACTAACTCGATGTTTCCTCACAGCAGGTCAACTGGTGTGTGGTTGCATTATTACGGTCCCATTGAGTACATTTTCGGAGAGAGGGACATCAGTTGCACCACAGGGCAGGGTGGAGGGTTTCGTGCACGATACATTTTCTTTCTTCGGTAAGCATTTCTTTGTGTTTTATACTTTTGGAATTTTGGTTTCTGACGTTGATTATAAAATGACCTTTTTCCTGTTTGAAGTGTACTAACTCGATTTTTCCTCACAGCAGGTCAACTGGTGTGTGGTTGCAACATTACGGTCCCATTGAGTACATTTTCGGAGAGAGGGACATCAGTTGCACCACAGGGCAGGGTGGAGGGTGCCGTGCACGATACATTTTCTTTCTTCGGTAGGCATTTCTTTGTGTTTTATACTTTTGGAATTTTGGTTTCTGACGTTGATTATAAAATGACCTTTTTCCTGTTTGAGATTTACTATCTCGATTTTTCCTCACAGCAGGTCAACTGGTGTGTGGTTGCAACATTACGGTCCCATTGAGTACATTTTCGGAGAGAATGACATGAGTTGCACCACAGGGCAGGGTGGAGGGTGCCATGCACGATACATTTTCTTTCTTCGGTAAGCATTTCTTTGTGTTTTATACTATTGGAATTTTGGTTTCTGACGTTGATTATAAAATGACCTTTTTCATGTTTGAAATGTACTAACTCGATTTTTCCTCACAGCAGGTCAACTGGTGTGTGGTTGCAACATTACGGTCCCATTGAGTACATTTTCGGGGAGAGGGACATCAGTTGCACCACAGGGCAGGGTGGAGGGTGCCGTGCACGATACATCTTCTTTCTTCGGTAAGCATTTCTTTGTGTTTTATACTTTTGGAAATTTGGTTACTGACGTTGATTATAAAATGACCTTTTTCCTGTTTGAAATGTACTAACTCGATTTTTCCTCACAGCAGGTCAACTGGTGTGTGGTTGCAACATTACGGTCCCATTGAGTACATTTTCGGAGAGAGGGACATCAGTTGCACCACAGGGCAGGGTGGAGGGTGCCATGCACGATACATTTTCTTTCTTCGGTAAGCAATTCCTTGTGTTTTATACTTTTGGAATTTTGCTTTTTGACGTTGATTATAAAATGACCTTTTTTCCTTTTTGAAATGTACTAACTCGATTTTTCCTCGCAGCAGGTCAACTGGTGTGTGGTTGCAACATTACGGTCCCATTGAGTACATTTTCGGAGAGGGACATCAGTTGCACCACAGGGCAGGGTGGAGGGTTTCGTGCACGATACATTTTCTTTCTTCGGTAAGCATTTCTTTGTGTTTTATACTTTTGGAATTTTGGTTTCTGACGTTGATTGTAAAATGACCTTTTTTCCTTTTGGAAATGTACTAACTCGATTTTTCCTCACAGCAGGTCAACTGGTGTGTGGTTGCAACATTACGGTCCCATTTAGTACATTTTCGGAGAGAGGGACATCGGTTGCACCACAGGGCAGGGTGGACGGTGCCATGCACGATACATTTTCTTTCTTCGGTAAGCATTTCTTTGTGTTTTATACTTTTGAAATTTTGGTTTCTGACGTTGATTATAAAATGACCTTTTTCCTGTTTGAAATGTACTAACTCGATTTTTCCTCACAGCAGGTCAACTGGTGTGTGGTTGCAACATTACGGTCCCATTGAGTACATTTTCGGAGAGAGGGACATGAGTTGCACCACAGGGCAGGGTGGAGGGTTTCGTGCACGATACATTTTCTTTCTTCGGTAAGCATTTCTTTGTGTTTTATACTTTTGGAATTTTGCTTTCTGACGTTGATTATAAAATGACCTTTTTCCTGTTTGAAATGTACTAACTCGATTTTTCCTCACAGCAGGTCAACTGGTGCGTGGTTGCATTACTACAGTCCCATTGAGTACATTTTCGGAGAGAGGGACATCAGTTGCACCACAAGGCAGGGTGGAGGGTGCCGTGCACGATACATTTTCTTTCTTCGGTAAGCATTTCTTTGTGTTTTATACTTTTTGAATTTTGGTTTCTGACGTTGATTATAAAAGGACCTTTTTCCTGTTTGAAATGTACTAACTCGATTTTTCCTCACAGCAGGTCAACTGGTGTGTGGTTGCGTTTTTACGGTCCCATTGAGTACATTTTCGGAGAGAGGGACATCAGTTGCACCACAGGGCAGGGTGGAGGGTGCCGTGCACGATACATTTTCTTTCTTCGGTAAGAATTTTTTTGTGTTTTACACTTTTGGTATTTTGGTTTTTGACGTTGATTATAAAATGACCTTTTTCCTGTTTGAAATGTACTAACTCGATTTTTCCTCACAGCAGGTCAACTGGTGTGTGGTTGCAACGTTACGGTCCCATTGAGTACATTTTCGGAGAGAGGGACATCAGTTGCACCACAGGGCAGGGTGGAGGGTGCCATGCACGATACAATTTCTTTCTTCGGTAAGAATTTTTTTGTGTTTTATACTTTTGGAATTTTGCTTTTTGACGTTGATTATAAAATGACCTTTTTCCTGTTTGAAATGTACTAACTCCATTTTTCCTCACAGCAGGTCAACTGGTGTGTGGTTGCAACATTACGGTCCCATTGAGTACATTTTCGGAGAGAGGGACATGAGTTGCACCACAGGGTAGGGTGGAGGGTTTCGTGCACGATACATTTTCTTTCTTCGGTAAGCATTTCTTTGTGTTTTATACTTTTGGAATTTTGGTTTCTAAAGTTGATTATAAAATGACCTTTTTCCTGTTTGAAATGTACTAACTCGATTTTTCCTCACAGCAGGTCAACTGGTGTGTGGTTGCGACGTTACGGTCCCATTGAATACATTTTGGGAGAGAGGGACATGAGTTGCACCACAGGGCAGGGTGGAGGGTTTCGTGCACGATACATTTTCTTTCTTCGGTAAGCATTTCTTTGTGTTTTATACTTTTGGAATTTTGGTTTCTGACATTGATTGTAAAATGACCTTTTTTCCTTTTGGAAATGTACTAACTCGATTTTTCCTCACAGCAGGTCAACTGGTGTGTGGTTGCAACATTACGGTCCCATTGAGTACATTTTCGGAGAGAGGGACATCGGTTGCACCACAGAGCAGGGTGGAGGGTGCCATGCACGATACATTTTCTTTCTTCGGTAAGCATTTCTTTGTGTTTTATACTTTTGAAATTTTGGTTTCTGACGTTGATTATAAAATGACCTTTTTCCTGTTTGAAATGTACTAACTCGATTTTTCCTCACAGCAGGTCAACTGGTGTGTGGTTGCAACATTACGGTCCCATTGAGTACATTTTCGGAGAGAGGGACATGAGTTGCACCACAGGGCAGGGTGGAGGGTTTCGTGTACGATACATTTTCTTTCTTCGGTAAGCATTTCTTTGTGTTTTATACTTTTGGAATTTTGGTTTCTGACGTTGATTATAAAATGACCTTTTACCTGTTTGAAATGTACTAACTCGATTTTTCCTCACAGCAGGTCAACTGGTGCGTGGTTGCATTACTACAGTCCCATTGAGTACATTTTCGGAGAGAGGGACATCAGTTGCACCTCAAGGCAGGGTGGAGGGTGCCGTGCACGATACATTTTCTTTCTTCGGTAAGCATTTCTTTGTGTTTTATACTTTTGGAATTTTGGTTTCTGACGTTGATTATAAAATGACCTTTTTCCTGTTTGAAATGTACTAACTCGATTTTTCCTCACAGCACGTCAACTGGTGTGTGGTTGCGTTTTTACGGTCCCATTGAGTACATTTTCGGAGAGAGGGACATCAGTTGCACCACAGGGCAGGGTGGAGGGTGCCGTGCACGATACATTTTCTTTCTTCGGTAAGAATTTTTTTGTGTTTTACACTTTTGGTATTTTGGTTTTTGACGTTGATTATAAAATGACCTTTTTCCTGTTTGAAATGTACTAACTCGATTTTTCCTCACAGCAGGTCAACTGGTGTGTGGTTGCAACGTTACGGTCCCATTGAGTACATTTTCGGAGAGAGGGACATCAGTTGCACCACAGGGCAGGGTGGAGGGTGCCATGCACGATACAATTTCTTTCTTCGGTAAGAATTTTTTTGTGTTTTATACTTTTGGAATTTTGCTTTTTGACGTTGATTATAAAATGACCTTTTTCCTGTTTGAAATGTACTAACTCCATTTTTCCTCAAAGCAGGTCAACTGGTGTGTGGTTGCAACATTACGGTCCCATTGAGTACATTTTCGGAGAGAGGGACATGAGTTGCACCACAGGGCAGGGTGGAGGGTTTCGTGCACGATACATTTTCTTTCTTCGGTAAGCATTTCTTTGTGTTTTATACTTTTGGAATTTTGGTTTCTAAAGTTGATTATAAAATGACCTTTTTTCTGTTTGAAATGTACTAACTCGATTTTTCCTCACAGCAGGTCAACTGGTGTGTGGTTGCAACGTTACGGTCCCATTGAATACATTTTGGGAGAGAGGGACATGAGTTGCACCACAGGGCAGTGTGGAGGGTTTCGTGCACGATACATTTTCTTTCTTCGGTAAGCATTTCTTTGTGTTTTATACTTTTGGAATTTTGGTTTCTGACGTTGATTATAAAATGACCTTTTTTCCTTTCTGAAATGTACTAACTTGATTTTTCCTCACAGCAGGTCAACTGGTGTGTGGTTGCAACATTACGGTCCCATTGAATACATTTTCGGAGAGAGGGACATGAGTTGCACCACAGGGCAGGGTGGAGGGTTTCGTGCACGATACATTTTCTTTCGTTGGTAAGCATTTCTTTGTGTTTTATACTTTTGGAATTTTGGGTTCTGACGTTGATTATAAAATGACCTTTTTTCCTGTTTGAAATGTACTAACTAGATTTTTCCTCACAGCAGGTCAACTGGTGTGTGTTTGCAACATTACGGTCCCATTGAATACATTTTCGGAGAGAGGGACATGAGTTGCACCACAGGGCAGGGTGGAGGGTTTCGTGCACGATACATTTTCTTTCTTCGGTAAGCATTCCTTTGTGTTTTATACTTTTGGAATTTTGGTTTCTGACGTTGATTATAAAATGCCCTTTTCTCCTTTTTGAAACGTACTAACTCGATTTTTCCTCACAGCAGGTCAACTGGTGTGTGGTTGCAACATTACGGTCCCATTGAATACATTTTTGGAGAGAGGGAACATCAGTTGCACCACAGGGCAGGGTGGAGGGTGCCGTGCATGATACATTTTCTTTCTTCGGTGAGCATTTTTTTGTGTTTTACACTTTTGGTATTTTGGTTTTTGACGTTGGTTATAAGATGACCTTTTTCATGTTTGAAATGTACTAACTCGATTTTTCCTCACAGCAGGTCAACTGGTGTGTGGTTGCATTATTACGGTCCCATTGAGTACATTTTCGGAGAGAGGGACATCAGTTGCACCACAGGGCAGGGTGGAGGGTCTCGTGCACGATACATTTCCTTTCTTCGGTAAGCATTTCTTTGTGTTTTATACTTTTGGAATTTTGGTTTCTGACGTTGATTGTAAAATGACCTTTTTTCCTTTTGGAAATGTACTAACTCGATTTATCCTCACAGCAGGTCAACTTGTGTGTGGTTGCAACATTACGGTCCCATTGAGTACATTTTCGGAGAGAGGGACATCTGTTGCACCTCAGGGCAGGGTGGAGGGTGCCATGCACGATACATTTTCTTTCTTCGGTAAGCATTTCTTTGTGTTTTATACTTTTGGAATTTTGGTTTCTGACGTTGATTATAAAATGACCTTTTTCCTGTTTGAAATGTACTAACTCGATTTTTCCTCACAGCAGGTCAACTGGTGTGTGGTTGCAACATTACGGTCCCATTGAGTACATTTTCGGAGAGAGGGACATGAGTTGCACCACAGGGCAGGGTGGAGGGTTTCGTGCACGATACATTTTCTTTCTTCGGTAGGCATTTCTTTGTGTTTTATACTTTTGGAATTTTGGTTTCTGACGTTGATTATAAAATGACCTTTTTCCTGTTTGAAATGTACTAACTTGATATTTCCTCACAGCAGGTCAACTGGTGCGTGGTTGCATTACTACAGTCCCATTGAGTACATTTTCGGAGAGAGGGACATCAGTTGCAACACAAGGCAGGGTGGAGGGTGCCGTGCACGATACATTTTCTTTCTTCGGTAAGCATTTCTTTGTGTTTTATACTTTTTGAATTTTGGTTTCTGACGTTGATTATAAAAGGACCTTTTTCCTGTTTGAAATGTACTAACTCGATTTTTCCTCACAGCAGGTCAACTGGTGTGTGGTTGCGTTTTTACGCTCCCATTGAGTACATTTTCGGAGAGAGGGACATCAGTTGCACCACAGGGCAGGGTGGAGGGTGCCGTGCACGATACATTTTCTTTCTTCGGTAAGAATTTTTTTGTGTTTTACACTTTTGGTATTTTGGTTTTTGACGTTGATTATAAAATGACCTTTTTCCTGTTTGAAATGTACTAACTCGATTTTTCCTCACAGCAGGTCAACTGGTGTGTGGTTGCAACGTTACGGTCCCATTGAGTACATTTTCGGAGAGAGGGACATCAGTTGCACCACAGGGCAGGGTGGAGGGTGCCATGCACGATACAATTTCCTTCTTCGGTAAGAATTTTTTTGTGTTTTATACTTTCGGAATTTTGCTTTTTGACGTTGATTATAAAATGACCTTTTTCCTGTTTGAAATGTACTAACTCGATTTTTCCTCACAGCAGGTCAACTGGTGTGTGGTTGCAACATTACGGTCCCATTGAGTACATTTTCGGAGAGAGGGACATGAGTTGCACCACAGGGCAGGGTGGAGGGTTTCGTGCACGATACATTTTCTTTCTTCGGTAAGCATTTCTTTGTGTTTTATACTTTTGGAATTTTGGTTTCTAAAGTTGATTATAAAATGACCTTTTTCCTGTTTGAAATGTACTAACTCGATTTTTCCTCACAGCAGGTCAACTGGTGTGTGGTTGCAACATTACGGTCCCATTGAGTACATTTTCGGAGAAAGGGACATGAGTTGCACCACAGGGCAGGGTGGGGGGTGCCATGCACGATACATTTTCTTTCTTCGGTGAGCATTTTTTTGTGTTTTATACTTTTAGAATTTTGCTTTTTGACGTTGATTATAAAGTGACCTTTTTCCTGTTTGAAATGTACTAACTCGATTTTTCCTCACAGCAGGTCAACTGGTGTGTGGTTGCAACGTTACGGTCCCATTGAGTACATTTTCGGAGAGAGGGACATCAGTTGCACCACAGGGCAGGGTGGAGGGTGCCATGCACGATACAATTTCCTTCTTCGGTAAGAATTTTTTTGTGTTTTATACTTTCGGAATTTTGCTTTTTGACGTTGATTATAAAATGACCTTTTTCCTGTTTGAAATGTACTGACTCCATTTTTCCTCACAGCAGGTCAACTGGTGTGTGGTTGCAACATTACGGTCCCATTGAGTACATTTTCGGAGAGAGGGACATGAGTTGCACCACAGGGCAGGGTGGAGGGTTTCGTGCACGATACATTTTCTTTCTTCGGTAAGCATTTCTTTGTGTTTTATACTTTTGGAATTTTGGTTTCTAAAGTTGATTATAAAATGACCTTTTTCCTGTTTGAAATGTACTAACTCGATTTTTCCTCACAGCAGGTCAACTGGTGTGTGGTTGCAACATTACGGTCCCATTGAGTACATTTTCGGAGAAAGGGACATGAGTTGCACCACAGGGCAGGGTGGGGGGTGCCATGCACGATACATTTTCTTTCTTCGGTGAGCATTTTTTTGTGTTTTATACTTTTAGAATTTTGCTTTTTGACGTTGATTATAAAATGACCTTTTTCCTGTTTGAAATGTACTAACTCGATTTTTCCTCACAGCAGGTCAACTGGTGTGTGGTTGCAACGTTACGGTCCCATTGAGTACATTTTCGGAGAGAGGGACATCAGTTGCACCACAGGGCAGGGTGGAGGGTGCCGTGCACGATACATTTTCTTTCTTCGGTAAGAATTTCTTTGTGGTTTATACTTTTGAAATATTGGCTTCTGACGTTGATTATTAAATGACCTCTTTCCTGTTTGAAATGTACTAACTCGATTTTTCCTCACAGCAGGTCAACTGGTGTGTGGTTGCAACATTACGGTCCCATTGAGTACATTTTCGGAGAGAGGGACATGAGTTGCACCACAGGGCAGGGTGGAGGGTTTCGTGCACGATACATTTTCTTTCTTCGGTAAGCATTTCTTTGTGTTTTATACTTTTGGAATTTTGGTTTCTGACGTTGATTATAAAATGACCTTTTTCCTGTTTGAAATGTACTAACTCGATTTTTCCTCACAGCAGGTCAACTGGTGTGTGGTTGCAACATTACGGTCCCATTGAGTACATTTTCGGAGGGAGGGACATGAGTTGCACCACAGGGCAGGGTGGAGGATTTCGTGCACGATACATTTTCTTTCTTCGGTAAGCATTTCTTTGTGTTTTGTACTTTTGGAATTTTGGTTTCTAACGTTGATTATAAAATGACCTTTTTCCTGTTTGAAATGTACTAACTCGATTTTTCCTCGCAGCAGGTCAACTGGTGTGTGGTTGCAACATTACGGTCCCATTGAGTACATTTTCGGAGAGAGGGACATGAGTTACACCACAGGGCAGGGTGGAGGGTGCCATGCATGATACATTTTCTTTTTTCGGTAAGCATTTTTTTGTGTTTCATACTTTTGGAATTTTGGTTTCTGACGTTGATTATAAAATGACCTCTTTCCTGTTTGAAATGTACTAACTCGATTTTTCCTCACAGCAGGTCAACTGGTGTGTGGTTGCAACATTACGGTCCCATTGAGTACATTTTCGGAGAGAGGGACATGAGTTGCACCACAGGAGAGTGTGGAGGGTTTCGTGCACGATACATTTTCTTTCTTCGGTAAGCATTTTTTTTGTCTTATACTTTTGGAATTTTGGTTTCTGACGTTGATTATAAAATGACCTTTTTCCTGTTTGAAATGTACTAACTCGATTTTTCCTCACAGCAGGTCAACTGGTGTGTGGTTGCAACATTACGGTCCCATTGAGTACATTTTCGGAGAGAGGGACATCAGTTGCACCACAGGGCAGGTTGGAGGGTGCCATGCACGATACATTTTCTTTCTTCGGTAAGCATTTTTTTGTGTTTTATACTTTTGGAATTTTGGTTTCTGACGTTGATTATAAAATGACCTTTTTCCTGTTTGAAATGTACTAACTCGATTTTTCCTAACAGCAGGTCAACTGGTGTGTGGTTGCAACGTTACGGTCCCATTGAGTACATTTTCGGAGAGAGGGACATCAGTTGCACACAGGGCAGGTTGGAGGGTGCCATGCACGATACATTTTCTTTCTTCGGTAAGCATTTTTTTGTGTTTGATACTTTTGGAATTTTCATTTCTGACGTTGATTATAAAATGACCTTTTACCTGTTTGAAATGTACTAACTCGATTTTTCCTCACAGCAGGTCAACTGGTGTGTGGTTGCAACATTACGGTCCCATTGAATACATTTTCGGAGAGAGGGACATGAGTTGCACCACAGGGCAGGGTGGAGGGTTTCGTGCACGATACATTTTCTTTCTTCGGTAAGCATTTCTTTGTGTTTTATACTTTTGGAATTTTGGTTTCTGACGTTGATTATAAAATGACCTTTTACCTGTTTGAAATGTACTAACTCGATTTTTCCTCACAGCAGGTCAACTAGTGTGTGGTTGTAACATTACGGTCCCATTGAGTACATTTTCGGAGAGAGGGACATGAGTTGCACCACAGGGCAGGGTGGAGGGTGCCATGCACGATGCATTTTCTTTCTTCGGTAAGCATTTTTTTGTGTTTTATACTTTTGGAATTTTGGTTTCTGACGTTGATTATAAAATGACCTTTTTCCTGTTTGAAATGTACTAACTCGATTTTTCCTCACAGCAGGTCAACTGGTGTGTGGTTGCAACATTACGGTCCCATTGAGTACATTTTCGGAGAGAGGGACATGAGTTGCACCACAGGGCAGGGTGGAGGGTGCCATGCACGATACATTTTCTTTCTTCGGTAAGCATTTTTTTGTGTTTTATACTTTTGGAATTTTGGTTTCTGACGTTGATTATAAAATGACCTTTTTCCTGTTTGAAACGTACTAACTCGATTTTTCCTCACAGCAGGTCAACTAGTGTGTGGTTGCAACATTACGGTCCCATTGAGTACATTTTCGGAGAGAGGGACATGAGGTTCACCACAGGGCAGGGTGGAGGGTGCCATGCATGATACATTTTCTTTCTTCGGTAAGCATTTTTTTGTGTTTCATACTTTTGGAATTTTGGTTTCTGACGTTGATTATAAAATGACCTTTTTCCTGTTTGAAATGTACTAACTCGATTTTTCCTCACAGCAGGTCAACTGGTGTGTGGTTGCAACATTACGGTCCCATTGAGTACATTTTCGGAGAGAGGGACATGAGTTGCACCACAGGGCAGGGTGGAGGGTTTCGTGCACGATACATTTTCTTTCGTCGGTAAGCATTTCTTTGTGTTTTATACTTTTTGAATTTTGGTTTCTGACGTTGATTATAAAATGACCTTTTTCCTGTTTGAAATGTACTAACTCGATTTTTCCTCACAGCAGGTCAACTGGTGTGTGGTTGCAACATTACGGTCCCATTGAGTACATTTTCGGAGAGAGGGACATGAGTTGTACCACAGGGCAGGGTGGAGGGTGCCATGCACGATACATTTTCTTTCTTCGGTAAGCATTTTTTTGTGTTTTATACTTTTGGAATTTTGGTTTCTGACGTTGATTATAAAATGACCTTTTTCCTGTTTGAAATGTACTAACTCGATTTTTCCTCACAGCAGGTCAAATGGTGTGTGGTTGCAACATTACGGTCCCATTGAGTACATTTTCGGAGAGAGGGACATGTGTTGCACCACAGGGCAGGGTGGAGGGTTTCGTGCATGATACATTTTCTTTCTTCGGTAAGCATTTTTTTGTGTTTTATACTTTTGGAATTTTGGTTTCTGACGTTGATTATAAAATGACCTTTTCCCTGTTTGAAATGAACTAACTCGATTTTTCCTTACAGCAGGTCAACTGGTGTGTGGTTGCAACATTACGGTCCCATTGAGTACATTTTCGGAGAGAGGGACATCAGTTGCACCACAGGGCAGGGTGGAGGGTGCCATGCATGATACATTTTCTTTCTTCGGTAAGCATTTTTTTGTGTCTTATACTTTTGGAATTTTGGTTTCTGACGTTGATTATAAAATGACCTTTTACCTGCTTGAAATGTACTAACTCGATTTTTCCTCACAGCAGGTCAACTGGTGTGTGGTTGCAACATTACGGTCCCATTGAGTACATTTTCGGAGAGAGCGACATCAGTTGCACCACAGGGCAGGGTGGAGGGTGCCATGCACGATACATTTTCTTTCTTCGGTAAGCATTTTTTTGTGTTTTATACTTTTGGAATTTTGGTTTCTGACGTTGATTATAAAATGACCTTTTTCCTGTTTCAAATGTACTAACTCGATTTTTCCTCACAGCAGGTCAACTGGTGTGTGGTTGTAACGTTACGGTCCCATTGAGTACATTTTCGGCGAGAGGGACATCAGTTGCACCACAGGGCAGGGTGGAGGGTGCCATGCACGATACATTTTCTTTCTTCAGTAAGCATTTTTTTGTGTTTTATACTTTTGGAATTTTGGTTTCTGACGTTGATTATATAATGACCTTTTTCCTGTTTGAAATGTACTAACTCGATTTTTCCTCACAGCCGGTCAACTGGTGTGTGGTTGCAACATTACGGTCCCATTGAGTACATTTTCGGAGAGAGGGACATGAGTTGCACCACATTGCAGGGTGGAGGGTTTCGTGCACGATACATTTTCTTTCTTCGGTAAGCATTTTTTTGTGTTTTATGCTTTTGGAATTTTGGTTTCTGACGTTGATTATAAAATGACCTTTTTCCTGTTTGAAATGTACTAACTTGATTTTTCCTAACAGCAGGTCAACTGGTGTGTGGTTGCAACGTTACGGTCCCATTGAGTACATTTTCGGAGAGAGGGACATCAGTTGCACCACAGGGCAGGGTGGAGGGTCCCATGCACGATACATTTTCTTTCTTCGGTAAGCATTTTTTGTGTTTGATACTTTTGGAATTTTGGTTTCTGACGTTGATTATAAAAGGACCTTTTTCCTGTTTGAAATGTACTAACTCGATTTTTCCTCACAGCAGGTCAACTGGTGTGTGGTTGCAACATTACGGTCCCATTGAGTACATTTTCGGAGAGAGGGACATGAGTTGCACCACAGGGCAGGGTGGAGGGTTTCGTGCACGATACATTTTCTTTCTTCGGTAAGCATTCTTTTGTGTTTTATACTTTTGGAATTTTGGTTTCTGACGTTGATTATAAAATGACTTTTTTCCTGTTTGAAATGTACTAACTCGATTTTTCCTCACAGCAGGTCAACTGGTGTGTGGTTGCAACATTACGGTCCCATTGAGTACATTTTCGGAGAGAGGGACATGAGTTGCACCACAGGGCAGGGTGGAGGGTTTCGTGCACGATACATTTTCTTTCGTCGGTAAGCATTTTTTTGTGTTTTATACTTTTGGAATTTTGGTTTCTGACGTTGATTATAAAATGACCTTTTTCCTGTTTGAAATGTACTAACTCGATTTTTCCTCACAGCAGGTCAACTGGTGTGTGGTTGCAACATTACGGTCCCATTGAGTACATTTTCGGAGAGAGGGACATGAGTTGCACCACAGGGCAGGGTGGAGGGTGCCATGCACGATACATTTTCTTTCTTCGGTAAGCATTTTTTTGTGTTTTATACTTTTGGAATTTTGGTTTCTGACGTTGATTATAAAATGACCTTTTTCCTGTTTGAAATGTACTAACTCGATTTTTCCTCACAGCAGGTCAAATGGTGTGTGGTTGCAACATTACGGTCCCATTGAGTACATTTTCGGAGAGAGGGACATGTGTTGCACCACAGGGCAGGGTGGAGGGTTTCGTGCACGATACATTTTCTTTCTTCGGTAAGCATTTTTTTGTGTTTTATACTTTTGGAATTTTGGTTTCTGACGTTGATTATAAAATGACCTTTTTCCTGTTTGAAATGTACTAACACGATTTTTCCTTACAGCAGGTCAACTGGTGTGTGGTTGCAACATTACGGTCCCATTGAGTACATTTTCGGAGAGAGGGACATGAGTTGCACCACAGGGCAGGGTGGAGGGTTTCGTGCACGATACATTTTCTTTCTTCGGTAAGCATTTTTTTGTGTTTTATACTTTTGGAATTTTGGTTTCTGACGTTGATTATAAAATGACCTTTTTCCTGTTTGAAATGTACTAACTCGATTTTTCCTCACAGCAGGTCAACTGGTGTGTGGTTGCAACGTTACGGTCCCATTGAGTACATTTTCGGAGAGAGGGACATCAGTTGCACCACAGGGCAGGGTGGAGGGTGCCATGCATGATACATTTTCTTTCTTCGGTAAGCATTTTTTTGTGTCTTATACTTTTGGAATTTTGGTTTCTGACGTTGATTATAAAATGACCTTTTACCTGTTTGAAATGTACTAACTCGATTTTTCCTCACAGCAGGTCAACTGGTGTGTGGTTGCAACATTACAGTCCCATTGAGTACATTTTCGGAGAGAGGGACATCAGTTGCACCACAGGGCAGGGTGGAGGGTGCCATGCACGATACATTTTCTTTCTTCGGTAAGCATTTTTTTGTGTTTTATACTTTTGGAATTTTGGTGTCTGACGTTGATTATAAAATGACCTTTTTCCTGTTTCAAATGTACTAACTCGATTTTTCCTCACAGCAGGTCAACTGGTGTGTGGTTGTAACGTTACGGTCCCATTGAGTACATTTTCGGAGAGAGGGACATCAGTTGCACCACAGGGCAGGGTGGAGGGTGCCATGCACGATACATTTTCTTTCTTCAGTAAGCATTTTTTTGTGTTTTATACTTTTGGAATTTTGGTTTCTGACGTTGATTATAAAATGACCTTTTTCCTGTTTGAAATGTACTAACTCGATTTTTCCTCACAGCAGGTCAACTGGTGTGTGGTTGCAACATTACGGTCCCATTGAGTACATTTTCGGAGAGAGGGACATGAGTTGCACCACATTGCAGGGTGGAGGGTTTCGTGCACGATACATTTTCTTTCTTCGGTAAGCATTTTTTTGTGTTTTATGCTTTTGGAATTTTGGTTTCTGACGTTGATTGTAAAATGACCTTTTTCCTGTTTGAAATGTACTAACTTGATTTTTCCTAACAGCAGGTCAACTGGTGTGTGGTTGCAACATTACGGTCCCATTGAGTACATTTTCGGAGAGAAGGACATGAGTTGCACCACAGGGCAGGGTGGAGGGTTTCGTGCACGATACATTTTCTTTCTTCGGTAAGCATTCTTTTGTGTTTTATACTTTTGGAATTTTGGTTTCTGACGTTGATTATAAAATGACCTTTTTCCTGTTTGAAATGTACTAACTCGATTTTTCCTCACAGCAGGTCAACTGGTGTGTGGTTGCAACGTTACGGTCCCATTGAGTACATTTTCGGAGAGAGGGACATCAGTTGCACCACAGGGCAGGGTGGAGGGTTTCGTGCACGATACATTTTCTTTCTTCGGTAAGCATTTCTTTGTGTTTTATACTTTTGGTATTTTGGTTTCTGTCGTTGATTATAAAATGACCTTTTTCCTGTTTGAAATGTACTAACTCGATTTTTCCTCACAGCAGGTCAACTGGTGTGTGGTTGCAACATTACGGTCCCATTGAGTACATTTTCGGAGAGAGGGACATGAGTTGCACCACAGGGCCGGGTGGAGGGTTTCGTGCACGATACATTTTCTTTCTTCGGTAAGCATTTCTTTGTGTTTTATACTTTTGGAATTTTGGTTTCTGACGTTGATTATAAAATGACCTTTTTCCTGTTTGAAATGTACTAACACGATTTTTCCTCACAGTAGGTCAACTGGTGTGTGGTTGCAGCATAACGGTCCCATTGAGTACATTTTCGGAGAGAGGAACATGAGTTGCACCACAGGGCAGGGTGGAGGGTTTCGTGCACGATACATTTTCTTTCTTTGGTAAGCATTTCTTTGTGTTTTATACTTTTGGTGTTTTGGATTCTGACGTTGATTATAAAATGACCTTTTTCCTGTTTGAAATGTACTAACTCGATTTTTCCTCACAGCAGGTCAACTGGTGTGTGGTTGCAACATTACGGTCCCATTGAGTACATTTTCGGAGAGAGGGACATCAGTTGCACCACAGGGCAGGGTGGAGGGTGCCGTGCGCGATACATTTTCTTTCTTCGGTAAGCATTTTTTTGTGTTTTATACTTTTGGAATTTTGGTTTCTGACGTTGATTATAAAATGATCTTTTTCCTGTTTGAAATGTACTAACTCGATTTTTCCTCACAGCAGGTCAACTGGTGTGTGTGGTTGCAACGTTACGGTCCCATTGAGTACATTTTCGGAGAGAGGGACATCAGTTGCACCACAGGGCAGGGTGGAGGGTGCCATGCACGATTCATTTTCTTTCTTCGGTAAGCATTTTTTTGTGTTTTATACTTTTGGAATTTTGGTTTCTGACGTTGATTATAAAATGACCTTTTTCCTGTTTGAAATGTACTAACTCGATTTTTCCTCACAGCAGGTCAACTGGTGTGTGGTTGCAACGTTACGGTCCCATTGAGTACATTTTCGGAGAGAGGGACATCAGTTGCACCACAGGGCAGGGTGGAGGGTGCCATGCACGATACATTTTCTTTCTTCGGTAAGCATTTCTTTGTGTTTTATACTTTTGGAATTTTGGTTTCTGACGTTGATTATAAAATGACTTTTTTCCTGTTTGAAATGTACTAACTCGATTTTTCCTCACAGCAGGTCAACTGGTGTGTGGTTGCAACATTACGGTCCCATTGAGTACATTTTCAGAGAGAGGGACATGAGTTGCACCACAGGGCAGGGTGGAGGGTTTCGTGCACGATACATTTTCTTTCTTCGGTAAGCATTTCTTTGTGTTTTATACTTTTGGAATTTTGGTTTCTGACGTTGATTATAAAATGACCTTTTTTCTGTTTGAAATGTACTAACTCGATTTTTCCTCACAGCAGGTCAACTGGTGTGTGGTTGCAACGTTACGGTCCCATTGAGTACATTTTCGGAGAGAGGGACATCAGTTGCACCACAGGGCAGGGTGGAGGGTGCCATGCACGATACATTTTCTTTCTTCGGTAAGCATTTTTTTGTGTTTTATATTTTTGGAATTTTGGTTTCTGACGTTGATTATAAAATGACCTTTTTCCTGTTTGAAATGTACTAACTCGATTTTTCCTCACAGCAGGTCAACTGGTGTGTGGTTGCAATGTTACAGTCCCATTGAGTACATTTTCGGAGAGAGGGACATGAGTTGCACCACAGGGCAGGGTGGAGGGTTTCGTGCACGATACATTTTCTTTCTTCGGTAAGCATTTCTTTGTGTTTTATACTATTGGAATTTTGGTTTCTGACGTTGATTATAAAATGACCTTTTTTCTGTTTGAAATGTACTATCTCGATTTTTCCTCATAGCAGGTCAACTGGTGTGTGTTTGCAACATTACGGTCCCATTGAGTACATTTTCGGAGAGAGGGACATGAGTTGCACCACAGGGCAGGGTGGAGGGTTTCGCGCACGATACATTTTCTTTCTTCGGTAAGCATTTTTTTGTGTTTTATACTTTTGGAATTTTTGTTTCTGACGTTGATTATAAAATGACCTTTTTCCTGTTTGAAATGTACTAACTCGATTTTTCCTCACAGCAGGTCAACTGGTGTGTGGTTGCAACGTTACGGTCCCATTGAGTACATTTTCGGAGAAAAGGACATCAGTTGCACCACAGGGCAGGGTGGAGGGTGCCATGCACGATACATTTTCTTTCTTCGGCAAGAATTTTTTTGTGTTTTTTACTTTTGGAATTTTCATTTCTGACGTTGATTATAAAATGACCTTTTTCCTGTTTGAAATGTACTAACTTGATTTTTCCTCACAGCAGGTCAACTGGTGTGTGGTTGCAACATTACGGTCCCATTGAGTACATTTTCGGAGAGAGGGACATGAGTTGCACCACAGGGCGGGGTGGTGGGTTTCCTGCACGATACATTTTCTTTCTTCGGTTAGCATTTCTTTGTGTTTTATACTTTTGGAATTTTGGTTTCTGACGTTGATTATAAAATGACCTTTTTCCTGTTTGAAATGTACTAACTCTATTTTTCCTCACAGCAGGTCAACTGGTGTGTGGTTGCAACATTACGGTCCCATTGAGTACATTTTCGGAGAGAGGGACATGAGTTGCACCACAGGGCAGGGTGGAGGGTTTCGTGCACGATACATTTTCTTTCTTCGGTAAGCATTTTTTTGTGTTTTATACTTTTGGAATTTTGGTTTCTGACGTTGATTATAAAATGACCTTTTTCCTGTTTGAAATGTACTAACTCGATTTTTCCTCACAGCAGGTCAACTGGTGTGTGGTTGCAACGTTACGGTCCCAATGAGTACATTTTCCGAGAGAGGGACATCAGTTGCACCACAAAGCAGGGTGGAGGGTGCCATGCACGATACATTTTCTTTCTTCGGTAAGCATTTCTTTGTGTTTTATACTTTTGGAATTTTGGTTTCTGACGTTGATTATAAAATGACCTTTTTCCTGTTTGAAATGTACTAACTCGATTTTTCGTCACAGCAGGTCAACTGGTGTGTGGTTGCAACATTACGGTCCCATTGAGTACATTTTCGGAGAGAGGGACATCAGTTGCACCACAGGGCAGGTTGGAGGGTTTCGTGCACGATACATTTATTTCTTCGGTAAGCATTTCTTTGTGTTTTATACTTTTGGTATTTTGGTTTCTGACGTTGATTATAAAATGACCTTTTTCCTGTTTGAAATGTACTAACTCGATTTTTCCTCACAGCAGGTCAACTGGTGTGTGGTTGCAACATTACGGTCCCATTGAGTACATTTTCGGAGAGAGGGACATGAGTTGCACCACAGGGCAGGGTGGAGGGTTTCGTGCACGATACATTTTCTTTCTTCGGTAAGCATTTTTTTGTGTTTTACACTTTTGGAATTTTGATTTCTGTTGTTGATTATAAAATGACCTTTTTCCTGTTTGAAAAGTACTAACTCGATTTTTCCTCACAGCAGGTCAACTGGTGTGTGGTTGCAATGTTACGGTCAAATTGAGTACATTTTCGGAGAGAGGGACATCAGTTGCACCACAGGGCAGGGTGGAGGGTTTCGTGCACGATACATTTTCTTTCTTCGGAAAGCATTTCTTTGTGTTTTATACTTTTGGAATTTTGGTTTCTGACGTTGATTATAAAATGACCTTTTTCCTGTTTGAAATGTACTAACTCGATTTTTCCTCACAGCAGGTCAACTGGTGTGTGGTTGCATATTACGGTCCCATTGAGTACATTTTCGGAGAGAGGGACATGAGTTGCACCACAGGGCAGGGTGGAGGGTTTCGTGCACGATACATTTTCTTTCTTCGGTAAGCATTTCTTTGTGTTTTATACTTTTGGTATTTTGGTTTCTGACGTTGATTATAAAATGACCTTTTCCTGTTTGAAATGTACTAACTCGATTTTTCGTCACAGCAGGTCAACTGGTGTGTGGTTGCAACATTACGGTCCCATTGAGTACATTTTCGGAGAGAGGGACATCAGTTGCACCACAGGGCATGGTGGAGGGTTTCGTGCACGATACATTTTCTTTCTTCGGTAAGCATTTCTTTGTGTTTTATAGTTTTGGTATTTTGGTTTCTGACGTTGATTATAAAATGACCTTTTTCCTGTTTGAAATGTACTAACTCGATTTTTCCTCACAGCAGGTCAACTGGTGTGTGGTTGCAACATTACGGTCCCATTGAGTACATTTTCGGAGAGAGGGACATGAGTTGCACCACAGGGCAGGGTGGAGGGTTTCGTGCACGATACATTTTCTTTCTTCGGTAAGCATTTTTTTGTGTTTTATACTTTTGGAATTTTGGTTTCTGTTGTTGATTATAAAATGACCTTTATCCTGTTTGAAATGTACTAACTCGATTTTTCCTCACAGCAGGTCAACTGGTGTGTGGTTGCAATGTTACGGTCCCATTGAGTACATTTTCGGAGAGAGGGACATCATTTGCACCACAGGGCAGGGTGGAGGGTTTCGTGCACGATACATTTTCTTTCTTCGGTAAGCATTTCTTTGTGTTTTATACTTTTGGAATTTTGGTTTCTGACGTTGATTATAAAATGACCTTTTTCCTGTTTGAAATGTAGTAACTCGATTTTTCCTCACAGCAGGTCAACTGGTGTGTGGTTGCAACATTACGGTCTTATTGAATACATTTTCGGAGAGAGGGGCATCAGTTGCACCACACGGCAGGGTGGAGGGTTTCGTGCACGACACATTTTCTTTCTTCGGTAAGCATTTTTTTGTGTTTTATACTTTTGGATTTTTGGTTTCTGACGTTGATTATAAAATGACCTTTTTTCTGTTTGAAATGTACTAACTCGATTTTTCCTCACAGCACGTCAACTGGTGTGGGGTTGCAAAGTTACGGTCCCATTGAGTACATTTTCGGAGAGAGGGATATCAGTTGCACCACGGGGCAGGGTGGAGGGTGCCATGCACGATACATTTTCTTTCTTCGGTAAGTATTTTTTTGTGTTTCATACTTTTGGAATTTTGGTTTCTGACGTTGATTATAAAATGACCTTTTTCCTGTTTGAAATGTACTAACTCGATTTTTCCTCACAGCAGGTCAACTGGTGTGTGGTTGCAACATTACGGTCCCATTGAGTACATTTTCGGAGAGAGGGACATCAGTTGCACCACAGGGCAGGGTGGAGGGTTTCGTGCACGATACATTTCCTTTCTTCGGTAAGCATTTCTTTGTGTTTTATACTTTTGGTATTTTGGTTTCTGACGTTGATTATAAAATGACCTTTTTCCTGTTTGAAATGTACTAACTCGATTTTTCCTCACAGCAGGTCAACTGGTGTGTGGTTCCAACAGTACGGTCCCATTGAATACATTTTCGGAGAGAGGGACATCAGTTGCACCACAGGGCAGGGTGGAGGGTTTCGTGCACGATACATTTTCTTTCTTCGGTAAGCATTTTTTTGTGTTTTATACTTTTGGAATTTTGGTTTCGGACGTTGAGTATAAAATGACCTTTTTCCTGTTTGAAATGTACTAACTCGATTTTTCCTCATAGCAGGTCAACTGGTGTGTGGTTGCAACGTTACGGTCCCATTGAGTACATTTTCGGAGAGAGGGACATCAGTTGCACCACAGGGCAGGGTGGAGGCTGCCATGCACAATACATTTTCTTTCTTCGGTAAGCATTTTTTTGTGTTTTATACTTTTTGAATTTTGGTTTCTGACGTTGATTATAAAATGACCTTTTTCTTGTTTGAAATGTACTAACTCGATTTTTCCTCACAGCAGGTCAACTGGTGTGTGTTTGCAACATTACGGTCCCTTTGAGTACATTTTCGGAGAGAAGGACATGAGTTGCACCACAGGGCAGGGTGGAGGGTTTCGTGCACGATACATTTTCTTTCTTCGGTAAGCATTTTTTTGTGTTTTATACTTTTGGAATTTTGGTTTCTGATGTTGATTATAAAATGACCTTTTTCCTGTTTGAAATGTACTAACTCGATTTTTCCTCACAGCAGGTCAACTGGTGTGTGGTTGCAACATTACAGTCCCTTTGACTACATTTTCGGAGAGAGGGACATGAGTTGCACCACAGGGCAGGGTGGAGGGTTTCGTGCACGATACATTTTCTTTCTTCGGTAAGCATTTTTTTGTGTTTTATACTTTTGGAATTTTGGTTTCTGACGTTGATTGTAAATTGACCTTTTTCCTGTTTGAAATGTACTAACTCGATTTTTCCTCACAGCAGGTCAACTTGTGTGTGGTTGCAACGTTACGGTCCCATTGAGTACATTTTCGGAGAGAGGGATATCAGTTGCACCACAGGGCAGGGTGGAGGGTGCCATGCATGATACATTTTCTTTCTTCGGTAAGCATTTTTTTGTGTTTTATACTTTTGGAATTTTGGTTTCTGACGTTGATTATAAAATGAATTTTTTCCTGTTTGAAATGTACTAACTCGATTTTTCCTCACAGCAGGTCAACTGGTGTGTGGTTGCAACATTACGGTCCCATTGGGTACATTTTCGGAGAGAGGGACATGAGTTGCACCACAGGGCAGGGTGGAGGGTTTCGTGCACGATACATTTTCTTTCTTCGGTAAGCATTTCTTTGTGTTTTATACTTTTGGTATTTTGGTTTCTGACGTTGATTATAAAATGACCTTTTTCCTGTTTGAAATGTACTAACTCGATTTTTCCTCACAGCAGGTCAACTGGTGTGTGGTTGCAACATTACGGTCACATTGAATACATTTTCGGAGAGAGGGGCATCAGTTGCACCACAGGGCAGGGTGGAGTGTTTCGTGCACGACACATTTTCTTTCTTCGGTAAGCATTTTTTTGTGTTTTATACTTTTGGATTTTTGGTTTCTGACGTTGATTATAAAATGACCTTTTTCCTGTTTGAAATGTACTAACTCGATTTTTCCTCACAGCAGGTCAACTGGTGTGTGGTTGCAAAGTTACGGACCCATTGAGTACATTTTCGGAGAGAGGGATAACAGTTGCACCACGGGGCAGGGTGGAGGGTGCCATGCACGATACATTTTCTTTCTTCGGTAAGCATTTTTTTGTGTTTTATACTTTTGGAATTTTGGTTTCTGACGTTGATTATAAAATGACCTTTTTCCTGTTTGAAATGTACTAACTCGATTTTTCCTCACAGCAGGTCAACTGGTGTGTGGTTGCAACATTACGGTCCCATTGAGTACATTTTCGGAGAGAGGGACATGAGTTGCACCACAGGGCAGGGTGGAGGGTTTCGTGCACTATACATTTCCTTTCTTCGGTAAGCATTTCTTTGTGTTTTATACTTTTGGTATTTTGGTTTCTGACGTTGATTATAAAATGACCTTTTTCCTGTTTGAAATGTACTAACTCGATTTTTCCTCACAGCAGGTCAACTGGTGTGTGGTTCCAACAGTACGGTCCCATTGAATACATTTTCGGAGAGAGGGACATCAGTTGCACCACAGGGCAGGGTGGAGGGTTTCGTGCACAATACATTTTCTTTCTTCGGTAAGCATTTTTTTGTGTTTTATACTTTTGGAATTTTGGTTTCGGACGTTGAGTATAAAATGACCTTTTTCCTGTTTGAAATGTACTAACTCGATTTTTCCTCATAGCAGGTCAACTGGTGTGTGGTTGCTACGTTACGGTGCCATTGAGTACATTTTCGGAGAGAGGGACATCAGTTGCACCACAGGGCAGGGTGGAGGCTGCCATGCACAATACATTTTCTTTCTTCGGTAAGCATTTTCTTGTGTTTTATACTTTTGGAATTTTGGTTTCTGACGTTGATTATAAAATGACCTTTTTCCTGTTTGAAATGTACTAACTCGATTTTTCCTCACAGCAGGTCAACTGGTGTGTGGTTGCAACATTACGGTCCCATTGAGTACATTTTCGGAGAGAGGGACATGAGCTGCACCACAGGGCAGGGTGGAGGGTTTTGTGCACGATACATTTTCTTTCTTCGGTAAGCATTTCTTTGTGTTTTATACTTTTGGAATTTTGGTTACGGACGTTGAGTATAAAATGACCTTTTTCCTGTTTGAAATGTACTAACTCGATTTTTCCTCACAGCAGGTCAACTGGTGTGTGGTTGCAACATTACGGTCCCATTGAGTACATTTTCGGAGAGAGGGACATGAGTTGCACCACAGGGCAGGGTGGAGGCTGCCGTGCACGATACATTTTCTTTCTTCGGTAAGCATTTTTTTATGTTTTATACTTTTTGAATTTTGGTTTCTGACGTTGATTATAAAATGACCTTTTTCTTGCTTGAAATGTACTAACTCGATTTTTCCTCACAGCAGGTCAACTGGTGTGTGGTTGCAACATTACGGTCCCTTTGAGTACATTTTCGGAGAGAGGGACATGAGTTGCACCACAGGGCAGGGTGGAGGGTTTCGTGCACGATACATTTCCTTTCTTCGGTAAGCATTTCTTTGTGTTTTATACTTTTGGAATTTTGGTTTCTGATGTTGATTATAAAATGACCTTTTTCCTGTTTGAAATGTACTAACTCGATTTTTCCTCACAGCAGGTCAACTGGTGTGTGGTTGCAACATTACGGTCCCTTTGACTACATTTTCGGAGAGAGGGACATGAGTTGCACCACAGGGCAGGGTGGAGGGTTTCGTGCACGATACATTTTCTTTCTTCGGTAAGCATTTTTTTGTGTTTTATACTTTTTGAATTTTGGTTTCTGACGTTGATTATAAAATCACCTTTTTCTTGTTTGAAATGTACTAACTCGATTTTTCCTCACAGCAGGTCAACTGGTGTGTGGTTGCAACATTACGGTCCCATTGAGTACATTTTCGGAGAGAGGGACATGAGCTGCACCACAGGGCAGGGTGGAGGGTTTTGTGCACGATACATTTTCTTTCTTCGGTAAGCATTTCTTTGTGTTTTATACTTTTGGAATTTTGGTTTCTGACGTTGATTATAAAATGACCTTTTTCCTGTTTGAAATGTAGTAACTCGATTTTTCCTCACAGCAGGTCAACTGGTGTGTGGTTGCATATTACGGTCCCATTGAGTACATTTTCGGAGAGAGGGACATGAGTTGCACCACAGGGCAGGGTGGAGGGTTCGTGCACGATACATTTTCTTTCTTCGGTAAGCATTTCTTTGTGTTTTATACTTTTGGTATTTTGGTTTCTGACGTTGATTATAAAATGACCTTTTTCCTTTTTGAAATGTACTAACTCGATTTTTCCTCACAACAGATCAACTGGTGTGTGGTTGCAACATTACGGTCCCATTGATTACATTTTCGGAGAGAGGGACATGAGTTGCACCACAGGGCAGGGTGGAGGGTTTCGTGCACGATACATTTTCTTTCTTCGGTAAGCATTTCTTTGTGTTTTATACTTTTGGTATTTTGGTTTCTGACGTTGATTATAAAATGACCTTTTTCCTGTTTGAAATGTACTAACTCGATTTTTCCTCACAGCAGATCAACTGGTGTGTGGTTGCAACATTACGGTCCCATTGAGTACATTTTCGGAGAGAGGGACATCAGTTGCACCACAGGGCAGGGTGGAGGGTTTCGTGCACGATACATTTTCTTTCTTCGGTAAGCATTTTTTTGTGTTTTATACTTTTGGAATTTTGGTTTCTGACATTGATTATAAAATGACCTTTTTCCTGTTTGAAATGTACTAACTCGATTTTTCCTCACAGCAGGTCAACTGGTGTGTGGTTCCAACATTACGGTCCCATTGAATACATTTTCGGAGAGAGGGACATCAGTTGCACCACAGGGCAGGGTGGAGGGTTTCGTGCACGATACATTTTCTTTCTTCGGTAAGCATTTCTTTGTGTTTTATACTTTTGGAATTTTAGTTTCTGACGTTGATTATAAAATGACTTTTTTCCTGTTTGAAATGTACTAACTCGATTTTTCCTCACAGCAGGTCAACTGGTGTGTGGTTGCAACATTACGGTCCCATTGAGTACATTTTCGGTAAGAGGGACATCAGTTGCACCACAGGGCAGGGTGGAGGGTGCCGTGCACGATACATTTTCTTTCTTCCGTAAGCATTTCTTTGTGTTTTATACTTTTGGAATTTTGGTTTCTGACGTTGATTATAAAATGACCTTTTTCTTGTTTGAAATGTACTAACGCGATTTTTCCTCACAGCAGGTCAACTGGTGTGTGGTTGCATATTCCGTCCCATTGAGTACATTTTCAGAGAGAGGGACATGAGCTGCACCACAGGGCAGGTTGGAGGGTTTTGTGCACGATACATTTTCTTTCTTCGGCAAGCATTTCTTTGTGTTTTATACTTTTGGAATTTTGGTTTCTGACGTTGATTATTAAATGACCTTTTTCCTGTTTGAAATGTACTAACTCGATTTTTCCTCACAGCAGGTCAACTGGTGTGTGGTTGCAACGTTACGGTCCCATTGAGCACATTTTCGGAGAGAGGGACATGAGTTGCACCACAGGGCAGGGTGGAGGGTTTCGTGCACGATACATTTTCTTTCTTCGGTAAGCATTTCTTTGTGTTTTATACTTTTGGTATTTTGGTTTCTGACATTGATTATAAAATGACCTTTTTCCTGTTTGAAATGTACTAACTCGATTTATCCTCACAGCAGGTCAACTGGTGTGTGGTTGCAACATTACGGTCCCATCGAGTACATTTTCGGAGAGAGGGACATCAGTTGCACCACAGGGCAGGGTGGAGGGTGCCGTGCACGATACATTTTCTTTCTTCGGTAAGCATTTCTTTGTGTTTTATACTTTTGGAATTTTGGTTTCTGACGTTGATTATAAAATGACCTTTTTCCTGTTTGAAATGGACTAACTCGATTTTTCCTCACGGCAGGTCAACTGGTGTGTGGTTGCAACGTTACGGTTACATTGAGTACATTGTCGGAGAAAGGGACATTAGTTGCACCACAGGGCAGGGTGGAGGGTTTCGTGCACGATACATTTTCTTTCTTCGGTAAGCATTTCTTTGTGTTTTATACTTTTGGTATTTTGGTTTCTGACGTTGATTATAAAATGACCTTTTTCCTGTTTGAAATGTACTAACGCGATTTTTCCACACAGCAGGTCAACTGGTGTGTGGTTGCAACGTTACGGTCCCTTTGAGTACATTTTCTGAGAGAGGGACATCAGTTGCACCACAGGGCAGGGTGGAGGGTGCCATGCACAATACATTTTCTTTCTTCGGTAAGCATTTTTTTGTGTTTTATACTTTTGGAATTTTGGTTTCTGACGTTGATTATAAAATGACCTTTTTCCTGTTTGAAATGTACTAACTCGATTTTTCCTCACAGCAGGTCAACTGGTGTGTGGTTGCAACGTTACGGTCCCATTGAGTACATTTTCGGAGAGAGGGACATGAGTTGCACCACAGGGCAGGGTGGAGGGTTTCGTGCACGATACATTATCTTTCTTCGGTAAGCATTTCTTTGTGTTTTATACTTTTGGAATTTTGGTTTTTGACGTTGATTATGAAATGACCATTTTTCCTTTTTGAAATGTACTAACTCGATTTTTCCTCACAGCAGGTCAACTGGTGTGTGGTTGCAACATTACGGTCCCATTGAGTACATTTTCGGAGAGAGGGACATGAGTTGCACCACAGGGCAGGGTGGAGGGCGCCGTGCATGATACATTTTCTTTCTTCGGTAAGCATTTCTTTGTGTTTTATACTTTTGGATTTTTGGTTACTGAAGTTGATTATGAAATGACCTTTCTCCTGTTTGAAATGTACTAACTCGATTTTTCCTCACAGCAGGTCAACTGGTGTGTCATTGCAATATTACGGTTCCATTGAGTACATTTTCGGAGAGATGGACATCAGTTGCACCACAGGGCAGGGTGGAGGGCGCCGTGCATGATACATTTTCTTTCTTCGGAAAGCAATTTTTTGTGTTTTATACTTTTGGAATTTTGGTTTTTGACGTTGATTATGAAATGACCATTTTTCCTTTTTGAAATGTACTAACTCGATTTTTCCTGACAGCAGGTCAACTGGTGTGTGGTTGCAACATTACGGTCCCATTGAGTACATTTTCGGAGAGAGGGACATGAGTTGCACCACAGGGCAGGGTGGAGGGCGCTGTGCATGATACATTTTCTTTCTTCGGTAAGCATTTCTTTGTGTTTTATACTTTTGGAATTTTGGTTTTTGACGTTGATTATAAGATGACCTTTTTCATGTTTGAAATGTACTAACTCGATTTTTCCTCACAGCAGGTCAACTGGTGTGTCATTGCAATATTACGGTTCCATTGAGTACATTTTCGGAGAGAGGGACATCAGTTGCACCATAGGGCAGGGTGGACGGTGCCGTGCATGATACATTTTCTTTCTTCGGTAAGCATTTCTTTGTGTTTTATACTTTTGGAATTTTGGTTTTTGACGTTGATTATAAGATGACCTTTTTCATGTTTGAAATGTACTAACTCGATTTTTCCTCACAGCAGGTCAACTGGTGTGTCATTGCAATATTACGGTTCCATTGAGTACATTTTCGGAGAGAGGGACATCAGTTGCACCACAGGGCAGGGTGGACGGTGCCGTGCATGATACATTTTCTTTCTTCGGTAAGCATTTCTTTGTGTTTTATACTTTTGGTTTTTTGGTTTCTGACGTTGATTATGAAATGACCTTTTTCCTGTTTGAAATGTACTAACTCGATTTATCCTCACAGCAGGTCAACTGGTGTGTGGTTGCAACATTACGGTCCCATTGAGTACATTTTCGGAGAGAGGGACATGAGTTGCACCACAGGGCAGGGTGGAGGGCGCCGTGCATGATACATTTTCTTTCTTCGGTAAGCATTTCTTTTTGTTATATACTTTTGGAATTTTGGTTTTTGACGTTGATTACAAGATGACCTTTTTCATGTTTGAAATGTACTAACTCGATTTTTCCTCACAGCAGGTCAACTGGTGTGTCATTGCAATTTTACGGTTCCATTGAGTACATTTTCGGAGAGAGGGACATCAGTTGCACCACAGGGCAGGGTGGACGGTGCCGTGCATGATACATTTTCTTTCTTCGGTAAGCATTTCTTTGTGTTTTATACTTTTGGAATTTTGGTTTTTGACGTTGATTATAAGATGACCTTTTTCATGTTTGAAATGTACTAACTCGATTTTTCCTCACAGCAGGTCAACTGGTGTGTCATTGCAATATTATGTTTCCATTGAGTACATTTTCGGAGAGAGGGACATCAGTTGCACCACAGGGCAGGGTGGACGGTGCCGTGCATGATACATTTTCTTTCTTCGGTAAGCATTTCTTTGTGTTTTATACTTTTGGAATTTTGGTTTTTGACGTTGATTATAAGATGACCTTTTTCATGTTTGAAATGTACTAACTCGATTTTTCCTCACAGCAGGTCAACTGGTTTGTCATTGCAATATTACGGTTCCATTGAGTACATTTTCGGAGAGAGGGACATCAGTTGCACCACAGGGCAGGGTGGACGGTGCCGTGCATGATACATTTTCTTTCTTCGGTTACCATTTCTTTGTGTCTTATACTTTTGGAATTTTGGTTTTTGACGTTGATTATAAGATGACCTTTTTCATGTTTGAAATGTACTAACTCGATTTTTCCTCACAGCAGGTCAACTGGTGTGTCATTGCAATATTACGGTTCCATTGAGTACATTTTCGGAGAGAGGGACATCAGTTGCACCACAGGGCAGGGTGGACGGTGCCGTGCATGATACATTTTCTTTCTTCGGAAAGCATTTTTTTGTGTTCTATACTTTTGGAATTTTGGTTTTTGACGTTGATTATGAAATGACCTTTTTTCCTTTTTGAAATGTACTAACTCGATTTTTCCTCACAGGAGGTCAACTGGTGTGTGGTTGCAACATTACAGTCCCATTGAGTACATTTTCGGAGAGAGGGACATGAGTTGCACCACAGGGCAGGGTGGAGGGCGCCGTGCATGATACATTTTCTTTCTTCGGTAAGCATTTCTTTGTGTTTTATACTTTTGGAATTTTGGTTTTTGACGTTGATTATAAAATGACCTTTTTCATGTTTGAAATGCACTAACTCGATTTTTCCTCACAGCAGGTCAACTGGTGTGTCATTGCAATATTACGGTTCCATTGAGTACATTTTCGGAGAGAGGGACATCAGTTGCACCACAGGGCAGGGAGGACGGTGCCGTGCATGATACATTTTCTTTCTTCGGAAAGCATTTTTTTGTGTTTTATACTTTTGGAATTTTGGTTTTTGACGTTGATTATGAAATGACCTTTTTTCCTCTTTGAAATGTACTAACTCGATTTTTCCTCACAGCAGGTCAACTGGTGTGTGGTTGCAACATTACGGTCCCATTGAGTACATTTTCGGAGAGAGGGACATGAGTTGCACCACAGGGCAGGGTGGAGGGCGCCGTGCATGATACATTTTCTTTCTTCGGTAAGCATTTCTTTGTGTTTTATACTTTTGGAATTTTGGTTTTTGACGTTGATTATAAGATGACCTTTTTCATGTTTGAAATGTACTAACTCGATTTTTCCTCACAGCAGGTCAACTGGTGTGTCATTGCAATATTACGGTTCCATTGAGTACATTTTCGGAGAGAGGGACATCAGTTGCACCACAGGGCAGGGTGGACGGTGCCGTGCATGATACATTTTCTTTCTTCGGTAAGCATTTCTTTGTGTTTTATACTTTTGGAATTTTGGTTTTTGACGTTGATTATAAGATGACCTTTTTCATGTTTGAAATGTACTAACTCGATTTTTCCTCACAGCAGGTCAACAGGTGTGTCATTGCAATATTACGGTTCCATTGAGTACATTTTCGGAGAGAGGGACATCAGTTGCACCACAGGGCAGGGTGGGCGGTGCCGTGCATGATACATTTTCTTTCTTCGGTAAGCATTTCTTTGTGTTTTATACTTTTGGAATTTTGGTTTTTGACGTTGATTATAAGATGACCTTTTTCATGTTTGAAATGTACTAACTCGATTTTTCCTCACAGCAGGTCAACTGGTGTGTGGTTGCAACATTACAGTCCCATTGAGTACATTTTCGGAGAGAGAGACATGAGTTGCACCACAGGGCAGGGTGGAGGGCGCCGTGCATGATACATTTTCTTTCTTCGGTAAGCATTTCTTTGTGTTTTATACTTTTGGAATTTTGGTTTTTGACGTTGATTATAAGATGACCTTTTTCATGTTTGAAATGTACTAACTCGATTTTTCCTCACAGCAGGTCAACTGGTGTGTCATTGCAATATTACGGTTCCATTGAGTACATTTTCGGAGAGAGGGACATCAGTTGCACCACAGGGCAGGGTGGACGGTGCCGTGCATGATACATTTTCTTTCTTCGGAAAGCATTTCTTTGTGTTTTAAACATTTGGAATTTTGGTTTTTGACGTTGATTATAAGATGACCTTTTTCGTGTTTGAAATGTACTAACTCGGTTTTTCCTCACAGCAGGTCAACTGGTGTGTCATTGCAATATTACGGTTCCATTGAGTACATTTTCGGAGAGAGGGACATCAGTTGCACCACAGGGCAGGGTGGACGGTGCCGTGCATGATACATTTTCTTTCTTCGGTAAGCATTTCTTTGTGTTTTATACTTTTGGAATTTTGGTTTTTGACGTTGATTATAAGATGACCTTTTTCATGTTTGAAATGTACTAACTCGATTTTTCCTCACAGCAGGTCAACTGGTGTGTCATTGCAATATTACGGTTCCATTGAGTACATTTTCGGAGAGAGGGACATCAGTTGCACCACAGGGCAGGGTGGACGGTACCGTGCACGATACATTTTCTTTCTTCGGTAAGCATTTCTTTGTGTTTTATACTTTTGGAATTTTGGTTTTTGACGTTGATTATAAGATGACCTTTTTCATGTTTGAAATGTACTAACTCGATTTTTCCTCACAGCAGGTCAACTGGTGTGTCATTGCAATATTACGGTTCCATTGAGTACATTTTCGGAGAGAGGGACATCAGTTGCACCACAGGGCAGGGTGGACGGTGCCGTGCATGATACATTTTCTTTCTTCGGTAAGCATTTCTTTGTGTTTTATACTTTTGGAATTTTGGTTTTTGACGTTGATTATAAGATGACCTTTTTCATGTTTGAAATGTACTAACTTGATTTTTCCTCACAGCAGGTCAACTGGTGTGTCATTGCAATATTACGATTCCATTGAGTACATTTTCGGAGAGAGGGACATCAGTTGCACCACAGGGCAGGGTGGACGGTGCCGTGCATGATACATTTTCTTTCTTCGGTAAGCATTTCTTTGTGTTTTATACTTTTGGAATTTTGGTTTTTGACGTTGATTATAAGATGACCTTTTTCATGTTTGAAATGTACTAACTCGATTTTTCCTCACAGCAGGTCAACAGGTGTGTCATTGCAATATTACGGTTCCATTGAGTACATTTTCGGAGAGAGGGACATCAGTTGCACCACAGGGCAGGGTGGACGGTGCCGTGCATGATACATTTTCTTTCTTCGGTAAGCATTTCTTTGTGTTTTATACTTTTGGAATTTTGGTTTTTGACGTTGATTATAAGATGACCTTTTTCATGTTTGAAATGTACTAACTCGATTTTTCCTCACAGCAGGTCAACTGGTGTGTGGTTGCAACATTACAGTCCCATTGAGTACATTTTCGGAGAGAGAGACATGAGTTGCACCACAGGGCAGGGTGGAGGGCGCCGTGCATGATACATTTTCTTTCTTCGGTAAGCATTTCTTTGTGTTTTATACTTTTGGAATTTTGGTTTTTGACGTTGATTATAAGATGACCTTTTTCATGTTTGAAATGTACTAACTCGATTTTTCCTCACAGCAGGTCAACTGGTGTGTCATTGCAATATTACGGTTCCATTGAGTACATTTTCGGAGAGAGGGACATCAGTTGCACCACAGGGCAGGGTGGACGGTGCCGTGCATGATACATTTTCTTTCTTCGGTAAGCATTTCTTTGTGTTTTATACTTTTGGAATTTTGGTTTTTGACGTTGATTATGAAATGACCTTTTTTCCTCTTTGAAATGTACTAACTCGATTTTTCCTCACAGCAGGTCAACTGGTGTGTGGTTGCAACATTACGGTCCCATTGAGTACATTTTCGGAGAGAGGGACATGAGTTGCACCACAGGGCAGGGTGGAGGGCGCCGTGCATGATACATTTTCTTTCTTCGGTAAGCATTTCTTTGTGTTTTATACTTTTGGAATTTTGGTTTTTGACGTTGATTATAAGATGACCTTTTTCATGTTTGAAATGTACTAACTCGATTTTTCCTCACAGCAGGTCAACTGGTGTGTCATTGCAATATTACGGTTCCATTGAGTACATTTTCGGAGAGAGGGACATCAGTTGCACCACAGGGCAGGGTGGACGGTGCCGTGCATGATACATTTTCTTTCTTCGGTAAGCATTTCTTTGTGTTTTATACTTTTGGAATTTTGGTTTTTGACGTTGATTATAAGATGACCTTTTTCATGTTTGAAATGTACTAACTCGATTTTTCCTCACAGCAGGTCAACAGGTGTGTCATTGCAATATTACGGTTCCATTGAGTACATTTTCGGAGAGAGGGACATCAGTTGCACCACAGGGCAGGGTGGACGGTGCCGTGCATGATACATTTTCTTTCTTCGGTAAGCATTTCTTTGTGTTTTATACTTTTGGAATTTTGGTTTTTGACGTTGATTATAAGATGACCTTTTTCATGTTTGAAATGTACTAACTCGATTTTTCCTCACAGCAGGTCAACTGGTGTGTGGTTGCAACATTACAGTCCCATTGAGTACATTTTCGGAGAGAGAGACATGAGTTGCACCACAGGGCAGGGTGGAGGGCGCCGTGCATGATACATTTTCTTTCTTCGGTAAGCATTTCTTTGTGTTTTATACTTTTGGAATTTTGGTTTTTGACGTTGATTATAAGATGACCTTTTTCATGTTTGAAATGTACTAACTCGATTTTTCCTCACAGCAGGTCAACTGGTGTGTCATTGCAATATTACGGTTCCATTGAGTACATTTTCGGAGAGAGGGACATCAGTTGCACCACAGGGCAGGGTGGACGGTGCCGTGCATGATACATTTTCTTTCTTCGGAAAGCATTTCTTTGTGTTTTAAACATTTGGAATTTTGGTTTTTGACGTTGATTATAAGATGACCTTTTTCATGTTTGAAATGTACTAACTCGGTTTTTCCTCACAGCAGGTCAACTGGTGTGTCATTGCAATATTACGGTTCCATTGAGTACATTTTCGGAGAGAGGGACATCAGTTGCACCACAGGGCAGGGTGGACGGTGCCGTGCATGATACATTTTCTTTCTTCGGTAAGCATTTCTTTGTGTTTTATACTTTTGGAATTTTGGTTTTTGACGTTGATTATAAGATGACCTTTTTCATGTTTGAAATGTACTAACTCGATTTTTCCTCACAGCAGGTCAACTGGTGTGTCATTGCAATATTACGGTTCCATTGAGTACATTTTCGGAGAGAGGGACATCAGTTGCACCACAGGGCAGGGTGGACGGTACCGTGCACGATACATTTTCTTTCTTCGGTAAGCATTTCTTTGTGTTTTATACTTTTGGAATTTTGGTTTTTGACGTTGATTATAAGATGACCTTTTTCATGTTTGAAATGTACTAACTCGATTTTTCCTCACAGCAGGTCAACTGGTGTGTCATTGCAATATTACGGTTCCATTGAGTACATTTTCGGAGAGAGGGACATCAGTTGCACCACAGGGCAGGGTGGACGGTGCCGTGCATGATACATTTTCTTTCTTCGGTAAGCATTTCTTTGTGTTTTATACTTTTGGAATTTTGGTTTTTGACGTTGATTATAAGATGACCTTTTTCATGTTTGAAATGTACTAACTTGATTTTTCCTCACAGCAGGTCAACTGGTGTGTCATTGCAATATTACGATTCCATTGAGTACATTTTCGGAGAGAGGGACATCAGTTGCACCACAGGGCAGGGTGGACGGTGCCGTGCATGATACATTTTCTTTCTTCGGTAAGCATTTCTTTGTGTTTTATACTTTTGGAATTTTGGTTTTTGACGTTGATTATAAGATGACCTTTTTCATGTTTGAAATGTACTAACTCGATTTTTCCTCACAGCAGGTCAACAGGTGTGTCATTGCAATATTACGGTTCCATTGAGTACATTTTCGGAGAGAGGGACATCAGTTGCACCACAGGGCAGGGTGGACGGTGCCGTGCATGATACATTTTCTTTCTTCGGTAAGCATTTCTTTGTGTTTTATACTTTTGGAATTTTGGTTTTTGACGTTGATTATAAGATGACCTTTTTCATGTTTGAAATGTACTAACTCGATTTTTCCTCACAGCAGGTCAACTGGTGTGTGGTTGCAACATTACAGTCCCATTGAGTACATTTTCGGAGAGAGAGACATGAGTTGCACCACAGGGCAGGGTGGAGGGCGCCGTGCATGATACATTTTCTTTCTTCGGTAAGCATTTCTTTGTGTTTTATACTTTTGGAATTTTGGTTTTTGACGTTGATTATAAGATGACCTTTTTCATGTTTGAAATGTACTAACTCGATTTTTCCTCACAGCAGGTCAACTGGTGTGTCATTGCAATATTACGGTTCCATTGAGTACATTTTCGGAGAGAGGGACATCAGTTGCACCACAGGGCAGGGTGGACGGTGCCGTGCATGATACATTTTCTTTCTTCGGAAAGCATTTCTTTGTGTTTTATACATTTGGAATTTTGGTTTTTGACGTTGATTATAAGATGACCTTTTTCATGTTTGAAATGTACTAACTCAGTTTTTCCTCACAGCAGGTCAACTGGTGTGTCATTGCAATATTACGGTTCCATTGAGTACATTTTCGGAGAGAGGGACATCAGTTGCACCACAGGGCAGGGTGGACGGTGCCGTGCATGATACATTTTCTTTCTTCGGTAAGCATTTCTTTGTGTTTTATACTTTTGGAATTTTGGTTTTTGACGTTGATTATAAGATGACCTTTTTCATGTTTGAAATGTACTAACTCGATTTTTCCTCACAGCAGGTCAACTGGTGTGTCATTGCAATATTACGGTTCCATTGAGTACATTTTCGGAGAGAGGGACATCAGTTGCACCACAGGGCAGGGTGGACGGTACCGTGCACGATACATTTTCTTTCTTCGGTAAGCATTTCTTTGTGTTTTATACTTTTGGAATTTTGGTTTTTGACGTTGATTATAAGATGACCTTTTTCATGTTTGAAATGTACTAACTCGATTTTTCCTCACAGCAGGTCAACTGGTGTGTCATTGCAATATTACGGTTCCATTGAGTACATTTTCGGAGAGAGGGACATCAGTTGCACCACAGGGCAGGGTGGACGGTGCCGTGCATGATACATTTTCTTTCTTCGGTAAGCATTTCTTTGTGTTTTATACTTTTGGAATTTTGGTTTTTGACGTTGATTATAAGATGACCTTTTTCATGTTTGAAATGTACTAACTCGATTTTTCCTCACAGCAGGTCAACTGGTGTGTCATTGCAATATTACGGTTCCATTGAGTACATTTTCGGAGAGAGGGACATCAGTTGCACCACAGGGCAGGGTGGACGGTGCCGTGCATGATACATTTTCTTTCTTCGGTAAGCATTTCTTAGTGTTTTATACTTTTGGAATTTTGGTTTTTGACGTTGATTATAAGATGACCTTTTTCATGTTTGAAATGTACTAACTCGATTTTTCCTCACAGCAGGTGAACTGGTGTGTCATTGCAATATTACGGTTCCATTGAGTACATTTTCGGAGAGAGGGACATCAGTTGCACCACAGGGCAGGGTGGACGGTGCCGTGCATGATACATTTTCTTTCTTCGGTGAGCATTTCTTTGTGTTTTATACTTTTGGAATTTTGGTTTTTGACGTTGATTATAAGATGACCTTTTTCATTTTTGAAATGTACTAACTCGATTTTTCCTCACAGCAGGTCAACTGGTGTGTCATTGCAATATTACGGTTCCATTGAGTACATTTTCGGAGAGAGGGACATCAGTTGCACCACAGGGCAGGGTGGACGGTGCCGTGCATGATACATTTTCTTTCTTCGGTAAGCATTTCTTTGTGTTTTACACTTTTGGAATTTTGGTTTTTGACGTTGATTATAAGATGACCTTTTTCATGTTTGAAATGTACTAACTCGATTTTTCCGCACAGTAGGTCAACTGATGTGTCATTGCAATATTACAGTTCCATTGAGTACATTTTCGGAGAGAGGGACATCAGTTGCACCACAGGGCAGGGTGGACGGTGCCGTGCATGATACATTTTCTTTCTTCGGTAAGCATTTCTTTGTGTTTTATACTTTTGGAATTTTGGTTTTTGACGTTGATTATAAGGTGACCTTTTTCATGTTTGAAATGTACTAACTCGATTTTTCCTCACAGCAGGTCAACTGGTGTGTCATTGCAATATTACGGTTCCATTGAGTACATTTTCGGAGAGAGGGACATCAGTTGCACCACAGGGCAGGGTGGACGGTGCCGTGCATGATACATTTTCTTTCTTCGGTAAGCATTTCTTTGTGTTTTATACTTTTGGAATTTTGGTTTTTGACGTTGATTATAAGATGACCTTTTTCATGTTTGAAATGTACTAACTCGATTTTTCCTCACAGCAGGTCAACTGGTGTGTCATTGCAATATTACGGTTCCATTGAGTACATTTTCGGAGAGAGGGACATCAGTTGCACCACAGGGCAGGGTGGACGGTGCCGTGCATGATACATTTTCTTTCATCAGTAAGCATTTCTTTGTGTTTTATACTTTTGGAATTTTGGTTTTTGACGTTGATTATAAGATGACCTTTTTCATGTTTGAAATGTACTAACTCGATTTTTCCTCACAGCAGGTCAACTGGTGTGTCATTGCAATATTACGGTTCCATTGAGTACATTTTCGGAGAGAGGGACATCAGTTGCACCACAGGGCAGGGTGGACGGTGCCGTGCATGATACATTTTCTTTCTTCGGAAAGCATTTCTTTGTGTTTTATACTTTTGGAATTTTGGTTTTTGACGTTGATTATAAGATGACCTTTTTCATGTTTGAAATGTACTAACTCGATTTTTCCACACAGCAGGTCAACTGGTGTGTCATTGCAATATTACGGTTCCATTGAGTACATTTTCGGAGAGAGGGACATCAGTTGCACCACAGGGCAGGGTGGACGGTGCCGTGCATGATAGATTTTCTTTCTTCGGTAAGCATTTCTTAGTGTTTTATACTTTTGGAATTTTGGTTTTTGACGTTGATTATAAGATGACCTTTTTCATGTTTGAAATGTACTAACTCGATTTTTCCTCACAGCAGGTCAACTGGTGTGTCATTGCAACATTACGGTTCCATTGAGTACATTTTCGGAGAGAGGGACATCAGTTGCACCACAGGGCAGGGTGGAAGGTGCCGTGCATGATACATTTTCTTTCTTCGGTAAGCATTTCTTTGTGTTTTATACTTTTGGAATTTTGGTTTTTGACGTTGATTATAAGATGACCTTTTTCATGTTTGAAATGTACTAACTCGATTTTTCCTCACAGCAGGTCAACTGGTGTGTCATTGCAATATTACGGTTCCATTGAGTACATTTACGGAGAGAGGGACATCAGTTGCACCACAGGGCAGGGTGGACGGTGCCGTGCATGATACATTTTCTTTCTTCGGTAAGCATTTCTTTGTGTTTTATACTTTTGGAATTTTGGTTTTTGACGTTGATTATAAGATGACCTTTTTCATGTTTGAAATGTACTAACTCGATTTTTCCTCACAGCAGGTCAACTGGTGTGTCATTGCAATATTACGGTTCCATTGAGTACATTTTCGGAGAGAGGGACATCAGTTGCACCACAGGGCAGGTTGGACGGTGCCGTGCATGATACATTTTCTTTCTTCGGTAAGCATTCCTTTGTGTTTTATACTTTTGGAATTTTGGTTTTTGACGTTGATTATAAGATGACCTTTTTCATGTTTGAAATGTACTAACTCGATTTTTCCTCACAGCAGGTCAACTGGTGTGTCATTGCAATATTACGGTTCCATTGAGTACATTTTCGGAGAGAGGGACATCAGTTGCACCACAGGGCAGGGTGGACGGTGCCGTGCATGATACATTTTCTTTCTTCGGTAAGCATTTCTTTGTGTTTTATACTTTTGGAATTTTGGTTTTTGACGTTGATTATAAGATGACCTTTTTCATGTTTGAAATGTACTAACTCGATTTTTCCTCACAGCAGGTCAACTGGTGTGTCATTGCAATATTACGGTTCCATTGAGTACATTTTCGGAGAGAGGGACATCAGTTGCACCACAGGGCAGGGTGGACGGTGCCGTGCATGATACATTTTCTTTCTTCGGTAAGCATTTCTTTGTGTTTTATACTTTTGGAATTTTGGTTTTTGACGTTGATTATAAGATGACCTTTTTCATGTTTGAAATGTACTAACTCAATTTTTCCTCACAGCAGGTCAACTGGTGTGTGGTTGCAACATTACAGTCCAATTGAGTACATTTTCGGAGAGAGGGACATGAGTTGCACCACAGGGCAGGGTGGAGGGCGCCGTGCATGATACATTTTCTTTCTTCGGTAAGCATTTCTTTGTGTTTTATACTTTTGGAATTTTGGCTTTTGACGTTGATTATAGGATGACCTTTTTCATGTTTGAAATGTACTAACTCGATTTTTCCTCACAGCAGGTCAACTGGTGTGTGGTTGCAACATTACGGTTCCATTGAGTACATTTTTGGAGAGAGGGACATGAGTTGCACCACAGGGCAGGGTGGACGGTGCCGTGCATGATACATTTTCTTTCTTCGGAAAGCATTTTTTTGTGTTTTATACTTTTGGAATTTTGGTTTTTGATGTTGATTATGAAATGACCTTTTTTCCTTTTTGAAATGTACTAACTCGATTTTTCCTCACAGCAGGTCAACTGGTGTGTCATTGCAATATCACGGTTCCATTGAGTACATTTTCGGAGAGAGGGACATCAGTTGCACCACAGGGCAGGGTGGACGGTGCCGTGCATGATACATTTTCTTTCTTCGGTAAGCATTTTTTTGTGTTTTATACTTTTGGAATTTTGGTTTTTGACGTTGATTATGAAATGACCTTTTTTCCTTTTTGAAATGTACTAACTCGATTTTTCCTCACAGCAGGTCAACTGGTGTGTGGTTGCAATATTACGGTCCCATTGAGTACATTTTCGGAGAGAGGGACATGAGTTGCACCACAGGGCAGGGTGGACGGTGCCGTGCATGATACATTTTCTTTCTTCGGAAAGCATTTCTTTGTGTTTTATACTTTTGGAATTTTGGTTTTTGACGTTGATTATGAAATGACCTTTTTTCCTTTTTGAAATGTACTAACTCGATTTTTCCTCACAGCAGGTCAACTGGTGTGTGGTTGCAACATTACGGTTCCATTGAGTACATTTTCGGAGAGAGGGACATCAGTTGCACCACAGGGCAGGGTGGACGGTGCCGTGCATGATACATTTTCTTTCTTCGGAAAGCATTTTTTTGTGTTTTATACTTTTGGAATTTTGGTTTTTGACGTTGATTATGAAATGACCTTTTTTCCTTTTTGAAATGTACTAACTCGATTTTTCCTCACAGCAGGTCAACTGGTGTGTGGTTGCAACATTACGGTCCCATTGAGTACATTTTCGGAGAGAGGGACATGAGTTGCACCACAGGGCAGGGTGGAGGGCGCCGTGCATGATACATTTTCTTTCTTCGGTAAGCATTTTTTTGTGTTTTATACTTTTGGAATTTTTGTTTTTGACGTTGATTATGAAATGACCTTTTTTCCCTTTTGAAATGTACTGACTCGATTTTTCCTCACAGCAGGTCAACTGGTGTGTGGCTGCAACCTTACGGTCCCATTGAGTACATTTTCGGAGAGAGGGACATGAGTTGCACCACAGGGCAGGGTGGAGGGCGCCGTGCATGATACATTTTCTTTCTTCGGTAAGCATTTCTTTGTGTTTTATACATTTGGAATTTTGGTTTTTGACGTTGATTATAAGATGACCTTTTTCATGTTTGAAATGTACTAACTCGATTTTTCCTCACAGCAGGTCAACTGGTGTGTCATTGCAATATTACGGTTCCATTGAGTACATTTTCGGAGAGAGGGACATCAGTTGCACCACAGGGCAGGGTGGACGGTGCCGTGCATGATACATTTTCTTTCTTCGGTAAGCATTTCTTTGTGTTTTATACTTTTGGAATTTTGGTTTTTGACGTTGATTATAAGATGACCTTTTTCATGTTTGAAATGTACTAACTCGATTTTTCCTCACAGCAGGTCAACTGGTGTGTCATTGCAATATTACGGTTCCATTGAGTACATTTTCGGAGAGAGGGACATCAGTTGCACCACAGGGCAGGGTGGACGGTGCCGTGCATGATACATTTTCTTTCTTCGGTAAGCATTTCTTTGTGTTTTATACTTTTGGAATTTTGGTTTTTGAGGTTGATTATAAGATAACCTTTTTCATGTTTGAAATGTACTAACTCGATTTTTCCTCACAGCAGGTCAACTGGTGTGTCATTGCAATATTACGGTTCCATTGAGTACACTTTCGGAGAGAGGGACATCAGTTGCACCACAGGGCAGGGTGGACGGTGCCGTGCATGATACTTTTTCTTTCTTCGGTAAGCATTTGTTTGTGTTTTATACATTTGGAATTTTGGTTTTTGACGTTGATTATAAGATGACCTTTTTCATGTTTGAAATGTACTAACTCGATTTTTCCTCACAGCAGGTCAACTGGTGTGTCATTGCAATATTACGGTTCCATTGAGTACATTTTCGGAGAGAGGGACATCAGTTGCACCTCAGGGCAGGGTGGACGGTGCCGTGCATGATACATTTTCTTTCTTCGGTAAGCATTTCTTTGTGTTTTATACTTTTGGAATTTTGGTTTTTGACGTTGATTATAAGATGACCTTTTTCATGTTTGAAGTGTACTAACTCGATTTTTCCTCACAGCAGGTCAACTGGTGTGTCATTGCAATATTACGGTTCCATTGAGTACATTTTCGGAGAGAGGGACATCAGTTGCACCACAGGGCAGGGTGGACGGTGCCGTGCATGATACTTTTTCTTTCTTCGGTAAGCATTTCTTTGTGTTTTATACTTTTGGAATTTTGGTTTTTGGCATTGATTATAAGATGACCTTTTTCATGTTTGAAATGTACTAACTCGATTTTTCCTCACAGCAGGTGAACTGGTGTGTCATTGCAATATTACGGTTCCATTGAGTACATTTTCGGAGAGAGGGACATCAGTTGCACCACAGGGCAGGGTGGACGGTGCCGTGCATGATACATTTTCTTTCTTCGGTAAGCATTTCTTTGTGTTTTATACTTTTGGAATTTTGGTTTTTGACGTTGATTATGAAATGACCTTTTTTCCTTTTTGAAATGTACTAACTCGATTTTTCCTCACAGCAGGTCAACTGGTGTGTGGTTGCAACATTACGGTTCCATTGAGTACATTTTTGGAGAGAGGGACTTCAGTTGCACCACAGGGCAGGGTGGACGCTGCCGTGCATGATACATTTTCTTTCTTCGGAAAGCATTTTTTTGTGTTTTATACTTTTGGAATTTTGGTTTTTGACGTTGATTATGAAATGACCTTTTTTCCTTTTTGAAATGTACTAACTCGATTTTTCCTCACAGCAGTTCAACTGGTGTGTCATTGCAATATCACGGTTCCATTGAGTACATTTTCGGAGAGAGGGACATCAGTTGCACCACAGGGCAGGGTGGACGGTGCCGTGCATGATACATTTTCTTTCTTCGGTAAGCATTTTTTTGTGTTTTATACTTTTGGAATTTTGGTTTTTGACGTTGATTATGAAATGAACTTTTTTCCTTTTTGAAATGTACTAACTCGATTTTTCCTCACAGCAGGTCAACTGGTGTGTGGTTGCAATATTACGGTCCCATTGAGTACATTTTCGGAGAGAGGGACATGAGTTGCACCACAGGGCAGGGTGGACGGTGCCGTGCATGATACATTTTCTTTCTTCGGAAAGCATTTCTTTGTGTTTTATACTTTTGGAATTTTGGTTTTTGACGTTGATTATGAAATGACCTTTTTTCCTTTTTGAAATGTACTAACTCGATTTTTCCTCACAGCAGGTCAACTGGTGTGTGGTTGCAACATTACGGTTCCATTGAGTACATTTTCGGAGAGAGGGACATCAGTTGCACCACAGGGCAGGGTGGACGGTGCCGTGCATGATACATTTTCTTTCTTCGGAAAGCATTTTTTTGTGTTTTATACTTTTGGAATTTTGGTTTTTGACGTTGATTATGAAATGACCTTTTTTCCTTTTTGAAATGTACTAACTCGATTTTTCCTCACAGCAGGTCAACTGGTGTGTGGTTGCAACATTACGGTCCCATTGAGTACATTTTCGGAGAGAGGGACATGAGTTGCACCACAGGGCAGGGTGGAGGGCGCCGTGCATGATACATTTTCTTTCTTCGGTAAGCATTTTTTTGTGTTTTATACTTTTGGAATTTTGGTTTTTGACGTTGATTATGAAATGACCTTTTTTCCCTTTTGAAATGTACTGACTCGATTTTTCCTCACAGCAGGTCAACTGGTGTGTGGCTGCAACCTTACGGTCCCATTGAGTACATTTTCGGAGAGAGGGACATGAGTTGCACCACAGGGCAGAATGGAGGGCGCCGTGCATGATACATTTTCTTTCTTCGGTAAGCATTTCTTTGTGTTTTATACATTTGGAATTTTGGTTTTTGACGTTGATTATAAGATGACCTTTTTCATGTTTGAAATGTACTAACTCGATTTTTCCTCACAGCAGGTCAACTGGTGTGTCATTGCAATATTACGGTCCCATTGAGTACATTTTCGGAGAGAGGGACATCAGTTGCACCACAGGGCAGGGTGGACGGTGCCGTGCATGATACATTTTCTTTCTTCGGTAAGCATTTCTTTGTGTTTTATACTTTTGGAATTTTGGTTTTTGACGTTGATTATAAGATGACCTTTTTCATGTTTGAAATGTACTAACTCGATTTTTCCTCACAGCAGGTCAACTGGTGTGTCATTGCAATATTACGGTTCCATTGAGTACATTTTCGGAGAGAGGGACATCAGTTGCACCACAGGGCAGGGTGGACGGTGCCGTGCATGATACATTTTCTTTCTTCGGTAAGCATTTCTTTGTGTTTTATACTTTTGGAATTTTGGTTTTTGACGTTGATTATAAGATGACCTTTTTCATGTTTGAAATGTACTAACTCGATTTTTCCTCACAGCAGGTCAACTGGTGTGTCATTGCAATATTACGGTTCCATTGAGTACATTTTCAGAGAGAGGGACATCAGTTGCACCACAGGGCAGGGTGGACGGTGCCGTGCATGATACATTTTCTATCTTCGGAAAGCATTTTTTTGTGTTTTATACTTTTGGAATTTTGGTTTTTGACGTTGATTATGAAATGACTTTTTTCCTTTTTGAAATGTACTAACTCGATTTTTCCTCACAGCAGGTCAACTGGTGTGTGGTTGCAACATTACGGTCCCATTGAGTACATTTTCGGAGAGAGGGACATGAGTTGCACCACAGGGCAGGGTGGAGGGCGCCGTGCATGATACATTTTCTTTCTTCGGTAAGCATTTCTTTGTGTTTTACACTTTTGGAATTTTGGTTTTTGACGTTGATTATAAGATGACCTTTTTTCCTTTTTGAAATGTACTAACTCGATTTTTCCTCACAGCAGGTCAACTGGTGTGTGGTTGCAACATTACGGTCCCATTGAGTACATTTTCGGAGAGAGGGACATGAGTTGCACCACAGGGCAGGGTGGAGGGCGCCGTGCATGATACATTTTCTTTCTTCGGTAAGCATTTCTTTGTGTTTTATACTTTTGGAATTTTGGTTTTTGACGTTGATTATAAGATGACCTTTTTTCCTTTTTGAAATGTACTAACTCGATTTTTCCTCACAGCAGGTCAACTGGTGTGTGGTTGCAACATTACGGTCCCATTGAGTACATTTTCGGAGAGAGGGACATGAGTTGCACCACAGGGCAGGGTGGAGGGCGCCGTGCATGATACATTTTCTTTCTTCGGTAAGCATTTCTTTGTGTTTTATACTTTTGGAATTTTGGTTTTTGACGTTGATTATAAGATGACCTTTTTTCCTTTTTGAAATGTACTAACTCGATTTTTCCTCACAGCAGGTCAACTGGTGTGTGGTTGCAACATTACGGTCCCATTGAGTACATTTTCGGAGAGAGGGACATCAGTTGCACCACAGGGCAGGGTGGAGGGCGCCGTGCATGATACATTTTCTTTCTTCGGTAAGCATTTCTTTGTGTTTTATACTTTTGGAATTTTGGTTTTTGACGTTGATTATAAGATGACCTTTTTTCCTTTTTGAAATGTACTAACTCGATTTTTCCTCACAGCAGGTCAACTGGTGTGTGGTTGCAACATTACGGTCCCATTGAGTACATTTTCGGAGAGAGGGACATGAGTTGCACCACAGGGCAGGGTGGAGGGCGCCGTGCATGATACATTTTCTTTCTTCGGTAAGCATTTCTTTGTGTTTTATACTTTTGGAATTTTGGTTTTTGACGTTGATTATGAAATGACTTTTTTCCTTTTTGAAATGTACTAACTCGATTTTTCCTCACAGCAGGTCAACTGGTGTGTGGTTGCAACATTACGGTCCCATTGAGTACATTTTCGGAGAGAGGGACATGAGTTGCACCACAGGGCAGGGTGGAGGGCGCCGTGCATGATACATTTTCTTTCTTCGGTAAGCATTTCTTTGTGTTTTATACTTTTGGAATTTTGGTTTTTGACGTTGATTATAAGATGACCTTTTTTCCTTTTTGAAATGTACTAACTCGATTTTTCCTCACAGCAGGTCAACTGGTGTGTGGTTGCAACATTACGGTCCCATTGAGTACATTTTCGGAGAGAGGGACATGAGTTGCACCACAGGGCAGGGTGGAGGGCGCCGTGCATGATACATTTTCTTTCTTCGGTAAGCATTTCTTTGTGTTTTATACTTTTGGAATTTTGGTTTTTGAGGTTGATTATAAGATGACCTTTTTTCCTTTTTGAAGTGTACTATCTCGATTTTTCCTCACAGCAGGTCAACTGGTGTGTGGTTGCAACATTACGGTCCCATTGAGTACATTTTCGGAGAGAGGGACATGAGTTGCACCACAGGGCAGGGTGGACGGTGCCGTGCATGATACATTTTCTTTCTTCGGAAAGCATTTCTTTGTGTTTTATACTTTTGGAATTTTGGTTTTTGACGTTGATTATAAGATGACCTTTTTCATGTTTGAAATGTACTAACTCGATTTTTCCACACAGCAGGTCAACTGGTGTGTCATTGCAATATTACGGTTCCATTGAGTACATTTTCGGAGAGAGGGACATCAGTTGCACCACAGGGCAGGGTGGACGGTGCCGTGCATGATAGATTTTCTTTCTTCGGTAAGCATTTCTTAGTGTTTTATACTTTTGGAATTTTGGTTTTTGACGTTGATTATAAGATGACCTTTTTCATGTTTGAAATGTACTAACTCGATTTTTCCTCACAGCAGGTCAACTGGTGTGTCATTGCAACATTACGGTTCCATTGAGTACATTTTCGGAGAGAGGGACATCAGTTGCACCACAGGGCAGGGTGGAAGGTGCCGTGCATGATACATTTTCTTTCTTCGGTAAGCATTTCTTTGTGTTTTATACTTTTGGAATTTTGGTTTTTGACGTTGATTATAAGATGACCTTTTTCATGTTTGAAATGTACTAACTCGATTTTTCCTCACAGCAGGTCAACTGGTGTGTCATTGCAATATTACGGTTCCATTGAGTACATTTACGGAGAGAGGGACATCAGTTGCACCACAGGGCAGGGTGGACGGTGCCGTGCATGATACATTTTCTTTCTTCGGTAAGCATTTCTTTGTGTTTTATACTTTTGGAATTTTGGTTTTTGACGTTGATTATAAGATGACCTTTTTCATGTTTGAAATGTACTAACTCGATTTTTCCTCACAGCAGGTCAACTGGTGTGTCATTGCAATATTACGGTTCCATTGAGTACATTTTCGGAGAGAGGGACATCAGTTGCACCACAGGGCAGGTTGGACGGTGCCGTGCATGATACATTTTCTTTCTTCGGTAAGCATTCCTTTGTGTTTTATACTTTTGGAATTTTGGTTTTTGACGTTGATTATAAGATGACCTTTTTCATGTTTGAAATGTACTAACTCGATTTTTCCTCACAGCAGGTCAACTGGTGTGTCATTGCAATATTACGGTTCCATTGAGTACATTTTCGGAGAGAGGGACATCAGTTGCACCACAGGGCAGGGTGGACGGTGCCGTGCATGATACATTTTCTTTCTTCGGTAAGCATTTCTTTGTGTTTTATACTTTTGGAATTTTGGTTTTTGACGTTGATTATAAGATGACCTTTTTCATGTTTGAAATGTACTAACTCGATTTTTCCTCACAGCAGGTCAACTGGTGTGTCATTGCAATATTACGGTTCCATTGAGTACATTTTCGGAGAGAGGGACATCAGTTGCACCACAGGGCAGGGTGGACGGTGCCGTGCATGATACATTTTCTTTCTTCGGTAAGCATTTCTTTGTGTTTTATACTTTTGGAATTTTGGTTTTTGACGTTGATTATAAGATGACCTTTTTCATGTTTGAAATGTACTAACTCGATTTTTCCTCACAGCAGGTCAACTGGTGTGTGGTTGCAACATTACAGTCCAATTGAGTACATTTTCGGAGAGAGGGACATGAGTTGCACCACAGGGCAGGGTGGAGGGCGCCGTGCATGATACATTTTCTTTCTTCGGTAAGCATTTCTTTGTGTTTTATACTTTTGGAATTTTGGCTTTTGACGTTGATTATAGGATGACCTTTTTCATGTTTGAAATGTACTAACTCGATTTTTCCTCACAGCAGGTCAACTGGTGTGTGGTTGCAACATTACGGTTCCATTGAGTACATTTTTGGAGAGAGGGACATGAGTTGCACCACAGGGCAGGGTGGACGGTGCCGTGCATGATACATTTTCTTTCTTCGGAAAGCATTTTTTTGTGTTTTATACTTTTGGAATTTTGGTTTTTGATGTTGATTATGAAATGACCTTTTTTCCTTTTTGAAATGTACTAACTCGATTTTTCCTCACAGCAGGTCAACTGGTGTGTCATTGCAATATCACGGTTCCATTGAGTACATTTTCGGAGAGAGGGACATCAGTTGCACCACAGGGCAGGGTGGACGGTGCCGTGCATGATACATTTTCTTTCTTCGGTAAGCATTTTTTTGTGTTTTATACTTTTGGAATTTTGGTTTTTGACGTTGATTATGAAATGACCTTTTTTCCTTTTTGAAATGTACTAACTCGATTTTTCCTCACAGCAGGTCAACTGGTGTGTGGTTGCAATATTACGGTCCCATTGAGTACATTTTCGGAGAGAGGGACATGAGTTGCACCACAGGGCAGGGTGGACGGTGCCGTGCATGATACATTTTCTTTCTTCGGAAAGCATTTCTTTGTGTTTTATACTTTTGGAATTTTGGTTTTTGACGTTGATTGTGAAATGACCTTTTTTCCTTTTTGAAATGTACTAACTCGATTTTTCCTCACAGCAGGTCAACTGGTGTGTGGTTGCAACATTACGGTTCCATTGAGTACATTTTCGGAGAGAGGGACATCAGTTGCACCAGGGCAGGGCAGGGTGGACGGTGCCGTGCATGATACATTTTCTTTCTTCGGAAAGCATTTTTTTGTGTTTTATACTTTTGGAATTTTGGTTTTTGACGTTGATTATGAAATGACCTTTTTTCCTTTTTGAAATGTACTAACTCGATTTTTCCTCACAGCAGGTCAACTGGTGTGTGGTTGCAACATTACGGTCCCATTGAGTACATTTTCGGAGAGAGGGACATGAGTTGCACCACAGGGCAGGGTGGAGGGCGCCGTGCATGATACATTTTCTTTCTTCGGTAAGCATTTTTTTGTGTTTTATACTTTTGGAATTTTTGTTTTTGACGTTGATTATGAAATGACCTTTTTTCCCTTTTGAAATGTACTGACTCGATTTTTCCTCACAGCAGGTCAACTGGTGTGTGGCTGCAACCTTACGGTCCCATTGAGTACATTTTCGGAGAGAGGGACATGAGTTGCACCACAGGGCAGGGTGGAGGGCGCCGTGCATGATACATTTTCTTTCTTCGGTAAGCATTTCTTTGTGTTTTATACATTTGGAATTTTGGTTTTTGACGTTGATTATAAGATGACCTTTTTCATGTTTGAATGCTAACTCGATTTTTCCTCACAGCAGGTCAACTGGTGTGTCATTGCAATATTACGGTTCCATTGAGTACATTTTCGGAGAGAGGGACATCAGTTGCACCACAGGGCAGGGTGGACGGTGCCGTGCATGATACATTTTCTTTCTTCGGTAAGCATTTCTTTGTGTTTTATACTTTTGGAATTTTGGTTTTTGACGTTGATTATAAGATGACCTTTTTCATGTTTGAAATGTACTAACTCGATTTTTCCTCACAGCAGGTCAACTGGTGTGTCATTGCAATATTACGGTTCCATTGAGTACATTTTCGGAGAGAGGGACATCAGTTGCACCACAGGGCAGGGTGGACGGTGCCGTGCATGATACATTTTCTTTCTTCGGTAAGCATTTCTTTGTGTTTTATACTTTTGGAATTTTGGTTTTTGAGGTTGATTATAAGATAACCTTTTTCATGTTTGAAATGTACTAACTCGATTTTTCCTCACAGCAGGTCAACTGGTGTGTCATTGCAATATTACGGTTCCATTGAGTACACTTTCGGAGAGAGGGACATCAGTTGCACCACAGGGCAGGGTGGACGGTGCCGTGCATGATACTTTTTCTTTCTTCGGTAAGCATTTGTTTGTGTTTTATACATTTGGAATTTTGGTTTTTGACGTTGATTATAAGATGACCTTTTTCATGTTTGAAATGTACTAACTCGATTTTTCCTCACAGCAGGTCAACTGGTGTGTCATTGCAATATTACGGTTCCATTGAGTACATTTTCGGAGAGAGGGACATCAGTTGCACCTCAGGGCAGGGTGGACGGTGCCGTGCATGATACATTTTCTTTCTTCGGTAAGCATTTCTTTGTGTTTTATACTTTTGGAATTTTGGTTTTTGACGTTGATTATAAGATGACCTTTTTCATGTTTGAAGTGTACTAACTCGATTTTTCCTCACAGCAGGTCAACTGGTGTGTCATTGCAATATTACGGTTCCATTGAGTACATTTTCGGAGAGAGGGACATCAGTTGCACCACAGGGCAGGGTGGACGGTGCCGTGCATGATACTTTTTCTTTCTTCGGTAAGCATTTCTTTGTGTTTTATACTTTTGGAATTTTGGTTTTTGGCATTGATTATAAGATGACCTTTTTCATGTTTGAAATGTACTAACTCGATTTTTCCTCACAGCAGGTGAACTGGTGTGTCATTGCAATATTACGGTTCCATTGAGTACATTTTCGGAGAGAGGGACATCAGTTGCACCACAGGGCAGGGTGGACGGTGCCGTGCATGATACATTTTCTTTCTTCGGTAAGCATTTCTTTGTGTTTTATACTTTTGGAATTTTGGTTTTTGACGTTGATTATGAAATGACCTTTTTTCCTTTTTGAAATGTACTAACTCGATTTTTCCTCACAGCAGGTCAACTGGTGTGTGGTTGCAACATTACGGTTCCATTGAGTACATTTTTGGAGAGAGGGACTTCAGTTGCACCACAGGGCAGGGTGGACGCTGCCGTGCATGATACATTTTCTTTCTTCGGAAAGCATTTTTTTGTGTTTTATACTTTTGGAATTTTGGTTTTTGACGTTGATTATGAAATGACCTTTTTTCCTTTTTGAAATGTACTAACTCGATTTTTCCTCACAGCAGTTCAACTGGTGTGTCATTGCAATATCACGGTTCCATTGAGTACATTTTCGGAGAGAGGGACATCAGTTGCACCACAGGGCAGGGTGGACGGTGCCGTGCATGATACATTTTCTTTCTTCGGTAAGCATTTTTTTGTGTTTTATACTTTTGGAATTTTGGTTTTTGACGTTGATTATGAAATGAACTTTTTTCCTTTTTGAAATGTACTAACTCGATTTTTCCTCACAGCAGGTCAACTGGTGTGTGGTTGCAATATTACGGTCCCATTGAGTACATTTTCGGAGAGAGGGACATGAGTTGCACCACAGGGCAGGGTGGACGGTGCCGTGCATGATACATTTTCTTTCTTCGGAAAGCATTTCTTTGTGTTTTATACTTTTGGAATTTTGGTTTTTGACGTTGATTATGAAATGACCTTTTTTCCTTTTTGAAATGTACTAACTCGATTTTTCCTCACAGCAGGTCAACTGGTGTGTGGTTGCAACATTACGGTTCCATTGAGTACATTTTCGGAGAGAGGGACATCAGTTGCACCACAGGGCAGGGTGGACGGTGCCGTGCATGATACATTTTCTTTCTTCGGAAAGCATTTTTTTGTGTTTTATACTTTTGGAATTTTGGTTTTTGACGTTGATTATGAAATGACCTTTTTTCCTTTTTGAAATGTACTAACTCGATTTTTCCTCACAGCAGGTCAACTGGTGTGTGGTTGCAACATTACGGTCCCATTGAGTACATTTTCGGAGAGAGGGACATGAGTTGCACCACAGGGCAGGGTGGAGGGCGCCGTGCATGATACATTTTCTTTCTTCGGTAAGCATTTTTTTGTGTTTTATACTTTTGGAATTTTGGTTTTTGACGTTGATTATGAAATGACCTTTTTTCCCTTTTGAAATGTACTGACTCGATTTTTCCTCACAGCAGGTCAACTGGTGTGTGGCTGCAACCTTACGGTCCCATTGAGTACATTTTCGGAGAGAGGGACATGAGTTGCACCACAGGGCAGAATGGAGGGCGCCGTGCATGATACATTTTCTTTCTTCGGTAAGCATTTCTTTGTGTTTTATACATTTGGAATTTTGGTTTTTGACGTTGATTATAAGATGACCTTTTTCATGTTTGAAATGTACTAACTCGATTTTTCCTCACAGCAGGTCAACTGGTGTGTCATTGCAATATTACGGTCCCATTGAGTACATTTTCGGAGAGAGGGACATCAGTTGCACCACAGGGCAGGGTGGACGGTGCCGTGCATGATACATTTTCTTTCTTCGGTAAGCATTTCTTTGTGTTTTATACTTTTGGAATTTTGGTTTTTGACGTTGATTATAAGATGACCTTTTTCATGTTTGAAATGTACTAACTCGATTTTTCCTCACAGCAGGTCAACTGGTGTGTCATTGCAATATTACGGTTCCATTGAGTACATTTTCGGAGAGAGGGACATCAGTTGCACCACAGGGCAGGGTGGACGGTGCCGTGCATGATACATTTTCTTTCTTCGGTAAGCATTTCTTTGTGTTTTATACTTTTGGAATTTTGGTTTTTGACGTTGATTATAAGATGACCTTTTTCATGTTTGAAATGTACTAACTCGATTTTTCCTCACAGCAGGTCAACTGGTGTGTCATTGCAATATTACGGTTCCATTGAGTACATTTTCGGAGAGAGGGACATCAGTTGCACCACAGGGCAGGGTGGACGGTGCCGTGCATGATACATTTTCTATCTTCGGAAAGCATTTTTTTGTGTTTTATACTTTTGGAATTTTGGTTTTTGACGTTGATTATGAAATGACTTTTTTCCTTTTTGAAATGTACTAACTCGATTTTTCCTCACAGCAGGTCAACTGGTGTGTGGTTGCAACATTACGGTCCCATTGAGTACATTTTCGGAGAGAGGGACATGAGTTGCACCACAGGGCAGGGTGGAGGGCGCCGTGCATGATACATTTTCTTTCTTCGGTAAGCATTTCTTTGTGTTTTACACTTTTGGAATTTTGGTTTTTGACGTTGATTATAAGATGACCTTTTTTCCTTTTTGAAATGTACTAACTCGATTTTTCCTCACAGCAGGTCAACTGGTGTGTGGTTGCAACATTACGGTCCCATTGAGTACATTTTCGGAGAGAGGGACATGAGTTGCACCACAGGGCAGGGTGGAGGGCGCCGTGCATGATACATTTTCTTTCTTCGGTAAGCATTTCTTTGTGTTTTATACTTTTGGAATTTTGGTTTTTGACGTTGATTATAAGATGACCTTTTTTCCTTTTTGAAATGTACTAACTCGATTTTTCCTCACAGCAGGTCAACTGGTGTGTGGTTGCAACATTACGGTCCCATTGAGTACATTTTCGGAGAGAGGGACATGAGTTGCACCACAGGGCAGGGTGGAGGGCGCCGTGCATGATACATTTTCTTTCTTCGGTAAGCATTTCTTTGTGTTTTATACTTTTGGAATTTTGGTTTTTGACGTTGATTATAAGATGACCTTTTTTCCTTTTTGAAATGTACTAACTCGATTTTTCCTCACAGCAGGTCAACTGGTGTGTGGTTGCAACATTACGGTCCCATTGAGTACATTTTCGGAGAGAGGGACATCAGTTGCACCACAGGGCAGGGTGGAGGGCGCCGTGCATGATACATTTTCTTTCTTCGGTAAGCATTTCTTTGTGTTTTATACTTTTGGAATTTTGGTTTTTGACGTTGATTATAAGATGACCTTTTTTCCTTTTTGAAATGTACTAACTCGATTTTTCCTCACAGCAGGTCAACTGGTGTGTGGTTGCAACATTACGGTCCCATTGAGTACATTTTCGGAGAGAGGGACATGAGTTGCACCACAGGGCAGGGTGGAGGGCGCCGTGCATGATACATTTTCTTTCTTCGGTAAGCATTTCTTTGTGTTTTATACTTTTGGAATTTTGGTTTTTGACGTTGATTATGAAATGACTTTTTTCCTTTTTGAAATGTACTAACTCGATTTTTCCTCACAGCAGGTCAACTGGTGTGTGGTTGCAACATTACGGTCCCATTGAGTACATTTTCGGAGAGAGGGACATGAGTTGCACCACAGGGCAGGGTGGAGGGCGCCGTGCATGATACATTTTCTTTCTTCGGTAAGCATTTCTTTGTGTTTTATACTTTTGGAATTTTGGTTTTTGACGTTGATTATAAGATGACCTTTTTTCCTTTTTGAAATGTACTAACTCGATTTTTCCTCACAGCAGGTCAACTGGTGTGTGGTTGCAACATTACGGTCCCATTGAGTACATTTTCGGAGAGAGGGACATGAGTTGCACCACAGGGCAGGGTGGAGGGCGCCGTGCATGATACATTTTCTTTCTTCGGTAAGCATTTCTTTGTGTTTTATACTTTTGGAATTTTGGTTTTTGAGGTTGATTATAAGATGACCTTTTTTCCTTTTTGAAGTGTACTATCTCGATTTTTCCTCACAGCAGGTCAACTGGTGTGTGGTTGCAACATTACGGTCCCATTGAGTACATTTTCGGAGAGAGGGACATGAGTTGCACCACAGGGCAGGGTGGAGGGCGCCGTGCATGATACATTTTCTTTCTTCGGTAAGCATTTCTTTGTGTTTTATACTTTTGGAATTTTGGTTTTTGACGTTGATTATAAGATGACCTTTTTTCCTTTTTGAAATGTACTAACTCGATTTTTCCTCACAGCAGGTCAACTGGTGTGTGGTTGCAACATTACGGTCCCATTGAGTACATTTTCGGAGAGAGGGACATGAGTTGCACCACAGGGCAGGGTGGAGGGCGCCGTGCATGATACATTTTCTTTCTTCGGTAAGCATTTCTTTGTGTTTTATACTTTTGGAATTTTGGTTTTTGACGTTGATTATGAAATGACCTTTTTTCCTTTTTGAAATGTACTAACTCGATTTTTCCTCACAGCAGGTCAACTGGTGTGTGGTTGCAACATTACGGTCCCATTGAGTACATTTTCGGAGAGAGGGACATGAGTTGCACCACAGGGCAGGGTGGAGGGCGCCGTGCATGATACATTTTCTTTCTTCGGTAAGCATTTCCTTGTGTTTTATACTTTTGGAATTTTGGTTTTTGACGTTGATTATAAGATGACCTTTTTTCCTTTTTGAAATGTACTAACTCGATTTTTCCTCACAGCAGGTCAACTGGTGTGTGGTTGCAACATTACGGTCCCATTGAGTACATTTTCGGAGAGAGGGACATGAGTTGCACCACAGGGCAGGGTGGAGGGCGCCGTGCATGATACATTTTCTTTCTTCGGTAAGCATTTCTTTGTGTTTTATACTTTTGGAATTTTGGTTTTTGACGTTGATTATGAAATGACCTTTTTTCCTTTTTGAAATGTACTAACTCGATTTTTCCTCACAGCAGGTCAACTGGTGTGTGGTTGCAACATTACGGTCCCATTGAGTACATTTTCGGAGAGAGGGACATGAGTTGCACCACAGGGCAGGGTGGAGGGCGCCGTGCATGATACATTTTCTTTCTTCGGTAAGCATTTCTTTGTGTTTTATACTTTTGGAATTTTGGTTTTTGACGTTGATTATAAGATGACCTTTTTTCCTTTTTGAAATGTACTAACTCGATTTTTCCTCACAGCAGGTCAACTGGTGTGTGGTTGCAACATTACGGTCCCATTGAGTACATTTTCGGAGAGAGGGACATGAGTTGCACCACAGGGCAGGGTGGAGGGCGCCGTGCATGATACATTTTCTTTCTTCGGTAAGCATTTCTTTGTGTTTTATACTTTTGGAATTTTGGTTTTTGACGTTGATTATAAGATGACCTTTTTTCCTTTTTGAAATGTACTAACTCGATTTTTCCTCACAGCAGGTCAACTGGTGTGTGGTTGCAACATTACGGTCCCATTGAGTACATTTTCGGAGAGAGGGACATGAGTTGCACCACAGGGCAGGGTGGAGGGCGCCGTGCATGATACATTTTCTTTCTTCGGTAAGCATTTCTTTGTGTTTTATACTTTTGGAATTTTGGTTTTTGACGTTGATTATAAGATGACCTTTTTTCCTTTTTGAAATGTACTAACTCGATTTTTCCTCACAGCAGTTCAACTGGTGTGTGGTTGCAACATTACGGTCCCATTGAGTACATTTTCGGAGAGAGGGACATGAGTTGCACCACAGGGCAGGGTGGAGGGCGCCGTGCATGATACATTTTCTTTCTTCGGTAAGCATTTCTTTGTGTTTTATACTTTTGGAATTTTGGTTTTTGACGTTGATTATAAGATGACCTTTTTTCCTTTTTGAAATGTACTAACTCGATTTTTCCTCACAGCAGGTCAACTGGTGTGTGGTTGCAACATTACGGTCCCATTGAGTACATTTTCGGAGAGAGGGACATGAGTTGCACCACAGGGCAGGGTGGAGGGCGCCGTGCATGATACATTTTCTTTCTTCGGTAAGCATTTCTTTGTGTTTTATACTTTTGGAATTTTGGTTTTTGACGTTGATTATAAGATGACATTTTTTCCTTTTTGAAATGTACTAACTCGATTTTTCCTCACAGCAGGTCAACTGGTGTGTGGTTGCAACATTACGGTCCCATTGAGTACATTTTCGGAGAGAGGGACATGAGTTGCACCACAGGGCAGGGTGGAGGGCGCCGTGCATGATACATTTTCTTTCTTCGGTAAGCATTTCTTTGTGTTTTATACTTTTGGAATTTTGGTTTTTGACGTTGATTATTAGATGACCTTTTTTCCTTTTTGAAATGTACTAACTCGATTTTTCCTCACAGCAGGTCAACTGGTGTGTGGTTGCAACATTACGGTCCCATTGAGTACATTTTCGGAGAGAGGGACATGAGTTGCACCACAGGGCAGGGTGGAGGGCGCCGTGCATGATACATTTTCTTTCTTCGGTAAGCATTTCTTTGTGTTTTATACTTTTGGAATTTTGGTTTTTGACGTTGATTATAAGATGACCTTTTTTCCTTTTTGAAATGTACTAACTCGATTTTTCCTCACAGCAGGTCAACTGGTGTGTGGTTGCAACATTACGGTCCCATTGAGTACATTTTCGGAGAGAGGGACATGAGTTGCACCACAGGGCAGGGTGGAGGGCGCCGTGCATGATACATTTTCTTTCTTCGGTAAGCATTTCTTTGTGTTTTATACTTTTGGAATTTTGGTTTTTGACGTTGATTATGAAATGACTTTTTTCCTTTTTGAAATGTACTAACTCGATTTTTCCTCACAGCAGGTCAACTGGTGTGTGGTTGCAACATTACGGTCCCATTGAGTACATTTTCGGAGAGAGGGACATGAGTTCCACCACAGGGCAGGGTGGAGGGCGCCGTGCATGATACATTTTCTTTCTTCGGTAAGCATTTCTTTGTGTTTTATACTTTTGGAATTTTGGTTTTTGACGTTGATTATGAAATGACTTTTTTCCTTTTTGAAATGTACTAACTCGATTTTTCCTCACAGCAGGTCAACTGGTGTGTGGTTGCAACATTACGGTCCCATTGAGTACATTTTCGGAGAGAGGGACATGAGTTGCACCACAGGGCAGGGTGGAGGGCGCCGTGCATGATACATTTTCTTTCTTCGGTAAGCATTTCTTTGTGTTTTATACTTTTGGAATTTTGGTTTTTGACGTTGAATATAAGATGACCTTTTTTCCTTTTTGAAATGTACTAACTCGATTTTTCCTCACAGCAGGTCAACTGGTGTGTGGTTGCAACATTACGGTCCCATTGAGTACATTTTCGGAGAGAGGGACATGAGTTGCACCACAGGGCAGGGTGGAGGGCGCCGTGCATGATACATTTTCTTTCTTCGGTAAGCATTTCTTTGTGTTTTATACTTTTGGAATTTTGGTTTTTGACGTTGATTATAAGATGACCTTTTTTCCTTTTTGAAATGTACTAACTCGATTTTTCCTCACAGCAGGTCAACTGGTGTGTGGTTGCAACATTACGGTCCCATTGAGTACATTTTCGGAGAGAGGGACATGAGTTGCACCACAGGGCAGGGTTGAGGGCGCCGTGCATGATACATTTTCTTTCTTCGGTAAGCATTTCTTTGTGTTTTATACTTTTGGAATTTTGGTTTTTGACGTTGATTATAAGATGACATTTTTTCCTTTTTGAAATGTACTAACTCGATTTTTCCTCACAGCAGGTCAACTGGTGTGTGGTTGCAACATTACGGTCCCATTGAGTACATTTTCGGAGAGAGGGACATGAGTTGCACCACAGGGCAGGGTGGAGGGCGCCAAGCATGATACATTTTCTTTCTTCGGTAAGCATTTCTTTGTGTTTTATACTTTTGGAATTTTGGTTTTTGACGTTGATTATAAGATGACCTTTTTTCCTTTTTGAAATGTACTAACTCGATTTTTCCTCACAGCAGGTCAACTGGTGTGTGGTTGCAACATTACGGTCCCATTGAGTACATTTTCGGAGAGAGGGACATGAGTTGCACCACAGGGCAGGGTGGAGGGCGCCGTGCATGATACATTTTCTTTCTTCGGTAAGCATTTCTTTGTGTTTTATACTTTTGGAATTTTGGTTTTTGACGTTGATTATAAGATGACCTTTTTTCCTTTTTGAAATGTACTAACTCGATTTTTCCTCACAGCAGGTCAACTGGTGTGTGGTTGCAACATTACGGTCCCATTGAGTACATTTTCGGAGAGAGGGACATCAGTTGCACCACAGGGCAGGGTGGAGGGCGCCGTGCATGATACATTTTCTTTCTTCGGTAAGCATTTCTTTGTGTTTTATACTTTTGGAATTTTGGTTTTTGACGTTGATTATAAGATGACCTTTTTTCCTTTTTGAAATGTACTAACTCGATTTTTCCTCACAGCAGGTCAACTGGTGTGTGGTTGCAACATTACGGTCCCATTGAGTACATTTTCGGAGAGAGGGACATCAGTTGCACCACAGGGCAGGGTGGAGGGCGCCGTGCATGATACATTTTCTTTCTTCGGTAAGCATTTCTTTGTGTTTTATACTTTTGGAATTTTGGTTTTTGACGTTGATTATGAAATGACTTTTTTCCTTTTTGAAATGTACTAACTCGATTTTTCCTCACAGCAGGTCAACTGGTGTGTGGTTGCAACATTACGGTCCCATTGAGTACATTTTCGGAGAGAGGGACATCAGTTGCACCACAGGGCAGGGTGGAGGGCGCCGTGCATGATACATTTTCTTTCTTCGGTAAGCATTTCTTTGTGTTTTATACTTTTGGAATTTTGGTTTTTGACGTTGATTATAAGATGACCTTTTTTCCTTTTTGAAATGTACTAACTCGATTTTTCCTCACAGCAGGTCAACTGGTGTGTGGTTGCAACATTACGGTCCCATTGAGTACATTTTCGGAGAGAGGGACATGAGTTGCACCACAGGGCAGGGTGGAGGGCGCCGTGCATGATACATTTTCTTTCTTCGGTAAGCATTTCTTTGTGTTTTATACTTTTGGAATTTTGGTTTTTGACGTTGATTGTAAGATGACCTTTTTTCCTTTTTGAAATGTACTAACTCGATTTTTCCTCACAGCAGGTCAACTGGTGTGTGGTTGCAACATTACGGTCCCATTGAGTACATTTTCGGAGAGAGGGACATGAGTTGCACCACAGGGCAGGGTGGAGGGCGCCGTGCATGATACATTTTCTTTCTTCGGTAAGCATTTCTTTGTGTTTTATACTTTTGGAATTTTGGTTTTTGACATTGATTATAAGATGACCTTTTTTCCTTTTTGAAATGTACTAACTCGATTTTTCCTCACAGCAGGTCAACTGGTGTGTGGTTGCAACATTACGGTCCCATTGAGTACATTTTCGGAGAGAGGGACATGAGTTGCACCACAGGGCAGGGTGGAGGGCGCCGTGCATGATACATTTTCTTTCTTCGGTAAGCATTTCTTTGTGTTTTATACTTTTGGAATTTTGGTTTTTGACGTTGATTATGAAATGACTTTTTTCCTTTTTGAAATGTACTAACTCGATTTTTCCTCACAGCAGGTCAACTGGTGTGTGGTTGCAACATTACTGTCCCATTGAGTACATTTTCGGAGAGAGGGACATGAGTTGCACCACAGGGCAGGGTGGAGGGCGCCGTGCATGATACATTTTCTTTCTTCGGTAAGCATTTCTTTGTGTTTTATACTTTTGGAATTTTGGTTTTTGACGTTGATTATAAGATGACCTTTTTTCCTTTTTGAAATGTACTAACTCGATTTTTCCTCACAGCAGGTCAACTGGTGTGTGGTTGCAACATTACGGTCCCATTGAGTACATTTTCGGAGAGAGGGACATGAGTTGCACCACAGGGCAGGGTGGAGGGCGCCGTGCATGATACATTTTCTTTCTTCGGTAAGCATTTCTTTGTGTTTTATACTTTTGGAATTTTGGTTTTTGACGTTGATTATAAGATGACCTTTTTTCCTTTTTGAAATGTACTAACTCGATTTTTCCTCACAGCAGGTCAACTGGTGTGTGGTTGCAACATTACGGTCCCATTGAGTACATTTTCGGAGAGAGGGACATGAGTTGCACCACAGGGCAGGGTGGAGGGCGCCGTGCATGATACATTTTCTTTCTTCGGTAAGCATTTCTTTGTGTTTTATACTTTTGGAATTTTGGTTTTTGACGTTGATTATAAGATGACCTTTTTTCCTTTTTGAAATGTACTAACTCGATTTTTCCTCACAGCAGGTCAACTGGTGTGTGGTTGCAACATTACGGTCCCATTGAGTACATTTTCGGAGAGAGGGACATGAGTTGCACCACAGGGCAGGGTGGAGGGCGCCGTGCATGATACATTTTCTTTCTTCGGTAAGTATTTCTTTGTGTTTTATACTTTTGGAATTTTGGTTTTTGACGTTGATTATAAGATGACCTTTTTTCCTTTTTGAAATGTACTAACTCGATTTTTCCTCACAGCAGGTCAACTGGTGTGTGGTTGCAACATTACGGTCCCATTGAGTACATTTTCGGAGAGAGGGACATGAGTTGCACCACAGGGCAGGGTGGAGGGCGCCGTGCATGATACATTTTCTTTCTTCGGTAAGCATTTCTTTGTGTTTTATACTTTTGGAATTTTGGTTTTTGACGTTGATTATAAGATGACCTTTTTTCCTTTTTGAAATGTACTAACTCGATTTTTCCTCACAGCAGGTCAACTGGTGTGTGGTTGCAACATTACGGTCCCATTGAGTACATTTTCGGAGAGAGGGACATGAGTTGCACCACAGGGCAGGGTGGAGGGCGCCGTGCATGATACATTTTCTTTCTTCGGTAAGCATTTCTTTGTGTTTTATACTTTTGGAATTTTGGTTTTTGACGTTGATTATAAGATGACCTTTTTTCCTTTTTGAAATGTACTAACTCGATTTTTCCTCACAGCAGGTCAACTGGTGTGTGGTTGCAACATTACGGTCCCATTGAGTACATTTTCGGAGAGAGGGACATCAGTTGCACCACAGGGCAGGGTGGAGGGCGCCGTGCATGATACATTTTCTTTCTTCGGTAAGCATTTCTTTGTGTTTTATACTTTTGGAATTTTGGTTTTTGACGTTGATTATGAAATGACTTTTTTCCTTTTTGAAATGTACTAACTCGATTTTTCCTCACAGCAGGTCAACTGGTGTGTGGTTGCAACATTACGGTCCCATTGAGTACATTTTCGGAGAGAGGGACATGAGTTGCCCCACAGGGCAGGGTGGAGGGCGCCGTGCATGATACATTTTCTTTCTTCGGTAAGCATTTCTTTGTGTTTTATACTTTTGGAATTTTGGTTTTTGACGTTGATTATAAGATGACCTTTTTTCCTTTTTGAAATGTACTAACTCGATTTTTCCTCACAGCAGGTCAACTGGTGTGTGGTTGCAACATTACGGTCCCATTGAGTACATTTTCGGAGAGAGGGACATCAGTTGCACCACAGGGCAGGGTGGAGGGCGCCGTGCATGATACATTTTCTTTCTTCGGTAAGCATTTCTTTTTTGTTTTATACTTTTGGAATTTTGGTTTTTGACGTTGATTATAAGATGACCTTTTTTCCTTTTTGAAATGTACTAACTCGATTTTTCCTCACAGCAGGTCAACTGGTGTGTGGTTGCAACATTACGGTCCCATTGAGTACATTTTCGGAGAGAGGGACATCAGTTGCACCACAGGGCAGGGTGGAGGGCGCCGTGCATGATACATTTTCTTTCTTCGGTAAGCATTTCTTTGTGTTTTATACTTTTGGAATTTTGGTTTTTGACGTTGATTATAAGATGACCTTTTTTCCTTTTTGAAATGTACTAACTCGATTTTTCCTCACAGCAGGTCAACTGGTGTGTGGTTGCAACATTACGGTCCCATTGAGTACATTTTCGGAGAGAGGGACATCAGTTGCACCACAGGGCAGGGTGGAGGGCGCATGGCATGATACATTTTCTTTCTTCGGTAAGCATTTCTTTGTGTTTTATACTTTTGGAATTTTGGTTTTTGACGTTGATTATAAGATGACCTTTTTTCCTTTTTGAAATGTACTAACTCGATTTTTCCTCACAGCAGGTCAACTGGTGTGTGGTTGCAACATTACGGTCCCATTGAGTACATTTTCGGAGAGAGGGACATGAGTTGCACCACAGGGCAGGGTGGAGGGCGCCGTGCGTGATACATTTTCTTTCTTCGGTAAGCATTTTTTTGTGTTTTATACTTTTGGAATTTTGGTTTTTGACGTTGATTATGAAATGACCTTTTTTCCTTTTTGAAATGTACTAACTCGATTTTTCCTCACAGCAGGTCAACTGGTGTGTGGTTGCAACATTACGGTCCCATTGAGTACATTTTCGGAGAGAGGGACATGAGTTGCACCACAGGGCAGGGTGGAGGGCGCCGTGCATGATACATTTTCTTTCTTCGGTAAGCATTTCTTTGTGTTTTATACTTTTGGAATTTTGGTTTTTGACGTTGATTATAAGATGACCTTTTTTCCTTTTTGAAATGTACTAACTCGAATTTTCCTCACAGCAGGTCAACTGGTGTGTGGTTGCAACATTACGGTCCCATTGAGTACATTTTCGGAGAGAGGGACATGAGTTGCACCACAGGGCAGGGTGGAGGGCGCCGTGCATGATACATTTTCTTTCTTCCGTAAGCATTTCTTTGTGTTTTATACTTTTGGAATTTTGGTTTTTGACGTTGATTATAAGATGACCTTTTTTCCTTTTTGAAATGTACTAACTCGATTTTTCCTCACAGCAGGTCAACTGGTGTGTGGTTGCAACATTACGGTCCCATTGAGTACATTTTCGGAGAGAGGGACATGAGTTGCACCACAGGGCAGGGTGGAGGGCGCCGTGCATGATACATTTTCTTTCTTCGGTAAGCATTTCTTTGTGTTTTATACTTTTGGAATTTTGGTTTTTGACGTTGATTATAAGATGACCTTTTTTCCTTTTTGAAATGTACTAACTCGATTTTTCCTCACAGCAGGTCAACTGGTGTGTGGTTGCAACATTACGGTCCCATTGAGTACATTTTCGGAGAGAGGGACATGAGTTGCACCACAGGGCAGGGTGGAGGGCGCCGTGCATGATACATTTTCTTTCTTCGGTAACCATTTCTTTGTGTTTTATACTTTTGGAATTTTGGTTTTTGATGTTGATTATAAGATGACCTTTTTTCCTTTTTGAAATGTACTAACTCGATTTTTCCTCACAGCAGGTCAACTGGTGTGTGGTTGCAACATTACGGTCCCATTGAGTACATTTTCGGAGAGAGGGACATGAGTTGCACCACAGGGCAGGGTGGAGGGCGCCGTGCATGATACATTTTCTTTCTTCGGTAAGCATTTTTTTGTGTTTTATACTTTTGGAATTTTGGTTTTTGACGTTGATTATGAAATGACCTTCTTTCCTTTTTGAAATGTACTAACTCGATTTTTCCTCACAGCAGGTCAACTGGTGTGTGGTTGCAACATTACGGTCCCATTGAGTACATTTTCGGAGAGAGGGACATGAGTTGCACCACAGGGCAGGGTGGAGGGCGCCGTGCATGATACATTTTCTTTCTTCGGTAAGCATTTCTTTGTGTTTAATACTTTTGGAATTTTGGTTTTTGACGTTGATTATGAAATGACCTTCTTTCCTTTTTGAAATGTACTAACTCGATTTTTCCTCACAGCAGGTCAACTGGTGTGTGGTTGCAACATTACGGTCCCATTGAGTACATTTTCGGAGAGAGGGACATGAGTTGCACCACAGGGCAGGGTAGAGGGCGCCGTGCATGATACATTTTCTTTCTTCGGTAAGCATTTTTTTGTGTTTTATACTTTTGGAATTTTGGTTTTTGACGTTGATTATAAGATGACCTTTTTTCCTTTTTGAAATGTACTAACTCGATTTTTCCTCACAGCAGGTCAACTGGTGTGTGGTTGCAACATTACGGTCCCATTGAGTACATTTTCGGAGAGAGGGACATGAGTTGCACCACAGGGCAGGGTGGAGGGCGCCGTGCATGATACATTTTCTTTCTTCGGTAAGCATTTTTTTGTGTTTTATACTTTTGGAATTTTGGTTTTTGACGTTGATTATAAGATGACCTTTTTTCCTTTTTGAAATGTACTAACTCGATTTTTCCTCACAGCAGGTCAACTGGTGTGTGGTTGCAACATTACGGTCCCATTGAGTACATTTTCGGAGAGAGGGACATGAGTTGCACCACAGGGCAGGGTGGAGGGCGCCGTGCATGATACATTTTCTTTCTTCGGTAAGCATTTCTTTGTGTTTAATACTTTTGGAATTTTGGTTTTTGACGTTGATTATGAAATGACCTTCTTTCCTTTTTGAAATGTACTAACTCGATTTTTCCTCACAGCAGGTCAACTGGTGTGTGGTTGCAACATTACGGTCTCATTGAGTACATTTTCGGAGAGAGGGACATCAGTTGCACCACAGGGCAGGGTGGAGGGCGCCGTGCATGATACATTTTCTTTCTTCGGTAAGCATTTTTTTGTGTTTTATACTTTTGGAATTTTGGTTTTTGACGTTGATTATGAAATGACCTTTTTTCCTTTTTGAAATGTACTAACTCGATTTTTCCTCACAGCAGGTCAACTGGTGTGTGGTTGCAACATTACGGTCCCATTGAGTACATTTTCGGAGAGAGGGACATGAGTTGCACCACAGGGCAGGGTGGAGGGCGCCGTGCATGATACATTTTCTTTCTTCGGTAAGCATTTCTTTGTGTTTTATACTTTTGGAATTTTGGTTTTTGACGTTGATTATGAAATGACCTTCTTTCCTTTTTGAAATGTACTAACTCGATTTTTCCTCACAGCAGGTCAACTGGTGTGTGGTTGCAACATTACGGTCCCATTGAGTACATTTTCGGAGAGAGGGACATCAGTTGCACCACAGGGCAGTGTGGAGGGTTTCGTGCACGTTACATTTTCTTTCTTCGGTAAGCATTTCTTTGTGTTTTATACTTTTGGAATTTTGGTTTTTGACGTTGATTATGAAATGACCTTCTTTCCTTTTTGAAATGTACTAACTCGATTTTTCCTCACAGCAGGTCAACTGGTGTGTGGTTGCAACATTACGGTCCCATTGAGTACATTTTCGGAGAGAGGGACATGAGTTGCACCACAGGGCAGGGTGGAGGGCGCCGTGCATGATACATTTTCTTTCTTCGGTAAGCATTTCTTTGTGTTTTATACTTTTGGAATTTTGGTTTTTGACGTTGATTATGAAATGACCTTTTTTCCTTTTTGAAATGTACTAACTTGATTTTTCCTCACAGCAGGTCAACTGGTGTGTGGTTGCAACATTACGGTCCCATTGAGTACATTTTCGGAGAGAGGGACATGAGTTGCACCACAGGGCAGGGTGGAGGGCGCCGTGCATGATACATTTTCTTTCTTCGGTAAGCATTTCTTTGTGTTTTATACTTTTGGAATTATGGTTTTTGACGTTGATTATGAAATGACCTTCTTTCCTTTTTGAAATGTACTAACTCGATTTTTCCTCACAGCAGGTCAACTGGTGTGTGGTTGCAACATTACGGTCCCATTGAGTACATTTTCGGAGAGAGGGACATGAGTTGCACCACAGGGCAGGGTGGAGGGCGCCGTGCATGATACATTTTCTTTCTTCGGTAAGCATTTCTTTGTGTTTTATACTTTTGGAATTTTGGTTTTTGACGTTGATTATGAAATGACCTTCTTTCCTTTTTGAAATGTACTAACTCGATTTTTCCTCACAGCAGGTCAACTGGTGTGTGGTTGCAACATTACGGTCCCATTGAGTACATTTTCGGAGAGAGGGACATGAGTTGCACCACAGGGCAGGGTGGAGGGCGCCGTGCATGATACATTTTCTTTCTTCGGTAAGCATTTTTTTGTGTTTTATACTTTTGGAATTTTGGTTTTTGACGTTGATTATGAAATGACCTTTTTTCCTTTTTGAAATGTACTAACTCGATTTTTCCTCACAGCAGGTCAACTGGTGTGTGGTTGCAACATTACGGTCCCATTGAGTACATTTTCGGAGAGAGGGACATCAGTTGCACCACAGGGCAGGGTGGAGGGCGCCGTGCATGATACATTTTCTTTCTTCGGTAAGCATTTCTTTGTGTTTTATACTTTTGGAATTTTGGTTTTTGACGTTGATTATAAGATGACCTTTTTTCCTTTTTGAAATGTACTAACTCGATTTTTCCTCACAGCAGGTCAACTGGTGTGTGGTTGCAACATTACGGTCCCATTGAGTACATTTTCGGAGAGAGGGACATGAGTTGCACCACAGGGCAGGGTGGAGGGCGCCGTGCATGATACATTTTCTTCCTTCGGTAAGCATTTCTTTGTGTTTTATACTTTTGGAATTTTGGTTTTTGACGTTGATTATAAGATGACCTTTTTTCCTTTTTGAAATGTACTAACTCGATTTTTCCTCACAGCAGGTCAACTGGTGTGTGGTTGCAACATTACGGTCCCATTGAGTACATTTTCGGAGAGAGGGACATGAGTTGCACCACAGGGCAGGGTGGAGGGCGCCGTGCATGATACATTTTCTTTCTTCGGTAAGCATTTCTTTGTGTTTTATACTTTTGGAATTTTGGTTTTTGACGTTGATTATAAGATGACCTTTTTTCCTTTTTGAAATGTACTAACTCGATTTTTCCTCACAGCAGGTCAACTGGTGTGTGGTTGCAACATTACGGTCCCATTGAGTACATTTTCGGAGAGAGGGACATGAGTTGCTCCACAGGGCAGGGTGGAGGGCGCCGTGCATGATACATTTTCTTTCTTCGGTAAGCATTTCTTTGTGTTTTATACTTTTGGAATTTTGGTTTTTGACGTTGATTATAAGATGACCTTTTTTCCTTTTTGAAATGTACTAACTCGATTTTTCCTCACAGCAGGTCAACTGGTGTGTGGTTGCTACATTACGGTCCCATTGAGTACATTTTCGGAGAGAGGGACATGAGTTGCACCACAGGGCAGGGTGGAGGGCGCCGTGCATGATACATTTTCTTTCTTCGGTAAGCATTTCTTTGTGTTTTATACTTTTGGAATTTTGGTTTTTGACGTTGATTATAAGATGACCTTTTTTCCTTTTTGAAATGTACTAACTCGATTTTTCCTCACAGCAGGTCAACTGGTGTGTGGTTGCAACATTACGGTCCCATTGAGTACATTTTCGGAGAGAGGGACATGAGTTGCACCACAGGGCAGGGTGGAGGGCGCCGTGCATGATACATTTTCTTTCTTCGGTAAGCATTTCTTTGTGTTTTATACTTTTGGAATTTTGGTTTTTGACGTTGATTATAAGATGACCTTTTTTCCTTTTTGAAATGTACTAACTCGATTTTTCCTCACAGCAGGTCAACTGGTGTGTGGTTGCAACATTACGGTCCCATTGAGTACATTTTCGGAGAGAGGGACATGAGTTGCACCACAGGGCAGGGTGGAGGGCGCCGTGCATGATACATTTTCTTTCTTCGGTAAGCAATTTTTTGTGTTTTATACTTTTGGAATTTTGGTTTTTGACGTTGATTATAAGATGACCTTTTTTCCTTTTTGAAATGTACTAACTCGATTTTTCCTCACAGCAGGTCAACTGGTGTGTGGTTGCAACATTACGGTCCCATTGAGTACATTTTCGGAGAGAGGGACATGAGTTGCACCACAGGGCAGGGTGGAGGGCGCCGTGCATGATACATTTTCTTTCTTCGGTAAGCATTTCTTTGTGTTTTATACTTTTGGAATTTTGGTTTTTGACGTTGATTATGAAATGACCTTCTTTCCTTTTTGAAATGTACTAACTCGATTTTTCCTCACAGCAGGTCAACTGGTGTGTGGTTGCAACATTACGGTCCCATTGAGTACATTTTCGGAGAGAGGGACATCAGTTGCACCACAGGGCAGGGTGGAGGGCGCCGTGCATGATACATTTTCTTTCTTCGGTAAGCATTTTTTTGTGTTTTATACTTTTGGAATTTTGGTTTTTGGCGTTGATTATGAAATGACCTTTTTTCCTTTTTGAAATGTACTAACTCGATTTTTCCTCACAGCAGGTCAACTGGTGTGTGGTTGCAACATTACGGTCCCATTGAGTACATTTTCGGAGAGAGGGACATGAGTTGCACCACAGGGCAGGGTGGAGGGCGCCGTGCATGATGCATTTTCTTTCTTCGGTAAGCATTTCTTTGTGTTTTATACTTTTGGAATTTTGGTTTTTGACGTTGATTATAAGATGACCTTTTTTCCTTTTTGAAATGTACTAACTCGATTTTTCCTCACAGCAGGTCAACTGGTGTGTGGTTGCAACATTACGGTCCCATTGAGTACATTTTCGGAGAGAGGGACATGAGTTGCACCACAGGGCAGGGTGGAGGGCGCCGTGCATGATACATTTTCTTTCTTCGGTAAGCATTTCTTTGTGTTTTATACTTTTGGAATTTTGGTTTTTGACGTTGATTATAAGATGACCTTTTTTCCTTTTTGAAATGTACTAACTCGATTTTTCCTCACAGCAGGTCAACTGGTGTGTGGTTGCAACATTACGGTCCCATTGAGTACATTTTCGGAGAGAGGGACATGAGTTGCACCACAGGGCAGGGTGGAGGGCGCCGTGCATGATACATTTTCTTTCTTCGGTAAGCATTTCTTTGTGTTTTATTCTTTTGGAATTTTGGTTTTTGACGTTGATTATGAAATGACCTTTTTTCATTTTTGAAATGTACTAACTCGATTTTTCCTCACAGCAGGTCAACTGGTGTGTGGTTGCAACATTACGGTCCCATTGAGTACATTTTCGGAGAGAGGGACATGAGTTGCACCACAGGGCAGGGTGGAGGGCGCCGTGCATGATACATTTTCTTTCTTCGGTAAGCATTTTTTTGTGTTTTATACTTTTGGAATTTTGGTTTTTGACGTTGATTATAAGATGACCTTTTTTCCTTTTTGAAATGTACTAACTCGATTTTTCCTCACAGCAGGTCAACTGGTGTGTGGTTGCAACATTACGGTCCCATTGAGTACATTTTCGGAGAGAGGGACATGAGTTGCACCACAGGGCAGGGTGGAGGGCGCCGTGCATGATACATTTTCTTTCTTCGGTAAGCATTTCTTTGTGTTTTATACTTTTGGAATTTTGGTTTTTGACGTTGATTATAAGATGACCTTTTTTCCTTTTTGAAATGTACTAACTCGATTTTTCCTCACAGCAGGTCAACTGGTGTGTGGTTGCAACATTACGGTCCCATTGAGTACATTTTCGGAGAGAGGGACATGAGTTGCACCACAGGGCAGGGTGGAGGGCGCCGTGCATGATACATTTTCTTTCTTCGGTAAGCATTTCTTTGTGTTTTATACTTTTGGAATTTTGGTTTTTGACGTTGATTATAAGATGACCTTTTTTCCTTTTTGAAATGTACTAACTCGATTTTTCCTCACAGCAGGTCAACTGGTGTGTGGTTGCAACATTACGGTCCCATTGAGTACATTTTCGGAGAGAGGGACATGAGTTGCACCACAGGGCAGGGTGGAGGGCGCCGTGCATGATACATTTTCTTTCTTCGGTAAGCATTTCTTTGTGTTTTATACTTTTGGAATTTTGGTTTTTGACGTTGATTATAAGATGACCTTTTTTCCTTTTTGAAATGTACTAACTCGATTTTTCCTCACAGCAGGTCAACTGGTGTGTGGTTGCAACATTACGGTCCCATTGAGCACATTTTCGGAGAGAGGGACATGAGTTGCACCACAGGGCAGGGTGGAGGGCGCCGTGCATGATACATTTTCTTTCTTCGGTAAGCATTTCTTTGTGTTTTATACTTTTGGAATTTTGGTTTTTGACGTTGATTATGAAATGACCTTCTTTCCTTTTTGAAATGTACTAACTCGATTTTTCCTCACAGCAGGTCAACTGGTGTGTGGTTGCAACATTACGGTCCCATTGAGTACATTTTCGGAGAGAGGGACATGAGTTGCACCACAGGGCAGGGTGGAGGGCGCCGTGCATGATACATTTTCTTTCTTCGGTAAGCATTTTTTTGTGTTTTATACTTTTGGAATTTTGGTTTTTGACGTTGATTATGAAATGACCTTTTTTCCTTTTTGAAATGTACTAACTCGATTTTTCCTCACAGCAGGTCAACTGGTGTGTGGTTGCAACATTACGGTCCCATTGAGTACATTTTCGGAGAGAGGGACATGAGTTGCACCACAGGGCAGGGTGGAGGGCGCCGTGCATGATACATTTTCTTTCTTCGGTAAGCATTTCTTTGTGTTTTATACTTTTGGAATTTTGGTTTTTGACGTTGATTATAAGATGACCTTTTTTCCTTTTTGAAATGTACTAACTCGATTTTTCCTCACAGCAGGTCAACTGGTGTGTGGTTGCAACATTACGGTCCCATTGAGTACATTTTCGGAGAGAGGGACATGAGTTGGACCACAGGGCAGGGTGGAGGGCGCCGTGCATGATACATTTTCTTTCTTCGGTAAGCATTTCTTTGTGTTTTATACTTTTGGAATTTTGGTTTTTGACGTTGATTATAAGATGACCTTTTTTCCTTTTTGAAATGTACTAACTCGATTTTTCCTCACAGCAGGTCAACTGGTGTGTGGTTGCAACATTACGGTCCCATTGAGTACATTTTCGGAGAGAGGGACATGAGTTGCACCACAGGGCAGGGTGGAGGGCGCCGTGCATGATACATTTTCTTTCTTCGGTAAGCATTTCTTTGTGTTTTATACTTTTGGAATTTTGGTTTTTGACGTTGATTATAAGATGACCTTTTTTCCTTTTTGAAATGTACTAACTCGATTTTTCCTCACAGCAAGTCAACTGGTGTGTGGTTGCAACATTACGGTCCCATTGAGTACATTTTCGGAGAGAGGGACATGAGTTGCACCACAGGGCAGGGTGGAGGGCGCCGTGCATGATACATTTTCTTTCTTCGGTAAGCATTTCTTTGTGTTTTATACTTTTGGAATTTTGGTTTTTGACGTTGATTATAAGATGACCTTTTTTCCTTTTTGAAATGTACTAACTCGATTTTTCCTCACAGCAGGTCAACTGGTGTGTGGTTGCAACATTACGGTCCCATTGAGTACATTTTCGGAGAGACGGACATGAGTTGCACCACAGGGCAGGGTGGAGGGCGCCGTGCATGATACATTTTCTTTCTTCGGTAAGCATTTCTTTGTGTTTTATACTTTTGGAATTTTGGTTTTTGACGTTGATTATAAGATGACCTTTTTTCCTTTTTGAAATGTACTAACTCGATTTTTCCTCACAGCAGGTCAACTGGTGTGTGGTTGCAACATTACGGTCCCATTGAGTACATTTTCGGAGAGAGGGACATGAGTTGCACCACAGGGCAGGGTGGAGGGCGCCGTGCATGATACATTTTCTTTCTTCGGTAAGCATTTCTTTGTGTTTTATTCTTTTGGAATTTTGGTTTTTGACGTTGATTATGAAATGACCTTTTTTCATTTTTGAAATGTACTAACTCGATTTTTCCTCACAGCAGGTCAACTGGTGTGTGGTTGCAACATTACGGTCCCATTGAGTACATTTTCGGAGAGAGGGACATGAGTTGCACCACAGGGCAGGGTGGAGGGCGCCGTGCATGATACATTTTCTTTCTTCGGTAAGCATTTTTTTGTGTTTTATACTTTTGGAATTTTGGTTTTTGACGTTGATTATAAGATGACCTTTTTTCCTTTTTGAAATGTACTAACTCGATTTTTCCTCACAGCAGGTCAACTGGTGTGTGGTTGCAACATTACGGTCCCATTGAGTACATTTTCGGAGAGAGGGACATGAGTTGCACCACAGGGCAGGGTGGAGGGCGCCGTGCATGATACATTTTCTTTCTTCGGTAAGCATTTCTTTGTGTTTTATACTTTTGGAATTTTGGTTTTTGACGTTGATTATAAGATGACCTTTTTTCCTTTTTGAAATGTACTAACTCGATTTTTCCTCACAGCAGGTCAACTGGTGTGTGGTTGCAACATTACGGTCCCATTGAGTACATTTTCGGAGAGAGGGACATGAGTTGCACCACAGGGCAGGGTGGAGGGCGCCGTGCATGATACATTTTCTTTCTTCGGTAAGCATTTCTTTGTGTTTTATACTTTTGGAATTTTGGTTTTTGACGTTGATTATAAGATGACCTTTTTTCCTTTTTGAAATGTACTAACTCGATTTTTCCTCACAGCAGGTCAACTGGTGTGTGGTTGCAACATTACGGTCCCATTGAGTACATTTTCGGAGAGAGGGACATGAGTTGCACCACAGGGCAGGGTGGAGGGCGCCGTGCATGATACATTTTCTTTCTTCGGTAAGCATTTCTTTGTGTTTTATACTTTTGGAATTTTGGTTTTTGACGTTGATTATAAGATGACCTTTTTTCCTTTTTGAAATGTACTAACTCGATTTTTCCTCACAGCAGGTCAACTGGTGTGTGGTTGCAACATTACGGTCCCATTGAGCACATTTTCGGAGAGAGGGACATGAGTTGCACCACAGGGCAGGGTGGAGGGCGCCGTGCATGATACATTTTCTTTCTTCGGTAAGCATTTCTTTGTGTTTTATACTTTTGGAATTTTGGTTTTTGACGTTGATTATGAAATGACCTTCTTTCCTTTTTGAAATGTACTAACTCGATTTTTCCTCACAGCAGGTCAACTGGTGTGTGGTTGCAACATTACGGTCCCATTGAGTACATTTTCGGAGAGAGGGACATGAGTTGCACCACAGGGCAGGGTGGAGGGCGCCGTGCATGATACATTTTCTTTCTTCGGTAAGCATTTTTTTGTGTTTTATACTTTTGGAATTTTGGTTTTTGACGTTGATTATGAAATGACCTTTTTTCCTTTTTGAAATGTACTAACTCGATTTTTCCTCACAGCAGGTCAACTGGTGTGTGGTTGCAACATTACGGTCCCATTGAGTACATTTTCGGAGAGAGGGACATGAGTTGCACCACAGGGCAGGGTGGAGGGCGCCGTGCATGATACATTTTCTTTCTTCGGTAAGCATTTCTTTGTGTTTTATACTTTTGGAATTTTGGTTTTTGACGTTGATTATAAGATGACCTTTTTTCCTTTTTGAAATGTACTAACTCGATTTTTCCTCACAGCAGGTCAACTGGTGTGTGGTTGCAACATTACGGTCCCATTGAGTACATTTTCGGAGAGAGGGACATGAGTTGGACCACAGGGCAGGGTGGAGGGCGCCGTGCATGATACATTTTCTTTCTTCGGTAAGCATTTCTTTGTGTTTTATACTTTTGGAATTTTGGTTTTTGACGTTGATTATAAGATGACCTTTTTTCCTTTTTGAAATGTACTAACTCGATTTTTCCTCACAGCAGGTCAACTGGTGTGTGGTTGCAACATTACGGTCCCATTGAGTACATTTTCGGAGAGAGGGACATGAGTTGCACCACAGGGCAGGGTGGAGGGCGCCGTGCATGATACATTTTCTTTCTTCGGTAAGCATTTCTTTGTGTTTTATACTTTTGGAATTTTGGTTTTTGACGTTGATTATAAGATGACCTTTTTTCCTTTTTGAAATGTACTAACTCGATTTTTCCTCACAGCAAGTCAACTGGTGTGTGGTTGCAACATTACGGTCCCATTGAGTACATTTTCGGAGAGAGGGACATGAGTTGCACCACAGGGCAGGGTGGAGGGCGCCGTGCATGATACATTTTCTTTCTTCGGTAAGCATTTCTTTGTGTTTTATACTTTTGGAATTTTGGTTTTTGACGTTGATTATAAGATGACCTTTTTTCCTTTTTGAAATGTACTAACTCGATTTTTCCTCACAGCAGGTCAACTGGTGTGTGGTTGCAACATTACGGTCCCATTGAGTACATTTTCGGAGAGACGGACATGAGTTGCACCACAGGGCAGGGTGGAGGGCGCCGTGCATGATACATTTTCTTTCTTCGGTAAGCATTTCTTTGTGTTTTATACTTTTGGAATTTTGGTTTTTGACGTTGATTATAAGATGACCTTTTTTCCTTTTTGAAATGTACTAACTCGATTTTTCCTCACAGCAGGTCAACTGGTGTGTGGTTGCAACATTACGGTCCCATTGAGTACATTTTCGGAGAGAGGGACATGAGTTGCACCACAGGGCAGGGTGGAGGGCGCCGTGCATGATACATTTTCTTTCTTCGGTAAGCATTTCTTTGTGTTTTATACTTTTGGAATTTTGGTTTTTGACGTTGATTATAAGATGACCTTTTTTCCTTTTTGAAATGTACTAACTCGATTTTTCCTCACAGCAGGTCAACTGGTGTGTGGTTGCAACATTACGGTCCCATTGAGTACATTTTCGGAGAGAGGGACATGAGTTGCACCACAGGGCAGGGTGGAGGGCGCCGTGCATGATACATTTTCTTTCTTCGGTAAGCAATTTTTTGTGTTTTATACTTTTGGAATTTTGGTTTTTGACGTTGATTATAAGATGACCTTTTTTCCTTTTTGAAATGTACTAACTCGATTTTTCCTCACAGCAGGTCAACTGGTGTGTGGTTGCAACATTACGGTCCCATTGAGTACATTTTCGGAGAGAGGGACATGAGTTGCACCACAGGGCAGGGTGGAGGGCGCCGTGCATGATACATTTTCTTTCTTCGGTAAGCATTTCTTTGTGTTTTATACTTTTGGAATTTTGGTTTTTGACGTTGATTATGAAATGACCTTCTTTCCTTTTTGAAATGTACTAACTCGATTTTTCCTCACAGCAGGTCAACTGGTGTGTGGTTGCAACATTACGGTCCCATTGAGTACATTTTCGGAGAGAGGGACATCAGTTGCACCACAGGGCAGGGTGGAGGGCGCCGTGCATGATACATTTTCTTTCTTCGGTAAGCATTTTTTTGTGTTTTATACTTTTGGAATTTTGGTTTTTGACGTTGATTATGAAATGACCTTTTTTCCTTTTTGAAATGTACTAACTCGATTTTTCCTCACAGCAGGTCAACTGGTGTGTGGTTGCAACATTACAGTCCCATTGAGTACATTTTCGGAGAGAGGGACATGAGTTGCACCACAGGGCAGGGTGGAGGGCGCCGTGCATGATACATTTTCTTTCTTCGGTAAGCATTTCTTTGTGTTTTATACTTTTGGAATTTTGGTTTTTGACGTTGATTATAAGATGACCTTTTTTCCTTTTTGAAATGTACTAACTCGATTTTTCCTCACAGCAGGTCAACTGGTGTGTGGTTGCAACATTACGGTCCCATTGAGTACATTTTCGGAGAGAGGGACATGAGTTGCACCACAGGGCAGGGTGGAGGGCGCCGTGCATGATACATTTTCTTTCTTCGGTAAGCATTTCTTTGTGTTTTATACTTTTGGAATTTTGGTTTTTGACGTTGATTATAAGATGACCTTTTTTCCTTTTTGAAATGTACTAACTCGATTTTTCCTCACAGCAGGTCAACTGGTGTGTGGTTGCAACATTACGGTCCCATTGAGTACATTTTCGGAGAGAGGGACATGAGTTGCACCACAGGGCAGGGTGGAGGGCGCCGTGCATGATACATTTTCTTTCTTCGGTAAGCATTTCTTTGTGTTTTATACTTTTGGAATTTTGGTTTTTGACGTTGATTATAAGATGACCTTTTTTCCTTTTTGAAATGTACTAACTCGATTTTTCCTCACAGCAGGTCAACTGGTGTGTGGTTGCAACATTACGGTCCCATTGAGTACATTTTCGGAGAGAGGGACATGAGTTGCACCACAGGGCAGGGTGGAGGGCGCCGTGCATGATACATTTTCTTTCTTCGGTAAGCATTTCTTTGTGTTTTATACTTTTGGAATTTTGGTTTTTGACGTTGATTATAAGATGACCTTTTTTCCTTTTTGAAATGTACTAACTCGATTTTTCCTCACAGCAGGTCAACTGGTGTGTGGTTGCAACATTACGGTCCCATTGAGTACATTTTCGGAGAGAGGGACATGAGTTGCACCACAGGGCAGGGTGGAGGGCGCCGTGCATGATACATTTTCTTTCTTCGGTAAGCATTTCTTTGTGTTTTATACTTTTGGAATTTTGGTTTTTGACGTTGATTATAAGATGACCTTTTTTCCTTTTTGAAATGTACTAACTCGATTTTTCCTCACAGCAGGTCAACTGGTGTGTGGTTGCAACATTACGGTCCCATTGAGTACATTTTCGGAGAGAGGGACATGAGTTGCACCACAGGGCAGGGTGGAGGGCGCCGTGCATGATACATTTTCTTTCTTCGGTAAGCATTTCTTTGTGTTTTATACTTTTGGAATTTTGGTTTTTGACGTTGATTATAAGATGACCTTTTTTCCTTTTTGAAATGTACTAACTCGATTTTTCCTCACAGCAGGTCAACTGGTGTGTGGTTGCAACATTACGGTCCCATTGAGTACATTTTCGGAGAGAGGGACATGAGTTGCACCACAGGGCAGGGTGGAGGGCGCCGTGCATGATACATTTTCTTTCTTCGGTAAGCATTTCTTTGTGTTTTATACTTTTGGAATTTTGGTTTTTGACGTTGATTATAAGATGACCTTTTTTCCTTTTTGAAATGTACTAACTCGATTTTTCCTCACAGCAGGTCAACTGGTGTGTGGTTGCAACATTACGGTCCCATTGAGTACATTTTCGGAGAGAGGGACATGAGTTGCACCACAGGGCAGGGTGGAGGGCGCCGTGCATGATACATTTTCTTTCTTCGGTAAGCATTTCTTTGTGTTTTATACTTTTGGAATTTTGGTTTTTGACGTTGATTATAAGATGACCTTTTTTCCTTTTTGAAATGTACTAACTCGATTTTTCCTCACAGCAGGTCAACTGGTGTGTGGTTGCAACATTACGGTCCCATTGAGTACATTTTCGGAGAGAGGGACATGAGTTGCACCACAGGGCAGGGTGGAGGGCGCCGTGCATGATACATTTTCTTTCTTCGGTAAGCATTTCTTTGTGTTTTATACTTTTGGAATTTTGGTTTTTGACGTTGATTATAAGATGACCTTTTTTCCTTTTTGAAATGTACTAACTCGATTTTTCCTCACAGCAGGTCAACTGGTGTGTGGTTGCAACATTACGGTCCCATTGAGTACATTTTCGGAGAGAGGGACATGAGTTGCACCACAGGGCAGGGTGGAGGGCGCCGTGCATGATACATTTTCTTTCTTCGGTAAGCATTTCTTTGTGTTTTATACTTTTGGAATTTTGGTTTTTGACGTTGATTATAAGATGACCTTTTTTCCTTTTTGAAATGTACTAACTCGATTTTTCCTCACAGCAGGTCAACTGGTGTGTGGTTGCAACATTACGGTCCCATTGAGTACATTTTCGGAGAGAGGGACATGAGTTGCACCACAGGGCAGGGTGGAGGGCGCCGTGCATGATACATTTTCTTTCTTCGGTAAGCATTTCTTTGTGTTTTATACTTTTGGAATTTTGGTTTTTGACGTTGATTATAAGATGACCTTTTTTCCTTTTTGAAATGTACTAACTCGATTTTTCCTCACAGCAGGTCAACTGGTGTGTGGTTGCAACATTACGGTCCCATTGAGTACATTTTCGGAGAGAGGGACATGAGTTGCACCACAGGGCAGGGTGGAGGGCGCCGTGCATGATACATTTTCTTTCTTCGGTAAGCATTTCTTTGTGTTTTATACTTTTGGAATTTTGGTTTTTGACGTTGATTATAAGATGACCTTTTTTCCTTTTTGAAATGTACTAACTCGATTTTTCCTCACAGCAGGTCAACTGGTGTGTGGTTGCAACATTACGGTCCCATTGAGTACATTTTCGGAGAGAGGGACATGAGTTGCACCACAGGGCAGGGTGGAGGGCGCCGTGCATGATACATTTTCTTTCTTCGGTAAGCATTTCTTTGTGTTTTATACTTTTGGAATTTTGGTTTTTGACGTTGATTATAAGATGACCTTTTTTCCTTTTTGAAATGTACTAACTCGATTTTTCCTCACAGCAGGTCAACTGGTGTGTGGTTGCAACATTACGGTCCCATTGAGTACATTTTCGGAGAGAGGGACATGAGATGCACCACAGCGCAGGGTGGAGGGCGCCGTGCATGATACATTTTCTTTCTTCGGTAAGCATTTCTTTGTGTTTTATACTTTTGGAATTTTGGTTTTTGACGTTGATTATAAGATGACCTTTTTTCCTTTTTGAAATGTACTAACTCGATTTTTCCTCACAGCAGGTCAACTGGTGTGTGGTTGCAACATTACGGTCCCATTGAGTACATTTTCGGAGAGAGGGACATGAGTTGCACCACAGGGCAGGGTGGAGGGCGCCGTGCATGATACATTTTCTTTCTTCGGTAAGCATTTCTTTGTGTTTTATACTTTTGGAATTTTGGTTTTTGACGTTGATTATGAAATGACCTTCTTTCCCTTTTGAAATGTACTAACTCGATTTTTCCTCACAGCAGGTCAACTGGTGAGTGGTTGCAACATTACGGTCCCATTGAGTACATTTTCGGAGAGAGGGACATGAGTTGCACCACAGGGCAGGGTGGAGGGCGCCGTGCATGATACATTTTCTTTCTTCGGTAAGCATTTCTTTGTGTTTTATTCTTTTGGAATTTTGGTTTTTGACGTTGATTATGAAATGACCTTTTTTCCTTTTTGAAATGTACTAACTCGATTTTTCCTCACAGCAGGTCAACTGGTGTGTGGTTGCAACATTACGGTCCCATTGAGTACATTTTCGGAGAGAGGGACATGAGTTGCACCACAGGGCAGGGTGGAGGGCGCCGTGCATGATACATTTTCTTTCTTCGGTAAGCATTTTTTTGTGTTTTATACTTTTGGAATTTTGGTTTTTGACGTTGATTATAAGATGACCTTTTTTCCTTTTTGAAATGTACTAACTCGATTTTTCCTCACAGCAGGTCAACTGGTGTGTGGTTGCAACATTACGGTCCCATTGAGTAAATTTTCGGAGAGAGGGACATCAGTTGCACCACAGGGCAGGGTGGAGGGCGCCGTGCATGATACATTTTCTTTCTTCGGTAAGCATTTTTTTGTGTTTTATACTTTTGGAATTTTGGTTTTTGACGTTGATTATGAAATGACCTTTTTTCCTTTTTGAAATGTACTAACTCGATTTTTCCTCACAGCAGGTAAACTGGTGTGTGGTTGCAACATTACGGTCCCATTGAGTACATTTTCGGAGAGAGGGACATGAGTTGCACCACAGGGCAGGGTGGAGGGCGCCGTGCATGATACATTTTCTTTCTTCGGTAAGCATTTCTTTGTGTTTTATACATTTGGAATTTTGGTTTTTGACGTTGATTATAAGATGACCTTTTTTCCTTTTTGAAATGTACTAACTCGATTTTTCCTCACAGCAGGTCAACTGGTGTGTGGTTGCAACATTACGGTCCCATTGAGTACATTTTCGGAGAGAGGGACATGAGTTGCACCACAGGGCAGGGTGGAGGGCGCCGTGCATGATACATTTTCTTTCTTCGGTAAGCATTTCTTTGTGTTTTATACATTTGGAATTTTGGTTTTTGACGTTGATTATAAGATGACCTTTTTCATGTTTGAAATGTACTAACTCGATTTTTCCTCACAGCAGGTCAACTGGTGTGTCATTGCAATATTACGGTTCCATTGAGTACATTTTCGGAGAGAGGGACATCAGTTGCACCACAGGGCAGGGTGGACGGTGCCGTGCATGATACATTTTCTTTCTTCGGAAAGCATTTTTTTGTGTTTTATACTTTTGGAATTTTGGTTTTTGACGTTGATTATGAAATGACCTTTTTTCCTTTTTGAAATGTACTAACTCGATTTTTCCTCACAGCAGGTCAACTGGTGTGTGGTTGCAACATTACGGTCCCATTGAGTACATTTTCGGAGAGAGGGACATGAGTTGCACCACAGGGCAGGGTGGAGGGCGCCGTGCATGATACATTTTCTTTCTTCGGTAAGCATTTTTTTGTGTTTTATACTTTTGGAATTTTGGTTTTTGACGTTGATTATAAGATGACCTTTTTTCCTTTTTGAAATGTACTAACTCGATTTTTCCTCACAGCAGGTCAACTGGTGTGTGGTTGCAACATTACGGTCCCATTGAGTACATTTTCGGAGAGAGGGACATGAGTTGCACCACAGGGCAGGGTGGAGGGCGCCGTGCATGATACATTTTCTTTCTTCGGTAAGCATTTTTTTGTGTTTTATACTTTTGGAATTTTGGTTTTTGACGTTGATTATGAAATGACCTTTTTTCCTTTTTGAAATGTACTAACTCGATTTTTCCTCACAGCAGGTAAACTGGTGTGTGGTTGCAACATTACGGTCCCATTGAGTACATTATCGGAGAGAGGAACATGAGTTGCACCACAGGGCAGGGTGGAGGGCGCCGTGCATGATACATTTTCTTTCTTCGGTAAGCATTTCTTTGTGTTTTATACATTTGGAATTTTGGTTTTTGACGTTGATTATAAGATGACCTTTTTCATGTTTGAAATGTACTAACTCGATTTTTCCTCACAGCAGGTCAACTGGTGTGTCATTGCAATATTACTGTTCCATTGAGTACATTTTCGGAGAGAGGGACATCAGTTACACCACAGGGCAGGGTGGACGGTGCCGTGCATGATACATTTTCTTTCTTCGGAAAGCATTTTTTTGTGTTTTATACTTTTGGAATTTTGGTTTTTGACGTTGATTATGAAATGACCTTTTTTCCTTTTTGAAATGTACTAACTCGATTTTTCCTCACAGCAGGTCAACTGGTGTGTGGTTGCAACATTACGGTCCCATTGAGTACATTTTCGGAGAGAGGGACATGAGTTGCACCACAAGCCAGGGTGGAGGGCGCCGTGCATGATACATTTTCTTTCTTCGGTAAGCATTTCTTTGTGTTTTATACTTTTGGAATTTTGGTTTTTGACGTTGATTATAAGATGACCTTTTTCATGTTTGAAATGTACTAACTCGATTTTTCCTCACAGCAGGTCAACTGGTGTGTCATTGCAGTATTACGGTTCCATTGAGTACAATATCGGAGAGAGGGACATCAGTTGCACCACAGGGCAGGGTGGACGGTGCCGTGCATGATACATTTTCTTTCTTCGGAAAGCATTTTTTTGTGTTTTATACTTTTGGAATTTTGGTTTTTGACGTTGATTATGAAATGACCTTCTTTCCTTTTTGAAATGTACTAACTCGATTTTTCCTCACAGCAGGTCAACTGGTGTGTGGTTGCAACATTACGGTCCCATTGAGTACATTTTCGGAGAGAGGGACATGAGTTGCACCACAGGGCAGGGTGGAGGGCGCCGTGCATGATACATTTTCTTTCTTCGGTAAGCATTTCTTCGTGTTTTATACTTTTGGAATTTTGGTTTTTGACGTTGATTATAAGATGACCTTTTTCATGTTTGAAATGTACTAACTCGATTTTTCCTCACAGCAGGTCAACTGGTGTGTCATTGCAATATTACGGTTCCATTGAGTACATTTTCGGAGAGAGGGACATCAGTTGCACCACAGGGCAGGGTGGACGGTGCCGTGCATGATACATTTTCTTTCTTCGGTAAGCATTTCTTTGTGTTTTATACTTTTGGAATTTTGGTTTTTGACGTTGATTATAAGATGACCTTTTTCATGTTTGAAATGTACTAACTCGATTTTTCCTCACAGCAGGTCAACTGGTGTGTGGTTGCAACATTACGGTCCCATTGAGTACATTTTCGGAGAGAGGGACATGAGTTGCACCACAGGGCAGGGTGGAGGGCGCCGTGCATGATACATTTTCTTTCTTCGGTAAGCATTTCTTTGTGTTTTATACTTTTGGAATTTTGGTTTTTGACGTTGATTATGAAATGACCTTTTTTCCTTTTTGAAATGTACTAACTCGATTTTTCCTCACAGCAGGTCAACTGGTGTGTGGTTGCAACATTACGGTCCCATTGAGTACATTTTCGGAGAGAGGGACATCAGTTGCACCACAGGGCAGGGTGGAGGGCGCCGTGGATGATACATTTTCTTTCTTCGGTAAGCATTTTTTTGTGTTTTATACTTTTGGAATTTTGGTTTTTGACGTTGATTATGAAATGACCTTTTTTCCTTTTTGAAATGTACTAACTCGATTTTTCCTCACAGCAGGTCAACTGGTGTGTGGTTGCAACATTACGGTCCCATTGAGTACATTATCGGAGAGAGGAACATGAGTTGCACCACAGGGCAGGGTGGAGGGCGCCGTGCATGATACATTTTCTTTCTTCGGTAAGCATTTCTTTGTGTTTTATACATTTGGAATTTTGGTTTTTGACGTTGATTATAAGATGACCTTTTTCATGTTTGAAATGTACTAACTCGATTTTTTCTCACAGCAGGTCAACTGGTGTGTCATTGCAATATTACGGTTCCATTGAGTACATTTTCGGAGAGAGGGACATCAGTTGCACCACAGGGCAGGGTGGACGGTGCCGTGCATGATACATTTTCTTTCTTCGGAAAGCATTTTTTTGTGTTTTATACTTTTGGAATTTTGGTTTCTGACGTTGATTATGAAATGACCTTTTTTCCTTTTTGAAATGTACTAACTCGATTTTTCCTCACAGCAGGTCAACTGGTGTGTGGTTGCAACATTACGGTCCCATTGAGTACATTTTCGGAGAGAGGGACATGAGTTGCACCACAGGGCAGGGTGGAGGGCGCCGTGCATGATACATTTTCTTTCTTCGGTAAGCATTTCTTTGTGTTTTATACTTTTGGAATTTTGGTTTTTGACGTTGATTATAAGATGACCTTTTTCATGTTTGAAATGTACTAACTCGATTTTTCCTCACAGCAGGTCAACTGGTGTGTCATTGCAGTATTACGGTTCCATTGAGTACATTTTCGGAGAGAGGGACATCAGTTGCACCACAGGGCAGGGTGGACGGTGCCGTGCATGATACATTTTCTTTCTTCGGAAAGCATTTTTTTGTGTTTTATACTTTTGGAATTTTGGTTTTTGACGTTGATTATGAAATGACCTTTTTTCCTTTTTGAAATGTACTAACTCGATTTTTCCTCACAGCAGGTCAACTGGTGTGTTGTTGCAACATTACGGTCCCATTGAGTACATTTTCGGAGAGAGGGACATGAGTTGCACCACAGGGCAGGGTGGAGGGCGCCGTGCATGATACATTTTCTTTCTTCGGTAAGCATTTCTTTGTGTTTTATACTTTGGAATTTTGGTTTTTGACGTTGATTATAAGATGACCTTTTTCATGTTTGAAATGTACTAACTCGATTTTTCCTCACAGCAGGTCAACTGGTGTGTCATTGCAATATTACGGTTCCATTGAGAACATTTTCGGAGAGAGGGACATCAGTTGCACCACAGGGCAGGGTGGAGGGCGCCGTGCATGATACATTTTCTTTCTTCGGAAAGCATTTTTTTGTGTTTTATACTTTTGGAATTTTGGTTTTTGACGTTGATTATGAAATGACCTATTTTCCTTTTTGAAATGTACTAACTCGATTTTTCCTCACAGCAGGTCAACTGGTGTGTGGTTGCAACATTACAGTCCCATTGAGTACATTTTCGGAGAGAGGGACATCAGTTGCACCACAGGGCAGGGTGGACGGTGCCGTGCATGATACATTTTCTTTCTTCGGAAAGCATTTTTTTGTGTTTTATACTTTTGGAATTTTGGTTTTTGACGTTGATTATGAAATGACCTTTTTTCCTTTTTGAAATGTACTAACTCGATTTTTCCTCACAGCAGGTCAACTGGTGTGTGGTTGCAACATTACGGTTCCATTGAGTACATTTTCGGAGAGAGGGACATCAGTTGCACCACAGGGCAGGGTGGACGGTGCCGTGCATGATACATTTTCTTTCTTCGGAGAGCATTTTTTTGTGTTTTATACTTTTGGAATTTTGGTTTTTGTCGTTGATTATGAGATGACCTTTTTCATGTTTGAAATGTACTAACTCGATTTTTCCTCACAGCAGGTCAACTGGTGTGTCATTGCTATATTACGGTTCCATTGAGTACATTTTCGGAGAGAGGGACATCAGTTGCACCACAGGGCAGGGTGGACAGTGCCGTGCATGATACATTTTCTTTCTTCGGAAAGCATTTTTTTGTGTTTTATACTTTTGGAATTTTGGTTTTTGACGTTGATTATGAAATGACCTTTTTTCCTTTTTGAAATGTACTAACTCGATTTTTCCTCACAGCAGGTCAACTGGTGTGTGGTTGCAACATTACAGTCCCATTGAGTACATTTTCGGAGAGAGGGACATGAGTTGCACCACAGGGCAGGGTGGAGGGCGCCGTGCATGATACATTTTCTTTCTTCGGTAAGCATTTCTTTGTGTTTTATACTTTTGGAATTTTGGTTTTTGACGTTGATTATAAGATGACCTTTTTCATGTTTGAAATGTACTAACTCGATTTTTCCTCACAGCAGGTCAACTGGTGTGTCATTGCAATATTACGGTTCCATTGAGTACATTTTCGGAGAGAGGGACATCAGTTGCACCACAGGGCAGGGTGGACGGTGCCGTGCATGATACATTTTCTTTCTTCGGAAAGCATTTCTTTGTGTTTTATACTTTTGGAATTTTGGTTTTTGACGTTGATTATGAAATGACCTTTTTTCCTTTTTGAAATGTGCTAACTCGATTTTTCCTCACAGCAGGTCATTTGGTGTGTGGTTGCAACATTACAGTCCCACTGAGTACATTTTCGGAGAGAGGGACATCAGTTGCACCACAGGGCAGGGTGGAGGGTGCCTTGCACGATACATTTTCTTTCTTCGGTAAGCGTTTTTTGTGTTTTGTACTTTTGGAATTTTGGTTTTTGACGTTGGTTATAGAATGACCATTTTCATGTTTGAAATGTACTAACTCGAATTTTCCTGACAGCAGGTCAACTGGTGTGTCATTGCAATATTACGGTTCCATTGAGTACATTTTCGGAGAGAGGGACATCAGTTGCACCACAGGGCAGGGTGGACGGTGCCGTGCATGATACATTTTCTTTCTTCGGAAAGCATTTTTTTGTGTTTTATACTTTTGGAATTTTGGTTTTTGACGTTGATTATGAAATGACCTTTTTTCCTTTTTGAATTGTACTAACTCGATTTTTCCTCACAGCAGGTCAACTGGTGTGTGGTTGCAAAACTACGGTTCCATTGAGTACATTTTCGGAGAGAGGGACATCAGTTGCACCACAGGGCAGGGTGGACGGTGCCGTGCATGATACATTTTCTTTCTTCGGAAAGCATTTTTTTTGTTTTTGTACTTTTGGAATTTTGGTTTTTGACATTGATTATGAAATGACCTTTTCTCCTTTTTGAAATGTACTAACTCGATTTTTCCTCACAGCAGGTCAACTGGTGTGTGGTTGCAACATTACAGTCCCATTGAGTACATTTTCGGAGAGAGGGACATGAGTTGCACCACAGGGCAGGGTGGAGGGCGCCGTGCATGATACATTTTCTTGCTTCAGAAAGCATTTTTTTGTGTTTTATACTTTTGGAATTTTGGTTTTTGACGTTGATTATGAAACGACCTTTTTTCCTTTTTGAAATGTACTAACTCGATTTTTCCTCACAGCAGGTCAACTGGTGTGTGGTTGCAACATTACGGTTCCATTGAGTACATTTTCGGAGAGAGGGACATGAGTTGCACCACAGGGCAGGGTGGAGGGCGCCGTGCATGATACATTTTCTTTCTTCGGTAAGCATTTCTTTGTGTTTTATACTTTTGGAATTTTGGTTTTTGACGTTGATTATAAGATGGCCTTTTTCATGTTTGAAATGTACCAACTCGATTTTTCCTCACAGCAGGTCAACTGGTGTGTCATTGCAATATTACGGTTCCATTGAGTACATTTTCGGAGAGAGGGACATCAGTTGCACCACAGGGCAGGGTGGACGGTGCCGTGCATGATACATTTTCTTTCTTCGGTAAGCATTTCTTTGTGTTTCATACTTTTGGAATTTTGGTTTTTGACGTTGATTATAAGATGACCTTTTTCATGTTTGAAATGTACTAACTCGATTTTTCCTCACAGCAGGTCAACTGGTGTGTCTTTGCAATATTACAGTTCCATTGAGTACATTTTCGGAGAGAGGGACATCAGTTGCACCACAGGGCAGGGTGGACGGTGCCGTGCATGATACATTTTCTTCCTTCGGTAAGCATTTTTTTGTGTTTTATACTTTTGGAATTTTGGTTTTTGACGTTGATTATGAAATGACCTTTTTTCCTTTTTGAAATGTACTAACTCGATTTTTCCTCACAGCAGGTCAACTGATGTGTTGTTGCAACATTACGGTCCCATTGAGTACATTTTCGGAGAGAGGGACATGAGTTGCACCACAGGGCAGGGTGGAGGGCGCCGTGCATGATACATTTTCTTTCTTCGGTAAGCATTTCTTTGTGTTTTATACTTTTGGAATTTTGGTTTTTGACGTTGATTATAAGATGACCTTTTTCATGTTTGAAATGTACTAACTCGATTTTTCCTCACAGCAGGTCAACTGGTGTGTCATTGCAATATTACGGTTCCATTGAGTACATTTTCGGAGAGAGGGACATCAGTTGCACCACAGGGCAGGGTGGAGGGTGCCGTGCACGATACATTTTCTTGCTTCGGTAAGCATTTCTTTGTGTTTTATACTTTTGGAATTTTGGTTTTTGACGTTCATTATGAAATGACCTTTTCTCCTTTTTGAAATGTACTAACTCGATTTTTCCTGACAGCAGGTCAACTGGTGTGTTGTTGCAACATTGCGGTCCCATTGAGTACATTTTCGGAGAGAGGGACATCAGTTGCACCACAGGGCAGGGTGTAGGGCGCCGTGCATGATACATTTTCTTTCTTCGGTAAGCATTTTTTTGTGTCTTATACTTTTGGAATTTTGGTTTTTGACGTTGATTATGAAATGACCTTTTTTCCTTTTTGAAATGTACTAACTCGATTTTTCCTCACAGTAGGTCAACTGGTGTGTTGTTGCAACATTACGGTCCCATTGAGTACATTTTCGGAGAGAGGGACATCAGTTGCACCACAGGGCAGGGTGGAGGGCGCCGTGCACGATACATTTTCTTTCTTCGGTAAGCATTTCTTTGTGTTTTATACTTTTGGAATTTTGGTTTTTGACGTTGATTATAAGATGACCTTTTTCATGTTTGAAATGTACTAACTCGATTTTTCCTCACAGCAGGTCAACTGGTGTGTCATTTCAATATTACGGTCCCATTGAGTACGTTTTCGGAGAGAGGGACATCAGTTGCACCACAGGGCAGGGTGGAGGGCGCCGTGCATGATACATTTTCTTTCTTCGGTAAGCATTTTTTTGTGTTTTATACTTTTGGAATTTTGGTTTTTGCCGTTGATTATGAAATGACCTTTTTTCCTTTTTGAAATGTACTAACTCGATTTTTCCTCACAGCAGGTCAACTGGTGTGTCATTGCAATATTACGGTTCCATTGAGTACATTTTCGGAGAGAGGGACATCAGTTGCACCACAGGGCAGGGTGGACGGTGCCGTGCATGATACATTTTCTTCCTTCGGTAAGCATTTTTTTGTGTTTTATACTTTTGGAATTTTGGTTTTTGACGTTGATTATGAAATGACCTTTTTTTCTTTTTGAAATGTACTAACTCGATTTTTCCTCACAGCAGGTCAACTGGTGTGTTGTTGCAACATTACGGTCCCATTGAGTACATTTTCGGAGAGAGGGACATCAGTTGCACCACAGGGCAGGGTGGAGGGCGCCGTGCATGATACATTTTCTTTCTTCGGTAAGCATTTCTTTGTGTTTTATACTTTTGGAATTTTGGTTTTTGACGTTGATTATAAGATGACCTTTTTCATGTTTGAAATGTACTAACTCGATTTTTCCTCACAGCAGGTCAACTGGTGTGTCATTTCAATATTACGGTTCCATTGAGTACATTTTCGGAGAGAGGGACGTCAGTTGCACCACAGGGCAGGGTGGACGGTGCCGTGCATGATACATTTTCTTTCTTCGGAAAGCATTTTTTTGTGTTTTATACTTTTGGAATTTTGGTTTTTGACGTTGATTATAAGATGACCTTTTTTCATGTTTGAAATGTACTAACTCGATTTTTCCTCACAGCAGGTCAACTGGTGTGTCATTGCAATATTACGGTTCCATTGAGTACATTTTCGGAGAGAGGGACATCAGTTGCACCACAGGGCAGGGTGGAGGGTGCCGTGCATGATACATTTTCTTGCTTCGGTAAGCATTTCTTTGTGTTTTATACTTTTGGAATTTTGGTTTTTGACGTTGATTATAAGATGACCTTTTTCATGTTTGAAATGTACTAACTCGATTTTTCCTCACAGCAGGTCAACTGGTGTGTCATTGCAATATTACGGTTCTATTGAGTACATTTTCGGAGAGAGGGACATCAGTTGCACCACAGGGCAGGGTGGACGGTGCCGTGCATGATACATTTTCCTTCTTCAGAAAGCATTTTTTTGTGTTTTATACTTTTGGAATTTTGGTTTTTGACATTGATTACGAAATGACCTTTTTTCCTTTTTGAAATGTACTAACTCGATTTTTCCTCACAGCAGGTCAACTGGTGTGTGGTTGTAACATTACAGTCCCATTGAGCACATTTTCGGAGAGAGGGACATCAGTTGCACCACAGGGCAGGGTGGAGGGTGCCGTGCATGATACATTTTCTTTCTTCGGTAAGCATTTTTTTGTGTTTTGTACTTTTGGAATTTTGGTTTTTGACGTTGATTATAGAATGACCATTTTCATGTTTGAAATGTACTAACTCGATTTTTCCTCACAGCAGGTCAACTGGTGTGAGGTTGCAACATTACAGTCCCATTGAGCACATTTTCGGAGAGAGGGACATCAGTTGCACCACAGGGCAGGGTGGAGGGTGCCGTGCATGATACATTTTCTTTCTTCGGTAAGCATTTTTTTGTGTTTTGTACTTTTGGAATTTTGGTTTTTGACGTTGATTATAGAATGACCATTTTCATGTTTGAAATGTACTAACTCGAATTTTCCTGACAGCAGGTCAACTGGTGTGAGGTTGCAACATTACACTCCCATTGAGTACATTTTCGGAGAGAGGGACATCAGTTGCACCACAGGGCAGGGTGAAGGGTGCCGTGCACGATGCATTTTCTTTCTTCGGGAAGCATTTTTTTGTGTTTAATACTATTGGAATTTTGGTTTTTGACGTTGATTATAAAATGACCTTTTTCATGTCTGAAATGTACTAACTCGATTTTCCCTCACGGCAGGTCAACTGGTGTGAGGTTGCAACATTACAGTCCCATTGAGTACATTTTCGAAGAGAGGGACATCAGTTGCACCACAGGGCAGGGTGGAGGGTGCCGAGCACGGTACATTTTCTTTCTTCGGTAAGCATTTTTTTGTGTTTTATACATTTGGAACTTTGGTTTTTCATGTTCATTATAAAATGACCTTTTTCATGTCTGAAATGTACTAACTCGAATTTTGCTCACATCAGGTCAACTAGTGTGAGGTTGCAACATTACAGTCCCATTGAGTACATTTTCGGAGAGAGGGACATCAGTTGCACCACTGGGCAGGGTGAAGGGTGCCGTGCACGATACATTCTCTTTCTTCTGAATGCATTTTTTTGTGTTTTATACTTTTGGAATTTTGGTTTTTGACGTTGATTATAAAATGACTTATTTCATGTCTGAAATGTACTAACTCGAATTTTCCTCACAGCAGGTCAACTGGTGTGTGGTTGCAACATTATGTCCCATTGAGTACATTTTCGGAGAGAGGGACATCAGTTGCACCACAGGGCTGGGTGGAGGGTGCCGTGCATGACACATTTTCTTTCTTCAGTAAGCATTTCTTTGTGTTTTATACTTTTGGAATTTTGGTTTCTGACGTTGATTATAAAATGACCTTTTTTCCTTTTTGAAATGTACTAACTCGATTTTTCCTCACAGCAGCTCAACTGGTGTGTGGTTGCAACATTACCGCCCCATTGAGTACATTTTCGGAGAGGGGACATCAGTCGCACCACAGGGCAGGGTGGAGGGTGCCGTGCATGATACATTTTCTTTCTTCGGTAAGCATTTCTTTGTGTTTTATACTTTTGGAATTTTGGTTTCTGACGTTGATTATAAAATGACCTTTTTTCCTTTTTGAAATGTACTAACTCGATTTTTCCTTACAGCAGGAAAACTGGGGTGTGGTTGCAACATTACGGTCCCATTGAGTACATTTTCGGAGAGAGGGACATGAGTTGCACCACAGGGCAGGGTGGAGGGTTTCGTGCACGATACATTTTCTTTCTTCGGTAAGCATTTCTTTGTGTTTTATACTTTTGGAATTTTGGTTTCTGACGTTGATTATAAAATGACCTTTTTCCTATTTGAAATGTACTAACTCGATTTTTCCTCACAGCAGGTCAAATGGTGTGTGGTTGCAACATTACGGTCCCATTGAATACATTTTCGGAGAAAGGGACATCAGTTGCACCAAAGGGCAGGGTGGAGTGTTCCGTGCATGATACATTCTCTTTCTTCGGTAAGCATTTTTCTGTGATTTATACTTTTGGAATTTTGGTTTTTGACGTTGATTATAAAATGACCTTTTTCCTGTTTGAAATGTACTAACTCGATTTTCCCACACGGCAGGGTAACTGCTGTGTGGTTGCAACATTACGGTCCCATTGAGTACATTTTCGGAGAGAGGGACATCAGTTGCACCACAGGGCAGGGTGGAGGGTGCCGTGCACGATACATTTTCTTTCTTCGGTAAGCATTTCTCTGTGTTTTATACTTTTGGAATTTTGGTTTTTGACGTTGATTATAAAATGACCTTTTTCATGTTTGAAATGTACTAACTCGATTTTTCCTCACAGCAGGGCAACTGGTGTGTGGTTGCAACATTACGGTCCCATTTAGTACATTTTCGGAGAGAGGGACATCAGTTGCACCACAGGGCAGAGTGGAGGGGACCGTGCACGATACATTTTGTTTCTTTGGTAAGCATTTCTTTGTGTTTTATACTTTTGGAATTTTGGTTTTTGACGTTGATTATAAGATGACCTTTTTCATGTTTGAAATGTACTAACTCGATTTTTCCTCACAGCAGGTCACCTGGTGTGTGGTTGCAATATTACGGTTCCATTGAGTACATTTTCGGAGAGAGGGACATCAGTTGCACCACAGGGCAGGGTGGACGGTGCCGTGCCCGATATTTTTTCTTTCTTCGGAAAGCATTTTTTTGTGTTTTAAACTTTTGGAGTTTTGGTTTTTGATGTTGATTATAAAATGACCTTTTTCATGTTAGAAATGCACTAACTCGATTTTCCCTCACAGCAGGTCGACTGGTGTGAGGTTGCAACATTACAGTCCCATTGTGTACATTTTCGGAGAGGTAGACATCAGTTGCACCACAGGACAGGGTGGAGGGTACCGTGCACGATACATTTTCTTTCTTCGGTAAGCATTTTTTTGTGTTTTGTACTTTTGGAATTTTGGTTTTTGACGTTGATTATAAAATGACCTATTTCATGTCTGAAATGTACTAACTCGAATTTTCCTCACAGCAGGTCAACTGGTGTGAGGTTGCAACATTACAGTCCCATTGAGTACATTTTCGGAGAGAGGGACATCAGTTGCACCACAGGGCAGGGTGAAGGGTGCCGTGCACGATGCATTTTCTTTCTTCGGTAAGCATTTTTTTGTGTTTAATACTTTTGGAATTTTGGTTTTTGACGTTGATTATAAAATGACCTTTTTCATGTCTGAAATGTACTAACTCGATTTTCCCTCACGGCAGGTCAACTGGTGTGAGGTTGCAACATTACAGTCCCATTGAGTACATTTTCGAAGAGAGGGACATCAGTTGCACCACAGGGCAGGGTGGAGGTTGCCGTGCACGGTACATTTTCTTTCTTCGGTAAGCATTTCTTTGTGTTTTATAGTTTTGGAATTTTGGTTTTTCATGTTGATTATAAAGTGACCTTTTTCATGTCTGAAATGTACTAACTCGAATTTTGCTCACATCAGGTCAACTAGTGTGAGGTTGCAACATTACAGTCCCATTGAGTACATTTTCGGAGAGAGGGACATCAGTTGCACCACAGGGCACGGTGGAGGGTGCCGTGCACGATACATTCTCTTTCTTCGGAATGCATTTTTTTGTGTTTTATACTTTTGGAATTTTGGTTTTTGACGTTGATTATAAAATGACCTATTTCATGTCTGAAATGTACTAACACGAATTTTCCTCACAGCAGGTCAACTGGTGTGTGGTTGCAACATTACGGTCCCATTGAGTACATTTTCGGAGAGAGGGACATCAGTTGCACCACAGGGCAGGGTTGACGGTGCCGTGCACGATACGTTTTCCTTATTCGGTAAGAATTTTTTGTGTTTTATACTTTTGGAATTTTGGTTTTTGACGTTGATTATAAAATGACCTTTTTTCCTTTTTGAAATGTACTTACTGGAATTTTCCTCACAGAAGGTCAACTGGTGTGTGGTTGCAACATTACGGTCCCATTGAGTACGTTTTCGGAGAGAGGGACATCAGTTGCACCACAGGGCAGGGTGGAGGGTGCCGTGCATGATACATTTTCTTTCTTCGGTAAGCATTTCTTTGTGTTTTATACTTTTGGAAATTTGGTTTCTGACGTTGATTATAAAATGACCTTTTTTTCTTTTTGAAATGTACTAACTCGATTTTTCCTCACAGCAGGTCAACTGGTGTGTGGTTGCAACATTACGGTCCCATTGAGTACATTTTCGGAGAGAGGGACATCAGTTGCACCACAGGGCAGGGTGGAGGGTGCCGTGCATGATACATTTTCTTTATTCGGTAAGCATTTCTTTGTGTTTTATACTTTTGGAATTTTGGTTTCTGACGTTGATTATAAAATGACCTTTTTTCCTTTTTGAAATGTGCTAACTCGATTTTTCCTCACAGCAGGTCAACTGGTGTGTGGTTGCAACATTACGGTCCCATTGAGTACATTTTCGGAGAGAGGGACATGAGTTGCACCACAGGGCAGGGTGGAGGGTTTCGTGCACGATACATTTTCTTTCTTCGGTAAGCATTCCTTTGTGTTTTATACTTTTGGAATTTTGGTTTCTGTTGTTGATTATAAAATGACCTTTTTTCCTTTTTGAAATGTACTAACTCGATTTTTCCTCGCAGCAGGTCAACTGGTGTGTGGTTGCAACATTACGGTCCCATTGAGTACATTTTCGGAGAGAGGGACATCAGTTGCACCACAGGGCAGGGTGGAGGGTTTCGTGCACGATACATTTTCTTTCTTCGGTAAGCATTTCTTTGTGTTTTATACTTTTGGAATTTTGGTTTCTGACGTTGATTATAAAATGACCTTTTTCCTGTTTGAAATGTACTAACTCGATTTTTCCTCACTGCAGGTCAACTGGTGTGTGGTTGCAACATTACAGTCCCATTGGATACATTTTCGGAGAGAGGGACATCAGTTGCACCACAGGGCAGGGTGGAGGGTGCCGTGCATGATACATTTTCTTTAATCGGTAAGCATTTCTTTGTGTTTTATACTTTTGGAATTTTGGTTGCTGACGTTGATTATAAAATAACCCTTTTTTCCTTTTTGAAATGTACTAACTCGGTTTTTCCTCACAGCAGGTCAACTGGTGTGTGGTTGCAACATTACGGTCCCATTGAGTACATTTTCGGAGAGAGGAACATGAGTTGCACCACAGGGCAGGGTGGAGGGATTCGTGCACGATACATTTTCTTTCTTCGGTAAGCATTTTTCTGTGATTTATACCTTTGGAATTTTGGTTTTTGATGTGGATTATAAAATGACCTTCTTCCTGTTTGAAATGTACTAACTCGATTTTCCCTCACGGCTGGGTAACTGCTGTGTGGTTGCAACATTACGGTCCCAGTGAGTACATTTTCGGGGAGAGGGACATCAGTTACACCACAGGGCAGGGTGGAGGGTGCCGTGCATGATACATTCTCTTTCTTCGGTAAGCATTTTTCTGTGATTTATACCTTTGGAATTTTGGTTTTTGATGTGGATTATAAAATGACCTTTTTCCTGTTTGAAATGTACTAACTCGATTTTCCGTCACGGCTGGGTAACTGCTGTGTGGTTGCAACATTACGGTCCCATTGAGTACATTTTGGGAGAGAGGGACATGAGTTGCACCACAGGGCAGGGTGGAGGGTTTCGTGCACGATACAATTTCTTTCTTCGGTAAGCATTTCTTTGTGTTTTATACTTTTGGAATTTTGGTTTCTGACGTTGATTATAAAATGACCTTTTTCCTGTTTGAAATGTACTAACTCGATTTTTCCTCACAGCATGTCAACTGGTGTGTGGTTGCAACATTACAGTCCAATTGAATACATTTTCAGAGAGAGGGACATCAGTTGCACCACAGGGCAGGGTGGAGTGTGCCGTGCATGATACATTCTCTTTCTTCGGTAAGCATTTTTCTGTGATTTATACTTTTGGAATTTTGGTTTTTGACGTGGATTATAAAATGACCTTTTTCCTGTTTGAAATGTACTAACTCGATTTTCCCTCACGGCAGGGTAACTGCTGTGTGGTTGCAACATTACGGTCCCATTGAGTACATTTTCGGGGAGAGGGACATCAGTTACACCACAGGGCAGGGTGGAGGGTGCCATGCACGATACATTTTCTTTCTTCGGTAAGCATTTTTTTGTGTTTTATACTTTTGGAATTTTGTTTAATACGTTGATTATAAAATGACCCTTTTCATGTTTGAAATGTACTAACTCGATTTTTCCTCACAGCAGTTCAACTGGTGTGTGGTTGCAACATTACGGTCCCATTGAGTACATTTTCGGAGAGAGGGACATCAGTTGCACCTCAGGGCAGGGTGGAGGGTGCCGTGCACGATACATTCTCTTTCTTCGGTAAGCATTTCTTTGTGTTTTATACTTTTGGAATTTTGGTTTTTGACGTTGATTATAAAATGACCTTTTGCATGTTTGAAATGTACTAACTTGATTTTTCCTCACAGCAGGGCAACTGGTGTGTGGTTGCAACATTACGGTCCCATTGAGTACATTTTCGGAGAGAGGGACATGAGTTGCCCCACAGGGCAGGGTGGAGGGTTTCGTGCACGATACATTTTCTTTCTTCGGTAAGCATTTCTTTGTGTTTTATACTTTTGGAATTTTGGTTTCTGACGTTGATTATAAAATGACCTTTTTCCTGTTTGAAATGTACTAACTCGATTTTTCCTCACAGCAAGTCAACTGGTGTGTGGTTGCAACATTACAGTCCCATTGGATACATTTTCGGAGAGAGGGACATCAGTTGCACCACAGGGCAGGGTGGAGGGTGCCGTGCATGATACATTTTCTTTATTCGGTAACCATTTCTTTGTGTTTTATACTTTTGGAATTTTGGTTTCTGACGTTGATTATAAAATAACCCTTTTTTCCTTTTTGAAATGTACTAACTCGGTTTTTCCTCACAGCAGGTCAACTGGTGTGTGGTTGCAACATTACAGTCCAATTGAATACATTTTCGGAGAGAGGGACATCAGTTGCACCACAGGGCAGGGTGGAGTGTGCCGTGCATGATACATTCTCTTTCTTCGGTAAGCATTTTTCTGTGATTTATACTTTTGGAATTTTGGTTTTTGACGTGGATTATAAAATGACCTTTTTCCTGTTTGAAATGTACTAACTCGATTTTCCCTCACGGCAGGGTAACTGCTGTGTGGTTGCAACATTACGGTCCCATTGAGTACATTTTCGGGGAGAGGGACATCAGTTACACCACAGGGCAGGGTGGAGGGTGCCATGCACGATACATTTTCTTTCTTCGGTAAGCATTTTTTTGTGTATTATACTTTTGGAATTTTGTTTATGACGTTGATTATAAAATGACCCTTTTCATGTTTGAAATGTACTAACTCGATTTTTCCTCACAGCAGTTCAACTGGTGTGTGGTTGCAACATTACGGTCCCATTGAATACATTTTCGGAGAGAGGGACATCAGTTGCACCACAGGGCAGGGTGGAGGGTGCCGTGCACGATACATTATCTTTCTTCGGTAAGCATTTCTTTGTGTTTTATACTTTTGGAATTTTGGTTTTTGACGTTGATTATAAAATGACCTTTTTCATGTTTGAAATGTACTAACTCGATTTTTCCTCACAGCAGGGCAACTGGTGTGTGGTTGCAACATTACGGTCCCATTGAGTACATTTTCGGAGAGAGGGACATCAGTTGCACCACAGGGCAGAGTGGAGGGTGCCGTGCACGATACATTTTCTTTCTTTGGTAAGCATTTCTTTGTGTTTTATACTTTTGGAATTTTGGCTTTTGACGTTGATTATAAGATGACCTTTTTCATGTTTGAAATGTACTAACTCTATTTTTCCTCACAGCAGGTCAACTGGTGTGTGGTTGCAACATTACGGTCCCATTGAGTACGTTTTCGGAGAGCGGGACATCAGTTGCACCACAGTTCAGGGTGGAGGGTGCCGTGCACGATACATTTTCCTTCTTCGGTAAGAATTTTTTGTGTTTTATACTTTTGGAATTTTGGTTTTTGACGTTGATTATAAAATGACCTTTTTCATGTTTGAAATGTACTAACTCGATTTTTCCTCACAGCAGGTCACCTGGTGTGTGGTTGCAGTATTACGGTTCCATTGAGTACATTTTCGGAGAGAGGGACATCAGTTGCACCACAGGGCAGGGTGGACGGTGCCGTGCCCGATACATTTTCTTTCTTCGGAAAGAATTTTTGATGTTTTAAACTTTTGGAATTTTGGTTTTTGACGTTGATTATAAAATGACCTTTTTCATGTTCGAAATGCACTAACTCAATTTTCCCTCACAGCAGGTCGACTGGTGTGAGGTTGCAACATTACAGTCCCATTGAGTACATTTTCGGAGAGGTAGACATCAGTTGCACCACAGGACAGGGTGGAGGGTACCGTGCACGATACATTTTCTTTCTTCGGTAAACATTTTTTTGTGTTTTGTACTTTTGGAATTTTGGTTTTTGACGTTGATTATAAAATGACCTATTTCATGTGTGAAATGTACTAACTCGAATTTTCCTCACAGCAGGTCAACTGGTGTGAGGTTGCAACATTACAGTCCCATTGAGTACATTTTCGGAGAGAGGGACATCAGTTGCACCACAGGGCAGGGTGAAGGGTGCCGTGCACGATGCATTTTCTTTCTTCGGTAAGCATTTTCTTGTGTTTAATACTTTTGGAATTTTGGTTTTTGACATTGATTATAAAATAACCTTTTTCATGTCTGAAATGTACTAACTCGATTTTCCCTCACAGCAGGTCAACTGGTGTGAGGTTGCAACATTACAGTCCCATTGAGTACATTTTCGAAGCGAGGGACATCAGTTGCACCACAGGGCAGGCTGGAGGTTGCCGTGCACGGTACATTTTCTTTCTTCGGTAAGCATTTTTTTGTGTTTTATACTTTTGGAATTTTGGTTTTTCATGTTGATTATAAAATGACCTTTTTCATGTCTGAAATGTTATAACTCGAATTTTGCTCACATGAGGTCACAGGGTTATAAACACAAAATCAAATAGGGGTAATGCAGGAGTAGGTTTAATAATGAATAGGAAAATAGGAATGCGGGTAAGCTACTACAAACAGCATAGTGAACGCATTATTGTGGCCAAGATAGATACGAAGCCCACGCCTACTACAGTAGTACAAGTTTATATGCCAACTAGCTCTGCAGATGACGAAGAAATTGAAGAAATGTATGATGAAATAAAAGAAATTATTCAGATTGTGAAGGGAGACGAAAATTTAATAGTCATGGGTGACTGGAATTCGAGTGTAGGAAAAGGGAGAGAAGGAAACATAGTAGGTGAATATGGATTGGGGGACAGAAATGAAAGAGGAAGCCGCCTGGTCGAATTTTGCACAGAGCACAACATAATCATAACTAACACTTGGTTTAAGAATCATGAAAGAAGGTTGTATACATGGAAGAACCCTGGAGATACTAAAAGGTATCAGATAGATTATATAATGGTAAGACAGAGATTTAGGAACCAGGTTTTAAATTGTAAGACATTTCCAGGGGCAGATGTGGACTCTGATCACAATCTATTGGTTATGACCTGTAGATTAAAACTGAAGAAACTGCAAAAAGGTGGGAATTTAAGGAGATGGGACCTGGATAAACTAAAGGAACCAGAGGTTGTACAGAGATTCAGGGAGAGCATAAGGAAGCAATTGACAGGAATGGGGGAAATAAATACAGTAGAAGAAGAATGGGCAGCTTTGAGGGATGAAGTAGTGAAGGCAGCAGAGGATCAAGTAGGTAAAAAGACGAGGGCCAGTAGAAATCCTTGGGTAACAGAAGAAGTATTGAATTTAATTGATGAAAGGAGAAAATATAAAAATGCAGTAAGTGAAACAGGCAAAAAGGAATACAAACGTCTCAAAAATGAGATCGACAGGAAGTGCAAAATGGCTAAGCAGGGGTGGCTAGAGGACAAATGTAAGGATGTAGAGGCCTATCTCACTAGGGGTAAGATAGATACCGCCTACAGGAAAATTAAAGAGACCTTTGGAGATAAGAGAACGACCTGTATGAATATCAAGAGCTCAGATGGAAACCCAGTTCTAAGCAAAGAAGGGAAAGCAGAAAGGTGGAAGGAGTATATAGAGGGTCTATACAAGGGCGATGTACTTGAGGACAATATTATGGAAATGGAAGAGGATGTAGATGAAGATGAAATGGGAGATATGATACTGCGTGAAGAGTTTGACAGAGCACTGAAAGACCTGAGTCGAAACAAGGCCCCCGGAGTAGACAATATTCCATTGGAACTACTGACGGCAGTGGGAGAGCCAGTCCTGACAAAACTCTACCATCTGGTGAGCAAGATGTATGAAACAGGCGAAATACCCTCAGACTTCAAGAAGAATATAATAATTCCAATCCCAAAGAAAGCAGGTGTTGACAGATGTGAAAATTACCGAACTATCAGTTTAATAAGTCACAGCTGCAAAATACTAACACGAATTCTTTACAGACGAATGGAAAAACTAGTAGAAGCCAACCTCGGGGAAGATCAGTTTGGATTCCGTAGAAACACTGGAACACGTGAGGCAATACTGGCCTTACGACTTATCTTAGAAGAAAGATTAAGGAAAGGCAAACCTACGTTTCTAGCATTTGTAGACTTAGAGAAAGCTTTTGACAATGTTGACTGGAAAACTCTCTTTCAAATTCTAAAGGTGGCAGGGGTAAAATACAGGGAGCGAAAGGCTATTTACAATTTGTACAGAAACCAGATGGCAGTTATAAGAGTCGAGGGACATGAAAGGGAAGCAGTGGTTGGGAAGGGAGTAAGACAGGGTTGTAGCCTCTCCCCGATGTTGTTCAATCTGTATATTGAGCAAGCAGTAAAGGAAACAAAAGAAAAATTCGGAGTAGGTATTAAAATTCATGGAGAAGAAATAAAAACTTTGAGGTTCGCCGATGACATTGTAATTCTGTCAGAGACAGCAAAGGACTTGGAAGAGCAGTTGAATGGAATGGACAGTGTCTTGAAAGGAGGATATAAGATGAACATCAACAAAAGCAAAACAAGGATAATGGAATGTAGTCGAATTAAGTCGGGTGATGCTGAGGGAATTAGATTAGGAAATGAGGCACTTAAAGTAGTAAAGGAGTTTTGCTATTTGGGGAGCAAAATAACTGATGATGGTCGAAGTAGAGAGGATACAAAATGCAGGCTGGCAATGGCAAGGAAAGCGTTTCTGAAGAAGAGAAATTTTTTAACATCCAGTATTGATTTAAGTGTCAGGAAGTCATTTCTGAAAGTATTCGTATGGAGTGTAGCCATGTATGGAAGTGAAACATGGACGATAAATAGTTTGGACAAGAAGAGAATAGAAGCTTTCGAAATGTGGTGCAACAGAAGAATGCTGAAGATTAGATGGGTAGATTACATAACTAATGAGGAAGTATTGAATAGGATTGGGGAGAAGAGAAGTTTGTGGCACAACTTGACCAGAAGAAGGGATCGGTTGGTAGGACATGTTCTGAGGCATCAAGGGATCACCAATTTAGTATTGGAGGGCAGCGTGGAGGGTAAAAATCGTAGAGGGAGACCAAGTGATGAATACACTAAGCAGATTCAGAAGGATGTAGGTTGCAGTAGGTACTGGGAGATGAAAAAGCTTGCACAGGATAGAGTAGCATGGAGAGCTGCATCAAACCAGTCTCAGGACTGAAGACCACAACAACAACAACAACAGGTCAACTAGTGTGAGGTTGCAACATTACAGTCCCATTGAGTACATTTTCGGAGAGAGGGACATCAGTTGCACCACAGGGCAGGGTGGAGGGTGCCGTGCACGATACATTCTCTTTCTTCGGAATGCATTTTTTTGTGTTTTATACTTTTGGAATTTTGGTTTTTGACGTGGATTATAAAATGACCTTTTTCCTGTTTGAAATGTACTAACTCGATTTTCCCTCACGGCTGGGTAACTGCTGTGTGGTTGCAACATTACGGTCCCATTGAGTACATTTTCGGGGAGAGGGACATCAGTTACACCACAGGGCAGGGTGGAGGGTGCCATGCACGATACATTTTCTTTCTTCGGTAAGCATTTTTTTGTGTTTTATACTTTTGGAATTTTGTTTAATACGTTGATTATAAAATGACCCTTTTCATGTTTGAAATGTACTAACTCGATTTTTCCTCACAGCAGTTCAACTGGTGTGTGGTTGCAACATTACGGTCCCATTGAGTACATTTTCGGAGAGAGGGACATCAGTTGCACCACAGGGCAGGGTGGAGGGTGCCGTGCACGATACATTCTCTTTCTTCGGTAAGCTTTTCTTTGTGTTTTATACTTTTGGAATTTTGGTTTTTGACGATGATTATAAAATGACCTTTTTCATGTTTGAAATGTACTAACTCGATTTTTCCTCACAGCAGGGCAACTGGTGTGTGGTTGCAACATTACGGTCCCATTGAGTACATTTTCGGAGAGAGGGACATGAGTTGCACCACAGGGCAGGGTGAAGGGTTTCGTGCACGATACATTTTCTTTCTTCGGTAAGCATTTCTTTGTGTTTTATACTTTTGGAATTTTGGTTTCTGACGTTGATTATAAAATGACCTTTTTCCTGTTTGAAATGTACTAACTCGATTTTTCCTCATAGCAGGTCAACTGGTGTGTGGTTGCAACATTACAGTCCCATTGGATACATTTTCGGAGAGAGGGACATCAGTTGCACCACAGGGCAGGGTGGAGGGTGCCGTGCATGATACATTTTCTTTATTCGGTAACCATTTCTTTGTGTTTTATACTTTTGGAATTTTGGTTTCTGACGTTGATTATAAAATAACCCTTTTTTCCTTTTTGAAATGTACTAACTCGATTTTTCCTCACAGCAGGTCAACTGGTGTGTGGTTGCAACATTACGGTCCCATTGAGTACATTTTTGGAGAGAGGGACATGAGTTGCACCACAGGGCAGGGTGGAGGGTTTCGTGCACGATACATTTTCTTTCTTCGGTAAGCATTTCTTTGTGTTTTATACTTTTGGAATTTTGGTTTCTGACGTTGATTATAAAATGACCTTTTTCCTGTTTGAAATGTACTAACTCGAGTTTTCCTCACAGCAGGTCAACTAGTGTGTGGTTGCAACATTACAGTCCAATTGAATACATTTTCGGAGAGAGGGACATCAGTTGCACCACAGGGCAGGGTGGAGTGTGCCGTGCATGATACATTCTCTTTCTTCGGTAAGCATTTTTCTGTGATTTATACTTTTGGAATTTTGGTTTTTGACGTGGATTATAAAATGACCTTTTTCCTGTTTGAAATGTACTAACTCGATTTTCCCTCACGGCAGGGTAACTGCTGTGTGGTTGCAACATTACGGTCCCATTGAGTACATTTTCGGGGAGAGGGACATCAGTTACACCACAGGGCAGGGTGGAGGGTGCCATGCACGATACATTTTCTTTCTTCGGTAAGCATTTTTTTGTGTTTTATACTTTTGGAATTTTGTTTAATACGTTGATTATAAAATGACCCTTTTCATGTTTGAAATGTACTAACTCGATTTTTCCTCACAGCAGTTCAACTGGTGTGTGGTTGCAACATTACGGTCCCATTGAGTACATTTTCGAGAGAGGGACATCAGTTGCACCACAGGGCAGGGTGGAGGGTGCCGTGCACGATACATTCTCTTTCTTCGGTAAGCTTTTCTTTGTGTTTTATACTTTTGGAATTTTGGTTTTTGACGTTGATTATAAAATGACCTTTTTCATGTTTGAAATGTACTAACTCGATTTTTCCTCACAGCAGGGCAACTGGTGTGTGGTTGCAACATTACGGTCCCATTGAGTACATTTTCGGAGAGAGGGACATGAGTTGCACCACAGGGCAGGGTGGAGGGTTTCGTGCACGATACATTTTCTTTCTTCGGTAAGCATTTCTTTGTGTTTTATACTTTTGGAATTTTGGTTTCTGACGTTGATTATAAAATGACCTTTTTCCTGTTTGAAATGTACTAACTCGATTTTTCCTCACAGCAGGTAAACTGGTGTGTGGTTGCAACATTACAGTCCCATTGGATACATTTTCGGAGAGAGGGACATCAGTTGCACCACAGGGCAGGGTGGAGGGTGCCGTGCATGATACATTTTCTTTATTCGGTAACCATTTCTTTGTGTTTTATACTTTTGGAATTTTGGTTTCTGACGTTGATTATAAAATAACCCTTTTTTCCTTTTTGAAATGTACTAACTCGATTTTTCCTCACAGCAGGTCAACTGGTGTGTGGTTGCAACATTACGGTCCCATTGAGTACATTTTTGGAGAGAGGGACATGAGTTGCACCACAGGGCAGGGTGGAGGGTTTCGTGCACGATACATTTTCTTTCTTCGGTAAGCATTTCTTTGTGTTTTATACTTTTGGAATTTTGGTTTCTGACGTTGATTATAAAATGACCTTTTTCCTGTTTGAAATGTACTAACTCGATTTTTCCTCACAGCAGGTCAACTGGTGTGTGGTTGCAACATTACAGGCCAATTGAATACATTTTCCGAGAGAGGGACATCAGTTGCACCACAGGGCAGGGTGGAGTGTGCCGTGCATGATACATTCTCTTTCTTCGGTAAGCATTTTTCTGTGATTTATACTTTTGGAATTTTGGCTTTTGACGTGGATTATAAAATGACCTTTTTCCTGTTTGAAATGTACTAACTCGATTTTCCCTCACGGCAGGGTAACTGCTGTGTGGTTGCAACATTACGGTCCCATTGAGTACATTTTCGGAGAGAGGGACATCAGTTGCACCACAGGGCAGAATGGAGGGTGCCGTGCACGATACATTTTCTTTCTTTGGTAAGCATTTCTTTGTGTTTTATACTTTTGGAATTTTGGCTTTTGACGTTGATTATAAGATGACCTTTTTCATGTTTGAAATGTACTAACTCTATTTTTCCTCACAGCAGGTCAACTGGTGTGTGGTTGCAACATTACGGTCCCATTGAGTACATTTTCGGAGAGCGGGACATCAGTTGCACCACAGGGCAGGGTGGAGGGTGCCGTGCACGATACATTTTCCTTCTTCGGTAAGAATATTTTGTGTTTTATACTTTTGGAATTTTGGTTTTTGACGTTGATTATAAAATGACCTTTTTCATGTTTGAAATGTACTAACTCGATTTTTCCTCACAGCAGGTCACCTGGTGTGTGGTTGCAATATTACGGTTCCATTGAGTACATTTTCGGAGAGAGGGACATCAGTTGCACCACAGGGCAGGGTGGACGGTGCCGTGCCCGATACATTTTCTTTCTTCGGAAAGAATTTTTTATGTTTTAAACTTTTGGAATTTTGGTTTTTGACGTTGATTATAAAATGACCTTTTTCATGTTCGAAATGCACTAACTCGATTTTCCCTCACAGCAGGTCGACTGGTGTGAGGTTGCAACATTACAGTCCCATTGAGTACATTTTTGGAGAGGTAGACATCAGTTGCACCACAGGACAGGGTGGAGGGTACCGTGCACGATACATTTTCTTTCTTCGGTAAACATTTTTTTGTGTTTTGTACTTTTGGAATTTTGGTTTTTGACGTTGATTATAAAATGACCTATTTCATGTGTGAAATGTACTAACTCGAATTTTCCTCACAGCAGGTCAACTGGTGTGAGGTTGCAACATTACAGTCCCATTGAGTACATTTTCGGAGAGAGGGACATCAGTTGCACCACAGGGCAGGGTGAAGGGTGCCGTGCACGATGCATTTTCTTTCTTCGGTAAGCATTTTCTTGTGTTTAATACTTTTGGAGTTTTGGTTTTTGACGTTGATTATAAAATGACCTTTTTCATGTCTGAAATGTACTAACTCGGTTTTCCCTCACAGCAGGTCAACTGGTGTGAGGTTGCAACATTACAGTCTCATTGAGTACATTTTCGAAGAGAGGGACATCAGTTGCACCACAGGGCAGGGTGGAGGTTGCCGTGCACGGTACATTTTCTTTCTTCGGTAAGCATTTTTTTGTGTTTTATACTTTTGGAATTTTGGTTTTTCATGTTGATTATAAAATGACCTTTTTCATGTCTGAAATGTACTAACTCGAATTTTGCTCACATGAGGTCACAGGGTTATAAACACAAAATCAAATAGGGGTAATGCAGGAGTAGGTTTAATAATGAATAGGAAAATAGGAATGCGGGTAAGCTACTACAAACAGCATAGTGAACGCATTATTGTGGCCAAGATAGATACGAAGCCCACGCCTACTATTGTAGTACAAGTTTATATGCCAACTAGCTCTGCAGATGACGAAGAAATTGAAGAAATGTATGATGAAATAAAAGAAATTATTCAGATTGTGATGGGAGACGAAAATTTAATAGTCATGGGTGACTGGAATTCGAGTGTAGGAAAAGGGAGAGAAGGAAACATAGTAGGTGAATATGGATTGGGGGACAGAAATGAAAGAGGAAGCCGCCTGGTCGAATTTTGCACAGAGCACAACATAATCATAACTAACACTTGGTTTAAGAATCATGAAAGAAGGTTGTATACATGGAAGAACCCTGGAGATACTAAAAGGTATCAGATAGATTATATAATGGTAAGACAGAGATTTAGGAACCAGGTTTTAAATTGTAAGACATTTCCAGGGGCAGATGTGGACTCTGATCACAATCTATTGGTTATGACCTGTAGATTAAAACTGAAGAAACTGCAAAAAGGTGGGAATTTAAGGAGATGGGACCTGGATAAACTAAAGGAACCAGAGGTTGTACAGAGATTCAGGGAGAGCATAAGGAAGCAATTGACAGGAATGGGGGAAATAAATACAGTAGAAGAAGAATGGGCAGCTTTGAGGGATGAAGTAGTGAAGGCAGCAGAGGATCAAGTAGGTAAAAAGACGAGGGCTAGTAGAAATCCTTGGGTAACAGAAGAAGTATTGAATTTAATTGATGAAAGGAGAAAATATAAAAATGCAGTAAGTGAAACAGGCAAAAAGGAATACAAACGTCTCAAAAATGAGATCGACAGGAAGTGCAAAATGGCTAAGCAGGGGTGGCTAGAGGACAAATGTAAGGATGTAGAGGCCTATCTCACTAGGGGTAAGATAGATACCGCCTACAGGAAAATTAAAGAGACCTTTGGAGATAAGAGAACGACCTGTATGAATATCAAGAGCTCAGATGGAAACCCAGTTCTAAGCAAAGAAGGGAAAGCAGAAAGGTGGAAGGAGTATATAGAGGGTCTATACAAGGGCGATGTACTTGAGGACAATATTATGGAAATGGAAGAGGATGTAGATGAAGATGAAATGGGAGATATGATACTGCGTGAAGAGTTTGACAGAGCACTGAAAGACCTGAGTCGAAACAAGGCCCCCGGAGTAGACAATATTCCATTGGAACTACTGACGGCCGTGGGAGAGCCAGTCCTGACAAAACTCTACCATCTGGTGAGCAAGATGTATGAAACAGGCGAAATACCCTCAGACTTCAAGAAGAATATAATAATTCCAATCCCAAAGAAAGCAGGTGTTGACAGATGTGAAAATTACCGAACTATCAGTTTAATAAGTCACAGCTGCAAAATACTAACACGAATTCTTTACAGACGAATGGAAAAACTAGTAGAAGCCAACCTCGGGGAAGATCAGTTTGGATTCCGTAGAAACACTGGAACACGTGAGGCAATACTGGCCTTACGACTTATCTTAGAAGAAAGATTAAGGAAAGGCAAACCTACGTTTCTAGCATTTGTAGACTTAGAGAAAGCTTTTGACAATGTTGACTGGAAAACTCTCTTTCAAATTCTAAAGGTGGCAGGGGTAAAATACAGGGAGCGAAAGGCTATTTACAATTTGTACAGAAACCAGATGGCAGTTATAAGAGTCGAGGGACATGAAAGGGAAGCAGTGGTTGGGAAGGGAGTAAGACAGGGTTGTAGCCTCTCCCCGATGTTGTTCAATCTGTATATTGAGCAAGCAGTAAAGGAAACAAAAGAAAAATTCGGAGTAGGTATTAAAATTCATGGAGAAGAAATAAAAACTTTGAGGTTCGCCGATGACATTGTAATTCTGTCAGAGACAGCAAAGGACTTGGAAGAGCAGTTGAATGGAATGGACAGTGTCTTGAAAGGAGGATATAAGATGAACATCAACAAAAGCAAAACAAGGATAATGGAATGTAGTCGAATTAAGTCGGGTGATGCTGAGGGAATTAGATTAGGAAATGAGGCACTTAAAGTAGTAAAGGAGTTTTGCTATTTGGGGAGCAAAATAACTGATGATGGTCGAAGTAGAGAGGATATAAAATGCAGGCTGGCAATGGCAAGGAAAGCGTTTCTGAAGAAGAGAAATTTTTTAACATCCAGTATTGATTTAAGTGTCAGGAAGTCATTTCTGAAAGTATTCGTATGGAGTGTAGCCATGTATGGAAGTGAAACATGGACGATAAAGAGTTTGGACAAGAAGAGAATAGAAGCTTTCGAAATGTGGTGCAACAGAAGAATGCTGAAGATTAGATGGGTAGATCACATAACTAATGAGGAAGTATTGAATAGGATTGGGGAGAAGAGAAGTTTGTGGCACAACTTGACCAGAAGAAGGGATCGGTTGGTAGGACATGTTCTGAGGCATCAAGGGATCACCAATTTAGTATTGGAGGGCAGCGTGGAGGGTAAAAATCGTAGAGGGAGACCAAGAGATGAATACACTAAGCAGATTCAGAAGGATGTAGGTTGCAGTAGGTACTGGGAGATGAAAAAGCTTGCACAGGATAGAGTAGCATGGAGAGCTGCATCAAACCAGTCTTAGGACTGAAGACCACAACAACAACAACAACAGGTCAACTAGTGTGAGGATGCAACATTACAGTCCCATTGAGTACATTTTCGGAGAGAGGGACATCAGTTGCACCACAGGGCAGGGTGGAGGGTGCCGTGCACGATACATTCTCTTTCTTCGGAATGCATTCTTTGGTGTTTTATACTTTTGGAATTTTGGTTTTTGACGTTGATTATAAAATGACCTATTTCATGTCTGAAATGTACTAACTCGAATTTTCCTCACAGCAGGTCAACTGGTGTGTGGTTGCAACATTACGGTCCCATTGAGTACATTTTCGGAGAGAGGGACATCAGTTGCACCACAGGGCAGGGTGGAGGGTGCCGTGCACGATACATTTTCCTTCTTCGGTAAGAATTTTTTGTGTTTTATACTTTTGGAATTTTGGTTTTTGACGTTGATTACAAAATGACCTTTTTCATGTTTGAAATGTACTAACTCGATTTTTCCTCACAGCAGGTCAACTGGTGTGTGGTTGCAATATTACGGTTCCATTGAGTACATTTTCTGAGAGACGGACATCAGTTGCACCACAGGGCAGGGTGGAGGGTGCCGTGCCCGATACATTTTCTTTCTTCGGAAAGCATTTTTTTGTGTTTTATACTTTTGGAATTTTGGTTTTTGACGTTGATTATAAAATGACCTTTTTTCCTTTTTGAAATCTACTAACCCGATTTTTCCTCACAGCAGGTCAACTGGTGTGTGGTTGCAACATTACGGTCCCATTGAGTACATTTTCGGAGAAAGGGACATCAGTTGCACCACAGGGCAGGGTGGAGGGTGCCGTGCATGATACATTTTCTTTCTACGGTAAGCATTTCTTTGTGTTTTATACATTTGAAATTTTGTTTTCTGACGTTGATTATAAAATGACCTTTTATCCTTTTTGAAATGTATTAACTCGAATTTTCCTCACAGTAGGTCAACTGGTGTGTGGTTGCAACATTACGGTCCCATTGAGTACATTTTCGGAGAGAGGGACATCAGTTGCACCACAGGGCAGGGTGGAGGGTGCCGTGCATGATACATTTTCTTTCTTCGGTAAGCATTTCTTTGTGTTCTATACTTTTGGAATTTTGGTTTCTGACGTTGACTATAAAATGACCTTTTTTCCTTTTTGAAATGTACTTACTCGAATTTTCCTCACAGCAGGTCAACTGGTGTGTGGTTGCAACGTTACGGTCCCATTGAGTACATTTTCGGAGAGAGGGACATCAGTTGCACCACAGGGCAGGGTGGAGGGTGCCGTGCATGATACATTTTCTTTCTTCGGTAAGCATTTCTTTGTGTTTTATACTTTTGGAATTTTGGTTTCTGACGTTGATTATAAAATGACCTTTTTTCCTTTTTGAAATGTACTTACTCCAATTTTCCTCACAGCAGGTCAACTTGTGTGTGGTTGCAACATTACGGTCCCATTGAGTACATTTTCGGAGAGAGGGACATCAGTTGCACCACAGGGCAGGGTGGAGGGTGCCGTGCATGATACATTTTCTTTCTTCGGTAAGCATTTCTTTGTGTTTTATACTTTTGGAATTTTGGTTTCTGACGTTGATTATAAAATGACCTTTTTTCCTTTTTGAAATGTACTAACTCGATTTTTCCTCACAGCAGGTCAACTGGTGTGTGGTTGCAACATTACGGTCCCATTGAGTACATTTTCGGAGAGAGGGACATCAGTTGCACCACAGGGCAGGGTGGAGGGTGCCGTGCATGATACATTTTCTTTCTTCGGTAAGCATTTCTTTGTGTTTTATACTTTTGGAATTTTGGTTTCTGACGTTGATTATAAAATGACCTTTTTTCCTTTTTGAAATGTACTAACTCGATTTTTCCTCACAGCAGGTCAACTGGTGTGTGGTTGCAACATTACGGTCCCATTGAGTACATTTTCGGAGAGAGGGACATCAGTTGCACCACAGGGCAGGGTGGCGGGTGCCGTGCATGATACATTTTCTTTCTTCGGTAAGCATTTCTTTGTGTTTTATACTTTTGGAATTTTGGTTTGTGACGTTGATTATAAAATGACCTTTTTTCCTTTTTGAAATGTACTAACTCGATGTTTCCTCACAGCAGGTCAACTGGTGTGTGGTTGCAACATTACGGTCCCATTGAGTACGTTTTCGGAGAGAGGGACATGAGTTGCACCACAGGGCAGGGTGGAGGGTTTCGTGCACGATACATTTTCTTTCTTCGGTAAGCATTTCTTTGTGTTTTATACTTTTGGAATTTTTGTTTCTGACGTTGATTATAAAATGACTTTTTTCCTGTTTGAAATGTACTAACTCGATTTTTCCTCACAGCAGGTCAACTGGTGTGTGGTTGCAACATTACAGTCCCATTGGATACATTTTCGGAGAGAGGGACATCAGTTGCACCACAGGGCAGTGTGGAGGGTGCCGTGCATGATACATTCTCTTTCTTCGGTAAGCATTTTTCTGTGATTTATACTTTTGGAATTTTGGTTTTTGACGTTGATTATAAAATGACCTTTTTCCTGTTTGAAATGTACTAACTCGATTTTTCCTCACAGCAGGTCAACTGGTGTGTGGTTGCAATATTACCGTTCCATTGAGTACATTTTCGGAGAGAGGGACATCAGCTGCACCACAGGGCAGGGTGGACGGTGCCGTGCCCGATACATTTTCTTTCTACGGAAAGCATTTTTTTGTGTTTTATACTTTTGGAATTTTGGTTTTTGACGTTGATTATAAAATGACCTTTTTTCCTTTTTGAAATGTACTAACTCGATTTTTCCTCACAGCAGGTCAACTGGTGTGTGGTTGCAACATTACGGACCCATTGAGTACATTTTCGGAGAGAGGGACATCAGTTGCACCACAGGGCAGGGTGGAGGGTGCCGTGCATGATACATTTTCTTTCTTCGGTAAGCATTTCTTTGTGTTTTATGCTTTTGGAATTTTGGTTTCTGACGTTGATTATAAAATGACCTTTTTTCCTTTTTGAAATGTACTTACTCGAATTTTCCTCACAGCAGGTCAACTGGTGTGTGGTTGCAACATTACGGTCCCATTGAGTACATTTTCGGAGAGAGGGACATCAGTTGCACCACTGGGCAGGGTGGAGGGTGCCGTGCATGATACATTTTCTTTCTTCGGTAAGCATTTCTTTGTGTTTTATACTTTTGGAATTTTGGTTTCTGACGTTGATTATAAAATGACCTTTTTTCCTCTTTGAAATGTACTAACTCGATTTTTCCTCACAGCAGGTCAACTGGTGTGTGGTTGCAACATTACGGTCCCATTGAGTACATTTTCGGAGAGAGGGACATGAGTTGCACCACAGGGCAGGGTGGAGGGTTTCGTGCACGATACATTTTCTTTCTTCGGTAAGCATTTCTTTGTGTTTTATACTTTTGGAATTTTGGTTTCTGACGTTGATTATAAAGTGACCTTTTTCCTGTTTGAAATGTACTAACTCGATTTTTCCTCACAGCAGGTAAACTGGTGTGTGGTTGCAACATTACAGTCCCATTGGATACATTTTCGGAGAGAGGGACATCAGTTGCACCACAGGGCAGGGTGGAGGGTGCCGTGCATGATACATTCTCTTTCTTCGGTAAGCATTTTTCTGTGATTTATACTTTTGGAATTTTGGTTTTTGACGTTGATTATAAAATGACCTTTTTCCTGTTTGAAATGTACTAACTCGATTTTCCCTCACGTCAGGGTAACTGCTGTGTGGTTGCAACATTACGGTCCCATTGAGTACATTTTCGGGTAGAGGGACATCAGTTGCACCACAGGGCAGGGTGGAGGGTGCCATACACGATACATTTTCTTTCTTCGGTAAGCATTTTTTTGTGTTTTATACTTTTGGAATTTTGGTTTATGACGTTGATTATAAAATGACCCTTTTCATGTTTGAAATGTACTAACTCGATTTTTCCTCACAGCAGTTCAACTGGTGTGTGGTTGCAACATTACGGTCCCATTGAGTACATTTTCGGAGAGAGGGACATCAGTTGCAACACAGGGCAGGGTGGAGGGTGCCGTGCACGATACATTTTCTTTCTTCGGTAAGCATTTCTTTGTGTTTTATACTTCTGGAATTTTGGTTTTTGACGTTGATTATAAAATGACCTTTTTCCTGTTTGTAATGTACTAACTCGATTTTTCCTCACAGCAGGGCAACTGGTGTGTGGTTGCAACATTACGGTCCCATTGAGTATATTTTCGGAGACAGGGACATCAGTTGCACCACAGGGCAGAGTGGAGGGTGCCGTGCACGATACATTTTCTTTCTTTGGTAAGCTCTTCTTTGTGTTTTATACTTTTGGAATTTTGGTTTTTGACGTTGATTATAAGATGACCTTTTTCATGTTTGAAATGTACTAACTCTATTTTTCCTCACAGCAGGTCAATTGGTGTGTGGTTGCAACATTACGGTCCCATTGAGTACATTTTCGGAGAGAGGGACATCAGTTGCACCACAGGGCAGGGTGGAGGGTGCCGTGCACGATACATTTTCTTTCTTCGATAAGCATTTTTTTGTGTTTTGTACTTTTGGAATTTTGGTTTTTGACGTTGATTATAAAATGACCATTTTCATGTTTGAAATGTACTAACTCGAATTTTCCTGACAGCAGGTCAACTGGTGTGAGGGTGCAACATTACAGTCCCATTGAGTATATTTTCGGAGAGAGGGACATCAGTCGCACCACAGGGCAGTGTGGAGGGTGCCGTGCACGATACATTTTCTTTCTTTGGTAAGCATTGTTTTGTTTTATACTTTTGGAATTTTGGTTTTTGACGTTGATTATAAAATGACCTTTTTCATGTCTGAAATGCACTAACTCGATTTTCCCTCACAGCAGGTCGACTGGTGTGAGGTTGCAACATTACAGTCCCATTGAGTACATTTTCGGAGAGGTGGACATCAGTTGCACCACAGGACAGGGTGGAGGGTACCGTGCACGATACATTTACTTTCTTCGGTAAACATTTTTCTGTGTTTTGTACTTTTGGAATTTTGGTTTTTGACGTTGATTATAAAATGACCTATTTCATGTCTGAAATGTACTAACTCGAATTTTCCTCACAGCAGGTCAACTGGTGTGAGGTTGCATCATTACAGTCCCATTGAGTACATTTTCGGAGAGAGGGACATCAGTTGCACCACAGGGCAGGGGGAAGGGTGCCGTGCACGATGCATTTTCTTTCTTCGGAAAGCATTTCTTTGTGTTTTATACTTTTGGAATTTTGGTTTTTGACGTTGATTATAAAATGACCGTTTTCATGTTTCAAATGTACTAACTCGATTTTTTCTCACAGCAGGTCAACTGGTGTGTGGTTGCAACATTACGGTCCCATGGAGTACATTTTCGGAAAGAGGGACATCAGTTGCACCACAGGGCAGGGTGGAGGGTGCCGTGCCCGATACATTTTCTTCCTTCGGTAAGAATTTTTTTGGCGTTTTATACCTTTGGAATTTTGGTTTTTGACATTGATTATAAGATGAGCTTTTTTATGTTTGAAATGTACTAACTCGATTTTCCCTCACAGCAGGTAACTAGTGTGTGGTTGCAACATTACAGTCCCATTGAGTACATTTTCGGAGAGAGGGACATCAGTTGCACCATAGGGCAGGGTGAAGGGTGCCGTGCACGATACACTTTCTTTCTTCGGTAAGCATTTTTTTGTGTTTTATACTTTTGGAATTTTGGTTTTTCATGTTGATTTTAAAATGACCTTCTTCATGTTTGAAATGTACTAACTCAATTTTTCCACACAGTAGGTCAACTTGTGTGTGGTTGCAACATTACGGTCCCATTGAGTACATTTTTGGAATGAAGGACGCCAGTTGCACCACAGGGCGGGGTGGAGGATGCTGTGCACGATACATTTTCTTTCTTCGGTAAACATTTTTTTGTGTTTCATACTTTTGGAATTTTGGTTTTTCATGTTGATTATATAATGACCTTTTTAATGTTTGAAATGTACTAACTCAAATTTTCTTCACAGCTGGTCAACTTGTGTGTGGTTGCAACATTACGGTCCAATTGAGTACATTTTTGGAGAGAGGGACATCAGTTGCACCACAGGGCAGGTTGTAGGGTGCCGTGCATGATACATTTTCTTTCTTCGGTAAGCATTTTTTTGTGTTTTATACTTTTGGAATTTTGGTTTTTCAAATTGATTGTAAAATGACCTCTTTCATGTTTGAAATGTACTAACTCAATTTTTCCTCACAGCAGGTCAACTTGTGTGTGGTTGCAACATTACGGTCCCACTGAGTACATTTTTGAAGAGAGGGACATCAGTTGCGCCACAGGGCAGGGTGGAGGGTGCCGTGCACGATACATTTTCTTTCTTCGGTAAGCATTTTTTTGTGTTTTATACTTTTGGAATTTTGGTTTTTCAAATTGATTGTAAAATGACCTCTTTCATGTTTGAAATGTACTAACTCAATTTTTCCTCACAGCAGGTCAACTTGTGTGTGGTTGCAACATTACGGTCCCACTGAGTACATTTTTGAAGAGAGGGACATCAGTTGCACCACAGGGCAGAGTGGAGGGTGCCGTGCACGATACATTTTCTTTCTTTGGTAAGCTCTTCTTTGTGTTTTTAACTTTTGGAATTTTGGTTTTTCATGTTGATTATAAAATGACCTTTTTCATGTTTGAAATGTACTAACTCAATTTTTCTACACAGCAGGTCAACTTGTGTGTGGTTGCAACATTACGGTCCAATTCAGTACATTCTTGGAGAAAGGGACATCAGTTGCATCAGAGGGCAGGGTGGAGGGTGCCGTGCACGATACACTTTCTTTCTTCGGTAAGCATTTTTTTGTGTTTTATACTTTTGGAATTTTGGTTTTTCATGTTGATTTTAAAATGACCTTCTTCATGTTTGAAATGTACTAACTCAATTTTTCCACACAGTAGGTCAACTTGTGTGTGGTTGCAACATTACGGTCCCATTGAGTACATTTTTGGAATGAAGGACGCCAGTTGCACCACAGGGCGGGGTGGAGGATGCTGTGCACGATACATTTTCTTTCTTCGGTAAACATTTTTTTGTGTTTCATACTTTTGGAATTTTGGTTTTTCATGTTGATTATATAATGACCTTTTTAATGTTTGAAATGTACTAACTCAAATTTTCTTCACAGCTGGTCAACTTGTGTGTGGTTGCAACATTACGGTCCAATTGAGTACATTTTTGGAGAGAGGGACATCAGTTGCACCACAGGGCAGGTTGTAGGGTGCCGTGCATGATACATTTTCTTTCTTCGGTAAGCATTTTTTTGTGTTTTATACTTTTGGAATTTTGGTTTTTCAAATTGATTGTAAAATGACCTCTTTCATGTTTGAAATGTACTAACTCAATTTTTCCTCACAGCAGGTCAACTTGTGTGTGGTTGCAACATTACGGTCCCACTGAGTACATTTTTGAAGAGAGGGACATCAGTTGCGCCACAGGGCAGGGTGGAGGGTGCCGTGCACGATACATTTTCTTTCTTCAGTAAGCATTTATTTGTGTTTTATACTACTGGAATTCTGGTTTTTCATGTTGATTATAAAATGACCTTTTTAACGTTTGAAATGTACAAACTCAATTTTTCCTCACAGCAGGTCAACTTGTGTGTGGTTGGAACATTACGGTCCCATTGAGTACATTTTTGGAGAGGGGGATATCAGTTGCACCATAGGGCAAAGTGGAGGGTGCCGTTCACGATACATTTTCTTTCTTCGGTAAGCATTTTTTTGTGTTTTATACTTTTGGAATTTTGGTTTTTCATGTTGATTATAAAATGAACTTTTTCATGTATGAAATGTACTGACTCAATTTTTCCTGACAGCAGGTCAAATTGTGTGTGGTTGCAAAATTACGGTCCCATTGAGTACATTTTTGGAAAGAAGGACGCCAGTTGCACCACAGGGCAGGGAGGAGGATGCTGTGCAAGATACATTTTCTTTTTTCGGTAAGCATTTTTTTGTGTTTCATACTTTTGGAATTTTGGTTTTTCATGTTGATTATAAAATGACGTTTTTAATGTTTGAAACGTACTAACTCAATTTTTCCTCATAGCTGGTCAACTTGTGTGTGGTTGCAACATTACGGTCCCATAGAGTACATTTTTGGAGAGAGGGACATCAGTTGCACCACAGGGCAGGTTGGAGGGTACCGTGCACGATACATTTTCTTTTTTCGGTAAGCATTTTTTTGTGTTTTATACTTTTGGAATTTTGGTTTTTCAAATTGATTGTAAAATGACCTTTTTCATGTTTGAAATGTACTAACTCAATTTCTCCTCACAGCAGGTCAACTTGTGTGTGGTTGCAATATTACGGTCCCATTGAGTACATTTTTGAAGAGAGGGACATCAGTTGCGCCACAGGGCAGGGTGGAGGGTGCCATGCACGATACATTTTCTTTCTTCATTAAGCATTTATTTGTGTTTTATACCTTTGGAATTTTGTTTTTTCATGTTGATTATAAAATGACCTTTTTAATGTCTGAAATGTACAAACTCAATTTTTCCTCACAGCAGGTCAACTTGTGTGTGGTTGGAACATTACGGTCCCATTGAGTACATTTTTGGAGAGTGGGACATCAGTTGCACCACAGTGCAGGCAGGAGGGTGCCGTGCACCATACATTTTCTTTCTTCGGTAAGCATTTTTTTGTGTTTTATACTTTTGGAATTTTGGTTTTTCATGTTGATTATAAAATGACCTTCTTCATGTTTGAAATGTACTAACTCAACTTTTCCTCACAGCAGGTCAACTTGTGTGTGGTTGCAACATTACGGTCCCATTGAGTACATTTTTGGAGAGAGGGACATCAGTTGCACCTCAGGGCAGGTTGGAGGGTGCCGTGCTCGATACATTTTCATTCTTCGGTAAACATTTTTTTGTGTTTTATACTTTTGGAATTTTGGTTTTTCATGTTGATTATAAAATGACCTTTTCCATGTTTGAAATGTACTAACTCAACATTTCCTCACAGCAGGTCAACTTGTGTGTGGTTGCAACATTACGGCCCCATTGAGTACATGTTTGGAGAGAGGGACATCAGTTGCACCTTAGGGCAGTGTGGAGGGTGCCATGCACGATACATTTTCTTTCTTCGGTAAGCATTTTTTTGTGTTTTTAACTTTTGGAATTTTGGTTTTTCATGTTGATTATAAAATGACCTTTTTCATGTTTGAAATGTACTAACTCAATTTTTCTACACAGCAGGTCAACTTGTGTGTGGTTGCAACATTACGGTCCAATTCAGTACATTCTTGGAGAAAGGGACATCAGTTGCATCAGAGGGCAGGGTGGAGGGTGCCGTGCACGATACACTTTCTTTCTTCGGTAAGCATTTTTTTGTGTTTTATACTTTTGGAATTTTGGTTTTTCATGTTGATTTTAAAATGACCTTCTTCATGTTTGAAATGTACTAACTCAATTTTTCCACACAGTAGGTCAACTTGTGTGTGGTTGCAACATTACGGTCCCATTGAGTACATTTTTGGAATGAAGGACGCCAGTTGCACCACAGGGCGGGGTGGAGGATGCTGTGCACGATACATTTTCTTTCTTCGGTAAACATTTTTTTGTGTTTCATACTTTTGGAATTTTGGTTTTTCATGTTGATTATATAATGACCTTTTTAATGTTTGAAATGTACTAACTCAAATTTTCTTCACAGCTGGTCAACTTGTGTGTGGTTGCAACATTACGGTCCAATTGAGTACATTTTTGGAGAGAGGGACATCAGTTGCACCACAGGGCAGGTTGTAGGGTGCCGTGCATGATACATTTTCTTTCTTCGGTAAGCATTTTTTTGTGTTTTATACTTTTGGAATTTTGGTTTTTCAAATTGATTGTAAAATGACCTCTTTCATGTTTGAAATGTACTAACTCAATTTTTCCTCACAGCAGGTCAACTTGTGTGTGGTTGCAACATTACGGTCCCACTGAGTACATTTTTGAAGAGAGGGACATCAGTTGCGCCACAGGGCAGGGTGGAGGGTGCCGTGCACGATACATTTTCTTTCTTCAGTAAGCATTTATTTGTGTTTTATACTACTGGAATTCTGGTTTTTCATGTTGATTATAAAATGACCTTTTTAACGTTTGAAATGTACAAACTCAATTTTTCCTCACAGCAGGTCAACTTGTGTGTGGTTGGAACATTACGGTCCCATTGAGTACATTTTTGGAGAGGGGGATATCAGTTGCACCATAGGGCAAAGTGGAGGGTGCCGTTCACGATACATTTTCTTTCTTCGGTAAGCATTTTTTTGTGTTTTATACTTTTGGAATTTTGGTTTTTCATGTTGATTATAAAATGAACTTTTTCATGTATGAAATGTACTAACTCAATTTTTCCTGACAGCAGGTCAAATTGTGTGTGGTTGCAAAATTACGGTCCCATTGAGTACATTTTTGGAAAGAAGGACGCCAGTTGCACCACAGGGCAGGGAGGAGGATGCTGTGCAAGATACATTTTCTTTTTTCGGTAAGCATTTTTTTGTGTTTCATACTTTTGGAATTTTGGTTTTTCATGTTGATTATAAAATGACGTTTTTAATGTTTGAAACGTACTAACTCAATTTTTCCTCATAGCTGGTCAACTTGTGTGTGGTTGCAACATTACGGTCCCATAGAGTACATTTTTGGAGAGAGGGACATCAGTTGCACCACAGGGCAGGTTGGAGGGTACCGTGCACGATACATTTTCTTTTTTCGGTAAGCATTTTTTTGTGTTTTATACTTTTGGAATTTTGGTTTTTCAAATTGATTGTAAAATGACCTTTTTCATGTTTGAAATGTACTAACTCAATTTTTTCTCACAGCAGGTCAACATGTGTGTAGTTGGAACATTACGGTCCCATTGAGTACATTTCTGGAGAGAGGGACATCAGTTGCACCACAGGGCAGGGGGGAGGGTGCCGTGCACGATACATTTTCTTTCTTCGGTAAGCATTTTTTTGTGTTTTATACTTTTGGAATTTTGGTTTTTCAAGTTGATTATAAAATGACCTATTTCATGCTTGAAATGTACTAACTCAATTTCTCCTCACAGCAGGTCAACTTGTGTGTGGTTGCAAGATTACGGTCCCATTGAGTACATGTTTGGAGAGAGGGACTTCAGTTGCACCACAGGGCAGGGTGGAGGTTGCCGTGCACGATACATTTTCTTTCTTCGGTAAGCATTTTTTTTTGTTTTATTCTTTTGGAATTTTGGTTTTTCATGTTGACTATAAAATGACCTTTTTCATGTTTGAAATGTACTAACTCAATTTTCCTCACAGCATGTCAACTTGTGTGGTGTTGCAACATTACGGTCCCATTGAGTAAATGTTTGGGGAGAGGGTCATCAGTTGCACCTTAGGGCAGGGTGGAGGGTGCCGTGCACGGTACATTTTCTTTCTTCGGTAAGCATTTTTTTGTGTTTTATACTTTTGGAATTTTGGTTTTTCATGTTGATTATAAAATGACCTTCTTCATTTTTGTAATGTACTAACTCAATTTTTCCTCACAGCAGGTTAACTTGTGTGTGGTTGCAACATTACGGTCCCATTGAGTTCATTTATGGAGAGAGGGACATCATTTGCACCACAGGTGCGGTGCATGATAAATTTTCTTTTTTCGGTAAGCATTTTTTTGTTTTTTATACTTTTGGAATTTTGGTTTTTCATGTTGATTGTCAAATGACCTTCTTCATTTTTGAAATGTACTAACTCAATTTTTCCTCACAGCAGGTCAACTTGTGTGTGGTTGCAATATTACGGTCCCATTGAGTACATTTCTGGAGAGAGGGACACCAGTTGCACCACAGGGCAAGTTGGAGAGTGCCGTGCACGATACATTTTCTTTCTTCGGTAGGCATTTTTTTGTGTTTTATACTTTTGGAATTTTGGTTTTTCATGTTGATTATAAAATGACCTATTTCATGTTTGAAATGTACTAACTCAATTTTTCCTCACAGCAGGTCAACTTGTGTGTTGATGCAACATTACGGTCCCACTGAGTACATTTTTGGAGAGAGGGACATCAGTTGCACCACAGGGCAAGGTGGAGGGTGCGGTGCACGATACATTTTCTTTCTTCGGTAAGCATTTTTTTGTATTTTATACTGTCGGAATTTTGGTTTTTCATGTTGATTATAAAATGACCATTTTCATGTTTGAAATGTGCTAACTCAATTTTTCCTCACAGCAGGTCAACTTGTGTGTAGTTGGCACATTACGGTCCCATTGAGTACATTTTTGGAGAGAAGGACTTCAGTTGCACCACCGGGCAGTATGGAGGGTGCCGTGCACGATACATTTTCTTTCTTCGGTATGCATTTTTTTGCGTTTTATACTTTTGGAATTTTTGTTTTTAATGTTGATTATAAAATGACCTTTTTCATGTTTGAAATGTACTAACTCGAATTTTCCTCACAGCAGGTCAACTTGTGTGTGGTTGCAACATTACGGTCCCATTGAGTACATTTTTGGTGATAGGGACATCAGTTGCACCAATGGGCAGGGTGGAGGGTGCAGTGCACGATACATTTTCTTTCTTCGGTAGGCAATTTTATGTGTTTTATACTTTTGGAATTTTGGTTTTTCATGTTGATTATAAAATGACCTTTTTCATGATTGAAGTGTACTAACTCAATTTTTCCTCACTGCAGGTCAACTTGTGTGTGGTTGTAACATTACGGTCCCATTAAGTACATTTTTGGAGAGAGGGACATCAGTTGCACCACAGAACAGGGTGGACGGTGCATGCACGATACATTATCTCTTTTCAGTAAGCGTTTTTTTGTGTTTTATACTTTTGGAATTTTGGTTTTTCATGTTGATTATAAAATGACCTTTTTCGTGTTTGAAACGTACTAACTCAATTTTTCCTCACAGCAGGTCAACTTGTGTGTGGTTGCAACATTGTGGTCCCATTGAGTTCATTTTTGGAGAGAGGGACATCACTTGCACCACAGGTGCGGTGCATGACAAATTTTTTTTTTTCGGTAAGCATTTTTTTGTTTTTTATACTTTTGGAATTTTGGTTTTTCATGTTGATTGTCAAATGACCTTTTTCATGTTTGTAATGTACTAACTCAATTTTTTCTCACAGCAGGTCAACTTGTGTGTAGTTGCAACATTACGGTCTCATTGAGTACATTTTTGGTGAGAGGGACATCAGTTGCACCACAGGGCAGGGGGGAAGGTTTCGTGCACGATACATTTTCTTTCTTCGGTAAGCATTTTTGTTTGTTTTATTCTTTTGGAATTCTGGTTTTTCATGTTGACTATAAAATGACCTTTTTCATGTTTGAAATATACTAACTCAATTTTCCTCACAGCAGTTCAACTTGTGTGGTGTTGCAACATTACGGTCCCATTGAGTAAATGTTTGAGGAGAGGGTCATCAGTTGCACCTTAGGGCAGGGTGGAGGGTGCCGTGCACGGTACATTTTCTTTCTTCGGTAAGCATTTTTTTGTGTTTTATACTTTTGGAATTTTTGTTTTTCATGTTGATTATAAAATGACCTTCTTTTATGTTTGAAATGTACTAACTCAATTTTTCCTCACAGCAGGTCAACTTGTGTGTGATTGCAACATTACGGTCCCATTGAGTTCATGTATGGAGAGAGGGACATCATTTGCACCACTGGTGCGGTGCATGATAAATTTTCTTTTTTCGGTAAGCATTTTTTTGTTTTTTATACTTTTGGAATTTTGGTTTTCCATGTTGATTATAAAATGACCTTCTTCATGTTTGAAATGTAGTAACTCAATTTTTTCTTACAGCAGGTCAACTTCTGTGTGGTTGCAACATTATGGTCCCATTGAGTACATTTTTGGAGAGAGGGACATCAGTTGCACCACAGGGCAGGGTGGAGGGTGCCGAGCACAATACATTTTCTTTCTTCGGTAAGCATTTTTTTGTGTTTTATACTTTTGGAATTTTTGTTTTTCATGTTGATTATAAAATGACCTTTTTCATGTTTGAAATGTGCTAACTCAATTTTTCCTCACAGCAGGTCAACTTGTGTGTAGTTGCCACATTACGGTCCCATTGAGTACATTTTTGGAGAGAAGGACTTCAGTTGCACCACAGGGCAGGGTGGAGGGTGCCGTGCACCATACATTTTCTTTCTTCGGTAAGCATTTTTTTGTGTTTTATATCTTTGGAATTTTGGTTTTTCATGATGATTATAAAATGACCTTTTTCATGTTTGAAATGTACTAACTCAATTTTTCCTCACAGCAGGTCAACTTGTGTGTGGTTGCAACATTACGGTCCCATTGAGTACATTTTTGGAGAGAGGGACTTCAGTTGCACCACAGGGCAGGGTGGAGGGTGCCGTGCACGATACATTTTCTTTCTTCGGTATGCATTTTTATATTTTTCATTCTTTTGGAATTTTGGTTTTTAATGTTAATTATAAAATGACATTTTTCATGTTCTAAATGTACTAACTCGAATTTTCCTCACAGCAGGTCAACTTGTGTCTGGTTGCAACATTACGGTCCCATTGAGTACATTTTTGGAGAGAGGGATATCAGTTGCACCAAAGGGCAGGGTGGGGGTTCCGTGCACGATACATTTTCTTTCTTTGGTAAACATTTTTTTGTGATTTATACTTATGGAATTCTGGTTTTTCATGTTGATTATAAAATGACCTTTTTCATGTTTGAAATGTACTAACTCAATTTTTCCTCACTGCAGGTCAACTTGTGTGTGGTTGCAACATTACGGTCCCATTGAGTACATTTTATGAGAGAGGGACTTCAGTTGCACCACGGGGCAGGGTGGAGGGTGCCGTGCACGATACATTTCCTTTCTTCGGTAAGCATTTTTATGTGTTTTATTTTTTTTTCAATTTTGGTTTTTAATGTTAATTATAAAATGACATTTTTCATGTTTGAAATGTACTAACTCGAATTTTCCTCACAGCAGGTCAACTTGTGTGTGGTTGCAAAATTACGGTCCCATTGAGTACATTTCTGGAGGGAGGGACACCAGTTGCACCACAGGGCAGGTTGGAGAGTGCCGTGCACGATACATTTTCTTTCTTTGGTAGGCATTTTTATGTGTTTTATTCTTTTGGAATTTTGGTTTTTAATGTTAATTATAAAATGACATTTTTCTTGTTTGAAATGTACCAACTCGAATTTTCCTCACAGCAGGTCAACTTGTGTGTGGTTGCGACATTATGGTCCTATTGAGTACATTTTTGGAGAGAAGGACATCATTTGCACCAAAGGGCAGGGTGGGGGTTCCGTGCACGATACATTTTCTTTCTTCGGTAAACATTTCTTTGTGTTTTATACTTATGGAATTTTGGTTTTTCATTTTGATTATAAAATGACCTTTTTCACGTCTGAAATGTACTAACTCAATTTTACCTCACAGCAGGTCAACTTGTGTGTGGTTGCAACATTACGGTCCCATTGAGTACATTTTTGGAGAGAGGGACATCAGTTGCTCCACAGGGGGGGGTGGAGGGTGCCGTGCACGATACATTTTCTTTCTTTGGTAAGCATTTTTTTGTGTTTTATACTTTTGGAATTTTGGTTTTTCATGTTGATTATAAAATGACCTTTTTCATGTTTGAAATGTACTAACTCAATTTTTCCTCACAGCTGGTCAACTTGTGTGTGGTTGCAACATTACGATCCCATAGAGTACATTTTTGGAGAGAGGGACATCAGTTGCACCACAGGGCAGGTTGGAGGGTACCGTGCACGATACATTTTCTTTTTTCGGTAAGCATTTTTTTGTGTTTTGTACTTTTGGAATTTTGGTTTTTCAAATTGATTGTAAAATGACCTTTTTCATGTTTGAAATGTACTAACTCATTTTTTCCTCACAGCAGGTCAACTTGTGTGTGGTTGCAATATTACGGTCCCATTGAGTACATTTTTGAAGAGAGGGACATCAGTTGCGCCACAGGGCAGGGTGGAGGGTGCCGTGCACGATACATTTTCTTTCTTCATTAATCATTTATTTGTGTTTTATACCTTTGGAATTTTGGTTTTTCATGTTGATTATAAAATGACCTTTTTAATGTCTGAAATGTACAAACTCAATTTTTCCTCACAGCAGGTCAACTTGTGTGTGGTTGGAACATTACAGTCCCATTGAGTACATTTTTGGAGAGAGGGACATCAGTTGCACCACAGGGCAGGGTGAAGGGTGCCGTGCACGATACATTTTCTTTCTTCAGTAAGCATTTTTTGTGTTTTATACTTTTGGAATTTTGGTTTTTCATGTTGATTATAAAATGACCTTCTTCGTGTTTGAAATGTACTAACTCAATTTTTCCTCACAGCAGGTCAACTTGTGTGTGGTTGCAACATTACGGTCCCATTGAGTACATTTTTGGAGAGAGGGACATCAGTTGCACCTCAGGGCAGGTTGGAGGGTGCCGTGCTCGATACATTTTCTTTCTTCGGTAAACATTTTTTTGTGTTTTATACTTTTGGAATTTTGGTTTTTCATGTTGATTATAAAATGACCTTTTTCATGTTTGAAATGTACTAACTCAATTTTTCCTCACAGCAGGTCAACTTGTGTGTGGTTGCAACATTACGGTCCCATTGAGTAGATTTTTGGAGAGAGGGACATCAGTTGCACCACAGGGCAGGGTGGAGGGTGCCGTGCACGATACATTTTCTTTCTTCGGTAAGCATTTTTTTGTGTTTTATAGTTTTGGAATTTTGGGTTTTCATGTTGATTATAAAATGACCTTTTTCATGTTTCAAATGTACTAACTCAATTTTTCCTCACAGCAGGTCTACTTGTGGGTGGTTGCAACATGATGGTCCAATTGAGTACATTTTTGGAGAGAGGGACATCAGTTGCCCCAGAGGGCAGGGTGGAGGGTGCCGTGCACGATACATTTTCTTTCTTCATTAAGCATCATTTTGTGTTCCATACTTTTGGAATTTTGGATTTTCATGTTGATTATAAAATGACCTTTTTCATGTTTGAAATGTACTAACTCAGTTTTTCCTCACAGCAGGTCAAGTTGTGTGTGGTTGCATCATTACGGTCCCATTGAGTAGATTTTCTGAGAGAGGGCCATCAAGTGCACCACAGGGCAGGGTGGAGGGTGCCGTGCACGATACATTTTCTTCCTTCAGTAAGCATTTTTTTGTGTTTTATACTTTTGGAATTTTGGTTTTCCATGTTGATTATAAAATGACCTTTTTCATGTTTGAAATGTACTAACTCAATTTTTCCTCACAGCAGGTCAACTTGTGTGTTGTTGCAACATTACGGTCCCATTGAGTACATTTTTGGAGAGAGTAACATAAGTTGCACCTCAGGGAAGGGTGGAGGGTGCCGTGCATGATACATTTTCTTTCTTCGGTAAGCATTTTTTTGTGTTTTATACTTTTGGAATTTTGGTTTTTCATATTGATTATAAAATGACCTTCTTCATGTTTGAAATGTACTAACTCAATCTTTCCTCACAGCAGGTCAACTTGTGTGTGGTTGCAACATTATGGTCCCATTGAGGACATTTTTGGAGAGAGGGACATCAGTTGCACCTCAGGGCAGGGTGGAGGGTGCCGTGCACGATACATTTTCTTTCTTCGGTAAGCATTTTTTTGTGTTTTATACTTTTGGAATTTTGGTTTTTCATGTTGATTATAAAATGACCTTTTTCATGTTTGAAATGTGCTAACTTAATTTTTCCTCACAGCAGGTCAACTTGTGTGTGGTTGCAACATTACGGTCCCATTGAGTACATTTTTGGAGAGAGGGACATCATTTGCACCACAGGTGCGGTGCATGATACATTTTATTTCTTCGGTAAGCATTTTTTGATTTTTTATACTTTTGGAATTTTGGTTTTTCATGTTGATTATAAAATGACCTTTTTCATTTTTGAAATGTACTAACTCAATTTTTCCTCACAGCAGGTCAACTTGTGTGTGGTTGCAACATTACGGTCCAATTCAGTACATTTTTGGAGAGAGGGACATCAGTTGCACCTCAGGGCAGGGTGGAGGGTGCCGTGCATGATACATTCTCTTTCTTCGGTAAGCATTTTTTTGTGTTTTATACTTTTGGAATTTTGGTTTTTCATGTTGATTATAAAATGACCTTTTTCATGTTTGAAGTGTACTAACTCAATTTTTCCTCACAGCAGGTCAACTTGTCTGTGGTTCCAACATTACGGTCCCATTGAGTACATGTTTGGAGAGAGGGACATCAGTTGCACCTTAGGACAGTGTGGATGGTGCTGTGGACGGTACATTTTCTTTCTTCGGTAAGCATTTTTTTGTGTTTTATACTTTTGGAATTTTGGTTTATCATGTTGATTATAAAATGACCTTCTTCATGTTTGAAATGTACTAACTCAATTTTTCCTCACAGCAGGTCAACTTGTGTGTGGTTGCAACATTACGGTCCCATTTAACAACCAAAAACAAAGAAATAGTGGTTGCTGGTGATATCAATGTAGATTTCCTTAAAGACTCTCCCAATAAGAACCTATTTGAGTTAGTATCACTATCATTCAACTTAATTCCCACAGTAAAGTTCCCCACTAGGATAACCACTTGCTCACAAGCAGCCATTGATAATATCTTTATAGAAAAGTCAAATGAACAAAATTATATTACAAAACCAATAGTCAATGGCCTCTCAGACCATGACATGCAGTTCCTTCTGTTAAATGTTAATACTGAACAGGATATAAAATCTGTTAAATCTGAGCTCAAGAGGGTAATCAGTAAGCCAAAAATTGATTATTTTAAGACACTCCTCAGAGACATTCACTGGACTGATGTTTACAGTGCTCATGGCATGAATGAAAAATATAACATTTTTGCTAATAAAGTGCTTACCTTATTTGAACACTGCTTTCCCCCAAAACTTACCAAGGTTAGAGCAAAGTCTACAAAGAAGCCATGGATTACTCGAGGAATAGGGGTATCTTGTAAAACAAAAAGAAAACTGTATCTGTCAATCCGAAACATTTCCAATGTTGATGCTATAGCACATTATAAGAAATACTGCAAAATATTAAAGACTGTAATACGGATGTCAAAGCAAATATATTACAAGGAAAAGATAGTCATATCAGATAACAAAATAAAGACAATATGGGATAAAGTGAAGGAGGAGACCGGTAGAACCAGACATGAAGAGGAACAAATAGCATTAAGAGTAAATGATGCATTGGTGACAGATGTGTATAGTGTTGCAGAACTTTTTAACAAACATTTTATAACTGTTACTGAAAAGATGGGGTTGTCAGGTTCGGTAGATGCTGCTATGGATTACCTTAGACCAGACATTTCAAGTAACTTCCATAATATGAATTTGACCCTCACTACCCCAACAGAAATAATGTCCATCATAAAATCTTTAAAATCAAAAACATCTAGTGGGTATGATGAAATATCAACAAAGTTAATTAAAGAATGTGATTCTGAGCTAAGTAACATATTAAGCTATCTGTGTAACCAGTCGTTTATCAGTGGAATATTTCCCGAATGGCTGAAATATGCTGAAGTTAAGCCACTGTTTAAGAAGGGAGATAAAGAAATAGCATCAAATTTCCGTCCAATTTCACTGTTGCCAGCATTCTCAAAAATTTTCGAAAAAGTAATGTACAGTCGTCTTTATAACCATCTTATCTCAAATAACATACTGTCAAAGTCACAGTTTGGATTTCTAAAAGGTTCTGATATTGAGAAGGCTATCTACACTTACAGTGAAAATGTACTTAATTCATTAGACAAAAAATTGCAGGCAACTGGTATATTTTGTGATCTGTCAAAGGCATTTGACTGTGTAAATCACAATATCCTTTTAAGTAAACTAGAATATTATAGTGTAACAGGAAATGCTGCAAAATGGTTCAAATCTTATATCTCTGGCAGGAAACAAAGGGTGTTATTAGGAAAGAGACATGTATCAAGCTATCAGGCATCATCCAACTGGGAACTAATTACATGTGGGGTCCCACAAGGTTCCATTTTGGGGCCCTTACTTTTTCTTGTGTATATCAATGAACTTTCATCAGTAACATTACCCGATGCCAAGTTTGTTTTGTTTGCTGATGATACAAACATTGCAATAAATAGCAAATCAAGTGTAGTCTTAGAAAGATCAGCCAATAAAATATTTGTAGACATTAATCACTGGTTCCTAGCCAATTCTTTGTCACTAAACTTTGAAAAAACACACTACATGCAGTTCAGAACTTGTAAGGGGTGTCCCAAGAGTATATGTCTAACATATGATGACAAGAAGATAGAAGAAGTGGACGGTGTTAAATTCTTGGGATTACAGCTTGATAATAAATTCAACTGGGAGGAGCACACCACAGAACTGCTGAAGCGTCTTAACAAATCTCTGTTTGCAATGCGAATTTTGTCAGACATAGGGGATATAAAAATGAAAAAGCTGGCATACTATGCTTACTTTCATTCCATAATGTCATATGGGATTATTTTCTGGGGTAATTCATCAAGCCAAGCTAAAGTTTTCCGGGCACAAAAACGTGCAGTAAGAATTATATGTGGTGTGAACTCAAGAACATCCTGCAGAAGCCTGTTTAGGGAACTAGGGATACTAACTACAGCTTCCCAATATATTTATTCCTTAATGAATTTTGTCATTAAAAATATATCACTTTTTCAAACCAACAGCTCAATTCATGGAATCAATACTAGAAATAAGAATAATCTTCACAAGGATTTAAAGTCACTTAGTCTTGTACAAAAAGGTGTGCATTATTCAGGAACACACATTTGCAATAACTTGCCAGCAGCCATAAAAAGCTTAACAACCAATGAAATTCAGTTTAAGAGAAGCCTAAACGATTTATTGGTGGCCAACTCCTTCTACTCCATTGATGAATTTCTAAGGAAAACCAACTGATTTGTATATAAGTACAACATAACTTCTGCACAATTTCAGTGCAGTAATGTGTTCACTGAAAATTTGTGTGTGTGTGTGTGTGTGTGTGTGTGTGTGTAAGTATAAACTAACTTCTGCACCATTTCAGTGCAGTAATGTGTTCATTGTAAATAAGTATTACAGTAGTTGTATTACATGTTTCTTACCTTATAAATAAATATAAAACTTTTTTATTTTAAATTCAGTGCAATAGTATTTGTAAAATGACTCTTAGTGTTCATTAAAAAATGACGATCATTCCACTTGGGACCTGTGGAATGGTACATTAGCTTATTTGTTTTAGTTTAAATATTTGTCATGTATTGTTGTTTTTCTGACATGTTCCACATCCTGGAGGACCTCCTCACTACGGATCAATTGGAATGAAAGTAAATCTAATCTAATCTAATCTTGAGTACATTTTTGGAGAGAAGGACACCAGTTGCACCACAGGGCAGGGTGGGGGATGCGGTGCACGATACATTTTCTTTCTTCGGTTAGCATTTTTTTGTGTTTTATACTTATGGAATTTTGGTTTTTCATGTTGATTATAAAATGACCTTTTTCATGTGTGAAATGTACTAACTCAATTTTTCCGCACTGCAGGTCAACTTGTGTGTGGTTGCAACATTACGGTCCCATTGAGTACATTTTTGGAGAGAGGGACATCAGTTGCACCACAGGGGGGGGTGGAGGGTGCCGTGCACGATACATTTTCTTTCTTCGGTAAGCATTTTTTTGTGTTTTATACTTTTGGAATTTTGGTTTTTCTAGTTGATTATAAAATGACCTTTTTCATGTTTGAAATGTACTAACTCAATTTTTCCTCACAGCAGGTCAACTTGTGTGTGGTTGCAACATTACGGTCCCAATTGAATACATTTTTGGAGAGAGGGTCATCAGTTGCACCACAGGGCAGGGTGGAGGGTGCGTTGCACGATGCATTTTCTTTCTTCGGTAAGCATTTTTTTGTGTTTTATGCTTTTATAACTTTGGTTTTTCATGTTGATTATAAAATGACCATTTTCATGTTTGAAATGTACTAACTCAATTTTTCCTCACAGCAGGTCAACTTGTGTGTGGTTGCAACATTACCGTCCCATTGAGTAGATTTTTGGAGAGAGGGACATCAGTTGCACCACAGGGCATGGTGGAGGGATGCGGTGCACGATACATTTTCTTTCTTCGGTTAGCATTTTTTTGTGTTTTGTACTTATGGAATTTTGGTTTTTCATGTTGATTATAAAATGACCTTTTTCATGTGTGAAATGTACTAACTCAATTTTTCCGCACTGCAGGTCAACTTGTGTGTGGTTGCAACATTACGGTCCCATAGAGTACATTTTTGGAGAGAGGGACATCAGTTGCACCAGAGTTCAGGGTGGAGGGTGCCGTGCACAATACATTTTCTCTCTTCGGTAAGCATTTTTTTGTGTTTTATACTTTTGGAATTTTGGTTTCTCATGTTGATTATAAAATGACCTTTTTCATGTTTGAAATGTGCTAACTCAAATTTTCCTCACAGCCGCTCACTTATGTGTGGTTGCAACATTACGGTCCAATTGAGTACATTTTTGGAGAGAGGGACATCAGTTGCACCAGAGTTCAGGGTGGAGGGTGCCGTGCACAATACATTTTCTCTCTTCGGTAAGCATTTTTTTGTGTTTTATACTTTTGGAATTTTGGTTTTTCATGTTGATTATAAAATGACCTTTTTCATGTTTGAAATGTACTAACTCAATTTTTCCTCACTGCAGGTCAACTTGTGTGTGGTTGCAACATTACGGTCCCATTGAGTAGATTTTTGGAGAGAGGGGCATCAGTTGCACCACAGGGCAGGGTGGAGGGTGCCGTGCACGATACATTTCCTTTCTTCGGTAAGCATTTTTTTGTGTTTTATACTTTTGGAATTATGGTTTTTCATGTTGTTTATAAAATGACCTTTTTCCTGTTTGAAATGTACTAACTCAATTTTTCCTCGCAGCAGGTGAACTTGTGTGTGGCTGCAACATTACGGTCCCATTGAGAACATGTTTGGAAAGCGGGACATCAGTTGCACCACAGGGCAGGGTGGAGGGTGCCGTGCACGGTACATTTTCTTTCTTCGGCAAGCATTTTTTTGTGTTTTATACTTTTGGAATTTTGGTTTTTCATGTTGATTATAAAATGACCTTCTTCATGTTTGAAATGTACTAACTCAATCTTTCCTCACAGCAGGAAAACTTGTGTGTGGTTGCAACATTACGGTCCCATTGAGTACATTTTTGGAGAGAAGGACACCAGTTGCACCACAGGGCAGGGTGGAGGATGCTGTGCACGATACATTTTCATTCTTCGGTAAGCATTTCTTTGTGTTTTATACTTTTGGAATTTTGGTTTTTCATGTTGATTATAAAATGACCTTTTTCATGTTTGAAAAGTACTAACTCAATTTTTCCTCACAGCAGGTCAACTTGTATGTGGTTGCAACATTATGGTCCCATTGAGTACATTTTTGGAGAGAGGGACATCAGTTGCACCACAGGGCAGTGTAGAGGGTGCGGTGCACGATACATTTTATTCCTTCAGTTAGTATTTTTTTGTGTTTTATACTTTTGAAATTTTGGTTTTTCATGTTGATTATAAAATGACCTTTTTCATGTTTGAAATGTACTAACTCAATTTTTCCTCACAGCAGGTCAACTTGTGTGTGGTTGCAACATTACGGTCCCATTGAGTAGATTTTTGGAGAGAGGGCCATCAAGTGCACCACAGGGCAGGGTGGAGGGTGCCGTGCATGATACATTTTCGTTCTTCGGTAAGCATTTTTTTGTGTTTATACTTTTAGAATTTTAGTTTTTCATGTTGATTATAAAATGACCTTTTTCATGTTTGAAATGTACTAACTCAATTTTTCCTCACAGCAGGTCAACTTGTGTGTGGTTGCAACATTACGGTCCCATTGAGTAGATTTTTGGAAAGAGGAACATCAGTTGCATCACCGGGCAGGATGGAGGGTGCCGTGCACGATACACTTTCTTTCTTCGGTAAGCATTTTTTTGTGTTTTATACTTTTGGAATTTAGGTTTTTCATGTTGATTATAAAATGACCTTCTTCATGTTTGAAATGTACTAACTCAATTTTTCCACACAGCAGGTCAACTTGTGTGTGGTTGCAACATTACGGTCCCATTGAGTACATTTTTGGAAAGAAGGACGCCAGTTGCACCACAGGGCGGGGTGGAGGATGCTGTGCACGATACATTTTCTTTCTTCGGTAAACATTTTTTTGTGCTTCATACTTTTGGAATTTTGGTTTTTCATGTTGATTATATAATGACCTTTTTAATGTTTGGAATGTACTAACTAAAATTTTCTTCACAGCTAGTCAACTTGTGTGTGGTTGCAACATTACGGTCCCATAGAGTACATTTTTGGAGAGAGGGACATCAGTCGCACCACAGGGCAGGTTGGAGGGTGCCGTGCATGATACATTTTCTTTCTTCGGTAAGCATTTTTTTGTGTTTTATACTTTTGGAATTTTGGTTTTTCAAATTGATTGTAAAATGACCTCTTTCATGTTTGAAATGTACTAACTCAATTTTTCCTCACAGCAGGTCAACTTGGGTGTGGTTGCAACATTACGGTCCCACTGAGTACATTTTTGAAGAGAGGGACATCAGTTGCGCCACAGGGCAGGGTGGAGGGTGCCGTGCACGATACATTTTCTTTCTTCAGTAAGCATTTATTTGTGTTTTATACTATTGGAATTCTGGTTTTTCATGTTGATTATAAAATGACCTTTTTAATGTTTGAAATGTACAAACTCAATTTTTCCTCACAGCAGGTCAACTAGTGTGTGGTTGGAACATTACGGTCCCATTGAGTACAATTTTGGAGAGGGGGATATCAGTTGCACCATAGGGCAAAGTGGAGGGTGCCGTTCACGATACATTTTCTTTCTTCGGTAAGCATTTTTTTGGTTTTATACTTTTGGAATTTTGGTTTTTCATGTTGATTATAAAATGAACTTTTTCATGTATGAAATGTACTAACTCAATTTTTCCTGACAGCAGGTCAAATTGTGTGTGGTTGCAAAATTACTGTCACATTGAGTACATTTTTGAAGAGAGGGACATCAGTTGCACCACAGGGCAGGGTGGAGGGTGCCGTGCACGATACATTTTATTACTTCGGTAAGCATTTCTTTGTGTTTTATACTTTTGGAATTTTGGTTTTTCATTTTGATTATAAAATGACCATTTTCATGTTTGAAATGTACTAACTCAATTTTTCCTCACAGCAGGTCAATTTGTGTGTGGTTGCAACATTACGGTCCCATTGAGTACATTTTTGGAAAGAAGGACGCCAGTTGCACCACAGGGCAGGGAGGAGGATGCTGTGCAAGATACATTTTCTTTTTTCGGTAAGCATTTTTTTGTGTTTCATACTTTTGGAATTTTGGTTTTTCATGTTGATTATAAAATGACGTTTTTAATGTTTGAAATGTACTAACTCAATTTTTCCTCACAGCTGGTTAACTTGTGTGTGGTTGCAACATTACGGTCCCATAGAGTACATTTTTGGAGAGAGGGACATCAGTTGCACCACAGGGCAAGTTGGAGGGTACCGTGCACGATACATTTTCTTTTTTCGGTAAGCATTTTTTTGTGTTTTGTACTTTTGGAATTTTGGTTTTTCAAATTGATTGTAAAATGACCTTTTTCATGTTTGAAATGTACTAACTCAATTTTTCCTCACAGCAGGTCAACTTGTGTGTGGTTGCAATATTACGGTCCCATTGAGTACATTTTTGAAGAGCGGGACATCAGTTGCGCCACAGGGCAGGGTGGAGGGTGCCGTGCACGATACATTTTCTTTCTTCGGTAAGCATTTTTTTGTGTTTTATACTTTTGGAATTTTGGTTTTTCATGTTGATTATAAAATGACCTTCTTCATGTTTGAAATGTACTAACTCAATTTTTCCTCACAGCAGGTCAACTTGTGTGTGGTTGCAACATTACGGTCCCATTGAGTACATTTTTGGAGAGAGGGACATCAGTTGCACCTCAGGGCAGGTTGGAGGGTGCCGTGCTCGATACATTTTCTTTCTTCGGTAAACATTTTTTTGTGTTTTATACTTTTGGAATTTTGGTTTTTCATGTTGATTATAAAGTGACCTTTTTCATGTTTGAAATGTACTAACTCAACTTTTCCTCACAGCAGGTCAACTTGTGTGTGGTTGCAACATTACGGCCCCATTGAGTACATGTTTGGAGAGAGGGACATCAGTTGCACCTTAGGGCAGTGTGGAGGGTGCCGTGCACGATACATTTTCTTTCTTCGGTAAGCATTTTTCTGTGTTTTTAACTTTTGGAATTTTGGTTTTTCATGTTGATTATAAAATGACCTTTTTCATGTTTGAAATGTACTAACTCAATTTTTCTACACAGCAGGTCAACTTGTGTGTGGTTGCAACATTATGGTCCAATTCAGTACATTTTTGGAGAAAGGGACATCAGTTGCATCAGAGGGCAGGGTGGAGGGTGCCGTGCACGATACATTTTCTTTCTTCGGTAAGCATTTTTTTGTGTTTTATACTTTTGGAATTTTGGTTTTTCATGTTGATTATAAAATGACCTTTTTCATGTTTGAAATGTACTAACTCAATTTTTCCTCACAGCAGGTCAACTTGTGTGTGTTTGCAACATTACGGTCCCATTGAGTACATGTTTGGAGAGAGGGACATCAGTTGCACCTTAGGGCAGTGTGGAGGGTGCCGTGCACGGTACATTTTCTTTCTTCAGTAAGCATTTTTTTGTGTAGTATACTTTTGGAATTTTGGTTTTTCATGTTGATTATAAAATGACCTTTTTCATGTTTGAAATGTACTACATCAATTTTTCCTCACAGCAGGTCAACTTGTGTGTGGTTGCAACATTACGGTCCCATTGAGTACATTTTTGGAGAGAAGGACACCAGTTGCACCACAGGGCAGGGAGGAGGGTGCGGTGCACGATACATTTTCTTTCTTCGGTTAGCATTTTTTTGTGTTTTATGCTTTTGGAATTTTGGTTTTTCATGTTGATTATAAAATGACCTTTTTCATGTTTGAAATGTACTAACTCAATTTTTCCTCACAGCAGGTCAACTTGTGTGTGGTTGCAACATTACGGTCCCATTGAGTACATTTTTGGAGAGAGGAACATCAGTTGCACCACAGGGCAGGGTGGAGGGTGCCGTGCACGATATATTTTCTTTCTTCGGTAAGCATCTTTTTTTGTTTTATTCTTTTGGAATTTTGGTTTTTCATGTTGACTATAAAATGACCTTTTTCATGTTTGAAATGTACTAACTCAATTTTTCCTCACAGCAGGTCAACTTGTGTGTGGTTGCAACATTACGGTCCCATTGAGTAAATGTTTGGGGAGAGGGACATCAGTTGCACCTTAGGGCAGTGTGGAGGGTGCCGTGCACGGTACATTTTCTTTCTTCGGTAACCATTTTTTTGTGTTTTGTGCTTTTGGAATTTTGGTTCTTCATGTTGATTATAAAATGACCTTCTTCATTTTTGAAATGTACTAACTCAATTTTTCCTCACAGCAGGTGAACTTGTGTGTGGGTGCAACATTACGGTCCCATTGAGGACATTTTTGGAGAGAAGGACACCAGTTGCACCACAGGGCAGGGTGGAGGATGCGGTGCACGATACATTTTCTTTCTTCGGTAAGTACATTTTTGGAGAGAGGGACATCAGTCGCACCACAGGGCATGGTGGAGGGTGCGGTGCACGATAAATTTTCTCTTTTCGGTAAGCATTTCTTTGTTTTTTATACTTTTGGAATTTTGGTTTTTCATGTTGATTGTCAAATGACCTTCTTCATTTTTGAAATGTACTAACTCAATATTTCCTCACAGCAGGTCAACTTGTGTGTGGTTGCAATATTACGGTCCCATTGAGTACATTTCTGGAGGGAGGGACACCAGTTGCACCACAGGGCAAGTTGGAGAGTGCCGTGCACAATACATTTTCTTTCTTCGGTAAGCATTTTTTTGTGTTTTATACTTTTGGAATTATTGTTTTTCATGTTGATTATAAAATGACCTTCTTCATGTTTGAAATGTACTAACTCAATTTTTCCTCACAGCAGGTCAACTTGTGTGTGATTGCAACATTACCGTCCCATTGAGTTCATGTATGGAGAGAGGGACATCATTTGCACCACTGGTGCGGTGCATGATAAATTTTCTTTTTTCGGTAAGCATTTTTTTGTTTTTTATACTTTTGGAATTTTGGTTTTCCATGTTGATTATAAAATGACCTTCTTCAGGTTGAAATGTACTAACTCAATTTTTTCTCACAGCAGGTCAACTTGTGTGTGGTTGCAACATTATGGTCCCATTGAGTACATTTTTGGAGAGAGGGACATCAGTTGCACCACAGGGCAGGGTGGAGGGTGCCGAGCACAATACATTTTCTTTCTTCGGTAAGCATTTTTTTGTGTTTTATACTTTTGGAATTTTTGTTTTTCATGTTGATTATAAAATGACCTTTTTCATGTTTGAAATGTGCTAACTCAATTTTTCCTCACAGCAGGTCAACTTGTGTGTAGTTGCCACATTACGGTCCGATTGAGTACATTTTTGGAGAGAAGGACTTCAGTTGCACCACAGGGCAGGGTGGAGGGTGCCGTGCACCATACATTTTCTTTCTTCGGTAAGCATTTTTTTGTGTTTTATACCTATTGAATTTTGGTTTTTCATGATGATTATAAAATGACGTTTTTCATGTTTGAAATGTACTAACTCAATTTTTCCTCACAGCAAGTCAACTTGTGTGTGGTTGCAACATTACGGTCCCATTGAGTACATTTTTGGAGAGAGGGTCTTCAGTTGCACCACAGGGCAGGGTGGAGGGTGCCGTGCACGATACATTTTCTTTCTTCGGTATGCATTTTTATATGTTTTATTCTTTTGGAATTTTGGTTTTTAATGTTAATTATAAAATGACATTTTTCATGTCCTAAATGTGCTAACTCGAATTTTCCTCACAGCAGGTCAACTTGTGTCTGGTTGCAACATTACGGTCCCATTGAGTACATTTTTGGAGAGAGGGATATCAGTTGCACCAAAGGGCAGGGTGGGCGTTCTGTGCACGATACATTTTCTTTCTTCGGGAAGCTTTTTTTCGTTTTTTATACTTTTGGAATTTTGGTTTTTCATGTTGATTATAAAATGACCTTTTTCATGTTTGAAATGTGTTAACTTAATTTTTTATCACAGCAGGTCAACTTGTGTGTGGTTGCAACATTACGGTCCCATTGAGTACATTTTTGGAGAGAGGGACATCATTTGCACCACAGGTGCGGTGGACGATACATTTTCTCTCTTCGGTAAGCATTTTTTGATTTTTTATACTTTTGGAATTTTGGTTTTTCATGTCGATTATAAAATGACCTTTTTCATTTTTGAAATGTACTAACTCAATTTTTCCTCACAGCAGGTCAACTTGTGTGTGGTTGCTACATTACGGTCCCATTGAGTACATTTTTGGAGAGAGGGACATCAGTTGCACCACAGGGCAGGGTGGAGGGCGCGGTGCGTGATACATTTTCTTTCTTCAGTAAGCACTTTTTTGTGTTTTATACATTTGAAATTTTGGTTTTTGATGTTGATTATAAAATGACCTTTTTCATGTTCGTAATGTACTAACTCAATTTTTCCTCACAGCAGGTCATCTTGTAAGTGGTTGCAACATTACGGTCCCATTGAGTACATTTTTGGAGAGAGGGACTTCAGTTGCACCACAGGGCAGGGTGGAGGGTGCCGTGCACGATACATTTTCTTTCTTCGGTAAGCATTTTTTTGTGTTTTAGAGTTTTGGAATTTTGGTTTTTGATGTTGATTATAAAATGACCCTTTTCATGTTTGAAATGTACTAACTCAATTTTTCCTCACAGCAGGTCAACTTGTGTGTGGTTGCAACATTACGGTCCCATTGAGTACATTTTTGGAGAGAGGGACTTCAGTTGCACCACAGGGCAGGGTGGATGGTGTGGTGCACGATACATTTTCTTTCTTCGGTAAGCATTTATTTGTGTCTTATACTTTTGGAAATTTGGTTTTTCATGTTGATCATAAAATGACCATTTTCCTGTTTGAAATGTACTAACTCAATTTTTCCTCACTGCAGGTCAACTTGTGTGTGGTTGCAACATTACGGTCCCATTGAGTACATATTTGGAAAGAGGGACTTCAGTTGCACCACAAGGCAGGGTGGAGGGTGCCGTGCTTGATACATTTTCTTTCTTCGGTAAGCATTTTTTTGTTTTTTATACTTTTGGAATTTTGGTTTATCATGTTGATTATAAAATGACCTTTTTCATGTTTGAAATGTACTAACTTAATTTTTCCTCACAGCAGGTCAACTTGTGTGTGGTTGCAACATTACGGTCCCATTGAGTACATTTTTGGAGAGAGGGACAACATTTGCACCACAGGTGCGGTGCATGATACATTTTATTTCTTCGGTAAGCATTTTTTGATTTTTTATACTTTTGGAATTTCGGTTTTTCAAGTTGATTATAAAATGACCCATTTCATTTTTGAAATGTACTAACTCAATTTTTCTTCACAGCAGGTCAACCTGTGTGTGGTTGCTACATTACGGTCCCATTGAGTACATTTTTGGAGAGAGGGACATCAGTTGCACCACAGGGTAGGGTGGAGGGTGCAGTGCGTGATACATTTTCTTTCTTCGGTAAGCATTTTTTTGTGTTTTATACTTTTGAAATTTTGGTTTTTTCATGTTAATTATAAAATGACCTTTTTTTCCTCACAGCAGGTCAGCCTGTGTGTGGGTGTAACATTATGGTCCCATTGAGTACATTTTTGGAGAGAGGGACTTCAGTTGCACCACAGGGCAAAATGGAGGGTGCCGTGCATGATATGTTTTCTTTGTTCGGTAAGCATTTTTTTGTGTTTTAGAGTTTTGGAATATTGGTTTTTGATGTTGATTATAAAATGACCCTTTTCATGTTTGAAATGTACTAACTCAATTTTTCCTCACAGCAGGTCAACTTGTGTGTGGTTGCAACATTACGGTCCCATTGAGTACATTTTTGGAGAGAGGGACATCAGTTGCACCACAGGGCAGGATGGAGGGTGCCATGCACGATACATTGTCTTTCTTCGGCAAGCATTTTTTTCTGTTTTATACTTTTGGAATTTTGGTTTTTCATGTTGATTATAAAATGACCTTTTTCCTGTTTGAAATGTACTAACTTGATTTTTCTTCACAGCAGGACAACTTGTGTGTGGTTGCATTACTACGGTCCAATTGAGTACATTTTTGGACAGATGGACTTCTGTTGCACCACAGGGCAGGGTGGAGGGTGCCATGCACGATACATTTCCCTTCTTCGGTAAGCATTTTTTTGTGTTTATTACTTTGGGAATATTGGTTTTTCATGTTGATTATAAAATGACCTTTTTCATGATTGAAATGTACTAACTCAATTTTTCCCCACAGCAGGTCAACTTGTGTGTGGTTGCAACATTACGGTCCCATTGAGTACAGTTTTGGAGAGAGGCACATCAGTTGCACCACAGCGCAGGATGGAGGGTGTCATGCACGATACATTTTCTTTATCGGTAAGCATTTTTCTGTGTTTTATACTTTTGGAATTTTGGTTTTTAATGTTGATTATAAAATGACCTTCTTCATGTTTGAAATGTACTTACTCGATTTTTCCTCACAGCAGATCAACTTGAGCGAATTTGCACATTACGGTCCCATTGAGTACATTTTTGGAGAGAGGGACTAAAGTTGCACCACAGGGCCTGTTGGAGGGTACCGTGCACGATACATTCTCTTTCTTCGGTAAGCATTTTTTTGTGTTTTATACTTTTGGAATTTTGGTTTTGCATGTTGATTATGAAATGACCTTTTTCCTGTTTGAAACATACTAACTCGATTTTTCCTCACAGCAGGTCAACTTGTGTGTGGTTGCAACATTACGGTCCCATTGAGTACATTTTCGCAGAGAGGGACATCAGTTGCACCACAGGGCGGGGTGGAGGGTGCCGTGCAGGATACATTTTCTTTCTTCGGTAAGCATTTTTTTGTGTTTTATACTTTAGTTATTTTGGTCTTTCATGTTGATTATAAAATGACCTTTTTCATGTTTGAAATGTACTAACTCAATTTTTCGTCACAGCAGGTCAACTTGTGTGAGGTTGCAACATTACGGTCCCATTGAGAACATTTTTGGAGAGAGGGACATCAGTTGCACCATAGGGCAGGATGGAGGGTGCCATGCACGATATATTTTATTTCTTCGGTAAGCATTTTTTTCTGTTTTATACTTTTGGAATTTTGGTTTTTCATGTTGATTATAAAATGACCTTTTTCATGTTTGAAATGTACTAACTCGATTTTTCCTCACATCAGGTACACTTGAGCGTGGTTGCAACATTACGGTCCCATTGAGTACATTTTTGTGGAGAGGGACTTCAGTTGCACCACAGGGCAGGGTGGAGGGTGCCATGCAAGATACATTTTCTTTCTTCGGTAAGCATTTTTTTGTGTTTCATACTTTTGGAATTTTGGTTTTTCATGTTGATTATAAAATGACCTTTTCCTTGTTTGAAATGTACTAACTCAATTTTTCCTCACAGCAGGTCAACTTGTGTGTGGTTGCAACTTTACAGTCCCATTGAGTACATTTTTGGAGAGAGGGACATCAGTTGCACCACTGGTGCGGTGCACGATACATTATCTTTCTTCGGTAAGCTTCTTTTCATTTTTTACGCTTTTGGAATTTTGGTTTTTCATGTTGATTATAAAATGACCTTTTTCATGTTTGAAATGTACTAACTCAATTTTTCCTCACAGCAGGTCAACTTGTGTGTGGTTGCAACATTACGGTCCCATTGAGTACATTTTTTGGGAGAGGGACCTCAGTTGCACCACAGGGCAGGGTGGAGGGTGCCATGCACGATACATTTTCTTTCTTCGGTAAGCATTTTTTTGTGTTTCATACTTTTGGAATTTTGGTTTTTCATGTTGATTATAAAGTGGCCTTTTCCCTGTTTGAAATGTACTAACTCAATTTTTCCTCACAGCAGGTCAACTTGTGTGTGGTTGCAACATTACGGTCCCATTGAGTACATTTTTGGAGAGAGGGACTTCAGTTGTACCACAGGGCAGGTTGGAGGGTGCCGTGCACGATACATTTTCTTTCTTCGGTAAGCATTTTTTTGTGTTTCTTACTTTTGGAATATTGGTTTTTCATGTTGATTATAAAATGACCTTTTTCATGTTTGAAATACACTAATTCGATTTTTCCTCACAGCAGGTCAACTTGAGCGTGTTTGCAACATTATGGTCCCATTGAGTACATTTTTGGAGAGAGGGACTTCAGTAGCACCACAGGGCAGGGTGGAGGGTGCCGTGCACGATACATTTTCTTTCTTCGGTAAGCTTTTTTTTGTGTTTTATACTTTTGGAATTTTGGTTTTGCATGTTGATTATAAGATGACCTTATTCATGTTTGAAATAAACTAACTCAATTTTTCCTCACAGCAGGTCAACTTATGTGTGGTTGCAACATTACGGTCCCATTGAGTACATTTTTGGAGAGAGGGACTTCGGTAGCACCACAGGGCAGGGTGGAGGGTGCCGTGCACGATACATTTTCTTTCTTCGGTAAGCATTTTTTTGTGTTTTATACTTTATCAATTTTGATTTTTCATGTTGATTATAAAATGACCTTTATCATGTTTGAAATGTACTAACTCAATTTTTCCTCACAGCAGGTCAACTTGTGTGTGGTTGCAACATTACGGTCCCATTGAGTACATTTTTGGAGAGAGGGACTACACTTGCAGCACAGGGCAGGGTGGAGGGTGCCATGCACGATACATTTTCTTTCTTCGGTAAGCATTTTTTTGTGTTTTTTACTTTTGGAATATTGGTTTTTCATATTGATAATAAAATGACCTTTTTCATGTTTGAAATGTACTAACTCAATTTTTCCTCACTGCAGGTCAACTTGTGTGTGGTTGCAACATGACAGTCCCATTGAGTACATTTTCGGAGAGAGGGACATCAGTTGCACCACAGGGCAGGGTGGAGGGTGCCGTGCAGGATACATTTTCTTTCTTCGGTAAGCATTTTTATGTGTTTTATACTTTAGTTATTTTGGTTTTTCATCTTGATTAAAAAACGACCTTTTTCATGTTTGAAGTGTACTAACTCGATTATTCCTCACAGCAGGTCAACTTGTGTGTGGTTGCAACATTACGGTCCCATTGAGTACATTTTGGAGAGACGGACATCAGTTGCACCACAGGGCAGGTTGGAGGGTGCCGTGCATGATACATTTTCTTTCATCGGTAAGCTTTTTTTTTGTGTTTTATACTTTTGGAATTTTGGTTTTTCATGTTGATTATAAAATGACCTTTTTCATGTTTGAAAAGTACTGACTCGATTTTTCCTCACATCAGGTCAACTTGTGTGTGGTTGCAACATTACGGTCCCATTGAGTACATTTTTGGAGAGAGGGACTTCAGTTGCAGCACAGGGCAGGGTGGAGGGTCCCGTGCACGATAGATTTTCTTTCTTCGGTAATCATTTTTTTGTGTTTTTTACTTTTCTAATATTGCTTTTTCATGTTGATTATAAAATGACCTTTTTCATGTTTGAAATGTACTAACCCAATTTTTCCTCACTGCAGGTCAACTTGTGTGTGGTTGCAACTTTACAGTCCCATTGAGTACATTTTCGGTGTGAGGGAAGTCAGTTGCACCACAGGGCAGGGTGGAGGGTGCCGTGCACGATACATTTTCTTTCTTCGGTAAGCATTTTCTTGTGTTTTATACTTTAGGAATTTTGGTTTTTCATGTTAATTAAAAAATGACCTTTTTCATGTTTGAAGTGTACTAACTCGATTTTTCCTCACAGCAGGTCAACTTGTATGTGGTTGCAACATTACGGTCCCATTGAGTACATTTTTGGAGAGACGGTCATCAGTTGCACCACAGGGCAGGTTGGAGGGTGCCATGCACGATACATTTTCTTTCTTCGGTAAGTATTTTTTTGTGTTTTATACTTTTGGAATCTTGGTTTTTCATGTTGATTATAAAATGACCTTTTTCATGTTTGAAATGTACTAACTCGATTTTTCCTCACAGCAGGTCAACTTGTATGTGGTTGCAACATTACGGTCCCATTGAGTACATTTTTGGAGAGAGGGACTTCAGTTGCACCACAGGGCTGGCTGGGGGGTGCCGTGCACGATAGATTTTCTTTCTTCGGTAAGCATTTTTTTGTGTTTTATACTTTTGGAATTTTAGTTTTTCATGTTGGTTTTAAAATGACGTTTTTCATGTTTGAAATGTACTAACTCAATTTTTCCTCACAGCAGGTCAACTTGTGTGTGGTTGCAACATTGCGGTCCCATTGAGTACATTTTTGGAGAGAGGGACATCATTTGCACCACAGGTGCGATGCGCGATACATTTTCTTTCATCGGTAAGCATTTTTTTGTGTTTTATACTTTTGGAGTTTTGGTTTTTCATGTTGATTATAAAATGACCTTATTCATGTTTGAAATAAACTAACTCAATTTTTCCTCACAGCTGGTCAACTTATGTGTGGTTTCAACATTACGGTCCCATTGAGTACATTTTTGGAGAGAGGGACTTCAGTTGCACCACAGGGCAGGGTGGAGGGTGCCGTGCACGATATATTTTCTTTCTTCGGTAAGCATTTTTTTGTGTTTTATATTTTTGGAATTTTGGTTTTTCATGTTGATTATAAAATGACCTTTTTCATGTTTGAAATGTACTAACTCGATTTTTCCTCACATCAGGTCAACTTGAGGGTGGTTGCAGCATTACGGTCCCATTGAGTACATTTTTTGGGAGAGGGACCTCAGTTGCACCACAGGGCAGGGTGGAGGGTGCCATGCATGATGCATTTTTTTCTTCAGTAAGCATTCTTTTGTGTTTCATACTTTTGGAATTTTGGTTTTTCATGTTGATTATAAAATGACCTTTTCTCTGTTTGAAATGTACTAACTCGATTTTTCCTCACAGCAGGTCAACTTGTGTGTGGATGCAACATTACGGTCCCATTGAGTACATTTTTGGAGAGAGGGACTTCAGTTGCACCACAGGGCAGTGTGGAGGGTGCCGTGCACGATACATTTTCTTTCTTCGGTGAGCATTTTTTTGTGTTTTATACTTTAGGTATTTTGGTTTTTCATGTTGATAAAAAAATGACCTTTTTCATGTTTGAAGTGTACTAACTCGATTTTTCCTCACAGCAGGTCAACTTGTATGTGGTTGCAACATTACGGTCCCATTGAGTACATTTTTGGAGAGACGGTCATCAGTTGCACCACAGGGCAGGTTGGAGGGTGCCATGCACGATACATTTCCTTTCTTCGGTAAGTATTTTTTTGTGTTTTATACTTTTGGAATCTTGGTTTTTCATGTTGATTATAAAGTGACCTTATTCATGTTTGAAATAAACTAACTCAATTTTTCCTCACAGCTGGTCAACTTATGTGTGGTTTCAACATTACGGTCCCATTGAGTACATTTTTGGAGAGAGGGACTTCAGTTGCACCACAGGGAAGGGTGGACGGTGCCATGCATGATACATTTTCTTTCTTCGGTAAGCATTTTTTTGTGTTTCATACTTTTGGAATTTTGGTTTTTCATGCTGATTATAAAATGACCTTTTCCCTGTTTGAAATGTACTAACTCGAGTTTTCCTCACAGCAGGTCAACTTGTGTGTGTTTGCAACATTACGGTCCCATTGTGTACATTTTTGGAGAGAGGGACTTCAGTTGCTTCACAGGGCAGGGTGGAGGGTGCCGTGCACGAAACATTTTCTTTCTTCGGTAAGCATTTTTTTTTTGTTTTTTACTTTTGGAATATTGGTTTTTCATGTTGATTATAAAATGACCTTTTTCATGTTTGATATGTACTAACTCAACTTTTCCTCACAGCAGGTCAACTTGTGTGTGGTTGCAACATTACGGTCCCATTGAGTACATTTTTGGAGAGAGGGACATAAGTTGCACCACAGGGCAGGGTGGAGGGTGCCGTGCGCGAAACATTTTCTTTCTTCGGTAAGCATTTTTTTGTGTTTTATACTTTTGGAGTTTTGGTTTTTCATGTTGATTATAAAATGACCTTATTCATGTTTGAAATATACTAACTCAATTTTTCCTCACAGCTGGTCAACTTATGTGTGGTTTCAACATTACGGTCCCATTGAGTACATTTTTGGAGAGAGGGACTTCAGTAGCACCACAGGGCAGGGTGGAGGGTGCCGTGCACGATACATTTTCTTTCTTCGGTAAGCATTTTTTTGTGTTTTATACTTTTGGAGTTTTGGTTTTTCATGTTGATTATAAAATGACCTTATTCATGTTTGAAATATACTAACTCAATTTTTCCTCACAGCTGGTCAACTTGTGTGTGGTTGCAACATTACGGTCCCATTGAGTACATTTTTGGAGAGAGGGACATCATTTGCACCACAGGTGCGGTGCATGATACATTTTATTTCTTCGGTAAGCATTTTTTGTTTTTTTATACTTTTGGAATTTTGGTTTTTCATGTTGATTATAAAATGACCTTTGTCATTTTTGAAATGTACTAACTCAATTTTTCCTCACAGCAGGTCAACTTGTGTGTGGTTGCTACATTACGGTCCCATTGAGTACATTTTTGGAGAGAGGGACATCAGTTGCACCACAGGGCAGGGTGGAGGGTGCGGTGCGTGATACATTTTCTTTCTTCGGTAAGCATTTTTTTGTGTTTTATACTTTTGAAATTTTGGTTTTTTCATGTTAATTATAAAATGACCTTTTTCATCTTTGAAATGTACTAACTCAATTTTTCCTCACAGCAGGTCAGCCTGTGTGTGGTTGTAACATTATGGTCCCATTGAGTACATTTTTGGAGAGAGGGACTTCAGTTGCACCACAGGGCAAGGTGGAGGGTGCCGTGCATGATATGTTTTCTTTCTTCGGTAAGCATTTTTTTGTTTTTTATGCTTTTGGAATTTTCGTTTTTCATGTTGATTATAAAATGACCTTTTCCATCTTTGAAATGTGTTAACTCAATTTTTCCTTACAGCAGTTCAACTTGTGTGTGGTTGCAACATTACGGTCCCATTGAGTACATTTTTGGAGAGAGGGACATCAGTTGCACCACAGGGCAGGATGGAGGGTGCCATGCACGATACATTGTCTTTCTTCGGCAAGCATTTTTTTCTGTTTTATATTTTTGGAATTTTGGTTTTTCATGTTGATTATAAAATGACCTTTTTCCTGTTTGAAATGTACTAACTTGATTTTTCATCACAGCAGGACAACTTGTGTGTGGTTGCAACATTACGGTCCAATTGAGTACATTTTTGGACAGAGGGACTTCAGTTGCACCACAGGGCAGGGTGGAGGGTGCCATGCACGATACATTTCCTTTCTTCGGTAAGCATTTTTTTGTGTTTATTACTTTGGGAATATTGGTTTTTCATGTTGATTATAAAATGACCTTTTTCATGATTGAAATGTACTAACTCAATTTTTCCTCACAGCAGGTCAACTTGTGTGTGGTTGCAACATTACGGTCCCATTGAGTACAGTTTTGGAGAGAGGGACATCAGTTGCACCACAGCGCAGGATGGAGGGTGTCATGCACGATACATTTTCTTTTTCGGTAAGCATTTTTTTGTGTTTTATACTTTTGGAAATTTGGTTTTTCATGTTGATTATAAAATGACCTTTTTCATGTTTGAAATGTACTAACTCGATTTTTCCTCACATCAGGTACACTTGAGCGTGGTTGCAACATTACGGTCCCATTGAGTACATTTTTGTGGAGAGGGACTTCAGTTGCACCACAGGGCAGGGTGGAGGGTGCCATGCAAGATACATTTTCTTTCTTCGGTAAGCATTTTTTTGTGTTTCATACTTTTGGAATTTTGGTTTTTCATGTTGATTATAAAATGACCTTTTCCCTGTTTGAAATGTACTAACTCAATTTTTCCTCACAGCAGGTCAACTAGTGTGTGGTTGCAACTTTACAGTCCCATTGAGTACATTTTTGGAGAGAGGGACATCAGTTGCACCACTGGTGCGGTGCACGATACATTATCTTTCTTCGGTAAGCTTCTTTTCGTTTTTTACGCTTTTGGAATTTTGGTTTTTCATGTTGATTATAAAATGACCTTTTTCATGTTTGAAATGTACTAACTCAATTTTTCCTCACAGCAGGTCAACTTGTGTGTGGTTGCAACATTACAATCCCATTGAGAACATTTTTGGAGAGAGGGACATCAGTTACACCATAGGGCAGGATGGAGGGTGCCATGCACGATATATTTTCTTTCTTCGGTAAGCATTTTTTTGTGTTTTATACTTTTGGAATTTTGGTTTTTCATGTTGATTATAAAATGACCTTTTTCATGTTTGAAATGTACTAACTCGATTTTTTCTCACATCAGGTCAACTTGAGCGTGGTTGCAACATTACGGTCCCATTGAGTACATTTTTTGGGAGAGGGACCTCAGTTGCACCACAGGGCAGGGTGGAGGGTGCCATGCACGATATATTTTCTTTGTTCGGTAAGCATTTTTTTGTGTTTCATACTTTTGGAATTTTGGTTTTTCATGTTGATTATAAAGTGGCCTTTTCCCTGTTTGAAATGTACTAACTCGATTTTTCCTCACAGCAGGTCAACTTGTGTGTGGTTGCAACATTACGGTCCCATTGAGTACATTTTTGGAGAGAGGGACTTCAGTTGCACCACAGGGCAGGCTGGAGGAGGCCGTGCACGATACATTTTCTTTCTTCGGTAAGCATTTTTTTGTGTTTTTTACTTTTGGAATATTGGTTTTTCATGTTGATTATAAAATGACCTTTTTCATGTTTGAAATACACTAATTCGATTTTTCCGCACAGCAGGTCAACTTGAGCGTGTTTGCAACATTACGGTCCCATTGAGTACATTTTTGGAGAGAGGGACTTCAGTAGCACCACAGGGCAGGGTGGAGGGTGCCGTGCACGATACATTTTCTTTCTTCGGTAAGCTATTTTTTTGTGTTTTATACTTTTGGAATTTTGGTTTTGCATGTTGATTATAAGATGACCTTATTCATGTTTGAAATAAACTAACTCAATTTTTCCTCACAGAAGGTCAACTTATGTGTGGTTGCAACATTACGGTCCCATTGAGTACATTTTTGGAGAGAGGGACTTCAGTAGCACCACAGGGCAGGGTGGAGGGTGCCGTGCACGATACATTTTCTTTCTTCGGTAAGCATTTTTTTGTGTTTTATACTTTTGCAATTTTGGTTTTTCATGTTGATTATAAAATGACCTTTTTCATGTTTGAAATGTACTAACTCAATTTTTCCTCACAGCAGGTCAACTTGTGTGTGGTTGCAACATTACGGTCCCATTGAGTACATTTTTGGAGAGAGGGACTACACTTGCAGCACAGGGCAGGGTGGAGGGTGCCATGCACGATACATTTTCTTTCTTCGGTAAGCATTTTTTTGTGTTTTTTACTTTTGAAATATTGGTTTTTCATATTGATTATAAAATGACCTTTTTCATGTTTGAAATGTACTAACTCAATTTTTCCTCACTGCAGGTCAACTTGTGTGTGGTTGCAACATGACAGTCCCATTGAGTACATTTTCGGAGAGAGGGACATCAGTTGCACCACAGGGCAGGGTGGAGGGTGCCGTGCAGGATACATTTTCTTTCTTCGGTAAGCATTTTTATGTGTTTTATACTTTAGTTATTTTGGTTTTTCATCTTGATTAAAAAACGACCATTTTCATGTTTGAAGTGTACTAACTCGATTATTCCTCACAGCAGTTCAACTTGTGTGTGGTTGCAACATTACGGTCCCATTGAGTACATTTTTGGAGAGACGGACATCAGTTGCACCACAGGGCAGGTTGGAGGGTGCCGTGCATGATACATTTTCTTTCTTCGGTAAGCTTTTTTTTGTGTTTTATACTTGTGGAAATTTGGTTTTTCAAGTTAATTATAAGATGACCTTATTCATGTTTGAAATAAACTAACTCAATTTTTCCTCACAGCAGGTCAACTTATGTGTGGTTGCAACATTACGGTCCCATTGAGTACATTTTTGGAGAGAGGGACTTCAGTAGCACCACAGGGCAGGGTGGAGGGTGCCGTGCACGACACGTTTTCTTTCTTCGGTAAGCATTTTTTTGTGTTTTATACTTTTGGAATTTTGGTTTTGCATGTTGATTATAAAATGACCTTTTTCCTGTTTGAAATGTACTAACTCGATTTTTCCTCACAGCAGGTCAACTTGTGTGTGGTTGCAACATTACGGTCCCATTGAGTACACTTTTGGAGAGAGGGACTACACTTGCACCACAGGGCAGGGTGGAGGGTGCCATGCGCGATACATTTTCTTTCTTCGGTAAGCATTGTTTTGTGTTTTTTACTTTTGGAATATTGGTTTTTCATATTGATTATAGAATGACCTTTTTCATGTTTGAAATGTACAAACTCAATTTTTCCTCACTGCAGGTCAACTTGTGTGTGGTTGCAACATGACAGTCCCATAGAGTACATTTTCGGAGAGAGGGACATCAGTTGCACCACAGGGCAGGGTGGAGGGTGCCGTGCAGGATACATTTTCTTTCTTCCGTAAGCATTTTTATGTGTTTTATACTTTAGTTATTTTGGTTTTTCATCTTGATTAAAAAACGACCTTTTTCATGTTTGAAGTGTACTAACTCGATTATTCCTCACAGCAGGTCAACTTGTGTGTGGTTGCAACATTACGGTCCCATTGAGTACATTTTTGGAGAGATGGACATCAGTTGCACCACAGGGCAGGTTGGAGGGTGCCGTGCATGATACATTTTCATTCATCGGTAAGCTTTTTTTTTGTGTTTTATACTTTTGGAATTTTGGTTTTTCATGTTGATTATAAAATGACCTTATTCATGTTTGAAATAAACTAACTCAATTTTTCCTCACAGCTGGTCAACTTATGTGTGGTTTCAACATTACGGTCCCATTGAGTACATTTTTGGAGAGAGGGACTTCAGTTGCACCACAGGGCAGGGTGGAGGGTGCCGTGCACGATATATTTTCTTTCTTCGGTAAGCATTTTTTTGTGTTTTATACTTTTGGAATTTTAGTTTTTCATGTTGGTTTTAAAATGACGTTTTTCATGTTTGAAATGTACTAACTCAATTTTTCCTCACAGCAGGTCAACTTGTGTGTGGTTGCAACATTGCGGTCCCATTGAGTACATTTTTGGAGAGAGGGACCTCATTTGCACCACAGGTGCGATGCCCGATACATTTTCTTTCATCGGTAAGCATTTTTTTGTGTTTTATACTTTTGGAGTTTTGGTTTTTCATGTTGATTATAAAATGACCTTATTCATGTTTGAAATAAACTAACTCAATTTTTCCTCACAGCTGGTCAACTTATGTGTGGTTTCAACATTACGGTCCCATTGAGTACATTTTTGGAGAGAGGGACATCAGTTGCACCACAGGGCAGGGTGGAGGATGCCGTGCACGATATATTTTCTTTCTTCGGTAAGCATTTTTTTGTGTTTTATATTTTTGGAATTTTGGTTTTTCATGTTGATTATAAAATGACCTTTTTCATGTTTGAAATGTACTAACTCGATTTTTCCTCACATCAGGTCAACTTGAGGGTGGTTGCAGCATTACGGTCCCATTGAGTACATTTTTTGGGAGAGGGACCTCAGTTGCACCACAGGGCAGGGTGGAGGGTGCCATGCATGATGCATTTTTTTCTTCGGTAAGCATTTTTTTGTGTTTCATACTTTTGGAATTTTGGTTTTTCATGTTGATTATAAAATGACCTTTTCTCTGTTTGAAATGTACTAACTCGATTTTTCCTCACAGCAGGTCGACTTGTGTGTGGATGCAACATTACGGTCCCATTGAGTACATTTTTGGAGAGAGGGACTTCAGTTGCACCACAGTACAGGGTGGAGGGTGCCGTGCACGATACATTTTCTTTCTTCGGTGAGCATTTTTTTGTGTTTTATACTTTAGGAATTTTGGTTTTTCATGTTGATAAAAAAATGACCTATTTCATGTTTGAAATGTACTAACTCGATTTTTCCTCACATCAGGTCAACTTGAGCGTGGTTGCAACATTACGGTCCCATTGAGTACATTTTTGGGGAGAGGGACTTCAGTTGCACCACAGGTCAGGGTGGAGGGTGCCATGCACGATAAATTTTCTTTCTTCGGTAAGCATTTTTTTGTGTTTTTTACTTTTGGGATATTGGTTTTTCATGTTGATTATAAAATGACCTTTTTCATGTTTGAAATGTACTAACTCAATTTTTCCTCACTGCAGGTCAACTTATGTGTGGTTGCAACATTACGGTCCCATTGAGAACATTTTTGGAGAGAGGGACATCAGTTGCACCATAGGGCATGATAGAGGGTGCGATGCACGATATATTTTCTTTCTTCGGTAAGCATTTTTTTGTGTTTTATACTTTTGGAATTTTGGTTTTTCATGTTGATTATAAAATGACCTTTTTCATGTTTGAAATGTACTAACTCGATTTTTCCTCACATCAGGTCAACTTGAGCGTGGTTGCAACATTACGGTCCCATTGAGTACATTTTTTGGGAAAGGGACCTCAGTTGCACCACAGGGTAGGGTGGACGGTGCCATGCATGATACATTTTCTTTCTTCGGTAAGCATTTTTTTGTGTTTCATACTTTTGGAATTTTGGTTTTTCATGCTGATTATAAAATGACCTTTTCCCTGTTTGAATTGTACTAACTCGAGTTTTCCTCACAGCAGGTCAACTTGTGTGTGGTTGCAACATTACGGTCCCATTGAGTACATTTTTGGAGAGAGGGACTTCAGTTGCTTCACAGGGCAGGGTGGAGGGTGCCGTGCACAAAACATTTTCTTTCTTCGGTAAGCATTTTTTTTTGTTTTTTACTTTTGGAATATTGGTTTTTCATGTTGATTATAAAATGACCTTTTTCATGTTTGAGATGTACTAACTCAATTTTTCCTCACAGCAGGTCAACTTAAGTGTGGTCGCAACATTACGGTCAAATTGAGTACATTTTTGGAGAGAGGGACATAAGTTGCACCACAGGGCAGGGTGGAGGGTGCCGTGCACGAAACATTTTCTTTCTTCGGTAAGCATTTTTTTGTGTTTTATACTTTTGGAGTTTTGGTTTTTCATGTTGATTATAAAATGACCTTATTCATGTTTGAAATAAACTAACTCAATTTTTCCTCACAGCTGGTCAACTTATGTGTGGTTTCAACATTACGGTCCCATTGAGTACATTTTTGGAGAGAGGGACTTCAGTAGCACCACAGGGCAGGGTGGAGGGTGCCGTGCACGATACATTTTCTTTCTTCGGTAAGCATTTTTTTGTGTTTTATACTTTTGGAGTTTTGGTTTTTCATGTTGATTATAAAATGACCTTATTCATGTTTGAAATATACTAACTCAATTTTTCCTCACAGCTGGTCAACTTGTGTGTGGTTGCAACATTACGGTCCCATTGAGTACATTTTTGGAGAGAGGGACATCATTTGCACCACAGGTGCGGTGCATGATACATTTTATTTTTTCGGTAAGCATTTTTTGATTTTTTATACTTTTGGAATTTTGGTTTTTCATGTTGATTATAAAATGACCTTTTTCATTTTTGAAATGTACTAACTCAATTTTTCCTCACAGCAGGTCAACTTGTGTGTGGTTGCTACATTACGGTCCCATTGAGTACATTTTTGGAGAGAGGGACATCAGTTGCACCACAGGGCAGGGTGGAGGGTGCGGTGCGTGATACATTTTCTTTCTTCGGTAAGCATTTTTTTGTGTTTTATACTTTTGAAATTTTGGTTTTTTCATGTTAATTATAAAATGACCTTTTTCATGTTTGAAATGTACTAACTCAATCTTTCCTCACAGCAGGTCAGCCTGTGTGTGGTTGTAACATTATGGTCCCATTGAGTACATTTTTGGAGAGAGGGACTTCAGTTGCACCACAGGGCAAGGTGGAGGGTGCCGTGCATGATATGTTTTCTTTCTTCGGTAAGCATTTTTTTGTTTTTTATGCTTTTGGAATTTTCGTTTTTCATGTTGATTATAAAATGACCTTTTCCATCTTTGAAATGTGTTAACTCAATTTTTCCTTACAGCAGTTCAACTTGTGTGTGGTTGCAACATTACGGTCCCATTGAGTATATTTTTGGAGAGAGGGACATCAGTTGCACCACAGGGCAGGATGGAGGGTGCCATGCACGATACATTGTCTTTCTTCGGCAAGCATTTTTTTCTGTTTTATACTTTTGGAATTTTGGTTTTTCATGTTGATTATAAAATGACCTTTTTCCTGTTTGAAATGTACTAACTTGATTTTTCTTCACAGCAGGACAACTTGTGTGTGGTTGCAACATTACGGTCCAATTGAGTACATTTTTGGACAGAGGGACTTCAGTTGCACCACAGGGCAGGGTGGAGGGTGCCATGCACGATACATTTCCTTTCTTCGGTAAGCATTTTTTTGTGTTTATTACTTTGGGAATATTGGTTTTTCATGTTGATTATAAAATGACCTTTTTCATGATTGAAATGTACTAACTAAATTTTTCCTCACAGCAGGTCAACTTGTGTGTGGTTGCAACATTACGGTCCCATTGAGTACAGTTTTGGAGAGAGGGACATCAGTTGCACCACAGCGCAGGATGGAGGGTGTCATGCACGATACATTTTCTTTTTCGGTAAGCATTTTTTTGTGTTTTATACTTTTGGAATTTTGGTTTTTCATGTTGATTATAAAATGACCTTTTTCATGTTTGAAATGTACTAACTCAATTTTTCCTCACAGCAGGTCAACTTGTGTGTGGTTGCAACATTACAATCCCATTGAGAACATTTTTGGTGAGAGGGACATCAGTTACACCATAGGGCAGGATGGAGGGTGCCATGCACGATATATTTTCTTTCTTCGGTAGGCATTTTTTTGTGTTTTATACTTTTGGAATTTTGGTTTTTCATGTTGATTATAAAATGACCTTTTCTCTGTTTGAAATGTACTAACTCGATTTTTCCTCACAGCAGGTCGACTTGTGTGTGGATGCAACATTACGGTCCCATTGAGAACATTTTTGGAGAGAGGGACTTCAGTTGCACCACAGGGCAGGGTGGAGGGTGCCGTGCACGATACATTTTCTTTCTTCGGTGAGCATTTTTTTGTGTTTTATACTTTAGGAATTTTGGTTTTTCATGTTGATAAAAAAATGACCTATTTCATGTTTGAAATGTACTAACTCGATTTTTCCTCACATCAGGTCAACTTGAGCGTGGTTGCAACATTACGGTCCCATTGAGTACATTTTTGGGGAGAGGGACTTCAGTTGCACCACAGGTCAGGGTGGAGGGTGCCATGCACGATAAATTTTCTTTCTTCGGTAAGCATTTTTTTGTGTTTTTTACTTTTGGGATATTGGTTTTTCATGTTGATTATAAAATGACCTTTTTCATGTTTGAAATGTACTAACTCAATTTTTCCTCACTGCAGGTCAACTTATGTGTGGTTGCAACATTACGGTCCCATTGAGAACATTTTTGGAGAGAGGGACATCAGTTGCACCATAGGGCATGATAGAGGGTGCGATGCACGATATATTTTCTTTCTTCGGTAAGCATTTTTTTGTGTTTTATACTTTTGGAATTTTGGTTTTTCATGTTGATTATAAAATGACCTTTTTCATGTTTGAAATGTACTAACTCGATTTTTCCTCACATCAGGTCAACTTGAGCGTGGTTGCAACATTACGGTCCCATTGAGTACATTTTTTGGGAAAGGGACCTCAGTTGCACCACAGGGTAGGGTGGACGGTGCCATGCATGATACATTTTCTTTCTTCGGTAAGCATTTTTTTGTGTTTCATACTTTTGGAATTTTGGTTTTTCATGCTGATTATAAAATGACCTTTTCCCTGTTTGAATTGTACTAACTCGAGTTTTCCTCACAGCAGGTCAACTTGTGTGTGGTTGCAACATTACGGTCCCATTGAGTACATTTTTGGAGAGAGGGACTTCAGTTGCTTCACAGGGCAGGGTGGAGGGTGCCGTGCACAAAACATTTTCTTTCTTCGGTAAGCATTTTTTTTTGTTTTTTACTTTTGGAATATTGGTTTTTCATGTTGATTATAAAATGACCTTTTTCATGTTTGAGATGTACTAACTCAATTTTTCCTCACAGCAGGTCAACTTAAGTGTGGTCGCAACATTACGGTCAAATTGAGTACATTTTTGGAGAGAGGGACATAAGTTGCACCACAGGGCAGGGTGGAGGGTGCCGTGCACGAAACATTTTCTTTCTTCGGTAAGCATTTTTTTGTGTTTTATACTTTTGGAGTTTTGGTTTTTCATGTTGATTATAAAATGACCTTATTCATGTTTGAAATAAACTAACTCAATTTTTCCTCACAGCTGGTCAACTTATGTGTGGTTTCAACATTACGGTCCCATTGAGTACATTTTTGGAGAGAGGGACTTCAGTAGCACCACAGGGCAGGGTGGAGGGTGCCGTGCACGATACATTTTCTTTCTTCGGTAAGCATTTTTTTGTGTTTTATACTTTTGGAGTTTTGGTTTTTCATGTTGATTATAAAATGACCTTATTCATGTTTGAAATATACTAACTCAATTTTTCCTCACAGCTGGTCAACTTGTGTGTGGTTGCAACATTACGGTCCCATTGAGTACATTTTTGGAGAGAGGGACATCATTTGCACCACAGGTGCGGTGCATGATACATTTTATTTTTTCGGTAAGCATTTTTTGATTTTTTATACTTTTGGAATTTTGGTTTTTCATGTTGATTATAAAATGACCTTTTTCATTTTTGAAATGTACTAACTCAATTTTTCCTCACAGCAGGTCAACTTGTGTGTGGTTGCTACATTACGGTCCCATTGAGTACATTTTTGGAGAGAGGGACATCAGTTGCACCACAGGGCAGGGTGGAGGGTGCGGTGCGTGATACATTTTCTATCTTCGGTAAGCATTTTTTTGTGTTTTATACTTTTGAAATTTTGGTTTTTTCATGTTAATTATAAAATGACCTTTTTCATGTTTGAAATGTACTAACTCAATCTTTCCTCACAGCAGGTCAGCCTGTGTGTGGTTGTAACATTATGGTCCCATTGAGTACATTTTTCCAGAGAGGGACTTCAGTTGCACCACAGGGCAAGGTGGAGGGTGCCGTGCATGATATGTTTTCTTTCTTCGGTAAGCATTTTTTTGTTTTTTATGCTTTTGGAATTTTCGTTTTTCATGTTGATTATAAAATGACCTTTTCCATCTTTGAAATGTGTTAACTCAATTTTTCCTTACAGCAGTTCAACTTGTGTGTGGTTGCAACATTACGGTCCCATTGAGTATATTTTTGGAGAGAGGGACATCAGTTGCACCACAGGGCAGGATGGAGGGTGCCATGCACGATACATTGTCTTTCTTTGGCAAGCATTTTTTTCTGTTTTATACTTTTGGAATTTTGGTTTTTCATGTTGATTATAAAATGACCTTTTTCCTGTTTGAAATGTACTAACTTGATTTTTCTTCACAGCAGGACAACTTGTGTGTGGTTGCAACATTACGGTCCAATTGAGTACATTTTTGGACAGAGGGACTTCAGTTGCACCACAGGGCAGGGTGGAGAGTGCCATGCACGATACATTTCCTTTCTTCGGTAAGCATTTTTTTGTGTTTATTACTTTGGGAATATTGGTTTTTCATGTTGATTATAAAATGACCTTTTTCATGATTGAAATGTACTAACTAAATTTTTCCTCACAGCAGGTCAACTTGTGTGTGGCTGCAACATTACGGTCCTATTGAGTACATTTTTTGGGAGAGGGACCTCAGTTGCACCACAGGGCAGGTTGGAGGGTGCCATGCACGATACATTTTCTTTCTTCGGTAAGCATTTTTTTGTGTTTCATACTTTTGGAATTTTGGTTTTTCATGTTGATTATAAAGTGGCCTTTTCCCTGTTTGAAATGTACTAACTCGATTTTTCCTCACAGCAGGTCAACTTGTGTGTGGTTGCAACATTACGGTCCCATTGAGTACATTTTTGGAGAGAGGGACTTCAGTTGCACCACAGGGCAGGTTGGAGGAGGCCGTGCACGATACATTTTCTTTCTTCGGTAAGCATTTTTTTGTGTTTTTTACTTTTGGAATATTGGTTTTTCATGTTGATTATAAAATGACCTTTTTCATGTTTGAAATACACTAATTCGATTTTTCCTCACAGCAGGTCAACTTGAGCGTGTTTGCAACATTACGGTCCCATTGAGTACATTTTTGGAGAGAGGGACTTCAGTAGCACCACAGGGCAGGGTGGAGGGTGCCGTGCAAGATACATTTTCTTTCTTCAGTAAGCATTTTTATGTGTTTTATACTTTAGTTATTTTGGTTTTTCATCTTGATTAAAAAACGACCATTTTCATGTTTGAAGTGTACTAACTCGATTATTCCTCACAGCAGGTCAACTTGTGTGTGGTTGCAACATTACGGTCCCATTGAGTACATTTTTGGAGAGACGGACATCAGTTGCACCACAGGGCAGGTTGGAGGGTGCCGTGCATGATACATTTTCTTTCTTCGGTAAGCTTTTTTTTGTGTTTTATACTTTTGGAAATTTGGTTTTTCATGTTGATTATAAGATGACCTTATTCATGTTTGAAATAAACTAACTCAATTTTTCCTCACAGCAGGTCAACTTATGTGTGGTTGCAACATTACGGTCCCATTGAGTACATTTTTGGAGAGAGGGACTTCAGTAGCACCACAGGGCAGGGTGGAGGGTGCCGTGCACGATACGTTTTCTTTCTTCGGTAAGCATTTTTTTGTGTTTTATACTTTTGGAATTTTGGTTTTGCATGCTGATTATAAAATGACCTTTTTCCTGTTTGAAATGTACTAACTCGATTTTTCCTCACAGCAGGTCAACTTGTGTGTGGTTGCAACATTACGGTCCCATTGAGTGCATTTTTGGAGAGAGGGACTACACTTGCACCACAGGGCAGGGTGGAGGGTGCCATGCGCGATACATTTTCTTTCTTCGGTAAGCATTTTTTTGTGTTTTTTACTTTTGGAATATTGGTTTTTCATATTGATTATAAAATGACCTTTTTCATGTTTGAAATGTACTAACTCAATTTTTCCTCACTGCAGGTCAACTTGTGTGTGGTTGCAACATGACAGTCCCATAGAGTACATTTTCGGAGAGAGGGACATCAGTTGCACCACAGGGCAGGGTGGAGGGTGCCGTGCAGGATACATTTTCTTTCTTCGGTAAGCATTTTTATGTGTTTTTTACTTTAGTTATTTTGGTTTTTCATCTTGATTAAAAAACGACCTTTTTCATGTTTGAAGTGTACTAACTCGATTATTCCTCACAGCAGGTCAACTTGTGTGTGGTTGCAACATTACGGTCCCATTGAGTACATTATTGGAGAGATGGACATCACTTGCACCACAGGGCAGGTTGGAGGGTGCCGTGCATGATACATTTTCTTTCATCGGTAAGCTTTTTTTTTGTGTTTTATTCTTTTGGAATTTTGGTTTTTCATGTTGATTATAAAATGACCTTTTTTATGTTTGAAAAGTACTGACTCGATTTTTCCTCACATCAGGTCAACTTGAGCGTGGTTGCAACATTACGGTCCCATTGAGTACATTTTTGGGGAGAGGGACTTCAGTTGCACCACAGGGCAGGGTGGAGGGTGCCATGCACGATACATTTTCTTTCTTCGGTAAGCATCTTTTTGTGTTTCATGCTTTTGGAATTTTGGTTTTTCATGTTGATTATAAAATGACCTTTTCCCTGTTTCAAATGTACTAACTCGATTTTTCCTCACAGCAGGTCAACTTGTGTGTGGTTGCAACATTACGGTCCCATTGAGTACATTTTTGGAGAGAGGGACTTCAGTTGCAGCACAGGGCAGGGCGGAGGGTCCCGTGCACGATACATTTTCTTTCTTCGGTAAGCAATTTTTTGTGTTTTTTACTTTTCTAATATTGCTTTTTCATGTTGATTATAAAATGACCTTTATCATGTTTGAAATGTACTAACTCAATTTTTCCTCACTGCAGGTCAACTTGTGTGTGGTTGCAACTTTACAGTCCCATTGAGTACATTTTCGGTGAGAGGGAAGTCAGTTGCACCACAGGGCAGGGTGGAGGGTGCCGTGCACGATACATTTTCTTTCTTCGGTAAGCATTTTCTTGTGTTTTATACTTTAGGAATTTTGGTTTTTCATGTTGATTAAAAAATGACCTTTTTCGTGTTTGAAATGTACTAACTCGATTTTTCCTCACAGCAGGTCAACTTGTATGTGGTTGCAAAATTACGGTCCGATTGAGTACATTTTTGGAGAGACGGTCATCAGTTGCACCACAGGGCAGGTTGGAGGGTGCCATGCACGATACATTTTCTTTCTTCGGTAAGTATTTTTTTGTGTTTTATACTTTTGGAATTTTAGTTTTTCATGTTGGTTTTAAAATGACGTTTTTCATGTTTGAAATGTACTAACTCAATTTTTCCTCACAGCAGGTCAACTTGTGTGTGGTTGCAACATTGCAGTCCCATTGAGTACATTTTTGGAGAGAGGGACATCATTTGCATCACAGGTGCGATGCGCGATACATTTTCTTTCATCGGTAAGCATTTTTTTGTGTTTTATACTTTTGGAGTTTTGGTTTTTCATGTTGATTATAAAATGACCTTATTCATGTTTGAAATAAACTAACTCAATTTTTCCTCACAGCTGGTCAACTTATGTGTGGTTTCAACATTACGGTCCCATTGAGTACATTTTTGGAGAGAGGGACTTCAGTTGCACCACAGGGCAGGGTGGAGGGTGCCGTGCACGATATATTTTCTTTCTTCGGTAAGCATTTTTTTGTGTTTTATATTTTTGGAATTTTGGTTTTTCATGTTGATTATAAAATGACCTTTTTCATGTTTGAAATGTACTAACTCGATTTTTCCTCACATCAGGTCAACTTGAGGGTGGTTGCAGCATTACTGTCCCATTGTGTACATTTTTTGGGAGAGGGACCTCAGTTGCACCACAGGGCAGGGTGGAGGGTGCCATGCATGATGCATTTTATTCTTCGGTAAGCATTTTTTTGTGTTTCATACTTTTGCAATTTTGGTTTTTCATGTTGATTATAAAATGACCTTTTCTCTGTTTGATATGTACTAACTCGATTTTTCCTCACAGCAGGTCAACTTGTGTGTGGATGCAACATTACGGTCCCATTGAGTACATTTTTGGAGAGAGGGACTTCAGTTGCACCGCAGGGCAGGGTGGAGGGTGCCGTGCACGATACATTTTCTTTCTTCGGTAAGCATTTTTTTGTGTTTTTTACTTTTGGAATATTGGTTTTTCATGTTGATTATAAAATGACCTATTCCCTGTTTGAAATGTACTAACTCAATTTTTCCTCACAGCAGGTCAACTTGTGTGTGGTTGCAACTTTACAGTCCCATTGAGTAAATTTTTGGAGAGAGGGACATCAGTTGCACCACTGGTGCGGTGCACGGTACATTATCTTTCTTCGGTAAGCTTCTTTTCGTTTTTTACGCTTTTGGAATTTTGGTTTTTCATGTTGATTATAAAATGACCTTTTTCATGTTTGAAATGTACCAACTCAATTTTTCCTCACAGCAGGTCAACTTGTGTGTGGTTGCAACATTACAATCCCATTGAGAACATTTTTGGTGAGAGGGACATCAGTTACACCATAGGGCAGGATGGAGGGTGCCATGCACGATATATTTTCTTTCTTCGGTAAGCATTTTTTTGTGTTTTATACTTTTGGAATTTTCGTTTTTCATGTTGATTATAAAGTGACCTTTTTCATGTTTGAAATGTACTAACTCGATTTTTTCTCACATCAGGTCAACTTGAGCGTGGTCGCAACATTACGGTCCCATTGAGTACATTTTTTGGGAGAGGGACCTCAGTTGCACCACAGGGCAGGGTGGAGGGTGCCATGCACGATACATTTTCTTTCTTCGGTAAGCATTTTTTTGTGTTTCATACTTTTGGAATATTGGTTTTTCATGTTGATTATAAAGTGGCCTTTTCCCTGTTTGAAATGTAGTAACTCGATTTTTCCTCACAGCAGGTCAACTTGTGTGTGGTTGCAACATTACGGTCCCATTGAGTACATTTTTGGAGAGAGGGACTTCAGTTGCACCACAGGGCAGGTTGGAGGAGGCCGTGCACGATACATTTTCTTTCTTCGGTAAGCATTTTTTTGTGTTTTTTACTTTTGGAATATTGGTTTTTCATGTTGATTATAAAATGACCTTTTTCATGTTTGAAATACACTAATTCGATTTTTCCTCACAGCAGGTCAACTTGAGCGTGTTTGCAACATTACGGTCCCATTGAGTACATTTTTGGAGAGAGGGACTTCAGTAGCACCACAGGGCAGGGTGGAGGGTGCCGTGCAGGATACATTTTCATTCTTCGGTAAGCATTTTTATGTGTTTTATGCTTTAGTTATTTTGGTTTTTCATCTTGATTAAAAAACGACCATTTTCATGTTGGAAGTGTACTAACTCGATTATTCCTCACAGCAGGTCAACTTGTGTGTGGTTGCAACATTACGGTCCCATTGAGTACATTTTTGGAGAGACGGACATCAGTTGCACCACAGGGCAGGTTGGAGGGTGCCGTGCATGATACATTTTCTTTCTTCGGTAAGCTTTTTTTTGTGTTTTATACTTTTGGAAATTTGGTTTTTCATGTTGATTATAAGATGACCTTATTCATGTTTGAAATAAACTAACTCAATTTTTCCTCACAGCAGGTCAACTTATGTGTGGTTGCAACATTACGGTCCCATTGAGTACATTTTTGGAGAGAGGGACTTCAGTAGCACCACAGGGCAGGGTGGAGGGTGCCGTGCACGATACGTTTTCTTTCTTCGGTAAGCATTTTTTTGTGTTTTATACTTTTGGAATTTTGGTTTTGCATGTTGATTATAAAATGACCTTTTTCCTGTTTGAAATGTATTAACTCGATTTTTCCTCACAGCAGGTCAACTTGTGTGTGGTTGCAACATTACGGTTCCATTGAGTACATTTTTGGAGAGAGGGACTACACTTGCACCACAGGGCAGGGTGGAGGGTGCCATGCGCGATACATTTTCTTTCTCCGGTAAGCATTTTTTTGTGTTTTTTACTTTTGGAATATTGGTTTTTCATATTGATTATAAAATGACCTTTTTCATGTTTGAAATGTACTAACTCAATTTTTCCTCACTGCAGGTCAACTTGTGTGTGGTTGCAACATGAGAGTCCCATAGAGTACATTTTCGGAGAGAGGGACATCAGTTGCACCACAGGGCAGGGTGGAGGGTGCCGTGCAGGATACATTTTCTTTCTTCGGTAAGCATTTTTATGTGTTTTATACTTTAGTTATTTTGGTTTTTCATCTTGATTAAAAAACGACCTTTTTCATGTTTGAAGTGTACTAACTCGATTATTCCTCACAGCAGGTCAACTTGTGTGTGGTTGCAACATTACGGTCCCATTGAGTACATTTTTGGAGAGATGGACATCAGTTGCACCACAGGGCAGGTTGGAGGGTGCCATGCACGATACATTTTCTTTCTTCGGTAAGCATCTTTTTGTGTTTCATGCTTTTGGAATTTTGGTTTTTCATGTTGATTATAAAATGACCTTTTCCCTGTTTCAAATGTACTAACTCGATTTTTCCTCACAGCAGGTCAACTTGTGTGTGGTAGCAACATTACGGTCCCATTGAGTACATTTTTGGAGAGAGGGACTTCAGTTGCAGCACAGGGCAGGGCGGAGGGTCCCGTGCACGATACATTTTCTTTCTTCGGTAAGCATTTTTTTGTGTTTTTTACTTTTCTAATATTGCTTTTTCATGTTGATTATAAAATGACGTTTTTCATGTTTGAAATGTACTAACTCAATTTTTCCTCACTGCAGGTCAACTTGTGTGTGGTTGCAACTTTACAGTCCCATTGAGTACATTTTCGGTGAGAGGGAAGTCAGTTGCACCACAGGGCAGGGTGGAGGGTGCCGTGCACGATACATTTTCTTTCTTCGGTAAGCATTTTCTTGTGTTTTATACTTTAGGAATTTTGGTTTTTCATGTTGATTAAAAAATGACCTTTTTCGTGTTTGAAGTGTACTAACTCGATTTTTCCTCACAGCAGGTCAACTTGTATGTGGTTGCAAAATTACGGTCCGATTTAGTACATTTTTGGAGAGACGGTCATCAGTTGCACCACAGGGCAGGTTGGAGGGTGCCATGCACGATACATTTTCTTTCTTCGGTAAGTATTTTTTTGTGTTTTATACTTTTGGAATCTTGGTTTTTCATGTTGATTATAAAATGACCTTTTTCATGTTTGAAATGTACTAACTCGATTTTTCCTCACAGCAGGTCAACTTGTATGTGGTTGCAACATTACGGTCCCATTGAGTACATTTTTGGAGAGAGGGACTTCAGTTGCACCACAGGGCTGGCTGGGGGGTGCCGTGCACGATAGATTTTCTTTCTTCGGTAAGCATTTTTTTGTGTTTTATACTTTTGGAATTTTAGTTTTTCATGTTGGTTTTAAAATGACGTTTTTCATGTTTGAAATGTACTAACTCAATTTTTCCTCACAGCAGGTCAACTTGTGTGTGGTTGCAACATTGCGGTCCCATTGAGTACATTTTTGGAGAGAGGGACATCATTTGCACCACAGGTGCGATGCGCGATACATTTTCTTTCATCGGTAAGCATTTTTTTGTGTTTTATACTTTTGGAGTTTTGGTTTTTCATGTTGATTATAAAATGACCTTATTCATGTTTGAAATAAACTAACTCAATTTTTCCTCACAGCTGGTCAACTTATGTGTGGTTTCAACATTACGGTCCCATTGAGTACATTTTTGGAGAGAGGGACTTCAGTTGCACCACAGGGCAGGGTGGAGGGTGCCGTGCACGATATATTTTCTTTCTTCGGTAAGCATTTTTTTGTGTTTTATATTTTTGGAATTTTGGTTTTTCATGTTGATTATAAAATGACCTTTTTCATGTTTGAAATGTACTAACTCGATTTTTCCTCACATCAGGTCAACTTGAGGGTGGTTGCAGCATTACGGTCCCATTGAGTACATTTTTTGGGAGAGGGACCTCAGTTGCACCACAGGGCAGTGTGGAGGGTGCCATGCATGATGCATTTTTTTCTTCGGTAAGCATTTTTTTGTGTTTCATACTTTTGTAATTTTGGTTTTTCATGTTGATTATAAAATGACCTTTTCTCTGTTTGATATGTACTAACTCGATTTTTCCTCACAGCAGGTCAACATGTGTGTGGATGCAACATTACGGTCCCATTGAGTACATTTTTGGAGAGAGGGACTTCAGTTGCACCGCAGGGCAGGGTGGAGGGTGCTGTGCACGATACATTTTCTTTCTTCGGTAAGCATTTTTTTGTGTTTTTTACTTTTGGAATATTGGTTTTTCATGTTGATTATAAAATGACCTTTTCCCTGTTTGAAATGTACTAACTCAATTTTTCCTCACAGCAGGTCAACTTGTGTGTGGTTGCAACTTTACAGTCCCATTGAGTACATTTTTGGAGAGAGGGACATCAGTTGCACCACTGGTGCGGTGCACGGTACATTATCTTTCTTCGGTAAGCTTCTTTTCGTTTTTTACGCTTTTGGAATTTTGGTTTTTCATGTTGATTATAAAATGACCTTTTTCATGTTTGAAATGTACCAACTCAATTTTTCCTCACAGCAGGTCAACTTGTGTGTGGTTGCAACATTACAATCCCATTGAGAACATTTTTGGTGAGAGGGACATCAGTTACACCACAGGGCAGGATGGAGGGTGCCATGCACGATATATTTTCTTTCTTCGGTAAGCATTTTTTTGTGTTTTATACTTTTGGAATTTTCGTTTTTCATGTTGATTATAAAGTGACCTTTTTCATGTTTGAAGTGTACTAACTCGATTTTTTCTCACATCAGGTCAACTTGAGCGTGGTCGCAACATTACGGTCCCATTGAGTACATTTTTTGGGAGAGGGACCTCAGTTGCACCACAGGGCAGGGTGGAGGGTGCCATGCACGATACATTTTCTTTCTTCGGTAAGCATTTTTTTGTGTTTCATACTTTTGGAATATTGGTTTTTCATGTTGATTATAAAGTGGCCTTTTCCCTGTTTGAAATGTAGTAACTCGATTTTTCCTCACAGCAGGTCAACTTGTGTGTGGTTGCAACATTACGGTCCCATTGAGTACATTTTTGGAGAGAGGGACTTCAGTTGCACCACAGGGCAGGTTGGAGGAGGCCGTGCACGATACATTTTCTTTCTTCGGTAAGCATTTTTTTGTGTTTTTTACTTTTGGAATATTGGTTTTTCATGTTGATTATAAAATGACCTTTTTCATGTTTGAAATACACTAATTCGATTTTTCCTCACAGCAGGTCAACTTGAGCGTGTTTGCAACATTACGGTCCCATTGAGTACATTTTTGGAGAGAGGGACTTCAGTAGCACCACAGGGCAGGGTGGAGGGTGCCGTGCAGGATACATTTTCATTCTTCGGTAAGCATTTTTATGTGTTTTATGCTTTAGTTATTTTGGTTTTTCATCTTGATTAAAAAACGACCATTTTCATGTTGGAAGTGTACTAACTCGATTATTCCTCACAGCAGGTCAACTTGTGTGTGGTTGCAACATTACGGTCCCATTGAGTACATTTTTGGAGAGACGGACATCAGTTGCACCACAGGGCAGGTTGGAGGGTGCCGTGCATGATACATTTTCTTTCTTCGGTAAGCTTTTTTTTGTGTTTTATACTTTTGGAAATTTGGTTTTTCATGTTGATTATAAGATGACCTTATTCATGTTTGAAATAAACTAACTCAATTTTTCCTCACAGCAGGTCAACTTATGTGTGGTTGCAACATTACGGTCCCATTGAGTACATTTTTGGAGAGAGGGACTTCAGTAGCACCACAGGGCAGGGTGGAGGGTGCCGTGCACGATACGTTTTCTTTCTTCGGTAAGCATTTTTTTGTGTTTTATACTTTTGGAATTTTGGTTTTGCATGTTGATTATAAAATGACCTTTTTCCTGTTTGAAATGTACTAACTCGATTTTTCCTCACAGCAGGTCAACTTGTGTGTGGTTGCAACATTACGGTTCCATTGAGTACATTTTTGGAGAGAGGGACTACACTTGCACCACAGGGCAGGGTGGAGGGTGCCATGCGCGATACATTTTCTTTCTTCGGTAAGCATTTTTTTGTGTTTTTTACTTTTGGAATATTGGTTTTTCATATTGATTATAAAATGACCTTTTTCATGTTTGAAATGTACTAACTCAATTTTTCCTCACTGCAGGTCAACTTGTGTGTGGTTGCAACATGAGAGTCCCATAGAGTACATTTTCGGAGAGAGGGACATCAGTTGCACCACAGGGCAGGGTGGAGGGTGCCGTGCAGGATACATTTTCTTTCTTCGGTAAGCATTTTTATGTGTTTTATACTTTAGTTATTTTGGTTTTTCATCTTGATTAAAAAACGACCTTTTTCATGTTTGAAGTGTACTAACTCGATTATTCCTCACAGCAGGTCAACTTGTGTGTGGTTGCAACATTACGGTCCCATTGAGTACATTTTTGGAGAGATGGACATCAGTTGCACCACAGGGCAGGTTGGAGGGTGCCATGCACGATACATTTTCTTTCTTCGGTAAGCATCTTTTTGTGTTTCATGCTTTTGGAATTTTGGTTTTTCATGTTGATTATAAAATGACCTTTTCCCTGTTTCAAATGTACTAACTCGATTTTTTCTCACAGCAGGTCAACTTGTGTGTGGTAGCAACATTACGGTCCCATTGAGTACATTTTTGGAGAGAGGGACTTCAGTTGCAGCACAGGGCAGGGCGGAGGGTCCCGTGCACGATACATTTTCTTTCTTCGGTAAGCATTTTTTTGTGTTTTTTACTTTTCTAATATTGCTTTTTCATGTTGATTATAAAATGACCTTTTTCATGTTTGAAATGTACTAACTCAATTTTTCCTCACTGCAGGTCAACTTGTGTGTGGTTGCAACTTTACAGTCCCATTGAGTACATTTTCGGTGAGAGGGAAGTCAGTTGCACCACAGGGCAGGGTGGAGGGTGCCGTGCACGATACATTTTCTTTCTTCGGTAAGCATTTTCTTGTGTTTTATACTTTAGGAATTTTGGTTTTTCATGTTGATTAAAAAATGACCTTTTTCGTGTTTGAAGTGTACTAACTCGATTTTTCCTCACAGCAGGTCAACTTGTATGTGGTTGCAAAATTACGGTCCGATTTAGTACATTTTTGGAGAGACGGTCATCAGTTGCACCACAGGGCAGGTTGGAGGGTGCCATGCACGATACATTTTCTTTCTTCGGTAAGTATTTTTTTGTGTTTTATACTTTTGGAATCTTGGTTTTTCATGTTGATTATAAAATGACCTTTTTCATGTTTGAAATGTACTAACTCGATTTTTCCTCACAGCAGGTCAACTTGTATGTGGTTGCAACATTACGGTCCCATTGAGTACATTTTTGGAGAGAGGGACTTCAGTTGCACCACAGGGCTGGCTGGGGGGTGCCGTGCACGATAGATTTTCTTTCTTCGGTAAGCATTTTTTTGTGTTTTATACTTTTGGAATTTTAGTTTTTCATGTTGGTTTTAAAATGACGTTTTTCATGTTTGAAATGTACTAACTCAATTTTTCCTCACAGCAGGTCAACTTGTGTGTGGTTGCAACATTGCGGTCCCATTGAGTACATTTTTGGAGAGAGGGACATCATTTGCACCACAGGTGCGATGCGCGATACATTTTCTTTCATCGGTAAGCATTTTTTTGTGTTTTATACTTTTGGAGTTTTGGTTTTTCATGTTGATTATAAAATGACCTTATTCATGTTTGAAATAAACTAACTCAATTTTTCCTCACAGCTGGTCAACTTATGTGTGGTTTCAACATTACGGTCCCATTGAGTACATTTTTGGAGAGAGGGACTTCAGTTGCACCACAGGGCAGGGTGGAGGGTGCCGTGCACGATATATTTTCTTTCTTCGGTAAGCATTTTTTTGTGTTTTATATTTTTGGAATTTTGGTTTTTCATGTTGATTATAAAATGACCTTTTTCATGTTTGAAATGTACTAACTCGATTTTTCCTCACATCAGGTCAACTTGAGGGTGGTTGCAGCATTACGGTCCCATTGAGTACATTTTTTGGGAGAGGGACCTCAGTTGCACCACAGGGCAGTGTGGAGGGTGCCATGCATGATGCATTTTTTTCTTCGGTAAGCATTTTTTTGTGTTTCATACTTTTGTAATTTTGGTTTTTCATGTTGATTATAAAATGACCTTTTCTCTGTTTGATATGTACTAACTCGATTTTTCCTCACAGCAGGTCAACATGTGTGTGGATGCAACATTACGGTCCCATTGAGTACATTTTTGGAGAGAGGGACTTCAGTTGCACCGCAGGGCAGGGTGGAGGGTGCTGTGCACGATACATTTTCTTTCTTCGGTAAGCATTTTTTTGTGTTTTTTACTTTTGGAATATTGGTTTTTCATGTTGATTATAAAATGACCTTTTCCCTGTTTGAAATGTACTAACTCAATTTTTCCTCACAGCAGGTCAACTTGTGTGTGGTTGCAACTTTACAGTCCCATTGAGTACATTTTTGGAGAGAGGGACATCAGTTGCACCACTGGTGCGGTGCACGGTACATTATTTTTCTTCGGTAAGCTTCTTTTCGTTTTTTACGCTTTTGGAATTTTGGTTTTTCATGTTGATTATAAAATGACCTTTTTCATGTTTGAAATGTACTAACTCAATTTTTCCTCACAGCAGGTCAACTTGTGTGTGGTTGCAACATTACAATCCCATTGAGAACATTTTTGGTGAGAGGGACATCAGTTACACCATAGGGCAGGATGGAGGGTGCCATGCACGATATATTTTCTTTCTTCGGTAAGCATTTTTTTGGATTTTATACTTTTGGAATTTTCGTTTTTCATGTTGATTATAAAATGACCTTTTTCATGTTTGAAATGTACTAACTCGATTTTTTCTCACATCAGGTCAACGTGAGCGTGGTTGCAACATTACGGTCCTATTGAGTACATTTTTTGGGAGAGGGACCTCAGTTGCACCACAGGGCAGGGTGGAGGGTGCCATGCACGATACATTTTCTTTCTTCGGTAAGCATTTTTTTGTGTTTCATACTTTTGGAATTTTGGTTTTTCATTTTGATTATAAAGTGGCCTTTTCCCTGTTTGAAATGTACTAACTCGATTTTTCCTCACAGCAGGTCAACTTGTGTGTGGTTGCAACATTACGGTCCCATTGAGTACATTTTTGGAGAGAGGGACTTCAGTTGCACCACAGGGCAGGTTGGAGGAGGCCGTGCACGATACATTTTCTTTCTTCGGTAAGCATTTTTTTGTGTTTTTTGCTTTTGGAATATTGGTTTTTCATGTTGATTATAAAATGACCTTTTTCATGTTTGAAATACACTAATTCGATTTTTCCTTACAGCAGGTCAACTTGAGCGTGTTTGCAACATTACGGTCCCATTGAGTACATTTTTGGAGAGAGGGACTTCAGTAGCACCACAGGGCAGGGTGGAGGGTGCCGTGCAGGATACATTTTCTTTCTTCGGTAAGCATTTTTATGTGTTTTATACTTTAGTTATTTTGGTTTTTCATCTTGATTAAAAAACGACCATTTTCATGTTGGAAGTGTACTAACTCGATTATTCCTCACAGCAGGTCAACTTGTGTGTGGTTGCAACATTACGGTCCCATTGAGTACATTTTTGGAGAGACGGACATCAGTTGCACCACAGGGCAGGTTGGAGGGTGCCATGCATGATACATTTTCTTTCTTCGGTAAGCTTTTTTTTGTGTTTTATACTTTTGGAAATTTAGTTTTTCATGTTGATTATAAGATGACCTTATTCATGTTTGAAATAAACTAACTCAATTTTTCCTCACAGCAGGTCAACTTATGTGTGGTTGCAACATTACGGTCCCATTGAGTACATTTTTGGAGAGAGGGACTTCAGTAGCACCACAGGGCAGGGTGGAGGGTGCCGTGCACGATACGTTTTCTTTCTTCGGTAAGCATTTTTTTGTGTTTTATACTTTTGGAATTTTGGTTTTGCATGTTGATTATAAAATGACCTTTTTCCTGTTTGAAATGTACTAACTCGATTTTTCCTCACAGCAGGTCAACTTATGTGTGGTTGCAACATTACGGTTCCATTGAGTACATTTTTGGAGAGAGGGACTACACTTGCACCACAGGGCAGGGTGGAGGGTGCCATGCGCGATACATTTTCTTTCTTCGGTAAGCTCTTTTTTGTGTTTTTTACTTTTGGAATATTGGTTTTTCATATTGATTATAAAATGACCTTTTTCATGTTTGAAATGTACTAGCTCAATTTTTCCTCACTGCAGGTCAACTTGTGTGTGGTTGCAACATGACAGTCCCATAGAGTACATTTTCGGAGAGAGGGACATCAGTTGCACCACAGGGCAGGGTGGAGGGTGCCGTGCAGGATACATTTTCTTTCTTCGGTAAGCATTTTTATGTGTTTTATACTTTAGTTATTTTGGTTTTTCATCTTGATTAAAAAACGACCTTTTTCATGTTTGAAGTGTACTAACTCGATTATTCCTCACAGCAGGTCAACTTGTGTGTGGTTGCAACATTACGGTCCCATTGAGTACATTTTTGGAGAGATGGACATCAGTTGCACCACAGGGCAGGTTGGAGGGTGCCGTGCATGATACATTTTCTTTCATCGGTAAGCTTTTTTTTTTGTGTTTTATTCTTTTGGAATTTTGGTTTTTCATGTTGATTATAAAATGACCTTTTTTATGTTTGAAAAGTACTGACTCGATTTTTCCTCACATCAGGTCAACTTGAGCGTGGTTGCAACATTACGGTCCCATTGAGTACATTTTTGGGGAGAGGGACTTCAGTTGCACCACAGGGCAGGGTGGACGGTGCCATGCACGATACATTTTCTTTCTTCGGTAAGCATCTTTTTGTGTTTCATGCTTTTGGAATTTTGGTTTTTCATGTTGATTATAAAATGACCTTTTCCCTGTTTCAAATGTACTAACTCGATTTTTCCTCACAGCAGGTCAACTTGTGTGTGGTTGCAACATTACGGTCCCATTGAGTACATTTTTTAGAGAGGGACTTCAGTTGCAGCACAGGGCAGGGCGGAGGGTCCCGTGCACGATACATTTTCTTTCTTCGGTAAGCATTTTTTTGTGTTTTTTACTTTTCTAATATTGCTTTTTCATGTTGATTATAAAATGACCTTTTTCATGTTTGAAATGTACTAACTCAATTTTTCCTCACTGCAGGTCAACTTGAGTGTGGTTGCAACTTTACAGTCCCATTGAGTACATTTTCGGTGAGAGGGAAGTCAGTTGCACCACAGGGCAGGGTGGAGGGTGCCGTGCACGATACATTTTCTTTCTTCGGTAAGCATTTTCTTGTGTTTTATACTTTAGGAATTTTGGTTTTTCATGTTGATTAAAAAATGACCTTTTTCGTGTTTGAAGTGTACTAACTCGATTTTTCCTCACAGCAGGTCAACTTGTATGTGGTTGCAAAATTACGGTCCGATTGAGTACATTTTTGGAGAGACGGTCATCAGTTGCACCACAGGGCAGGTTGGAGGGTGCCATGCACGATACATTTTCTTTCTTCGGTAAGTATTTTTTTGTGTTTTATACTTTTGGAATCTTGGTTTTTCATGTTGATTATAAAATGACCTTTTTCATGTTTGAAATGTACTAACTCGATTTTTCCTCACAGCAGGTCAACTTGTATGTGGTTGCAACATTACGGTCCCATTGAGTACATTTTTGGAGAGAGGGACTTCAGTTGCACCACAGGGCTGGCTGGGGGGTGCCGTGCACGATAGATTTTCTTTGTTCGGTAAGCATTTTTTTGTGTTTTATACTTTTGGAATTTTAGTTTATCATGTTGGTTTTAAAATGACGTTTTTCATGTTTGAAATGTACTAACTCAATTTTTCCTCACAGCAGGTCAACTTGTGTGTGGTTGCAACATTGCGGTCCCATTGAGTACATTTTTGGAGAGAGGGACATCATTTGCACCACAGGTGCGATGCGCGATACATTTTCTTTCATCGGTAAGCATTTTTTTGTGTTTTATACTTTTGGAGTTTTGGTTTTTCATGTTGATTATAAAATGACCTTATTCATGTTTGAAATAAACTAACTCAATTTTTCCTCACAGCTGGTCAACTTATGTGTGGTTTCAACATTACGGTCCCATTGAGTACATTTTTGGAGAGAGGGACTTCAGTTGCACCACAGGGCAGGGTGGAGGGTGCCGTGCACGATATATTTTCTTTCTTTGGTAAGCATTTTTTTGTGTTTTATATTTTTGGAGTTTTGGTTTTTCATGTTGATTATAAAATGACCTTTTTCATGTTTGAAATGTACTAACTCGATTTTTCCTCACATCAGGTCAACTTGAGGGTGGTTGCAGCATTACGGTCCCATTGAGTACATTTTTTGGGAGAGGGACCTCAGTTGCACCACAGGGCAGGGTGGAGGGTGCCATGCATGATGCATTTTTTTCTTCGGTAAGCATTTTTTTGTGTTTCATACTTTTGGAATTTTGGTTTTTCATGTTGATTATAAAATGACCTTTTCTCTGTTTGATATGTACTAACTCGATTTTTCCTCACAGCAGGTCAACTTGTGTGTGGATGCAACATTACGGTCCCATTGAGTACATTTTTGGAGAGAGGGACATCAGTTGCACCGCAGGGCAGGGTGGAGGGTGCCGTGCACGATACATTTTCTTTCTTCGGTAAGCATTTTTTTGTGTTTTTTACTTTTGGAATATTGGTTTTTCATGTTGATTATAAAATGACCTTTTTCATGTTTGAAATGTACTAACTCAATTTTTCCTCACTGCAGGTCAACTTGTATGTGGTTGCAACTTTACAGTCCCATTGAGTACATTTTCGGAGAGAGGGACATCAGTTGCACCACAGGGCAGAGTGGAGGGTGCCGTGCACGATACATTTTCTTTCTTCGGTGAGCATTTTTTTATGTTTTATACTTTAGGAATTTGGTTTTTCATGTTGATTATAAAATGACCTTATTAATGTTTGAAATATACTAACTCAATTTTTCCTCACAGCTGGTCAACTTATGTGTGGTTTCAACATTACGGTCCCATTGAGTACATTTTTGGAGAGAGGGACTTCAGCAGCACCACAGGGCAGGGTGGAGGGTGCCATGCACGATACGTTTTCTTTCTTCGGTAAGCATTTTTTTGTGTTTTATACTTTTGGAATTTTGGTTTTTCATGTTGATTATAAAATGACCTTTTTCATGTTTGAAATGTACTAACTCGATTTTTCCTCACATCAGGTCAACTTGAGCGTGGTTGCAACATTACGGTCCAATTGAGTACACTTTTGGGGAGAGGGACTTCAGTTGCAACACAGGGCAGGGTGGAGGGTGTCGTGCATGATACATTTTCTTTCTTCGGTAAGCATTTTTTTGTGTTTCATACTTTTGGAATTTTGGGTTGTCATGTTGATTATAAAATGACCTTTTTCATGTTTGAAATGTACTAACTCAATTTTTCCTCACTGCAGGTCAACTTGTGTGTGGTTGCAACTTTACAGTCCCATTGAGTAGATTTTCGGAGAAAGGGACATCAGTTGCACCACAGGGCAGGGTGGAGGGTGCCGTGCATGATACAATTTCTTTCTTCATTAAGCATTTTTTTGTGCTTTATACTTTAGGAATTTTTTTTTTCATGTTGATTATAAAATGACCTTTTTCATGTTTGAAATGTACTATCTCAAATTTTCCTCACAGCAGGTCAACTTGTGTGTGGTTGCAACAGTACGGTCCCATTGAGTACATTTTTGGAGGGAGGGACATCAGTTGCACCACTGGTGTGGTGCACGATACATTATCTTTCTTCTGTAAGCTTCTTTTCATTTTTTACGCACTTGGAATTTTGGTTTTTCATGTTGATTATAAAATGACCTTTTTCATGTTTGAAATGTACTAACTCAATTTTTCCTCACAGCAGGTCAACTTGTGTGTGGTTGCAACATTACGGTCCCATTGAGAACATTTTTGGAGAGAGGGACATCAGTTGCACCATAGGGCAGGATGGAGGGTGCCATGCATGATACGTTTTCTTTCTTCGGTAAGCATTTTTTTGTGTTTTATACTTTTGGAATTTTGGTTTTTCATGTTTATTATAAAATGACCTTTTTCATGTTTGAAATGTACTAACTCGATTTTTCCTCACAGCAGGTCAACTTGTATGTGTTTGCAACATTACGGTCCCATTGAGTACATTTTTGGAGAGAGGGACTTCAGTTGCACCACAGGGCTGGCTGGGGGGTGCCGTGCACGATAGATTTTCTTTCTTCGGTAAGCACTTTTTGTGTTTTATACTTCTGGAATTTTGGTTTTTCATGTTGATTTTAAAATGACGTTTTTCATGTTTGAAATGTACTAACTCAATTTTTCCTCACAGCAGGTCAACTTATGTGTGGTTGCAACATTGCGGTCCCATTGAGTACATTTTCGGAGAGAGGGACTTCAGTTGCACCACAGCGCAGGATGGAGGGTGCCATGCATGATACGTTTTCTTTCTTTGGTGAGAAATTTTTTGTGTTTTATTCTTTTGGAATTTTGGTTTTTTATGTTGATTATAAAATGACCTTTTTCATGTTTGAAATGTACTTACTCGATTTTTCCTCACAGCAGGTCAACTTGAGCGTGTTTGCAACATTACGGTCCCAATGAGTACATTTTTGGAGAGAGGGACTTCAGTTGCACCACAGGGCAGGGTGGAGGGTGCCGTGCAGGATAAATTTTCTTTCTTCGGTAAGCATTTTTTTGTGTTTTATACTTTAGTTATTTTGGTTTTCCATGTTGTTTAAAAAATGACCTTTTTCATGTTTGAAGTGTACTAAATCGATTTTTCCTCACAGCAGGTCAACTTGTGTGTGGTTGCAACATTACGGTCCCATTGAGTACATTTTTGGAGAGATGGACATCAGTTGCACCACTGGGCAGGTTGGAGGGTGCCGTGCATGATACATTTTCTTTCTTCGGTAAGCTTTTCTTTGTGTTTTATACTTTTGGAATTTTGGTTTTTCTGGTTGATTATAAAATGACCTTCTTCATGTTTGAAATGTACTAACTCAATTTTTCCTCACAGCAGGTCAACTTGTGTGTGGTTGCAACATTACGGTCCCATTTAGTACATTTTTGGAGAGAGGGACATCAGTTGCACCACAGGTGCAGTGCATGATACATTATTTTTCTTTGGTAGGCTTTTTTTCATTTTTTATACTTTTGGAATTTTGGTTTTTCATGTTGATTTTAAAATGACCTATTTCATGTTTGAAATGTACTAACTCAATTTTTCCTCACAGCAGGTCAACTTGTGTGTGGTTGCAACATTACGGTCCCATTGTGTACATTTTTGGAGAGAGGGACATCGTTTGCACCATAGGTGCGGTGCACGATACATTATCTTTCTTCGGTAAGCTTTTTTTCGTTTTTTATACTTTTGGAATTTTGGTTTTTCATGTTGATTATAAAATGCCCTTTTTCATGTTTGAAATGTACTAACTCAATTTTTCCTCACAGCAGGTCAACTTGTGTGTGGTTGCAACATTACGGTACCATTTAGTACCATTTTGGAGAGAGGGACATCAGTTGCACCACAGGTGCGGTGCACGATACATTATCTTTCTTTGGTTATCATTTTTTCGTTTTTTATACTTTTGGAATTTTGGTTTTTCATGTTGATTTTAAAATGACCTATTTCATGTTTGAAATATACTAACCCAATTTTTCCTCACAGCAGGTCAACTTGTGTGTGGTTGCAACATTACGGTCCCATTGAGTTCATTTTTGGGGAGAGGGACATCGTTTGCACCATAGGTGCGGTGCACGATACATTATCTTTCTTCGGTAAGCTTTTTTTTCGTTTTTTATACTTTTGGAATTTTTATTTTTCATGTTGATTTTAAAATGACCTATTTCATGTTTGAAATGTACTAACTCAATTTTTCCTCACAGGAGGTCAACTTGTGTGTGGTTGCATCATTACGAACCCATTGAGTACAATTTTGGAGAGAGGGACATCGTTTGCACCATAGGTGCGGTGCACGATACATTATCTTTCTTCGGTAAGCTTTTTTTCGTTTTTTATACTTTTGGAATTTTGGTTTTTTTTGTTGACTTTAAAATGACCTATTTCATGTTTGAAATGTACTAACTCAATTTTTCCTCACAGCAGGTCAACTTGTGTGTGGTTGCAACATTACGGTCCCATTTAGTACATTTTTGGAGAGAGGGATATCAGTTGCACCACAGGTGCGGTGCACGATACATTATCTTTCTTTGGTAAGCTTTTTTTCGTTTTTTATACTTTTGGAATTTTGGTTTTTTATGTTGATTTTAAAATGACCTATTTCATGTTTGAAATGTACTAACTCAATTTTTCCTCACAGCAGGTCAACTTGTGTGTGGTTGCAACATTACGGTCCCATTGAGTACATTTTTGGAGAGAGGGACATCGGTAAGCTTTTTTTCGTTTTTTATACTTTTGGAATTTTGGTTTTTCATGTTGATTTTAAAGTGACCTATTTCATGTTTGAAATGTACTAACTCAATTTTTCCTCACAGCAGGTCAACTTGTGTGTGGTTGCAACATTACGGTCCCATTGAGTACATTTTTGGAGAGAGGGACATCGTTTGCACCATAGGTGCGGTGCACGAAACATTATCTTTCTTCGGTAAGCTTTTTTTCGTTTTTTATACTTTTGGAATTTTGGATTTTCATGTTGATTTTAAAATGACGTTTTTCATGTTTGAAATGTACTAACTCAATTTTTCCTCACAGCAGGTCAACTTGTGTGTGGTTGCAACATGACAGTCCCATTGAGTACATTTTCGGAGAGATGGACATCAGTTGCACCACAGGGCAGGGTGGAGGGTGCCGTGCAGGATACATTTTGTTTCTTCGATAAGCATTTTTTTTGTGTTTTATACTTTAGTTATTTTGGTTTTTCATGTTTTTTAAAAAATGACCTTTTCCGTGTTTGAAGTGTACTAACTCGATTTTTCCTCACAGCAGGTCAACTTGTGTGTGGTTGCAACATTACGGTCCCATAGAGTACATTTTTGGAGAGACGGACATCAGTTGCACCACAGAGCAGGTTGGAGGGTGCCGTGCATGATAAATTTTTTTCTTCGGTAAGCTTTTTTTTGTGTTTTATACTTTTGGAATTTTGGTTTGTCATGTTGATTATAAAATGACCTTTTTCATGTTTGAAATGTACTAACTCAATTTTTCCTCACAGCAGGTCTACTTGTGTGTGGTTGCATCATTACGGTCCCATTGAGTACATTTTTGGAGAGAGGGACATCATTTGCACCACAGGTGCGGTGCACGAGACATTTTCTTTCTTCGGTAAGCATTTTTTTGTGTTTTATACTTTTGGAATTTTGGTTTTTCATGTTGATTTTAAAATGACCTTTTTCATGTTTGAAATGTACTAACTCGATTGTACCTCACAGCAGTTCAACTTGTGTGTGGTTGCAACATTACGGTCCCATTGAGTACATTTTTGGAGAGTAGGACATCAGTTGCACCACAGGGCAGGGTCGAAGGTGCGGTGCACGATACAATTTCTTTCTTCGGTAAGGATATTTTTGTGTTTTATACTTTTGGAATTTTGGTTTTTCATGTTGATTATAAAATGACCTTTTTCATGTTTGAAATGTACTAACTCAATTTTTCCTCACAGCAGGTCAACTTGTGTGTGGTTGAAACATTACGGTCCCATTGAGTACATTTTTGGAGAGAGGGACATCGTTTGCACCATAGGTGCGGTGCACGATACATTTTCTTTCTTCGGTAAGCTTTTTTTCGTTTTTTATACTTTTGGAATTTTGGTTTTTCATGTTGATTATAAAATGACCTTTTTCATGTTTGAAATGTACTAACTCAATTTTTCCTCACAGCAGGTCAACTTATGTGTGGTTGCAACATTACGGTCCCATTTAGTACATTTTTGGAGAGAGGGACATCAGTTGCACCACAGGGCAGTGTGGAGGGTGCCGTGCACGATACATTTTCCTTTTAGATAAGCATTTTTTTGTGTTTTATATTTTTGGAATTTTGGTTTTTCATGTTGATTATAAAATGACCTTTTTCATGTTTGAAATGTACTAACTCAATTTTTCCTCACAGCAGGTCAACTTGTGTGTGGTTGCAACATTACGGTCGCATTGAGTACATTTTTGCAGAGTAGGACATCAGTTGCACCACAGGGCAGGGTGGAAGGTGCGGTGCACGATACATTTTCTTTCTTCGGTAAGGATATTTTTGTGTTTTATACTTTTGGAATTTTGGTTTTTGGTGTTGATTACAAAACGACCTTTTTCATGTTTGAAATGTACTAACTCAATTTTTCCTCACAGCAGGTCAGCTTGTGTGTGGTTGCAACATTACGGTCCCATTGAGTACATTTTTGGAGAGAGGGACATCGTTTGCACCTCAGGTGCGGTGCACATTACATTTTCTTTCTTCGGTAAGCATTTTTTTGTGTTTTATACTTTTGGAATTTTGGGTTTTCATGTTGATTATAAAATGACCTTCTTCATGTTTGAAATGTACTAACTCAATTTTTCCTCACAGCAGGTCAACTTGTGTGTGGTTGCATCATTGCGGTTTCATTGAGTACGTTTTTGGAGAGAGGGCCATCATTTGCACCACAGGTGCGGTGCACGATACATTTTCTTTCTTCGGTAAGCATTATATTGTTTTTTAAAATTTTGGAACTTTGGTTTTTGTTGTTGATTATAAAACGACCTTTTTCATGTTTGAAATTTTCTAACTCGGTTTTTCCTCACAACAGGTCTACTTGTATGTGGTTGCAACATTACGGTCACATTGAGTACATTTTTGGGGAGAGGGACATCATTTGCACCACAGGTGGGTAACTTTTTTTCGTTTTTTATACTTTTGGAATTTTGGTTTTTCATGTTGATTTTAAAATGACCTTTTTCATGTTTGAAATGAACTAACTCAATTTTTCCGCACGGCAGGTCAACTTGAGTGTGGTTGCAACATTACGGTCCCATTGAGTACATTTTTGGAGAGAGGGACATCAGTTGCACTACGGGGCAGGATGGAGGGTGCCGTGCACGATACATCTTCTCTCTTCGGTAAGCATTTTTTTGTGTTTTATACATTTGGAATTTTGGTATTTCATGTTGATTAAAAAATGACCTTTTTCATGTTTCAAATGTACTAACTCAATTTTTCCTCACAGCAGGTCAACTTGTGTGTGGTTGCAACATTACGGTCCCATTGAGTACATTTTTGGAGAGAGGGACATCATTTGCACCACAGGTGGGGTGCACGATACATTCTCTTTCTTCGGTAAGCATTTTTTTGTTTTTTATACTTTTGTAATTTTGGTTTTTGATGTTGAATTTAAAATGACCTTTTTCATGTTTGAAATGTACTAACTCGATTTCACCTCACAGCAGGTCAACTTGTGTGTGGTTGCAACATTACGGTCCCATTGAGTACATTTTTGGAGAGTAGGACATCAGTTGCACCACAGGGCAGGGTGGAAGGTGCGGTGCACGATACATTTTCTTTCTTCGGTAAGGATATTTTTGTGTTTTATACTTTTGGAATTTTGGTTTTTGATGTTGATTACAAAACGACCTTTTTCATGTTTGAAATGTACTAACTCAATTTTTCCTCACAGCAGGTCAACTTGTGTGTGGTTGCGACATTACGGTCCCATTGAGTACATTTTTGGAGAGAGGGACATCGTTTGCACCTCAGGTGCGGTGCACATTACATTTTCTTTCTTCGGTATGCATTTTTTTGTGTTTTATACTTTTGGAATTTTGGGTTTTCATGTTGATTATAAAATGACCTTCTTCATGTTTGAAATGTACTAACTCAATTTTTCCTCACAGCAGGTCAACTTGTGTGTGGTTGCATCATTGCGGTTTCATTGAGTACGTTTTTGGAGAGAGGGCCATCATTTGCACCACAGGTGCGGTGCACGATACATTTTCTTTCTTCGGTAAGCATTATATTGTTTTTTATAATTTTGGAACTTTGGTTTTTGTTGTTGATTATAAAACGACCTTTTTCATGTTTGAAATTTTCTAACTCTGTTTTTCCTCACAACAGGTCTACTTGTATGTGGTTGCAACATTACGGTCACATTGAGTACATTTTTGGGGAGAGGGACATCATTTGCACCACAGGTGGGTAACTTTTTTTCGTTTTTTATACTTTTGGAATTTTGGTTTTTCATGTTGATTTTAAAGTGACCTTTTTCATGTTTGAAATGAACTAACTCAATTTTTCCTCACAGCAGGTCAACTTGAGTGTGGTTGCAACATTACGGTCCCATTGAGTACATTTTTGGAGAGAGGGACATCAGTTGCACCACGGGGCAGGATGGAGGGTGCCGTGCACAATACATCTTCTTTCTTCGGTAAGCATTTTTTTGTGTTTTATACTTTTGGAATTTTGGTATTTCATGTTGATTAAAAAATGACCTTTTTCATGTTTCAAATGTACTAACTCAATTTTTCCTCACAGCAGGTCAACTTGTGTGTGGTTGCAACATTACGGTCCCATTGAGTACATTTTTGGAGAGAGGGACATCATTTGCACCACAGGTGGGGTGCACGATACATTCTCTTTCTTCGGTAAGCATTTTTTTGTTTTTTATACTTTTGTAATTTTGGTTTTACATGTTGAATTTAAAATGACCTTTTTCATGTTTGAAATGTACTAACTCGATTTCACCTCACAGCAGGTCAACTTGTGTGTGGTTGCAACATTACGGTCCCATTGAGTACATTTTTGGAAAGTAGGACATCAGTTGCACCACAGGGCAGGGTGGAGGGTGCTGTGCACGATACATTTTCTTTCTTCGGTAAGCATTTTTTTGTGTTTTATACTTTTGTAATTTTGGTTTTCATATTGATTATAAAAGGACCTTTTTCATGTTTGAAATGTACTAACTCAATTTTTCCGCACAGCAAATCAACTTGTGTGTGGTTGCAACATTACGGTCCCATTGAGTACATTTTTGGCGAGAGGGAGATCAGTTGCACCACAGGGCTGGGTGGAGGGTGCCGTGCACGATACATTTTCTTTCTTCGGTAAGCATTATTTTGTGTTTTATACTTTTGGAATTTTGGTTTTTCATGTTGATTTTAAAATGACCTTTTTCATGGTTGTAATGTACTAACTCAATCTATCCTCACAGCAGGTCAACTAGTGTGTGGTTGCAACATTACGGTCCCATTGAGTACCTTTTTGGAGAGAGGGCAACATTTGCACTACAGGTGTGGTGCACGAGACATTTTCTTGCTTCGGTAAGCATTTTTTTGTTTTTTATACTTTTGGAATTTTGGTTTTTCATGGTGATTTTAAAATGACCTTTTTCGTGTTTGAAATGTACTAACTCGATCTAACCTCACAGCAGGCCAACTTGTGTGTGGTTGAAACATTACGGTCCTATTGAGTACATTTTTGAGAGAGGGACTTCAGTTGCGCCACAATGCAGGGTGGAGGGTGCCGTGCACGGTACATTTTGTTTCTTCGGTAAGCATATTTTTGTGTTTCATACGTTTGGAGTTTTGGTTTTTCATGTTGACTGTAAAATGACCTTTTTCATGTTTGAAATGAACTAACTCAATTTTTCCGCACAGCAGGTCAACTTGAGTGTGGTTGCAATATTACGGTCCCATTGAGTACATTTTTGGAGAGAGGGACATCAGTTGCACCACAGGGCAGGGTGGAGGGTGCCGTAAACATTACATTTTCTTTCTTCGGTAAGCATTTTTTTTTTTTTTTTATACTTTTGGAATTTTGGTTTTTCATGTAAATTATAAAATGACCTTTTTCATGTTTGAAATATACTAACTCAATTTTTCCTCACAGCAGGTCAACTTGTGTGTGATTGCAACATTACGGTGCCATTGAGTACATTGTTGGAGAAAGGGACATCATTTGCACCACAGGTGGGGTGCACGATACATTCTCTTTCTTCGGTAAGCATTTTTTTGTTTTTAATACTTTTGGAATTTTGGTTTTTCATGTTGAATTTAAAATGACCTTTTTCATGTTTGAAATGTACTAACTCGATTTTACCTCACAGCAGGTCAACTTGTGTGTGGTTGCAACATTACGGTCCCATTGAGTACATATTTGGAGAGAGGGACATCAGTTGCACCACAGGGCAGGGTGGAGGGTGCCGTGCACGATACATTTTCTTTCTTCGGTAAGCATTTATTTGTGGTTTATACTTTTGGAATTTTGGTTTTTCATGTTGATTATAAAATGACCTTTTTCATGTTTGAAACGTACTAACTCAATTTTTCCTCACAGCAGGTCAACTTTTGTGTGGTTGCAGCATTACGATCACATTGAGTACATTTTTGGAGAGAGGGACATCATTTGCACCACAGGTGCGGTGCACGATACTTATTTTATCTTCGGTAAGCATTTTTTTGTAATTTATACTATTGGAATTTAGGTTTTTCATGTTGATTTTAAAATTACCTTTTTCATGTTTGAAATATACTAACTCAATTTTTCCTCACAGCAGGTCAACTTGTGTGTGGTTGCAACATTTCGGTCCCATTGAGTACATTTTTGGAAAGTAGGACATCAGTTGCACCACAGGGCAGGGTGGAGGGTGCGGTGGACGATACATTTTCTTTTTCGGTAAGCATTCTTTTGTGTTTTATACTTTTGGAATTTTGGTTTTTGTTGTTGATCATAAAACGACCCTTTTCATGTTTGAAATGTACTAACTCGATTTTTCTTCACAGCAGGTCAACTTGTGTGTGGTTGCAACATTATGGTCCCATTGAGTACATATTTGGAGAGAGGGACATCAGTTGCTCCATAGGGCAGGGTGGAGGGTGCCGTGCACAATACATTTTCTTTCTTCGGTAAGCATTTTTTTGTGTTTTATACTTTTGGAATTTTCGTTTTTCATGTTGATTATAAAATGACCTTTTTCATGTTTGAAATGTACCAACTCAATTTCTCCTCACAGCAGGTAAACTTGTGTGTGGTTGAAGCATTACGGTCCAATTGAGTACATTTTTGAAGAGAGGGACATCATTTGCACCACAGGTGCGAGCACGATACATATTCTTTCTTCGTTAAGAATTTTTTTGTTTTTTATACTTTTGGAATTTTGGTTTTTGATGTTGATTATAAAATGACCTTTTTTATGTTTGAAATGTACTAACTCGATTTTTCTTCACAACAGGTCAACTTGTGTGTGGTTGCAACATTACGGTCCCAATGAGTACATATTTGGAGAGAGGGACATCAGTTGCACCACAGGGCAGAGTGGTGGGTGTGGTGCAGGATATATTTTCTTTCTTCAGTAAGCATTTTTTTGTGTTTTATACTTTTGGAATTTTGGTTTTTGATGTAGATTATAAAATGACCTTTTTCATTTTTGAAATGTACTAACTCAATTTTTCCTCACAGCAGGTCACTTGTGTGTGGTTGCAACATTACGGTCCCACTGAGTACATTTTTGGAGAGAGGTACATCATTTGCACCACAGGTGCTGTGCACGACACGTTTTTCTTTCTTCGGTAATCATTTTTTTGTTTTTTATACCTTTGGAATTTTGGTTTTTCATGTTGATTATAAAATGACCTTTTTCATATTTCAAATGTACCAACTCAATTTATCCTCACAGCAGGTCAATTTGTGTGTGGTGCCAACATTACGGTCCCATTGAGCACATTTTTGGAGAGAGGGACTTCATTTGCACCACAGGTGGGGTGCACGACACGTTTTCTTTCTTCGGTAAGCATTTTTTTGTTTTTTACACTTTTGGAATTTTGGTTTTTCATGTTGATTATAAAATGACCTTTTTCATGTTTGAAATGAACTAACTCAATTTTTCCTCACAGCAGGTCAACTTTTCTGTGGTTGCAACATTACGGTCCCATTGAGTACATTTTTGGAGAGCGGGACATCATTTGCACCTCAGGTGCGGTGCACGATACATTTTCTTTCTTCGGTAAGCATTTTTTTATGTTTTATACTTTTCGAATTTTGGTTTTTCATGTTGATTATAAAATGACCTTTTTCATGTTTGTAATTTACTAACTCAGTTTTTCCTCACAGCAGGTCAACTTGTGTGTGATTGCAATATTACGGTCCACATGAGTACATTCTTGGAGAGAGGGACATCAGTTGCACCACAGGGCAGTGTGGAAGGTGCCGTGCACCATACATTTTCTTTCTTTGATAAGCATTTTTTTGTGTTTTATACTTTTGGAATTTTGGTTTTTCATGTTGATTATAAAATGACCTTTTTCATGTTTGAAATGTACTAACTCAATTTTTCCTCACAGCGGGTCAACTTTTTTTTGTGTTTTATACCTTCGGAATTTTGGTTTTGCAAGTTGTTTATAAAATGACCTTTTTCATGTTTGAAACAGACTAACTCAATTTTTCCCCAGAGCAGGCCAATTTGTGTGTGGTTGCAACATTACGGTCCCATTGAGTACGATTTTGGAGAGAGGTACATCAGTTGCACCACGGGGCAGGGTGGAGGGTGCCGTGCACGATACATTTTCTTTCTTCGGTAAGCATTTTTTTGTGTTTTATACTTTTGGAATTTTGGCTTTTCATGTTGATTATAAAATGACCTTTTTCATGTTTGAAATGTAATAACTCAATTTTTTCTCACAGCAGGTCAACTTGTGTGTGGTTGCAACATTACGGTCCCATTGAGTACATGTTTGGAGAGAGGGACATAAGTTGCACCACAGGGCAGGGTGGAGGGTGCCGTGCACGATACATATTCCTTTTTCGGTAAGCATTTTTTTGTGTTTTATACATTTGGAACTTTGGTTTTTCATAATGATTAAAAAATGACCTTTTTCATGTTTGAATTGTACTAACTCCATTTTTCCTCACAGCAGGTCAACTTGTGGGTGGTTGCAACATTACGGTCCCATTGAGTACATTTTTGGAGAGAGGGGCATCATTTGCACCACAGGTGCGGTGCACGATACATTTTCTTTCTTCGGTAAGCATCTTTTTGTTTTTTATACCTTTGGAATTTTGGTTTTTCATGTTGATTTTAAAATGACCTTTTTCATGTTTGAAATGTACTAAATCGATTTTACCTCACACCAGGTCAACTTGTGTGTGGTTGCAACATTACGGTCCCATTGAGTACATTTTTGGAGAGTAGGACATCAGTTGCACCACAGGACAGGGTGGAGGGTGCGGTGCACGATACATTTTCTTTCTTCGGTAAGCATTGTTTTGTGTTTTATACTTTTGGAATTTTGGTTTTTGATGTTGATTATAAAACGACCTTTTTCATGTTTGAAATGTACTAACTCGATTTTTCTTCACAACAGGTCAACTTGTGTGTGGTTGCAACATTACGGTCCCATTGAGTACATATTTGGAGAGAGGGACATCAGTTGCAAAACAGGGCAGAGTGGAGGGTGCGTTGCACGATACATTTCCTTTCTTCGGTAAGAATTTATTTGTGTTTTATACATTTGGAATTTTGGTTTTTTCTGTTGATTATGAAATGACCTTTTTCATGTTTGAAATGTACAAACCAAATTTTTCGTCACAGCAGGTCAACTTGTGTGTGGTTGCAACATTACGGTCCCATCGAGTACATTTTTGGAGAGAGGGACATCATTTGCACCACAGGTGCGGTGCACGATACATTTTCTTCCTTCGGTAAGCATTTTTTCGTTTTTTATACTTTTGGAATTTTGGTTTTTCATGTTGATTTTAAAATGACCTTTTTCATATTTGAAATGTACTAACTCAATTTTTCCTCATAGCAGGTCAACATGTGTGTGGTTGCAACAGTACGGTCCCATTGAGTACATTTTTGGAGAGAGGGACATCATTTGCACCACGATACATTTTCTTTCTTCGCTAAACATTTTTTTTTTTTATACTTTTGGAATTTTGGTTTTTCATGATGATTATAAAATGACCTTATTCGTGTTTGTAATGTGCTAACTCGATTTTTCCTCACAGGAGGTAAACTTGTTTGTGGTTTCAACATTACGGTCCCATTGAGTACATTTTTGGAGAGAGGGACATCAGTTCCACCACAGGACAGGGTGGAGGGTGCTGTGCACGATACATTTTCATTCTTCGGTAAGCATTTTTTTGTGTTTTATACTTTTGGAGTTATGGTTTTTCATGTTGATTATAAAATGACCTTTTTCATGTTTGAAATGGACTAACTGAATTTTTCCTGACAGCAGGTCAACTTGTGTGAGGTTGCAACATTACGGTCCCATTGAGTACATTTTTGGAGAGAGGGACATCAGTTGCACCACAGGTGCGGTGGACGATACATTTTCTCTCTTCGGTAAGCATTTTTTTGTGTTTTATACTTTTGGAATTTTGGTTTTTCATGTTGATTTTAAAATGACCTTTTTCATATTTGAAATGTACTAACTCAATTTTTCCTCACAGCAGGTCAACATGTGTGTGGTTGCAACAGTACGGTCCCATTGAGTACATTTTTGGAGAGAGGGACATCATTTGCACCACGATACATTTTCTTTCTTCGGTAAACATTTTTTTTTTTTATACTTTTGGAATTTTGGTTTTTCATGATGATTATAAAATGACCTTATTCGTGTTTGTAATGTACTAACTCGATTTTTCCTCACAGGAGGTAAACTTGTGTGTGGTTTCAACATTACGGTCCCATTGAGTACATTTTTGGAGAGAGGGACATCATTTGCACCACAGGTACGGTGGACGATACATTTTCTCTCTTCGGTAAGCATTTTTTTGTGTTTTATACTTTTGGAATTTTGGTTTTTCATGTTGATTATAAAATGACCTTATTCATGTTTGAAATGTACTAACTCGATTTTTCCTCACAGCAGGTCAACTTGTGTGTGGTTGTAACATTACGGTCCCATTGAGTACATTTTTGGAGAGTAGGACATCAGTTGCACCACAGGGCAGGGTGGAGGGTGCGGTGCACGATACATTTTCTTTCTTCGGTAAGCATTTTTTTGTGATTTATACTTTTGGAATTTTAGTTTTTGATGTTGATTATAAAACGACCTTTCTCATGTTTGAAATGTACTAACTCGATTTTTCTTCACAACTGGTCAACTTGTGTGTTTTTCAACATTAAAGTCCCATTGAGTGCATATTTGGAGAGAGGGACATCAGTAGCACCACAGGGCAGGGTGGATGGTGCGGTGCACGATACATTTTCTTTCTTCGGTAAGCATTTTTTTGTGATTTATTCTTTTGAAATTTTGGTTTTTCATGTTGATTATAAAATGACCTTATTCATGTTTGAAATAAACTAACTCAATTTTTCCTCACAGCAGGTCAACTTATGAGTGGTTGCAACATTACGGTCCCATTGAGTACATTTTTGGAGAGAGGGACTTCAGTAGCACCACAGGGCAGGGTGGAGGGTGCCGTGCACGATACATTTTCTTTCTTCGGTAAGAATTTTTTTGTGATTTATTCTTTTGGAATTTTGGTTTTTCATGTTGATTATAAAATGACCTTTTTCATGTTTGAAATGTACTAACTCAATTTTTCCTCAAGCAGGTCAACTTGTGTGTGGTTGCAACATTACGGTCCCATTGAGAACATTTTTGGAGAGAGGGACATCAGTTGCAACACAGGTGCGGTGGACGATACATTTTCTCTCTTCGGTAGGCATTTTTTTGTGTTTTATAATTTTGGAATTTTGGTTTTTCATGTTGATTATAAAATGACCTTTTTCATGTTTGAAATGTACTAACTCAATTTTTCCTCACAGCAGCTCAACCTGTGTGTGGTTGCAACATTACGGTCCCATTGAGTACATTTTTGGAGAGAGGGACATCAGTTGCACCACAGGTGCGGTGGACGATACATTTTCTTTCTTCGGTAAGCATTTTTTTGTGTTTTGTACTTTCGGAATTTTGGTTTTTCATGTTGATTATAAAATGACCTTTTTCATGTTTGAAATGTACTATCTCAATTTTCCCTCACAGCAGATCAACTTGTGTGTGGTTGCAACATTACGGTCCCATTGAGTACATTTTTGGAAAGAGGGGCATCAGTTGCACCACAGGTGCGGTGTACGATACATTTTCTCTCTTCGGTAAGCATTTTTTTGTGTTTTATACGTTTGGAATTTTGGTTTTTCATGTTGATTATAAAATGACCTTTTTCATGTTTGAAATGTACTAACTCGATTTTTCCTCACAGCAGGTAAACTTGTGTGTGGTTTCAACATTACGGTCCCATTGAGTACATTTTTGGAGAGAGGGACATCAGTTGCACCACAGGACAGGGTGGAGGGTGCCGTGCACGATACATTTTCTTTCTTCGGTAAGCATTTTTTTGTGTTTTATACTTTTGGAGTTTTGGTTTTTCATGTTGATTATAAAATGACCTTTTTCATGTTTGCAATGGACTAACTCAATTTTTCCTCACAGCAGGTCAACTTGTGTGAGGTTGCAACATTACGGTCCCATTGAGTACATTTTTGGAGAGAGGGACATCAGTTGCACCACAGGTGCGGTGGACGATATATTTTCTCTCTTCGGTAAGCATTTTTTTGTGTTTTATACTTTTGGAATTTTGGTTTTTCATGTTGATTATAAAATTACCTTTTTCATGTTTGAAATGTATTAACTCGATTTCTCCTCACAGCAGGTCAACTTGTGTGTGGTTGCAACATTACGGTCCCATGGAGTACATTTTTGGAGAGTAGGACATCAGTTGCACCACAGGGCAGTGTGGAAAGTGCGGTGCACGATACATTTTCTTTCTTCGGTAAGCATTTTTTTGTTGTTTATACTTTTGGAATTTTAGTTTTTGATGTTGATTATAAAACGACCTTTTTCATGTTTGAAATGTACTAACTCGATTTTTCTTCACAACAGGTCAACTTGTGTGTGGTTGCAACATTACAGTCCCATTGAGTGCATATTTGGAGAGAGGGACATCAGTTGCACCACAGGGCAGGGTGGATGGTGCGGTGCACGATACATTTTCTTTCTTCGGTAAGCATTTTTTTGTGATTTATTCTTTTGTAATTTTGGTTTTTCATGTTGATTATAAAATGACCTTTTTCATGTTTGAAATGTTTTAACAGAATTTTTCCTCACAGCAGGTCAACTTGTGTGTGGTTGCAACATTACGGTCCCATTGAGTACATTTTTGGAAAGAGGGGCATCAGTTGCACCACAGGTGCGGTGCACGATACATTTTCTTCCTTCGGTAAGCATTTTTTCGTTTTTTATACTTTTGGAATTTTGGTTTTTCATGTTGATTTTAAAATGACCTTTTTCATATTTGAAATGTACTAACTCAATTTTTCCTCAAAGCAGGTCAACATGTGTGTGGTTGCAACAGTACGGTCCCATTGAGTACATTTTTGGAGAGAGGGACATCAGTTCCACCACAGGACAGGGTGGAGGGTGCCGTGCACGATACATTTTCATTCTTCGGTAAGCATTTTTTTGTGTTTTATACTTTTGGAGTTATGGTTTTTCATGTTGATTATAAAATGACCTTTTTCATGTTTGAAATGGACTAACTCAATTTTTCCTCACAGCAGGTCAACTTGTGTGAGGTTGCAACATTACGGTCCCATTGAGTACATTTTTGGAGAGAGGGACATCAGTTGCACCACAGGTGCGGTGGACGATACATTTTCTCTCTTCGGTAAGCATTTTTTTGAGTTTTATACTTTTGGAATTTTGGTTTTTCATGTTGATTATAAAATTACCTTTTTCATATTTGAAATGTACTAACTCAATTTTTCCTCACAGCAGGTCAACATGTGTGTGGTTGCAACAGTACGGTCCCATTGAGTACATTTTTGGAGAGAGGGACATCAATTGCAACACGATACATTTTCTTTCTTCGGTAAACATTTTTTTTTTTATACTTTTGGAATTTTGGTTTTTCATGATGATTATAAAATGACCTTATTCGTGTTTGTAATGTACTAACTCGATTTTTCCTCACAGGAGGTAAACTTGTGTGTGGTTTCAACATTACGGTCCCATTGAGTACATTTTTGGAGAGAGGGACATCAGTTCCACCACAGGACAGGGTGGAGGGTGCCGTGCACGATACATTTTCATTCTTCGGTAAGCATTTTTTTGTGTTTTATACTTTTGGAGTTATGGTTTTTCATGTTGATTATAAAATGACCTTATTCATGTTTGAAATGTACTAACTCGATTTTTCATCACAGCAGGTCAACTTGTGTGTGGTTGTAACATTACGGTCCCATTGAGTACATTTTTGGAGAGTAGGACATCAGTTGCACCACAGGGCAGGGTGGAGGGTGCGGTGCACGATACATTTTCTTTCTTCGGTAAGCATTTTTTTGTGATTTATACTTTTGGAATTTTAGTTTTTGATGTTGATTATAAAACGACCTTTCTCATGTTTGAAATGTACTAACTCGATTTTTCTTCACAACTGGTCAACTTGTGTGTTTTTCAACATTAAAGTCCCATTGAGTGCATATTTGGAGAGAGGGACATCAGTAGCACCACAGGGCAGGGTGGATGGTGCGGTGCACGATACATTTTCTTTCTGCGGTAAGCATTTTTTTGTGATTTATTCTTTTGGAATTTTGGTTTTTCATGTTGATTATAAAATGACCTTATTCATGTTTGAAATAAACTAACTCAATTTTTCCTCACAGCAGGTCAACTTATGAGTGGTTGCAACATTACGGTCCCATTGAGTACATTTTTGGAGAGAGGGACTTCAGTAGCACCACAGGGCAGGGTGGAGGGTGCCGTGCACGATACATTTCCTTTCTTTGGTAAGAATTTTTTTGTGATTTATTCTTTTGGAATTTTGGTTTTTCATGTTGATTATAAAATGACCTTTTTCATGTTTGAAATGTACTAACTCAATTTTTCCTCAAGCAGGTCAACTTGTGTGTGGTTGCAACATTACGGTCCCATTGAGAACATTTTTGGAGAGAGGGACATCAGTTGCAACACAGGTGCGGTGGACGATACATTTTCTCTCTTCGGTAGGCATTTTTTTGTGTTTTATAATTTTGGAATTTTGGTTTTTCGTGTTGATTATAAAATGACCTTTTTCATGTTTGAAATGTACTAACTCAATTTTTCCTCACAGCAGCTCAACCTGTGTGTGGTTGCAACACTACGGTCCCATTGAGTACATTTTTGGAGAGAGGGACATCAGTTGCACCACAGGTGCGGTGGACGATACATTTTCTCTCTTCGGTAAGCATTTTTTTGTGTTTTGTACTTTTGGAATTTTGGTTTTTCATGTTGATTATAAAATGACCTTTTTCATGTTTGAAATGTACTATCTCAATTTTCCCTCACAGCAGGTCAACTTGTGTGTGGTTGCAACATTACGGTCCCATTGAGTACATTTTTGGAAAGAGGGGCATCAGTTGCACCACAGGTGCGGTGGACGATACATTTTCTCTCTTCGGTAAGCATTTTTTTGTGTTTTATACGTATGGAATTTTGGTTTTTCATGTTGATTATAAAATGACCTTTTTCATGTTTGAAATGTACTAACTCGATTTTTCCTCACAGCAGGTAAACTTGTGTGTGGTTTCAACATTACGGTCCCATTGAGTACATTTTTGGAGAGAGGGACATCAGTTGCACCACAGGACAGGGTGGAGGGTGCCGTGCACGATACATTTTCTTTCTTCGGTAAGCATTTTTTTGTGTTTTATACTTTTGGAGTTTTGGTTTTTCATGTTGATTATAAAATGACCTTTTTCATGTTTGCAATGGACTAACTCAATTTTTCCTCACAGCAGGTCAACTTGTGTGAGGTTGCAACATTACGGTCCCATTGAGTACATTTTTGGAGAGAGGGACATCAGTTGCACCACAGGTGCGGTGGACGATATATTTTCTCTCTTCGGTAAGCATTTTTTTGTGTTTTATACTTTTGGAATTTTGGTTTTTCATGTTGATTATAAAATTACCTTTTTCATGTTTGAAATGTATTAACTCGATTTCTCCTCACAGCAGGTCAACTTGTGTGTGGTTGCAACATTACGGTCCCATGGAGTACATTTTTGGAGAGTAGGACATCAGTTGCACCACAGGGCAGTGTGGAAAGTGCGGTGCACGATACATTTTCTTTCTTCGGTAAGCATTTTTTTGTTATTTATACTTTTGGAATTTTAGTTTTTGATGTTGATTATAAAACGACCTTTTTCATGTTTGAAATGTACTAACTCGATTTTTCTTCACAACAGGTCAACTTGTGTGTGGTTGCAACATTACAGTCCTATTGAGTGCATATTTGGAGAGAGGGACATCAGTTGCACCACAGGGCAGGGTGGATGGTGCGGTGCACGATACATTTTCTTTCTTCGGTAAGCATTTTTTTGTGATTTATTCTTTTGTAATTTTGGTTTTTCATGTTGATTATAAAATGACCTTTTTCATGTTTGAAATGTACTAACTGAATTTTTCCTCACAGCAGGTCAACTTGTGTGTGGTTGCAACATTACGGTCCCATTGAGTACGTTTTTGGAAAGAGGGGCATCAGTTGCACCACAGGTGCGGTGGACGATACATTTTCTCTCTTCGGTAAGCATTTTTTTGTGTTTTATACTTTGGAATTTTGGTTTTTCATGTTGATTATAAAATGACCTTTTTCATGTTTGAAATGTACTAACTCAATTTTTCCTCACAGCAGTTCAAATTGAGTGTGATTGCAACATTACGGTCCTATTGAGTACATTTTTGGAGAGAGGGACATCAGTTGCACCACAGGTGCGGTGGACGATACATTTTCTTTCTTCGGTAAACATTTTTTTGTGTTTTATACTTTTGGAATTTTGGTTTTTCATGTTGATTATAAAATGACCTTTTTCGTGTTTGAAATGTACTAACTCAAATTTTCCTCACAGCAGGTCAACTTGGGTGTGGTTGCAACATTACGGTCCCATTGAGTACATTTTTGGAGAGAGGGACATCAGTTGCACCACAGGGCAGGGTGGAGGGTGCCGTGCACGATACATTTTCTTTCTTCGGTAAACATTTTTTTGTGTTTTATACTTTTGGAATTTTGGTTTTTCATGTTGATTATAAAATGACCTTTTTCATGTTTGAAATGTACTAACTCGATTTTTCCTCACAGCAGTTCAACTTGTGTGTGGTTGCAACATTACGGTCCCATTGAGTGCATAATTGGAGAGAGGGACATCAGTTGCTCCACAGGGCAGGGTGGATGGTGCGGTGCACAATACATTTTCTTTCTTCGGTAAACATTTTTTTGTGTTTTATACTTTTGGAATTTTGGTTTTTCATGTTGATTATAAAATGACCTTTTTCATGTTTGAAATGTACTAACTCAATTTTTCCTCACAGCAGGTCTAATTGAGTGTGGTTGCAACATTACGGTCCCATTGTGTACATTTTTGGAGAGAGGGACATCATTTGCACCACAGGTGCGGTGCACGATACATTTTCTTTCTTCGGTAAGCATTTTTTTGTTTTTTATACTTTTGGAATTTTTCTTTTTCATGTTGATTTTAAAATGACCTTTTTCATATTTGAAATGTACTTACTCGATTTTACCTCACAGCAGGTCAACTTGTGTGTGGTTGCAACATTACGGTCCCGTTGAGTACATTTTTGGAGAGAGGGGAATCAGTTGCACCACAGGGCATTGTGGTGGGTGCCGTGCACGATACATTTTCTTTCTTCGGAAAGCATTTTTTTGTGTTTTATACTCTTGGAATTTTGGTTTTTGATGTTGATTATAGAACGACCTCATTCATGTTTGAAATGTACTAACTCGATTTTTCTTCACAACAGGTCAACTTGTGTGTGGTTGCAACATTACGGTCCCATGGAGTACATTTTTGGAGAGTAGGACATTAGTTGCACCACAGGGCAGTGTGGAAAGTGCGGTGCACGATACATTTTCTTTCTTCGGTAAGCATTTTTTTGTGATTTATACTTTTGGAATTTTAGTTTTTGATGTTAATTATAAAACGACCTTTTTCATGTTTGAAATGTACTAACTCAATTTTTCTTCACAACAGGTCAACTTGTGTGTGGTTGCAACATTACAGTCCCATTGAGTGCATATTTGGAGAGAGGGACATCAGTTGCACCACAGGGCAGGGTGGATGGTGCGGTGCACGATACATTTTCTTTCTTCGGTAAGCATTTTTTTGTGATTTATCCTTTTGGAATTTTGGTTTTTCATGTTGATTATAAAATAACCTTTTTCATGTTTGAAATGTACTAACTCAATTTTTCCTCACAGCAGGTCAACTTGTGTGTGGTTGCAACATTACGGTCCCATTGAGTACATTTTTGGAGAGAGGGACATCATTTGCACCACAGGTGCGGTGGACGATACATTTTCTCTCTTCGGTAAGCATTTTTTTGTGTTTTATACTTTTGGAATTTTGGTTTTTCATGTTGATTATAAAATGACCTTTTTCATGTTTGAAATGTACTAACTGAATTTTTCCTCACAGCAGGTCAACTTGTGTGTGGTTGCAACATTACGGTCCCATTGAGTGCATTTTTGGAAAGAGGGACATCAGTTGCACCACAGGTGCGGTGGACGATACATTTTCTCTCTTCGGTAAGCATTTTTTTGTGTTTTATACTTTTGGAATTTCGGTTTTTCATGTTGATTATAAAATGACCTTTTCATGTTTGAAATGTACTAACTCAATTTTTCCTCACAGCAGGTCAAATTGAGTGTGGTTGCAACATTACGGTCCCATTGAGTACAATTTTGGAGAGAGGGACATCAGTTGCACCACAAGTGCGGTGGACGATACATTTTCTTTCTTCGGTAAACATTTTTTTGTGTTTTATACTTTTGGAATTTTGGTTTTTCATGTTGATTATAAAATGACCTTTTTCATGTTTGAAATGTACTAACTCAATTTTTCCTCACAGCAGGTCAACTTGTGTGTGGTTGCAACATTACGGTCCCATTGAGTACATTTTTGGAGAGAGGGACATCAGTTGCCCCACAGGGCAATGTGGAGGGTGCCGTGCACGATACATTTTCTTTCTTCGGTAAACATTTTTTTGTGTTTTATACTTTTGGAATTTTGGTTTTTCATGTTTATTATAAAATGACCTTTTTCATGTTTGAAATGTACTAACTCAATTTTTCCTCACAGCAGGTCAAATTGTGTGTGGTTGCAACATTACGGTGCCATTGAGTAAATTTTAGGAGAGAGGGACATCATTTGCACCACAGGTGCGGTGCACGATACATTTTCTTTCTTCGGTAAGCATTTTTTTGTTTTTTATACTTTTGGAATTTTGGTTTTTCATGTTGATTTTAAAATGACCTTTATTCATGTTTGAAATGTTCTAACTCGATTTTACCTCATAGCAGGTCAATTTGTGTGTGGTTGCAACATTACGGTCCCATTGAGTACATTTTTGGAGAGTAGGACATCAGTTGCACCACAGGGCAGGGTGGAGGGTGCGGTGCACGATATATTTTCTTTCTTCGGTAAGCATTTTTTTGTGTTTTATACTTTTGGAATTTTGGTTTTTGATGTTGATTATAAAACGACCTTTTTCATGTTTGAAATGTACTAACTCGATTTTTCTTCACAACAGGTCAACTTGTGTGTGGTTGCAACATTACGGTCCCATTGAGTACATTTTTGGAGAGAGGGACATCATATGCACCACAGGTGCGGTGCACGATATATTTTCTTTCTTCGGTAAGCTTTTTTTCGTTTTTTATACTTTTGGAATTTTGGTTTTTCATGTTGATTTTAAAATGACCTTTTCCATGTTTGAAATGTACTAACTCAATTTTTCCTCACAGCAGGTCAACTTGTGTGTTGTTGCAACATTACGGTCCCATTGAGTAAATTTTTGGAGAGAGGGACATCATTTGCACCACAGGTGCGTTGCACGATACATTTTCTTTCTTCGGAAAACATTTTTTTTTTTTTATACTTTTGTAATTTCGGTTTTTCATGTTGATTATAAAATGACCTTATTCATGTTTGAAATGTACTAACTCGATTTTTCCTCACAGCAGGTAAACTTGTGTTTGGTTTCAACATTACGGTCCCATTGAGTACATTTTTGGAGAGAGGGACATCAGTTGCACCACAGGACAGGGTGGAGGGTGCCGTGCACAATACATTTTCTTTCTTCGGTAAGCATTTTTTTGTTTTTTATTCTTTTGGTATTTTGGTTTTTGATGTTGATTTTAAAATGACCTTTTTCATGTTTGAAATGGTCTAACTCGATTTTACCTCACAGCAGGTCAACTTGTGTGTAGTTGCAATATTACGGTCCCATTGAGGACATTTTTGGAGAGTAGGACATCAGTTACACCACAGGGCAGGGTGGAGGGTGCGGTGCATGATACATTTTCTTTCTTCGGTAAGCATTTCTTTGTGTTTATACTTTTGGAATTTTAGTTTTTGATGTTGATTATAAAACGACCTTTTTCATGTTTGAAATGTACTAACTCGATTTTTATTTACAACAGGTCAACTTGTGTGTGGTTGCAACATTACGGTACATATTTGGAGAGAGGAAAAACTAGTAGAAGCTGACCATGGGGAAGATCACTTTGCATTCCGTAGAAATATTGGAACACGTTAGGCAATACTGACCCTACAACTTATCTTAGAAGAAAGATTAAGGAAAGGTAAACCTACATTCCTAGCATTTGTAGACTTAGAGAAAGCTTTTGACAATGTGTACTGGAATACTCTCTTTCAAATTCTGAAGGTGGCAGTTGTAAAATACAGAGAGCGAAAGGCTATTTACAATTTGTACAGAAACCAGATGGCAGTTATAAGAGCCGAGGGACATGAAAGGGAAGCAGTGGTTGGGAAGGGAGTGAGACAGGGTTGTAGCCTCTCTTCGATGTTATTCAATCTGTATATTGAGCAAGCAGTTAAGGAAACAAAAGAAAAGTTGGGAGTTGGTATTAAAATCCATGGACAAGAAATAAAACCTTTGAGGTTCACCAATGACATTGTAATTCTGTCAGAGACAGCAAAGGACTTGGAAGAGCAGTTGAACAGAATGGACAGTGTCTTGAAAGGAGGATATAAGATGAACATCAACAAATGCAAAATGAGGATAGTGGAATGTAGTTGAATTAAGTCAGGTGATGCTGAGGGAATTAGATTAGGAAATGAGACACTATTTGGGGAGCAGAATAACTGATTAAGGTCAAAGTAGAGAGGATATAAAATGTAGACTGGCAATGGCAAGGAAAGCGTTTTAGAAGTAGAGAAATTTGTTAACATCGAGTATAGATTTAAGTGTCAGGAAGTCGTCTCTGAAAGTATTTTTATGGAGTGTAGCCTTGTGTGGAAGTGAAACATGGACGATAAATAGTTTGGACAAGATGAGAATAGAAGCTTTTGAAATGTGGTGCTACAGAAGAATGCTGTAGAAATAGATGGGTAGATCACATAACTAATGAGGAGGTATTGAATAGAATTGAGGAGAAGAGGAGTTTATGGCACAACTTGACAAGAAGAAGGGACCGGTTGGTAGGACACGTATTTTCAGTCACAGCTATTGATTTGTGTTAAAAACAGGGATTTAATTTTGAGTATTCTATCATAAACCTGTTCTGATAGTAAAACAAGTAGAAACATGCTAAAAAATAAGCTCATCTGCTATGTATCCAAATCATTGTTCACCCAGAGAGGTGCTGGAGAGTATCCACAACACTGATGGCATTTACCTAAGAGGATTCCATTTAAATAGGTCTCATTTCTCCTGCTGCCTTTGTACACCATTTGCATCTAGTAGTGAGTTTGTATACTTGATCAAGTTCATGCCGTATTACCTCCTAATAATATGGAAGGAGGAGGTCGGAATTGAAAAAAGTGCTGTAATTGTAGCTCTGCATCACAAAGGCTATTCTAGCAAGGCAATAGTAACAAAATTTGCTTAACCAAGCCTACAGTGGTGTATACATTGCTCCAGTTCAAGCAGACTGGTGCCAGCACAAGTGTTTGACAATCTGGAAGACCCTGAGTAACATCGTAAAGCAAAGATTAGTTCATATGTGTACAGAGTAAATGTGAGGACTCTTCCTGCACCTGAAATTAACAACAAAGTAAACAATATGTGAGAAGCTCCAGCCTTTGTCTCAGCAGAGCAATGCCATTTATGTGACCATGACTTAAATGGATGGAGAGAAAGAAGTTGAACTGATTGCAATGGGCACAGCAACGTAAAACCTGGAGAGTGCAGCAATGGTCCAAGGTGGTGTTCGTGGATGAATCAAGTTTTAAATTTGGAACCCTTCACTGAATGTTTACACATTGACTTCATGGAGAACATATGAAGTCAGTATTTAATGCCAATGACAAAGAATGGTGGAGGTTCGGTCACTGTGTGGGGATGTTTTGTGGGTGATAGAATCAGTTTTGTAGTGAGAATTAATGGAACATTAAAGAAGGAAGGATATGACAATATACTGATCAACAATTCAGTTCAATCTGCCAAGAGACATATTAGTTGTGGGTTTTTCTGCAGCAAGACAATGCTCCCAGACAGACTTCTAAGTTGTGCCGACAGTAAGTCAATAGAGGAGAGAAATTTGGGAAACTGAAGAATACGGTCTGGTGAAGTCAGCCACCTCACTTAAATCCCATCAAATACTTACGGGATGAACTTGAGGGAGGAAGGAAGGAGATTAGTGTTTAATGTCCCATTGACAATGATGTTATTAGAGACGGAGCACAAGCTTGGATTAGGGAAGGATGGGGAGGGAAGTCAACTGTGCCCTTTCACAGGAACCATCACAGCATTTGCCTGAAGCGATTTAGGGAAATCACAGAAAATCTAAATCAAGATGGCTGGACATGGGTTTGAACCGTTGTCCTCCTGAATGCGAGTCCAGTGTGCTAACCACTGCACCACCTCATGCACTGGGATGAAGACGGCAGAGAGATCAGAGAACTGAGGTCATCTAATGTTGAAAATCTATGGATTACGGATGTATTGGACTGTAATCTCTGCAAAAATATTATCTCCGTAATGGCAACAGTCTGTGCAGCTGTTCTTAGCATGAAGGGTACTTAATGACAGAGAGAGAAAATATTTGTCTTGTTAGCCTATTTAGTTTGAAGAGTGTGGTTGTCAATTAAAATAAAGTGTACAGCTTTTTTCATATGTGATCGAATACTTTTGACCTGTAGTATATACTTAGTAACAACAATAAACAGAAAATAAGCAAATATTGAGATCCTTGTCAAGGAAGGTGATTTATTTACTAAACTAGACAGGTTACAATGAAATGCGTACCATGTACTCTGCTGAAAAAGGAAACGACAACACCCCCAAAGAAATGGTAATTTTTTGTCACATGATGTGACATCATTGTAATTCAGGTAAAATGAAACATGTGTCACAGTGAAGGGTGTCCTATCACATCACTACAATGCAGGTGTATATTGTCACACACATAGATGATCATAAATGTGCCAAATGGCATCCTGTGATACATTGCCCCAAAGCATCTTGGGCTGTTTGTTGCAACTTGGCAATGGTCCTTGCAAGCTCTGGAGAAAAGTATGTTCCCAGACAGACAGACAGAACCTACTCTCAGCAATGACAACAGAGCACCTCTTCATATTCCATTTGACCCCTTCACGACACCCGTGTCAGTGGTAATCTGGCCAGATGATAACAAGTGTTCATCAGAGAAAAGGGTATCATCATGAGTGCCCCATGGAAGTGTGATAGGGCCAATATTATTTTCTGTATACATAAATGATATGGAGGGAAGCAATCTGCAGCTGCGTGCTGCGGTGTATGGGAAGGAAGAGTGAATGTAGAAGGATACAAGGTTACAGACAACATTTAGCTAGTGTCATGAATGGCTGCTAGCTCTAATGTAGAAACATGTAAGTTAATGCAGATGAGCTGGAAAAACAAAACCTGTAATGTTCAAATACAGAACACACAGATGTAGACATCTTCTATTTCACTCAATCACATCATTTAAATACCGGGATGGAAAGTTAGACGGCAATATGAAATGGAACGAGCATCTGAGGACTGTGGTAGGGAAGACAAACAGTCTGCTCTGGTTTATTGGCAGATTTTTGAAAAAGTGTGCTTCATCTATATGGGACACAACTGCACACTTTCTCAAGTACTGATCAACTACTTGGGATCAGCACCAGGTCAGTTAAAAGTGAAACATCAAAGCAAGTCAGAGGTGTGCTGCTAGATTTGTTACCACACCTTGAGGTGTGGTATGGTTCAACTAAGTGCAAGATCTGACATGCCTCCACAAAACAGTCATATGGTGTCATATCACATGACACCAGTGGCCAGTTCAGATCGTCATTGCAAAGATGAGACAAGCAGGAAATCTTTCTGTTAGCACCCTAGTTGTTTCAACAAGCATTGTGGCAGGTTGCCCTCATCCTATTGGCTGTCTTTCACATTCACATTCAATTCTTGCCCTTGCAATTGCACCCATAAAAACTGTGTCATCATCTGGCAATAACAATCACCAGTCACTGTCACTGCATTTCTAGTCTTGCCTTCAAGAAAGTATGGCCCATTTAGTCAGCCAGCCCACAACCTGCACAAAACAGTGACTTGTTCTGGGTAAAGACACTTCTCACTGACTTTGTAAGGATTCTCTGTGCCCCAAACCTGGCAATTATGTTTATTCACATAACCTTTAAGCCAGAAAGGTGCCTTGTCACAGAAAATTATTACTATTTTTTTTTTATGAAAACCCAATCAGCAAACACTTGTCCCTTGACCTCAGCTCATGTGTTTTTTTCTATCATAAAAGAATGCAAATGCAGATCTTTTGTTAAAATTCAATGCAAATTCCTTCTCAGAAGGGCTCACCATTGAGAATGGCAGTGAATTCACTTCACTGCACTTGTAGCAGTAGGACACTAAAGACCGAGACATTCCCTACCAGTTGACAAGAATGAGGACATCCATGTGATTTTATGTTTCCTGTCAATCCTGTATCTTAAAATTTCCTTACCAGTCTCTGCACTGTTGACACATTAGGCACATTTTGGATACAAAAATTACACAACTTCAAATGGTCTCTGCATGGCATTCAATGTACTTGAAATGCCCTTTCAAAATCTGGATTGTTCATTCATCATGTATCACTCTATTATAGCTGATAACAATACACACAAATGCCAGTTGACAATGACAGTCAGTAATCGCAATATAGTCAGATAGCAGTAGCTTAAATTTCATATCTGGCAACCTAACAAACTGAAAAAGGTGCTCAATTGAAAAACTGCATTCCTTATGGGACACCCCTTATATACTCTCTACTTCAGCCATTGTCAGCTACTTTACTGCTCATTTACTACTTTTTGTGTCGCATTTCCTAACCTACTACATTTTAGAACAACATTAATTGATGCTTTTCTTATAAACTCTTTCCAAGATATTACTAATCCCATTCAGCTGCCCTTCATCCTTAGTCTTCACTGTCATAATACATTTCTTTTATTTCTTCTTTCCTGACCTGTAAGTCCCACTCCAAATTTGTCTTTGGTTTCCTTTACTGCCTGCTCAGTGTAGAGACTGAATAACATTTGGGATAGGCTGCAGCCCTGTCTCTCCTCCTTCTCAGTTACCACTTCCCTTTCATGTCCTTTGACTCTTGTAATGGCAATGTCCTTTGTGCACAACCTGTACACTGCCTTTTGCTCCCTCTATTTTATCCCCATAGCTTCAGAATTTTAAATCTGGGTTCTTGTCATCAGTGTCAAAAGCTTGGGTTCTTCATATGACCATTAATTTTGAAGACTGCATAATTTTCATTGAGTGTACAACCCTTATGAATCTACATAATCTTAAACTTTTCATTTTTTCAGTAATTCCATGCCTAATATATGCTACAGACAGCCTGTTAACAGAAAGAACATTGAGAACTTTTCCACTTGTGTCCTGACAGGAACAGTACTTGACTAAAAAATAAGACATTCTTGCAACTTGACAACAAGTTATGTCAAATACCTCCTAATTCACATTTCTGCTACAAACATGCTGATTTGGCACATTAATATGAGAATGTGTGTGGCCTAATTACATGTGGGAGATTGAGCAAAGAAATTCTTCAATAAACCATGACAACTGGCAATTATAAAGAAGTGATTTGCTCTAAGTAAGCAAGTATGCAAACTTTCTACTACCTAAAATTTTATTTCTTTTGAGTCAACCTTCACATGTTGTAATGCACACGTAGCAAAATGATTTTTAAAGTTCTGCTAATTGTACTTTACTTTCGTATTCCTTGCTATGATCCTCCTTTCTCTCAAAGCCCTTCAATCTGTAATGCCAACCAACTGCTGTAGCATTAAGAGTTAAATTAATCTCCTTATCTTGGCCTCTTTTCTGTTTAATTTCATTATAAACATGCAGATCTCCAATACTGTGGTAAACATTCACACTGGCATTACTTACAACTGCTTCATTGTTCTTCGTCAACACTTTATAGTAATACAACAGTCTGCTGAAACGTTTGAGTTGATCTGCTGAAACGTTTGAGTTCAGCTACTTATGCAATAAGGGTCATTGCAAATTTTGGTGATAAACATCTTAGTAAATTAGCTTACTACACCTATTGTCACTCATTGCTTTCATATGGCATCATATTTTGGGGTAATTCATCACTGAGGAATAAAGTATTTATTGCACAGAAGCGTGTAATCAGAATAATAGCTGGAGTCCACCCAAGATCATCCTGCAGACATTTATTTAAGGATCTAGGGATATTCACAGTAGCTTCTCAGTATATATACTCTCTTATGAAATTTTATATAAAAACAAAGATGAGGTGACTTACCGAACAAAAGCGCTGGCAGGTCGATAGACACACAAACAAACACAAACATACACACAAAATTCAAGCTTTCGCAACAAACTGTTGCCTCATCAGGAAAGAGGAAAGGAGAGGGGAAGACGAAAGGAAGTGGGTTTTAAAGGAGAGGGTAAGGAGTCATTCCAATCCCGGGAGCGGAAAGACTTACCTTAGGGGGAAAAAAGGACAGGTATACACTCGCGCACACGCACATATCCATCCACACATACAGACACAAGCAGACATATTTGTCTTTAAATATGTCTGCTTGTGTCTGTATGTGTGGATGGATATGTGCGTGTGTGCGAGTGTATACCTGTCCTTTTTTCCCCCTAAGGTAAGTCTTTCCGCTCCCGGGATTGGAATGACTCCTTACCCTCTCCTTTAAAACCCACTTCCTTTTGTCTTCCCCTCTCCTTCCCTCTTTCCTGATGAGGCAACAGTTTGTTGCGAAAGCTTGAATTTTGTGTGTATGTTTGTGTGTCTATCGACCTGCCAGCGCTTTTGTTCGGTAAGTCACCTCATCTTCGTTTCTATATATAATTTTTCCCACGTGGAATGTTTCCTTCCATTATATTGATACTCTTATGAAATTTGTTATTAACAACCAAACCCAATTCAAAAGTAATAGCAGTGTGCATAACTACAATACTAGGAGAAAGGACGATCTTCACTATTCAAGATTAAATCTAACTTTGGCACAGAAAGGGGTGAATTATACTGGCACTAAAGTCTTTGGTCACTTACCAAATAGTATCAAAAGTCTGACAGATAACCAACAAGTATTTAAGAAGAAATTAAAAGAATTTCTGAATGACAACTCCTTCTAATCCATAGAGGAATTTTTAGATATAAATTAAGAAAAAAAAATATTAAAAAAATATAAAAAATAAAAATAAAAAAACACAAAAAATAAAGTAGTTATATTAACTTAAGTATGTTGTTAAATTAACCTAATTATGTCATGTATTGGAAAATTCGACTCGTTCCACATCATTACGAAATATCGTATTCATGATCCATGGAACTAGTATTAATCTAATCTAATCTAATCTAATCTAATCTAATCATATTATTATCCATACTCATTGCTTCATGTAACAGTGTATCATACAACTTTTAATACCCAATGAAGAATATTAACAGTCTATATGTTTAACAACATGTCATAAATCCACACATCAAAATATTATATGCAATTTGCAGCTAACACAAGCCGATTACAATGCATGTTGTCTCATGATGATTTAGTTAGTGTAAGGTTGAGACATACTAGGAATTAGGCCCAATCCAACAGATTCATGTGTAGTAAATTGTTCTTTAAAATCATTTATTTGCAACATAACACCCTAGTACTGGGTGAATATATTTAAAATGCAACTGCTCACAGGGGTCCAGTGTGTGCTGTACTTATCATGTGGTAGCAAAACTTGGTAGATATTATAATGCATAAATACAGAAGTGATATTTTTTTTCCACAGTACAACTTCCAGTTTTGGCCAACGAGTGCAAATCTGGCACTGTGAATGCAAGAAAGATGTATAGACATGTTTGCACATGAAGTGGATTAGGAACAGGACACGAGTAGAAAAGTTCGAACAAGACAGAAGAGAATAATTGTCAGTTTATTACTAAGCACTTCTTACACAATTTGTTCAATATGAGCACCAGAGATGTCTACAAAATGCTGTATGGCATTAGATTTGCACCTGGTGGCAAAAATTGAAATTAATTTTTTCCCAATGTAAATTGGTTCTGCATTATCCCATTAGTGTATCTACCAAGTTTCACCACCATATGGTAATTACAGCCCACACTGGATCTCCCTGAGCAGCCGCACTTCAGTTGTAACCACTCAGCATTTTACTCGAGTTCAGAATCAGACATCCCCAACTACAATAATAAATAAGTCATAATGCATAGTAAAGAATAATAATACAGTACTTAACTACAGTATTTTAATTATGTGATGATTTGTAAGTAATTCTTTAAAAATCATGATAAAAAACAGAGTTTTATGTTTCTATTCTTTATTGAAACCACACAATTTCAATTTTACAACAGGCTGTTTGCAGGTTTCTACCGACAAAGTTAACAGAAACACTATAAATAAGGGAACTGGCCTTGTCATTGGATGTGACCAGAGTGTCACATTATAAATGAGGAACGTGTTGTAGAAGAGCACAAACTGAGTCATTCAGCAAACAGAATATGAGTATTAGATGATAACATTTTTCATTTATACTTTATTGGAGGGCTTTGTAGTTGAGTGATTAAGTGCATGCATGGAAATCTTTTGGTGACTGTAATAGGTAATGTATTCATGAAATCTCAATCAAAAAACAATTATGAGAAGTTAATCTTCGAGACCTACAGTCATGAAAGAGTTTGTAAATGACAATATGTTCACCTTTTGACTGTAAAAGTGTTGATTTGTTAATCCCAATATTGCAATTTTGATCATGTGGGAATAACTGCACGTTAGCACATGTCAAAGAGAGATGGTTTCATCACATTGTGTTCCTGATTACAACATTTTGTATGTACTGCACTGTTCCATAACATTTTGTGGGGTAAATGATTCCATATTTCTTTTTGTTTCATATAAAATAGAAGCTGGTTTCACCGCATGTTTTTCTGTGGGTTCACTTATGTTTGTTCCTGCGTACAAATCTGCATGTGAACTACTTGATGTTAATGCGTTTTAATATGTTGCGCATTTTCTACTTTATGTTCACACCATTCTTCTGTACTTTCTCACATTTAATGGAGAACTTCATGCTAGCAAGCTTTTGAAAAAATTGGTATTTAACTTTTTTACATCTTGTCATTGAATGACTATGCAATTCTGCTTTGAATACTATTGCTTTTTGCCACAGACTATGTTTTGTAGTCTCATTGACTAGAGAATTCTTCCTCACAAATACTAAAAAATTCAACAGCAGCTACAAATATTTTTTCACACATTATTGACAAGTACTAAAAACAATACATTTTAGCAAAAATTGATTCACTAGAATCATCCTCCCACTCCAATGAGTTCTCCATTAAATGCAAAAATGTATGAAAATGAACACAAACAAAAATAAGGTAGAATATGAGCAATATACTTACAATTTAGCAGTTCATACATGGCTTTGTAAGCAGAAACAAATATATATGAGCCTACAGAAAATCATGTGATTAAAGTAGCTTCTATTTTATATGAAACAAAAACACAATATGAACAGTATTATGAAAAAGATGGACTGCTATTCACCACATGGAGCAATCAGTGAGCTGCAGACAGGTATAATGAAAAGAGTACTAAACATTTAAGCTTTTGGCTGAAAGGCCATGTTCAGAGATAGAAAGCACTTATATATTCAGACACTCGTGGCCACTGCCACCTAATGTGGAATCATTTATCCCCTGCAATATTACTGGTATTAGCAAAAATCAGACAGAGTAGGAGTAACATATTTACAACACGATTTATGGGAACAGGTTACGAGTAACGGTGTATGGAATAAACTTCCCCCAGTAATATTTGCACATACATATATTTCGACAATTATCATACACATGCACACAGCACAAGGTATAAGAATGGACTGAATTAAAATGGCGGCTCAGATGAGTGGCCTGAATCCCAAAGATTTATGTTGTCTATCGTCGATATGACCTATCAACGCTACACAGCCCCCCCGCCCCCTGGCAGTAAGGAGTACTGCATATGAGTCTTGAGGGAAGACCGTGTGGGCATCGATATTGCTGGTATTCGTACGAGCTGGGAGTGGCACAATGAGGATCACCACCCCTACCGGGGCGGAATTCAGAGGCAAAGCAACAGGAGGCAGGTCCACCTTGAAGTCGTTGAGCCAGTGAGGGTGGATGATGCGGCGGCCAGCCTGAGAGCAGGTGGGTTGAACAGCGGATAGTGAGGTGTGTGTGTGTGTGTGTGTGTGTGTGTGTGTGTGTGTGTGTGTGTGTGTGTGTGTGTGTGTGTGTGTGTGGCAAGCCCGGATGCTGATCGCGCTGTCCGGTGAGATGAAGGCGCAAATTGTCATAAGGTCACACTCACAAGGGAGGGTGAGGCTATGCACAACACTGATGTTTAACTGGTCATTGGGTGGCGGGGCTGTAGTGTCTGTGAGTAGAATGAGAACTCAAACATTGAGAGTGATGACTGAAATGTTGTCCACGCGATGTGGGGGTACATTGCAGATGAGGGTGACTATGGGAGATGGTGTCTCCATAGTCGATGAGATAGCAGCAAAACCTGCACACGAGGTGGAGGGTGACGTGTGTGAGAAACCCGCAAACGGTGACAGGGAGGTGTCAGGTGAACAAAACAGTGTGGTGGCCCGAGGAGATACGTTGTCAGACTCCACAGCAGGAGGGAGGCTGGCTGGAGAGTCATTAGGAGGATCAGACTGAGCCAGCAGAGGGACATCGTGGTCCACGAATGCCGGTTCGAGTTGGTGTAACAAAACAGTTTGAGGACTGTCCTTGACGTTGATGTTGAAAGTTGTATTGCCCTGCTGGAGGACTTTAAAGGGGCCTAGATAAGGTGGTTGCAGAGGTTGTCAGACCGAATTGTCTCTCAGCATTACATGGGAGCAAGTGTTGAGAGTGGTTGGCAAGTAAGTGTCTGGCGGGAGTGGGTCCAGACGTGCATGTTTGAAGTGGGTGTGCACGCAACTTATGACATTGGAGGGGAGGGGGGGGGGGAGAAGTCTTCAGGTACTTGAGGCTGAATAAATTCCCCTGGTAGGATGGGGTTCTCCACAAAAAACGAATTCTGAGATAGTTCCGTGTAAGTCAGGCTTGAAAGTTGAACGGACACTGAGCAGTCCTCAAGGAAGTGCTTCAGACCAGAGGCAGTTGTGGCACCTGAGTTCTGCCTTTAGAGTGCGGTGCCACCATTCCACTAGCCCGTTGCTTTGTGGGTGGTAGGCTGTGGTGTGAATTTTCTTTATGCCACAGATGTTACATAAAATGATGAACAGGGAAGACTCAAACTGCCGACCTCGATGAGTGGTGATGGTGGTTGGATGACCGAACCTAGCGATCCGTGAGGAGATAAAACCCTCGGCCACAGTCTCGGCAGTGATGTTACGTAAGGGGACTGCCTCTACTCAGCAGGATGTGTGGTCAATTGTGGATAGAATGTATCTGTGTCCCTCCGCGACGGTGGAAGAGGATCGATTTGTTGCATTGGCAGGGGATGCAGCTGTGTGCCCATGTCTGACAGTCCCATTTTATATTTTTCCAAATGAAACGCTCAGAGATGAGCCGTGGACTGGAGCAGACACCTCGGTGAGTAAGGTTATGTAGAGTTCGAAGGCCTGCCAGCGCAGAGGGAAGGGGGGGGGGGGTGAGTAACGGGTGTAAGGTACTGGTAGAAGAGTCGCACCACACTTTGTCCACAATGCTGGGGAATATAGCTTTAGTAAACACAAGGGATGTTTAAGAGTCCATGAGGCGATCTTGAGATCCCTCGTCACAGGCTTGTAGAGTGGCCAGGTTGGATAAGTCAATGATGCGTGAAATAGTATTGATCTGCGGCGATATTTGATATAGCGAACATTGGTTATGAATTGGGAGACTAGATTAAAGTGACAGAAATGCGGGGAGGAGGGGGGGGGGGGGGTTGCAGAAAGCATCTGTGAGTGGTTTGTGGTTTGTGATCTGTGAGGATGAAGAACGAGTGACCCTCCACATCGGGGCAGAAGTGTTTGACAGCCTTGTAGACCACAAGGAGTTCTCTATCGAAAGTGGAGAATTTCTTCTGAGCTGTTTACAGAAGAAATGAAGAGGGGAAACCATGTCTATCTTGCGTTGCTGTAGTACCACTCCCACTCCAATGTCACTGGCGTCCGTAGTGATGAACAGCTCAGCCAAGAGGTCAGGGTGGGCGAGTGTCACGGCATGAGCTAAAGAAGTCTTTAATGATACGTAAGATGGCGCCGATAGAAGAGTGTTGTGACACATCTCAGTCCTCAAAAAAGGTTAAATTAAATAGTTCATCGTGTAGGGAATATTCGAAACGCGTCATGAAAGGCATCTTTTGTGTGAAGTGTAACTACTGGTTTCATGAAAAATGCGCGAAAGTGAATTTAAAACTCATAAAAGACGAGTTTCCATGGTCGTGTCCACATTGTTTGCGTATGGAGACGGCCGAACGCGTAAGTACCGTGAACTCAAAAGAAGAAATTATTAAATTGCTTCAAAGTGACATTGAAGCGCTGAAGGCGGAAATTTTAGCATTGAAACAAGAAAATTCTGAACTGGTTATTGAAAGAAAATCCTGCGTGTGTAGAAATCAACCCATTACTGAACAAAGTGGCAAACATCCGCATTTGTGTAATACGGCAAATAATACAACAGAGAGCTCTGTCAGTGAAACAAGTGATAAGTATAAATGGAAAACAGTTTCCTATAATAAGAAGGGCAAACGTAAAAGTGCAACGAACAAAGAAGATGACAAAAACGATTTTCTGTTAATAGGTGATTCTATATTAAAAAATGTTATTGTGCCGGACTGCAAGGTCGATGTTCGACCTGGAATCCGATCGCATCAGCTCAACAAACACTTTAAGAATGTATTGTCCACGAAAAGAAACACGGGCGAAACTGGTAACAAAACTTTAAGTACCGACGATTACAGAGGTGTCTTAATCTACGTGGGCACAAACTCCATCCGCGGTAACAGTGAGGAAGAAATCGTGAATGAAACGCGGAATCTGATTAGATCGGCGAAAACTGTATACCCAACAGCCAGGCTGGTAATTAGTGGAATCATTCATCGAAGATCGGTAAGTGATACTTACATCAACAGAATAAATACTGGCATTAGGGAACAGTGCAACAGACTCGGTGCAGTATTCATTGACCCAAACAAATTCTTAAACTGCAAGTGTCTGGGAAAAGACGGCCTGCACTTGAATAGATTAGGCTCTGTGAACCTTAGTAAAATGTTCATAGACGTGTGTAAAGTCCTAAGAAGCAAGGGAAACTAATTCATTGTGATAGGGGTGACAAAGAAAAAATTCAAACTGAAAATAAAAAGTTTAGGTACCAAACAAAGGATGCACGCGAAATAACTAAAAGAAAAAATGATCTATTGATGCACTTGAATATAAATGGCTTAGGGGCAGAGGGGCAGAAATACCAAATCGTAAATTCTCAAAAATCGACGAACTAAAAATTCTGCTTTCAGAATCCGTAAATATTAAAATAATCTGCCTAAATGAACACTGGTTAACAGAAGATAGTATAAAAGTACTAAATAGTATTAATAATTTTAAGGTAGCTGCTAGCTTTTGTAGAATAAGCAAATCTCGTGGAGGCTCCTGCATTCTTGTCAATTCTTCCATAAGTTATACAGTAAGAGATAGTTTTAATTATTTAAATGAAGAGAGCGTGTTTGAAAGTTGCTCTGTAGAGCTGAGTGATCTGAATACATTGGTTATAGCAATCTACAGAATTCCTGGATGTGCGGTAACAAAAGTGTTTTTAACCAAATTCGAATGCCTCCTGGAAAAACTCCAGAAAGAAAGTAAGAAAAAAGTTGTTATAGCAGCAGACTTCAACTTAAATGTCTTAGTTGAAAGCAATGATTCCACAAAATTTCGTGACTTAATTCAGAAATCTGGTTTCAAGCTAAATTTTTCTGAAGGCACTAGGGAAAACAGCAGATCAGTGACCTGCATTGATAATATTATTACTAACTACATATTTGACAGTGGAAATAAGCACAAATACTGCTTAGACTTGGGTATTTCAGATCACTCAGCTCTGTTTATTGAGCTCCCAAAAGCAAATGACCTAAAGTCTCCAGAAGTGTGTATAAAAAGGGATCTCAGTAAAAGTAAAATGGATTTATTCCGCAGTAAATTAAGTATAATAAGCTGGCCTGTAGACTACAATAGTTCAAGCTCGATTAACTATGACAAATTCTTAAATTGTTTCTTAGAGGTATTTAATGAATCATTTCCTCGTAGATATAAGCAAAAGAAGGTTAATGGTAAACTCAAATGGATTACAACAGGAATAAAGATCTCTAGTGCCAGAAAGAGAGAGCTCCACAATGAGTTAAAATCAAACAGAAATCCAGATTTTGTCATTTATGTCAAACAGTATAAAGCTGTATTTAGAAAAGTTGTAGCGGCAGCTAAAAAAATGGCAAATAATAAATTCATACGAGAACACAGAAATAAGACAAAAGCAGTGTGGTCAGTTGTTCAGTCTGAACTAGGAGCCAAAGTAAAAATTCATGAGATTTTGAAAATTAGACATGAAAATGAAATTATAGTAAACCCTGTTCAGATGTCAAGTTGTTTCAATGAATTCTTCCTAAACGTAGTAAGATCGGATGTGGATATGACATTCTATCAGGGCATCACAAATTTGGAAAACAGCCAGAACACATCTTTCAAACAATTTGAAAAAATAACCCAAAGGGATGTGGAAAAGGAAATATTGTCTCTAAAAAACAAAACCTCACATGGGTGGGATGAAATAACAACATCTGTGATCAAGTATGTGTATGATATTATTTCCCAACCACTGTCAACTATTATAAATCAATCTTATGAACAGGGATGCTTTCCAGAGGTATTGAAATATGGTGAGATCAAACCTCTATTCAAGAAAGGATCGACAGAAGATATGGGGAATTACCGCCCTATCTCTCTCTTGCCGATCTTCTCTAAAGTGTTTGAAAAGATTGCAGCAAAACAAATTAATAACTTTCTTACTGTAAATGATATAATTTTTAAAAACCAGTTCGGATTCCAACAGGGTAAAAGCACTGCGAATGCTATAAATGAGTTTATCCAAAAAATATGCTCCACGTTAGATAAAGGTAGAAAGGTCACAGGTATATTCTGTGATCTGACTAAAGCTTTTGATTCAGTGAACCATGCATTACTCCTCCACAAATTACAGATGTATGGAATCAGAGACACTGCTTTAAAATGGTTTAGCTCTTACCTGTCAGGTAGGAAACAAAGAGTAATTTTAACTTCAAATGGAACCAATTATTCATCAGACTGGAAAACAGTTCCCCAAGGAGTCCCACAAGGTTCGATATTGGGTCCCTATCTGTTTCTTTTTTACATAAATGACCTACCACTTGCTATTGATGTTCATTCAGTCTTATTTGCTGATGATACATCAGTTCTAATTGAAAATGAGGTATCTGAAAATATTCCAGAAAAAGCCAAAAACACTTTAGAAAAACTTGAATCTTGGTTCTATCAAAATGGACTAAAACTAAATGTAACCAAAGCCAAAATGATGCAATTTGAAGCTAAATCAGTAGAAAGGAGTGAAATAAAGATAACTTGCAATGATCAGGATATCACAGAAGCAAACCATGTGAAGTTCTTAGGCCTAAATCTTGACAAAAATTTAAATTGGAAGGTACACATAGATTACTTAGCAAATCAACTGAACAACTTAGCATTTGCAATGTGTATTTTGTCAGGTGCCACAAACATAGATACCAGAAAGATAGTTTATCACTGCTACTTTGAGTCAGTTATTCGTTATGGCATAATCTTCTGGGGAAATTCAGCAAATGTCACTAGGCTCCTAGTATTACAAAAGAAAGTAATTAGAAACATGTGTGTTGCAAAAAAACGGGAATCCTGTCGACCACTGTTAAAAAATTTAAAAGTACTATCTATCCCCTCACTTTACATATATGAGATGGTGGTGTTCCTATATAGAAATCAACATACACTAGACAATTTCCGTTTTGACCACAACTACAGCACTCGCCACAGAGATAACTTCAAACTTCCAACACATCGTTTAAAACTTTATGCCCAAACGCCAGAGTATATGGGGTTAAAAATTTTCAATAAAATAAAAGGCAGTAATATATTTAAAATGGAGATTGGTTCACTGAAAAGATTGCTCTTTACTCTCCTGGTGGAAAAGTGTTATTATTCTGTCGATGAATTCATTGAGGACAGCTTCACAATCTGAACACAGGGATTGTAATACATTTATTATTTTATGTACATGTGTAGCTGTAACTTAGAAATGTAAAATATAATGTAAACTTTTGTAGTTCTCTTAAAAAAGTGAAAAAAGTTTCTTTTGTAAACCTTGACATGTCTCCTGTACATCAAATCAAATGATTTGAAAATTGTATGTAATGAGATGAATAAACCACATGACATAACATAACATAACATCGAAAGCCTCCAGCATAGGTGCAGTCCAGTGAACGGGTTTGAGTCCTGAAGTCTGTTTACCCAACAGCGTGTCTGTCAGTGGGGCCTGCACGGCAGCAGCAGAAGGCAGGTGACAACGGCAGTAACTTATTGTGCCCAGGAAACATCGGAGTTCTTTGTAAGTAGCCAGGGGCGGCAGTGAAGTGACAGCTTGCACACGAGATTTGGGAGGCTGTATTATGTCAGTGGAGATGGTGTGACCCAAGAAAGTGATGGAAGGCTGACACAACTGTAATTTTTCTTTGTTGACCTCAATGCCGTTGGATAAATGATTTTCAAGTTCCTCAGCTGACTTGCTGGAAAGTAGTATATCGTCCAGGTATGTGGAGCAAAACTCTAACTGTCAGAGGATGGAGTCAATGAAACGCCACTGCATTTCTTAGGCCAAATGGCATGAAGTGGTATTGGAACAAACCGAGTGGCATGATAATAGCTGTTTTAGGGATGTCATCCGATGCTATGGGAATCTGATGGTAGGCATGTTTACAGTCGATAACACTGAAGATTATAGCTACCAGTAACATATGAGGGAAATAATTTATGTTAGGCATGGGGTAATTGTACATGACAGGACGAATAGCAGTGTACAGAATAAACTGTTCCCACTAATATGTGCACATATGTATATTTCGATAACTATCATACACATGCACACAGTACAAGATATAAGAACAGACTGGATTAACATGGTGGCTCAAATGAGTGACCTGAGTTCCAAAGATTACTGTTATCTATGGTCAATACGACCTACCGACACCACAGATTCAAAGAGTGCAATACAAACAAGAAGTAATAACCAGGAACGCAATGGAATGAAACCAGCTTCTGTTTACTATGAAACAAAAACAATATTGAATACTTTAAATTACTTAACAAGAAAATGATGCGTGCTTCACATGGTTTGGCAGCAAACCAAGGTGATGTTACTCAAAGTCCCTACTTAAGTTTCATCCCCCTGGTAGCACCAATCGAATAAAATGACAAAACTTGTGTAACATTACAACAAACATAAGGCTGTAAGTGAACCTGTCCGTCACAGCTTCTCATATCATTATATCATATGAAAGTAAATGCATAAATAATAAAATTCCTACCACCTACATCAAATTGTTATGCTACTTTAGAATCAAGTTGCCTAGTCATTTGGATATACCATTTGGTACTTGAAAGATATATTGGTCCACCAGAAGAAAAACGAACTGACAGTCAATGTCAAGAGTTCTTTATCATTCAGGAAAGAATGAAATAAAGTAATGTAATTAAGAAAAAACAAGAGAAAAAGGAAACACATTTGATATTAAACTACAGCCACTCATTTCAGTTTATAACATTGGTGAGTAGGTTGTTTAATGACTAAAGAAAATTCACCATTCCTCTGTTGCATAAATATATTGACAAAATTATTACTGTACTGAAAATGCCGATTAACAACAATTGTGAATCAGACCTACTGCAGCTGTTGACTATGGCTGATGGTGACAGAGTGCATATCTGTTCCCTGAACAGTGCTGAACTATTTGAAGAGTTAAAACAAGACGTATTGCACATAAAGCAATTCAACAGCTGTAAGAATGACCATGCATGTAAAAGCATTATAATGTAACCAGGCATTCATTAGTACAATTAAATGCTGTGATGCAGACAGTGCTATGAATATAATTGCATGGAACAACTAGAATTAGCATTGTTTCATACCTTGTACAAGAATGATTGGTTTTAAAAATCTACTAGTCAACTTTGACAGCCAATTTACATACATCATAGCTGGAAAGGAGAAAAAATTAAGCACCTGTATTATGTACTGGCTACGCAAAAGCTTGTGCTAAACAGGAAGTTTTAGCAGAAATGAAAGTTTCTATCCTCTAGAAGACAGAAATGAGTATTAACAACTTTCATTTATTAACAGTTATGAAAAGGGTAGATTGCTACTCACTGTAAAGAGTTGCAGACAGGCACATGAAATAGATTGTTTAACACTGAGTTTTTGGTCAAAGCCTTCTCCAAAAAATAAAAGAAATCACACATGTGTATGCAACACAGACAGGTTAAAATATGCCATTGTCAGGCCTCTCTACAAAAAGGGGGACACCTCAAATGTCAATAATCATCGGCCAGTATCCTTGCTTACAGCATTTTCAAAAATCCTTGAGAAAATAAGGTACTCAATAATGGTTAGCCATCTCAACAGTAATGGGATACTTAGTAAATCACAGCTCGGATTTCAAAAACGCTGTTCCACTGAGACAGCAATATACAATTTCACTGTCCACATCATAGAGTCTTTAAATAGTAAAACATCACCAATAGGAATTTTCTGTGACTTGTCCAAAGCATTATGTTATAGGAATTACAATTCTATGGAATAGCGTATGAGTGGTTTAAGTCACCTACAGAACAGGAACCAAAAAGTTTCCTTATATGGGTCAAGTGATTGAAATAAGTTTACCACTTCATCTAACTAGTGTTAAATTACATTAGGTGTTCAACAGGATTCAATCATCGGTCCCCTTCTGTTCTTGATATATGTGAACAACCTCCCTTCTTATCTGAAACATGAAGCTGAACTGACACTGTTTGCTGATGATACAAGCATCATTATTAATCCAATAGAAGAAAGTCCAATTGAAAATGATACAAATAAGGGCTTTGGAAAAGTCATTAATTGGTTTTCTGCAAATGGGCTTGCTCTAAACTTTGAAGAAACACAGTACATCCAATTTTCTGCTGCAAAAAGTACAGTTCCTTCAATAAATATAACACGTAAAAAGAAGTCAGTAGACAGGGTAGAGCACACTAAGATTGAGTGTACATATAGATGGGAATCTTAATTGGAAAATTCGTATTTTAGATCTTCTAAAGTGACTAGATTCAGCAACTTTTTCACTCAGAATAATTGCCAATTTTGAGGATATAGAAGTTAGTAAGTTAACATACTTTGCATATTTTCACTCTCTAATGTCACGCAGCATAATATTTTGGGGTAACTCAACATTTAGGCAAAAAGTATTCATTGCTCAAAAGAAAGTGGTTAGAACAATGTGTGGGGTTTGTAGTTGCTCATCTTGTAGGCATCTTTTTAAAAGACGTTTGATACCCTTTTTATAATGAGAACTGCCTAACTCCTCAAAATAGCCATTAACTGCCGACATCATGTCTTCATTTGTAGAAAATTTTCGACCACCAAGTCTTTTTTTTTCAAGTTTGAGAACAGAAAATAATCCAATGCAGCTAAATCTGGTGAATAGAGTGCATGAGGTAGCAAGTGAAACTTTAATTCATTAATTTTGGCCATTGAAATGAGGGACTTGTGAGCTGGTGCTTTGTCCTGAAGAAACAACACTTTATTTTTGGTCGTTTTTGCTTGATTTCTTTGCCCAAATGTTGCAGTAAGTTTGCATAATGCTCGCCACTGATAGTTTCTCCTTTTTCAATGTAGTCAATGAAAACTATCCCAAAAAAACTGACACCATGACAATATGTGATGTACCACACATTCTGAAATGCACTTACAGTAGACGATCATCCAGTACTGCTTTGTGGATTTTTTTCACCATTTCTGGAGTCATCACCTCATTTGGTCAACCACTGCGATGCTCATCTTGGCAGCTCATACGGCCTTGCTTAAACTCAGGCGCCCAATATTTTACTGTTGTCAACAAAGGAGCAGACTCTCTCAAAGTAGAAGCTTTAATATTGGTTGCACTGAAGCGTTTCAAATAATATATTGCATCAGGTAACAATGACCAATTTTCTCCATTTTAACAAGTTCACACAACATTCACTACTGGTGGCTGCCAAACAAATACTAAACAATGTGGCGTCTTCAGACTTGAAACATATGCTTCATAGATCATATACTTTCTAACTCAGAGGAATTTTTCAACAACAACTGCCATCATTCAGTCAGTCCAGGTAATTATGGGACCACCCTCGTATATGGGCTTCATTTCTGGATCCTGATAAATGTGTAATAAAATTTTAAGATCTTTTTATAATATTTGTAGAATATTTAGTTTTCTTCCATTTAGCCATTCCAATTTTTCGTAACAGAAATATGCCCTCTTGATTTACTTCTTCCTGTGATATTCATGATTTTCTGATACTTCTTGTTACATTGCTCAAATATGACCAATTTAATGTACAAAATTCTCATTCTCTTCATTTCAGGAACTTCATCACTCAGCTCATGGAACTATTCCAGTCAGACATTAAGATTGCTGCTAAACTCTGTCCTAGTTTTCTTTTATCTAAGATGTTTATTCCACAAACTGGAGGTGCAGAGAGCATTATTTCTCATAGGTAAGTATTCTATGTAAAAAGCAAATTAACTGTAATTAGTTTTGATATACCTAAAGTAATGTACATAAAAGTTCAAGCGAATGTAGGAAACCAGTGAAGTAATGTACACTTTGTTTCAGATTGTAGCACTTGTACTTGTGCAGATGACAAGTGTCCTCCAAACTATAATAATGTTTCACAAACAGTTCAACCCAATGTAACTGAAAGCCAATGATGGCTGAAGCTTACAGATAGAGAGTTAAGGGCATGAACTCCATCCACCTGAGACAAAATGTAGATGGGAAAATCATGTGGGACAAGTGTCACCTGCACAAGCAATGGAGGGTTAAAAGAGGAACTGGTATCTGCATGAAGCAAATACTCAGACTGTAATAAATGGAAGACAAGCAGCATCAATAATAAAAATGGGTAGCATGCACGAATAGTAAGATGAACTAGCAACACCTATTACAGCACCTCGACGATGGCAAGATGCAATGCTGATGTAGCAGCTGGGCATTCCACTGAATTCCACAGCCATAACCCACTGTGTTGATGTTGGGTTTTCGGGTACCTCGAAGAGTCTTTACATGAGTTTGAGTGCTTACTGGCAAATGATATTTTAGTGCAGAGTCATGCTACAATTAGCAGTATTTTGAGAGATTCTGAGAGTGTGGTTTGAAATATTTTCAGTAAAAAACAATGGTCTGATCACAATTTGTATTAACCACTGCAGACATCATAAAAATTAAGAGTTAAGCATCATATATTTCCTAAGAACAATTACACCCAACAAAAATGATTAAAAAGCTTATAAACATAATGATTCACTTTCACTTGCTAATGCTTTTGCATGGTTTATGAATAGGATTTGACAAGCAAACCATTGAATCTTCCTCTGAAACACAAGTTGGAACCTGATGATGTGCCAGCTGCGTTTCCCATGCTACAGAATGGATGTAGGTGGAAATAATGAGCCTAATATCAGGATGCTAAACTGGATATAAAAACGAAATTACTGTAAAGAAGTAGAAGAGATTGTGCAAGTAAAGACAGGGTGAATCATGTAAAACGCACACGGCAAATCTTGTGGAAATGGGAACAGGTGTGGTTTTCACAAAATGAATTGGTAGTCAGGAGCTCATATTGTTAACCAAGAAACAGATCATAATAATACTTAGAAAGTGTATTCCTTGTGCAAACATACAATTTTTTAAGTGGAACAATGCCTATTGACATCAAGAAACTAAAAGTGGTATGCCTCAGAATGTCAGTGGGGTTTGTTGCAGGAATCTAGTACGAGTCATTTATGCATTGTAATATTGTACACAGTTTCCACACTGACACTTGTCTGTGCCATTAAACCTGCATAGTTGCTAAGTACAATGTTCTTATGTTTGCTTACAGTGTGCTTGTATGTTTCTTGAGTGCATAAAGACTTGCTAATCAGTTAATATGTGACAGTCCAAGCAGTAGGTCATGAGTGGTTGACGGGATTTACTAATGCCTAAAAAGCAGACACACTCATGATAAACAAAGAGTTTCATAAGACTGTAGTTAATTCTTGTACAGTGTACGAGGCAAGATATCCCAATAGATATTGACCATCTTGGCAATTATTTATAATCTTCAATGAGTTACTAAAAGTGGTAGCATAACACCTAAACATTGTAATGGAAATAAACAAATTAGGACAGAAGATGGGGCAATTAATATCCTTGCTACTGTTTGCAGTTGATCTGCACATTAGTTCCTACAGAATCGCAAGAGGAAGTGGTACGAGTCAGACAATTGTCCTGCACATTCTTCACTGACACAGGTTCCATTCCTATCACATCTCTAAAACATTACTATGAATTAATTTTGATTTAAGTTAAAGTACTCACCATTGCTGGTGATCTGTCGCAGCAGAAAACAGCGACTGTAGGATTTAACCATAAAGTTAAATGAATTTTTAATCTAGTATAATGTTTCAGCTGAATATTTATTATCATCTCAAAGTAAATAAAACCATCTTGACAAATCTAAAATAAGTTGTAACATACTTACAATAATGAAATGAAACATGCTCAACAAGCAACACACTTTCTGTCCAAATACACACAAAGTACTGACCCCCTATGTGTAAATTCCAAACAATCACGAACAATCTGCAGCGTTGTTTAGGATCATTTTTTGATTAACTAACAATTAAAATTAACATATAAAAACTGAAAATACATATATAAACGTATGTTTACTCCAGAACGACAAGTACAATTCTATGTGGGGTCATATTTGTGATACTATTTGAGTATAATTTCTCGAATACATAATTGCAATAATGAATTTACATGTCTCATTAAGTACTTGAGTCTCCCTTCATGGAAATTGTTCCCTTCTTGTATAGAGCTTCTACACTTTGAAGTAAATGAAATCAAGCAGTTATTTTTGCAGTTATAATTTTCTCTAGATGAGTTACATATTTTTTTGTATGCATGTGTAATTCTGAATTCATCTGGAGAATGCATGTTTTAAGTGAGTCTGTTATGTTTCAACACACCCAAAAGGATTTGTGAAACTGAAAGTTGAACAAAACCTTTTCTGACACATGGAGGAACAAGAATTTTACTTATGGTATGAAATAAATCCACTATTTGATTAAGTATGTAAATTAATATGAAGCATAATACAAAATTATTACTCAATAGCAGAAGGAAAGAACAAGTTCTTTCTTAACTATATGAGCTAATATGTAACTTAGAGTCCTGCACATTCTTCACTGACACAGGTTCCATTCCTATCACATCTCTAAAACATTACTATGAATTAATTTTGATTTAAGTTAAAGTACTCACCATTGCTGGTGATCTGTCGCAGCAGAAAACAGCGACTGTAGGATTTAACCATAAAGTTAAATGAATTTTTAATCTAGTATAATGTTTCAGCTGAATATTTATTATCATCTCAAAGTAAATAAAACCATCTTGACAAATCTAAAATAAGTTGTAACATACTTACAATAATGAAATGAAACATGCTCAACAAGCAACACACTTTCTGTCCAAATACACACAAAGTACTGACCCCCTATGTGTAAATTCCAAACAATCACGAACAATCTGCAGCGTTGTTTAGGATCATTTTTTGATTAACTAACAATTAAAATTAACATATAAAAACTGAAAATACATATATAAACGTATGTTTACTCCAGAACGACAAGTACAATTCTATGTGGGGTCATATTTGTGATACTATTTGAGTATAATTTCTCGAATACATAATTGCAATAATGAATTTACATGTCTCATTAAGTACTTGAGTCTCCCTTCATGGAAATTGTTCCCTTCTTGTATAGAGCTTCTACACTTTGAAGTAAATGAAATCAAGCAGTTATTTTTGCAGTTATAATTTTCTCTAGATGAGTTACATATTTTTTTGTATGCATGTGTAATTCTGAATTCATCTGGAGAATGCATGTTTTAAGTGAGTCTGTTATGTTTCAACACACCCAAAAGGATTTGTGAAACTGAAAGTTGAACAAAACCTTTTCTGACACATGGAGGAACAAGAATTTTACTTATGGTATGAAATAAATCCACTATTTGATTAAGTATGTAAATTAATATGAAGCATAATACAAAATTATTACTCAATAGCAGAAGGAAAGAACAAGTTCTTTCTTAACTATATGAGCTAATATGTAACTTAGAGTCCTGCACATTCTTCACTGACACAGGTTCCATTCCTATCACATCTCTAAAACATTACTATGAATTAATTTTGATTTAAGTTAAAGTACTCACCATTGCTGGTGATCTGTCGCAGCAGAAAACAGCGACTGTAGGATTTAACCATAAAGTTAAATGAATTTTTAATCTAGTATAATGTTTCAGCTGAATATTTATTATCATCTCAAAGTAAATAAAACCATCTTGACAAATCTAAAATAAGTTGTAACATACTTACAATAATGAAATGAAACATGCTCAACAAGCAACACACTTTCTGTCCAAATACACACAAAGTACTGACCCCCTATGTGTAAATTCCAAACAATCACGAACAATCTGCAGCGTTGTTTAGGATCATTTTTTGATTAACTAACAATTAAAATTAACATATAAAAACTGAAAATACATATATAAACGTATGTTTACTCCAGAACGACAAGTACAATTCTATGTGGGGTCATATTTGTGATACTATTTGAGTATAATTTCTCGAATACATAATTGCAATAATGAATTTACATGTCTCATTAAGTACTTGAGTCTCCCTTCATGGAAATTGTTCCCTTCTTGTATAGAGCTTCTACACTTTGAAGTAAATGAAATCAAGCAGTTATTTTTGCAGTTATAATTTTCTCTAGATGAGTTACATATTTTTTTGTATGCATGTGTAATTCTGAATTCATCTGGAGAATGCATGTTTTAAGTGAGTCTGTTATGTTTCAACACACCCAAAAGGATTTGTGAAACTGAAAGTTGAACAAAACCTTTTCTGACACATGGAGGAACAAGAATTTTACTTATGGTATGAAATAAATCCACTATTTGATTAAGTATGTAAATTAATATGAAGCATAATACAAAATTATTACTCAATAGCAGAAGGAAAGAACAAGTTCTTTCTTAACTATATGAGCTAATATGTAACTTAGAGTCCTGCACATTCTTCACTGACACAGGTTCCATTCCTATCACATCTCTAAAACATTACTATGAATTAATTTTGATTTAAGTTAAAGTACTCACCATTGCTGGTGATCTGTCGCAGCAGAAAACAGCGACTGTAGGATTTAACCATAAAGTTAAATGAATTTTTAATCTAGTATAATGTTTCAGCTGAATATTTATTATCATCTCAAAGTAAATAAAACCATCTTGACAAATCTAAAATAAGTTGTAACATACTTACAATAATGAAATGAAACATGCTCAACAAGCAACACACTTTCTGTCCAAATACACACAAAGTACTGACCCCCTATGTGTAAATTCCAAACAATCACGAACAATCTGCAGCGTTGTTTAGGATCATTTTTTGATTAACTAACAATTAAAATTAACATATAAAAACTGAAAATACATATATAAACGTATGTTTACTCCAGAACGACAAGTACAATTCTATGTGGGGTCATATTTGTGATACTATTTGAGTATAATTTCTCGAATACATAATTGCAATAATGAATTTACGTGTCTCATTAAGTACTTGAGTCTCCCTTCATGGAAATTGTTCCCTTCTTGTATAGAGCTTCTACACTTTGAAGTAAATGAAATCAAGCAGTTATTTTTGCAGTTATAATTTTCTCTAGATGAGTTACATATTTTTTTGTATGCATGTGTAATTCTGAATTCATCTGGAGAATGCATGTTTTAAGTGAGTCTGTTATGTTTCAACACACCCAAAAGGATTTGTGAAACTGAAAGTTGAACAAAACCTTTTCTGACACATGGAGGAACAAGAATTTTACTTATGGTATGAAATAAATCCACTATTTGATTAAGTATGTAAATTAATATGAAGCATAATACAAAATTATTACTCAATAGCAGAAGGAAAGAACAAGTTCTTTCTTAACTATATGAGCTAATATGTAACTTAGAGTCCTGCACATTCTTCACTGACACAGGTTCCATTCCTATCACATCTCTAAAACATTACTATGAATTAATTTTGATTTAAGTTAAAGTACTCACCATTGCTGGTGATCTGTCGCAGCAGAAAACAGCGACTGTAGGATTTAACCATAAAGTTAAATGAATTTTTAATCTAGTATAATGTTTCAGCTGAATATTTATTATCATCTCAAAGTAAATAAAACCATCTTGACAAATCTAAAATAAGTTGTAACATACTTACAATAATGAAATGAAACATGCTCAACAAGCAACACACTTTCTGTCCAAATACACACAAAGTACTGACCCCCTATGTGTAAATTCCAAACAATCACGAACAATCTGCAGTGTTGTTTAGGATCATTTTTTGATTAACTAACAATTAAAATTAACATATAAAAACTGAAAATACATATATAAACGTATGTTTACTCCAGAACGACAAGTACAATTCTATGTGGGGTCATATTTGTGATACTATTTGAGTATAATTTCTCGAATACATAATTGCAATAATGAATTTACATGTCTCATTAAGTACTTGAGTCTCCCTTCATGGAAATTGTTCCCTTCTTGTATAGAGCTTCTACACTTTGAAGTAAATGAAATCAAGCAGTTATTTTTGCAGTTATAATTTTCTCTAGATGAGTTACATATTTTTTTGTATGCATGTGTAATTCTGAATTCATCTGGAGAATGCATGTTTTAAGTGAGTCGGTTATGTTTCAACACACCCAAAAGGATTTGTGAAACTGAAAGTTGAACAAAACCTTTTCTGACACATGGAGGAACAAGAATTTTACTTATGGTATGAAATAAATCCACTATTTGATTAAGTATGTAAATTAATAAGAAGCATAATACAAAATTATTACTCAATAGCAGAAGGAAAGAACAAGTTCTTTCTTAACTACATGAGCTAATATGTAACTTAGAGTTTCAAAGCTAGTAAAAATTCTAAAGCGTAAATGCAGTAATCTCTGTACTTTACATAAATGTAAATAGTCTTGATATTTGCAGCATGCAGACTACTTCGTAGAGAATCTTGAAGTGTGCAGTACGCAGACTGCTTTATAAGATGGCATGCCTGACCAAGTATCTTCAAGAGTGCAGAAATACTAGCTTGTTTCCCAGATCCTCCTGTGAAATAGGCTTTTGTCAACAATGGCAAGTGTTGACACGGTAAGCTAGAAGGATCTCAGCAATAGAGGCATATGCATGTGGACAGAGGGAAGGAGAGCTTGGTACTCTGATGAGAAGTAAGAAATTAAATAGAAGATTCAGAGTGTTGGAGTTGAATAAGAAAAGATGACAGACCCCAAAGACAAGACACCCCCCTACCCAGGACCCCCACTGTTCCAGAACGTCACTGTGGCACTGGAGAGAGAAGAGTGTTCAGCATTCCCTGCAGAATGGACTTGACACTGCTTCGCCTTCCCAGTCCTCGAATATTAACCCCAACACTCCCTACTGACTAATCAACAAAGGGTGAACAATTTGCATTCTGCAGGACAGAGTAAATGACATATATAATGCTGTACTGGTTAATTCAAGTAACAAGTGCTAGATACTAACAACCGACTTACAAGCAGCCCCTCTAATATCTGGGTTTGATCTTACATAAACATGAAATATTGGAACCTCTGACATATCTGAGACATAAACATGAAAATAATAAAGAGAGGTACAGAATTACTGTGTTCCTCTGATATCTGTTGCTGCTCAAACATAAATTAGTACATAAACATGAAAATATAGAAATAAGGTAGCCAAATGCATCAAATTACAACATATCCCATATCAATTAATAAACAAAGTCAACTAACTGCCTCGTTGGGCAGATCATACAAATGTAAAATGTTCATATTGTAAGAAGTACTTTGTCATGCATCAATATGTTTGCTAAACACCATAAAGTCAAGTATAAAAAAATTATGTCACATTTTCAAAATTAAACAGAAGGCAAGTCTGAGATACAAAATTTTAGGTTCCTAAAATCTTGGCTGAGTGACATGTTCTCCTTCCAATAGACAAAACATGTATGAAGTGCTATTTCAAGTGTCATGTTCTCCTTCCAATAGACAAAACATATATGAAGTGCTATTTCAAGTTCAAGGACATATTTCATGTGTTTATAATGTTACAAAATTATATATAAGGCAAAGGTAAAAGATGTATATTTTTTCAAACTCCAGTACATATAAATAAACAGTTGTTAGCAGAGTGATGGAATTAATTAAGTCAAGATATTGTTATTAATAACTGCTGGGGTATGCTGTACACCACAAGAAAGCGGTTCACATTTAAGGTCAGGAAACCACAAGGATGGACAGAGGAATTTGCCCTCAATAATTGTCAAAGGCACCTTGTTCTCGTAGCTAGAAAGCCATCATCCCAATTATTTATTTATTTACTTTGTAGAGACTGAGAGCCACCATGGCCAGATGCCACTATAGAATCAGGTTTATACTGGTAAGTTAAGTACCCACAGGGTACTTCCAGAATGTATACTGCTCAATAACCAGTTGACGGTCGTCTCGTTGATCATCACCACACTAGACATGATGTAGCAACATCACATCAGACAGTAAATAAAACCGGGCACAGATAAAGGTAAATTCTGACATAGATTAATTTAAAGGGTGAAGTACCACTAGTTACATATGAATGAGTAAAAAAAAAAATTGGAACAAAATGGATAGTTCGGCCATCCTAAAGGTTTGATCTATATGTATATATTTTCTCATCAGTCATAAAATAATGAATTAACAAGACTTCAGTTGAAAGTAGATGTCTGAAGAAACAATAGCTATACCATGAATACAAATCCTCATGGGCTGCAGACAAATACCTAATCTTTGAAACATTATTTTATCATAGATTTGCCTTGTGCTGCACATTACATTCCAATTGTTTATGACTGTCAGAATACAAATAATACAATAACATAATATTGGACTGGTTTTCATGAAGTACACATTAGTGAAAAGCATTGGCTTGCTGCAACATTGAACAGCACCTAACCTACTTTCTTCATCATTACAAATTTTCCGTTCAAACATCCTACGTCACCTGAGATTTATAGCTGAGCAGTTTGGTGATTTGAGCAGACATTATGACAAAAGTAATATGCAGAACACCTTATATCTGTATCAGACAGATAGCATAATACATATAGATACCAGACATGGAGCAATCATCCAAGTATGTCTGAATACACAGTGCACCAAACCCTTCTAAAGATGGGCCTCTGCAGTCAATGACCCGTGCATGTGCCACTGTTAAACCACAACATCGGCAACTACAACTGAAATGGGCATGTGACCATTGGCACTGGAAATTAGTACAGTGACAGAGCATTGCTCGGTCTGGTGAATTGTGATACTTTTTTAATCACGCTGATGGGAGGGTGCAAAGCCTCTGTCTTCCAAAGGAACAGATGGCGGTGGCTCTATTATGCTCTGAGGACATTCAAGTGGGCATCCATAGGTCCGGTGGAGCTCGTGCAAGGAGTATTGTACACCCCTTCTTAACAATTATGTTTTCCAATGGCAGTGGCATTTTTCAGCAAGATAATGCACCGTGTCATTAGGCAAAGAGAGAGTGACCGAGTGGTTCGAGGAACACAGTGGCAAGTCCAGTTGATGTTCTGGTCCCCCAACTCACCATATCTGAAATTGGTCAGGATGTGACTGAACGTGGCATCAGAGATCAGCATCCCTCCCTGGAATTTATGGGAATTAGGTAACTTATGTGGTGCCAGCTACCTACCAAGACCTCATTGCTTCCATACTACAATGCATTGCCACTGTCATCCCTGTCGGAAGCGGCCATACCGGTCATTAGGTAGGTGATCGTGCTGTTCTGGCTGATCAGTGTATGCACAAGTATATTATGTGTATTAATGACCTTGCGGACAATATTAAAAGTAAACTCAGGCTTTTTCCAGTTGATGCAGTTATCTATAATGAAGTACTGCCTGAATGAATCTTCATAAATATTCAGTTAGATCTTGATCAGATTTGAAAGTGGTGTTCTTCAACTTGATGTAAATGTTCACTAGTGTAAAATTGTGCACTTCACAAAATGAAAAAAGCATAGTAACCTGTAACTATAATATCAATGAGTCACTGTTGGAATCAGCAAACTTATACAAATACCAGGGTGTTACACTTTGTGAGGATATTAAAGGGGGATGATAACGTGGGCTGAGTCATGGGTAAAGAAGGTGCCATATTTTGATTTATTGGAGAATGCTGCGGAAATGCCCTCACTCTACAAAGGAGATTGCTTACAAATCACTCGTGTGACCCATCCTAGAATACTGCTCAAATGTGTAGGAACCGTACCAGATAGGACTAACAGGGGATATTGAACATATACAGGCAAGGGCAGCACAAATGGTCACAGGTTTGTTTAATCCATTAATCCAAGGGAGAGTGCCACAGAGATGCTGAAGAAATGGAAGTGGCAGGCTCTTAATAATAATTACAGCACACATGAAGGTATCCAAACAATCATTCTTCCTGCACTCCATATGTGAATGAAATGAGAAGAAATCCCTGTACCTGGTATATAAGGCTATCACCAAGAGAATCTTGTAAAATCAAATTCAGACAATTTACAATTTTGACAGTTCCATCTATGTATGTATGTGAAACTATCATGTATGTCAAAGCAAACTGTGCACTAATGCTAAACAGAGAAGTACACATTTGTAGCACAAAAGTTAAAGTTTGTTATCACATAGTCTGTTACCACATCAATGGTACTTGACTACAACTGGCTGATAAAGGTCCTGCTAAAGCTAGGTGCTTATTACACAACAGGCTACCAAACAGTTTACAAAATACAAAAGCATTACCAGTCTTTAAAACAAAAGTAAGAGAGTTCTAGACAATAGTTTGGCTGTACAAAGTTAAGGAATACTTTGGGAATAGTCCAAAAGAATCGGAAAGAAATTGCTCTACTATGGCACTTTCCTCAGAAATGTGTTACATATAAGGCATCGATGACAAGTAAATGTGAAAAGTTTCTTATGTTTTGTCAACACTCAAGTACTGCAGCTGAAAGAAAAGTTGAGTGCCTATATTTATTAAATTAAATTATAAATAAAGTTTTGGTTTTTCCTTTTCATTAATTATTATATGTATCTACACAAGTAAGTCTACTGTAAAATAACCTGTGTGCTCAGTTTCTAATTCGCCCTGTACTTGTAATTGTAATGGCCATAAATAAGTAAATATTTGTTGAAAAGGAACACACTCACTCTCTCTCTCTCTCTGTGGTTTCAGTTGCCTAAGATGCAGTCATGTGTGTGAGTTGCATTTTGTGTGTGTGCGCGTGTGTGCACATGCACACATATGTGTCTGTCATCTATTTTTGACAGAGGCCTTTTGTGAGTCTCTTTGTTGTGGCCATCTGCGACTCAGCATCTCTGCTATATGGTTAGTAGCAACTTTCCTTTTCATAGTACTGTTACGTTTCATCCTGGATTTTACAGTGTTGAAATATTTGGTGATTTTAATATAGATGCAAATCCAAAGAATGTAGTAAATTTGAAGCTCACTGACATATTAAACTCATAAAATCTTTTAAATATAATACATCTACATCTACATCAATACTACACAAGCTACTGTATGGTGCATGGTGTAGGATGCCCTGAACAATTACTTCTTATTTCCTTTCCTGTTCCATTTGCAAACAGAACAAGGGAAAAATGACTGTCTACATTCTTCCATGAGAATCCTTATTTATCACGTCTAATCTTCATTATCCTTGCATGAAATGTAAGTTGGTGACAGTAGAATTGTACTGCAATAAGCCTCAGATGCTAGTTCTCTAAATTTTCTCAATAGTGTTCCTAGAGAAGAATGTTTCCTTACCTCCAGGGTTTCCCATTTGAGTTCCCTAAGCATCTCCACAATACTTGCATGTTGACTGAACTTGCCAGTAACAAATATAATGGCCCACCTCTGAATTGTTTTATGTCTTCCTTTAATCTGACCCAAAAACTCAAATAGTACCATGGCTTTCACTAGTATGTCATCTGAACGACACTTTACTAAAAGTCAATCATTCACCGTCCCTACTACAGTCCTCACATGCTTGTTTCATTTCACATCGCTTTGTACCATTATGCCTAGACATTTAATTGACACGAATGTTTCAAGCATTACACTAGTAACACTTATTCAAGCATTTCTGGTTTGTTTTTTCTACTCATCCACATTAATTTACATTTTTAGACATTTAGAGCTAGCTGAGATTTATCACACGAAATAGAAATTTTTGTCTAAGATATCTTGTATTCTCCTAGAGTCAGTCAATGATGACAGCTTCCTGTGTGTGACAGCATCATCGACAAATGGCTGCAGATTGCTGCTCACCCTGTCTGACACATCATTTGAGCCTACAGAAAAAAATAGCAGTCCTTTCACATCTCCCTGGGGCACTCCTTACAATATCCTTGTCACTGACTGACACCAGCCCTCAAGGACAGCACACAGGGTCCTGCTACGTGAGAAGTCTTTGAGCCACTTTCATTTCTGGAGACCTAACCTTTATGCTCATGCCTTCAGTAACAGTCTGCAGTGGGGCACAATATCCAATGCTTTTTGGAAATCTGAGAATATGAAGTCACCCTGTTGCCCTTTTTCCATAGTTTGCAGTATATCATGTGAGAGAAAGGCAAGCTGAGCTTCACATGAGTAATACTTGCTAAAACCATGCTGATTTGTGGACATAAGTTTCACAGTATCTAGGAAATTTATTGCATTCGAATTCAGATTGTGTTCTACAATTTTGCAAGAAACCGAATGTTAATGATACTGGTCTGTAATTTTTTGGGTCCTTCGTTTTTCCTTCTTATACACAAGAGTCAACTGTGCCTTTTTCCAGGCACCTGGAACTTTTCAGTGGATGAGAGGTTCATTAATTCAAGCTAAGTAAAAGGGCAATGCCATAAACTACTCTTTGTAAAAGCTAATTAGGGTTCCATCTGGACCTGCGACTTATTTGTTTCTAACTATTTAAGTTATTTTGTTATGCCAGGGGTGACCATTACTGTTGTATGTTTGTATGATTGTCCTGTGTGGATGATTTCTTAAACACAAAATTTAAAACTTCAGCTTTCTTTTTGCTGTCTTCTACCTGCATGCAGGTTGGTCAATGAGTGACTGGATAAAAGCCTAAGACTTCATTAGTAGTCTTATAGATGACCAGAATTTTCTTGTGTTCTCAACAATATCTTTTGCTTAGGTATGACAGTTGTACGGATTACACATTTATCTTTTTACAGATGCTTGAATCTCTACTAACGTTTTCCTGTGATCATTTGTTCATTCTCTTTTGAACTGAGAGTGCAACAGCCTTTACTTTCCCAGTATTTTCCTAATTTCAGTGGTAAACCACAAAGGATATTTTCTGTCCTTCATCCACTTAATCAGTACATACATCTCCAGAGCATGATATACAGTCCATTTAAACTTTTCCTACAATTCCTCTACATCCATCATACTGGATGAAACATGGTACCTACCAGAATTAAAGAAAATGTGGAAGGAAGGACGCAAACATGTAACTTACTTTTCACACAACCTGTATATTTAACAATATACAACCATACCTGCAGCCTACATGTTATTGGGTCAAATGGCAGTGTTTACTATTGCACTGGACAAAGCCTCTGCTATTACATGCCTTTCTGCAACATATGAAAATTATATAAGCACCATTGATGACAAGAGTGTTTAAGTTACTCAAAACAGATGACATAATTTTTAATTAGAAGGCTGTATGTCTAAAGGTTCTGGGTTAATATGTGCTTAAAGATTAAACAGATTAGGAAACAATATGACAATGATAAAGCTTACTTAAAAGCAACCAACTTTCTAATTTCAATCAACAGCCAAGGTGCGATTGGATCCCAACCTGTCCCTTTTGACAATCTTATTTTGACTAATGCCCTGGTGACAGTTGGCTGTTAATATTTTCAAAGTTAAACTGATTTCATTTATTAAGACCGTTCTGAAGGAACGTCTTAAAACATCACTTGTGAATACTTAGTACAAGAGAACTCACTTGCCAGAACCACAAGATCCAGCTAAAATACACCAATAATGATCCGGTCTTTCAAACACACCTTAGTACAACAGGTTGTTCAGATTATAACTAAAGATTTAAAAATGTAAATGCAATCAAATAACTGAACTGGTTAACACCTAAATCTAACTAGAAGGTCCCTCTTTTGTTTAATGGCAACATGTGCATTAGTATAATTGTTCTGGCTGTATTTATGGCCAGGAGCTGGTCATTAGAACATTAATGACTGGGTGCAAACCAGAAAGGAAAGGAAATATAATAGTGGGACAAATTTTCAAATGACAACCAGTGTCTCAGTACAATATTATGGCCTCTATTAATGACCAAAGAGCCGACTGAGTAAAACTCTGAGGGTCAGGTACAAACTGGAAAATCATAAGCAGGGCAGGTAGGCAATGACAAAAATCAACACGAGGATTACAGAATGTTACTTCACTTTATTAGCAAGCAGTTCCTTGGATCCATGGTGTGTTACAGTGGTTACTGAGTGGTGCCAATGAAAGCCAGGTAGAAGAGGGCAGCCAGGCCACGAGCAGTCGTCCAACACAAATGTTGCCAACCAACTGACAGGATGTCAGCTTGCTGCTTGTAGTCAATGCTGACCCCAGTGAAGTACTCTGGTATCGTAACTCTGCAGAGGCCCTCCTTGCACAGCTTGTGGTTTTGGCCACTCGGACCTTGTAGCCACCTCTTGTTGTGATGCTACTGCAATCGGCAAACTTTGTGCCTCCCTTCTCAGGCCAGCAGACCCCTCTCAAGGACCTTTTAAGGACACAGACCACAGATATCCACTCTTTCTCACAGATATTGGCAATGGGGCCACAAGAGTGATAGTCGATACAGTTCTTGAGCCACTGATGCCAGACAGAACAGTCTACTAACTCAATGGCGCCACATCTCAACATCCCCCTCTCAAACCTGAACAAGCCTTCCCCCAGATCTAAGAACCCTTCACTCTGCTGGAAATTTTAATTTGCCTGAGATGAGCTTCCTCTTTTCTGGGTCCCTGACCAAAAGATTGACTGGGCTTAAAATTTTGACAATGGAATATGGACCTAGGAAATGTGGGGCAAGTTTCTCTAAACATTTATCCTGGGAAGTCCACCCAGAAATGTTTCTGATGTAGACAATATCCCCTATCTCCCCTTGAAAGGGGCACTTGTTTCTGTTATAGTGACAGGCCTGAAAATCGTGAACGTTCCTAATATTTGGTCCCTTTGCTCTCTAAGTACCTTCGGACTGATAGATGGAGGTGAAAGATGATTTATCTTACATAAATTGGAGAGTCAGGAATTCACGGGATATGCAAGCATTAGGCTAGCTGGGGTGGCACGGGATTCTTCATTCCACATGGAGTTAAACACTAAGTTTAATCAGGGTGAGGTTGTATCCCACTTCTTGGATGATTTATGGTGGTAAATAATCAATGCTGACTTCAAGTTGCAGTTAATCCTTTTGGCACAGGAACTGTAAGGATAATAAGGTGTGGTGGTAACATGATTTATCCCATTGCCAAAACAGAATTGTCTAAACAATCTTGACAGAAATCCAGGAATGCTATCCATAACCAATGGCTGCAGTGGCCCAAACCATGTAAATACATTAGTACCATGAGAGATGGTGATAAGAGCGCTCTCACCCCAGCTAGGTATGAACCTGGAGAAGGTGTCCACTACTATGAGAATATACAGATTGCCTTTTTTTGTCCAGGGAAGCTGGCCCACATAATAAACAAACAATTTGACCAGTGGATGCTCTTCCCATTCCGACTGCAGCAATCCCCTTGCCAGGGAGTTACTTGGTCTTCCATTCTTACAATCTCGGCATTCTTTGACTAAACCTCTAATGTTTTTATAAAGTGTTGGCCAGGTCAGCTGCTACTTGACTATCTCTAACGTTTTATAAAGTCATGAAAGTACCGGAAGACCAGAATAACTAAGGGTCAAGGGAGATAAAATCTAGCTACCCCAGACCTACCCCTGCAGTTACACAGAATCCCATTCTTCAGAAAACAGTCACTGGATTCCTGTCCATCTAGTATTTGCTTCCTGAGCCACCCCCCCCCCCCCCCCAAAATGGGTATTATTCTTGTTCAGTTTACAAATTATTAAACAGTTTGGGTACCTCAGCAAGGATAGTACATACTAGTTAACTGTCTGGCATTTCCTCATCAAGCTCATGCTGTTGGAACATCCTGCTAAGGGCATCAGCAGACTGATTATCAAAGCCCTCAATGTCCTGAACCTTAAAATGGAAAGCCAAAATGCGGACCGCCCATCTTGCAATACGCTCTGTCTTCTTAGGACAAGCTAGGTCCCAACTAAGGACCTAATTATCCATCTCTAGATCAAATTCATTATGTTTGAGATAGAACCAAAATTTTTCCAGAGCAAATAACACAGCTAACGCTTCACACTCATATACCGAGTAATTGAGTTCAGGCCCCTCCAGATGTTGGGAAGCAGATGCCTGATATCTTGATCTTTCTGTAAAAGAACTGCTGCGATACCAGTAATGCAAGCATCAGTGTGGGCCACAAATCATTTCTTAAAGTCAGGTATGGCTAAAACCAGTGGGTTGGACATCACAGTTTTGATTCCCTCAAAGGCTGCCTGCTGACTTTCAGCTCACATGAATTTCTCATTATTTCTGCATAACAAATTTAATGGAGCTGAAGGTTGCACAGAGTTTGGGACAAATTTGTGGAAATAATTAGTCATTGCTACAAATCAGGCAACCTCCCTCTTATTCCATGGTTGCGGAAAATTCCTCAATGCCTTAGTTCATTCTGGATCAATGCTAATTCCATCACCAGATACCAAGTGACCCAAAAATGACACTTGGTGCTTAGCCAAGGTTATCTTTGAGGGTTTCACAGTCAGGACCACATCCCTAAGCCTGGAGAGTACCTTCCAGATGTGAGATGTGCTCTAAATGCTCTTCAAAGGAGGCACTGAATATGACTGCATTGTCCCAATAACTGAAGACACAATTAAACTTTGAATCACCTAAAATTTTATCCAATAAATGGGATAAAACTGCTGCACTGATTGACAAACCAAATGGAACTCGGATGAACTCATATAAATTCCAATCCAGGGTGAAGGCGATGAGATGCTTAGATTCCTCTGTTAAGGGTATCTGGTAATAAGCCTGATTAAGATCTAACACAGTAAACCAATATGCTCCCTAAAACCAGGCAAACCAGCACATCATCCATAACATGAATATGGTATCAAATGATGTCTGTGACTCCCAACCTGTCATGAAGTACTTCGGGAAATTCTCCCAAAAGTTCACTTAACTGGAAAATAATAAGGAGGGCAGGTAGGCAATGACACAAATCACCATGAGTATTACAGAATGTTACTCCCCTTTATCAGCAAGCAGTGCCATGGATCCACTGTGCTTACTGAGTGTGCCAATGAAAGCCAGGCAGAAGAGGGCAGCCAGGCCACAAGTGGTCATCTGACATTAATGTTGATAACCAACCGACAAAATGTCAGCCTGCTGCTTGTAGTTGATGCTGACCCCAGTGAAGTACTCTGGTATCTTCACTCTGTGCAGGCCCACCTTGCATAGCTCACGGCTTTGGCCGTTCAGACCTCATGACCATCTCTTGTCGCAATGCTACCACCAATCTCCAAACTTCGTGCCTCCCTTCTCAGGCCAGTGAACCCCGTGTATATATCGGCAAGCAAAGACCTTCTAAGGACACAACCCACAGATGCCCACTCTTCCTCATAGATATTGACAATGGGGTTGCACGAGGGACAGTTGGTACTACTCTTGAGTCAGTGGCTCCAGTCTACTAACTCAATGGCACTACGGCTCACTGGAACAAAATGATGTCAGTTCATTATCTAAGTGGGGATGCCAACAACTACTTACACTATGTGATCAAAAGTGTCCAGACACCTGGCTGAAAATGAGGTGCAAGTCCGTGGTGCCCTCCACCGGTAATGCTGGAATTCAATATGGTTGTTGGCCATCCTTACCCTTGATGACAGCATCCACTCTCTCAGGCATGCATTCAACGAGGTGCTCAATGGTTTCTTGGGGAATGGCAGCCCATTCTTCACAGAGTGCTGTACTGAGGAGAGGTGCTGATGTCGGTTGGTGAGACTTGGAATGAAGTCGGCATTCCTAAACATCCCAAAGGTGTTTTACAGGTTTCGAGTCAGAACTCTGTGCAGGCCAGTCCATTACAGGGATGTTGTTGTCATGTAACCACTCTGCCACAGACAGTGCATTATGAACAGGTGCTTGATCATGTTGAAAGATGCAATCACCATCCCTGAATAGCTCTTCAACAGTGGCAAGCAAGAAGGTGCTTAAAACATCAATGTAGCCTGTGCTGTGATAGTGCCACACAAAACAACAAGAGGTGTAAGGTCACTTGATGAAAAACATGACCACACAATAACACCACCGCCTCCGCATTTTACTGTTGCCACTGCACATGCTGGCAGATGACATTCACTGGGCATTCGCCATATCCACACCTCGCCATTCGATCACCACATTTTGTACCATGATTCATCACTCCACACAATGTTTTTTCACTGTTTAATCATCCAATGATTACGCTCCTTACACCAAGCAAGACATCGTTTGGCATTTACTGGCGTGATGTGTGGCTTATGAGCAGCCGCTCAACCATTAAATCCAAGTTTTCTCACCTCCCACCTAACTGTCATAGTACCTGCAGTGGATCCAGATGCAGTTTGGAATACCTATGTGATGGTCTGCGTAGATGTATGCCTACTACACACTGTGACTCTCTTAAACTGTCAGTCAACAGACGACGTCGGCCTGTACGCTTTTGTGCTGTTTCCACTTCACTATCACATTGAAAACAGTGGTCCTAGTTATGTTTAGGAGTGTGGAAATCTTGCATAAAGATGTCTGACGCAAGTGACACCCAATCACCTGAACATGTTGGAAGTCTGTGAGTTCTGCAGAGAGACATTCTGCTCTCTCACGATGTCTAATGACTACTGAGGTTGCTGATATGTTGTACTTGGCAGAAGGTGGCAACACAATGCACCTAATATGAAAAACGTATGATTTTGGGGGTGTCCTGACACTTTTGATCACATAGTGTATCTGCTGTTTCTAGCTCAAGACAGTTTTTGGAAAATATGTTCAAAAGTACTTTTCAAGATTGTCTGTCTGTACCCCTGCAATGAATCTGTATGTACCAGTCCATACTCAGTAGGTTAAAGACACCTAAAACTAATGTTGTATAATCTAGGTATTTAGGTGCTTCTGACTGAAGACTTTCTTGAATGACTGTAGAACTGTCACAATGAAATTGGGTAACCAGTAAAAACATGCAACAATTAACTTGATTTCATCTAGACCTGTTAGACATGACCAGGTAAATTCACTGTCACATTCGAATTCAGTATCAGTAGAGTCAATATTTTTGTTAACTGCAATGAAGCCTCAGCTTCTTGTTGCATCAGGTACTAGAGTAAATGACAAATACTCCACTAAAATGGATTATTCTATAACCACCAGGAATTTTTATAGGTCAGGTAGCCTAGCTTTAAATTATTTTGATCACTTTTGTCATGTGGTAGAGTACATAAATTCAGTCATAGAAAAATAACAAAGGATGTTCTGCTGAAATTAACTCTGAATAGATTGAATAGTAATGCCTTTAAATACAATCAGAGGAGAAATGAGGTTCTGTGTACCAGGTGTAAGGAACTGATAACAAATGGAATAAGTTCTATGAAACCCTGATGAGACCTTATGACTATTGCCACTGTTTCAGAGAAACCCTTCAGGTACTTAAACATTACCAAAATGGAAGTAATCCTAGAATGAAATTCCCCCAAATCTGATTAGGCTCAGTCAAATATACATCTAAACCTACTTTATAAAGCTAATGCTGTACAGTTTTTGAAGGAGAAATGAAATGAGGCAAAGAAAACTTTTAACACTGAAATTGCTAATCTTAGGAAATGGATTAGCAACAAAACAATAGAGCAGTCTGATAATAAAAGTAAAGCTTTCTGAGAACTAATTCAAGAATGAATTTAAGTTCAAAGATGATGAACATGAACCATTTAGCATAAGACATGATGGTGAAACATCCAAACACAATCTCTATATATAATGCCCTGACTGACTGCCTCATCATTGCCCAGTCCAGTGATAGATATGATAGAAACTTGAAATTTGGAGGTGTGGATCTTATATTGCCGGTGTCATTTAAGCAGGGATTTTTTGAAATACCAACATCAAGGGGGTGAAATATGGGATGAAGGGTTTTTTCAAAAATGTTTCTATTAAGGCAATTTTGAAGCTAGACTTACAAAAATTGGTATTTGGTTTCTTGGTCAGGAACAAAGAATTAAGTGTTTCAGCATTTTTGGAAATTTAACAAGAGACTAGACTGTTGTTTCAGTTGTTAAGGCTTTCTCTTAACTGATACTTGTATTACTGTCCATGTTTAACACCTCTTGAGTTGTCTCACCAAATATTGTTTATATATTACTTGATTCATTTATTTAATGCAAACTGTTACAAAGTTCTGTACCACCACACTCTCAAAGGCTGCATTTACAATATGTTCCCTCAGATGCCTCCATTTTCCTGCATCTATTTATTTCTGTTTGTCTTATTGATATTGCTTAAGTTCCTTATGTATTCAGTAGATAAATTAGTAGTAGTATTATCTTTATTCATCTGTAGATGTCTTTTTACAAGGGCATAGGACATGGCAAAGTATTTATAAGTTTATATCAATTTAAAATAAGCTAATTTGTGTACACAAAAATTTACAGAATTCTAGTTGGAGACAATCATCAAATCTACTCCTGCAGTGTTATTATTATTTATTTGTATAACATTTTTTATGAAACCCCTACTCTGTTTTATCTAAGTAATCGTTCAATGTATAAAATGTATTGCATAATAGGTAATTTTTAGCTGCCTTTTTAAATAAGTGTATTTTTGTAATTTCTTTAATCTCTTTTGGTAATTTATTGTACAGTTTTATTCCATGGTAGAAAATGCTGTTTTGAGTTTTATGTTTATTTTTTCTTGGTAAATGTAAGTTGAGTCTATATCTTGTTGCATGGTCATGGACAGAGCTGTTTGTGCAGTAATTACCAATGTTATTTTTGATGTGTACAACTGACTGGCAAATGTATTCACATGGAGCAGTTAAAATCCCTAGTGTTTTGAACAGATCTTTACAATGAGCTTGACTAGTATTTTTGGTTATTGTTCTTATGGCTCTTTTCTGGAGTTTGAAAATTGCATTCATATTCTGTGCATTTGTTCCCCAAAAAAGAAGGCCATAGCTAAGAATTGAGAGAACATATGAATAATATGTAACTAAAAGGCAAAAAAATGGTTCAAATGGCTCTGAGCACTATGCGACTTAACTTCTGAGGTCATCAGTCGCCTAGAACTTAGAACTAATTAAACCTAACTAACCTAAGGACATCACACACATCAATGCCCGAAGCAGGATTCGAACCTGCGACTGTAGCAGTCACTCGGCTCCAGACTGTAGCACCCAGAACCGCACGGCCACTCCGGCCGGCAACTAAAAGACACTGCATGTTAGACACTGATGATAGGATTATAAGGGTATAACATGCTGATGATTGTTTCTTCTTTCAATAGGTTTGTGTATCACTCTCCATTTTTTTATACCTCCTGATGTAGCCTTGTCAAGTACTAATTTTATTTTATTAGTTTTGTTTATTAATAGAAACTGTTATGTAGGCATGCTGTTCCTATTTTGTGTTAAAGTTTTTCCTGTTTAGTCCATTTTTATCTATTTACTTGACAGTCTTCAATGCACTACCACCACACTGTCAAAGATGTTGCTTGCTGTATGTTTTTGCTTCTCTTTCAATGTTGTTTGTAAACATTGCAACTTCTTTGGTGAAAATACGCAGTAAATGTCTGAAGATGGCCTTGTAAGCCGAAAACTGGTTAACACAACAAAAGTAATGTTGTAGAGCAAAAACAAACTGGTGCTTTTCATTTATTATAATGTTGTTCTACCAAGAACTGAAGGAAGATTCTGTTAACATAATATTTTGTTAATGTAATTACTGTCATATTATTATTTATGACATTTACAAAATCCAGCATTCCGCTGGCTCTATGCAAATAAAATGTACTACCTAAATAAATCTTCAGGCCAATGGTGGCCCAAACTCTTTGGGCTTCCAGATTTAGGTTTCCCATTTTCTCCACTGCTTATAGTCATTGCCTGGATTGTTACTTAGAAAGGACACACTCAATTTCTCTTTCCTTCCTTTCCCAATATGATCTCATCCCCAATCTCTGATGACCTCATCACTGATAGCATATTAAACACTTATATTCCATGGCAACCTGAAGACCGGTATAACAGTTTGCCTCTTCAGGAACTGACAAATATTCTCCAACCACAGAATTTCAAAAAAATGCAAGCTTTCCAATCTGTTCTGTAGGGATAACGTGTCAACAAAAATAACCAATGTTTGAAAATATTACTGGATAGATACAAGATCTACTTGCCAAGTGTTGACTGGAGAAAACACATACAAGGATCATGGAAATACACAAGCATTTGGAGCCATTGGCTCCTTCTTCTGGCAGGAGGACTGAAGGGAAAGGTAGAGTGATGAAGGAAGAAGGTGGGTGAGATTTAGGAAACAGTGAGAGTTATGGAAAAGTTGCCCCGAACCTAGGGTCATGGGAGACTTTATAGATTGGATGAAGGAGAATAGGGTACTAAGCAAGATAGAGATTACTGAAAAATAAATCATGCAAGAGTCAATAAGAGCAGAAAGTAAAGTGCATTATACATGCTAGACAGGTGTTGGAGAGGGCAGTGAGGTGGGGGAATAGGCAGGTTGCAAAATTAAAGATATAGAAAAACGGAAGGGGAGTGAAAAAGAGCAACAGTTACTGAAAATAAAAGCTGAGATCACAGAAACTAGCACAAATGAAGGCCAGGTGGCTGGTAAGAACCAACCACATGGCAGTTCCAACATGCAGAATTCTGAGAAACTTGTGAGAGGCACATATCTGGAAACAGGCACTGAGGTCATAACAGTCATGTTGTAGAGCATCCTCTGATACAGGATATTGTGTGTTGCCAGTATACATCTTCTGTCTATGCCCACAAATTGTAACTGATAACTTGGGCAAACAGTGTTCATCTATATCTACATCATACACCACAAGCCACATATAGGTGTATGGTGGAGGGTGCTCTTTGTACCACTAACTGAGTCCTCCACTCATGAACAGCACTTGGAAAGAAGCCTCGTATTGGCTCTGCTTTCTTGAATTTTCTTCTTGTGGTCATTACATGAAATGTATGTGGGAGAAAGTAATATGTCATCTGACTGTTCCCAGAAAGCGCTCTTTCAAAATTTCAATAGTAAATCTCTCTCAGTGATGCACAATGTGTCTCTTATAACATCTGCCAATGGAGTTTGTTGAGCATCTCCATAACACTCTCATGCAACTAGGTGATGATGTAATGAAACATGCCACTCTTCATTGGATCTTCTCTATCTATGCTATCAGTCCTATCTGGTACAGATCCCAGACAGATAAACAATACTCATCAATCAGTCAGACAAGCACCTTGTAAGCCACTTCCTTCATGGATGAGTTACATTTCCTTAAGATTATTCATATGAATCTAAGTTTGGCTTCTGCTTTTCCAACTACTTGTTTTATGTGGTCATTCCCCTTAAGGTTGCTCTGAATAGTTACTCCTAGATATTTTGTGGCAGATACTATTTCCAGTGGTTTTTCATCAATAGTGTGGCTACAGAATAGTGGATTTCTTTTTCTATGTAAGAACAATATGTTACATTTATTTACATTCTGGGTCAACTGCCAACTATTCATCAATTCTCTGAAGCTCATTCTGCAAATCATTACTGTCTTATGGCATTGCTACTTTGACTGCAATATCAGTGAACATTCCACGTGGGAAAAATATATCTAAAAACAAAGATGATGTGACTTACCAAACTAAAGTGCTGGCAGGTCGATAGACACACAAATATACACACAAAATTCAAGCTTTCGCAACCAATGGTTGCTTCATCAGGAAAGAGGGAAGGAGAGGGAAAGATGAAAGGATGTGGGTTTTAAGGGAGAGGATAAGGAGTCATTCCAATCCTGGGAGAGGAAAGACTTACCTTAGGCGGAAAAAAGGACAGGTATACACTCGCACACACACCCATATCCAACCACACATACACAGACACAAACCCTGGGGGTTGCCTAATACTATCTGCCTCCATTGTGGCATGATGTATTGCTGGTGGGATGTCAGATATCAGTGAAACCTTTGCACTGCACTTGCCGAGAAATTGAGAATGCTAAGTCTGGCAAGTAAAATGTCAAAGCTGACAGTATCAAAGGCATTACTATACTGTAATAAGCTCATAATAGTTGCTTCTTGTGCATCCATGGCAATGTCTGCTTGTGCCTGTGCACGTGCGGCTGGACACGGGTGTGTATGCGAGCGCACACCCGCCCCTCCCTCCCCCCAAGGCAAGTCCCCCCACTCCCGGGACTGGAACAACTCCCCACCCTCTCCCCCAAAAAACCCACATCCCTCCATCCCTCCCCCTGTTCACCACAGGATCAACAAGCCCAGCTATAACCAACACTTTTTCGCCTTTTTTCACACCAGATCTCCAGTTGCTTTCCAGTTCACCCTTATCTCTCCCCATATATTTATATTTTTATTTTCATTTTCATTTCAACCTCATGTTACACTTTCCACCTTCTAATACCATGTCACCCTCACACCATCCCCACAATGACCCCATTAAGTTTTATTTACATTCCCTCCGCAAACATGCCTTTGCCCTAGCCAGATTACACTACCATATTTTATTTTCTCAAGCTTGTCTGACATTTGGCATTACCCCCAAAGGCCTCACACTTAAAGTTCCCATCTCTGGCTGTAACCCTTCTTTCCATCAGTCCCTATACCAGTTCCAAACTGAACAATCCATTGCCGTCACCCACCTAATCCTTCACCTACACATCAACTCAGCCAATGAACACACCCGTCAACTCCTATCCTTAATAAAAGTCCTCAGTCTTTCCTCTCCCACATCCACACCAGCTGTTCAGAGCATCCTCCTACAGGCCAACCGCAAATTAGAACAGCATGCCACCTTCCACCTCAAAAAACTATCCAATCTCCTGGTTTCCCACCTCTGGAAAGGCAACTCTCTCACCCTTCACAACCTTTCCAGCAAACCTCAACCTCCTCTCATTGCACACAGACCCAGTCTCTCCCATCTACTCAATCTCCCACTTCCAGCTCCACTCCCCCCAAAACCTCAAAATGCCAATCAACACAATCTGGAACCACAACACCCTAATTCAGTAGTTAACCTCTCTCCCAATCCGAAATCTCTGTCCTATCCAAAGGCCTCACCTTCAGCCCCACTCCCAGATTGAACCAAACAGCCCTTGTCAAAGATTTACTGTCCTACACCCGTACTCTCTGCTGGAAATATCACTTTGCCATGAAGAAAAATGATCCTAATCCTACTCCTAATGATCCAACTCCCCAAGACACTATCCAAATTGAACCCTGCCTGGAACAGTTCCGTCCTCCGTCACAGCGGGACCCACCTCTTCTTCCTCAAAATCACCCTCTCCAAACTCTCCAGGAATTTCTGACTTCCAGCCTTGCCTCTCAATCCCTCTTAAAAAACCTTAATCCTACTCCCAAAATCACCACTGCTGAAGCCCAGGCTATCCGTGATCTGAAGGCTGACTGATCCATCGTCATTCTTCCGGCAGACAAGGGTTCCACGACCGTGGTACTTGATCGTTGGGAGTATGTGGCTGAGGGACTGCGTCAGCTTTCAGACAATACTACTTACAAAGTTTGCCAAGGTAATCCCATTCCTGATGTCCAGGCGGAGCTTCAAGGAATCCTCAGTACCTTAGACCCCCTACAAAACCTTTCACCTGACTCCATCAACCTCCTGACCCCACCAACACCCCGCACCCCTGCCTTCTACCTTCTTCCTAAAATTCACAAACCCAATCATCCCGGCCATCCCATTGTAGCTGGTTACCAAGCCCCCACTGAACGTATCTCTGCCTATGTAGATCAACACCTTCAATCCATTACATGCAGTCTCCCATCCTTCATCAAAGACACCAACCACTTTCTCGAACGCCTGGAATCCTTACCCAGTCTGTTACCCCCGGAAACAATCTTTTTAACCATTGATGCCACTTCCTTATACACAAATATTCCGCAAATCCAGGGCCTCGCTGTGATGGAGCACTTCCTTTCATGCCGATCACCTGCCACCCTACCTAAAACCTCTTTCCTCATTACCTTAGCCAGCTTCATCCTGACCCACAACTTCTTCACTTTCGAAGGCCAGACATACCAACAATTAAAAGGAACACCCATGGGTACCAGGATGGCCCCCTCGTACGCCAACTTATTCATGGGTCACTTAGAGGAAGCCTTCTTGGTTACCCAGGCCTGCCAACCCAAAGTTTGGTGCAGACGTATTGATGATATTTTCATGATCTGGACTCACAGTGAAGAACAACTCCAGAATTTCCTCTCCAACCTCAACTCCTTTGGTTCCATCAGATTCACCTGGTCCTACTCCAAATCCCATGCCACTTTCCTTGACATTGACCTCCATTTGTCCAATGGCCAGCTTCACACATCCGTCCACATCAAACCCACCAACAAGCAACAGTACCTCCATTATGACAGCTGCCACCCATTCCACATCAAACGGTCCCTTCCCTACAGCCTAGGTCTTCGTGGCAAATGAATCTGCTCCAGTCTGGAATCCCTGAACCATTACTCCAACAACCTGAAAACAGCTTTCGCATCACGCAACTACCCTCCTGACCTGGTACAGAAGCAAATAACCAGAGCCACTTCCTCATCTCCTCAAACCCAGAACCTCCCACAGAAGAACCCCAAAAGTGCCCCACTTGTGACAGGATCAGACTCTGAATGTGGGTCTCCAACAGGGATATGACTTCCTCAAATCCTGCCCTGAAATGAGATCCATCCTTCATGAAATCCTCCCCACTCCACCAAGAGTGTCTTTCCACCGTCCACCTAACCTTCGTAACCTCTTAGTTCAACCCTATGCAATCACCAAACCACCTTCCCTACCCTCTAGCTCCTACCGTTGTAACCGCCCCCAGTGTAAAACCTGTCCCATGCACCCTCCCACCACCACCTACTCCAGTCCTGTAACCCGGAAGGTGTACACGATCAAAGGCAGAGCCACGTGTGAAAGCACCCACGTGATTTACCAACTGACCTGCCTACACTGTGAAGCTTTCTATGTGGGAATGACCAGCAACAAACTGTCCATTCGCATGATTGGACACAGGCAGACAGTGTTTGTTGGTAATGAGGATCACCCTGTGGCTAAACATGCCTTGGTGCACGGCCAGCACATCTTGGCACAGTGTTACACCATCCGGGTTATCTGGTTACTTCCCACTAACACCAACCTGTCAGAACTCCAGAGATGAGAACTTGCCCATCAGCATATCCTCTCTTCTCGTTATCCGCCAGGCCTCAATCTCCGCTAATTTCGAATTTCAATTTGCCGCCGCTCATACCTCACCTGTCTTTCAACATCATCTTTGCCCCTGTACTTCCGCCTCGACTGACATCTCTGCCCAAACTCTTTGCCGTTACTGTGTGTGTGTGTGTGTGTGTGTGTGTGTGTGTGTGTGTGTGTGTGTGTGTGTGTGGGCGCCTCGACTGACATCTCTGCCCAAACTCTTTGCCCTTACTGTGTGTGTGTGTGTGTGTGTGTGTGTGTGTGTGTGTGTGTACCTGTCCTTTTTCCCCCCTAAGGTGGGTCTTTCCACTCCCGGGATTGGAGTGACTCCTTGCCCTCTCCCTTAGGGCCCACATCCTTTCGTCTTTCCCTCTCCTTCCTTCTTTCCTGATGGGGCGGCTGTTGGTTGCGAAAGCTGTAATACCTGCCACAGGGGGTAGGTCAAAATGCACAGAGGCATAGTGTGCCAAGTCAATTCGATCACATGGGCATAGCTTTGTTTCCTGGAGAGCTACTACGAGTGGACAGTGCAAGCATAGCAGCAACTTTAAGTCGTTGCAGTTGGAGTGAATGCTGTGAATATTCCAATGAAGAAGTGCCATCATGAGAAGAAAAAGAAAAAGGAGAAGCAAGAAGGGGTCACCTCGAAGGCCACTGAGGGCCTGGCTTCAAGCGACCACTGCTGCCACCATCAATAGGTGGAGAGTCATCCTCCATTTTTTCAATAGGTTCGTTGGCCACCGTGTTAAGATGGCCGGGAGGGGAAGCTTCATCCGCCGGTGAACAGCCAGATGTTCGGCTACCAGTGGTGCGGCCATGCGAAACGGATGACGGCCTGGGGCAGCAACCGCTGGGTGGTGCAGGAGAAGAAACGCGCCATGGTGGAGAAGGAGAACTTTGCTTCCTATGAGCCTTCTTGGAAGGTTGTTTAGTTGAAGTACTGGTTGATGGCTGGGAGTTCGGGGTACGTAGGAAGTCCTCACGGCACGGTTCCTTCTTGAAGGCCCATGCATCTGGCAGAAGCTGATGAAGGTGCTTGTGTCTTAGGGGTGACGGGAGGAAGAGATGTTGACCGGGCGATCTTAGCACTGGCCGAACGAACGACCGTAGCGCTAAAGGTCAGATCGCATGTCTGTGTCGACAACTCCCTGGTAGGTTGAGGAGACGTGAGGACAGTACTGTATTTCCCCACTGGGAGCAGCGTTGGCTTCCTACTAGCAAATAGCTTGTGAGCAGCCGAGGTGGACACTTTCTCTTTGACCCGAATTTCCTGTATACAGCGTTCATCCTTGTAGATGGGACAGTCGCAGGAGGATGCTGCATGGTCACCCTGACAGTTCACACAATGAGGAGATGGAGGTGGACAGTCACCCTCATGGGTGTCCCTGCCACAAGTGACGCATTTAGCTGCATCAGAACACGACTGGCGGGTGTGATTAAAATGCTGACACTGGTAGCAGCGCGTAGGTGTCGGGACGTAGGGGCGAACAGAAATAACCTCATAGCCTGCTTTGATGCACGACGGCAGCTGAACACTATCAAAGGTCAAGAAAAGGGTCCGGGCCAGTACAAGGTCATTGTCGACCCTTTTCATGACCCTATGGACAGCCGTCACACCCTGCTCAGCAATGAAAGACTGAATCTCCTCATCAGTCAATCCGTCGAGTGATCTAGTATATACCACACCACGCGAAGAATTCAAAGTGTGGTGAGCCACCATCCGGACAGGGAATGTGTACAGGAGTGTGGCCCGAAGGAGTTTTTATACCTGAAAGGCGCTCTCAGTTTCTAACTGTACAAGACTTGACAGGTCCGGCTATGGCATCTATGCCCTTCTGAACAATGAAAGGGTTGACAGATGAAAAATCTTTTCCGTCCTCAGATCTAGAAACTACGAGGAACTTTGGGGCAGGCAGTAGCATTTTTGTCACTGGGGCTGGACAAGTTTATGCTTTTGGGCAGAAGTCGCGAGAGAAGAAGAAGAGAAATCCATTGCGGATGAATCCCCCATGATTGCCAGAGTCTCAGATGGCGGGCTGCTTCCTTGTGGGGACCCTCTCAGAGGGCGCTCCCACCTTAGGTGAATGTTTACACCTCCTGAGAAATGGACGGAGGGACCAATCGGCATGGTCGGAAGGTGTCAGCTCAGGCAATCGCCTCTTCCTGGGCCTGGCCTTTATCAGGGGGTACGTGCGTGCCTTACTTGTCTACCCAGGGAGGGGAATTATGCATTACCCCATCATTGGCTATGCATGTGAACGCGTGGGTTGGCCTCCAGGCACACACGGGGAGGAAAGAAGAATAGGAAAAAAAGGGGGAGAGAGGCAGATAAAGGACAGACTGTCTCAAACACCGAGGTGGAGACCATAGGGTGGACAAGAAGGCAAGGAGTAGAAGGCAAGGTAAAAAGTAAGGAAGACAGTGAGACAGGGAGAACAAAGAAAGGAAACAAACAAAGGAAGGAAGAAACCAGAATAAGCGAAAAACCAAAATAACCACAAATGTAAGTCATTGAACCGTCCACCTCTGGACGCAGATGCAAACAACCCCCTTGAGGGGGAGGGACTCCTTTTAGTCGCCTCTTACGACAGGCAGGAATACCTTGGGCCTATTCTTACCCCAAACCCACAGGGGGAGCGCGTTAGACTAGCCACTCTAATTTAAACTCTTTAATTTTATAAAAAGTCACTGCGTACTGCAGGGCGCATACTAGTAATTATGTAAGGAAGTGTCCACTGCACACAGATGAGATACCGACGTGCGGATAATCAACATATCACTAGTGATTCATGTTGTATTCCCAATGTAAGTCATTATAGTTATGATTAATGTTATTGTGATTTCGTTATTTGTTTAATCCATGATCCAAAAATTTCAACATTATATGTAAACTGTATTTTCAGTATTTACCTCATTTTAGGTCAGAAATAACATGGCCCATGAACCTCCTCCTTACGGTGACGAAATTGTCAAAGCATATGTCCAATGCCACCCTATCATGGTTTAAATACATTCGCTGATTTTTAATTATTTCCCTCCATATCAATTCAGTTCAACAAAAATTATAAGAAAACATAAAATAATATAAATAATCATATTTACATACATATGTATTAAATTATTTACATTGGCAACACGTTGGCCAGAACGTTATTGGTGAGCTAATTTCTTCTTTCATTAACTCGCGATATATAGTGAAGTTTAGCAAAAGTTAAAAAGTGATTTTTACTGCTGAGTTTGATTTTTTTTTAAAAAAAATTATTCAGATTTTCAAAGTACGACAATAATTATTGCAAAATGGCTGATACACAGCTCAGTGGAGACAACATGGCGTGTAGATACATCATCAATAATAGATCAACTCTATGCATTGTTTGAATAACAGTTACATACAAGCTAAACATTGTAGATACTCATTTGCTGTAGAGATGAGTTTAAAAATATTTCATGCATTTACTTTACTGAATTTTCAGAAAAAAGTTACTACACTTTTGCTATTGATATGGTCATGACTCGTAGTATGGCAAATAGAATGGATAACATAAACAGTTCACCTACTGCAAGTTCCGTATCCAATGAAGATGCATAGAATTAAATTACGCTTGCTCAAAACACTAATGCTCAAACAAGCGAAACAGTAAATGAAATACAGAACCTAAATAATCTAACCATAGCAACCAACAGTAACATAGAGTCACAAGATATGGAAACGGAATCAGAAGCAGTAAATTCTCACGATTCACTGGAGGCAGATAATGTTCTAACAGTAAATTTCTCACAACTTATCAATACAATCATGCAACAATTTCAGCTGATGAATACAAGTTTAGAGAACAATGACAAATAGTTTACGGAAAAATTTCAGGAAATAAACAAAAAACTTGATGCTAATGACACTAAATTAAGCAAAATTGGTACTGACTTAAACAAAAGGATCAATGAAATGGCCACCTAGTTTTCAAAATTAACAGTTTTAGCAAAACATAATGAAACCAAAATCAATGTTCTTGAAACCAATGTCAAATAGTTAAGTTGCACGTGTGACACCATGAAGACAAAAGTAGGAAAGTGCGTCACTGCTCATGATGACATCACGAAGCGTGTCACACAAGTAGAGACAGATTTAGAAACCATGACAAAGACAATTGACCAGACAATCAAATTAGAGACAGACAGATGAATTTCGAATGAATGAATGAGAGAGAGAGAGAGAGAGAGAGAGAGAGAGAGAGAGAGAGACAGCAGTGCTTGGATGAGGATGAATAGGTGATGATGAGGACAACACAACACCCAGTCCCTGAGCGGAGAAAATCTCTGATCCAGCTGGGGATGAAACCCGGGCCCTTAAGATTGACAGTATGTCACACTGACCACTCAGCTACCGTGGGTGGACAATGATTTAATAGAAACAAGCAGACTGCAAACTGACTTATTCAACAACCTTGGACACTGAAGCCAATAATCAGTCTACTTTATTTATTACTTTTGGCCATATAAATACATAGTATCTGATCCGTTTGGTTTGTTTACTGAATCAATGAGAAACATCAGCTTAAAAAAGTAAAATAGCATCATAGTGTTCTCAGTAACTATTCCCTTTCTTTGCTCCCCTTTCATTTTTCTGTATCTTTCATTTTGCAGCCTGTCTATCCCCCCCCCCCCCCCCCCCCCACATCTCCACCCTCTTCCCCCTCCCCATATATGCCTATCATGTACAATGCACTTAGCTTTCAGCTCATATTGACTCCACATGATTTTTTTCAGTAAATTGTGTCTTGCTGATTACCATATCTTCCATCGTTAAGCTCTCAGGTTTTCGAATCTCATCCAGTGCAGGCAGCAAGGATCAGTCTTTCCTTCTCATCCTGTCTGGTAAGTCTCCTCTGACCTAGGGTTTTGGGCAACTTTTCCACAACTCTCTCCATTTCTTAAGTCTTGCCAGTTTTCTTTCTTCAGTTCTCATTCTTTCCCTTCAAATCTTCTGCTAGAAGGAAGAGCCATTGGCTCTGAAAGCTTCCACATTTCTATATCCTTTATACATAGTTTCTGCTGCCACCAGCTTGGTGAGTAGATCATCTTATTTATCCAATTATACTGCAGCCATCTTCATGATAGTGTTGGCAACATGGCTGTGAATGAGGTCATGGTTGGTGTGAGAGTCAGTTACCATCTGATATCGGTTTACGAGTACTCAGCAAAAAGATTATGAGAATTCAGTTCCATACAGTTGGAACCAAAAACAAAAAATTGGTAGTTCATACCACCACAAGACCATAAATGAAAAAGTTGTTATTAATAATCTGTGTCCCTGACATTCTATCTACAAGTAAGTTTCAGTATACCATTTCACACTGAACACTTAGTCTGCTATTGACACTATTTTACTCAACTCCATTTGGTTGTGACAATTGCAATGATGCATCAAACGGGCTACAGTACATTTTCCTACATTTTTATTACATGATACATTATTATCTTTTTTGCAGTTTTAGGAAAATGGTGGACACTGACACTTAAGTAAAATGCTAATCCGTGTGCATGCACAGTACTGTATTGCAGGTTTTCTAATACAAACTACTCTATCAACAATATATTAGATGGAGCAAGTGCTGGACTGAGTATAATGGAGCAGCTAGATGAGGCAAGCAAATAAATCTGTAACAGTTATGCTACATACGAAGAGTTTTTGCTTGTCTTTTATTGTTAGCCAAAATTAGCAGCAATGTCTTTGTGTACATGGTAACTCCAAACTGTGACAAGCTTTGAGAGCACTTGCCTGCTAAAGGCAAAGAATCCAAGTTCGAGCCTCAGTCTTAATCTGCCAGGAAGTTTCACATCAGCACACACTCCACTGCAGAGTGAAAATTTCATTCTGTAAACATCCCCCACTCTGTGACAAGCCATGTCTTTGCTATATCCTTTCTTCCAGGAGTGCTAGTTCTGCAGCATTGCAGGACAGCTTCTGTGAAGTTCGGATGGTAGGAGATGAGGTACTGGAGGAAGTAAAGCTGTGAGGATGGGTCATGAGTCATGCTTAGGTAGCTCATCTGGTAGAGCACTTTCCCACAAAAGGCAAAGGTACTGAGATAGAGTCTCAGTACAGCACACAGTTTTAATCTGCCAGAAAGTTTTGTATCAGCGCACACTTTGCTGCAGAGTGAAAATTTCATTCTGGAAGCTTTGAGAGGTTGTGTGTTTGGGTGGGAAGGAGTGTTTTATGACTGTGGAACATGTATTATGATTAGTTGGGTTTATTAGCACAGAATAGAACTACTGAAGCTAATAAGTTATTGGAGGTAATTTGCCATACTTTTTGTGGATTTTAGAAGCAGAGTGTTCATGACTTTGCAATACAAATATTCAGAATAAATCTCTGAGATTGTATTATTAAGGTGACTTGAAGTTCCCTCGATCCCATTCAGTAGCGGCTGGTCTCACCGTAGCGGCAGTGGCAGCACCAGCAGACCTCTTCTGTGGCTGTGTGTTGGTTGGCCAAATATTTGACAAGTCTCCTTACACATCGGTGTAGCAGCTGTGAACTGAAGTTCATCTGTGAGGAGAGATTGTGTTGATTGATCTGATTTCTCAGTGTGAGAGAAACCTCAAATTGCCAAATTTTTCTATACATGCTTAATTTTAATGGCTGTGTTCTGGATCTTCCAACCTCTGACTGACAAAAATGCTCCTCAGAGAGCACAACTCCCCTTCCCTGGGCTATGTTTTACTCGGGTAACCAGTGCTTCCCTTTCTGCTATACTCCTCAGAAAAAGTTGTGCCTCGCTATTTCTATCTCTATCCCCCATCAATGAGGCAGCTTCCTTGTGGCTCTGTTGGGCTCTCTGTCACTCTGAAAAACATCAAGATGAACCACTGTCCATAGGTCTTAAATCCTTAAACAAAGTTTTTGTAACAGTTATGTGTTTGGTGGCATCTCAAGAATTTCAAAGGCCTAGCTGGGAGTTCGGCTGTAAGATAGCAATCTCTGGCACGCATCCCAAAGCCAAATTTCCTGCATTTGGCAGTCAATAGCATCTTTCACTAACATTACTCCTCACTCCAACTCGTAAAACATTTGTGTGAGCGAACACTACAGAATGTCTCGACTGTTGTCCAATTGCACAGTGGTGCCGTTAGGGATCATAAAGACATTTACTGGGCCAGCCTGCCACAGTGAATGTTTCCCCTCACTGCTGCTTTTCAGACGAGCTCAGCCGGGTCCCCGACTGTTCAAGTGCTCAGCTCAGTCTGTGTCACTGAGTGTGCTTCCAAACATCCCCTTATTCCCAGCTAACGTACAAATCTGTTTTAAATTACTCTCTAAACTGACAATCACTCACACATTTAATATCAATACCATGCTTCATTCATAATTAATTGTGCAGCTCAAGGTAGGCCTCTACTATGAACTCACAAGAATTTGTGTATGTTGTATGACAGTGTTGAAATATTGTCCTGTGACAGTTATTATAGCTTCATACTTAGGTCTACATCATTTTATGGCCACAGAAAGAAAGTTCCTGTTTCAATTGAAATTTAAGCTTGGAATGTGAAATATTTTAAAATGTTGTGTAAATGCCCCATTCCATCACATTAGTTAGTGTAGGTGGTCAAAGTTTGGAAGAGTCCATTCAGGATGGCAGACAGCTGGTCATACATCATACCCTCATAGAGTACCATGCGTGAATAGAGTGTAAGAAGATTTGCTAGCTGATTCTCAAGGGAATGAAATATATGGTGAGAACCTGGGATCAGGATGACATACAAATGCACTAGCATATGGTTTAAGTCAAGTGATAGCATACTGTTATGGGAAGCAAAAACAAAATTTTGACCACGATATTCCTCATGTCAAGCTATGACAAAGTGGGCAAAGTTCTGTTGAAAGATGTAGCCAATTTTCAAAAAGCCTGTAAATGTTGGTAAGTGAAGTATTCATTTGTTAGCAAGCAATTTAATCAAATACATTGGCAGTGTAAGAAAAAACTTTGGTTCTGCGATTAGACATGTCTGTTATCCAGCCTGGCAGCCAAATTCTGAGCCCTGTAAGAAACCACGTGTGATTTTCACATCTTGATGAAACATTGTGGGTGAAGCTCTCTGTACTGTGCTATGTGGGTAAGGTTCAATAAGGGTGCAACCAGCCCTTGTAAGGCCAACTGAGGAGCTACTCGACTGGGAAGTAGCATCGCCACTGCCAAAAAATTGACAACGGCCGGGACAGAGGTGTGCTGACCCCGTGCCCCTCCAGTGAATTTTGTTAGCTGAGGATGACACAGTTGTAAGTCAGTACCATCACTGTTTAGACGTCCAAGGCCTGTTCACATAGATTTTTTTTTTTAGGTTCAAGTCATCGCTCAAATGTACTGATTGTTATTTAGAAATTTTTTTTATGGAAGAGTAAAATATATGATTATTAAGCTGTCGTTATAAAAGTGTGCTTGTAGCCCATCATATGTACAAAGACTCTCTCAAAGGAGGAGGCTAAAAGACTGATAGTATTCACAGGTTCCTAATATATCTAAACTCCACCTAATGCTCACTATTATTGTATCATTCAGCTTTTCTGTAAATTCACAGTGGGGCACTGACTGACTTGTAAATAAAGTTCAAATTTCATAATGACAAAAATAAATATAGATCAACCCAGAGCACAATCTTTTTTAAATCTCGTCTTCACCAAGAAACAAGTAAAGCTGAGTTACATACAGGTTCCACATGTCACCTGTGAAAGATGAGGAGAACAGCTAGTTATGTCTTTAGATTTTTCTGTTTTCTTCGTAGATTAATTCTTAAATTCCATTAGTTTTCTTCTATTTAAGAGGTACAGTCTCACATTTTTGTAAAGTCATCATTTGCAAAGTCATCATTTCTCTTGAATGACCAACTACACTGCTCGATTAGGCATGTGGACCGTCAATGTGGAGGCTGGCTGTCCGGCCTCGCCCATTCCTCTGTGAGTCACTCCTCCGACGGCATCTGAGCAAGCACACAGGAGGAGAGGTTTACCACTTATTGGGACCACTAGTGTTGGACACATTAGGGAGATCCTTAGGGAAATATTGTTCAGAGCCAGAAAGATAGCCAATATGCACTCGGTATGTCTGTCAGGGAGCGTCATACGAGATGTGGTGGCTTTGCCTGTGGCTATCGAGCTTGCAGGGTGCAGTCATCTGCAAGGAGTGGCATAAGTTCCGACAATGCCTTTTGTGAGGGTTCTGAGGTCATCCTCAGTTCGTACAGATGACTGGTGTAGGTGGTGGAGGCTGCTAGCCTCACATATGGAGTGCAAGCACGGCTCATGATGTGCAGTATAGTTTCCAGAGTTGACTGGGGTCCTACGGTCTGGAGCCGAGTGGACAATCTCTGCCAGAGGCTTTGTTGAGTCTGACAGTCTTGGCTGGACCTGCATTATTGGATGGATAATTGTAGGACTCTCCTTGACAGGTCAGGGTACACTACACAAAGGGAGCAGCTACTAAGTTAGGTAAGTACTTGCGGGGTGCTAATGGTGGTTTTTAGGCTAGATGGTAATCTGAGATACTCTGATGAACACTCATCGGTTGACATGCAGATAACAAAATCAGACTGCATTCAGAGTGAAGACACTTTGACAAATTATATTAGTTAATTGTTGAAGTATTTGCAACAAAATTCCCAAATTTATTTATTTATGGCTTATTTAGCCTGACTAGATTAGATGCTTAAGGCCCTAACTTATGTATGACCAGGAACAACACATACAAACAATATTACACAATAATAATAATTTGCATTATTAATGAAAAATAATAACTGATAATAATAACAGTAACATTAATAATGATGATAAAATAATGTATTATAACAATAAGCTAAGACACAACAAACTCAATGCTAATAATTTGGATTATTAATAAAAAGTAACCCCCCCCCCCCCCACCCCCACCCCCATGGACCTTGCCATTGGTGGGGAAGCTTGCGTGCCTCAGCAATACAGATAGCCGTACCGTAGGTGCAACCACAACAGAGGGGTATCTGTTGAGAGGCCCAACGAATGTGTGGTTCCTGAAGAGGGGCAGCAGCCTTTTCAGTAGTTGCAGGGGCAACTGATATGGCCCTGCTGTGCTGGTACTGTGAACGGTTGAAAGCAAGGGGAAACTACAGCCGTAAATTTTCCTGAGGGCATGCAGCTTTACCATATGGTTAAATGATGATAGTGTCCTCTTGGTTAAAATATTCCGGAGGAAAATAGTCCCCCATCGGATCTCCGGGCGGGGACTACTCAAGAGGACATCGTTATAAGGAGAAAGAAAACTGGCATTCTGCGGATTGGAGCGTGGAATGTCAGATCCCTTAACTGGGCAGGTATGTTAGAAAATTTAAAAAGAGAAATGGATAGGTTAAAGTTAGATACAGTGGGAATTAGTGAAGTTCAGTGGCAAGAGGAATAAGACTTTTGGTCAGGTGACTACAGGGTTATAAACACAAAATCAAATAGGGGTAATGCAGGAGTAGGTTTAATAATAAATAAAAAATAGGAGTGCAGGTAAGCTACTACAAACAGCATAGTGATCACATTATTGTGGCCAAGATAGACACGAAGCCCACACCTACTACAGTAGTACAAGTTTATATGCCAACTAGCTCTGCCGATGATGAAGAAATTGAAGAAATGTATGATGAAGTAAAAGAAATTATTCAGGTAGTGAAGGGAGACGAAAATTTAATAGTCATGTGTGACTGGAATTCAAGAGTAGGAAAAGGGAGGGAAGGAAACATAGTAGGTGAATATGGATTGGGGCTAAGAAATGAAAGAGGAAGCTGCCTGGTAGACTTTTGCGCAGAGTATAACTTAATCATAGCTAACACTTGGTTCAAGAATCATAAAAGATGGTTGTATACATGGAAGAAGCCTGGAGATACTGACAGGTTTCAGATAGATTATATAATGGTAAGACAGAGATTTAGGAACCAGGTTTTAAATTGTAAGACATTTCCAGGGGCAGATGTGGACTTTGACCACAATCTATTAGTTATGAACTGTAAATTAAAACTGAAGACACTGCAAAAAGGTAGGAATTTAAGGAGATGGGACCTGGATAAACTGATTGTACAACCTCTGGTTTAGAGTTTTAGAGAGAGCATAAGGGAACAATTGTCACAAATGGGGGAAAGAAATACAGTAGAAGAAGAATGGGTAGCTTTGAGGGATGGAGTAGTGAAGGCAGCAGAGGATCAAGAAGGTAAAAAGACGAGGGCTGCTAGAAATCCTTGGGTAACAGAAGAAATATTTAACTTAATTGATGAAATGAGAACATACAAAAATGCAGTAAATGAAGCAGGCAAACATGAATACAAACGTCTCAAAAATGAGATCGACAGGAAGTGCAAAATGGCTAAGCATGGATGGCTAGAGGACAAATGTAAGGATGTAGAGGCACATATCACCATGGGTAAGATAGATACTGCCTACAGGAAAATTAAAGAGACCTTTGGAGAAAAGAGAACCACTTGTGTGAATATCAAGAGCTCAGATGGAAACCCAGTTTTAAGCAAAGAAGGGAAAGCAGAAAGGTAGAAGGAGTATATGGAGAGTCTACTTGAGGACAATTTTATGGAAATGGAAGAGGATGTAGGTGAAGATGAAATGAGAGATATGATACTGCGTGAAGAGTTTGACAGAGCAGTGAAAGACCTGAGTCGAAACAAGGCCCCCGGAGTAGACAACATTCCATTAGAACTACTGACAGCCTTGGGAGAGCCAGTCCTGACAAGACTCTACCATCTGGTGAGCAAGATGTACGAGACAGGCAAAATACCCTCAGACTTCAAGAAGAATATAATAATTCCAATCCTAAAGAAAGCAGGTGTTAACAGATGTGAAAATTACCAAACTATCAGTTTAATAAGTCACTGCAGCAAAATACTAACGCGAATTCTTTACAGACAAATGGAAAAACTAGTAGAAGCTGACCTTGGAGAAGATCAGTTTGGATTCCATAGAAATATTGGAACACGTGAGGCAATACTGACCCTACGACTTATCTTAAAAGCTAGATTAAGGAAGGGCAAACCTACGTTTCTAGCATTTGTGGACTTAGAGAAAGCTTTTGACAATGTTGAGTGGAATACTTTTTCAAATCCTGAAGGTGGCAGGGGTAAAATACAGGGAGCGAAAGGCTATTCACAATTTGTACAGAAACCAGATGGCAGTTATAAGAGTTGAGGGACATGAAAGGGAAGCAGTGGTTGGGAAGGGAGTGAGACAGGGTTGTACCCTCTCTTCTATGTTATTCAGTCTGTATATTGAGCAAGCAGTAATGGAAACAAAAGAAAAGTTCGGAGTAGGAATTAAAATCCATGGAGAAGAAATAAAAACTTTGAAGTTCACCGATGACATTTTAATTCTGTCAGAAACAGCAAAGAACTTGTAAGAGCAGTTGAATGGAATGGATAGTGTCTTGAAGAGAGGATATAAGATGAACATCAACAAAAGCAAAACGAGGATAATGGAATGTAGTTGAATTAAGTCGGGTGATGCTGAGTGAATTAGATTAGGAAATGAGCCACTCAAAGTAGTAAAGGAGTTTTGCTATTTGGGGAGCAAAATAACTGATGATGGTCGAAGTAGAGAGGATATAACATGTAGACTGGCGATGGGAAGGAAAGCGTTTCTATAGAAGAGAAATTTGTTAACATCGAGTATAGATTTAAGTGTCAGGAAGTCATTTCTGAAAGTATTTGTATGGAGTGTAGCCATGTATGGAAGTGAAACATGGATGATAACTAGTTTGGACAAGAAGAGAATAGAAGCTTTCGAAATGTGGTGCTACAGAAGAATGCTGAAGATTAGATGTGTAGATCACATAACTAATGCGGAGGTATTGAATAGGATTGGGGAGAAGAGAAGTTTGTGGCACAACTTGACTAGAAGAAGGGATCGGTTGGTAGGACATGTTCTGAGACATCAAGGGATCACCAATTTAGTATTGGAGGGCACCGTGGAGGGTAAAAATCGTAGAGGGAGACCAAGAGATGAATACACTAAGCAGATTCAGAAGGATGTAAGTTGCAGTAGGTACTGGGAGATGAAGAAGCTTGCACAGGATAGAGTAGCATGGAGAGCTGCATCAAACCAGTCTCAGGACTGAAGACGACAACAACAACAATAAAAAGTAATAATAATAGTAATAATAATAATAATAATAATAATAATGAACCCCTTGGAGGCCCGGGATAAGAATAGGCCTCCGGTATGTTCTGCCAGTCGTAAAAGATGACAAAAAGAACAAACCACTAATAGGGCTAACCCCCCTTTTAGTGTGATTACTTGGTTCAGGACAGAACTAAAGAAGCCTTGGACAAGCGCCGTCATGGTCGGGGACGACGCTTGAACCATATGCCCGCCCACAATGGTAACGACACTGCTAGCCAACTGGAAAATGATTTAAATCCAAATAGAGGTGTTTTGCAGGATATGCTTCCTGCAACCACCCTAGACAGAAAATAAAGACAAAGGATGAGATGGTCAGATGAAGTTAATCGACACCTCATGTTCTGTTATTACCAGGCAACAAACCTAGGAACCAACACAACTGGATACAGACCACAAGTATACACAACATTTGTTACCAGATACCCAGAATTAACTTTTTTTAACATAACAATGACTAGCTGATCAGATCCTTGTAATAATCAAAAATAAGAGGCTACCCCAGTCAGAATTAGGAAACATCAAACAACAAGTACAACAAATATTGGAACAAAATAATGCTCAATCAGAAGAAGAAGAAAATACAGTAATGGACTCAAACATCCCAGAGCAAACAAACAAAGAACAACACGCATCAATTAAACAATCAGAGGAAAACGAAATCTTAAGACAGCCACCAGAAAAAGCACAAATAGAACACAAAGTAACACACATGTTAGATATAGAAGAAAAATTTCAGCTGACATATAGAATACAAACACACAAATACAGACATTAGACCATTCTTGCATAGACCACCAAACAACCCACAAGTCAAACCAACAATAACAACTATCAACACAATCATACACAACAAAATAGATAAAAATACAACTATGGAAGAGTTACAACTACTGGTTTATATAGGAGCACTCACTACACTAAATATACACACTAGGCAGACATCAGAACCAAGAAACCCACAAAACCAGCATGGCAACACAGACTACAGATCAGAATAGAAAAACTGAAAAAAAGACATCGGACAGCTAACACAATTAATAAGAAATAAAATATCAGACAAAAAACGAAAAAGTTTAGGTAGAATCTCACAACAAGAAGCGATAGAGCAATTAGATCAAAGGAAGCAGAAATTACAAGCATTGGTCAAACGACTTAGAAGATACAAAAAGAGTGAAAATAGAATGAAACAAAACCAAACATTCAACACAAACCAAAAGAAATTTTACCAGATAATAGATAACACACAAATTAAAATAGACAATCCACCAAACATAACAGACATGGAACACTTCTGGAGTAAAATATGGTCAAACCCGCTACAACATAACAGACATGCACGGTGGATACAAGCAGAAACAGACACATACAAGGTGATGCCTGAAGTGATAATTTTGCAACATGAAGTCACCCGAGCAATTAATTCTATGCACAACTGGAAAGCCCTTGGAAAAGATAAAATAGCAGATTTCTGGCTGAAGAAGTCCACCTCAACACATTCACATCTAACTAAATTATTTAACAATTACATTGCAGACCCATACACTGTCCCTGATACACTTACACAAGGAATAACTTATCTGAAAGCTAAAGATAAAGCACACACAGCAAACCCAGTGAATTATTGCCCCATAACATGCCTACCAATATGCAAAATATTAACTTCAGTCATTACACAGAAATTAATGACACATACAACACAGAACAAAATTATAAATGAAGAACAAAAAGGCTGCTGCAAAGGAGCATGAGGTTGTAAAGAGCAACTGATAATAGATGCAGAGGTGACATATCAAGCTAAAACTAAACAAAGGTCACTACACTACGCGTACATTGATTACCAAAAAGCTTTTGATAGTGTACCCCACTCATGGTTACTTCAAGTATTGGAAATATACAAAGTAGATCCTAAATTGATACAGTTCTTAAACATAGTAATGAAAAACTGGAAAACCACACTTAATATCCAAACAAATTCAAATAATATCACATCACAACCAATACATATTAAGCGTGGAGTATACCAAGGAGACTCATTAAGCCCTTTCTCATTCTGCCTTGCTCTGAACCCACTATCCAACATGCTAAATAATACAAATTATGGATAGAATATTACTGGAACATACCCACACAAAATAACACATTTGCTATACATGGATGATGTAAAACTACTCGCAGCAACAAATCAACAACTCAAGCAATTACTAAACATAACAGAGATAACAGAAGTGTTCAGCAATGATATAAATATGGCTTTTGGAACGGACAAATCTAAGAAAAATAGCATAGTCAAGGGAAAACACACTAAACAAGAAGATTACATGTTGGATAACCACAGCGGCTGCACAGAAGCGATGGAAAAAACAGATGCCTATAAATATCTAGGATACAGACAAAAAATAGGAATAGATAATACAAATATTAAAGAAGGCCTAAAAGAAAATTATACACAAAGACTAACAAAAATGCTGAAAAAAAATTGACAGCAAGCAACAAGACAAAAGCTATAAATACTTATGCTATACCAATATTGACCGATTCATTTGGAGTAGTGAAATGGAGTAACACAGACTTAGAAGCACTCAATACACTTACACAATCACAATGCCACAAATATAGAATATATCACATACATTCAGCAACAGAAAGATTCACATTAAGCAGAAAGGAAGGAGGAAGGGGATTTACTGACATAAAAGAACCTACATTATGGACAGGTAGACAATTTAAGGAAATTCTTTATAGAACAAGCAGAAACTAGCAAAATACACAAAGCAATCACTCATATAAATACATCGGCTACACCATTGCAGTTTCATAACCACTTCTACAACCCTTTAGATCAACAGATACAAGGAAAGTAAATTGGAAACACTACATGGCAAGCACCCGTATCATCTGACACAGCCACACATCGATCAAGATTCATCCAACACATGGCTAAGAATAGGCAATATGTATAGAGAGATGGAAGGATTCATGATTGCAATACAGGATCAAACAATAAACACCAGATATTACAGCAAGCATATTATTAAAGATCCCAATACCACAATAGATAAATGCAGACTTTGTAAACAACAAATAGAAACAGTAGATCACATCACAAGTGGATGTACAATACTAGCAAATACAGAATATAGCAGAAGACATGACAATGTAGCAAAAATAATACATCAACAACTTGCCATACAACATACACTTTACTGGAACAGAACCATTATAAAAGATAAAACAACACCACATAACAAACCTGACATCATACTCATCAATAAAGGAAGAAATTAACACAACTAATCGAAATATCCATACCCAATACAACAAATACACAGAAGATAACAGGAAAAAAAATTGAAAAATACATCCAACTGGCTGAGGAAGTCAAGGACATATGGCATCAGGATAAAGTTGACATTATACTGTCAACTACAGGAGTCATACTACACAATATCCACCAGTACATCAACGCAATACAGCTACATCCAAATGTATATATGCAACTACAGAAATCTGTAATTACTGATACATGTTCAATTACCCAAAAGTTCCTAAATGCAATGTAACATATGCCGTACAGTTAAAAGGAAGTCACAGTTGATCAAGGTCCGTGTCACTTTCCATTTTTAACCAGACGTAACGTCTGAGAAAGGAAAAAAGTAATAATAAAGTTATAGTAATAAGAACAATAAAATAACAGAGGCATTATGAATGATATTGATTAGTTTGAAGCCTTCCTTGGTATTAGAAGAAGTGGAAGAAATAATGGAGGAGGAAAGGGTTGAAATTAAAGTGACAATGGCTTGTAGGAAAGAAGGTAATATCAACAGAGAACTCTGTAAACAAGAGGAGGGAAAAGTAGAGGGGGAGGGAGGGTTGACGACAGTGAGTTGCAAGAAGAGATACTTCACTGTTGTGATAGAAAGTGAGTCATTAGCTCTCTTCTGAAGTTTGAAATGATTTTATTTCTCTAATCTTTTGAGAAAGATTGTTCCAAAGTCAGGATCCTCATACAGAAAATGATTTACAGAAAATGGCAGTGCTGTGTTGTGACGCAGAGAGGAGTTTACTTTATTGAGAATGAGTATATCTGCTGTGCTATTCAGACAGCAGTGTAAGACTCGAAGATAAATAGGCAGGAGTGCAATGATTGAGAAGATGATGCAGCAAACCGTGTGGAGTGGCCACACAGTTTGAGGCACCGTGGCATGGTTTGCATGGCCCCTCCCACTGGAGGTTTGAGTCCTCCCTTGGGCATGGGTGTGTGTATTATTAGTTTAAGTAGTGTGTAAGTCTAAGGACTGATGACTCACAGGTTTGGTCCCTTAGGAATTCCCACACATTTGAACATCTGAACGATGCAGCAAACACAATGTATGTCTATCAGCACATAGGCATGACAATTGTTCATAGGAGTGATATGGTAGAAATAGTGTAAGTCACAAATGTATCGCAGAAGCATTTTTTGTCAGTTCCAACTGACATGAGCTCTCACACGAAAATCCTCAGAGAATAGGATCACCGTAAACAACGAGGGGAGTATTAGTGATTCTACAAGTTTCTTTTTAAGTTTGAGAGGAAATACCTTTTTATATTTCTGTAGTGAATGAAGTGTTCTGCATCCATAGTGATGAGGCAAGTAGGTCAGCATTTACTTTCTGGATGGCTGGGCGAAGATTTGTTCAGCTTGCACTTACGTATAACTGCAGGTCTTCAGCATATAAATCATATTCACAGTGGGAGACAATACTCGACACATCATTAATATATAACGAGGAAAGTAATGGGCTCAATACAGATCCTTGTGGGTCCCTTGATACTAAGCTCTTTCTCTGTGACTTCTCTGCTTCAATCGTTACACATTACTGATGGCATGTAAGATATGAGTGGAACCACTGTACAGCATGATGTGTACATTATGAAACCGATTCTAAAAAGTACTGGATGGATCATTTCTAGTCTGCACATGCCTTATATGTGAAACCAGAAGCCTTAGAATTCTCCAGTGAAGAAGAATTTTTAAAATGGAAAAAAGAAATGGAATGTGTAGCACATTCCAAATTCATTAACAGTTGTGGCATTAAATTTTAGAATGATGGCACCACATGTTGTCATGTTTGCCATCGCTCACGTCATTATCTCCAAAGGTGATGGGAGCAGACATCTAAAATTGACAGGGGGCAACAAAATCAGTGAAAAGTGCCCTGCAGACATTAAAATCTAATACAAGGAAGGAAAATGCCATGTTACTTTTGTGTCAACTCATGTTGGTCACGATCTGGACCTAGGTCATCTGAATCTGACAGAAAAAGAATGGATGAAGATAGCTGAAGACATTGCTGCATGAATCTCATTTCCTACTGTCCTCCAAACAATTGAAGAAATAGTGCACAATTCAAATTTGGAGAAAGTGCATCTTACAATGATGCAGGATTTGCATAATTTGCAGCTGCATATAAACTGTCTTCAAAGTCAGTCAGACATACAAATGACGTGATCAGCGTTGAAGCTTGGGTGCAAGAAGTGCAGCAAAGTGATAATCCATGTGTATTGTTCTATAAGCCTCAAGAAACAATTAATAATCTACACTCTGCACTGAGAAGTGAAGACTTTGTGTTAATTATAATGAATGACATATAAGCAAAATATGGAAGTGATTGTATTTGTGTTCATGGAACTCATAGCCTAATGGCTACGATTTTGAAGTTACAACATTACTTGTACTGGGTGATATGAGGCAAGGATTTCTGTGTGCTTTCCTCATATCTAACAGGAATGACTCTGATGTTTTGAGTATATTTTTCAATTGTGTCAAGTTTCAGGTTGAACATATTTCCCCAAAAGTATTCATGACAGTTCTGGCAGAATCGTATAGTATTGCTTGGAACAAATCAATGGGACCTCCTGAAATGAGACTATTCTGTACCTGGGATGTCGACAGAGCTTGGAGAACCAATATTAAGAGCAAAATTCAAAATTTTGACAAGAGAAATGAGGTGTACAAACTCCTTAAGACGTTAATGCAGGTAAGAGGCATTGCCGTGTTTCAGGAATCATTGATAAAAGCACTTCAGAAACTCAACAGCGATTCAGAGACATCACAATATGGTCACTACTTCCAGATGTAATACGAAAAAGATGTGAAGTGTTGGGCATATTGTCATAGGATGCGAACCGGCTCAACACAGACATGCACCTGGTTAGTATGCATAAGACACTGAAATACATACATGGTAACGCAAAGCAGGTAAAACATTTGGATAAAGGTATACCTGCACACATGTTGCTTGTAACAGCAAAGCTCTTTGACAGTCTCTTTTAATTTCTCTCCTTTCTGATACTTACCCACTGCCCCCTCTTCACCTTCTCTCCTGTCCTCTGTCTAAACTGCTACACTTTACTGTCCACCACTCCCACCATAATATCCCTCCACCTCCCCGCCCCAGCCTCCTCCTTACCACCACCCAGTTGCCACTGGTGCTGCTGCTCGCAGTGTGGTTTCAGTTTTCTGAGACTGCAGGCGTGTGTGCAAGTTGCATTTGCATGAGTGTGTGTGCGTGTGTATGTGTATCCACTGCTGACAAAGGCCTCATTGGCCGAAAGCTATAATTGTGTGAATCCTTTTTGTTGTGCCTATCACAACTCAGCATATTGAGTGAATGCTTGGAGAATCGAGTGCTTTCTAAGTATGGCAGATTAAGTATTTTCAGGTTCCAGCAGAACTGATAGAATTACTGGGTGAAAACTCAGTGGCATACACGGCAGTGAGATATGCAACATTTATCACCTGGTATGTGAATGTAATTTGTCTTTTATTTCACACATACACAGTGCCATGTTTCTGTTCTATGTATGGAACATGATTTAAAAACCTATAAGTGTCAGTACACGTGTGCAACAAACTTTGAGTCAACCAAGGCATCAACAGCTCCAACACACCACACCAGGTACGAGATTAAATCTGTCTTATGTACTACACTAAAATGTCTTGAGAGCCATCCCTAAATTCACATATGCTCAAAGTTACTTTTCTGTTCTGATGCAGTATGCCTGCATGCTATTTTAATCTTTACTTACAGCATCTGTCAGTGAATCTGAAGAAAGAGTTTGTGACTTACCATAGCAGTAGACCAGGTATGAGATTAATTCTGTGTTACACACAATACTGAAATGTCTTGTGAGATCTCTATAAATTGAAATATGCTCAACATTACTTTTCTGATTGAATGCACAATGCCTGCACTCTGATTTAATGTTTAATTGTTTACTTAAAGGGCCTGTCACTGAGTGTAAGGGGGCAAGCTTTTGGCATACAATGCCAGTAAGAGCATCCACACCAGGAATGAGATTAATTCTGTGATATGCAGAATTGTGTAATACCTTGTGAGACATCTATAAATCCAAATACGCTCATTGTTACTTTTGTGTTCATATGGACAATGGTCACATTCCGATTTAATAAAATTACTTGATGCCTTCCTAAGAAAGGCTCCCCATTCCTTCCAAGCTAATTATGTAAGGGTAGACCAGATATGGCTCAAATTCAAAGATACAGTATCGACAGCAATAGATAAATTCATACCACATAAGTTAATAAGAGACGGGACTGATCCACTGTGGTAGACAAAACATGTCAGCACACTGTTGCAGATGCAATGAATAAAGCATGCCAAATTCAGAAGAATGCAAAATCCCCAAGACTGGCTAAGTTTCACAGAAGCTCGAATTTTAGTGTGGACGTCATTGTGAGATGCTTTTGATAGTTTCCACAATGAAACATTGTCTCAAAATATGGTTTTGTATGTTTGGAAGGTAGGAAACGAGGTACTGGCGGAAGTAAAGCTGTGAGTACCGGGCGTGAGTCGTGCTTCGGTAGCTCAGTTGGTAGAGCACTTGCCCGCGAAAGGCAAAGGTCCCGAGTTCGAGTCTCGGTCGGGCACACAGTTTTAATCTGCCAGGAAGTTTCATATCAGCGCACACTCCGCTGCAGAGTGAAAATCTCATTCTGGAAACATCCCCCAGGCTGTGGCTAAGCCATGTCTCCGCAATATCCTTTCTTTCAGGAGTGCTAGTTCTGCAAGGTTCGCAGGAGAGCTTCTGTAAAGTTTGGAAGGTAGGAGATGAGGTACTGGCAGAAGTAAAGCTGTGAGTACCGGGCGTGAGTCGTGCTTCGGTAGCTCAGTTGGTAGAGCACTTGCCCGCGAAAGGCAAAGGTCCCAAGTTCGAGTCTCAGTCGGGCACACAGTTTTAATCTGCCAGGAAGTTTCATATCAGCGCACACTCCGCTGCAGAGTGAAAATCTCATTCTGGAAACATCCCCCAGGCTGTGGCTAAGCCATGTCTCCGCAATATCCTTTCTTTCAGGAGTGCTAGTTCTGCAAGGTTCGCAGGAGAGCTTCTGTAAAGTTTGGAAGGTAGGAGACAAGGTACTGGCAGAAGTAAAGCTGTGAGTACCGGGCGTGAGTCGTGCTTCGGTAGCTCAGTTGGTAGAGCACTTGCCCGCGAAAGGCAAAGGTCCCGAGTTCGAGTCTCGGTCGGGCACACAGTTTTAATCTGCCAGGAAGTTTAATACCATCACTGCTTGATAGGGATGGAAATGTTACCAATGATGGTGGCACTAAAGCGGAGTTACTAAATACAGTTTTCTGTCATTCCTCCACGAATGAAGACAAAGTAAATATTCCAGAATTTGAAAACAGAGCAGCTGTTAGTATGAGTGACATGAAAGTAGATATTTTAGGTGTTGCAAAATAACTCAAATCAATGGCAACAACAGCTTCCACACAGCACACCAGGTATGCGATTATTTCTGCCTTATGCACAGTAGTGAAATTCCTTGTGAGACATCAATGAATTTAAATACACTCAATGTTACTTTTCTGTGCCAATGCCCAATGCCTGTATTTTTATTTCATGTTTAATTGCTTACTCACAGTGACTGTCACTGAGTAAGAGGGGCAAGCTTTTGACATATCATGGCAGCAAGAGCTTCTACTCAGCAGACCAGGTATGTCACTAATTTTGTGTTATGCACAATACTGAAATCCCTTGTGAGACCTCGATAAATTCAAATATGCTCAATATTACTTTTCTGTTCCAATGCACAATGCCTGTATTCTGCTTTAATGATTAATTGTGTATTTACAGTGCCTGTGACTGAGTGTAAGGTGAAATCTTTTGGTATTCCATAGCAGGTAATGTTTTCTCACAGCACACCAGCTACATGATTTATGCTGAGTTACACAAATTACTGAAATGCCTCGTGAGTTATCCCTATATTCATTTATGTCCAATGGTACCGAGTGTGGGGGGAAGCTTTTGGCATACCATGACAGTAAGAGCTTCCACACAGCCCACTAGGTATGAGATTAATTCTGTGTTATGCACAAAAATGAAATGCCTTGTGATACGTCTACGAATTCAAATATACTCAGTGTCACTTTTCTGTTCCAATTCACAATGACTGCATTTTGATTTAAGTTTAATTGAATGCTATTTTTTGTTTTATGTTTATATTTTCTTGGTAAATGCAACTTGAGTCTTGCTCTTGTTCCATCGTCATGGACAGGAAGGTTTGTGCAGTAATTACCAATGTTATTTTTGATATGTACAACTGACTGGTAAAGGTGTTCACATGGTGCAGTTAGAATCCACAGTGTTTAGAACAGATCTTTGCAATGAGCTCAACTACTATTTTTGGTTATCATTCTTATGGCTCTTTTCTGAAGTTCAAAAATTGTGTTCATATTTTGTGCATTTTTTCCTCAAAACAGAATGCCATAGCTAATAACTGACTGTACTTATGAATAGTATGTAACTAGAAGACTTGGCATGTTATAAACTGATGATGGGATTCTAAGGGCATAACATGCTGATGACATTTAGTTTGCAAGTATCTTTATGTGTTCTCATCACTTCAACTGAGAATCAATATTCATTCCTAGAAATTTTGCATTTGTTAGACAGTCTATATAGGTGAAATCTACATTTAATTTAACATTGTCATTTTCCCTCTTCAAACTGAAATTCATGGCAATAATTTTCGTTATGTTAAATGTCACTTTGTCGATTATTGACCAAGGCACAGATTAGACAATTTTAACGTCCTTCACTGGAATGTACAGTGTTTATCTAATAAGGTGGAAGTAGTGGAAGATGTCATAGAGACTTATCACTTAGATGTAGTCTGTCTCGTAGAACACTGGTTAAAGCTTGATGAAATAGATCTATACTGGCCTGAGGGCTACACCCTAGCTGACAACTAATAAAAATCATGGTGGGTGTGTTATATTTCTAAAAAATTGATTAAATATGAACCAACAGCAAAAGTTAAAGCATTATCTCTAGAAATGTTACATGAAATTGCAGCTGTTAGGTTAACAGATTTAAATTTGATAGTTGTAACTTTGTACTCAACTAAGACTAGAGGCAATTCAACAGATGATTTTTTTAACAAGTTAGTGTCTTTATGTGAGACAGTCTGTAAGTATAAGTGTAGGAAAGTAATCTGTGGAGATTTCAATTTGAATTTTCAGTTGTCCACTATCTATAACTCATATGTAAATAATTTATTAAATTCTTTTGGTATTTATATTCCAGCCACTGAAATAACAAGGCCACATTATAAAGGTACTAGTACCTGTATTGACAATATATTTGTATCAAATGAGTTAATGCATCTCAAGTCAAGGATAATTAAGACCTGAGTATCTGACCACTGGCCACTACTTCTTAAAACAGATATAACAAGAAATTGTAACACTGACTCAGTGCACATGGCAGGAAAGAAAGTATGTGTGGTCAATTATGATAATCTAAATATGTTGAAGTCTCATATTGATAAAAGTAATTGGTTGCAGGTTTATTGAGAACATGCAATAGATAGAAAGGTGGAAGAACTCATGTCTATTCTTTCTGTATATGCTAAGATGTCCTTTCCCATTAAGTTACTAAATAATAAAAAGGCACTAAGAGTAAATAAGGTCAAGAGTGAAAAGGTGTTGAAGATCAAGAGGGAGTGTGATGACTGGTATAGAAGTATAGGTTCTCAAGTATTTTAAGACATGCTCACAGTGAAAAAGAAAAGATTAAGACAGGCTTTAAGGGAAGCTAGGTATATAAAAAAAAATGAAGATATAATACTAACATCTGAAAATAAGACACGTGCAATGTGGAATGTGGAATATCATTAACAGTCAGTACAACAGGAAAATGACTTCACAGGCTGAAGGCAGTAATCTGAATGCTGCACAGTTAAATACATTCTTCACTGAGAAGGTGCAGGAAATAATAAAGGTGATTGGCACTTCCAATATAGCCACTGACCATAAACACTACCTGAGAAACACCACAAAGCCTGAAAATATATTTAGCTTTAAACTGGTCAAGGTACAGGATGTTACTAATATACTGAGGAAAATGAGGAACAGTTTTAGTAATGATGTTTATGGTTTAAGTTCAGCCATGTTAAAGTGTGATTCAGTTCAACTGCCAGAATTGATAACACATGTAGTAAATACATGTATTTTGGAGGCTCAGTTCCCAAAGGCACTAAAGTTTGTTAAAGTCACTCCAATACACAAAAAACGCAGCCTCTCAAGTTGTGATAATTTTAGGCCTGTTTCAATTGTGCCAATCTTGTCTAAAGTGATAGAAGCTATATTAAATAATCAAATAGTAAAATACTTCGAAGAAAATGAAATCTTCACTGACAGTCAATTTGGCTCCAGATCAGGGTTAGGAACTGTTAAATCTGCCTTATCACTTTTAACACAGTGTGTGAAGCAACTAGAAAGCAAGCTAGTGGTTCAGAATAAACTCTTTGATTTATCAATAGCTTTCGACACTGTGTCTCATGAAATCTTATTGAACAAACTGCAATTCTATGGCTTTACAGGAAGTGCTCTGGAATTGATAAAATCTTATCTAAGTAATAGAGTGCAGAAGGTGGATTTTAATGGTGCAGAATCAGATTACTTACCTGTGGGCATGTTCTGTGCTTGGCCCAATTCTATTTATTATTTATATAAATGACTTACCATCTAACATAGTTGGGCCGTCAACTAGGACGTACTTATTTGCAGATGATCTTGCAGTCTGTATAACTGCAGAAACAGCACAGAAGGTGAAATATGAAGCAGACCAGAGCACTGTCAGAGTTGAAAATTGGTGTAAAGCTTTGTGTCAACAACAACAACAAAAAAAAAGTACAAGACCTGTATGTATCGTGGAATAATAACACTGAACTTGAGCAGAGCTCAAATGCTGTTAATTTCCTTGGAATCTCAACTGATTCAAAATTATCCTGGGGTAGCCAGCATTAGCAAATGAATATTTGCTCTAAGGAAGCTGCATCTTTGTCTAAACGTGCCAGTACTTAAAGTGGTTTATTTTGCTTTAATACACAGTCACATTTCCTATGGTACAACACTGTGGGGACATCAAAACAAGGCAGCTAATGTCTTCAAACTACAAAAGAAGGCAATAAGACTGATATGTAGCTTAGCACCCAGAGCTCACTGTAGGCCAAGCTCTAAAAAATTACAGATTATGACCCTGCTGTCAATATTTATACTACAGTGTGTAATGCATGTTAAGGAAAACTATCCAAATTATCAACAGTATGACATACGACATAATTATAACACAAGAAACAAGCAGGACCAAGATTCTTCCCAATGTAACTATAAAAAAACACAAAAGTGCTTCTTATACAAGTCCATAAAAATTTTTAATGCCATACACCAACATATCAGAGATCAATTCAAAAAAAAAAAAAAAAAAAAAAAAAAGCAAAAGAATTTCTTCTTGAGCTCAGCATTTATGAAACTGATGAATTTTTAAGGGAGACAAAGAATATGGTACGACTGCACTTTGTGATCAGTTTTTATATGCTTCTATATATGAGTAAGTCTGTAATTGGCTAAATTTACTATGCAATATCAATTTGTACCGGAAGTTTCCCTGTTTTGTTTTTGTGTGAAGGTACCATAATTATTTGTGTAATATTTTCTTGTTTTTGTAATTATTTGTGTAACATTTATACTATGTAATATTGACTTTTGTAATGCCCTTTTAGGTCTCTATGACAATAAAAATCAATCAATTGTAAACTTCCGTGAGAGTTTCATATGCTTTCTCTGAGAGTAGTTCTCTTGTTTTCTCAGTGACTATAATATTGCTGTCATCAGCGAAGAGAATTTTTTCGCCATGAGAAACACTACTGGGAAAGTCATTGATGTATATCAGGAATAGTATTGGTCATAATTTGATACCTTGTGGAAATCGCATATTAAAGTATTTTTGGCCGGCCGTGGTGACCGAGCGGTTCTAGGCACTTCAGTCCGGAACCGCACGACTGCTACGGTCGCAGGTTCGAATCCTGCCTCGGGCATGGATGTGTGTGATGTCCTTAGGTTTGTTCTGATAAGTGTTTTACTAAATGTTTAGATCTATTTGAAGTATGTGTTATCTCTATTCTTTGTACCCTATCTGCTAGGTATGATCAAAACCAGTCCTTAGCTACCACTCTTATTCCTAATGCTTCTAATTTATTTAATGGAATCTTGTGGTCAACTGTATCAAAGGACTTAGAAAGATCATAAAGGAACCCTCTGACAGACTCTTCTTTATCAAGAGCATCAAGTACAACTTTTTTGCATTCTACCACAGCGGACTCCGTATTTTTGCCACATTAGAAACGAAACTTTTAAGTGAATCAAAGATTGTATTTATTCAGGTAATTCATTAATCTATTTTTCATAATTGCTTCTATTATTTTTGAGAATGGTGACAGCAGGAAAACCAGCTGGTAATTTTCTGCATTACCTTTCTTAACCAAAGGCACAACTCTTGCCTGTTTTAACTGCTCTGGAAATGTCCCTGATGTAAAGGATTCATTTATTATGTGTATTAAGGGACCTTGTATAACCTCTACGCATTGTTTTAGTACACACATTGGTACTTCATCTAAGCCTACTGACTTTTAATTTTTTAATTTTTGAACAGTTTTACTGGCTTCATTATTTGTGATTTGAAGTAACATCATTGTATTTAGTGGAACATTATTTACAGGGGTTATATTTGTTTTGGGGAATTTTTGTTGTAACTTCCCTGCCATACTTGAAAAATGCTCATTTACATAGTTTGATAAGTGTTGTGGCTTATTTATTACCTTATCCCCCTCCCTCAGCAGTATGTTATTCTGTGTTTCTTTGCTTCTCCCCGTTCCCGTTTTTATAACATCCCAGACTGCCTTGCTTTTATTCCCTGCATTATATATTACTATGTCATTAAACGACTTTTTTGCAGCTATCAGCACCTTCCTATAGATCTTTTTGTATCTATGATAGAAATTTAAGAATTCTGGATCATTGTGACTCTTTTTCATGGAAGTGAGGTATTTAAGTGTTTGGGAGGACTTCTTAATACCTGCTGTTATCCATCTACTTTTGTGTGACATTGATACAGACATGCATACTTTTGGAAATGCCTTTTCAAAGTTCAATTTAAATAATGTGGATTCTTATTCACATTGGTTTCCTTATACACTTCATCCCAGCATTGTTTTGCTAGTTCCTTTGAAAAACCTTTTATTTTCATTTCTGATGGGTGTCGTTTGTAGGCTTGTAGTTTAGGGAATGATTTGATGTCTCATTTTACTGTTGTTATTTGACAGAGATGGTCTGATAATCCGAGATCTTTTACAGCTACATCACATTTTTCCCTGTCCATATTTGTGGCCACATGGTCAATTACTGATGAAGTCATTGTAGTAACCTTTGTTCCACTATTGACCAATAGGGACAGGCCAAAACTTTGAAGTATATTTATGAGGGTGCTGCTGGATTCATTTACGATGTTCATGTTGATTTTAATGTCCCCACACAGAATTGTGCTGAGCTTTGTACTTGAGACTTTATTTAGAAATTCTTTTAATTTATTGAAAAACAGTGTCCACACTATCACTGGGAGATCTATACACACACAAAATTATTAATATCTTGGTGATATCAAGCCCTGTTAATTCAAACTGCTGGAGATACTCTTTAGGCAGGGGAACCTGTTGTCTAGATTTATCCTAAAAAGACCTACCTCTCATACTGATGACAACAGGTATTTGACCATGTGTGGCCCGAGATCCACCCCCTATACTTTCACGAATCAGCTGTGCCAATCTTCCCTTGTCAGTCCTGTTTAGGTATAGGCCACACCTAGTGAAACCCCATCTGTCGATAGTCCTGACGGGCACCAGAGAAACGTGAGCAAAGTTGGCTACCCTCAGAGCCACCCCTAACCCCGCATTGATTTGCCTCACATCTCCATCAAGGTGTGGCCAATCGTGACACCAGAACATCTCAACAAAGTGTACGTTGGTGCCACAAGTCAGGGAAGCTATCTTGCCCAGGTCACCACCTATGTCATATGCCCCATCCCTGTCCAAACTGTTTCCCACCCCACCCGCTATCACTACATGGTCTTCTTTTGTAAAGTCCTTACGTAAAGACCCTAAGTCCTCTATCACATAACTTAGCCCTTGCATTTGGCTGGAAGATACTGGTGGCCTGGTATGCTGCACCTAAACTTTCCTGTAACTCGGGGCCAACAACTCACCCATGGCTACTACCTAGCAGCAGCACTTTCTTCTTCCTAACATTTTGTATATTTCTAAGCTTCTTGGCCTAAGTTGAAGTGCGCTGCACATTTCTTGCTCCTCTTTCTACCAGAGGCTCTGGCAGTGGTAGACGCATGTTTTTGGGGTTGATGATAAAACTATCAGATCATGTTCTCTTTCTTCCTATCCTCCTACAAGCTGCCAGTCCACAACCACCCTCCTCCTACTCCCTAGCTCTCTTGATCCTTATCAGTTCCTTCTTTCAACTGTGCCTCAAGGGCACAGATTTTCCTTTCCTGTAGCCCAATCAATATGTTCCTCGCATACTCTGCAGTTCCAGGAGAGAGCCTCTTCTGTTCTCCCAACATTCTCCCCACTACATCTCCCCCCACCTCTCCCTCCCCCAATGAAAATATTTCCTACAAGATTAGCAACAAATCCCTCTACTCACAACGCTATAACAGCTTCGACATTTCTCACTCATGATCAGTTTCAAAAGAATAATTAAGTTTTAAATTTGTCAAGGACATGAGATTGGCTATATGTAAACAAAAACAACACGAAGGTCTTACGTGCCGTTATTGTTGTTTTTGTACTGATTTACAGATACAATGACAGAAGAATGTATTAGTAATTACGTTGCTGTTAGAGAATTTACTTTAGTGTTTGGTCAGGCTTTAAATGTTTATAACTCCAAAAATTTATGCCTTGATCACCTCTAACTAGTTAACAATATGAAATGTGTTAGTTAAATAGAATTTAAAAACTTTTAATTATTCTTTTATTGTGACAATAGACACTGATGAAACTAGTAGCTGTCTTTATAAAACGAATTTTGCACTATCAAGAAAACTTGAATAGAATTTTTTGTGTTTTGGCATGCAAAATTTCACATTATGTCGCAATTATCGGGACTTCAGATTACACTAAGTACCCCCCCCCCCCCCCCCCCCCCCCCCTCCCCAAGAATAAGCTCTATGGGGACGCAAATATTCAGTTGTGTGACAAGAATGGACACTACAGCAAATATACGAAACAAAGGAAATTTAAATTTGACACTATTTCCTCTCAAATAAGTTCTTTGTGCAATTCCTGGCCGATTTGGAGAATTTATCCTCTCAGAGGTCGGGTGTTGTGTTGCGCTTATCACCATTTTACCTTTTGTTTAGATGCAAAAAAAAACCAGTATCAACTGATGTAGACTTGCAGTAGGCGGCCGATTGCTCCTGCATACGATCTCCTGGCCAGAAATGCCATACTGTCGTTTCATTTCACGCTAGGTATGAAACTGATTCTCTGTTATGCACATTATTGAAATGCATTGTGAGTCATCTCTGAATTAGTATATGCTCAGTCAGTTTAATATTAATTTGCAGGGCTCTAGAGTAAGCAGTGTGTAGTTGTGCACTATGGTCCATTGTCGTGACCCCTAGCATGGCAATACAGCATGCGACTGTAACGGTGTCAACAGCACTGGGTAGTGTTGTCTACTTCGCTGGATGGTGGTGCATGAGAAACAGAGTTGTCATGATGGCCAGTATGACCTCAGTACCGCAGGTTTCCATGTTGGCCAGTGGGTATTTGGAGCAAATCCATTAACACTCAGATATGAAGATTTGTTTATCTTTGACATCACGGAATCATGTTTCTATATCTGCTCCATCCCTCCATACCCCCTCCCCACTCCCCAGTGGAAGGGGGTCACAATTATTTTGTGAGTTTGTGCATGGAACACATGAGGCTTCTAGTAATTGGATCCTATCTGCATTAACTTTCCCGTGCTCGTCCATCCCTGTCCTCAATCCTTCCCCTCTTCCCCTTCTTTACATCTCTGTTTCCTTGTTTACATTGGCCTGGCTATCTTTTTTTTCTATCCCTTACAGTATTATTCTTCTTGCTTTACACTTTCCTTTTTGGAGTTTTTGGTCCCTCTTTGGGGATTCAACTCCTCTAAATTTTGTCTCCATGGTGTGAGCCAGCTGGGGAACAACACCATACATGAAGTCTTTGGCATGTGGCCTTACCACCTCTTCCATTTTTTACCTGAAGCCATTGTCCTTTTTGTGCTATACAGCTAGCACAGTAGTCATTTCGTGTGCTTGGGGTGTAATGTACTCTTTTGATGGAGTCCTCTGAAAACACAGGGATGACAGTTCTGATACACGAGCTGCTACCTCCCTGTGTATGCCTAGGAGTAGTGGCTTGTCATTCTGGAGCATTGGAACTCCCAGCAACAGCCCCTATGCCATGTGCTCTTCAGAAATATGATCAGCTTCGCCTTGTGTCTACAACATCTACCATTGACTCTGATACATCCTTTCCCCCTCCTCCTCCTTACCCCAGTGATGCCTCACTCTTCTCTCCCTCTCCCCTGAACACAACTCCCTTTGCTCCTTTCATCCAGCAGAGAAGTGCCTCTTCTCTGGTGTCTGCTGGTACACATCAGCCGTGGAGCCATCAGCTCTAGCACCACCAAGGTTGCCTGGTCTCTCTTTATAGAACTAGCAGAAGCCTCTCTCCCCATCCCCTTGCCTCTCTGGCCACTGGCTTCTGTCCTCCTCTACCTATGAAAGAGAAGAAGGAACATAAGTCCTGGGATGAGGAAACTCTCATTGCCCAGGAGGATGGCATTCCACAGGTTTCAGTGTTAAGTATCCTTTTCCTCATCACTATTAAAGGACTTGTGACCTCCGTCAAACTGTTGGTCACCCCTGCTCTGCATGTGGACAACTTCTGTGTCTGAGTTATTTAACACTTGGTGGCCTTTGTGAAGTGACAGTTCCAGGGTGCCATGTGGTATGCTTCTGCATGGACCTTCTCACACAGTTTTCAGTTTTCTCCTCTTAAATTGTGGGTGGTGCATTTGTGTCACCATATTGTGTTCGGTACCTTCTGGAGCTCTATCTCGAGACCCAATTTCTGATTGTGATCCCCCAGTTCCATTCCTTGGGTCTTCTTTTTGACAAGAAATTTACTTAGTCACCCCATATCCGCCTTCTGGAGATTGGCTGTCTCCATAAACTCAATGTCCTCCACTTCCTTTCCTTTCCCACACCTCTGGGGGGGGGGGGGGGGGGCGTGCAGATTGTTTGACTCCTCACCATCTTTGTTTTTGTCCCTTCTGGTCCATGGTTGCCAAATTTATGGCTCAGCTGCTCCTTCCATACTGATCCTCTTGGATCAGGTCCACCATTGTGGTATCTGTCTGATCATCAGTACCTTTTGCACTAGCCCTATTGTTTCCTGGTTGAAGCTGGGGTTGTCCCCCACTCGCTGCCCTTTTGGTTCAACAGTCTAAGCTTCTTGTTTCCTATGCCATCACCATCTTCTCTTTCCCCTCACACCCTTTCTATTTTAAATTTTAGCAGCTCCAGGACATTGCCCACCCTTCAGGTGAGTTTAGCAGTTGGGCTCCACCTTGCTGCTCTTTGCCACGATTTTTATCTTCCCTCTTTGTCCTGTTCCCCATTCTCTCCAAACACCTCCTTCCCCTTGGTTAGTTCCTTGATCCCAGATTCAGAGAGATCTCTCCTGGGGGGTCTTTGTTTCATTGTTGTTCTGCCAGCTTTTATGGGAGTTTCAGGCTGCTGTTGTGTTTTAATGTAATGGCTCTAGGCTCTAAATCTGCTAATCACAAGGGATGTGCCTTCATGCCTTCTGCTGGCAAGTAACACCATCTATTACCTGCCACATGTTGCATGTGTACTGCATAGCTAATGACCATTTACCAGGCTCTTTAGTATGTTAAACAGTCCTCTCTCACCCATGTTATGTGCAGACTCGATAAGTGCCCTTGAGGCAATCAGACAGTGGTTTTCCCTCCCTCTTCTTGGTCTATGACATCTTGACCATGCTGGTTGTTCAATTGACTTTCTTTGGGTTCCCACTCATGTGGGTATCCCAGGTAATGAGCTGCTGATCCTGTGGCTTGGGGGTGTAGCCCTTTTCTGTGACCTCTCTGGTGCTGGGTTTGCAGCTTCATGTCAGATTCCTTTTTGCTCAGCCTTGAGCTGACTCTTGGAGGCCAACCCCCTGCCCAATAAACTTATTGCGATAAGGGGACTCTTGCCGCATGGCCCACTGGGGATCTACCATCCTCTGCTATCTTCGTATTGGTCATACAAGGTTGAATCATAGCCTCTTACTCCATAATGATTTGTTCCCCCACCCCTCACTGTCAACCATATTTTACAAGACTCTACTATCATTTCGCCTTTAGCACTAAATACGCTCTTCCATTCTCCATTGTCACAGATAGTAGCAGACAACCTTACATACTTACATCTGTCTTTGGTTTTCATCATAAAAGTGGTTTGTCCCCTAGATTTAAGTACCTGAATTCTCTTCCACAATTAGAGGCCCTCAGTTTGGAAGGCCTTCATCATTGCTTTCATGCTGGTCAGGTTTTCCTCCCCATTTTGAGTTGTTTCATCCCGTCCCCATTGTGTCACAGTCATGGTGTGAAGTGGGAACTGGGGTGGGTTAGCAGCGATTCCAGCACCATGTCACACATAGCGCCATTGGGGTGTCTTATGATCTTCCCCTTCCTCCCTCCAGTTCTTTACTCTTCCTGCCACCCAAGTATTCCGTCTGCATCTTCATTTGCCTGTTTTGCTTTGCCATTGACTAGATTGTGCTGTTGGTTTGCTGCTCCCACAGTCTCTGCCACTTTGGACCTTGGGACTAATGATGTCACTGTTTGGTCCCTCTCCTCATTCAGACAATCAATCAGCATCTGCAGCCAGCAGGCAAGCAGACTAGGTATCTGATCTGTTAGTGTCTGTGTCAGGGTGTTACTAGTATTAATGACAAGTTTGAAATTATTACCTGTTTCCAAATACAAATAGGCATTTTTGTTCCCTGATCAATTAGAACTACAAAACTATATGCCTAAATTTAGGAAATAATGACCAGTTAAAAACAGAACATTCTGGAATATGAGTTATTTGGTTACAGATAACTTTTGAAATAGGGCTTTTTTTAAAAAAGTAAAATTATACTGCAAATTGGAACCAAAAAGGCTTTCAGTTGAGTTATATTGCTACATTCAGAATTACTCATTCCTAATTCCACCTGCATGTGTTTATACTGATACTGAAATTAGTATTTATTCGCAAAATTTATTTTTTGGTAAATGAGTTACATTATCAGGAAAATTGATTGTGAACAATCAGGTGTTAGTATATTCCTTGCTAGAATATGAAAATATTTAATCTGTTTAACAGTTGTACTAGTGTTACTAGATCAAAAATAAATACATATAACAAGTTGTTGATTGCAACTCACTCTGTTGTAATTTTGGGATGGTTGTCAAATGTGCGGCCATCACCAGCAGTGCACTGAGCCTCAATCACAGTCATCACAGCTTGGGAGGGGATTGACCCAGCGATGCTAGCATTCTAGGCTGGTGGCACAAGCCGCATCAGTTTCTGGTGATCCCACGTGTCAGCAGAACTGCCGTATCAGAGGCTGGTGAAGAAGGAAGGAATATCGACATTTGACATTCTGTCAACAGTGAGGTCGTCAGAGACAGAGCAAAAGCTCTGATGGTTTCAAGGATGGGGAAGAAAATCGGCCTTGGCCTTTCAAAGGAACCATTACAGCATTTGCCTTGATTGATTTAGGGAAATAATGGAAAACCTAAAACTGGCTGGCAGGACACGGAATAAAGCCAACATGTTCCTGAATAATGTGGTGTAAACCTTCATCCAGAAGTGTTCTCACTAACTTTGTTTCTTCTGTATCAGGAACTGCCATGGGTAGGCAGCTTGAGGAATTTGTTTTCTTTGCTGAAAACAGTCTCCTCTGTGGTGCACGTTTTCTCTTGTGACTCCTTTGTGGACTAATGAAAGAGATACTACTACTGGCATGAACAGCACCTACACTAGCCTTCAATGAAGTTACCATTTTGTTGACCAGCTGAACTTGAGTAACTGACATACCAGAAACAATTTCTGCCAGTACCTCTGTGTCACAGGAACTGACTGGCTTCAGAATTTTCTTCTCTCTCATTAATGAAAGAAATGCCTCCAACATTTGTAACTAGTACATCTGGTAATTGTAACTAGTACATCTGGTAATTCAGAAATTTCAAACGGATTTTCTTCTGTACTCTCTACTTGGCAAACATTATGTATATGCTTGGACATATTTAACTTAATGCTATAATCAATACATGTGTAGTAATATCTATGAATGCTTACTTTACAGTCAGTGCCCACTTTCTTCCAAAAGGCAAACTTCAAGTGATTTTGTGGCTGGTACTTCCCAACCTCTGCCTATCTTTCTAGTTGAGTCCTTATTCATCAAAATACTGAATTTGTGCTTATGGTGAATGTTTTTCACTTTACTTGTTAGTTTTTCTTTCACAATGACAATGAGCCTGTCAAACAGATTTGCTGTTACAAGCAACGTGAATGCAAATATACCTTTATCCAAATGATTCAATGGCTTTGCATTACCATGTAGAGGAAGTGGTGGTAAAATGGACCCTGCAACAAATATGCCCCCCCTTAATATCTTAATAACATTTAGCTGAACTCTAGTGTTGATAGCTGGAACTAGTGTTCTAGTATGCTCACTGGCCTGTAGGAGCAATGGAAGCAGGTCAGTACAGTGGTTGAGTGGCTGTGAGGTTATATTTTTCAAGCTCCTGTTCAAAACTTTGAGAGGTATGTGAATTTCACTTTATTAATGTACCATTATTGGTTAATACTTAGATGCAAGCACCATGCATACAACCTAGTAAGTATTGGCATCAGTTTCAAATAGAGTAAAAGGTGTGGTATTATTGCATTTTAAAGCTGTTTACACTAGTTTACAAGGTGTAAGTGACTGTAATATGGCCCCCATTGGTGCTTCTAATGTGGACCCCAGGGTCCATATTATAAGCAGACCGTTAAATGTTTTTATTTCTGTTTTCAGCTGCCTAGGACTAATCTGGCACTTAAATGAACCCCCAAAAGGCAGGTGTGGGATGAAAACAAAATGTTAGAGGCAGTGTCTGCTGTTGTAGGAAAAACGATGGGAGTTAAAAAAGCAAGCATCGAAACATTTTGCTGTCCCAAATACAACTCTGCGCCAGTATGTGTATGAGGCTAATACCTTACAGATGGCAGATGTTGAAACTAAAAAGCTTGGAAGAAAACCAGCTCTATCAGCAGCCCTAGAAAGTGAACTAGTGGTTTACTTACAGTATATGGAGACGAAAATTCTATGCTTTTACTAGTATGGATGTTAGAAAAATGGCCTACCAACTTGCAGTTAGGAATGGAATTGCAACAAACCTCAGAAATGAAATTGCTGGAAGGGCTTGTCTTGACCATTTTCTTCGACGTCATCAAGATAAGCTTTCAAATAGAAAGCCAACTGGATCATCATATGCTCGAGCAAAAGGCTTTTTCCATTCTACGACTTGCTATAAGCTGAATACTGGAAACATAAATATCCAGAAGATCGTGTATGGAACGTTGACAAAACAGGCCTTAGTGTAGTTCAGACTAAGATACCACAAGTAATTGCAAGCAGAGGTAAACGCCAAATTTGTTCTCTGACTGCTGCAGAGTGTGGGTCTCTAGTAATGGTCATCTGTTTGCTGAGTGCAGGAGGTCCTTGGTCCTTATGTTGCCCTGATGTTCATATTCCCGAGAACGGAAGAGGGGGGAGACCACTGTTTCAAATGATTTGCTATACAAAAAGAGTTAGAAGCCATTATTAAGAAAAAAGAGGAAAAGAACTTTGCCAAAGACCCCCTAGTGAGATAAGCCTCTACATCCTTACATTTGTCCTCTAGCCATGCCTGCTTAGCCATTTTGCACTTCATGTCGATCTCATGTTTGAGACGTCTGTGTTCCTTGTTGCCTGCTTCATTTACTGCATTTTTATATTTTCTCCTTTCATCAATTAAATTCAATATCTCTTCTGTTACCCAAGGATTTCTAATAGCCCTCGCCTTTTTACCTATTTGATCCTCTGCTGCCTTCACTACTTCATCCTTCAAAGCTACCCATTCTTCTTCTACTGTATTTCCTTCCCTTGCCAAAGAGACACACTATATTATAGGATCCAACAGGTTTGCTTTCATGGAGAATCCACTGCCAAATATTCTCGCTGTAGTGAGTCTTAAGTGCACCCATAAATGTACGATCTAGCGGTTGCAGGACTAGAAAAATTAGCCTCAATAACTTGGTCATTCTTAGGCGGCAGTTCATTGTTACAATTTGCTGAAACCTGCCAGCTTGATCATCCAACCTGTTGGCGTCGTCTTTTTTAGCTGGTGTGCTAAGTGAAGGCAATTCCAATCGTTCAGCTCCAGATATAATAAACCTCTTCCATAACAGTTGTGATGATAAAATTTATTACAGGTTAGTGACAGATCCATTTCACATTGACGTGGATGTGTTGCCAGACAGACTACAAGAGGAAGTCTTAGAAATTAAAAATGATTCCGCAGCGAAGTATGACTTTAATAAGATGGATAAGCCTTTATTTTGGGTGAAATATCTCACGGTGTATCCCAGCACAGCAGAACAAGCACTGAAACTGTATTTACCATTTTCAAGCACTTATTTGTGCGAAAGAGCATTTTCAGAGATAGTGGCGATAAAAAATAAGCTTAGAAGCAAACTCAGTATTGCCAATGATTTACGTTGCGCAGTTTCTGCTATTCAGCCAAGAATTCAAAATCTTGTCAAAAATTTGCAAGCTCATCCTTCACATTGATTTATTTGTTTGTTTCTTGCCATATGTGTGTGGAAATAATATTTTTATAATAAATACGTAACATTATAAGAGAACTTGTTATTTTCCTCCTAACTGTCCTTACATGTAGGTAAAACTGTAAAGTTACAAAAAACTATTTCGAAGAAACAATATAAAATAAACATAGTGAATCTGATTTAAATATAAATACTGCGTGTCATCCTTATGGATTCTGATGTAACGTGTGGTATATTATTTCAACTAATAATAGTATTTCTTCTGGATGAAGACACAGCGAAAGTTTATCCTAGATATAGCAAGCGTAGTTCTAAAATCGTATACTGGTGAAGAAATGGTGTGCAGCAAGGGAATATAATCAAGGTAAGGAAGTTGTTATATTCATATTTTTTAAAGTTCTGTGTAGTCTGCAAAATTATTTCGTAAAACTTATTTTTATATATTTTTACTTTTTTGGTTCTGGGAACTGAGCCTTTGTCGCTGTTCGGTAACTGTCGTCGTTGACATAAATGCCAACCTATGCGCAATGACAATGGGGAGCGCTATAGGCGTACAAAGCAGTGATGTTCGTTAACACTGTGACTGAGTGACTATTTTTGATAATGAGTGAAAGTAATAAGCTGTACTCAACTTAAAATAACGGCCCCCATCCACTAGTCTGCAAAGGTCGCAACTATTTTTCCTTGTTTACCAAGGACTTTCTTTGCTTTAGGAGTGGCTTATAATCACTAGACTAGACTGATGACGTAATAACTGTGACTCGATACATTAACAGCCCACCATGTTACTTGACGTCACCATCACAAATTTTTCAATAGTTTCTAGATAATTTATAAAAATCTCTATTTTTTTATTTGTGGGGGGGGGCAGGGAAGTTTTCTTTTCAGCAGAAGGGGGGCATGAAAAACAAAGTTTTGGGAACCTCTGGACTACATGATGTCCATAAACTTGTACTTGGCTCTTCGTCTGTAGAACATCACGTCATTCTTCAGCAAATAATGGTGACAAATGTTAATTGAGTTTTTATCTTTCCACTTATGTTTGACCCTTAACACCTCTGGGTCTTTGTTCTGTTCGTTTGAAATGTTTGAGAAAGCTGTTTTATGTAGTTTTGAAAAGGAAGTCCTCTTATGTAGTACATACCAGTTTGGTCTTCATCTGCCCCGAACTTCGTTTTACTTGGGTTTGCACCATGTGGACACCGGGCAAAAGAATTTGCTAAGGTGTTTGTCGGCCCTGGACGTATTTTACATAGAAATCATACTCTTGCAAGATTAAAATCCACCCTGCTACTTCCTTTAGGTTTGTCTCCTCGCCACACATCTGTGTAATCGTGTTTAATTTGGATTTTAGAACCTGGCAAGTAGTCTTAAAGTGTGACAGTACTTCACGCTTAAATTCTGGGGAGTCGTCTGTTTGTATGTTAAGTGTATGTGTACTCGCACCCTGATTCTACTCGTTATCATATTTGTTACCGGCCACTGTGAGTTGCAGATTCATATTTTCAGCTGTGTTGTCATTTATTACGACGCTGTTTTCTATGTCTGGTGTGGTGATTACATAGTATGGGTAATACTACCGTACTATGTCCTCATATGTCCCAAAATTGTATACATTTGGATCTGAGTTATTAGACCACATACTTTACTATCTTGTTCGTTTTCCGATCCAGACGAAATATTGGCTCCGTTATTTTTCTCTCCATTATCGACTTGTTCTTCCCAGTTTTGTTCGATTCCCTCTACCCACAATGCCTCAGACACTTTCTGCTTGTCTTACAAAGTTTTGTGGAAGGATTTTAGTAGATCTTGTAGCTTGTTGAACTTTTGATCAGGTGTACTTATCCGTACTTCCCTCTTTTTTTCTATGACCTATATTAGCGGTATTTTGTCGATTAATACTATCGTCTTGATCAATCCTAGCTTTACCGGTTACAGCAGGATTTGTATCAAGTCCGATGTCAGTTTTGTCTGCCGGGAGGAAGTCTGCATTGGTGAATACGGACGGGTCCGTGGTCCATACTCCAGTAGCTTCGAAACCTTTGATAGCGGTTTTCATTGTTGCACTTTTGATGAAAGCTGAACCAAAAGCTTTGAAATTTGAAGGACCACCGCGCCCTGCACATCCCTCGGTCCATACGCGGAGTCAGTGGAGCTGAGAGGCGACTGGTATATATACCACACCACCCGCCAGCCTAGGACGTCAGTAAACAGGAGTAACCTGACGATGATGGCACGCTACGCCGTGACTGGAACACGATAGTAGGAAAAGGAAGAGAAGGAAACGTAGTAGGTGAATATGGATTGGGGTTAAGAAATGAAAGAGGAAGCCGCCTGGTAGAATTTTCCACAGAGCATAACTTAATCATAACTGCATGCCCGAGAGACCTTCAAGCACATTCATATTATATTAATATCCAGAAAAACTTGAATTTCTTATCATTACTGAATTTCAACACAGTCTAACATGTGTTGGACTGTGACGATACGGTAACAACTTTGATACAGCTTCCAGTTTGCGGAACTGGCGGCTGTTTAGGGGAGGCCCTTTGGGCCGGACTTAATCCGGATGAAATCCTGGCACTGAGGGCACGTGTCGGTTATGCCGTCGGCACACGGACTGTTCATTCGAACGTAGAGCATTCAGAATGCCGAGTTTCTGCCGTCATGGCATGGAAAACGCACGCTGGGGAGTCTTTCCAAACGTGCGGAGCAATATCTAGCAAGACAGATATTCTGAAAGTGTGTTTGAATGTTGACCAACGAGATGGAAGAACGCCACGTACGTCACATGCACGCCATCTTTCTTCAGTACAGACTCGCCATACGCCATACTGGCTTTCAGTTGATGTTGGTTTCAAGGTATAGTCTGTCTGTAAACTCGAGAGCGAACAGCGCTTTTCGTGGGGCAAGTGGCATTTTCCGGAAGAACCATGCCACTGGCCTACAGGGGCACCCAAAATCAGTTGCCCGTTACCTGTCTAGCGGCGTAGATCGGCGTGCAGTGATGTACAATACGTCGTTTCTGTTCGTGAGGTCTTAGTTGCTAGTGTCAGTCAGTTAACGTTGTGTAGGCCCTACTCACTGATATACTTCGGTAACTGGAAGTGCTGGACAACCGCCATGCATTGCAAGAAAATTGCAGAAAACGTAGAGGAGCTATTTGCGGAGTACATTTCCCCACCATGTTACAGTTCTGGGTGGAGATTTTAGTTTGCCAGATATACCGGGTGATCAAGAAGTCAGCCGGCCGAGGTGGCCGAGTGGTTCTAGGCGCTTCAGTCTGGAACCGCGCGACCGCTACGCTCGCAGGTTCGAATCCTGCCTTGGGCATGGATGTGTGTGATGTCCTTAGGTTAGTTAGGTTTAAGTAGTTCTAAGTTCTAGGGGACTGATGACCTCAGCTGTCAAGTCCCATAGTGCTCAGAGACATTTTAACCATTTGATCAAGAAGTCAGTATAAATTTGAGAACTGAATAAATCACGGAATAATGTAGATAGGGAGGCACAAATTGACACACATGCTTAGAATGACATGGGATTTCATTAGAACAATAAATAAATAAATAAATAAATACAAAAGCTAAAAAAATGTCCGACAGATGGCGCTTCATCTCATCAGAATAGCAATAATTAGCATAACAAAGCAAAGATGATGTTCTTTACAGGAAATGCTCAATATGTCCACCATCATTACTCAACAATAGCTGTAATCGAGGAATAATGTTGTGGACAGCACTGTAAAGCGTGTCCGGAGTTTATGGTGAGGAATTGGCGTCGGATGTTGTCTTTCAGCATCCCTAGAGATGTCGGCCGATCACGATACACTTGCGACTTCAGGTAACCCCAAAGCCAATAGTTGCACGGACTGAGGTCTGGGGACCTGGGAGGCCAAGCATGACGAAAGTGATGGCTGAGCACACGATCATCACCAAACGACGATCATCACCAAACGACGCGCGCAAGAGATCTGTCGCACATTTTGTGAGCTTCGTTTTTTTCTGTTCTAATGAAACCCCATGTCATTCCAAGCATGTGTGTCAATTTTTACCTCACTATCTACATTATTCCGTGGTTTATTACGTTTTCAAATTTATACTGACTTTTTGATCACCCGGTAAACTGAAACATTCATAACGGGTGGCAGGGTCAAAGAATTCAGTGAAATTTTTTTAAAGTGCTTTATCTGAAAACTACCTTGAGCAGTTAAACAGAGAACCGACTCGTGGCGATAACATATTAGACCTTCTGGTGACAAACAGACCCGAACTATTTGAAACAGTTAACGCAGAACAGGGAATCAGCGTTCATAAAGCGGTTACTGCATCGATGATTTCTGCCGTAAATAGAAATATTAAAAAAGGTGGGAAGATTTTTCTGTTTAGCAAAAGTGACAAAAAGCAGATTTCAGAGTACCTGACGGCTCAACACAAAAGTTTTGACTCAAGTACAGATAGTGTTGACGATCAGTGGAAAAAGTTGAAAACCATCGTACAATATGCGTTAGATGAGTATGTGCCAAGGAAGATCGTAAGAGATGGAAAAGAGCCACCGTGGTACCGCAACTGCTGCGGAAGCAAACATAAACATAGCCAAAGCCTTGCAGACAAACAAAAATTACGCGAAGCGAAATGTAGTGTGAGAAGGGAAGGCTATGCGAGAGGCGTTCAATGAATTCGAAACTAAAGTTCTATGTACTGACTTGGCAGAAAATCCTAATTTTGGTCTTATATCAAAGCGGTAGGTGGATCAAAACAAAATGTCCAGACACTCTGTGACCAAAACGGTACTGAAACAGAGGATGACAGACTAAAGGCCGGAATACTAAATGTCTTTTTCCAAAGCTGTTTCACAGAGGAAGACTGTATTGTAGTTCCTTCTCTAGACTGTCGCACAGATGACAAAATGTTAAATATCGAAATAGACGGCAGAGGGATAGAGAAACAATTAAAATCGCTCAAAAGAGGAAAGGTCGCTGGACCTGGTGGGATACCAGTTCGATTTTACACAGAGTACGCGAAGGAACTTGCCCCCCTTCTTGCAGCGGTGTACCGTAGGTCTCTAGAAGAGCGTAGCGTTCCAAACGATTGGAAAAGGGCACAGGTCATCCACGTTTTCAAGAAGGGACGTCGAACAGATGTGCAGAACTATAGACCTATATCTTTAACGTCGATCAGTTGTAGAATTTTGGAACACGTATTATGTTCGAGTATAATGACTTTTCTGGAGACTAGAAATCTACTCTGTAGGAATCAGCATGGGTTTCGAAAAAGACGATCGTGTGAAACCCAGCTCGCGCTATTCGTCCACGACACTCAGAGGGCCATAGACACGGGTTCCCAGGTAGATGCCGTGTTTCTTGACTTCCGCAAGGCGTTCGATACAGTTCCCCACAGGCGTTTAATGAACAAAGTAAGAGCATATGGACTATCAGACCAATTGTGTGATTGGATTGAAGAGTTCCTAGATAACATAACGCAGCATGTCATTCTCAATGGAGAGAAGTCTTCCGAAGTAAGAGTGATTTCAGTTGTGTCGCAGGGGAGTGTCGTAGAACCGTTGCTATTCACAATATACATAAATGACCTTGTGGATGACATCGGAAGTTCACTGAGGCTTTTTGCGGATGATCTGTGGTATATCGAGAGGTTGTAACAATAGAAAATTGTACTGAAATGCCGGAGGATCTGCAGCGAACTGAAGCATTGTGCAGGGAATGGCAATTGAATCTCAATGTAGACAAGTGTAATGTGCTGCATGGAAAGATAGATCCCTTATCATTTAGCTACAAAATAGCAGGTCAGCAACTGGAAGCAGTTAATTCCATAAATTATCTGGGAGTACGCATTAGGAGTGATTTAAAATGGAATGATCATATAGAGTTAATCGTCGGTAAAGCAGATGCTAGACTGAGATTCATTGCAAGAATCCTAAGGAAATGCAATCCGAAAACAAAGGAAGTAGGTTACAGTAAGCTTGTTCGCCCACTGCTTGAATACTGCTCAGCAGTGTGGGATCCGTACCAGATAGGGTTGATAGAAGAGAGAGAGAGAGAAGATCCAACGGAGAGCAGCGCGCTTCGTTACAGGATGGTTTAGTAATCGCGAAAGCGTTACGGAGATGATAGATAAACTCCAGTGGAAGACTCTGCAGGAGAGACGCTCAGTAGCTTGGTACGGGCTTTTGTTGAAGTTTCGAGAACATACCTTCACCGACGAGTCAAGCAGTATATTGCCCCCTCCTACGTATATCTCGCGAAGAGACCGTGAGGATAAAATCAGAGAGATTAGAGCCCACACAGAGGCATACCGACAGTCCTTCTTTCCACGAACAATACGAGAACTGGTAGAGGTACTCAAGGTACCCTCGGCCACACACCGTCAGGTGGCTTGCGGAGTATGGATGTAGGTGTAGATTTAACGAGCGTTCGATCGTCTGTAATGTTATGTTACAGCGTGTGTTAAGGAGGTGACACGAAAAGAACTGTTGGCTACTGTTAACCGTTCCAAGCAAAGGGCTCCAATTTATGGAAACGTCAGGCTCGCCACAACAGGACGCTTAAGGACGGAACGCGAAAATAAACCGCGTGGTTTACAGGGATCGCCACGAAGGAAAACTAGTAATTTTGGGAGGAAACCCGTCGTCGTAGACAATTTCATAAAATCGATCCTTCCGCAAACGATGGAGGACTTTTATATGAACCAAAAAATAGTGCCGACATTACGGAAACTACTTATTGCCGTGAAACAAAAAATCCATTTTCCATGTTTATACCAGTTTTACTCATAATAGACTCACCAAAAGGAGTATTTAACTTTTCTAAAATTCCATACACTTTATTCTTAAAACAAACTTTATTAAAGATTTTCTAATATATTTTTACACAAAACAAATAATCGTTGATGCTACCAAAACACATGTATCCTTTTTGACAGCAGACAATAGAGCAAATAGCCAATGTGTATAACATTGTACGCATACTTTTCAGACACGTTTACTAAGGCAGTGACAAAAAATGTGGTGCAAATCGGACTAGTACAACACACGAAATTGTAAATTTCTTGTTACTTTTTAAACATTCATCGTGTTGCAAAGACTTGTTAAGTTTCAACGCAGTCCTTAAAGAAAACTTCTATCCTTTAGTAGAAACACAAAGTGAGAATAATTCTTAAATTCTACAGATTCATTGCGCATTATGGGGTAGCAGTAGAGGAACATACATTCACATGAACAGGCATTCGGTTCCCATGTTTGCAGAAGAATCCTGACTTACGTTCATATGTTAATATTATTTACTCTATAGCGTTGTGTTTCGGAAGAAGCTATCGTCTTTTGTATTCTTTACGGTATTAAAACATTTGTCTAAAAATTAACGCTGCCGGGCCGTATATGTACACGGGGTCGCCACTGATTTAAAGCGCGCGCCGAGGTAGCTGGTAATGTGATTCTTGTTTGCGCCTCAGCAGATCCAAATATTTTTATTACTAGTCTTCGCTTTTTCTATTAGGATCTGATACTTTCTTTTCAGTGCAATAAAAGTATATTCTCTAATATTCGATGTTACGTAAGTATTAGTACGTTCCATCTGAGGAAGGAGTTTGTTCGAATGGTTTAATCTACAAGACAGATTGCACTACTTGCAGTAAGATATTTCACACTTTGTCGTTATAAGTTTTCTTATTTCACATGTTGTGAAGATTCTGCTGCTGAATAGGAACAGTTATAAAATAAGACTTTGAATCGCGCTATTTGTTACGGAACTTTTAGAAGCTGATGTCCTTTCTGACTGGACTTGACACTTCTCTTTCTGCCTTATAACATGTCCACGGATACTAAAGGCAGAACAACGTGACTCTCACATGGACAAGAGAGCAAAGGCGCGTTTTGATAGCGCTAGCTTAAGAATTTTACACCCATCCATTTTGTAAAGTGGGTGATAGAGAGAAACGTGTGACGAGGGCCTCCCGACCGCGCACCTGGTGCAAGTCTTTCGACTTGACGCCACTTCGGCGACTTGCGCATCGATGGGGACGAAATGATGACGATTAGGACAACACGACACCCAGTCCCTGAGCGGAGAAAATCTCCGACCCAGCCGGGAATCGAACCCGGGCCCTTAGGATTGACAGTCTGTCACGCTGACCACTCAGCTACCGGGGGCGGACAACCGGGTGACGTGTGACCCAGATGCAGCCGACGGCTGCCGCTGGCGAGCGCTGCGATCGCGTGTACCACACTGAGGCGCACGTGCTGTGTGCACGAGTCACATCGTCTCAGGGCGGTCAGCACCACTTTCAACTTGGCACGCCCAACACTGGCGTTCGCAACACCGTCCGTGTAGTGACGGCATTACGCTTCCCTAGAACAGTGCGCGGAGAGCAGCGCAAATACTGTTGAGTGTTTCTGATAGGTAAATAAATTAGTGAAATCAATGTGAAGTGAAGTAGAAATTAGAAAAAAAATGAAAAACTTAGTTTAGCTTAGAAGAGTTACACACTGGCAAACAGCGGGCAGAGCAGCAGAGGCAATGACCGTGAAGTCAGCACGTTCGGAAGCCATCGCCCTCCCCACATAAGCAGAAGCTGTCGATTCAGCCGTTAGGGCATCGCCCGTACGGCTCACGTGTTTCTCAGTTGTCACATGTGATCAAAGGCCCTCGCCTACATTCCGAGAGCCAATGACCGACGTTAAGAAGATTCTTCGCGAAGCTTTTCGACGTAACAGAAGAGGCAATGACCGTGAAGTCGTTCACCTCCAGTAAACTGAAGTGAATGAATACGCGAGACGCAGTGGGCCCGACAGTAGTAGCTTTCAGTTCAGTTCCGGTACAGTCGGTGCTGAAGACCGTCATGCAGGAAGAGACTACATCGTACACAGAAGCACCGAGTCCGCTGCTGTAATGGAATAGCGAGCAGCAGCCTCGGCGCCAGAAGACAGAAGTTAGAAGGTATTTGAGGCCTGATTTTTATGTACTCGAGTGACTGGTGAGGACGGGAAGGAGACGGCCTCACATCAGCAGTCACGTGTGACCTGGGACGAAGATCTGACAGCCGAAGACTGGCAAGCGGGAGTCCGTTGTTCGAGTCTGGGACACTGGCCTTCTCCCGCCGCGCCGCTCCGCTGGCCGACACACGACACACGCGGCCGCTTAGAGAAGAGAAACACTGGGACGCCACATCCGAGGTATCACCGTCCGATTCACAGCTTCGTCCTCAATAATTAAACGGGCCACCTCGCGATGCGCGTCTCCAGTCAACTGGGCGAAACGGCGACACGAGATACACACCACCGTGCGTAATCAGACTCCGCCGCTCACGCAAGCAGAAGGCTTTTCAAACGACACAGCTGCCGCTCTCACAGTCAAAACAATCCAGTAAGGAAACCATTGTACAAAACTTTCGATAAAAGTTATCTTATGTAAAAATGCCTTTTGATTCTACCTCATACCTGAGCCAAGGAAGAACCCACCCTGCACAAATGTTAAGAGAGGAAAAGTAATTTATTTAGTGTTTTTCACCCTGACATAATGCTTTAGAATCAAATGCCCTTTCCAGTAATGCTCATCCTGACAGCTGACCAGCAGCAACAGAGAAAACCTAGTTACAATACGGAGTAGCGGGGAGCAGAGAGTATTCGTCGTGAAGGGGTACCGTTGAGAATAACGACGACTATAGATACGACGTGTCCTCTGTGACAGGGGATGAAAAGCAGTTCGCTATAAAATTAACGAAGAATGCTAACAAGTTGGAAATTACTACAATAATAGTGATTGCGATATTTCTGTCGGCAGTTTAAACTGAGTAGGTGAGCGAGTAAGGTAACCAGGAAAATAACAATAACTGCAGTTGTGCCATAGCGTACAATGTAAAGAATTTCAGGCAAATAGTGTCAGATTAAGTAATACTACAGTTGATGGTAACAGTCGAAGACACTAGTAGGAAGACAATTGCGGAGTTACAGTTACAAGAACAATAGGTAAAGGCACAGAAACAGAGATAGTTGCAGAGTTGATACAATTTCAAGATAGTATTCAGAGGAGGAGAGATGTTGCAAAAGATTAGTATTAAATTAAGGTGAGAGGCGTTAAGGTTTCGCTTTGGCTAACGTAGTTTCTCTTAATGCTGTTCAGTCCTGACACGTTTGTAAATGCATTCTTTTCAGGGGCTGTCTTAATTACGCTGCCGTCCAGAGTTCGTACATTCTGAAGGCTGAAATGGGGTGTGGTGCTGTTTTAAATCCTTAGACGGTACTTTGTAAGACCTTGTCTTATTGCAAGCCCTGTCCTTGCTAATTTTTTTTTCTTGTGGCTGAAGATCTGCGTCCTTTTTCGGTGTGAGACAAACTTGACAATTATTAGACGAGATTTCGAAGCACCTTATAATCTACGCACCATCCAATAACTCCTATCAATGTCTACCTTACCTATGTCAGTGCCTAATATTTCTCGTGCAACCTGTATAAGGAGGTCGTCTGTGTCTTCCGGCTCATCTTCGCTACGCCAAACAGCAGCACGCTATTTCGCCTTTTTATGTACACTGAAGGTGAACTGAGGAGAAAGGAAACGGAAGGAACTATTAAGGTAAGCTGCCCTGGGACCTTACGCGGAATCAGCGGCGATGCGGGAAAATGTATGCCACACTGGGACTCGAACCCGGGGTCTCCTGCTGACTAGCCGTCGCGTGAACCACTGTGGCAGCCGGACGCGGCGCCGAGTGCTGCCTCGGCACCCCCCGAGCCCGCCCACGCCCCCTACCGGCAGTCCCCGGCTGTGCCCTCCACTCTCCCTACTCTGAGATTCCCGCGGCAGGTCGAACGCAACTGTGCGCCCGCACTCAGTGTGGTAGATTCATTGCTCCTAGAGGCGAATCAGCTATATGAAAGCGTGTTGTCTGTTTATTCAAACATGTCAGAAAGAACAGACATCGCGTAGCCCTAATATTTCGCCTTTACTACCCTCTCGGAAATTAGTCACACTCAAATTATTCTCGGGACCGAGAGCTGTCTGAGACTCCAAGTATACAGCTCTGAAATGTTTGCCGATTCGTGAAACGTGTATCGAAAAGACATATTCAACGCCACTGAAGGGGAAGCGTTTACCGATTGCGACAAAAACGTTGTTTCTACTCAAGTCGGATTTGAGTGTGGCTGTGAAGTTATCTGGTAATGTATGACAGGTCTAGGTGAAAAGAAGGTAATGTTGGATGTTATTACCGGCCTCCCGATTCCGTCGAGACAGAGTTATTCAAAGAAAGTCTACACTCAATAGTGCGGAAGCACCCAAATCGTGCAGTATTAGTTCCGAGCGTAGACTAGGACACCTGTGGATTCGTTACAAGGTTTCCACATAAGTAGCCTTGCGAAGTACTGTTGAACACGTTTTTTCGAAAACTGTCTTGAGCAGTTAGTTCGAGAGCGCACATACAATGCAAATACACACATAAAAAAAAAAAAATCTGCATGACCCCGGTTCCCAGAACTCCTGAAGATAAACGTTGACTGTGGATATCGTATCACACACACAGTCTCTTTGACTGTTCAAAGATGTCACTAAACCCGACCAAAGATGTGAGCAACCGTGTATGAGCAGCGCCTATTACACAGACGGGGTCCGACAGCCGATCCGTTCCAGTCATTCCACCACAAAGTAGGTACACGGCTCGTGTTGTCTGTAGTTCAACCGTGCCTAGACCGTCAATACAGCGGTCCGCATTGTTAGTTTGTGCCAGGAAGGGCTCTCAACAAGGGAAGTGTAGAGGCGACTCGGAGTAAACGAAAGCGATGTTGTTCGGACATAGAGTAGATACAGAGACACGGGAACTGTCGATGATATATCTCGCTCAAGCTGCCCGGGGGCTACTACGACAATGGATGACCGCTGCCTACGGATTATGGCTCGGAGGAACCCCGACAGCAACGCCAACATGTTGAATAATGCTTTTCGTGCAGCCACAGGATGTCGTGTTACGACTCAAACTGTGCACAGTAACCTGCACGATGCACGTCTTCACTCCCGACGTCCGTGGCGAGGTCCATCTTTGCAACCACGACACCGTGCAGCGCGGTACAGATGGGCCCAACGACATGCCGGATGGACCTCTCAGCATTGGCATCACGTGCTCTTCACCGATGAGTCTCATACATACCTTCAACCAGACAATCGTCGGAGACGTGCTTGGAGGCAACCCGGTCAAGCTCAACCCTTTAAACACACTGTCCAGCGAGTGCAGCAAGATGAAGGTTCCCTGCTGTTTTGGGGTGGCATTATGTGGGGCCAATGTATTCTCTGGTGGTCATGGAAGGCGCCGTAGCGGCTGTACGATACGTGAATGCCATCCTCCGACCGATTTTTAAATTTTTTTTTTTAATTTTTAGTGCAACGATATCGGCAGCATACTGGCGACGCATTCGTCTTCATGGACGACAATTCGCGGCCCCATCGTCTTGTGGCTGACTTCCTTCAGGATAACGACATCGCTCGACTAGTGTGGCCAACATGTTCTCCAGACATGTGCCGGCCGGAGCGGCCGTGCGGTTCTAGGCGTTACAGTCTGGAGCCGGGCGACCGCTACGGTCGCAGGTTCGAATCCTGCCTCGGGCATGGATGTGTGGGATGTACTTAGGTTAGTTAGGTTTAATTAGTTCAAAGTTCTAGGCGACTCACGATCTCAGAAGTCAAGTCGCATTGTGCTCAGAGCCATTTGAACCATTTTTGTCCAGACATGTACCCTATCGAACATACCTGGGATAGACTGAAGAAGGGTGTTCATGGTCGACGTGGCCCCCCAGCCACACTGAGTGATCTACGCTGAATCGCCGTTAGGAGTGGGGCGATCTACGTTGATGAACTTGTGGATAGTATTCCACGACGAATACAGGCGTGTATTAATTCAAGAGGACGTGGTAGTGGGTATTAGAGGTTCATGTGTGTACACCAATCTGGGCAACCACCTCTGAAGGTCTCGCTGTGTGGTGGTACAACATGCAATGTGTGGTTTTTATGAGCAATAAAAAGGGTGGAAACGATGTTTATGTTGATCTTCATTCCAATTTTCTGTGCAGGTTCCGGAACTCTAGGAACAGAGATGATGCAAAACTTTTTTTGATGTGAGTATTTTAGAGCATGTAGCTACAAAGATGCCTGGACTCATCGACGGTGACACTACAGAAACAGGCGTTAGTGATAATGACGTCATCGTAGTGACGATGGTTACTTAAGTTATTAAATCAATCAAGAAAGCTAGGAGAGTAGTTTTGCTAGAAAGAGCAGAAAAGCGGTTATTAGAATCTCAGACAGTGAATGGACATTATTTAGTTCCAGTATGATGGATGTAGAGTAATTATAGGGGAAGTTTGAACAGATTGTAAATCGTACTGTGGAAAAGTATGTGCCTAGTAAGTGATTGAAGGATGGAAAAGATCCATTGCGGAAAATGAAGAGGAAGCAAAGACTGTTGCACTCTCAGTTCAACAGAGAGCGGGCTAACGACAAGTAAAGGTTAGTAGAGATTCGTGCGTCTGTGGAAAGATCGATGCTCGAGCATAAAGCTGTCACCGTCATACCTTAACAAATTATCTTGAAGGGATCGCGAGACTATTCTGGTCCTACGTAAAACCGCTAAGTAGGGCGAAGCTTCTGCCCAGTCGTTGACCAGCCTGGTGTGCTAGTAGAAAATAACAAAAGGAATGCTCAAGTTTTAAATTTCATGTTTAAGAAATATTTCACGCAGGAGGATCGTAGAAACATACAGTCGTCCAACTCTCATGTCGACACCATGGTAATAGACATCCCTGGCCTAGAGATGCAGCTGGGAGATTTCGTAACGAATAAGTCGCCAGGTCCTGACGGAATACCGATTCGGTTTCACAAACAGTACTCTACGGCATTGGCCCCTTACTTAGATTGCATTTATCGTGAATCTCTCGCCTAACGCAAAGTCCCACGTGACTCCTATATACACTACACTATTGGCTATTAAGATTGCTACACTACGAAGATGACGTGCTACAAACGCGAAATTTAACCGACAGGAAGTAGATGCTGCGATATGCAAATGATTAGCTTTTCAAAGGTTGGCGCCGGTGGCGACACCTACAACGTGCTGACATGAGGGAAGTTTCCAACCGATTTCTCATACATAAACACGACCGGCGTTGCCTGGTGAAACGTTGTTGTATGCCTCGTGTAAGGAGGAGAAATGCGTACCATCACGTTTCCGACTTTCATAAAGGTCGGATTGTAGCCTATCGCGATTGCGGTTTATCGTATCGCGACATTGCTGCTCGCGTTGGTCGAGATCCAATGACTGTCAGCAGAATATGGAATCGGTGCTTTCAGGAGGGTAATACGGAACGCCGTGCTGGATCCCAACGGCCTCGTATCACTAGCAGTCGAGATGACAGGCATCTTATCCGCATGGCTGAAACGGATCGTGCAGCCACGTCTCGATCCCTGAGTCAACAGGTGGGGACGTTTGAGAGACAACAACCATCTGCCGAACAGTTCGACGACGTTTGCAAGTCAAGAGCGCGTGCTATGGTGTACTCGACGACGAACCTGGGTGCACGAATGGGAAAACGTCATTTTTTCGGATGAATGCAGGTTCTGTTTACAGCATCATGATGGTCGCATCCGTGTTTGGCGACATCGCGGTGAATGCACACTGAAAGCATGTATTCGTCATCGCCATACTGGCGTATCACCCGGCGTGATGGTATGGGGTGCCATTGGTTACACGTCTCGGTCACCTCTTATTCGCATTGACGGCACTTTGAACAGTGGACGTTACATTTCAGATGTGTTACGACCCGTGGCTCTACCCTACATTTCAGCAGGATAATGGAAGACCGCATGTTGCAGGTCCTGTACGGGCCTTTCTGGATACAGAAAATTTTCAACGGCTGCCCTGGCCAGCACATACTCCAGATCTCTCACCAACTGAAAAGGCCTGGTGAATGGTGGCCGAGCAACTGGCTCGTCACAATACGCCAGTCACTACTCTTGATGAACTGCGGTATCGTGTTGAAGCTGCATGGGCAGTTGAACCTGTACACGCCATCCGAGCTCTGTTTGACTCAATGCCCAGGAGTATCAAGGCCGTTATTACGGCCAGAGGTGGTTGTTCTGGGTACTGATTTCTCAAGATCTATGCAGCCAAATTGCGTGAAAATCCAATCACATGTCAGTTCTAGTATAATATATTTGTCCAATGAATACCCGTTTATCATCTGCATTTCTTCTTGGTGTAGCAATTTTAATGGCCAGTAGTGTATAAGAACAGTAATAGGACGGACCTGCAAAATTACAGACCAATATCGTTAACACCCGTTTACTGCAGAATTCTTGAACATACACCGACGGAAAAAATCGCAACACTACATGCAGTTGTGCGAGATAAACGAAAGTTGGTAGGCGTGTTTTTATATTTGAAAAATAATGTCTATTTAAATTTCGCGCCAGGCGCATAAGAGTGGTGTTACTAGCGGCACTATGAGGGTGAAAATCAGGTTTGCTTTAAATAGACGCCGTGAGCGTTAGTTACCTTCTAGATTGGAGGTGGTGATTTGATCTTAGCCAAGAATGCCTTTGAGGAGACAGAGACGCCATTATGACCATCTTACTGAGTTTGAACGAGGTCGTGTAATGGGGCCACGGGAAGCTGGATATTCCTCCAGCTATATCGCAGGAAGACTTGGCAGAAATGTATCCCCGTACACGATTACTGGGAGCGGTGACCGCGAGAATGTACGGTTGCAGAAAGCCCGGGCTCCGACCGGTCACGTGGCGCTACCGAGAGGGAAGGCAGTCGTGTCTGGCGTACGGCTCTGGCGCATCACATCTCTTCTGCAGCAGCAACTTGAACAGCAGTCGGCGACATAACGAAATGTTAAAAATCGGTTACTTCAGGGACAGCCCCGAGCCAGGCGCCCAGTAGCATGCATTTCACTGACCCCCAAACCACCGCCATTTGCGACACAAACTGATATCGCACACCTTTACAACACAATGCGTGCCCGTTTCAATGCTTGCATTCAACATGCTGATCGTTACATCTGTTATTAATTTACCAGCATGTCACTTTTGCAACGGCTTATTTCGCGCTTACATTGCCCTGTGATGCTGCAATGTTAATCACTTAAATATGCTAAATAGACAGGCGTATTCCCGAAATTTCATTACTCTACATGATTTTTTTTTTTTTGTTTGTTGCTGTGATTTTTTTACCACCAGTTCATTTGTCCAGTCGCAGAAGCCGTCAGGCGCTGACGCCACCCTGCAACACTCCTCTGCCAGGCAGGCTGCGTCAAGCACAGCCCCTGTAAATCATTAACTGCACAGTCCAGCGAGCTGAGAAATTTCCAGCTCGGTCCACAGAGGTCCTTCGTGTACACGAGACACTAGAACAGGTGGTGCACATAACTGCGACAGGGTCACTCCTGCTACGGACCTTCTGCTGCATCCACCGTGACACGTGTGGCCCCTCGAATGTAAGTGTGCCTCCCGGGCAGTCCCGCCGTAGCCAACAACTGGTGCCCACGGCTACGAACCCAGCGTCGCCCCCGACTGCATGCCGCCTTCGCTTCCAGTGGACAGTGTTAACTATACAGATGGCGCTTCTATGAAATCGGCAAAAAATTAGATACACCATTTAGAGGACATTACGTTTTTGAGGAAAACTACACTGTCAAAAATTCCCTTTAACTAACAGCTGAAATTAAAAACTTTTCCATTCCTGATGATGGTAATTTCGTATCCTTTAACGTAGTTAATTTACTTACTAACATTCACATTTATGAGACTATTAAAATTACTGAAGAGAATCTTCTCCAACACAAAAACCTAATGTACAAGAAATTAAAGATGTCATTAGATTATTACTTCTGATACTCTCCTATAACTACTTCAAGTTTAACGCTGAAATTTTTTTACGACCGGAAGCCTTTGCCACGCGCATTTGTATAGCAAGTACGCTTGCTAACAGTTTTGTTAAACATGACAAAAGGCAGTACTTTAAGAAATTCCCCGTCAGAGCTAATAAAATTTAATATTATAGTATCTACATGGACGAAATCTTTGTGTCATTTAGAAGATCACTCAGTGACACTGTCACTACGTTGACATAACTGAATAGTATATACACTAGCATTAATTTTCACTATTGCACAGATAATGATATCTACAATAATTTCTGCCTCCCACGAACCCAGAGAACGCATTTTTCCTTTCTATGATTCACACATTAGTCAGCCTTCCCCTAGAGCAGAACGAAATTGCAATGAACTAAGAATCCTTAGACATGTAGCACTGAACGACTTTTTCATTGCACAAATAACTGGTAAAACGTTCGCTGCAAAATTACTCAGTCGCAATACTACTGGTGAGATTACATTGCAGAAAGAGCAAGAAGCTAACACTATTTGTCCCTACCATAACGTGGACCTGTTTCAGGCTGAATAGCTGAACAGTTTCGTAACAACGAAGTAAGAACAGGCTTCCGTACCGACGACACGTTAGGCGTGACCGTACGTCACAGCCTACAACACAATAAACCTTCCACACACTCTGGGTTCCATAGGGCCTGTAGCGTAGTAAAGTCAGCATGTTACATATTTATAAGAAGTGCCCAGATTCACAGCTATGTGATATTAATTTTCATTTCTTTCACTTTCATTATAGATTTATTTCGGCTAAACTGCCATTATCGATTATATAAAGTCTAGATGGACTAACATACAAGTAACATCTTTGGTAACAGTATTTTGACTGTCGTTCTCTATTTGTTCAATTAAGGCAGTAATTAAAAAGTTATGACAGTAATTTCACAGTTTCGGAGCTACGAGGTAAACATATGAGACTGTGGCTCCAAAGCTGTTAATGTCGTAACAAATTAATTACTATTTTAAATCAACAGTGTACGTCAGCTTATCTAGACAATACGTACGTTATTTGATAATGACGGTTTAGCCGAAACAGATCTGTAGTGAAAGTGAAAGAAATAAAAATTAATGTCATAAAGCAGCGAGTCTGGACGTTCCTAATAAAATCGTAGTCTCGGCTTTATAAAATTAACTGTAGGAATGAACTAAGTTTAATACAGGACAGAACATTCGTTCTAGAGAACAGTACACCAGTGACAGTTTTAGATCGCTGTCTGCGAACCATATTCGGACGACTAATAGAGATGGGGCCCCTCCACGCCCGCACCAACGTGGTGACCAAACCAAAAGTTCTACTGTCACCTCCGTAAACATGTTAGTTGTCTAGTAAGTGGATCACAGGATGCTGCTGGGCTGACGTTATCCGTGCGTCTGGGTAAGGCTACGCATTAACACGGTCCATCAGGTGATAGATAGTGGACGAAACGCGAGTGAGGGTAGCGATTTGAAGAGCAGAGGGAAAAAAGTACCATGGCTCGTGCCGTGGGAAAAAAACCTCTGCGACAGTGGGATGGGTAGTAAGAGCAGTAGTGGCTTACTAGCTGCGATAGCTCATGCAAGGTTGGATTTGTTAGTATGAGTGTCATGCATCATTACCGTGACAAGCGATGGCGATGTGTCCCAGTTGCTGCAGCTGCTACATTCCTGGAACAATCGAGATCGTTATACAGTAGTGGGAGGTCGGCCATAGATCATCTCACTGTGTGGGGGATGTGTGGAGCTTGTTTGCATGCAGTGTACGGTACGGCTTCCCTGTGTGGTGCCAGTTATTCGGCAGTGTATTTCAGCTGGATATCCAGTAAATGCGTCTGATTAACAGGGTCTCGCCTGTGCCGTTATGTTTGCGTGTGCTTGGCCGTAGATGTTATGTCCTTGCAAGTATGTCTTTTGGTCTTTTATGTTTCCATCTATGGTTGTGGTCGTAGTTCCCCAGATTCAGAATAAACGGGTTCTGCGAATGTCTGGAGTTTCTGTATAGTCTTGTGGTGAGTTTGTGGATTACCTCCGTGAGAGTCTCAAGTCGGTATTCCCGGTGAAGGTCCGCGATGCGTGTGTATCGTGGAGCATTGCTTATGATTTTGAGTACTTTGTTTTGTATGAGCTGCAGACGGCGCAGGCGTGTAGGCGCAGCGTATCCCCAGACGGGAGCTGCGTACGTCGTCAGGGGTCGGATGTCATGTACATGGACCTCGACACCCTTCTGTTCAGTGTGCTACGCCTGTTGAGCATAGGATAGAGCTGTTTGAGCCTCGCGCTAGCTCGGTTGGTCATGTGTTGTATGTGGTCCCCCCAGAGTAATTTCCGGTCCAGCCAGACACCGAGGTATTTGACTTTCTCGCGGAAACGTATTGGACGTCCATGTAGAGTTATTGGTCTGAAGTATCGATGTTTGCGCAGTTGCTTCGGTCTTCTAGTGAACAGAACGGCTTCGCACTTGTCGACGTTTACTCTAACACGCCATTTCTCCAACCAAGGCTCGGCCACTCTGAGTGCAGTCTGTAAGCGTGACGTAATGTTTGATGGTTTCCAATCTTGCGCAAGGATGGCTGTGTCATCCGCGTAGATTGCCATCATTGTGTTGTGTGTGGTTGGGAGATCGTTTATGTAGAGGTTAAACAGTAGGGGCCCTAGGATGCTTCCCTGGGGTACTCCCGCGTGTATACCGTGTCGTGTTGATTGTTTTCCCTGCACGTCAGTGTTGAAACTCCTGTCTGTGAGGTATGAGTGTATTAGACGCAGCAGCCCGTCGGGGAATCCCGCGTCGCTGAGTTTGCGGATGAGGCTGTTGTGCCGTAGACGGTCGAAAGCCTTTTCGATGTCCAGGAACACTGCCCCTGTAGCTTTGTTTATGTTGAAGCCATGTGTTATATGTTCAACAACCCGTAGGAGTTGTTGTGTTGTGGAGTGGTGATTCCTGAAGCCGAATTGCTCCGGTCTCAGGATGTCATTTGTTATGCAGTGCCTAGTGATGCGTTTGAGAATCACCTTCTCAACAACCTTACTGAGCGAGCTCAGAAGGCTGATGGGTCGGTAATTTTGTGGGAGGCTGTGGTTTTTCCCCGGCTTCCTGAACATCAGGACCTTGGCCGTCTTCCAAAAGGCGGGGAAGTGTTGGTGTTTTAGTATGGCATTCGTTATGTGTGTTAGGTACTCAGTTGCTTTATCCGTGAACTCCTGGAGGACACGGTTTTGAATGCCATCATGACCAGGGCCTTTCCTAGCAGCGGAATGCATTATAGCCCAGGAGACTTCGGCTGTGCTAGCATGTCGAATGTCGTCGCGCGATGGTTGGGCTAGAATGCGTGTAACCTCTTGGTCAGTAGCAAGTGTGAACGCTGGATCTGATGGTACCAGGTTCGGTGTGAATGACGCTGCGAGTGTTCGGGCCATTAATTCTGCTTTCCCTTCCGCTGAGTATGCAGGTCCGTCAGGCCCTTGAAGCGTTGGGGTGTATATTTTCTCCCTGGTGAAGTGGCGGGCTAGTTGCCACACGCCAGGTCGTGTGGTGTCCAGCCCTTCGAGTTTTTGGTTCCACTGTTGTGTTCTGTGTGTTTGTATTTTATTGTGTATGATGCCCTGTAGTCTGTTAATGTGCCGTTTGAAGTACGGGCGCCTGGTGCGCTGCCATTGTCTCCTGAGACGATTCCTCATTGAGATTATGCCCAGGATTTCCTGGGGCAGGGCTGCACTGCGTTGTTGTGAGGTGCGATCAGGTATGGTGCCTGCCATTGCGCCCTGAACGGCGTTGGTGAGGGTTTCTACTGCCTCGTCAATTTGTGCTGTTTCGTTAATTTCGTGTATAGGTGGGATGTGGCTATCAAGCGTTTGCTTGAACAATGTCCAATTCGCACGCCCGTAGTCCAACATCTTGCGTTGTTCCGTGTGCTGCAGTGTTTCCTCAATGTATAGTATTACAGGTTGGTGGGTTGAGGGCAGATCGTTTCCAACGGCGACGTTGAGTGTCGCTGTAATGCCCTTGATGAGGGCCATGTCTATCACGTCTGGCCTGTGTCCCCTCTGATAGGGAATGTGCGTCGGTTCAGTCGGCGCTAGTATGATGTAGTTTCTACCTAGCGAATGTTCGTACAGTTTTTTGCCGTTGGGATTTCGTATGCGTGAATTCCATTCTGGGTGTTTTGCGTTCAGAACTCCAGCGACTATTACTCGCGGTGAAATGTTGAGTAATGTGCTGATATCACGTGTTGAGATGCCTACAGGGCTGTTGTATACCGATATCAGTGTGGTGTAGGCTCCGTTGAACTTGACTCTGACGGCCGTAGCCTCGATTTTTTCCAGTTCAGGGAGCTCTATGTTTGTGTGCTCAATGTCTTTGTGTATGACGATTGCAGTTCCACCTGCCACGGCGTCGCCCGGTCGGTCGGTACGGTAGACACAGTAGCCAGGAAAGTTTAATTGCTTGTGCAGTTTAAGTTTAGTCTCGCTCAGTAGCGCGACAAGGATTCCCTTGCGCTCCATGAACGCGGCAAATTCTGCCCTTTTGTTGTGGATCGAGTCTGCATTCCAGAACAGGATCCGTGATAGTGTATGCGGGTCTGCGTTATGGGCCGGGTGTGACATATTATTCATGTAAGAGTGTGAAAGAGTGTTGTGATGGCAGTGTGTATGACAGCCCAGTATTGCCCGGGTTCGGCGCTCATGAGCTGGGTGATGAGTGTAGTGACGGCCGTCAGCACCTTGGTAAGGATTTGAACGGTCGTGTGTCGGGGGAATAGTGTTTCCAGTATTCCCCCAGGTGGTGTGTTGGTGTTGGGTGTGACAGCCCGAGGTGCTGTTGTGGAGTTAGCGGCCGCTTGTGCGGGTATTGGCGTGTTGTTAGGAGCGGCATTTGCGCTTTGTGACAGAGGTTGTGGCGCCTGTGTTACTTCTGTGGTGAGGGGGATGGTAGTGTGAGTTACAGTCTCGGTGTCTTGTTGACTGTTTTCCTGTGTGTTGCTGTTCTGTTGTTGCTGTGTGGCCTGTTGTGGTGATTTCGTGTTCCCCGCCCTGTGTTTGCATGTACGTCTATTCCTCCTCTGGGCTTGGGGTTCGGGGGGTTCTTGTGTGGATGTGTTTTCCTGTAAATGGTGCGTTTCTTCGCAGCACGTGATTTCCGGGAGTGGGGTCGTGTTGTTTGGGGGCATAGGTGTTGGTACCGATGCTTGTTGGGCCTCAGGTGTTGCCTGTGGCTGTTGTGTGGCTGTTGCAGCGGTTGTTTCACGTGTGTGTGTGGGGCGCTGAGGTTCCGCAGCCTGTGCCGTTCCGCCAGGGCGTGCAACCGTGGCAAACGTTACGCCGTTCCTTACTGGGTTCGGCGCTGGCCTTGGGCGTGGTATGTCGTACAGTACCCTGCTTTTGTCTTGTTTTCGCTTCAGCGCCTGTTTGTATGACCTACACTGTCTGAAGTTTGCCGCATGGGGCCCACCGCAGTTGGCACAGCGTCGCTGGTTTGGCTGTGTTTGTGTGCATGTGTTGGATCTGTGATTGCCAGCGCATCCGCGGCAGCGAGTTGCCAGGCCGCAGCGGAGGGCCGAGTGGCCGAACCGCTGGCAGTTGTTGCATTGTTGGGGACGTTGGGTGGTTCGTAGAGTTCTACACGTACGTCAATCCGCAGAAAGCTCTTTATCTGCAGGATGGCGCGGGAATCAGCCGTGTCGGCTAACTCAACCATGTAGTGTGGTAACGGTGCGTGTGTACGGAACCCTGTCATCCGGGAGGCACTTTTACAGTCGAATCGCAGATAACAAAGGGCCGCATGTACTGTCTCGTTGGGGGTGCTGGGGTCCACTCCCTTGATCACGTACTGCTGGGTTCTCTCGTCCAGCGTTCTGTACGTGTAATGTTCGATCTTCCGATCTTTGAGGAAGGTCAGAAGATCTTTATATTCGTTGTCTGTGGCAACGTACAGTGAGGCCCTATCCCCCGAGTACTTTGCATGTAATGTGCTGTTTATGCGCCTCTCCGCGAATGCAGTGTTAAGGGCATTAAGGTCCCCGTAGTTTTGTATAACGACTGGGGGGAAACCAGTCTTGTGTTGTGTGGGCACTGCTGTGGCTTTGTGTGCTTTGTTGTTGTTCGCCACAGCTGTGTTTGCGTTTTGTTTTGTGTGAATGTTGCTAGTCTGAGGTGAGCTAGTGGGTGTAGGCAACAGCGCCTTTCGGCTGCCTAGCGAGTTTGGTTGCTCGCTTGTTTGTGCTGGTGTTTTTTTGGGTCTGCGTTTTGGGCCCTCCACCTGCCAGGGCTCTGTGTAGTGGTTTTCTGTGTCCACATCCGCCACCGCTGCCTCGGTCTCTTGAGGCTGCGGCGTCGGTGGGAGAATGGTACATGACTGTCCAGTGACAGGTGAGTGTAACGTGATGTTGAGTGTAGTTGTCTTGGTGGGAGAGACGTCCGCCCCGAAAAGTTCGGTGATTAGCCGGCGCGACTCGAGCTGCTTTTGCGCTTTCGCGCCAAGCTGTCGAGCGTCGCCAGCCGCTCCCTTGCCTTCGGTAGCGGGCGGGGCGCGAGTTTCGGCGGGTGCAGTCGATCCTCGCGGCTCTTGTGTTGCAGTCTTGCTGCGGGTGATAGCAGGGGAAGTGCTCGTAGCGTCCGCCATCTCACACTTAGGATTATTTATTGGGTGGGAAGGGGGAAACGACAGTTTTACTTTTCACGAAAGGCGAGAGAAGTGTTATTTGTTCCCTATGGAAGTGGGTGGTCCCTACTTTATGCTAACATGAGCTGTTCGTGCAAGCGCGGCACCTAAAGGAGGTGCGGGAGAAGAATGGCCTGCAGCACGCGGGCTTGCTCCCGTGAAGGAGCCCTGCTACTGCCTCAGAGTCCCTAAAAGAACGTGAGAATCACGTTGGGGGCGTTGGGTAACCAGAGGCTACTGGGAGCTGCGAGCCGAAGCTCTTTCGCGGCAGTCCGCGACTCGTTGCGCGGCTTTGCGTCGAGAGGCAGCAGGCTCAACCCTTCGGCACTCGACCGGTAGTCGCTGGACGGCTGCGCCAGGATCGTCTAATGCGCACTCCCCGGGCGCTGCCGGGCGACTGACTGCGGAGCGCTGGTAGCGGTCGGCTGGCGCGCGGCCGGCTGGAGGGGGTAGCGGGAGAGGTACGGCTACTGGCGATCGGCGGCTACGCTGCGTGGTCCTCTCCGCTCGGCGTCCACGCGACGACTCGCTGACGGGCTCCCAAAAGAAAATCCTGTCGTTGCCAGAGAAACGTTACTCTATTTAGAAAGAGATGACGTAGAACTCATAGTATTTCATAGCGACGCCATTTCTGTGTTAATTCGTCAATGTGAGGGAGCGAGGGATGCAGTAAAGAAGGAATAGAGCATCGGTAAGGAGATAGACGTATCCCAAAAGAAAATCCTGTCGTTTCCGTAGTAACGTTTCTCGATTTAGAATGAGAAGTTATAGATCACATAGTAGTTCATAACGACGCAATTTCTGTGTTAACTCGACAATGTGAGGGAGCGAGGGATGCAGTAAAACGGGAATAGTGCATCGGAAAGGAGGTACTCGTATCCCAAAAGAATATCCTGTTGTTTCCATAGAAACGTTTCTCTATTTAGAAAGAGATGACATAGAACCCATAGTATTTCATAGCGACACAATTTCTGTGTTAATTCGTCAATGTGAGGGAGCTAGGGATGCAGTAAAGAAGGAATAGTGCATCGGAAAGGAGATACCCGTATCCCAAAAGAAAATCCTGTCGTTTCCGTAGAAACGTTACTCTATTTAGAAGAAGATGTCATAGAACACATAGTATTTCATATGGACGTAATTTCATTGTTAATTCGTCAATGTGAATGAGCGAGGGATGCAGTAAAGAAGGAATAGTGCATGGAAAAGGAGAAAGTCGTATCCCAAAAGAAAATCCTGAGGTTTCCATAGAGACGTTACACGATTTACAAGGAGAAGTCATGGATCCCATAGTATTTCATAGCGACGCAATTTCTATGTTTATTCGTCAATGTGAGGAAGCGAGGGATGCAGTAAAGAAGGAATAGTGCATCGAAATGGTGATACTCGTATCCCAAAAGAAAATCATGTCGTTTCCATAGAAACGATACTCGATTTAGAAGGAGAAGTCATAGAACCCATAGTATTTCATAGCGACGCAATTTCTGTGATAATTCGTCAATGAGAGGGAGCGAGGGATGCAGGAAAGAAAAAATAGTGCATCGGAAAGGAGATTCTCGTCTCCCAAAAGAAAATCCTGTCGTTTCCATAGAAACGTTAGTCGATTTAGAAGGAGAAGTCATATAATCCATAATATTTTATAGCGACTCAATTTCTGTGTTATTTCGTCAATGTGAGGTAGCTAGGGATGCAGTAAAGAAGGAATAGTGCATCGAAATGGTGATACTCGTATCCCAAAAGAAAATCATGTCGTTTCCATAGAAACTTTACTCGATTTAGAAGGAGTAGTCATAGAACCCATAGTATTTCATAGCGACGCAATTTCTGTGTTAATTCATCAATGTGAGGGAGCTAGGGATGCAGTAAAGATGGAATAGTGCATCCGAAAGGAGATAGTCGTATCCCAAAAGAAAATCCTTTCGTTTCCATAGAAACGTTACTCGATTTAGAAGGAGATTGCTTAGAACCCATAGTATTTCATAGCGACGTTATTTCTGTGTTAATTCATCAATGTGAGGGAGTGAGGAATGCAGAAAAGAATGAATAGTGCATCGGAAAGGGGATTCTCGTATCCCAAAAGAAAATCCTGTGGACTCCATAGAAACGTTACTCGATTTAGATGGAGAAGTCATCGAACCCATTGTATTTCATAGCGACGCAATATCTGTGTTAATTCGTCAATGTGAGGGAGCGAGGGATGCAGTAAAGAAGGAATAGTGCATCCGAAAAGTGATACTCGTCTCACAAAAGAAAAACCTGTCGTTTCCATAGAAACGTTACTCGATTTAGAAGGAGATGTCATAGAATCCATAGTATTTCATAGTGACTCAAGTTCTGTGTTAATTCCTCAATGTGAGGGAGCGAGGGATGCAGTAAAGAAGGTTTAGTGCATGGGAAAGGAGATACTCGTATCCCAAAAGAAAATACTGTCGTTTCCATAGAAACATTACTCTTGTTAGAAGGAGATTATATAGAACCCATAGTATTTCATAGCGCCGCAATTTCTGTGTTAATTCGTCAATGTGTGGGAGCGAGGGATGCGGAAAAGAATGAATAGTGCATGGGAAAGGAGATACTCGTATCCCAAAAGAAAATACTGTCGTTTCCATAGAAACGTTACTCTTGTTAGAAGGAGATTATATAGAACCCATAGTATTTCATAGCGACGCAATTTCTGTGTTAATTCGTCAATGTGTGGGAGCGAGGGATGCGGAAAAGAAGGAATAGTGCATCGGAATCTAGAAAGTCGTATCCCAAAAGAAAATCCGCTGGTCTCCTTAGAAACGTTACTCGATTTAGAAGGAGAAGTCATAGAACTCAGAGTATTTCATAGCGACCCAATTCCTGGGTAAATTCATCAGTGTGAGGGAATGAGGGATGCAGTAAAGAAGGAATAGTGCATCGAAAAGGAGATACTCATATCCTAAAAGAAAATCCTCTTGCTTCCATAGAAACGTTACTCTATTTAGAAGAAGATGTCATAGAACACATAGTATTTCATATGGACGTAATTTCATTGTTAATTCGTCAGTGTGAGGGAGCGAGGGATGCAGTAAAGAAGGAATAGTGCATGGGAAAGGAGATAGTCGTATCCCACAAGAAAATCCTGTCGTTTCCATAGAAACGTTACTCGATTTAGAAGGAGAAGTCGTAGAAACCATAGTATTTCATTGTGACGCTATTTCTGTGTTAAATCGTCAATGTGAGGGAGCGAGGGACGCAGTAAAGAAGGTATAGTGCATCGGAAACGAGATACTCGTATCCCAAAAGAAAATCCTGTCGTTTCCATAGAAACGTTACTCTATTTAGATGGAGGTGACATAGAATCCATAGTATTTCATAGCGACGCAACTGCTGTGTTTATTCGATAAATTGAGGGAGCGAGGTATGCAGTAAGGAAGGAATAGTGCATCGGAAAGGAGTAAGTCGTATCCCAAAAGAAAATCCTGTGCTTTCCATTGAAACGTTACTCGATTTAGAAGGAGAAGTCATAAGACACATAGCATTTCATAGCGACGCAATTTCTGTGTTAATTCGTCAATGTGAGGGAGCGAGGGATGCAGTAAAGAAGGAATAGTGCATCCGAAAGGAGATAGTCGTATCTCACAAGGAAATCCTGTTATTTCCATAGAAACGTTACTCGATTTAGAAGGAGAAGTCACAGAATGTATAGTATTTCATAGCAACGCAATTTCTCAGTTAATTCGTCATTGTGAGGGAGCATGGAATGCAGTAAGGATGGAATAGTGCATCGGAAAGGAGATACTCGTATTCCAAAAGAAAATCCAGTCATTTCCATAGAAACAATACTCGATTTAGAAGGAGAAGTCATAGAACCCATAGTATTTCATAGCGACGCAATTTCTGTGATAATTCGTCAATGAGAGGGAGCGAGGGAAGCAGTAAAGAAAAAATAGTGCATCGGAAAGGAGATACTCATCTCCCAAAAGAGAATCCTGTCGTTTCCATCGAAACGTTACTCGATTTAAAAGGAGAAGTCATAGAATCCATAGTATTTCATAGCGACTCAATTTCTGTGTTATTTTGTCAATGTGAGGTAGCTAGTGATGCAGCAAAGAAGGAATAGTGCATCGGAAAGGAGATACTCGTATCCCAAAAGATAATCCTGTGGTCTCCATAGAAACGTTACTCGATTTAGATGGAGAAAGCATCGAACCCATAGCATTTCATAGCGACGCAATATCTGTGTTAATTCGTCAATGTGCTGGAGCGAGGGATGCAGTAAAGAAGGAATAGTGCTTCGGAAAGGAGATAGTTGTATCCCAAAAGATAATCCTGTCGTTTCCATAGAAACGTTTCTCAATTTAGAAGGAGAAGTCATAGATCTCATAGTAATTCGTAGCGACGCAATTTCTGTGTTAATTCGTCAATGTGAGGGAGCGAGGGATGCAGTAAAGAAGGAATAGTGCATCGGAAAGGAGATACTCGTATCTCAAAAGAAAATCCTGTTGTTTCCATAGAAACAATACTCGATTTAGAAGGAGAAGTCATAGAACCCATAGTATTTCATAGAGACGCAAATTCTGTGTTAATTCGTCAATGTGAGGGAGCGAGGGATGCAGCAAAGAAGGAATAGTGCATCGGAAAGGAGATACTCGTATCCCAAAAGATAATCCCGTCGTTTCCATAGAAACGTTACTCGATTTAGAAGGAGAAGTCATAGAATCCATAGTATTTCATAGCGACTATATTTCTGTGTTAATTCGTCAATGTGAGGGAGCTAGGGATGCAGTAAAAAAGGAATAGTGCATCTGAAATGAGATAGTCGTTTCCCAAAAGATAATCCTTTCGTTTCCGTAGAAACGTTACTCGATTTAGAAGGAGATGTCTTAGAACCCATAGTATTTCATTGCGACGTTATTTCTGTGTTAATTCATCAATGTGAGGGAGTGAGGGATGCAGAAAAGAAGGAATAGCGCATCGGAAAGGGGATTGTCGTATCCCAAAAGAAAATCCTGTGGTCTCCATAGAAACGTTACTCGATTTAGATGGAGAAGTCATCGAACCCATTGTATTTCATAGCGACGCAATATCTGTGTTAATTCGTCAATGTGCAGGAGCGAGGGATGCAGTAAAGAAGGAATAGTGCATCTGAAAGGAGATAGTCGTATCCCAAAAGATAATCCTGTCGTTTCCGTAGAAACGTTACTCAATTTAGAAGGAGAAGTCATTGATCTCATAGTAATTCGTAGCGACGCAATTTCTGTGTTAATTCGTCAATGTGAGGGAGCGAGGTATGCAGTAAAGAAGAAATAGTGCATCCGATAAGGGATACTCGTCTCACAAAAGAAAAACCTGTCGTTTCCATAGAAACGTTACTCGATTTAGAAAGAGATGTCATAGAATCCATAGTATTTCATAGCGACTCAAGTTCCGTGTTAATTCCTCAATGTGAGGGAGCGAGGGATGCAGTAATGAAGGTTATGTGCATGGGAAAGGAGATACTCGTATCCCAAAAGAAAATACTGTCGTTTCCATAGAAACGTTACTCTTTTTAGAAGGAGATTATATAGAACCCATAGTATTTCATAGCGCCGCAATTTCTGTGTTAATTCGTCAATGTGTGGGAGCGAGGGATGCGGTAAAGAAGGAATAGTGCATCCGAAAGGAGATAGTCGTGTCCTAAAGGAAAATCCTTTCGTTTCCATAGAACGTTACTCGATTTACAGGGAGATGTCTTAGCACACATTGTAATTTATAGCGACGTAATGTCTGTGTTAATTCGTCAATGTGCGGGAGCGAGGGATGCAGTAAAGAGGGAATTGTGCATCGGAAAGGAGATAGTCGTATCCCAAAAGATAATCCTTTCGTTTCCGTAGAAATGTTACTCGATTTAGAAGGAGATGTCTTAGATCCCTTAGTATTTCATAGCGACGTAATTTCTGTGTTAATTCATGAATGTGAGGGAGTGAGGGATGCGGTAAAGAAGGAATAGTGCATCGGAAAGGGGATTGTCGTATTCCAAAAGATAATCCCGTGGTCTTCATAGAAACGTTACTCGATTTAGATGGAGAAAGCATCGAACCCATAGTATTTCATAGCGCCGCAATTTCCGTGTTAATTCGTCAATGTGCTGGAGCGAGGGATGCAGTAAAGAAGGAATAGTGCATCTGAAATGAGATAGTCGTATCCCAAAAGATAATCCTTTCGTTTCCGTAGAAATGTTACTCGATTTAGAAGGAGATGTCATAGAATCCTTAGTATTTCATAGCGACTATATTTCTATGTTAATTCGTCAATGTGAGGGAGCTAGGGATGCAGTAAAGAAGGAATAGTGCATCGGAAGGGAGATACTCGTATCCCAAAAGATAATCCCGTCGTTTCCATAGAAACGTTACTCGATTTAGAAGGAGAAGTCATAGAATCCATAGTATTTCATAGCGACTATATTTCTATGTTAATTCGTCAATGTGAGGGAGCTAGGGATGCAGTAAAGAAGGAATAGTGCATCTGAAATGAGATAGTTGTATCCCAAAAGATAATCCTTTCGTTTCCGTAGACACATTATTCGATTTAGAAGGAGATGACATAGAACCCATAGTCTTTCATAGCGCCGCAATTTCTGTGTTAAATCGTCAATGCGTGCGAGCGAGGGATGCAGTAAAGAAGGAATAGTGCATCCGAAAGGAGATAGTCGTATCCCAAAAGAGAATCCATTCGTTTCCATAGAACGTTACTCGATTTATATGGAGATGTCTTAGAACCCATTGTATTTCATAGCGACGTAATGTCGGTGACAATTCGTCAATGTGAGGGAGTGAGGAATGTAGTAAAGAAGGAATAGTGCATCGGAAAGAAGATTGTCGTATCCCAAAAGAAAATTTTTTGTTGTTTCCTTAGAAAGGTCACTCGATTTGGATAGAGAAGTGATAGAACCCATAGCATTTCAAAGTGACGCAATTTCTGTGTTAATTCGTCAATGTGCGGGAGCGAGGGATCCATTAATGAAGGAATTGTGCATCGGAAAGGAGACAGTCGTATCCCAAAAGAAAATCCTGTCGTATCCAAGGAAACGCTACTCGATTTAGAGGGAGAAGTCATAGATCTCATAGGAATTCATAGCGACGCAGTTTCTGTGTTAATTCGTCAATGTGAGGGAGCGAGGCATGCAGCAAAGAAAGAATAGTGCATCGGAACATAGAAAGTCGTATCCCAAAAGATAATCCTCAGGTGTCCTTAGAAACGTTACTCGATTTAGAAGGAGAAGTCATAGAACCCATAGTATTTCATAGCGACGCAATATCTGTGTTAATTCGTCAATGTGCTGGAGCAAGGGATGCAGTAAAGATGGAATAGTGCTTCGGAAAGGAGGTAGTCGTATCCCAAAAGATAATCCTGTCGTTTCCATAGAAACGTTACTCAATTTAGAAGGAGAAGTCATAGATCTCATAGAAATTCGTAGCGACGCAATTTCTGTGTTAATTCGTCAATGTGAGGGAGCGAGGGATGCAGTAAAGAAGGAATAGTGGATCGGAAAGGAGATACTCGTCTCCCAAAAGAAAATCCTGTCGTTTCCATAGAAACGTTACTCGATTTAGAAGGAGATATCATAGAATCCATAGTATTTCATAGCGACTCAATTTCTGTGTTAATTCGTCAGTGTGAGGGAGCGAGTGATGCAGCAAAGAAGGAATAGTGAATCGGAAAGGAGATACTCGTATCGCAAAAGATAATCCCATCGTTTCCATAGAAACGTTACTCGATTTAGATGGAGAAGTCATAGAACCCATAGGATCTCATAGCGACGCAATTTCTGTGTTAATTCCTCAATGTGAGGGAGCGAGGGTGCAGTAAAGAAGGATTAGCGCATGGGAAAGGAGATACTCGTATCCCAAAAGAAAATCCTGTCGTTTCCATAGAAACGTTACTCTATTTAGAAGGAGATGAAACAGAACCCATAGTGTTTCATAGCGAAGCAATTTCTGTGTTAATTCGTCAATGTGTGGTAGCGAGGGATGCAGTAAAGAAGGAATAGTGCATCCGAAAGGAGATAGTCGTATCCCAAAAGAAAATCCTGCCGTTTAAATAAAAGATCTACTCGATTTAGAAGGAGATGTCATAGAACCCATAAAATTTCATAGCGACGCAATTTCTTTGTCAATTCATCAATGTGAGGGAGCGAAGGATGCAGTAAAAAAGGAATAGTGCATCGGAAAGGAGAAAATCATATCCCAAAAGAAAATCCCGTGGTTTCCATAGAAACGTTACTCGATTTAGAAGGAGAAGTCGTAGAACCCATAGTAATTCATAGCGCCGCAATTTCTGTGTTAATTCGTCAATGTGAGGGAGCGAGGGATGCAGTAAAGAAGGAATAGTGCATCCGAAAAGTGATACTCGTCTCACAAAAGAAAAACCTGTCGTTTCCAGAGAAACGTTACTCTATTTAGAAGGAGATGTCATAGAATCCATAGTATTTCATAGCGACTAAAGTTCTGTTTTAATTCCTCAATGTGAGGGAGCGAGGGATGCAGTAAAGAAGGTTTAGTGCATGGGAAGGGAGATACTCGATACCAAAAGAAAATACTGTCGTTTCCATAGAAACGTTACTCTTTTTAGAAGGAGATTATATAGAACCCATAGTATTTCATAGCGACGCAATTTCTGTGTTAATTCGTCAATGTGTGGGAGCGAGGGATGCGGTAAAGAAGGAATAGTGCATCGGAATCTAGAAAGTCGTATCCCAAAAGAAAATCCGCTGGTATCCTTAGAAACGTTACTCGATTTAGAAGGAGAAGTCATAGAACTCAGAGTGTTTCATAGCGACCCAATTCCTGGGTAAATTCATCAGTGTGAGGGAATGAGGGATGCAGTAAAGAAGGAATAGTGCATCGAAAAGGACATACTCTTATCCTAAAAGAAAATCCTCTTGCTTCCATAGAAACGTTACTCTATTTAGAAGAAGATGTCATAGAACACATAGTATTTCATAAGGACGTAATTTCATTGTTAATTCGTCAGTGTGAGGGAGCGAGGGATGCAGTAAAGAAGGAATAGTCCATGGGAAAGGAGATAGTCGTATCCCACAAGAAAATCCTGTCGTTTCCATAGAAACGTTACTCGATTTAGAAGGAGAAGTCGTAGAACCCATAGTATTTCATGTGACGCTATTTCTGTGTTAAATCGTCAATGTGAAGGAGCGAGGGACGCTGTAAAGAAGGTATAGTGCATCGGAAACGAGATACTCGTATCCCAAAAGAAAATCCTGTCGTTTCCATAGAAACGTTACTCTATTTAGATGGAGGTGACATAGAATCCATAGTATTTCATAGCGACGCAACTTCTGTGTTAATTCGATAAAGTGATGGAGCGAGGTATGCAGTAAGGAAGGAGTAGTGCATCGGAAAGGAGAAAGTCGTATCCCAAAAGAAAATCCTGTGCTTTCCATTGACACGTTGCTCGATTTAGAAGGAGAAGTCATAAGACCCATAGTATTTCATAGCGACGCAATTTCTGTGTTAATTCGTCAATGTGAGGGAGCGAGGGATGCAGTAAAGAAGGAATAGTGCATCCGAAAGGAGATAGTCGTATCTCACAAGGAAATCCTGTTATTTCCATAGAAACGTTACTCGATTTAGAAGGAGAAGTCACAGAATGCATAGTATTTCATAGCAACGCAATTTCTCAGTTAATTCGTCATTGTGAGGGTGCATGGAATGCAGTAATGATGGAATAATGCATCGGAAAGGAGATACTCGTATCCCAAAAGAAAATCCTGTCATTTCCATAGAAACAATGCTCGATTTAGAAGGAGAAGTCATAGAACCCATAGTATTTCATAGCGACGCAATTTCTGTGATAATTCGTCAATGAGAGGGAGCGAGGGAAGCAGTAAAGAAAAAATAGTGCATCGGAGAGGAGATACTCATCTCCCAAAAGAGAATCCTGTCGTTTCCATCGACACGTTACTCGATTTAAAAGGAGAAGTCATAGAATCCATAGTATTTCATAGCGACTCAATTTCTGTGTTATTTCGTCAATGTGAGGTAGCTAGTGATGCAGCGAAGAAGGAATAGTGCATCGGAAAGGAGATACTCGTATCCCAAAAGATAATCCTAAGGTCTCCATAGAAAAGTTACTCGATTTAGATGGAGAAAGCATCGAACCCATAGCATTTCATAGCGACGCAATATCTGTGTTAATTCGTCAATGTGCTGGAGCGAGGGATGCAGTAAAGAAGGAATAGTGCTTCGGAAAGGAGATAGTTGTATCCCAATAGATAATCCTGTCGTTTCCATAGAAACGTTTCTCAATTTAGAAGGAGAAGTCATAGATCTCATAGTAATTCGTAGCCACGCAATTTCTGTGCTAATTCGTCAATGTGAGGGAGCGAGGGATGCAGTAAAGAAGGAATAGTGCATCGGAAAGGAGATACTCGTATCCCAAAAGATAATCCCGTCGTTTCCATAGAAACGTTACTCGATTTAGAAGGAGAAGTCATAGAATCCATAGTATTTCATAGCGACTATATTTCTGTGTTAATTCGTCAATGTGAGGGAGCTAGGGATGCAGTAAAGAAGGAATAGTGCATCGGAAATGAGATAGTCGTATCCCAAAAGATAATCCTTTCGTTTCCGTAGACACGTTACTCGATTTAGAAGAAGATGACATAGAACCCATAGTCTTTCATAGCGACGTAATGTCGGTGACAATTCGTCAATGTGAGGGAGTGAGGAATGCAGTAAAGAAGGAATAGTGCATCGGAAAGAAGATTGTCGTATCCCAAAAGAAAATTTTTTGTTGTTTCCTTAGAAAGGTCACTCGATTTGGATAGAGAAGTGATAGAACCCATAGCATTTCAAAGTGACGCAATTTCTGTGTTAATTCGTCAATGTGCGGGAGCGAGGGATCCATTAATGAAGGAATTGTGCATTGGAAAGGAGACAGTCGTATCCCAAAAGAAAATTATGTCGTATCCAAGGAAACGCTACTCGATTTAGAGGGAGAAGTCATAGATCTCATAGGAATTCATAGCGACGCAGTTTCTGTGTTAATTCGTCAAAGTGAGGGAGCGAGGCATGCAGCAAAGAAAGAATAGTGCATCGGAACATAGAAAGTCGTATCCCAAAAGATAATCCACAGGTGTCCTTAGAAACATTACTCGATTTAGAAGGAGAAGTCATGGAACCCATAGTATTTCATAGCGACGCAATATCTGTGTTAATTCGTCAATGTGCTGGAGCGAGGAATGCAGTAAAGATGGAATAGTGCTTCGGAGAGGAGATAGTCGTATCCCAAAAGATAATCCTGTCGTTTAGATAGAAACGTTACTCAATTTAGAAGGAGAAGTCATAGATCTCATAGTAATTCGTAGCCACGCAATTTCGGTGTTAATTCGTCAATGTGAGGGAGCGAGGGATGCAGTAAAGAAGGAATAGTGCATCGTAAAGGAGATTCTCGTCTCCCAAAAGAAAATCCAGTTGTTTCCATAGAAACAATAGTCGATTTAGAAGGAGAAGTCATAGAACCCATAGTATTTCATAGCGACGCAAATTCTGTGCTAATTCGTCAATGTGAGGGAGGGAGGGATGCAGCAAAGAAGGAATAGTGCATCGGAAAGGAGATACTCGTATCCCAAAAGATAATCCCGTCGTTTCCATAGAAACGTTACTCGATTTAGAAGGAGAAGTCATAGAATCCATAGTATTTCATAGCGACTATATTTCTGTGTTAATTCGTCAATGTGAGGGAGCTAGGGATGCAGTAAAGAAGGAATAGTGCATCGGAAATGAGATAGTCGTATCCCAAAAGATAATCCTTTCGTTTCCGTAGACACGTTACTCGATTTAGAAGAAGATGACATAGAACCCATAGTCTTTCATAGCGACGTAATGTCGGTGACAATTCGTCAATGTGAGGGAGTGAGGAATGCAGTAAAGAAGGAATAGTGCATCGGAAAGAAGATTGTCGTATCCCAAAAGAAAATTTTTTGTTGTTTCCTTAGAAAGGTCACTCGATTTGGATAGAGAAGTGATAGAACCCATAGCATTTCAAAGTGACGCAATTTCTGTGTTAATTCGTCAATGTGCGGGAGCGAGGGATCCATTAATGAAGGAATTGTGCATTGGAAAGGAGACAGTCGTATCCCAAAAGAAAATTATGTCGTATCCAAGGAAACGCTACTCGATTTAGAGGGAGAAGTCATAGATCTCATAGGAATTCATAGCGACGCAGTTTCTGTGTTAATTCGTCAAAGTGAGGGAGCGAGGCATGCAGCAAAGAAAGAATAGTGCATCGCAACATAGAAAGTCGTATCCCAAAAGATAATCCTCAGGTGTCCTTAGAAACATTACTCGATTTAGAAGGAGAAGTCATAGAACCCATAGTATCTCATGGCGACGCAATATCTGTGTTAATTCGTCAATGTGCTGGAGCGAGGAATGCAGTAAAGATGGAATAGTGCTTCGGAAAGGAGATAGTCGTATCCCAAAAGATAATCCTGTCGTTTAGATAGAAACGTTACTCAATTTAGAAGGAGAAGTCATAGATCTCATAGAAATTCGTAGCGACGCAATTTCTGTGTTAATTCGTCAATGTGAGGGAGCGAGGGATGCAGTAAAGAAGGAATAGTGCATCGGAGAGGAGATACTCGTCTCCCAAAAGAAAATCCTGTCGTTTCCATAGAAACGTTACTCGATTTAGAAGGAGATATCATAGAATCCATAGTATTTCATAGCGACTCAATTTCTGTGTTAATTCGTCAATGTGAGGGAGCTAGGGATGCAGTAAAGAAGGAATAATGCATCGCAAAGTAATACTCGTATCCCAAAACAAAATCCTGTCGTTTCCATAGAAACGATACTCGATTTAGAATGAGAAGTCATAAAACCCATAGTATTTCATTGCGACGCAAATTCAGTGTTAATTCGTCAGTGTGAGGGAGCGAGTGATGCAGCAAAGAAGGAATAGTGAATCGGAAAGGAGATACTCGTATCGCAAAAGATAATCCCATCGTTTCCATAGAAACGTTACTCGAATTAGATGGAGAAGTCATAGAACCCATAGGATCTCATAGCGACGCAATTTCTGTGTTAATTCCTCAATGTGAGGGAGCGAGGAATGCAGTAAAGAAGGAATAGTGCATCCGAAAGGAGATACTCGTATCCCAAAAGAAAATCCTTTCGTTTCCATAGAACGTTAGTCGATTTACATGATGTCTTAGAACCCATTGTATTTCATAGCGACGTAATGTCTGTGACAATTCGTCAATGTGAGGGAGTGAGGAATGCAGTAAAGAAGGAATTGTGCATCGGAAATGAGAGTGTCGTATCCCAAATGAAAATCCTGTGGTTTCCATAGAAACGTTACTCGATTTAGATGGAGAAGTTATAGAACCCATAGTATTTCATAGCGACGCAATTTCTGTGTTAATTCGTCAATGTGAGGGAACGAGGGATGCAGTAAGATAGGAATAGTGCATCAGAATGGAGATAGTCGTATTCCACAAGAATATCCTGTCGTTTCCATAGAAACGTTACTCGAATTAGAAGGAGAAGTCATAGAAAACTCAGTATTTCACAGCGACGCAATTTCTCTCTTAAATCGTCAATGTGAGGGAGCGAGGGTTGCAGTAAAGAAAGAATAGTTCATCGGAAAGGAGATACTGGTATCCCAAAAGAAAATTCTGTCGTTTCTATGGAAACGTTACTCGATTTAGAAGGAGATGTCGTAGAACACATAGTATGTCATAACGACGCAATTTCTCTGTTAATACGTCAATGTGAGGGAGCGAGGGATGCAGTAAAGAAGGAATAGTGCATCGGAAAGGAGATAGTCGTCTCCCAAAAGAAAATCCTGTCGTTTCCATAGAAACGTTACTCAAATTAGAAGAGGATGTCATAGAACAAGTAGTATTTCATATGGACGTAATTTCATTGTTAATTCGTCAGTGTGAGGGAGCGAGGGATGCAGTAAAGATGGAATAGTGCATCGCAAAGGAGATACTCGAATCCCAAAAGAAAATCCTGTCGTTTCCATAGAAACGTTTCTCGGTTTAGAATGAGAAGTCATAGATCTCATAGTAATTCATAGCAATTCAATTTCTGCGATATTTCGTCAATGAGAAGGAGCAAGGGATGCAGTAAAGAAGGAATAGTGCATCGGAAAGGAGACACTCGTCTCCCAAAAGAAAATCCTGTCGTTTCCATAGAAACGTTACTCGATTTAGAAGGAGATGTCATAGAATCCATAGTATTTCATAGCGACTCAGTTTCTGTGTTAATTCGTCAATGTGAGGGAGCTAGGGATGCAGTAAAGAAGGAATAGTGCATCGAAAAGGAGATACTCGTATCCCACAGAAAATCCTGTCGTTTCCATAGAAACGATACTCGATTTAGAAGGAGAAGTCATAGAACCCATTGTATTTCATTGCGACGCAATTGCTGTGTTATTTCGTCAATGTGAGGGAGCGAGGGATGCAGTAAAGAAGGAATAGTGCATCGGAAAGGAGACACTCGTCTCCCAAAAGAAAATCCTGTCGTTTCCATAGAAACGATACTCGATTTAGAAGGAGATGTCATAGAACACATAGTATTTCGTAGCGACGCAAATTCTGTGTCAATTCGTCAATGTGAGGGAACGAGGGATACAGTAAAGAAGGAATAGTGCATCGGAAAGGAGAAAGTCGTATCCCAAAAGAAAATCCTTTGGTTCCATAGAAACGTTACTCGATTTAGAAGGAGAAGTCATAGAACCCATAGTATTTCATTGCGACGCAATTGCTGTGTTAATTCGTCAATGTGAGGAAGCGAGGGATGCATTAAAGAGGGAATTGTGCATCGGAAAGGAGATAGTCGTATCCCAAAACAAAATCCTGTTGTTTCCAAAGAAACGCTACTCGATTTAGAGGGAGAAGTCTTAGAACACGTAGTATTTCATAACGACGCAATTTCTGTGTTAATTCGTCAATGTGAGGGAGCGAGGGATGCAGTAAAGAAGGAATAGTGCATCGGAAATGAGATAGTCGTATCGAAAAAAAAGATAATCCTTCGTTTCCGTAGACACGTTACTCGATTTAGAAGGAGATGACATGGAACCCATAGTCTTTCATAGCGACGTAATGTCGGTGACAATTCGTCAATGTGAGGGAGTGAGGAATGCAGTAAAGAAGGAATAGTGCATCGGAAAGAAGATTGTCGTATCCCAAAAGAAAATTTTTTGTTGTTTCCTTAGAAAGGTCACTCGATTTGGATAGAGAAGTGATAGAACCCATAGCATTTCAAAGTGACGCAATTTCTGTGTTAAATCGTCAATGTGCGGGAGCGAGGGATCCATTAATGAAGGAATTGTGCATCGGAAAGGAGACAGTCGTATCCCAAAAGAAAATCCTGTCGTATCCAAGGAAACGCTACTCGATTTAGAGGGAGAAGTCATAGATCTCATAGGAATTCATAGCGACGCAGTTTCTGTGTTAATTCGTCAAAGTGAGGGAGCGAGGCATGCAGCAAAGAAAGAATAGTGCATCGGAACATAGAAAGTCGTATCCCAAAAGATAATCCTCAGGTGTCCTTAGAAACATTAATCGATTTAGAAGGAGAAGTCATAGAACCCATAGTATTTCATAGCGACGCAATATCTGTGTTAATTCGTCAGTGTGAGGGAGCGAGGGATGCAGTAAAGAAGGAATAGTGCATCGGAAAGGAGATACTCGTATGCCAAAAGAAAATCCTTTCGTTTCCATAGAACGTTAGTCGATTTACATGATGTCTTAGAACCCATTGTATTTCATAGCGACGTAATGTCTGTGACAATTCGTCAATGTGAGGGAGTGAGGAATGCAGTAAAGAAGGAATTGTGCATCGGAAATGAGAATATCGCATCCCAAATGAAAATCCTGTGGTTTCCATAGAAACGTTACTCGATTTAGGAGGAGAAGTTATAGAACCCATAGTATTTCATAGCGACGCAATTTCTGTGTTAATTCGTCAATGTGAGGGAACGAGGGATGCAGTAAGATAGGAATAGTGCATCAGAATGGAGATAGTCGTATCCCACAAGAATATCCTGTCGTTTCCATAGAAACGTTACTCGAATTAGAAGGAGAAGTCATAGAAAACTCAGTATTTCACAGCGACGCAATTTCTCTCTTAAATCGTCAATGTGAGGGAGCGAGGGTTGCAGTAAAGAAGGAATAGTTCATCGGAAAGGAGATACTGGTATCCCAAAAGAAAATCCTGTCGTTTCTATGGAAACGTTACGCGATTTAGAAGGAGATGTCATAGAACACATAGTATGTCATAACGACGCAATTTCTCTGTTAATACGTCAATGTGAGGGAGCGAGGGATGCAGTAAAGAAGGAATAGTGCATCGGAAAGGAGATAGTCGTATCCCAAAAGAAAATCCCGTCGTTTAAATAAAAGGGTTACTCGATTTAGAAGGAGATGTCATAGAACCCATAAAATTTCATAGCGACGCAATTTCTTTGTCAATTCATCAATGTGAGGGAGCGAAGGATGCAGTAAAAAAGGAATAGTGCATCGGAAAGGAGAAAATCATATCCCAAAAGAAAATCCCGTGGTTTCCATAGAAACGTTACTCGATTTAGAAGGAGAAGTCATAGAACCCATAGTAATTCATAGCGACGCAATTTCTGTGTTAATTCGAGAGTGTGAGGGAGCGAGGGATGCAGTAAAGAAGGAATAGTGCAACGGAAAGGAGATAATCGTACCCCAAATGAAAATCCTGTCGTTTTCATAGAAACGTTACTCAAATTAGAAGAGGATGTCATAGAACACGTAGTATTTCATATGGACGTAATTTCATTGTTAATTCGTCAGTGTGAGGGAGCGAGGGATGCAGTAAAGATGGAATAGTGCATCGCAAAGGAGATACTCGAATCCCAAAAGAAAATCCTGTCGTTTCCATAGAAACGTTTCTCGGTTTAGAATGAGAAGTCATAGATCTCATAGTAATTCACAGCGATTCAATTTCTGCGATATTTCGTCAATGAGAAGGCGCAAGGGATGCAGTAAAGAAGGAATAGTGCATCGGAAAGGAGACACTCGTCTCCCAAAAGAAAATCCTGTCGTTTCCATAGAAACGTTACTCGATTTAGAAGGAGATGTCATAGAATCCATAGTATTTCATAGCGACTCAGTTTCTGTGTTAATTCGTCAAAGTGAGGGAGCGAGGGATGCAGTAAAGAAGGAAAAGTGCATCGGAAAGGAGACACTCGTCTCCCAATAGAAAATCCTGTCGTTTCCATAGAAACAATACTCGATTTAGAAGGAGATGTCATAGAACACATAGTATTTCGTAGCGACGCAAATTCTGTGTCAATTCGTCAATGTGAGGGAACGAGGGATACAGTAAAGAAGGAATAGTGCATCGGAAAGGAGAAAGTCGTATCCCAAAAGAAAATCCTTTGGTTCCATAGAAACGTTACTCGATTTAGAAGGAGAAGTCATAGAACCCATAGTATTTCATTGCGACGCAATTGCTGTGTTAATTCGTCAATGTGAGGGAGCGAGGGATGCATTAAAGAGGGAATTGTGCATCGGAAAGGAGATAGTCGTATCCCAAAACAAAATCCTGTTGTTTCCAAAGAAACGCTACTCGATTTAGAGGGAGAAGTCTTAGAACACGTAGTATTTCATAACGACGCAATTTCTGTGTTAATTCGTCAATGTGAGGGAGCGAGGGATGCAGTAAAGAAGGAATAGTGCATCGGAAATGAGATAGTCGTATCGAAAAAAAAGATAATCCTTCGTTTCCGTAGACACGTTACTCGATTTAGAAGGAGATGACATAGAACCCATAGTCTTTCATAGCGACGTGATGTCGGTGACAATTCATCAATGTGAGGGAGTGAGGAATGCAGTAAAGAAGGAATAGTGCATCGGAAAGAAGATTGTCGTATCCCAAAAGAAAATTTTTTGTTGTTTCCTTAGAAAGGTCACTCGATTTGGATAGAGAAGTGATAGAACCCATAGCATTTCAAAGTGACGCAATTTCTGTGTTAAATCGTCAATGTGCGGGAGCGAGGGATCCATTAATGAAGGAATTGTGCATTGGAAAGGTGACAGTCGTATCCCAAAAGAAAATTATGTCGTATCCAAGGAAACGCTACTCGATTTAGAGGGAGAAGTCATAGATCTCATAGGAATTCATAGCGACGCAGTTTCTGTGTTAATTCGTCAAAGTGAGGGAGCGAGGCATGCAGCAAAGAAAGAATAGTGCATCGGAACATAGAAAGTCGTATCCCAAAAGATAATCCTCAGGTGTCCTTAGAAACATTACTCGATTTAGAAGGAGAAGTCATAGAACCCATAGTATTTCATAGCGACGCAATATCTGTGTTAATTCGTCAATGTGCTGGAGCGAGGAATGCAGTAAAGATGGAATAGTGCTTCGGAAAGGAGATAGTCGTATCCCAAAAGATAATCCTGTCGTTTAGATAGAAACGTTACTCAATTTAGAAGGAGAAGTCATAGATCTCATAGAAATTCGTAGCGACGCAATTTCTGTGTTAATTCGTCAATGTGAGGGAGCGAGGGATGCAGTAAAGAAGGAATAGTGCATCGGAAAGGAGATACTCGTATCCCAAAAAAAAATCCTTTCGTTTCCATAGAACGTTAGTCGATTTACATGATGTCTTAGAACCCATTGTATTTCATAGCGACGTAATGTCTGACAATTCGTCAATGTGAGGGAGTGAGGAATGCAGTAAAGAAGGAATTGTGCATCGGAAATGAGAGTGTCGTATCCCAAAAGAAAATCCTGTCGTTTCCATAGAAACGTTACTCGATTTAGAAGGAGATATCATAGAATCCATAGTATTTCATAGCGACTCAATTTCTGTGTTAATTCGTCAAAGTGAGGGAGCTAGGGATGCAGTAAAGAAGGAATAATGCATCGTAAAGGAAATACTCGTATCCCAAAACAAAATCCTGTCGTTTCCATAGAAACGATACTCGATTTAGAATGAGAAGTCATAAAACCCATAGTATTTCATTGCGACAAAAATTCAGTGTTAATTCGTCAGTGTGAGGGAGCGAGTGATGCAGCAAAGAAGGAATAGTGAATCGGAAAGGAGATACTCGTATCGCAAAAGATAATCCCATCGTTTCCATAGAAACGTTACTCGATTTAGATGGAGAAGTCATAGAACCCATAGGATCTCATAGCGACGCAATTTCTGTGTTAATTCCTCAATGTGAGGGAGCGAGGGATGCAGTAAAGAAGGAATAGTGCATCCGAAAGGAGATACTCGTATCCCAAAAAAAAATCCTTTCGTTTCCATAGAACGTTAGTCGATTTACATGATGTCTTAGAACCCATTGTATTTCATAGCGACGTAATGTCTGACAATTCGTCAATGTGAGGGAGTGAGGAATGCAGTAAAGAAGGAATTGTGCATCGGAAATGAGAGTGTCGTATCCCAAATGAAAATCCTGTGGTTTCCATAGAAACGTTACTCGATTTAGAAGGAGAAGTTATAGAACCCATAGTACTTCATAGCGACGCAATTTCTGTGTTAATTCGTCAATGTGAGGGAACGAGGGATGCAGTAAGATAGGAATAGTGCATCAGAATGGAGATAGTCGTACCCCACAAGAATATCCTGTCGTTTCCATAGAAACGTTACTCGAATTAGAAGGAGAAGTCATAGAAAACTCAGTATTTCACAGCGACGCAATTTCTCTCTTAAATCGTCAATGTGAGGGAGCGAGGGTTGCAGTAAAGAAGGAATAGTTCATCGGAAAGGAGATACTGGTATCCCAAAAGAAAATCCTGTCGTTTCTATGGGAACGTTACTCGATTTAGAAGGAGATGTCATAGAACACATAGTATGTCATAACGACGCAATTTCTCTGTTAATACGTCAATGTGAGGGAGCGAGGGATGCAATAAAGAAGGAATAGTGCATCGGAAAGGAGATAGTCGTATCCCAAAAGAAAATCCCGTCGTTTAAATAAAAGGGTTACTCGATTTAGAATGAGAAGTCATAGATCTCATAGTAATTCATAGCGATTCAATTTCTGCGATATTTCGTCAATGAGAAGGCGCAAGGGATGCAGTAAAGAAGGAATAGTGCATCGGAAAGGAGACACTCGTCTCCCAAAAGAAAATCCTGTCGTTTCCATAGAAACGTTACTCGATTTAGCAGGAGATGTCATACAATTCATAGTATTTCATAGCGACTCAGTTTCTGTGTTAATTCGTCAATGTGAGGGAGCTAGGGATGCAGTAAAGAAGGAATAGTGCATCGAAAAGGAGATACTCGTATCCCACAGAAAATCCTGTCGTTTCCATAGAAACGATACTCGATTTAGAAGGAGAAGTCATAGAACCCATTGTATTTCATTGCGACGCAATTGCTGTGTTATTTCGTCAATGTGAGGGAGCGAGGGATGCAGTAAAGAAGGAATAGTGCAACGGAAAGGAGATAATCGTACCCCAAATGAAAATCCTGTCGTTTCCATAGAAACGTTACTCAAATTAGAAGAGGATGTCATAGAACACGTAGTATTTCTTATGGACGTAATTTCATTGTGAATTTGTCAGTGTGAGGGAGCGAGTGATGCAGTAAAGATGGAATAGCGCATCGCAAAGGAGATACTCTAATCCCAAAAGAAAATCCTGTCGTTTCCATAGAAACGTTACTCGATTTAAAATGAGAAGTCATAGATCTCATAGTAATTCATAGCGACGCAATTTCTGTGATAATTCGTCAATGAGAGGGAGCAAGGGGTGCAGTAAAGAAGGAATGGTGCATCGAAAAGGAGATACTCGTATCCCAATAGAAAATCTTGTCGTTTCCATAGAAACGATACTCGATATAGAAGGAGAAGTCATAGAACACATAGTATTTCATTGCGACGCAAGTGCTATGTTAATTCGTCAAAGTGAGGGAGCGAGGGATGCAGTAAAGTAGGAATATTGCATCGGAAAGGAGATACTCGTATAACAATAGAAAATCCTGTCGTTTCCATAGAAACGACTCTCGAATTAAATGGTGAAGACATAGAACCCATAATATTTCGTAGCGACGCAAATTCTGTGTTAATTCGTCAATGTGAGGGAGCGAGGGATGCAGCAAAGAAATAATTGTGCATCGGAAGGGAGATACTCTTATCCCAAAAGATAATCCCGTCGTTTCCATAGAAACGTTACTCGATTTAGAAGGAGAAGTCATAGAACCCATAGTGTCTCATAACGACGCAATTTCTGGGTTAATCCATTAGTGTGAGGGAGTGAGGGATGCAGTATAGAAGGAATTGTGCATCGGAAATGAGAGTGTCGTATCCCAAAAGAAAATCCTGTCGTTTCCATAGAAACGTTACTCGAATTTGAATGAGAAGTCATAGATCTTATTGTAATTCATAGCGATGCAATTCCTGTGTTAATTCATCTATGTGAGGGAGCGAGGGATGCGGTACAGAAGGAATAGTGCATCGGAAAGGAGATACTCTTCTCCCAAAAGAAAATCCTTTCGTTTCCATTGGAACATCACTCGATTTACAAGGAGATGTCATAGAACCCATAGTATTTAATAGCGACTCAATTTCTGTGTTATTTCGTCAATGTGAGGGAGCTAGGGATACAGTAAAGAAGGAATAGTGCATCGAAAGGAGATACTCGTATCCCAAAAGAAAATATTTTCGTTTTTATAGAAACGCTACTCGATTTAGAAGCAGACGTCATGGAACCCACAGTGTATCATTGCGACGCAATTACTGTGTTAATTCGTCACTGTGAGGGAGCGAGGGATGCAGTAAGGATGGAATAGTGCATCGGAAAGGAGATACTCGTATCCCAAAAGGAAATCCTGTCGTTTCCATGGAAACGTTACTCGATTTAGAAGGAGATATCATAGAACCCATAGCATATCATAGCGACGGAAATTCTGCGTTTATTCGTCAATGTGAGAGTGCGAGGGATGCCGTAAAGAAGGAATAGTGCATCGGAAAGGAGATACTCGTATCCCAAAAAAAAATCCTGGCGTTTCCATAGAAACGATACTCGAATTAGAAAGAGATGTCATAGAACACATAGTATTTCATAACGACGCAATTTCAGTGTTAATTCGTCAATGTGATGGAGCAAGAGATGCAGTAAAGAAGGAATAGTGCATCGGAAAGGAGAGAGTCGTATCCCAAAAGAAAATTCTGTTGTTTCCATAGAAACGATACTCGATTTAGAAGGAGAAGACATAGAACACATAGTATTTCACAGCGACGCAATTTCTGCGCTAATTGGTCAATGTGTGGGAGCGAGGGATGCAGTAAGGAAGGAATAAAGCATCGGAAACGAGATAGTCGTATCCCAAAAGAAAATCCTTTCGTTTCCACGTAAACGGTACTCGACTTAGAAGGAGATGTCATAGAACCCATAGTATTTCATAGCGAAGTAATTTCTGTGTTAATTCGTCAATGTGAGGGAGCTAGGGATGCAGTAAAGAAGGAATAGTGCATCGAGAAGGAGATACTCGTATCCCAAACGAAAATCCTGTCGTTTCCATAGAAACGATACTAGATTTAGAAGGAGAAGTCATAGAACCCATAGTATTTCATAGCGACGCAATTTCTCTGTTAATTCGTCAATGTGAGGGAGCGAGGAATGCAGTAAAGAAGGAATAGTGCATCGGAAAGGAGATAGTCGTATCCCACAAAAGAATCCTTTCGTTTCCATAGAAATGTTTCTCGATTTAGAAGGAGAAGTCATAGAAAACATAGTATTTCATAGCGACGCAATTTCTCTGTTAATTCGTCAATGTGAGGGAGCGAGGGATGCAGCAAAGAAGGAATAGTGCATCGGAAAGGAGAAAGTCGTATCCCAGAAGAAAATCCTTGGGTTTCCATAGAAACGTTACTCGATTTAGAAGGAGAAGTCGTAGAACCCATAGTATTCTATAACGACGCAATTTCCGTGTGAATTCGTCAATGAGTGGGAGTGAAGGATGCAGTAAAGAAGGATTAGTGGATCGGAAATGTGATTGTCGTATCCCAAAAGAATATACTGTCGTTTCCATAGAAACGTTACTCGATTTAGAAGGAAATGTCTTAGAACACATAGTATTTCATAGCGACGCAATTTACGTGTGAATTCATCAATGTGTGGGAGTGAGGGATGCGGTAAAGAAGGATTAGTGGATCGGAAATGTGATTGTCGTAACCCCAACAGAAAATCCTGTCGTTTCCATAGAAACGTCACTCGATTGAGAAGGAGAAGTCATAGAACCCATAGTATTTCATAGCGACGCAATTTCCGTGTGAATTCGTCAATGAGTGGGAGTGAGAGATGCAGTAAAGAAGGATTAGAGGATCGGAAATGTGATGGTCGTATCCCAAAAGAAACTCCTGTCGTTTCCATAGAAACGTTACTCGATTTAGAAGGAAATGACTTAGAATACATAGTATTTCATAGCGACGCAATTTCCGTGTGACTTCGTCAATGAGTGGGAGTGAGGGATGCAGTAAAGAAGGATAAGTGGATCGGAAATGAGATTGTCGTATCCCAAAAGAAAATCCTGTCGTTTCCATAGAAACGTTACTCGATTTAGAAGGAAATGTCTTAGAACACATAGTATTTCATAGCGACGCAATTTCCGTGTGAATTCGGCAATGAGTGGGAGTGAGGGATGCAGTAGAGAAGGATTAGTGGATCGGAAATGTGATTGTCGTATCCCAAAAGAAAATCTTGTCGTTTCCTTAGAAACGTTACTCGATTTAGAAGAAAATGTCTTAGAACACATAGTATTTCATAGCGACGCAATTTCCGTGTGAATTCGTCAATGAGTTTAAGTAAGGGATGCAGTAAAGAAAGATTAGTGGATCGGAAATGTTATTATCGTATCCCAAAAGAAAATCCTGTCGTTTCCATAGAAACGTTACTCGATTTAGAAGGAAATGTCTTAGAACACATAGTATATCATAGTGACGCAATTTCCGCGTGAATTCGTCACTGAGTGGGAGTGAGGGATGCAGTAAAGAAGGATTAGTGGATCGGAAATGTGATTGTCGTATCCCAAAAGAAAATCCTGTCGTTTCCATAGAAACGTTACTCGAATTAGAAGGAAATGTCTTAGAACACAAAGTATTTCATAGCGACGCAATTTCCGTGTGAATTCGACAATGAGTGGGAGTGAGGGATGCAGTAAAGAAGGATTAGTGGATCGGAAATGTGATCGTCGTATTCCAAAAGAAAATCCTGTCGTTTTCATAGAAACGTTACTCGAATTAGAAGGAAATGTCTTAGAACACAAAGTATTTCATAGCGACGCAATTTCCGGTTGAATTCGACAATGAGTGGGAGTGAGGGATGCAGTAAAGAAGGATTAGTGGATCGGAAATGTGATTGTCGTATCCCAAAAGAAAATCCTGTCGTTTCCATAGAAACGTTACTCGATTTAGAAGGAAATGTCTTAGAACGCATAGTATTTCATAGCGACGCAATTTCCGTGTGAATTCGTCAATGAGTGGGAGTGAGGGATGCAGTAAAGAAGGATTAGTGGATCGGAAATGAGACTGTCGTATCCCAAAAGAAAATCCTGTCGTTTCCATAGAAACGTTACACGATTTAGAAGGAAATGCCTTAGAACACATAGAATTTCATAGCGACGCAATTGCCGTGTGAATTCGTCAATGGGTGGGAGTGAGGGATGCAGTAAAGAAGGATTAGTGGATCGCAAAGGAGAAAGTCGTACACCAAATGAAAATCCTGTGGTTCCCATAGAAACGATACTCGATTTAGAAGGAGAAGTCATAGAACCCAAAGTATTTCATACCGACGCAATTTCTGTGTTAATTCATCAATTTGAGGGAGCGAGGGATACAGTAAAGAAGGAATAGTGCATCGGAAAGGAGAAAGTCGTATCCCAGAAGAAAATCCTTGGGTTTCCATAGAAACGTTACTCGATTTAGAAGGAGAAGTCGTAGAACCCATAGTGTTTCACAGCGACGCAATTTCTGTGTTAATTCGTCAATGTGAGGGAGCGAGGAATGCAGTAAAGAAGGAATAGTGCATCGGAAAGGAGATAGTCGTATCCCACAAAAGAATCCTTTCGTTTCCGTAGAAATCTTTCTCGATTTAGAAGGAGAAGTCATAGAAAACATAGTATTTCATAGCGACGCAATTTCCGTGTGAATTCGTCAATGAGTGGGAGTGAGGGATGCAGTAAAGAAGGATTAGAGGATCGGAAATGTGATTGTCGTATCCCAAAAGAAAATCCTGTCGTTTCCATAGAAACGTTACTCGAATTAGAAGGGAATGGCTTAGAACACATAGTATTTCATAGCGACGCAATTTCCGTGTGAATTCGTAAATGAGTGGGAGTGAGGGAAGCAGCAAAGAAGGATTAGTGGATCGGAAATGTGATTGTCGTATCCCAAAAGAAAATCCTGTCGTTTCCATAGAAACGTTACTCGATTTAGAAGGAAATGACTTAGAATACATAGTATTTCATAGCGACGCAATTTCCGTGTGACTTCGTCAATGAGTGGGAGTGAGGGATGCAGTAAAGAAGGATAAGTGGATCGGAAATGAGATTGTCGTATCCCAAAAGAAAATCCTGTCGTTTCCATAGAAACGTTACTCGATTTAGAAGGAAATGTCTTAGAACACATAGTATTTCATAGCGACGCAATTTCCGTGTGAATTCGGCAATGAGTGGGAGTGAGGGATGCAGTAGAGAAGGATTAGTGGATCGGAAATGTGATTGTCGTATCCCAAAAGAAAATCTTGTCGTTTCCATAGAAACGTTACTCAATTTAGAAGAAAATGTCTTAGAACACATAGTATTTCATAGCGACGCAATTTCCGTGTGAATTCGTCAATGAGCTGAAGTAAGGGATGCAGTAAAGAAAGATTAGTGGATCGGAAAGGTTATTATCGTATCCCAAAAGAAAATCCTGTCGTTTCCATAGAAACGTTACTCGATTTAGAAGGAAATGTCTTAGAACACATAGTATATCATAGTGACGCAATTTCCGTGTGAATTCGACACTGAGTGGGAGTGAGGGATGCAGTAAAGAAGGATTAGTGGATCGGAAATGTGATTGTCGTATCCCAAAAGAAAATCCTGTCGTTTCCATAGAAACGTTACTCGAATTAGAAGGAAATGTCTTAGAACACAAAGTATTTCATAGCGACGCAATTTCCGTGTGAATTCGACAATGAGTGGGAGTGAGGGATGCAGTAAAGAAGGATTAGTGGATCGGAAATGTGATCGTCGTATTCCAAAAGAAAATCCTGTCGTTTCCATAGAAACGTTACTCGATTTAGAAGGAAATGTCTTAGAACACATAGTATTTCATAGCGACGCAATTTCCGTGTGAATTCGGCAATGAGTGGGAGTGAGGGATGCAGTAGAGAAGGATTAGTGGATCGGAAATGTGATTGTCGTATCCCAAAAGAAAATCTTGTCGTTTCCATAGAAACGTTACTCAATTTAGAAGAAAATGTCTTAGAACACATAGTATTTCATAGCGACGCAATTTCCGTGTGAATTCGTCAATGAGTGGGAGTGAGGGATGCAGTACAGAAGGATTAGTGGATCGGAAATGTGATTGACGTATCCCAAAAGAAAATCCCTTCGTTTCCATAGAAATGTTACTCGATTTAGAAGGAAATGTCTTAGAACACATAGTATTTCATAGCGACGCAATTTCCGTGTGAATTCGTCAATGAGTGGGAGTGAGGGATGCAGTAAAGAAGGATTAGTGGATCGGAAATGTGATTGTCGTATCCCAAAAGAAAATCATGTCGTTTCCATAGAAACGTTACTGGATTAGAAGGAAATGTCTTAGAACACACAGTATTTCATAGCGACGCAATTTTCGTGTGAATTCGTCAATGAGTGGGAGTGAGAGATGCAGTAAAGAAGGATTAGTGAATCGGAAATGAGATTGTCGTATCCCAAAAGAAAATCCTGTCGTTTCCATAGAAACGTTACTTGATTTAGAAGGAAATGCCTTAGAACACATAGTATTTCATAGCGACGCAATTTCCGTGTGAATTCGTCAATGAGTGGGAGTGAGGGATGCAGTAAAGAAGGATTAGTGGATCGGAAATGAGATTGTCGTATCCCAAAAGGAAATCCTGTCGTTTCCATAGAAACGTTACTCGATTTAGAAGGAAATGTCATAGAACACATAGTATTTCATAGCGTTGCAATTTCCGTGTGAATTCGTCAATGAGTGGGAGTGAGGGATGCAGTAAAGGAGGATTAGTGGATCGGAAATGAGATTGTCGTATCCCAAAAGAAAATACTGTCGGTTCCATAGAGACGTTACTCGATTTAGAAGGAAATGTCATAGCACACATAGTATTTCATAGCGACGCAATTTCCGTATGAATTCGTCAATGAGTGGGAGTGAGCGATGCAGTAAAGAAGGATTAGTGGATCGGAAATGAGATTGTCGTATCCCAAAAGAAAATCCTGTCATTTCCATAGAAACGTTACTCGATTTAGAAGGAAATGTCTTAGAACACATAGTATTTCATAGAGACGCAATTTCCGTGTGAATTCGTCAATGAGTGGGAGTGAGGGATGCAGTAAAGAAGGATTAGTGGATCGGAAATGAGATTGTCGTATCCCAAAAGAAAATCCTGTCGTTTCCACAGAAACGTTACTCGATTTACAAGGAAATGTCTTAGGACACATAGTATTTCATAGCGCCGCAATTTCCGTGTGAATTCGTCAATGAGTGGGAGTGAGGGATGCAGTAAAGAAGGATTAGTGGATCGGAAAGGAGATTGCCGTATCCCAAAAGAAAATCCTGTCGTTTCCATAGAAACGTCACTCGATTTAGAAGGAAATGTCTTAGAACACATAGTATTTCATAGCGACGCAATTTCCGTGCGAATTCGTCAATGTGTGAGAGTGAGGGATGCAGTAAAGAAGGATTAGTGGATCGGAAATGTGATTGTCGTATCCCAAAAGAAAATCCTGTCGTTTCCATAGAAACGTTACTCGATTTAGATGGAAGTGTCTTAGAACACATAGTATTTCATAGCGACGCAACTTCCGTGTGAATTCGTCAATGTGTGGGAGTGAGGGATGCAGTAAAGAAGGATTAGTGCATCGGAAATGTGATTGTCGTATCCCAAAAGAAAATCCTGTCGTTTCCATAGAAACGTTACTCGATTTAGAAGGAAATGTCTTAGAACACATAGTATTTCATAGCGACGCAATTTCCGAGTGACTTCGTCAATAAGTGGGAGTGAGGGATGCAGTAAAGAAGGGTTAGTGGATCGGAAATGAGATTGTCGTATCCCAAAAGAAAATCCTGTCGTTTCCATAGAAACGCCACTGGATTTAGAAGGAAATGTCATAGAACACATAGTATTTCATAGTGACGCAATTTCTGTGTGAATTCGTCAATGAGTGGGAGTGAGGGATGCAGTAAAGAAGGATTAGTGGATCGGAAATGAGATTGTCGTATCCCAAAAGAAAATACTGTCGTTTCCATAGAAACGTTACTCGATTTAGAAGGAAATGTCTTAGAGCACATAGTATTTCATAGAGACGCAATTTCCGTGTGAATTTGTCAATGAGTGGGAGTGAGGGATGCAGTAAAGAAGGATTAGTGGATCGGAAATGAGATTGTCGTATCCCAAAAGAAAATCCTGTCGTTTCCATAGAAACGTTACTCGATTTAGAACGAAATGTCTTAGAACACATAGTATTTCATAGAGACGCAATTTCCCTGTGAATTCGTCAATGAGTGGGAGTGAGGGATGCACTAAAGAATGACTAGTGGATCGGAGATGAGGTTGTCGTATCCCAAAAGAAAATCCTGTCGTTTCCATAGAAACGTTACTCGATTTAGAAGGAAATGTCTTAGAACACATAGAATTTCATAGCGACGCAATTTCCGTGTGAATTCGTCAATGAGTAGGAGTGAGGGATGCAGTAAAGTAGGATTAGCGGATCGTAAATGAGATTGTCGTATACCAAAAGAAAATCCTGTCGTTTCCATAGAACCGTTACTCGATGTAGAAGGCAATGTCTTAGAACACATAGTATTTCATAGCGACGCAATTTCCGTGTGAATTCGTCAATGAGTGGGAGTGAGGGATGCAGTAAAGAAGGATTAGTGGATCGGAAATGAGATTGTCGTATCCCAAAAGAAAATCCTGTCGTTTCCATAGAAACGTTACTCGATTTAGAAGGAAATGTCATAGAACACATTGTATTTCATATATGACGCAATTTCCGTGTGAATTCGGCAATGAGTGGGAATGAGGGATGCAGTAAAGAAGGATTAGTGGATCGGAAAGGTGATTGTCGTATCCCAAAAGAAAATCGTGTCGTTTCCATAGAAACGTTACTCGATTTAGAAGGAAATGTCTTAGAACACATAGTATTTCATAGCGACGCAATTTCCGTGTGAATTCGACAATGAGTAGGAGTGAGGGATGCAGTAAAGAAGGATTAGTGGATCGGAAATGTGATTGTCGTATCCCAAAAGAAAATCCTGTCGTTTCCATAGAAACGTTACTCGATTTAGAAGGAAATGTCTTAGAACACATAGTATTTCATAGCGACGCAATTTCCGTGTGAATTCGTCAATGAGTGGGAGTGAGGGATGCAGTAAAGAAGGATTAGTGGATCGGAAATGTGATTGTCGTATCCCAAAAGAAAATCCTGTCGTTTCCATAGAAACGTTACTCGATTGAGAAGGAAATGTCTTAGAACACATAGAATTTCATAGCGACGCAATTGCCGTGTGAATTCGTCAATGGGTGGGAGAGAGGGATGCAGTAAAGAAGGATTAGTGGATCGGAAATGTGATATTCGTATCCCAAAAAAAAATCCTGTCGTTTCCATAGAAACGTTACTTGATTTAGAAGGAAATGTCTTAGAACACATAGTATTTCATAGCGACGCAATTTCCGTGTGAATTCGTCAATGAGTGGGAGTGAGGAATGCAGTAAAGAAGGATTAGTGGATCGGAAATGTGATTGTCGTATCCCAAAAGAAAATCCTGTCGTTTCCATAGAAACGTTACTCGATTTAGAAGGAAATGTCTTAGAACACATAGAATTTCATAGCGAAGCAATTGCCGTGTGAATTCGTCAATGGGTGGGAGTGAGGGATGCAGTAAAGAAGGATTAGTGGATCGGAAATGTGATATTCGTATTCCAAAAAAAATCCTGTCGTTTCCATAGAAACGTTACTCGATTTAGAAGGAAATGTCTTAGAACACATAGTATTTCATAGCGACGCAATTTCCGAGTGACTTCGTCAATGAGTGGGAGTGAGGGATGCAGTAAAGAAGGATTAGTGGAATGGAAATGAGATTGTCGTATCCCAAAAGAAAATCCTGTCGTTTCCATAGAAACGTTACTCGATTTAGAAGGAAATGTCTTAGAACACATGGTATTTCATATTGACGCAATTTCCGTGTGAATTCGTCAATGAGTGGGAGTGAGGGATGCAGTTCAGAAGGATTAGTGGATCGGAAATGTGATTGTCGTATCCCAAAAGAAAATCCTGTCGTTTCCATAGAAACGTTACTCCATTTAGAAGGAAATGTCTTAGAACACATAGTATTTCATAGCGACGCAATTTCCGTGTGAATTCGTCAATGAGTGGGAGTGAGGGATGCAGTAAAGAAGGAATAGTGGATCGGAAATGTGATTGTCGTATCCCAAAAGAAAATCCTGTCGTTTCCATAGAAACGTTACTCGAATTAGAAGGAAATGTCTTAGAACACATAGTATTTCATAGCGACGCAGTTTCCGTGTGAATTCGTCAATGAGTGGGAGTGAGGGATGCAGTAAAGAAGGATTAGTGGATCGGAAATGTGATTGTCGTATCCCAAAAGAAAATCCTGTCGTTTCCATAGAAACGTTACTCGATTTAGAAGGAAATATCTTAGAACACATAGTATTTCATAGCGACGCAATTTCCGTGTGAATTCGTCAATGAGTGGGAGTGAGTTATGCAGTATAGAAGGATTAGTGGATCGGAAATGGGATTGTCGCATCCCAAAAGAAAATCCTGTCGTTTCCATAGAAACGTTACTCGATTTAGAAGGAAATGTCTTGGAACACATAGTATTTCATAGCGACGCAATTTCCGTGTGAATTCGTCAATGAGTGGGAGTGAGGGATGCAGTAAAGAAGGATTAGTGGATCGGATATGAGATTGTCGTATCCCAAAAGAAAATCCTGTCGTTTCCATAGAAACGTTACTCGATTTAGAAGGAAATGTCTTAGAACACATAGTATTTCATAGCGACGCAATTTTCGTGTGAATTCGTCAATGAGTGGGAGTGAGGGATGCAGTAAAGAAGGGTTAGTGGATCGGAAATGAGATTGTCGTATCCCAAAAGAAAATCCTGTCGTTTCCATAGAAACGTCACTGGATTTAGAAGTAAATGTCATAGAACACATAGTATTTCATAGTGACGCAATTTCTGTGTGAATTCGTCAATGAGTGGGAGTGAGGGATGCAGTAAAGAAGGATTAGTGGATCGGAAATGAGATTGTCGTATCCCAAAAGAAAATACTGTCGTTTCCATAGAAACGTTACTCGATTTAGAAGGAAATGTCTTAGAACACATAGTATTTCATAGAGACGCAATTTCCGTGTGAATTTGTCAATGAGTGGGAGTGAGGGATGCAGTAAAGAAGGATTAGTGGATCGGAAATGAGATTGTCGTATCCCAAAACAAAATCCTGTCGTTTCCATAGAAACGTTACTCGATTTAGAAGGAAATGTCTTAGAACACATAGTATTTCATAGCGACGCAATTTCCGTGTGAATTCGTCAATGAGTGGGAGTGAGGGATGCAGTAAAGAAGGATTAGTGGATCGGAAATGTGATATTCGTATCCCAAAAAAAAATCCTGTCGTTTCCATAGAAACGTTACTTGATTTAGAAGGAAATGTCTTAGAACACATAGTATTTCATAGCGACGCAATTTCCGTGTGAATTCGTCAATGAGTGGGAGTGAGGGATGCAGTAAAGAAGGATTAGTGGATCGGAAATGTGATTGTCGTATCCCAAAAGAAAATCCTGTCGTTTCCATAGAAACGTTACTCGAATTAGAAGGAAATGTCTTAGAACACATAGTATTTCATAGCGACGCAATTTCCGTGTGAATTCGTCAATGAGTGGGAGTGAGGGATGCAGTAAAGAAGGATTAGTGGATCGGAAATGTGATTGACGTATCCCAAAAGAAAATCCTGTCGTTTCCATAGAAATGTTACTCGATTTAGAAGGAAATGTCTTAGAACACATAGTATTTCGTAGCGACGCAATTTCCGTGTGAATTTGTCAATGAGTGGGAGTGAGGGATGCAGTAAAGAAGGATTAGTGGATCGGAAATGTGATTGTCGTATCCCAAAAGAAAATCCTGTCGTTTCCATAGAAACGTTACTCGATTTAGAAGGAAATGTCTTAGAACACATAGTATTTCATAGCGTCGCAATTTCCGTGTGAATTCGTCAATGAGTGGGAGTGAGGGATGCAGTAAAGAAGGATTAGTGGATCGGAAATGTGATTGTCGTATCCCAAAAGAAAATCCTGTCGTTTCCATAGAAACGTTACTCGATTTAGAAGGAAATGTCTTAGAACACATAGATTTTCATAGCGAAGCAATTGCCGTGTGAATTCGTCAATGGGTGGGAGTGAGGGATGCAGTAAAGATGGATTAGTGGATCGGAAATGTGATATTCGTATTCCAAAAAAAATCCTGTCGTTTCCATAGAAACGTTACTCGATTTAGAAGGAAATGTCTTAGAACACATAGTATTTCATAGCGACGCAATTTCCGAGTGACTTCGTCAATGAGTGGGAGTGAGGGATGCAGTAAAGAAGGATTAGTGGAATGGAAATGAGATTGTCGTATCCCAAAAGAAAATCCTGTCGTTTCCATAGAAACGTTACTCGATTTAGAAGGAAATGTCTTAGAACACATGGTATTTCATATTGACGCAATTTCCGTGTGAATTCGTCAATGAGTGGGAGTGAGGGATGCAGTTCAGAAGGATTAGTGGATCGGAAATGTGATTGTCGTATCCCAAAAGAAAATCCTGTCGTTTCCATAGAAACGTTACTCCATTTAGAAGGAAATGTCTTAGAACACATAGTATTTCATAGCGACGCAATTTCCGTGTGAATTCGTCAATGAGTGGGAGTGAGGGATGCAGTAAAGAAGGAATAGTGGATCGGAAATGTGATTGTCGTATCCCAAAAGAAAATCCTGTCGTTTCCATAGAAACGTTACTCGAATTAGAAGGAAATGTCTTAGAACACATAGTATTTCATAGCGACGCAGTTTCCGTGTGAATTCGTCAATGAGTGGGAGTGAGGGATGCAGTAAAGAAGGATTAGTGGATCGGAAATGTGATTGTCGTATCCCAAAAGAAAATCCTGTCGTTTCCATAGAAACGTTACTCGATTTAGAAGGAAATATCTTAGAACACATAGTATTTCATAGCGACGCAATTTCCGTGTGAATTCGTCAATGAGTGGGAGTGAGTTATGCAGTATAGAAGGATTAGTGGATCGGAAATGGGATTGTCGCATCCCAAAAGAAAATCCTGTCGTTTCCATAGAAACGTTACTCGATTTAGAAGGAAATGTCTTGGAACACATAGTATTTCATAGCGACGCAATTTCCGTGTGAATTCGTCAATGAGTGGGAGTGAGGGATGCAGTAAAGAAGGATTAGTGGATCGGATATGAGATTGTCGTATCCCAAAAGAAAATCCTGTCGTTTCCATAGAAACGTTACTCGATTTAGAAGGAAATGTCTTAGAACACATAGTATTTCATAGCGACGCAATTTTCGTGTGAATTCGTCAATGAGTGGGAGTGAGGGATGCAGTAAAGAAGGGTTAGTGGATCGGAAATGAGATTGTCGTATCCCAAAAGAAAATCCTGTCGTTTCCATAGAAACGTCACTTGATTTAGAAGTAAATGTCATAGAACACATAGTATTTCATAGTGACGCAATTTCTGTGTGAATTCGTCAATGAGTGGGAGTGAGGGATGCAGTAAAGAAGGATTAGTGGATCGGAAATGAGATTGTCGTATCCCAAAAGAAAATACTGTCGTTTCCATAGAAACGTTACTCGATTTAGAAGGAAATGTCTTAGAACACATAGTATTTCATAGAGACGCAATTTCCGTGTGAATTTGTCAATGAGTGGGAGTGAGGGATGCAGTAAAGAAGGATTAGTGGATCGGAAATGAGATTGTCGTATCCCAAAACAAAATCCTGTCGTTTCCATAGAAACGTTACTCGATTTAGAAGGAAATGTCTTAGAACACATAGTATTTCATAGAGACGCAATTTCCGTGTGAATTCGTCAATGAGTGGGAGTGAGGGATGCAGTAAAGAATGATTAGTGGATCGGAGATGAGGTTGTCGTATCCCAAAAGAAAATCCTGTCGTTTCCATAGGAACGTTACTCGATTTAGAAGGAAATGTCTTAGAACACATAGAATTTCATAGCGACGCAATTTCCGTGTGAATTCGTCAATGAGTAGGAGTGAGGGATGCAGTAAAGTAGGATTAGCGGATCGTAAATGAGATTGTCGTATACCAAAAGAAAATCCTGTCGTTTCCATAGAACCGTTACTCGATGTAGAAGGAAATGTCTTAGAACACATAGTATTTCATAGCGACGCAATTTCCGTGTGAATTCATCAATGAGTGGGAGTGAGGGATGCAGTAAAGAAGGATTAGTGGATCGGAAATGAGATTGTCGTATCCCAAAAGAAAATCCTGTCGTTTCCATAGAAACGTTACTCGATTTAGAAGGAAATGTCATAGAACACATTGTATTTCATATATGACGCAATTTCCGTGTGAATTCGGCAAAGAGTGGGAATGAGGGATGCAGTAAGGAAGGATTAGTGGATCGAAAATGAGATTGTCGTATCCCAAAAGAAAATCCTGTCGTTTCCATAGAAACGTTACTCGATTTAGAAGGAAATGTCTTAGAACACATAGTATTTTATAGCGACGCAATTTCCGTGTAAATTCGTCAATGAGTGGGAGTGAGGGATGCAGTAAAGAAGGATTAGTGGAGCGGAAATGAGATTGTCGTATCCCAAAAGAAAATCCTGTCACGTCCGTAGCAACGTTACTCGATTTAGAAGGAAATGTCTTAGAACACATAGTATTTCATAGCGACGCAATTTCCGTGTGAATTCGTCAATGAGTGGGAGTGAGGGATGCAGTAAAGATGGATTAGTGGATCGGAAATGAGATTGTCGTATCCCAAAAGAAAATCCTGTCGTTTCCATAGAAACGTTACTCGATTTAGAAGGAAATGTCTTAGAACACATAGTATTTCATAGCGACGCAATTTCCGTGTGAATTCGTCAATGAGTGGGAGTGAGGGATGCAGTAAAGAAGGATTAGTGGATAGGAAATGAGATTGTCGTATCCCAAAAGAAAATCCTGTCGTTTCCATAGAAACGTTACTCGATTTAGAAGGAAATGTCTTAGAACACACAGTATTTCATAGCGACGCAATTTCCGTGAGAATTCGTCAATGAGTGGGAGTGAGGGATGCAGTAAAGAACGATTAGTGGATCGGAAAGGTGATTGTCGTATCCCAAAAGAAAATCGTGTCGTTTCCATAGAAACGTTACTCGATTTAGAAGGAAATGTCTTAGAACACATAGTATTTCATAGCGACGCAATTTCCGTGTGAATTCGACAATGAGTAGGAGTCAGGGATGCAGTAAAGAAGGATTAGTGGATCGGAAATGTGATTGTCGTATCCCAAAAGAAAATCCTGTCGTTTCCATAGAAACGTTACTCGATTTAGAAGGAAATGTCTTAGAACACATAGTATTTCATAGCGACGCAATTTCCGTGTGAATTCGTCAATGAGTGGGAGTGAGGGATGCAGTAAAGAAGGATTAGTGGATCGGAAATGTGATTGTCGTATCCCAAAAGAAAATCCTGTCGTTTCCATAGAAACGTTACTCGATTTAGAAGGAAATGTCTTAGAACACATAGAATTTCATAGCGACGCAATTGCCGTGTGAATTCGTCAATGGGTGGGAGTGAGGGATGCAGTAAAGAAGGTTTAGTGGATCGGAAATGTGATATTCGTATCCCAAAAAAAATCCTGTCGTTTCCATAGAAACGTTACTTGATTTAGAAGGAAATGTCTTAGAACAAATAGTATTTCGTAGCGACGCAATTTCCGTGTGAATTCGTCAATGAGTGGGAGTGAGGGATGCAGTAAAGAAGGATTAGTGGATCGGAAATGTGATTGTCGTATCCCAAAAGAAAATCCTGTCGTTTCCATAGAAACGTTACTCGAATTAGAAGGAAATGCCTTAGAACACATAGTATTTCATAGCGACGCAATTTCCGTGTGAATTCGTCAATGAGTGGGAGTGAGGGATGCAGTAAAGAAGGATTAGTGGATCGGAAATGTGGTTGACGTATCCCAAAAGAAAATCCTGTCGTTTCCATAGAAATGTTACTCGATTTAGAAGGAAATGTCTTAGAACACATAGTATTTCATAGCGACGCAATTTCCGTGTGAATTTGTCAATGAGTGGGAGTGAGGGATGCAGTAAAGAAGGATTAGTGGATCGGAAATGTGATTGTCGTATCCCAAAAGAAAATCCTGTCGTTTCCATAGAAACGTTACTCGATTTAGAAGGAAATGTCTTAGAACACATAGTATTTCATAGCGACGCAATTTCCGTGTGAATTCGTCAATGAGTGGGAGTGAGGGATGCAGTAAAGAAGGATTAGTGGATCGGAAATGTGATTGTCGTATCCCAAAAGAAAATCCTGTCGTTTCCATAGAAACGTTACTCGATTTAGAAGGAAATGTCTTAGAACACCTAGAATTTCATAGCGACGCAATTGAAGTGTGAATTCGTCAATGGGTGGGAGTGAGGGATGCAGTAAAGAAGGATTAGTGGATCGGAAATGTGATATTCGTATCCCAAAAGAAAATCCTGTCGTTTCCATAGAAACGTTACTCGATTTAGAAGGAAATGTCTTAGAACACATAGTTTTTCATAGCGACGCAATTTCCGTGTGAATTTGTCAATGAGTGGGAGTGAGGGATGCAGTAAAGAAGGATTAGTGGATCGGAAATGTGATTGTCGTATCCCAAAAGAAAATCCTGTCGTTTCCATAGAAACGTTACTCGATTTAGAAGGAAATGTCTTAGAACACACAGTATTTCATAGCGACGCAATTTCCGTGTGAATTCGTCAACGAGTGGGAGTGAGAGATGCAGTAAAGAAGGATTAGTGGATCGGAAATGAGATTGTCGTATCCCAAAAGAAAATCCTGTCGTTTCCATAGAAACGTTACTTGATTTAGAAGGAAATGCCTTAGAACACATAGTATTTCATAGCGACGCAATTTCCGTGTGAATTCGTCAATGAGTGGGAGTGAGGGATGCAGTAAAGAAGGATTAGTGGATCGGAAATGAGATTGTCGTATCCCAAAAGAAAATACTGTCGGTTCCATAGAGACGTTACTCGATTTAGAAGGAAATGTCATAGAACACATAGTATTTCATAGCGACGCAATTTCCGTATGAATTCGTCAATGAGTGGGAGTGAGGGATGCAGTAAAGAAGGATTAGTGGATCGGAAATGAGATTGTCGTATCCCAAAAGAAAATCCTGTCGTTTCCATAGAAACGTTACTCCATTTAGAAGGAAATGTCTTAGAACACATAGAATTTCATAGCGAAGCAATTGCCGTGTGAATTCGTCAATGGGTGGGAGTGAGGGATGCAGTAAAGAAGGATTAGTGGATCGGAAATGTGATATTCGTATTCCAAAAAAAGTCCTGTCGTTTCCATAGAAACGTTACTCGATTTAGAAGGAAATGTCATAGAACACATTGTATTTCATATATGACGCAATTTCCGTGTGAATTCGGCAATGAGTGGGAATGAGGGATGCAGTAAAGAAGGATTAGTGGATCGGAAAGGTGATTGTCGTATCCCAAAAGAAAATCGTGTCGTTTCCATAGAAACGTTACTCGATTTAGAAAGAAATGTCTTAGAACACATAGTATTTCATAGCGACGCAATTTCCGTGTGAATTCGACAATGAGTAGGAGTGAGGGATGCAGTAAAGAAGGATTAGTGGATCGGAAATGTGATTGTCGTATCCCAAAAGAAAATCCTGTCGTTTCCATAGAAACGTTACTCGATTTAGAAGGAAATGTCTTAGAACACATAGTATTTCATAGCGACGCAATTTCCGTGTGAATTCGTCAATGAGTGGGAGTGAGGGATGCAGTAAAGAAGGATTAGTGGATCGGAAATGTGATTGTCGTATCCCAAAAGAAAATCCTGTCGTTTCCATAGAAACGTTACTCGAATTAGAAGGAAATGCCTTAGAACACATAGTATTTCATAGCGACGCAATTTCCGTGTGAATTCGTCAATGAGTGGGAGTGAGGGATGCAGTAAAGAAGGATTAGTGGATCGGAAATGTGATTGACGTATCCCAAAAGAAAATCCTGTCGTTTCCATAGAAATGTTACTCGATTTAGAAGGAAATGTCTTAGAACACATAGTATTTCATAGCGACGCAATTTCCGTGTGAATTTGTCAATGAGTGGGAGTGAGGGATGCAGTAAAGAAGGATTAGTGGATCGGAAATGTGATTGTCGTATCCCAAAAGAAAATCCTGTCGTTTCCATAGAAACGTTACTCGATTTAGAAGGAAATGTCATAGAACACATAGTATTTCATAGCGACGCAATTTCCGTGTGAATTCGTCAATGAGTGGGAGTGAGGGATGCAGTAAAGAAGGATTAGTGGATCGGAAATGTGATTGTCGTATCCCAAAGGAAAATCCTGTCGTTTCCATAGAAACGTTACTCGATTTAGAAGGAAATGTCTTAGAACACCTAGAATTTCATAGCGACGCAATTGAAGTGTGAATTCGTCAATGGGTGGGAGTGAGGGATGCAGTAAAGAAGGATTAGTGGATCGGAAATGTGATATTCGTATCCCAAAAGAAAATCCTGTCGTTTCCATAGAAACGTTACTCGATTTAGAAGGAAATGTCTTAGAACACATAGTTTTTCATAGCGACGCAATTTCCGTGTGAATTTGTCAATGAGTGGGAGTGAGGGATGCAGTAAAGAAGGATTAGTGGATCGGAAATGTGATTGTCGTATCCCAAAAGAAAATCCTGTCGTTTCCATAGAAACGTTACTCGATTTAGAAGGAAATGTCTTAGAACACACAGTATTTCATAGCGACGCAATTTCCGTGTGAATTCGTCAACGAGTGGGAGTGAGAGATGCAGTAAAGAAGGATTAGTGGATCGGAAATGAGATTGTCGTATCCCAAAAGAAAATCCTGTCGTTTCCATAGAAACGTTACTTGATTTAGAAGGAAATGCCTTAGAACACATAGTATTTCATAGCGACGCAATTTCCGTGTGAATTCGTCAATGAGTGGGAGTGAGGGATGCAGTAAAGAAGGATTAGTGGATCGGAAATGAGATTGTCGTATCCCAAAAGAAAATACTGTCGGTTCCATAGAGACGTTACTCGATTTAGAAGGAAATGTCATAGAACACATAGTATTTCATAGCGACGCAATTTCCGTATGAATTCGTCAATGAGTGGGAGTGAGGGATGCAGTAAAGAAGGATTAGTGGATCGGAAATGAGATTGTCGTATCCCAAAAGAAAATCCTGTCGTTTCCATAGAAACGTTACTCCATTTAGAAGGAAATGTCTTAGAACACATAGAATTTCATAGCGAAGCAATTGCCGTGTGAATTCGTCAATGGGTGGGAGTGAGGGATGCAGTAAAGAAGGATTAGTGGATCGGAAATGTGATATTCGTATTCCAAAAAAAATCCTGTCGTTTCCATAGAAACGTTACTCGATTTAGAAGGAAATGTCATAGAACACATTGTATTTCATATATGACGCAATTTCCGTGTGAATTCGGCAATGAGTGGGAATGAGGGATGCAGTAAAGAAGGATTAGTGGATCGGAAAGGTGATTGTCGTATCCCAAAAGAAAATCGTGTCGTTTCCATAGAAACGTTACTCGATTTAGAAAGAAATGTCTTAGAACACATAGTATTTCATAGCGACGCAATTTCCGTGTGAATTCGACAATGAGTAGGAGTGAGGGATGCAGTAAAGAAGGATTAGTGGATCGGAAATGTGATTGTCGTATCCCAAAAGAAAATCCTGTCGTTTCCATAGAAACGTTACTCGAATTAGAAGGAAATGTCTTAGAACACATAGTATTTCATAGCGACGCAATTTCCGTGTGAATTCGTCAATGAGTGGGAGTGAGGGGTGCAGTAAAGAAGGATTAGTGGATCGGAAATGTGATTGTCGTATCCCAAAAGAAAATCCTGTCGTTTCCATAGAAACGTTACTCGATTGAGAAGGAAATGTCTTAGAACACATAGAATTTCATAGCGACGCAATTGCCGTGTGAATTCGTCAATGGGTGGGAGAGAGGGATGCAGTAAAGAAGGATTAGTGGATCGGAAATGTGATATTCGTATCCCAAAAAAAAATCCTGTCGTTTCCATAGAAACGTTACTTGATTTAGAAGGAAATGTCTTAGAACACATAGTATTTCATAGCGACGCAATTTCCGTGTGAATTCGTCAATGAGTGGGAGTGAGGAATGCAGTAAAGAAGGATTAGTGGATCGGAAATGTGATTGTCGTATCCCAAAAGAAAATCCTGTCGTTTCCATAGAAACGTTACTCGAATTAGAAGGAAATGTCTTAGAACACATAGTATTTCATAGCGACGCAATTTCCGTGTGAATTCGTCAATGAGTGGGAGTGAGGGGTGCAGTAAAGAAGGATTAGTGGATCGGAAATGTGATTGACGTATCCCAAAAGAAAATCCTGTCGTTTCCATAGAAATGTTACTCGATTTAGAAGGAAATGTCTTAGAACACATAGTATTTCGTAGCGACGCAATTTCCGTGTGAATTTGTCAATGAGTGGGAGTGAGGGATGCAGTAAAGAAGGATTAGTGGATCGGAAATGTGATTGTCGTATCCCAAAAGAAAATCCTGTCGTTTCCATAGAAACGTTACTCGATTTAGAAGGAAATGTCTTAGAACACATAGTATTTCATAGCGTCGCAATTTCCGTGTGAATTCGTCAATGAGTGGGAGTGAGGGATGCAGTAAAGAAGGATTAGTGGATCGGAAATGTGATTGTCGTATCCCAAAAGAAAATCCTGTCGTTTCCATAGAAACGTTACTCGATTTAGAAGGAAATGTCTTAGAACACATAGAATTTCATAGCGACGCAATTGCCGTGTGAATTCGTCAATGGGTGGGAGTGAGGGATGCAGTAAAGAAGGATTAGTGGATCGGAAATGTGATATTCGTATTCCAAAAAAAATCCTGTCGTTTCCATAGAAACGTTACTCGATTTAGAAGGAAATGTCTTGGAACACATAGTATTTCATAGCGACGCAATTTCCGAGTGACTTCGTCAATGAGTGGGAGTGAGGGATGCAGTAAAGAAGGATTAGTGGAATGGAAATGAGATTGTCGTATCCCAAAAGAAAATCCTGTCGTTTCCATAGAAACGTTACTCGATTTAGAAGGAAATGTCTTAGAACACATGGTATTTCATATTGACGCAATTTCCGTGTGAATTCGTCAATGAGTGGGAGTGAGAGATGCAGTTCAGAAGGATTAGTGGATCGGAAATGTGATTGTCGTATCCCAAAAGAAAATCCTGTCGTTTCCATAGAAACGTTACTCCATTTAGAAGGAAATGTCTTAGAACACATAGTATTTCATAGCGACGCAATTTCCGTGTGAATTCGTCAATGAGTGGGAGTGAGGGATGCAGTAAAGAAGGAATAGTGGATCGGAAATGTGATTGTCGTATCCCAAAAGAAAATCCTGTCGTTTCCATAGAAACGTTACTCGAATTAGAAGGAAATGTCTTAGAACACATAGTATTTCATAGCGACGCAGTTTCCGTGTGAATTCGTCAATGAGTGGGAGTGAGGGATGCAGTAAAGAAGGATTAGTGGATCGGAAATGTGAGTGTCGTATCCCAAAAGAAAATCCTGTCGTTTCCATAGAAACGTTACTCGATTTAGAAGGAAATATCTTAGAACACATAGTATTTCATAGCGACGCAATTTCCGTGTGAATTCGTCAATGAGTGGGAGTGAGTTATGCAGTATAGAAGGATTAGTGGATCGGAAATGAGATTGTCGTATCCCAAAAGAAAATCCTGTCGTTTCCATAGAAACGTCACTCGATTTAGAAGGAAATGTCTTGGAACACATAGTATTTCATAGCGACGCAATTTCCGTGTGAATTCGTCAATGAGTGGGAGTGAGGGATGCAGTAAAGAAGGATTAGTGGATCGGATATGAGATTGTCGTATCCCAAAAGAAAATCCTGTCGTTTCCATAGAAACGTTACTCGATTTAGAAGGAAATGTCTTAGAACACATAGTATTTCATAGAGACGCAATTTCCGTGTGAATTTGTCAATGAGTGGGAGTGAGGGATGCAGTAAAGAAGGATTAGTGGATCGGAAATGAGATTGTCGTATCCCAAAACAAAATCCTGTCGTTTCCATAGAAACGTTACTCGATTTAGAAGGAAATGTCTTAGAACACATAGTATTTCATAGAGACGCAATTTCCGTGTGAATTCGTCAATGAGTGGGAGTGAGGGATGCAGTAAAGAATGATTAGTGGATCGGAGATGAGGTTGTCGTATCCCAAAAGAAAATCCTGTCGTTTCCATAGGAACGTTACTCGATTTAGAAGGAAATGTCTTAGAACACATAGAATTTCATAGCGACGCAATTTCCGTGTGAATTCGTCAATGAGTAGGAGTGAGGGATGCAGTAAAGTAGGATTAGCGGATCGTAAATGAGATTGTCGTATACCAAAAGAAAATCCTGTCGTTTCCATAGAACCGTTACTCGATGTAGAAGGAAATGTCTTAGAACACATAGTATTTCATAGCGACGCAATTTCCGTGTGAATTCATCAATGAGTGGGAGTGAGGGATGCAGTAAAGAAGGATTTGTGGATCGGAAATGAGATTGTCGTATCCCAAAAGAAAATCCTGTCGTTTCCATAGAAACGTTACTCGATTTAGAAGGAAATGTCATAGAACACATTGTATTTCATATATGACGCAATTTCCGTGTGAATTCGGCAAAGAGTGGGAATGAGGGATGCAGTAAAGAAGGATTAGTGGATCGAAAATGAGATTGTCGTATCCCAAAAGAAAATCCTGTCGTTTCCATAGAAACGTTACTCGATTTAGAAGGAAATGTCTTAGAACACATAGTATTTTATAGCGACGCAATTTCCGTGTAAATTCGTCAATGAGTGGGAGTGAGGGATGCAGTAAAGAAGGATTAGTGGAGCGGAAATGAGATTGTCGTATCCCAAAAGAAAATCCTGTCACGTCCGTAGCAACGTTACTCGATTTAGAAGGAAATGTCTTAGAACACATAGTATTTCATAGCGACGCAATTTCCGTGTGAATTCGTCAATGAGTGGGAGTGAGGGATGCAGTAAAGATGGATTAGTGGATCGGAAATGAGATTGTCGTATCCCAAAAGAAAATCCTGTCGTTTCCATAGAAACGTTACTCGATTTAGAAGGAAATGTCTTAGAACACATAGTATTTCATAGCGACGCAATTTCCGTGTGAATTCGTCAATGAGTGGGAGTGAGGGATGCAGTAAAGAAGGATTAGTGGATAGGAAATGAGATTGTCGTATCCCAAAAGAAAATCCTGTCGTTTCCATAGAAACGTTACTCGATTTAGAAGGAAATGTCTTAGAACACACAGTATTTCATAGCGACGCAATTTCCGTGAGAATTCGTCAATGAGTGGGAGTGAGGGATGCAGTAAAGAACGATTAGTGGATCGGAAAGGTGATTGTCGTATCCCAAAAGAAAATCGTGTCGTTTCCATAGAAACGTTACTCGATTTAGAAGGAAATGTCTTAGAACACATAGTATTTCATAGCGACGCAATTTCCGTGTGAATTCGACAATGAGTAGGAGTCAGGGATGCAGTAAAGAAGGATTAGTGGATCGGAAATGTGATTGTCGTATCCCAAAAGAAAATCCTGTCGTTTCCATAGAAACGTTACTCGATTTAGAAGGAAATGTCTTAGAACACATAGTATTTCATAGCGACGCAATTTCCGTGTGAATTCGTCAATGAGTGGGAGTGAGGGATGCAGTAAAGAAGGATTAGTGGATCGGAAATGTGATTGTCGTATCCCAAAAGAAAATCCTGTCGTTTCCATAGAAACGTTACTCGATTTAGAAGGAAATGTCTTAGAACACATAGAATTTCATAGCGACGCAATTGCCGTGTGAATTCGTCAATGGGTGGGAGTGAGGGATGCAGTAAAGAAGGTTTAGTGGATCGGAAATGTGATATTCGTATCCCAAAAAAAATCCTGTCGTTTCCATAGAAACGTTACTTGATTTAGAAGGAAATGTCTTAGAACAAATAGTATTTCATAGCGACGCAATTTCCGTGTGAATTCGTCAATGAGTGGGAGTGAGGGATGCAGTAAAGAAGGATTAGTGGATCGGAAATGTGATTGTCGTATCCCAAAAGAAAATCCTGTCGTTTCCATAGAAACGTTACTCGAATTAGAAGGAAATGCCTTAGAACACATAGTATTTCATAGCGACGCAATTTCCGTGTGAATTCGTCAATGAGTGGGAGTGAGGGATGCAGTAAAGAAGGATTAGTGGATCGGAAATGTGATTGACGTATCCCAAAAGAAAATCCTGTCGTTTCCATAGAAATGTTACTCGATTTAGAAGGAAATGTCTTAGAACACATAGTATTTCATAGCGACGCAATTTCCGTGTGAATTTGTCAATGAGTGGGAGTGAGGGATGCAGTAAAGAAGGATTAGTGGATCGGAAATGTGATTGTCGTATCCCAAAAGAAAATCCTGTCGTTTCCATAGAAACGTTACTCGATTTAGAAGGAAATGTCTTAGAACACATAGTATTTCATAGCGACGCAATTTCCGTGTGAATTCGTCAATGAGTGGGAGTGAGGGATGCAGTAAAGAAGGATTAGTGGATCGGAAATGTGATTGTCGTATCCCAAAAGAAAATCCTGTCGTTTCCATAGAAACGTTACTCGATTTAGAAGGAAATGTCTTAGAACACCTAGAATTTCATAGCGACGCAATTGAAGTGTGAATTCGTCAATGGGTGGGAGTGAGGGATGCAGTAAAGAAGGATTAGTGGATCGGAAATGTGATATTCGTTTCCCAAAAGAAAATCCTGTCGTTTCCATAGAAACGTTACTCGATTTAGAAGGAAATGTCTTAGAACACATAGTTTTTCATAGCGACGCAATTTCCGTGTGAATTTGTCAATGAGTGGGAGTGAGGGATGCAGTAAAGAAGGATTAGTGGATCGGAAATGTGATTGTCGTATCCCAAAAGAAAATCCTGTCGTTTCCATAGAAACGTTACTCGATTTAGAAGGAAATGTCTTAGAACACACAGTATTTCATAGCGACGCAATTTCCGTGTGAATTCGTCAATGAGTGGGAGTGAGAGATGCAGTAAAGAAGGATTAGTGGATCGGAAATGAGATTGTCGTATCCCAAAAGAAAATCCTGTCGTTTCCATAGAAACGTTACTTGATTTAGAAGGAAATGCCTTAGAACACATAGTATTTCATAGCGACGCAATTTCCGTGTGAATTCGTCAATGAGTGGGAGTGAGGGATGCAGTAAAGAAGGATTAGTGGATCGGAAATGAGATTGTCGTATCCCAAAAGAAAATACTGTCGGTTCCATAGAGACGTTACTCGATTTAGAAGGAAATGTCATAGAACACATAGTATTTCATAGCGACGCAATTTCCGTATGAATTCGTCAATGAGTGGGAGTGAGGGATGCAGTAAAGAAGGATTAGTGGATCGGAAATGAGATTGTCGTATCCCAAAAGAAAATCCTGTCATTTCCATAGAAACGTTACTCGATTTAGAAGGAAATGTCTTAGAACACATAGTATTTCATAGAGACGCAATTTCCGTGTGAATTCGTCAATGAGTGGGAGTGAGGGATGCAGTAAAGAAGGATTAGTGGATCGGAAATGAGATTGTCGTATCCCAAAAGAAAATCCTGTCGTTTCCACAGAGACGTTACTCGATTTACAAGGAAATGTCTTAGGACACATAGTATTTCATAGCGCCGCAATTTCCGTGTGAATTCGTCAATGAGTGGGAGTGAGGGATGCAGTAAAGAAGGATTAGTGGATCGGAAATGAGATTGCCGTATCCCAAAAGAAAATCCTGTCGTTTCCATAGAAACGTCACTCGATTTAGAAGGAAATGTCTTAGAACACATAGTATTTCATAGCGACGCAATTTCCGTGCGAATTCGTCAATGTGTGAGAGTGAGGGATGCAGTAAAGAAGGATTCGTGGATCGGAAATGTGATTGTCGTATCCCAAAAGAAAATCCTGTCGTTTCCATAGAAACGTTACTCGATTTAGATGGAAGTGTCTTAGAACACATAGTATTTCATAGCGACGCAACTTCCGTGTGAATTCGTCAATGTGTGGGAGTGAGGGATGCAGTAAAGAAGGATTAGTGCATCGGAAATGTGATTGTCGTATCCCAAAAGAAAATCCTGTCGTTTCCATAGAAACGTTACTCGATTTAGAAGGAAATGTCTTAGAACACATAGTATTTCATAGCGACGCAATTTCCGAGTGACTTCGTCAATAAGTGGGAGTGAGGGATGCAGTAAAGAAGGATTAGTGGATCGGAAATGAGATTGTCGTATCCCAAAAGAAAATCCTGTCGTTTCCATAGAAACGTTACTCGATTTAGAAGGAAATGTCTTAGAACACATAGTATTTCATATTGACGCAATTTCCGTGTGAATTCGTCAATGAGTGGGAGTGAGGGATGCAGTTCAGAAGGATTAGTGGATCGGAAATGTGATTGTCGTATCCCAAAAGAAAATCCTGTCGTTTCCATAGGAACGTTACTCCATTTAGAAGGAAATGTCTTAGAACACATAGTATTTCATAGCGACGCAATTTCCGTGTGAATTCGTCAATGAGTGGGAGTGAGTTATGCAGTATAGAAGGATTAGTGGTTCGGAAATGAGATTGTCGTATCCCAAAGGAAAATCCTGTCGTTTCCATAGAAACGTTACTCGATTTAGAAGGAAATGTCTTGGAACACATAGTATTTCATAGCGACGGAATTTCCGTGTGAATTCGTCAATGAGTGGGAGTGAGGGATGCAGTAAAGAAGGATTAGTGGATCGGAAAAGAGATTGTCGTATCCCAAAAGAAAATCCTGTCGTTTCCATAGAAACGTTACTCGATTTAGTAGGAAATGTCTTAGAACACATAGTATTTCATAGCGACGCAATTTTCGTGTGAATTCGTCAATGAGTGGGAGTGAGGGATGCAGTAAAGGAGGGTTAGTGGATCGGAAATGAGATTGTCGTATCCCAAAAGAAAAGCCTGTCGTTTCCATAGAAACGCCACTGGATTTAGAAGGAAATGTCATAGAACACATAGTATTTCATAGTGACGCAATTTCTGTGTGAATTCGTCAATGAGTGGGAGTGAGGGATGCAGTAAAGAAGGATTAGTGGATCGGAAATGAGATTGTCGTATCCCAAAAGAAAATACTGTCGTTTCCATAGAAACGTTACTCGATTTAGAAGGAAATGTCTTAGAACACATAGTATTTCATAGAGACGCAATTTCCGTGTGAATTTGTCAATGAGTGGGAGTGAGGGATGCAGTAAAGAAGGATTAGTCGATCGGAAATGAGATTGTCGTATCCCAAAAGAAAATCCTGTCGTTTCCATAGAAACGTTACTCGATTTAGAACGAAATGTCTTAGAACACATAGTATTTCATAGAGACGCAATTTCCCTGTGAATTCGTCAATGAGTGGGAGTGAGGGATGCACTAAAGAATGATTAGTGGATCGGAGATGAGGTTGTCGTATCCCAAAAGAAAATCCTGTCGTTTCCATAGAAACGTTACTCGATTTAGAAGGAAATGTCTTAGAACACATAGAATTTCATAGCGACGCAATTTCCGTGTTAATTCGTCAATGAGTAGGAGTGAGGGATGCAGTAAAGTAGGATTAGCGGATCGTAAATGAGATTGTCGTCTACCAAAAGAAAATCCTGTCGTTTCCATAGAACCGTTACTCGATGTAGAAGGCAATGTCTTAGAACACATAGTATTTCATAGCGACGCAATTTCCGTGTGAATTCGTCAATGAGTGGGAGTGAGGGATGCAGTAAAGAAGGATTAGTGGATCGGAAATGAGATTGTCGTATCCCAAAAGAAAATCCTGTCGTTTCCATAGAAACGTTACTCGATTTAGAAGGAAATGTCATGGAACACATTGTATTTCATATATGACGCAATTTCCGTGTGAATTCGGCAATGAGTGGGAATGAGGGATGCAGTAAAGAAGGATTAGTGGATCGGAAAGGTGATTGTCGTATCCCAAAAGAAAATCGTGTCGTTTCCATAGAAACGTTACTCGATTTAGAAGGAAATGTCTTAGAACACATAGTATTTCATAGCGACGCAATTTCCGTGTGAATTCGACAATGAGTAGGAGTGAGGGATGCAGTAAAGAAGGATTAGTGGATCGGAAATGTGATTGTCGTATCCCAAAAGAAAATCCTGTCGTTTCCATAGAAACGTTACTCGATTTAGAAGGAAATGTCTTAGAACACATAGTATTTCATAGCGACGCAATTTCCGTGTGAATTCGTCAATGAGTGGGAGTGAGGGATGCAGTAAAGAAGGATTAGTGGATCGGAAATGTGATTGTCGTATCCCAAAAGAAAATCCTGTCGTTTCCATAGAAACGTTACTCGATTGAGAAGGAAATGTCTTAGAACACATAGTATTTCATAGCGACGCAATTGCCGTGTGAATTCGTCAATGGGTGGAAGTGAGGGATGCAGTAAAGAAGGATTAGTGTATCGGAAATGTGATATTCGTATCCCAAAAAAAAATCCTGTCGTTTCCATAGAAACGTTACTTGATTTAGAAGGAAGTGTCTTAGAACACATAGTATTTCATAGCGACGCAATTTCCGTGTGAATTCGTCAATGAGTGGGAGTGAGGGATGCAGTAAAGAAGGATTAGTGGATCGGAAATGTGATTGTCGTATCCCAAAAGAAAATCCTGTCGTTTCCATAGAAACGTTACTCGAATTAGAAGGAAATGTCTTAGAACACATAGTATTTCATAGCGACGCAATTTCCGTGTGAATTCGTCAATGAGTGGGAGTGAGGGATGCAGTAAAGAAGGATTAGTGGATCGGAAATGTGATTGACGTATCCCAAAAGAAAATCCTGTCGTTTCCATAGAAACGTTACTCGAATTAGAAGGAAATGTCTTAGAACACATAGTATTTCATAGCGACGCAATTTCCGTGTGAATTCGTCAATGAGTGGGAGTGAGGGATGCAGTAAAGGAGGATTAGTGGATCGGAAATATGATTGACGTATCCCAAAAGAAAATCCCGTCGTTTCCATAGAAATGTTACTCGATTTAGAAGGAAATGTCTTAGAACACATAGTATTTCGTAGCGACGCAATTTCCGTGTGAATTTGTCAATGAGTGGGAGTGAGGGATGCAGTAAAGAAGGATTAGTGGATCGGAAATGTGATTGTCGTATCCCAAAAGAAAATCCTGTCGTTTCCATAGAAACGTTACTCGATTTAGATGGAAATGTCTTAGAACACATAGAATTTCATAGCGACGCAATTGCCGTGTGAATTCGTCAATGGGTGGGAGTGAGGGATGCAGTAAAGAAGGATTAGTGGATCGGAAATGTGATATTCGTATTCCAAAAAAAATCCTGTCGTTTCCATAGAAACGTTACTCGATTTAGAAGGAAATGTCTTAGAACACATAGTATTTCATAGCGACGCAATTTCCGAGTGACTTCGTCAATGAGTGGGAGTGAGGGATGCAGTAAAGAAGGATTAGTGGAATGGAAATGAGATTGTCGTATCCCAAAAGAAAATCCTGTCGTTTCCATAGAAACGTTACTCGATTTAGAAGGAAATGTCTTAGAACACATGGTATTTCATATTGACGCAATTTCCGTGTGAATTCGTCAATGAGTGGGAGTGAGGGATGCAGTTCAGAAGGATTAGTGGATCGGAAATGTGATTGTCGTATCCCAAATGAAAATCCTGTCGTTTCCATAGAAACGTTACTCCATTTAGAAGGAAATGTCTTAGAACACATAGTATTTCATAGCGACGCAATTTCCGTGTGAATTCGTCAATGAGTGGGAGTGAGGGATGCAGTAAAGAAGGAATAGTGGATCGGAAACGTGATTGTCGTATCCCAAAAGAAAATCCTGTCGTTTCCATAGAAACGTTACTCGAATTAGAAGGAAATGTCTTAGAACACATAGTATTTCATAGCGACGCAGTTTCCGTGTGAATTCGTCAATGAGTGGGAGTGAGGGATGCAGTAAAGAAGGATTAGTGGATCGGAAATGTGATTGTCGTATCCCAAAAGAAAATCCTGTCGTTTCCATAGAAACGTTACTCGATTTAGAAGGAAATATCTTAGAACACATAGTATTTCATAGCGACGCAATTTCCGTGTGAATTCGTCAATGAGTGGGAGTGAGTTATGCAGTATAGAAGGATTAGTGGATCGGAAATGAGATTGTCGTATCCCAAAAGAAAATCCTGTCGTTTCCATAGAAACGTTACTCGATTTAGAAGGAAATGTCTTGGAACACATAGTATTTCATAGCGACGCAATTTCCGTGTGAATTCGTCAATGAGTGGGAGTGAGGGATGCAGTAAAGAAGGATTAGTGGATCGGAAATGTGATTGTCGTATCCCAAAAGAAAATCCTGTCGTTTCCATAGAAACGTTACTCGATTTAGAAGGAAATGTCTTAGAACACATAGTATTTCACAGCGACGCAATTTCCGTGTGAATTCGTCAATGAGTGGGAGTGAGGGATGCAGTAAAGAAGGATTAGTGGATCGGAAATGTGATTGTCGTATCCCAAAAGAAAATCCTGTCGTTTCCATAGAAACGTTACTCGATTTAGAAGGAAATGTCTTAGAACACATAGAATTTCATAGCGACGCAATTGCCGTGTGAATTCCTCAATGGGTGGGAGTGAGGGATGCAGTAAAGAAGGATTAGTGGATCGGAAATGTGATATTCGTATTCCAAAAAAAATCCTGTCGTTTCCATAGAAACGTTACTCGATTTAGAAGGAAATGTCTTAGAACACATAGTATTTCATAGCGACGCAATTTCCGAGTGACTTCGTCAATGAGTGGGAGTGAGGGATGCAGTAAAGAAGGATTAGTGGAATGGAAATGAGATTGTCGTATCCCAAAAGAAAATCCTGTCGTTTCCATAGAAACGTTACTCGATTTAGAAGGAAATGTCTTAGAACACATGGTATTTCATATTGACGCAATTTCCGTGTGAATTCGTCAATGAGTGGGAGTGAGGGATGCAGTTCAGAAGGATTAGTGGATCGGAAATGTGATTGTCGTATCCCAAAAGAAAATCCTGTCGTTTCCATAGAAACGTTACTCCATTTAGAAGGAAATGTCTTAGAACACATAGTATTTCATAGCGACGCAATTTCCGTGTGAATTCGTCAATGAGTGGGAGTGAGGGATGCAGTAAAGAAGGAATAGTGGATCGGAAATGTGATTGTCGTATCCCAAAAGAAAATCCTGTCGTTTCCATAGAAACGTTACTCGAATTAGAAGGAAATGTCTTAGAACACATAGTACTTCATAGCGACGCAGTTTCCGTGTGAATTCGTCAATGAGTGGGAGTGAGGGATGCAGTAAAGAAGGATTAGTGGATCGGAAATGTGATTGTCGTATCCCAAAAGAAAATCCTGTCGTTTCCATAGAAACGTTACTCGATTTAGAAGGAAATATCTTAGAACACATAGTATTTCATAGCGACGCAATTTCCGTGTGAATTCGTCAATGAGTGGGAGTGAGTTATGCAGTATAGAAGGATTAGCGGATCGGAAATGAGATTGTCGTATCCCAAAAGAAAATCCTGTCGTTTCCATAGAAACGTTACTCGATTTAGAAGGAAATGTCTTGGAACACATAGTATTTCATAGCGACGCAATTTCCGTGTGAATTCGTCAATGAGTGGGAGTGAGGGATGCAGTAAAGAAGGATTAGTGGATCGGATATGAGATTGTCGTATCCCAAAAGAAAATCCTGTCGTTTCCATAGAAACGTTACTCGATTTAGAAGGAAATGTCTTAGAACACATAGTATTTCATAGCGACGCAATTTTCGTGTGAATTCGTCAATGAGTGGGAGTGAGGGATGCAGTAAAGAAGGGTTAGTGGATCGGAAATGAGATTGTCGTATCCCAAAAGAAAATCCTGTCGTTTCCATAGAAACGTCACTGGATTTAGAAGGAAATGTCATAGAACACATAGTATTTCATAGTGACGCAATTTCTGTGTGAATTCGTCAATGAGTGGGAGTGAGGGATGCAGTAAAGAAGGATTAGTGGATCGGAAATGAGATTGTCGTATCCCAAATGAAAATACTGTCGTTTCCATAGAAACGTTACTCGATTTAGAAGGAAATGTCTTAGAACACATAGTATTTCATAGAGACGCAATTTCCGTGTGAATTTGTCAATGAGTGGGAGTGAGGGATGCAGTAAAGAAGGATTAGTGGATCGGAAATGAGATTGTCGTATCCCAAAAGAAAATCCTGTCGTTTCCATAGAAACGTTACTCGATTTAGAAGGAAATGTCTTAGAACACATAGTACTTCATAGAGACGCAATTTCCGTGTGAATTCGTCAATGAGTGGGAGTGAGGGATGCAGTAAAGAATGATTAGTGGATCGGAGATGAGGTTGTCGTATCCCAAAAGAAAATCCTGTCGTTTCCATAGGAACGTTACTCGATTTAGAAGGAAATGTCTTAGAACACATAGAATTTCATAGCGACGCAATTTCCGTGTGAATTCGTCAATGAGTAGGAGTGAGGGATGCAGTAAAGTAGGATTAGCGGATCGTAAATGAGATTGTCGTATACCAAAAGAAAATCCTGTCGTTTCCATAGAACCGTTACTCGATGTAGAAGGAAATGTCTTAGAACACATAGTATTTCATAGCGACGCAATTTCCGTGTGAATTCATCAATGAGTGGGAGTGAGGGATGCAGTAAAGAAGGATTAGTGGATCGGAAATGAGATTGTCGTATCCCAAAAGAAAATCCTATCGTTTCCATAGAAACGTTACTCGATTTAGAAGGAAATGTCATAGAACACATTGTATTTCATATATGACGCAATTTCCGTGTGAATTCGGCAAAGAGTGGGAATGAGGGATGCAGTAAAGAAGGATTAGTGGATCGGAAATGAGATTGTCGTATCCCAAAAGAAAATCCTGTCGTTTCCATAGAAACGTTACTCGATTTAGAAGGAAATGTCTTAGAACACATAGTATTTCATAGCGACGCAATTTCCGTGTGAATTCGTCAATGAGTGGGAGTGAGGGATGCAGTAAAGAAGGAATAGTGGATCGGAAATGAGACTGTCGCATCCCAAAAGAAAATCTTGTCGTTTCCATAGAAACGTCACTCGATTTAGAAGGAAATGTCTTAGAACACATAGTATTTCATAGAGACGCAATTTCCGTGTGAATTCGTCAATGAGTGGGAGTGAGGGATGCAGTAAAGAAGGATTAGTGGATCGGGAATGAGATTGTCGTATCCCAAAAGAAAATCCTGTCGTTTCCATAGAAACGTTACTCGATTTAGAAGGAAATGTCTTAGAACACATAGTATTTTATAGCGACGCAATTTCCGTGTAAATTCGTCAATGAGTGGGAGTGAGGGATGCAGTAAAGAAGGATTAGTGGAGCGGAAATGAGATTGTCGTATCCCAAAAAAAATCCTGTCACTTCCGTAGCAACGTTACTCGATTTAGAAGGAAATGTCTTAGAACACATAGTATTTCATAGCGACGCAATTTCCGTGTGAATTCGTCAATGAGTGGGAGTGAGGGATGCAGTAAAGATGGATTAGTGGATCGGAAATGAGATTGTCGTATCCCAAAAGAAAATCCTGTCGTTTCCATAGAAACGTTACTCGATTTAGAAGGAAATGTCTTAGAACACATAGTATTTCATAGCGACGCAATTTCCGTGTGAATTCGTCAATGAGTGGGAGTGAGGGATGCAGTAAAGAAGGATTAGTGGATAGGAAATGAGATTGTCATATCCCAAAAGAAAATCCTGTCGTTTCCATAGAAACGTTACTCGATTTAGAAGGAAACGTCTTAGAACACACAGTATTTCATAGCGACGCAATTTCCGTGAGAATTCGTCAATGAGTGGGAGTGAGGGATGCAGTAAAGAAGGATTAGTGGATCGGAAAGGTGATTGTCGTATCCCAAAAGAAAATCCTGTCGTTTCCATAGAAACGTTACTCGATTTAGAAGGAAATGTCTTAGAACACATAGTATTTCATAGCGACGCAATTTCCGTGTGAATTCGACAATGAGTAGGAGTGAGGGATGCAGTAAAGAAGGATTAGTGGATCGGAAATGTGATTGTCGTATCCCAAAAGAAAATCCTGTCGTTTCCATGGAAACGTTACTCGATTTAGAAGGAAATGTCTTAGAACACATAGTATTTCATAGCGACGCAATTTCCGTGTGAATTCGTCAATGAGTGGGAGTGAGGGATGCAGTAAAGAAGGATTAGTGGATCGGAAATGTGATTGTCGTATCCCAAAAGAAAATCCTGTCGTTTCCATAGAAACGTTACTCGATTTAGAAGGAAATGTCTTAGAACACATAGAACTTCATAGCGACGCAATTGCCATGTGAATTCGTCAATGGGTGGGAGTGAGGGATGCAGTAAAGAAGGATTAGTGGATCGGAAATGTGATATTCGTATCCCAAAAAAAATCCTGTCGTTTCCATAGAAACGTTACTTGATTTAGAAGGAAATGTCTTAGAACAAATAGTATTTCATAGCGACGCAATTTCCGTGTGAATTCGTCAATGAGTGGGAGTGAGGGATGCAGTAAAGAAGGATTAGTGGATCGGAAATGTGATTGTCGTATCCCAAAAGAAAATCCTGTCGTTTCCATAGAAACGTTACTCGAATTAGAAGGAAATGCCTTAGAACACATAGTATTTCATAGCGACGCAATTTCCGTGTGAATTCGTCAATGAGTGGGAGTGAGGGATGCAGTAAAGAAGGATTAGTGGATCGGAAATGTGATTGACGTATCCCAAAAGAAAATCCTGTCGTTTCCATAGAAATGTTACTCGATTTAGAAGGAAATGTCTTAGAACACATAGTATTTCATAGCGACGCAATTTCCGTGTGAATTTGTCAATGAGTGGGAGTGAGGGATGCAGTAAAGAAGGATTAGTGGATCGGAAATGTGATTGTCGTATCCCAAAAGAAAATCCTGTCGTTTCCATAGAAACGTTACTCGATTTAGAAGGAAATGTCTTAGAACACATAGTATTTCATAGCGACGCAATTTCCGTGTGAATTCGTCAATGAGTGGGAGTGAGGGATGCAGTAAAGAAGGATTAGTGGATCGGGAATGTGATTGTCGTATCCCAAAAGAAAATCCTGTCGTTTCCATAGAAACGTTACTCGATTGAGAAGGAAATGTCTTAGAACACCTAGAATTTCATAGCGACGCAATTGAAGTGTAAATTTGTCAATGGGTGGGAGTGAGGGATGCAGTAAAGAAGGATTAGTGGATCGGAAATGTGATATCCGTATCCCAAAAAAAATCCTGTCGTTTCCATAGAAACGTTACTTGATTTAGAAGGAAATATCTTAGAACACATAGTATTTCATAGCGACGCAATTTCCGTGTGAATTCGTCAATGAGTGGCAGTGAGGGATGCAGTAAAGAAGGATTAGTGGATCGGAAATGTGATTGTCGTATCCCAAAAGAAAATCCTGTCGTTTCCATAGAAACGTTACTCGAATTAGAAGGAAATGTCTTAGAACACATTGTATTTCATAGCGACGCAATTTCCGTGTGAATTCGTCAAGGAGTGGGAGTGAGGGATGCAGTAAAAAAGGATTAGTAGATCGGAAATGTGATTGTCGTATCCCAAAAGAAAATCCTGTCGTTTCCATAGAAACGTTACTGGATTAGAAGGAAATGTCTTAGAACACATAGTATTTCATAGCGACGCAATTTCCGTGTGAATTCGTCAATGAGTGGGAGTGAGAGATGCAGTAAAGAAGGATTAGTGGATCGGAAATGAGATTGTCGTATCCCAAAAGAAAATCCTGTCGTTTCCATAGAAACGTTACTTGATTTAGAAGGAAATGCTGTAGAACACATAGTATTTCATAGCGACGCAAGTTCCGTGTGAATTCGTCAATGAGTGGGAGTGAGGGATGCAGTAAAGAAGGATTAGTGGATCGGAAATGAGATTGTCGTATCCCAAAAGAAAGTCCTGTCGTTTCCATAGAAACGTTACTCGATTTAGAAGGAAATGTCTTAGAACACATAGTATTTCATAGCGACGCAATTTCCGTTTGAATTCGTCAATGAGTGGGAGTGAGGGATGCAGTACAGAAGGATTAGTGGATCGGTAATGAGATTGTCGTATCCCAAAAGAAAATCCTGTCGTTTCCATAGAAACGTTACTCGATTTAGAAGGAAATGTCATAGAACACATAGTATTTCATAGCGTTGCAATTTCCTTGTGAATTCGTCAATGAGTGGGAGTGAGGGATGCAGTAAAGAAGGATTAGTGGATCGGAAATGAGATTGTCGTATCCCAAAAGAAAATACTGTCGGTTCCATAGAGACGTTACCCGATTTAGAAGGAAATGTCATAGAACACATAGTATTTCATAGCGACGCAATTTCCGTGTGAATTCGTCAATGAGTGGGAGTGAGGGATGCAGTAAAGAAGGATTAGTGGATCGGAAATGAGATTGTCGTATCCCAAAAGAAAATCCAGTCGTTTCCATAGAAACGTTACTCGATTTAGAAGGAAATGTCTTAGAACACATAGTATTTCATAGAGACGCAATTTCCGTGTGAATTCGTCAATGAGTGGGAGTGAGGGATGCAGTAACGAAGGATTAGTGGATCGGAAATGAGATTGTCGTATCCCAAAAGAAAATCCTGTCGTTTCCATAGAAACGTTACTCGATTTACAAGGAAATGTCTTAGGACAGATAGTATTTCATAGCGCCGCAATTTTCGTGTGAATTCGTCAATGAGTGGGAGTGAGGGATGCAGTAAAGAAGGATTAGTGGATCGGAAATGAGATTGCCGTATCCCAAAAGAAAATCCTGTCGTTTCCATAGAAACGTCACTCGATTTAGAAGGAAATGTCTTAGAACACATAGTATTTCATAGCGACGCAATTTCCGTGCGAATTCGTCAATGTGTGAGAGTGAGGGATGCAGTGAAGAAGGATTAGTGGATCGGAAATGTGATTGTCGTATCCCAAAAGAAAATCCTGTCGTTTCCATAGAAACGTTACTCGATTTAGATGGAAGTGTCTTAGAACACATAGTATTTCATAGCGACGCAACTTCCGTGTGAATTCGTCAATGTGTGGGAGTGAGGGATGCAGTAAAGAAGGATTAGTGCATCGGAAATGTGATTGTCGTATCCCAAAAGGAAATCCTGTCGTTTCCATAGAAACGTTACTCGATTTAGAAGGAAATGTCTTAGAACACATAGTATTTCATAGCGACGCAATTTCCGGGTGACTTCGTCAATGAGTGGGAGTGAGGGATGCAGTAAAGAAGGATTAGTGGATCGGAAATGAGATTGTCGTATCCCAAAAGAAAATCCTGTCGTTTCCATAGAAACGTTACTCGATTTAGAAGGAAATGTCTTAGAACACATAGTATTTCATATTGACGCAATTTCCGTGTGAATTCGTCAATGAGTGGGAGTGAGGGATGCAGTTCAGAAGGATTAGTGGATCGGAAATGTGATTGTCGTATCCCAAAAGAAAATCCTGTCGTTTCCATAGAAACGTTATTTGATTTAGAAGGAAATGTCTTAGAACACATAGTATTTCATAGCGACGCAATTTCCGTGTGAATTCGTCAATGAGTGGGAGTGAGGGATGCAGTAAAGAAGGAATAGTGGATCGGAAATGTGATTGTCGTATCCCAAAAGAAAATCCTGTCGTTTCCATAGAAACGTTACTCGAATTAGAAGGAAATGTCTTAGAACACATAGTTTTTCATAGCGACGCTGTTTCCGTGTGAATTCGTCAATGAGTGGGAGTGAGGGATGCAGTAAAGAAGGATTAGTGGATCGGAAATGTGATTGTCGTATCCCAAAAGAAAATCCTGTCGTTTCCATAGAAACGGTACTCGATTTAGAAGGAAATATCTTAGAACACATAGTATTTTATAGCGACGCAATTTCCGTGTGAATTCGTCAATGAGTGGGAGTGAGTTATGCAGTATAGAAGGATTAGTGGATCGGAAATGAGATTGTCGTATCCCAAAAGAAAATCCTGTCGTTTCCATAGAAACGTTACTCGATTTAGAAGGAAATGTCTTGGAACACATAGTATTTCATAGCGACGCAATTTCCGTGTGAATTCGTCAATGAGTGGGAGTGAGGGATGCAGTAAAGAAGGATTAGTGGATCGGAAATGAGATTGTCGTATCCCAAAAGAAAATCCTGTCGTTTCCATAGAAACGTTACTCGATTTAGAAGGAAATGTCTTAGAACACATAGTATTTCATAGCGACGCAATTTTCGTGTGAATTCGTCAATGAGTGGGAGTGAGGGATGCAGTAAAGAAGGGTTAGTGGATCGGAAATGAGATTGTCGTATCCCAAAAGAAAATCCTGACGTTTCCATAGAAACGTCACTGGATTTAGAAGGAAATGTCATAGAACACATAGTATTTCATAGTGACGCAATTTCTGTGTGAATTCGTCAATGAGTGGGAATGAGGGATGCAGTAAAGAAGGATTAGTGGATCGGAAATGAGATTGTCGTATCCCAAAAGAAAATCCTGTCGTTTCCATAGAAACGTTACTCGATTTAGAAGGAAATGTCTTAGAACACATAGTATTTCATAGCGTCGCAATTTCCGTGTGAATTCGTCAATGAGTGGGAGTGAGGGATACAGTAAAGAAGGATTAGTGGACCGGAAATGAGACTGTCGCATCCCAAAAGAAAATCTTGTCGTTTCCATAGAAACGTTACTCGATTTAGAAGGAAATGTGTTAGAACACATAGTATTTCATAGAGACGCAATTTCCGTGTGAATTCGTCAATGAGTGGGAGTGAGGGATGCAGTAAAGAAGGATTAGTGGATCGGGAATGAGATTGTCGTATCCCAAAAGAAAATCCTGTCGTTTCCATAGAAACGTTACTCTATTTAGAAGGAAATGTCTTAGAACACATAGTATTTTATAGCGACGCAATTTCCGTGTAAATTCGTCAATGAGTGGGAGTGAGGGATGCAGTAAAGAAGGATTAGTGGAGCGGAAATGAGATTGTCGTATCACAAAAGAAAATCCTGTCACTTCCGTAGCAACGTTACTCGATTTAGAAGGTAATGTCTTAGAACACATAGTATTTCATAGCGACGCAATTTCCGTATGAATTCGTCAATGAGTGGGAGTGAGGGATGCAGTAAAGATGGATTAGTGGATCGGAAATGAGATTGTCGTATCCCAAAAGAAAATCCTGTCGTTTCCATAGAAACGTTACTCGATTTAGAAGGAAATGTCTTAGAACACATAGTATTTCATAGCGACGCAATTTCCGTGTGAATTCGTCAATGAGTGGGAGTGAGGGATGCAGTAAAGAAGGATTAGTGGATAGGGAATGAGATTGTCGTATCCCAAAAGAAAATCCTGTCGTCTCCATAGAAACGTTACTCGATTTAGAAGGAAATGTCTTAGAACACATAGTATTTCATAGCGACGCAATTTCCGTGTGAATTCGTCAATGAGTGGGAGTGAGGGATGCAGTAAAGAAGGATTAGTGGATCGGAAAGGTGATTGTCGTATCCCAAAAGAAAATCGTGTCGTTTCCATAGAAACGTTACTCGATTTAGAAGGAAATGTCTTAGAACACATAGTATTTCATAGCGACGCAATTTCCGTGTGAATTCGTCAATGAGTGGGAGTGAGGGATGCAGTAAAGAAGGATTAGTGGATCGGAAATTTGATTGTCGTATCCCAAAAGAAAATCATGTCGTTTCCATAGAAACGTTACTCGATTTAGAAGGAAATGTCTTAGAACACATAGTATTTCATAGCGACGCAATTTCCGTGTGAATTCGTCAATGAATGGGAGTGAGGGATGCAGTAAAGAAGGATTAGTGGATCGGAAATGTGATTGTCGTATCCCAAAAGAAAATCCTGTCGTCTCCATAGAAACGTTACTCGATTTAGAAGGAAATGTGTTAGAACACATAGTATTTCATAGAGACGCAATTTCCGTGTGAATTCGACAATGAGTAGGAGTGAGGGATGCAGTAAAGAAGGATTAGTGGATCGGAAATGTGATTGTCGTATCCCAAAAGAAAATCATGTCGTTTCCATAGAAACGTTACTCGATTTAGAAGGAAATGTCTTAGAACACATAGTATTTCATAGCGACGCAATTTCCGTGTGAATTCGTCAATGAGTGGGAGTGAGGGATGCAGTAAAGAAGGATTAGTGGATCGGAAATTTGATTGTCGTATCCCAAAAGAAAATCATGTCGTTTCCATAGAAACGTTACTCGATTTAGAAGGAAATGTCTTAGAACACATAGTATTTCATAGCGACGCAATTTCCGTGTGAATTCGTCAATGAGTGGGAGTGAGGGATGCAGTAAAGAAGGATTAGTGGATCGGAAATTTGATTGTCGTATCCCAAAAGAAAATCATGTCGTTTCCATAGAAACGTTACTCGATTTAGAAGGAAATGTCTTAGAACACATAGTATTTCATAGCGACGCAATTTCCGTGTGAATTCGTCAATGAGTGGGAGTGAGGGATGCAGTAAAGAAGGATTAGTGGATAGGGAATGAGATTGTCGTATCCCAAAAGAAAATCCTGTCGTCTCCATAGAAACGTTACTCGATTTAGAAGGAAATGTGTTAGAACACATAGTATTTCATAGAGACGCAATTTCCGTGTGAATTCGACAATGAGTAGGAGTGAGGGATGCAGTAAAGAAGGATTAGTGGATCGGAAATGTGATTGTCGTATCCCAAAAGAAAATCCTGTCGTTTCCATAGAAACGTTACTCGATTTAGAAGGAAATGTCTTAGAACACATAGTATTTCATAGCGACGCAATTTCCGTGTGAATTCGTCAATGAGTGGGAGTGAGGGATGCAGTAAAGAAGGATTAGTGGATCGGAAATGTGATTGTCGTATCCCAAAAGAAAATCATGTCGTTTCCATAGAAACGTTACTCGATTTAGAAGGAAATGTCTTAGAACACATAGAATTTCATAGCGACGCAATTGCCGTGTGAATTCGTCAATGGGTGGGAGTGAGGGATGCAGTAAAGAAGGATTAGTGGATCGGAAATGTGATATTCGTATCCCAAAAAAAATCCTGTCGTTTCCATAGAAACGTTACTTGATTTAGAAGGAAATGTCTTAGAACACATAGTATTTCATAGCGACGCAATTTCCGTGTGAATTCGTCAATGAGTGGGAGTGAGGGATGCAGTAAAGAAGGATTAGTGGATCGGAAATGAGATTGTCGTATCCCAAAAGAAAATCCTGTCGTTTCCATAGAAACGTTACTCGATTTAGAAGGAAATGTCTTAGAACACATAGTATTTCATAGCGACGCAATTTTCGTGTGAATTCGTCAATGAGTGGGAGTGAGGGATGCAGTAAAGAAGGGTTAGTGGATCGGAAATGAGATTGTCGTATCCCAAAAGAAAATCCTGACGTTTCCATAGAAACGTCACTGGATTTAGAAGGAAATGTCATAGAACACATAGTATTTCATAGTGACGCAATTTCTGTGTGAATTCGTCAATGAGTGGGAGTGAGGGATGCAGTAAAGAAGGATTAGTGGATCGGAAATGAGATTGTCGTATCCCAAAAGAAAATCCTGTCGTTTCCATAGAAACGTTACTCGATTTAGAAGGAAATGTCTCAGAACACATAGTATTTCATAGAGACGCAATTTCCGTGTGAATTTGTCAATGAGTGGGAGTGAGGGATGCAGTAAAGAAGGATTAGTGGATCGGAAATGAGATTGTCGTATCCCAAAAGAAAATCCTGTCGTTTCCATAGAAACGTTACTCGATTTAGAAGGAAATGTCTTAGAACACATAGTATTTCATAGAGACGCAATTTCCGTGTGAATTCGTCAATGAGTGGGAGTGAGGGATGCAGTAAAGAATGATTAGTGGATCGGAGATGAGGTTGTCGTATCCCAAAAGAAAATCCAGTCGTTTCCATAGGAACGTTACTCGATTTAGAAGGAAATGTCTTAGAACACATAGAATTTCATAGCGACGCAATTTCCGTGTGAATTCGTCAATGAGTAGGAGTGAGGGATGCAGTAAAGTAGGATTAGCGGATCGTAAATGAGATTGTCGTATACCAAAAGAAAATCCTGTCGTTTCCATAGAACCGTTACTCGATGTAGAAGGAAATGTCTTAGAACACATAGTATTTCACAGCGACGCAATTTCCGTGTGAATTCATCAATGAGTGGGAGTGAGGGATGCAGTAAAGAAGGATTAGTGGATCGGAAAAGAGATTGTCGTATCCCAAAAGAAATTCCTGTCGTTTCCATAGAAACGTTACTCGATTTAGAAGGAAATGTCATAGAACACATTGTATTTCATATATGACGCAATTTCCGTGTGAATTCGGCAATGAGTGGGAATGAGGGATGCAGTAAAGAAGGATTAGTGGATCGGAAATGAGATTGTCGTATCCCAAAAGAAAATCCTGTCGTTTCCATAGAAACGTTACTCGATTTAGAAGGAAATGTCTTAGAACACATAGTATTTCATAGCGACGCAATTTCCGTGTGAATTCGTCAATGAGTGGGAGTGAGGGATGCAGTAAAGAAGGATTAGTGGACCGGAAATGAGACTGTCGCATCCCAAAAGAAAATCTTGTCGTTTCCATAGAAACGTTACTCGATTTAGAAGGAAATGTGTTAGAACACATAGTATTTCATAGAGACGCAATTTCCGTGTGAATTCGTCAATGAGTGGGAGTGAGGGATGCAGTAAAGAAGGATTAGTGGATCGGGAATGAGATTGTCGTATCCCAAAAGAAAATCCTGTCGTTTCCATAGAAACGTTACTCGATTTAGAAGGAAATGTCTTAGAACACATAGTATTTTATAGCGACGCAATTTCCGTATAAATTCGTCAATGAGTGGGAGTGAGGGATGCAGTAAAGAAGGATTAGTGGAGCGGAAATGAGATTGTCGTATCCCAAAAGAAAATCCTGTCACTTCCGTAGCAACGTTACTCGATTTAGAAGGTAATGTCTTAGAACACATAGTATTTCATAGCGACGCAATTTCCGTATGAATTCGTCAATGAGTGGGAGTGAGGGATGCAGTAAAGATGGATTAGTGGATCGGAAATGAGATTGTCGTATCCCAAAAGAAAATCCTGTCGTTTCCATAGAAACGTTACTCGATTTAGAAGGAAATGTCTTAGAACACATAGTATTTCATAGCGACGCAATTTCCGTGTGAATTCGTCAATGAGTGGGAGTGAGGGATGCAGTAAAGAAGGATTAGTGGATAGGGAATGAGATTGTCGTATCCCAAAAGAAAATCCTGTCGTCTCCATAGAAACGTTACTCGATTTAGAAGGAAATGTCTTAGAACACATAGTATTTCATAGCGACGCAATTTCCGTGTGAATTCGTCAATGAGTGGGAGTGAGGGATGCAGTAAAGAAGGATTAGTGGATCGGAAAGGTGATTGTCGTATCCCAAAAGAAAATCGTGTCGTTTCCATAGAAACGTTACTCGATTTAGAAGGAAATGTCTTAGAACACATAGTATTTCATAGCGACGCAATTTCCGTGTGAATTCGACAATGAGTAGGAGTGAGGGATGCAGTAAAGAAGGATTAGTGGATCGGAAATGTGATTGTCGTATCCCAAAAGAATATCCTGTCGTTTCCATAGAAACGTTACTCGATTTAGAAGGAAATGTCTTAGAACACATAGTATTTCATAGCGACGCAATTTCCGTGTGAATTCGTCAATGAGTGGGAGTGAGGGATGCAGTAAAGAAGGATTAGTGGATCGGAAATTTGATTGTCGTATCCCAAAAGAAAATCATGTCGTTTCCATAGAAACGTTACTCGATTTAGAAGGAAATGTCTTAGAACACATAGAATTTCATAGCGACGCAATTGCCGTGTGAATTCGTCAATGGGTGGGAGTGAGGGATGCAGTAAAGAAGGATTAGTGGATCGGAAATGTGATATTCGTATCCCAAAAAAAATCCTGTCGTTTCCATAGAAACGTTACTTGATTTAGAAAGAAATGTCTTAGAACACATAGTATTTCATAGCGACACAATTTCCGTGTGAATTCGACAATGAGTAGGAGTGAGGGATGCAGTAAAGAAGGATTAGTGGATCGGAAATGTGATTGTCGTATCCCAAAAGAATATCCTGTCGTTTCCATAGAAACGTTACTCGATTTAGAAGGAAATGTCTTAGATCACATAGTATTTCATAGCGACGCAATTTCCGTGTGAATTCGACAATGAGTAGGAGTGAGGGATGCAGTAAAGAAGGATTAGTGGATCGGAAATGTGATTGTCGTATCCCAAAAGAAAATCCTGTCGTTTCCATAGAAACGTTACTCGATTTAGAAGGAAATGTCTTAGAACACATAGTATTTCATAGCGACGCAATTTCCGTGTGAATTCGTCAATGAGTGGGAGTGAGGGATGCAGTAAAGAAGGATTAGTGGATCGGAAATGTGATTGTCGTATCCCAAAAGAAAATCATGTCGTTTCCATAGAAACGTTACTCGATTTAGAAGGAAATGTCTTAGAACACATAGAATTTCATAGCGACGCAATTGCCGTGTGAATTCGTCAATGGGTGGGAGTGAGGGATGCAGTAAAGAAGGATTAGTGGATCGGAAATGTGATATTCGTATCCCAAAAAAAATCCTGTCGTTTCCATAGAAACGTTACTTGATTTAGAAGGAAATGTCTTAGAACACATAGTATTTCATAGCGACGCAATTTCCGTGTGAATTCGTCAATGAGTGGGAGTGAGAAATGCAGTAAAGAAGGATTAGTGGATCGGAAATGTGATTGTCGTATCCCAAAAGAAAATCCTGTCGTTTCCATAGAAACGTTACTCGAATTAGAAGGAAATGTCTTAGAACACATAGTATTTCATAGCGACGCAATTTCCGTGTGAATTCGTCAATGAGTGGGAGTGAGGGATGCAGTAAAGAGGGATTAGTGGATCGGAAATGTGTTTGACGTATCCCAAAAGAAAATCCTGTCGTTTCCATAGAAATGTTACTCGATTTAGAAGGAAATGTCTTAGAACACATAGTATTTCATAGCGACGCAATTTCCGTGTGAATTTGTCAATGAGTGGGAGTGAGGGATGCAGTAAAGAAGGATTAGTGGATCGGAAATGTGATTGTCGTATCCCAAAAGAAAATCCTGTCGTTTCCATAGAAACGTTACTCGATTTAGAAGGAAATGTCTTAGAACACATAGTATTTCATAGCGACGCAATTTCCGTGTGAATTCGTCAATGAGTGGGAGTGAGGGATGCAGTAAAGAAGGATTAGTGGATCGGAAATGTGATTGTCGTATCCCAAAAGAAAATCCTGTCGTTTCCATAGAAACGTTACTCGAATTAGAAGGAAATGTCTTAGAACACATAGAATTTCATACCGACGCAATTGAAGTGTGAATTCGTCAATATGTGGGAGTGAGGGATGCAGTAAAGAAGGATTAGTGGATCGGAAATGTGATATTCGTATCCCAAAAAAAATCCTGTCGTTTCCATAGAAACGTTACTTGATTTAGAAGGAAATATCTTAGAACACATAGTATTCCATAGCGACGCAATTTCCGTGTGAATTCGTCAATGAGTGGGAGTGAGGGATGCAGTAAAGAAGGATTAGTGGATCGGAAATGTGACTGTCGTATCCCAAAAAAAAATCCTGTCGTTTCCATAGAAACGTTACTCGAATTAGAAGGAAATGTCTTAGAACACATAGTATTTCATAGCGACGCAATTTCCGTGTGAATTCGTCAAGGAGTGGGAGTGAGGGATGCAGTAAAAAAGGATTAGTAGATCGGAAATGTGATTGTCGTAACCCAAAAGAAAATCCTGTCGTTTCCATAGAAACGTTACTGGATTAGAAGGAAATGTCTTAGAACACATAGTATTTCATAGCGACGCAATTTCCGTGTGAATTCGTCAATGAGTGGGAGTGAGAGATGCAGTAAAGAAGGATTAGTGGATCGGAAATGAGATTGTCGTATCCCAAAAGAAAATCCTGTCGTTTCCATAGAAACGTTACTTGATTTAGAGGGAAATGCCTTAGAACACATAGTATTTCATAGCGACGCAATTTCCGTGTGAATTCGTCAATGAGTGGGAGTGAGGGATGCAGTAAAGAAGGATTAGTAGATCGGAAATGAGATTGTCGTATCCCAAAAGAAAATCCTGTCGTTTCCATAGAAACGTTACTCGATTTAGAAGGAAATGTCTTAGAACACATAGTATTTCATAGCGTTGCAATTTCCGTGTGAATTCGTCAATGAGTGGGAGTGAGGGATGCAGTAAAGGAGGATTAGTGGATCGGAAATGAGATTGTCGTATCCCAAAAGAAAATACTGTCGGTTCCATAGAGACATTACTCGATTTAGAAGGAAATGTCATAGAACACATAGTATTTCATAGCGACGCAATTTCCGTGTGAATTCGTCAATGAGTGGGAGTGAGGGATGCAGTAAAGAAGGATTAGTGGATCGGAAATGAGATTGTCTTATCCCAAAAGAAAATCCTGTCGTTTCCATAGAAACGTTACTCGATTTAGAAGATAATGTCTTAGAACACATAGTATTTCATAGAGACGCAATTTCCGTGTGAATTCGTCAATGAGTGGGAGTGAGGGATGCAGTAACGAAGGATTAGTGGATCGGAAATGAGATTGTCGTATCCCAAAAGAAAATCCTGTCGTTTCCATAGAAACGTTACTCGATTTACAAGGAAATGTCTTAGAACACATAGTATTTCATAGAGACGCAATTTCCGTGTGAATTCGTCAATGAGTGGGAGTGAGGGATGCAGTAAAGAATGATTAGTGGATCGGAGATGAGGTTGTCGAATCCCAAAAGAAAATCCTGTCGTTTCCATAGAAACGTTACTCGATTTAGAAGGAAATGTCTTAGAACACATAGAATTTCATAGCGACGCAATTTCCGTGTGAATTCGTCAATGAGTGGGAGTGAGGGATGCAGTAAAGTAGGATTAGCGGATCGTAAATGAGATTGTCGTATACCAAAAGAAACTCCTGTCGTTTCCATAGAACCGTTACTCGATGTAGAAGGAAATGTCTTAGAACACATAGTATTTCATAGCGACGCAATTTCCGTGTGAATTCATCAATGAGTGGGAGTGAGGGATGCAGTAAAGAAGGATTAGTGGATCGGAAATGAGATTGTCGTTTCCCAAAAGAAAATCCTGTCGTTTCCATAGAAACGTTACTCGAATTAGAAGGAAATGTCATAGAACACATTGTATTTCAAATATGACGCAATTTCTGTGTGAATTCGGCAATGAGTAGGAATGAGGGATGCAGTAAAGAAGGATTAGTGGATCGGAAATGAGATTGTCGTATCCCAAAAGAAAATCATGTCGTTTCCATAGAAACGTTACTCGATTTAGAAGGAAATGTCTTAGAACACATAGTATTTCATAGCGACGCAATCTCCGTGTGAATTCGTCAATGAGTGGGAGTGAGGGATGCAGTAAAGAAGGATTAGTGGATCGGAAATGAGACTGTCGCATCCCAAAAGAAAATCCTGTCGTTTCCATAGAAACGTTACTCGATTTAGAAGGAAATGTCTTAGAACACATAGTATATCATAGAGACGCAATTTCCGTGTGAATTCGTCAATGAGTGGGAGTGAGGGATGCAGTAAAGAAGGATTAGTGGATCGGGAATGAGATTGTCGTATCCGAAAAGAAAATCCTGTCGTTTCCATAGAAACGTTACTCGATTTAGAAGGAAATGTCTTAGAACACATAGTATTTTATAGCGACGCAATTTCCGTGTGAATTCGTCAATGAGTGGGAGTGAGGGATGCAGTAAAGAAGGATTAGTGGATCGGAAATGAGATTGTCGTATCCCAAAAGAAAATCCTGTCACTTCCGTAGCAACGTTACTCGATTTAGAAGGAAATGTCTTAGAACACATAGTATTTCATAGCGACGCAATTTCCGTGTGAATTCGTCAATGAGTGGGAGTGAGGGATGCAGTAAAGATGGATTAGTGGATCGGAAATGAGATTGTCGTATCCCAAAAGAAAATCCTGTCGTTTCCATAGAAACGTTACTCGATTTAGAAGGAAATGTCTTAGAACACATAGTATTTTATAGCGACGCAATTTCCGTGTGAATTCGTCAATGAGTGGGAGTGAGGGATGCAGTAAAGAAGGATTAGTGGATAGGAAATGAGATTGTCGTATCCCAAAAGAAAATCCTGTCGTTTCCATAGAAACGTTACTCGATGTAGAAGGAAATGTCTTTGAGCACATAGTATTTCATAGCGACGCAATTTCTGTGTGAATTCGTCAATGAGTGGGAGTGAGGGATGCAGTAAAGAAGGATTAGTGGATCGGAAAGGTGATTGTCGCATCCCAAAAGAAAATCGTGTCGTTTCCATAGAAACGTTACTCGATTTAGAAGGAAATGTCTTAGAACACATAGTATTTCATAGCGACGCAATTTCCGTGTGAATTCGTCAATGAGTTTGAGTGAGGGATGCAGTAAAGAAGGATTAGTGGATCGGAAATGTGATTGTCGTATCCCAAAAGAAATCCTTTCGTTTCCATAGAACCGTTACTCGATTTAGAAGGAAATGCCTTAGAACTCATAGTATTTCATAGCGACGCAATTTCCGTGTGAATTCGTCAATGAGTGGGAGTGAGGGATGCAGTAAAGAAGGATTAGTGGATCGGAAATGTGATTGTCGTATCCCAAAAGAAAATCCTTTCGTTTCCATAGAAACGTTACCCGATTTAGAAGGAAATGCCTTAGAACTCATAGTATTTCATAGCGACGCAATTTCCGTGTGAATTCGACAATGTGTGGGAGTGAGGGATGCAGTAAAGAAGGATTAGTGGATCGGAAATGAGATTGTCGTATCCCAAAAGAAAATCCTGTCGTTTCCATAGAAACGTTACTCGATTTAGAAGGAAATGGCGTAGAACACATAGTATTTCATAGCGACGCAATTTCCGTGTGAATTCGTCAATGAGTGGGAGTGAGGGATGCAGTAAAGAAGGATTAGTGGATCGGAAATGAGATAGTCGTATCCCAAAAGAAAATCCTGTCGTTTCCATAGAAACGTTACTCGATTTAGAAGGAAATGTCTTAGAACAGATAGTATTTCATAGCGACGCAATTTCCGTGTGAATTCGTCAATGAGTGGGAGTGAGGGATGCAGTAAAGAAGGATTAGTGGATCGGAAATGAGATTGTCGTATCCCAAAAGAAAATCCTGTCGTTTCCATAGAAACGTTACTCGATTTAGAAGGAAATGTCTTAGAACACATAGAATTTCATAGCGACGCAATTTCCGTGTGAATTCGTCAATGAGTGGGAGTGAGGGATGCAGTAAAGTAGAATTAGCGGATCGTAAATAAGATTTACGTATACCAAAAGAAAATCCTGTCGTTTCCATAGAACCGTTACTCGATGTAGAAGGAAATGTCTTAGAACACATAGTATTTCATAGCGACGCAATTTCCGTGTGAATTCATCAATGAGTGGGAGTGAGGCATGCAGTAAAGAAGGATTAGTGGATCGGAAATGAGATTGTCGTATCCCAAAAGAAAATCCTGTCGTTTCCATAGAAACGTTACTCGATTTAGAAGGAAATGTCATAGAACACATTGTATTTCATATATGACGCAATTTCCGTGTGAATTCGGCAATGAGTGGGAATGAGGGATGCAGTAAAGAAGGATTAGTGGATCGGAAATGAGATTGTCGTATCCCAAAAGAAAATCCTGTCGTTTCCATAGAAACGTTACTCGATTTAGAAGGAAATGTCTTAGAACACGTAGTATTTCATAGCGACGCAATTTCCGTGTGAATTTGTCAATGAGTGGGAGTGAGGGATGCAGTAAAGAAGGATTAGTGGATCGGAAATGAGACTGTCGCATCCCAAAAGAAAATCCTGTCGTTTCCATAGAAACGTTACTCGATTTAGAAGGAAATGTCTTAGAACACATAGTATTTCATAGAGACGCAATTTCCGTGTGAATTCGTCAATGAGTGGGAGTGAGGGATGCAGTAAAGAAGGATTAGTGGATCAGAAATGAGATTGTCGTATCCCAAAAGAAAATCCTGTCGTTTCCATAGAAACGTTACCCGATTTAGAAGGAAATGTCTTAGAACACATAGTATTTTATAGCGACGCAATTTCCGTGTAAATTCGTCAATGAGTGGGAGTGAGGGATGCAGTGAAGAGGGATTAGTGGATCGGAAATGAGATTGTCGTATCCCAAAAGAAAATTCTGTCACTTCCGTAGCAACGTTACTTGATTTAGAAGGAAATGTTTTAGAACACATAGTATTTCATAGCGACGCAATTTTCGTGTGAATTCGTCAATGAGTGGGAGTGAGGGATGCAGTAAAGAAGGATTAGTGGATCGGAAATGTGACTGTCGTATCCCAAAAGAAAATCCTTTCGTTTTCATAGAAACGTTACTCGATTTAGAAGGAAATGCCTTAGAACTCATAGTATTTCATAGCGACGCATTTTTCCGTGTGAATTCGTCAATGAGTGGGAGTGAGGGATGCAGTAAAGAAGGATTAGTGGATCGGAAATGTGATTGTCGTATCCCAAAAGAAAATCCTTTCGTTTCCATAGAAACGTTACTCGATTTAGAAGGAAATGCCTTAGAACTCATAGTATTTCATAGCGACGCAATTTCCGTGTGAATTCGTCAATGTGTGGGAGTGAGGGATGCAGTAAAGAAGGATTAGTTGATCGGAAATGAGATTGTCGTATCCCAAAAGAAAATCCTGTCGTTTCCATAGAAACGTTACTCGATTTAGAAGGAAATGGCGTAGAACACATAGTATTTCATAGCGACGCAATTTCCGTGTGAATTCGTCAATGAGTGGGAGTGAGGGATGCAGTAAAGAAGGATTAGTGGATCGGAAATGAGATAGTCGTATCCCAAAAGAAAATCCTGTCGTTTCCATAGAAACGTTACTCGATTTAGAAGGAAATGTCTTAGAACACATAGTATTTCATAGCGACGCAATTTCCGTGTGAATTCGTCAATGAGTGGGAGTGAGGGATGCAGTAAAGAAGGATTAGTGGATCGGAAATGTGATTGTCGTAACCCAAAAGAAAATCCTTTCGTTTCCATAGAAACGTTACTCGATTTAGAAGGAAATGCCTTAGAACTCATAGTATTTCATAGCGACGCAATTTCCGTGTGAATTCGTCAATGAGTGGGAGTGAGGGATGCAGTAAAGAAGGATTAGTGGATCGGAAATGTGATTGTCGTATCCCAAAGGAAAATCCTTTCGTTTCCATAGAAACGTTTCTCGATTTAGAAGGAAATGCCTTAGAACTCATAGTATTTCATAGCGACGCAATTTCCGTGTGAATTCGTCAGTGTGTGGGAGTGAGGGATGCAGTAAAGAAGGATTAGTGGATCGGAAATGAGATTGTCGTATCCCAAAAGAAAATCCTGTCGTTTCCATAGAAACGTTAATCGATTTAGAAGGAAATGGCGTAGAACACATAGTATTTCATAGCGACGCAATTTCCGTGTGAATTCGTCAATGAGTGGGAGTGAGGGATGCAGTAAAGAAGGATTAGTGGATCGGAAATGTGATTGTCGTATCCCAAAGGAAAATCCTTTCGTTTCCATAGAAACGTTTCTCGATTTAGAAGGAAATGCCTTAGAACTCATAGTATTTCATAGCTACGCAATTTCCGTGTGAATTCGTCAATGTGTGGGAGTGAGGGATGCAGTAAAGAAGGATTAGTGGATCGGAAATGAGATTGTCGTATCCCAAAAGAAAATCCTCTCGTTTCCATAGAAACGTTACTCGATTTAGAAGGAAATGGCGTAGAACACATAGTATTTCATAGCGCCGCAATTTCCGTGTGAATTCGTCAATGAGTGGGAGTGAGGGATGCAGTAAAGAAGGATTAGTGGATCGGAAATGAGATTGTCGTATCCCAAAAGAAAATCCTGTCGTTTCCATAGAAACGTTACTCGATTTAGAAGGAAATGACTTAGAGCACATAGTATTTCATAGCGACGCAATTTCCGTATGAATTCGTCAATGAGTGTGAGTGAGGGATGCAGTAAAGAAGGATTAGTGGATCGGAAATGTGATTGTCGTATCCCAAAAGAAAATCCTTTCGTTTCCATAGAAACGGTACTCGATTTAGAAGGAAATGTCTTAGAACACATAGTATTTCATAGCGACGCAATTTCTGTGTGAATTCGTCAATGAGTGGGAGTGAGGGATGCAGTAAAGAAGGATTAGTGGATCGGAAAGGTGATTGTCGCATCCCAAAAGAAAATCGTGTCGTTTCCATAGAAACGTTACTCGATTTAGAAGGAAATGTCTTAGAACACATAGTATTTCATAGCGACGCAATTTCCGTGTGAATTCGTCAATGAGTTTGAGTGAGGGATGCAGTAAAGAAGGATTAGTGGATCGGAAATGTGATTGTCGTATCCCAAAAGAAATCCTTTCGTTTCCATAGAACCGTTACTCGATTTAGAAGGAAATGCCTTAGAACTCATAGTATTTCATAGCGACGCAATTTCCGTGTGAATTCGTCAATGAGTGGGAGTGAGGGATGCAGTAAAGAAGGATTAGTGGATCGGAAATGTGATTGTCGTATCCCAAAAGAAAATCCTTTCGTTTCCATAGAAACGTTACTCGATTTAGAAGGAAATGCCTTAGAACTCATAGTATTTCATAGCGACGCAATTTCCGTGTGAATTCGTTAATGTGTGGGAGTGAGGGATGCAGTAAAGAAGGATTAGTGGATCGGAAATGAGATTGTCGTATCCCAAAAGAAAATCCTGTCGTTTCCATAGAAACGTTACTCGATTTAGAAGGAAATGGCGTAGAACACATAGTATTTCATAGCGACGCAATTTCCGTGTGAATTCGTCAAAATGAGTGGGAGTGAGGGATGCAGTAAAGAAGGATTAGTGGATCGGAAATGAGATAGTCGTATCCCAAAAGAAAATCCTGTCGTTTCCATAGAAACGTTACTCGATTTAGAAGGAAATGTCTTAGAACACATAGTATTTCATAGCGACGCAATTTCCGTGTGAATTCGTCAACGAGTGGGAGTGAGGGATGCAGTAAAGAAGGATTAGTGGATCGGAAATGAGATTGTCGTATCCCAAAAGAAAATCCTGTCGTTTCCATAGAAACGTTACTCGATTTAGAAGGAAATGTCTTAGAACACATAGAATTTCATAGCGACGCAATTTCCGTGTGAATTCGTCAATGAGTGGGAGTGAGGGATGCAGTAAAGTAGAATTAGCGGATCGTAAATAAGATTTACGTATACCAAAAGAAAATCCTGTCGTTTCCATAGAAACGTTACTCGATTTAGAAGGAAATGTCTTAGAACACATAGTATTTCATAGCGACGCAATTTCCGTGTGAATTTGTCAATGAGTGGGAGTGAGGGATGCAGTAAAGAAGGATTAGTGGATCGGAAATGAGACTGTCGCATTCCAAAAGAAAATCCTGTCGTTTCCATAGAAACGTTACTCGATTTAGAAGGAAATGTCTTAGAACACATAGTATTTTATAGCGACGCAATTTCCGTGTAAATTCGTCAATGAGTGGGAGTGAGGGATGCAGTGAAGAGGGATTAGTGGATCGGAAATGAGATTGTCGTATCCCAAAAGAAAATTCTGTCACTTCCGTAGCAACGTTACTTGATTTAGAAGGAAATGTTTTAGAACACATAGTATTTCATAGCGACGCAATTTTCGTGTGAATTCGACAATGAGTGGGAGTGAGGGATGCAGTAAAGAAGGATTAGTGGATCGGAAATGTGACTGTCGTATCCCAAAAGAAAATCCTTTCGTTTCCATAGAAACGTTACTCGATTTAGAAGGAAATGCCTTAAAACTCATAGTATTTCATAGCGACGCAATTTCCGTGTGAATTCGTCAATGAGTGGGAGTGAGGGATGCAGTAAAGAAGGATTAGTGGATCGGAAATGTGATTGTCGTATCCCAAAAGAAAATCCTTTCGTTTCCATAGAAACGTTACTCGATTTAGAAGGAAATGCCTTAGAACTCATAGTATTTCATAGCGACGCAATTTCCGTGTGAATTCGTCAATGTGTTTGAGTGAGGGATGCAGTAAAGAAGGATTAGTGGATCGGAAATGAGATTGTCGTATCCCAAAAGAAAATCCTGTCGTTTCCATAGAAACGTTACTCGATTTAGAAGGAAATGGCGTAGAACACATAGTATTTCATAGCGACGCAACTTCCGTGTGAATTCGTCAATGAGTGGGAGTGAGGGATGCAGTAAAGAAGGATTAGTGGATCGGAAATGAGATAGTCGTATCCCAAAAGAAAATCCTGTCGTTTCCATAGAAACGTTACTCGATTTAGAAGGAAATGTCTTAGAACACATAGTATTTCATAGCGACGCAATTTCCGTGTGAATTCGTCAATGAGTGGGAGTGAGGGATGCAGTAAAGAAGGATTAGTGGATCGGAAATGTGATTGTCGTATCCCAAAAGAAAATCCTTTCGTTTCCATAGAAACGTTACTCGATTTAGAAGGAAATGCCTTAGAACTCATAGTATTTCATAGCGACGCAATTTCCGTGTGAATTCGTCAATGAGTGGGAGTGAGGGATGCAGTAAAGAAGGATTAGTGGATCGGAAATGTGATTGTCGTATCCCAAAGGAAAATCCTTTCGTTTCCATAGAAACGTTTCTCGATTTAGAAGGAAATGCCTTAGAACTCATAGTATTTCATAGCGACGCAATTTCCGTGTGAATTCGTCAATGTGTGGGAGTGAGGGATGCAGTAAAGAAGGATTAGTGGATCGGAAATGAGATTGTCGTATCCCAAAAGAAAATCCTGTCGTTTCCATAGAAACGTTACTCGATTTAGAAGGAAATGGCGTAGAACACATAGTATTTCATAGCGACGCAATTTCCGTGTGAATTCGTCAATGAGTGGGAGTGAGGGATGCAGTAAAGAAGGATTAGTGGATCGGAAATGTGATTGTCGTATCCCAAAGGAAAATCCTTTCGTTTCCATAGAAACGTTTCTCGATTTAGAAGGAAATGCCTTAGAACTCATAGTATTTCATAGCGACGCAATTTCCGTGTGAATTCGTCAATGTGTGGGAGTGAGGGATGCAGTAAAGAAGGATTAGTGGATCGGAAATGAGATTGTCGTATCCCAAAAGAAAATCCTGTCGTTTCCATAGAAACGTTACTCGATTTAGAAGGAAATGGCGTAGAACACATAGTATTTCATAGCGCCGCAATTTCCGTGTGAATTCGTCAATGAGTGGGAGTGAGGGATGCAGTAAAGAAGGATTAGTGGATCGGAAATGAGATTGTCGTATCCCAAAAGAAAATCCTGTCGTTTCCATAGAAACGTTACTCGATTCAGAAGGAAATGACTTAGAGCACATAGTATTTCATAGCGACGCAATTTCCGTATGAATTCGTCAATGAGTGGGAGTGAGGGGTGCAGTAAAGAAGGATTAGTGGATCGGAAATGTGATTGTCGTATCCCAAAAGAAAATCCTGTCGTTTCCATAGAAACGGTACTCGATTTAGAAGGAAATGTCTTAGAACACATAGTATTTCATAGCGACGCAATTTCCGTGTGAATTCGTCAATGAGTGGGAGTGAGGGATGCAGTAAAGAAGGATTAGTGGATCGGAAAGGTGATTGTCGTATCCCAAAAGAAAATCGTGTCGTTTCCATAGAAACGTTATTCGATTTAGAAGGAAATGTCTTAGAACACATAGTATTTCATAGCGACGCAATTTCTGTGTGAATTCGTCAATGAGTGGGAGTGAGGGATGCAGTTAAGAAGGATTAGTGGATCGGAAATGTGATTGTGGTATCCCAAAAGAAAATCCTGTCGTTTCCATAGAAACGTTACTCGATTTAGAAGGAAATGTCTTAGAACACATAGTATTTCATAGCGACGCAATTTCCGTGTGAATTCGTCAATGAGTGGGAGTGAGGGATGCAGTAAAGAAGGATTAGTGGATCGGAAAGGTGATTGTCGTATCCCAAAAGAAAAACGTGTCGTTTCCATAGAAACGTTACTCGATTTAGAAGGAAATGTCTTAGAACACATAGTATTTCATAGCGACGCAATTTCCGTGTGAATTCGTCAATGAGTGGGAGTGAGGGATGCAGTTAAGGAGGATTAGTGGATCGGAAATGTGATTGTGGTATCCCAAAAGAAAATCCTGTCGTTTCCATATAAACGTTACTCGATTTAGAAGGAAATGTCTTAGAACTCATAGTATTTCATAGCGACGCAATTTCCGTGTGAATTCGTCAATGTGTGGGAGTGAGGGATGCAGTAAAGAAGGATTGGTGGATCGGAAATGAGACTGTCTTATCCCAAAAGAAAATCCTGTCGTTTCCATAGAAACGTTACTCGATTTGGAAGGAAATGTCGTAGAACACATAGTATTTCATAGCGACGCAATTTCAGTGTGAATTCGTCAATGAGTGGGAGTGAGGGATGCAGTAAAGAAGGATTAGTGGATCGGAAATGAGATTGTCGTATCCCAAAAGAAAATCGTGTCGTTTCCATAGAAACGTTACTCGATTTAGAAGGAAATGTCTTAGAACACATAGTATTTCATAGCGACGCAATTTCCGTGTGAGTTCGTCAATGTTTGGGAGTGAGGGATGCAGTAAAGAAGGATTAGTGGATCGGAAATGTGATTGTCGAATCACAAATGAAAATCCTGTCGTTTCCATAGAAACGTTACTCGATTTAGAAGGAAATGTCTTAGAACACATAGTATTTCATAGCGACGCAATTTCCGTGTGAATTCGTCAATGAGTGGGAGTGAGGGATGCAGTAAAGAAGGATTAGTGGATCGGAAATGAGATTGTCATATCCCAAAAGAAAATCGTGTCGTTTCCATAGAAACGTTACTCGATTTAGAAGGAAATGTCTTAGAACACATAGTATTTCATAGCGACGCAATTTCCGTGTGAATTCGTCAATGAGTGGGAGTGAGGGATGCAGTAAAGTAGGATTAGCGGATCGTAAATGAGATTGTCGTATACCAAAAGAAAATCCCGTCGTTTCCATAGAAACGTTACTCGATTTAGAAGGAAATGTCTTAGAACACATAGTATTTCATAGCGACGCAATTTCCGTGTGAATTCGTCAATGAGTGGGAGTGAGGGATGCAGTAAAGAAGGATTAGTGGATCGGAAATGAGAATGTCGTATCCCAAAAGAAAATCCTGTCGTTTCCATAGGAACGTTACTCGATTTAGAAGGAAATGTCTTAGAACACATAGTATTTCATAGAGACGCAATTTCCGTGTGAATTCGTCAATGAGTGGGAGTGAGGGATGCAGTAAAGAAGGATTAGTGGATCGGAAATGAGATTGTCGTATCGCGAAAGAAAATCCTGTCGTTTCCATAGAAACGTTACTCGATTTAGAAGGAAATGTCTTAGAACACATAGTATTTCATTGCGACGCAATTCCCGTGTGAATTCGTCAATGAGTGGGAGTGAGGGATGCAGTAAAGAAGGATTAGTGGATCGGAAATGAGATTGCCGTATCCCAAAAGAAAATCCTGTCGTTTCCATAGAAACGTTACTCGATTTAGAAGGAAATGTCTTAGAATACATAGTATTTCATAGAGGCGCAATTACCGTGTGAATTCGTCAATGAGTGGGAGTGAGTAATGCAGTAAAGAAGGATTAGTTGATCGGAAATGAGATTGTCGCATCCCAAAAGAAAATCCTGCCGTTTCCATAGAAACGTTACTCGATTTAGAAGGAAATGTCTTAGAACACATAGTATTTCATAGAGACGTAATTTCCGTGTGAATTCGTCAATGAGTGGGAAAGAGGGATGCAGTAAAGAAGGATTAGTGGATCGGAAATGAGATTGTCGTATCCCAAAAGAAAATCCTGTCGTTTCCATAGAAACGTTACTCGATTTAGAAGGAAATGTCTTAGAACACATAGTATTTCATAGAGACGCAATTTCCGTGTGAATTCGTCAATGAGTGGGAGTGAGGGATGCAGTAAAGAAGGATTAGGGGATCGCAAATGAGATTGTCGTATCCCAAAAGATAATCCTGTCGTTTCCATAGAAACGTTACTCGATTTAGAAGGAAATGTCTTAGAACACTTGGTATTTCATAGAGACGCAATTTCCGTGTGAATTCGTCAATGAGTGGGAGTGAGTGATGCAGTAAAGAAGGATTAGTGGATCGGAAATGAGATTGTCGTATCCCAAAAGAGAATCCTGTCGTTTCCATAGAAACGTTACTCGATTTAGAAGGAAATGTCTTAGAACACATAGTATTTCATAGCGACGCAATTTCCGTGTGAATTCGTCAATGAGTGGGAGTGAGGGATGCACTAAAGAAGGATTAGTGGATCGGAAATGTGATTGTCGTATCCCAAAAGAAAAACCTGTCGTTTCCATAGAAACGTTACTCGATTTAGAAGGAAATGTCTTAGAACACATAGTATTTCATAGAGACGCAATTTCCGTGTGAATTCGTCAATGAGTGGGAGTGAGGGATGCAGTAAAGAAGGATTAGGTAATCGCAAATGAGATTGTCGTATCCCAAAAGATAATCCTGTCGTTTCCATAGAAACGTTACTCGATTTAGAAGGAAATGTCTTAGAACACATAGTATTTCATAGAGACGCAATTTCCGTGTGAATTCGTCAATGAGTTGGAGTGAGGGATGCAGTAAAGAAGGATTAGTGGATCGGAAATGAGATTGTCGTATCCCAAAAGAGAATCCCGTCGTTTCCATAGAAACGTTACTCGATTTAGAAGGAAATGTCTTAGAACACATAGTATTTCATAGCGACGCAATTTCCGTGTGAATTCATCAATGAGTGGGAGTGAGGGATGCAGTAAAGAAGGATTAGTGGATCGGAAATGAGATTGTCGTATTTTAATAGAAAATCCTGTCGTTTCCATAGAAACGTTACTCGATTTAGAAGGAAATGACTTAGAACACATAGTATTTCATAGCGACGCAATTTCCGTGTGAATTCGTCAATGAGTGGGAGTGAGGGATGCAGTAAAGAAGGATTAGTGGAACGGAAATGTGATTGTCGTATCACAAATGAAAATCCTGTCGTTTCCATAGAAACGTTACTCGATTTAGAAGGAAACGTCTTAGAACACATAGTATTTCATAACGACGCAATTTCCGTGTGAATTCGTCAATGAGTGGGAGTGAGGGATGCAGTAAAGAAGGATTAGTGGATCGGAAATGAGATTGTCATATCCCAAAAGAAAATCCTGTCGTTTCCATAGAAACGTTACTCGATTTAGAAGGAAATGTCTTAGAACACATAGTATTTCATAGCGACGCAATTTCCGTGTGAATTCGTCAATGAGTGGGAGTGAGGGATGCAGTAAAGTAGGATTAGCGGATCGTAAATGAGATTGTCGTATACCAAAAGAAAATCCTGTCGTTTCCATAGAAGCGTTACTCGATTTAGAAGGAAATGTCTTAGAACACATAGTATTTCATAGCGACGCAATTTCCGTGTGAATTCGTCAATGAGTGGGAGTGAGGGATGCAGTAAAGAAGGATTAGTGGATCGGAACTGAGAATGTCGTAGTCCAAAAGAAAATCCTGTCGTTTCCATAGGAACGTTACTGGATTTAGAAGTAAATGTCTTAGAACACATAGTATTTCATAGAGACGCAATTTCCGTGTGAATTCGTCAATGAGTGGGAATGAGGGATGCAGTAAAGAAGGATTAGTGGATCGGAAATGAGATTGTCGTTTCCCAAAAGAAAATCTTGTCGTTTCCATAGAAACGTTACTCGAATTAGAAGGAAATGTCATAGAACACATTGTATTTCAAATATGACGCAATTTCTGTGTGAATTCGGCAATGAGTAGGAATGAGGGATGCAGTAAAGAAGGATTAGTGGATCGGAAATGAGATTGTCGTATCCCAAAAGAAAATCCTGTCGTTTCCATAGAAACGTTACTCGATTTAGAAGGAAATGTCTTAGAACACATAGTATTTCATAGCGACGCAATCTCCGTGTGAATTCGTCAATGAGTGGGAGTGAGGGATGCAGTAAAGAAGGATTAGTGGATCGGAAATGAGACTGTCGCATCCCAAAAGAAAATCCTGTCGTTTCCATAGAAACGTTACTCGATTTAGAAGGAAATGTCTTAGAACACATAGTATATCATAGAGACGCAATTTCCGTGTGAATTCGTCAATGAGTGGGAGTGAGGGATGCAGTAAAGAAGGATTAGTGGATCGGGAATGAGATTGTCGTATCCGAAAAGAAAATCCTGTCGTTTCCATAGAAACGTTACTCGATTTAGAAGGAAATGTCTTAGAACACATAGTATTTTATAGCGACGCAATTTCCGTGTGAATTCGTCAATGAGTGGGAGTGAGGGATGCAGTAAAGAAGGATTAGTGGATCGGAAATGAGATTGTCGTATCCCAAAAGAAAATCCTGTCACTTCCGTAGCAACGTTACTCGATTTAGAAGGAAATGTCTTAGAACACATAGTATTTCATAGCGACGCAATTTCCGTGTGAATTCGTCAATGAGTGGGAGTGAGGGATGCAGTAAAGATGGATTAGTGGATCGGAAATGAGATTGTCGTATCCCAAAAGAAAATCCTGTCGTTTCCATAGAAACGTTACTCGATTTAGAAGGAAATGTCTTAGAACACATAGTATTTTATAGCGACGCAATTTCCGTGTGAATTCGTCAATGAGTGGGAGTGAGGGATGCAGTAAAGAAGGATTAGTGGATAGGAAATGAGATTGTCGTATCCCAAAAGAAAATCCTGTCGTTTCCATAGAAACGTTACTCGATGTAGAAGGAAATGTCTTAGAGCACATAGTATTTCATAGCGACGCAATTTCTGTGTGAATTCGTCAATGAGTGGGAGTGAGGGATGCAGTAAAGAAGGATTAGTGGATCGGAAAGGTGATTGTCGCATCCCAAAAGAAAATCGTGTCGTTTCCATAGAAACGTTACTCGATTTAGAAGGAAATGTCTTAGAACACATAGTATTTCATAGCGACGCAATTTCCGTGTGAATTCGTCAATGTGTTTGAGTGAGGGATGCAGTAAAGAAGGATTAGTGGATCGGAAATGTGATTGTCGTATCCCAAAAGAAATCCTTTCGTTTCCATAGAACCGTTACTCGATTTAGAAGGAAATGCCTTAGAACTCATAGTATTTCATAGCGACGCAATTTCCGTGTGAATTCGTCAATGAGTGGGAGTGAGGGATGCAGTAAAGAAGGATTAGTGGATCGGAAATGTGATTGTCGTATCCCAAAAGAAAATCCTTTCGTTTCCATAGAAACGTTACCCGATTTAGAAGGAAATGCCTTAGAACTCATAGTATTTCATAGCGACGCAATTTCCGTGTGAATTCGTCAATGTGTGGGAGTGAGGGATGCAGTAAAGAAGGATTAGTGGATCGGAAATGAGATTGTCGTATCCCAAAAGAAAATCCTGTCGTTTCCATAGAAACGTTACTCGATTTAGAAGGAAATGGCGTAGAACACATAGTATTTCATAGCGACGCAATTTCCGTGTGAATTCGTCAATGAGTGGGAGTGAGGGATGCAGTAAAGAAGGATTAGTGGATCGGAAATGAGATAGTCGTATCCCAAAAGAAAATCCTGTCGTTTCCATAGAAACGTTACTCGATTTAGAAGGAAATGTCTTAGAACAGATAGTATTTCATAGCGACGCAATTTCCGTGTGAATTCGTCAATGAGTGGGAGTGAGGGATGCAGTAAAGAAGGATTAGTGGATCGGAAATGAGATTGTCGTATCCCAAAAGAAAATCCTGTCGTTTCCATAGAAACGTTACTCGATTTAGAAGGAAATGTCTTAGAACACATAGAATTTCATAGCGACGCAATTTCCGTGTGAATTCGTCAATGAGTGGGAGTGAGGGATGCAGTAAAGTAGAATTAGCGGATCGTAAATAAGATTTACGTATACCAAAAGAAAATCCTGTCGTTTCCATAGAACCGTTACTCGATGTAGAAGGAAATGTCTTAGAACACATAGTATTTCATAGCGACGCAATTTCCGTGTGAATTCATCAATGAGTGGGAGTGAGGCATGCAGTAAAGAAGGATTAGTGGATCGGAAATGAGATTGTCGTATCCCAAAAGAAAATCCTGTCGTTTCCATAGAAACGTTACTCGATTTAGAAGGAAATGTCATAGAACACATTGTATTTCATATATGACGCAATTTCCGTGTGAATTCGGCAATGAGTGGGAATGAGGGATGCAGTAAAGAAGGATTAGTGGATCGGAAATGAGATTGTCGTATCCCAAAAGAAAATCCTGTCGTTTCCATAGAAACGTTACTCGATTTAGAAGGAAATGTCTTAGAACACATAGTATTTCATAGCGACGCAATTTCCGTGTGAATTTGTCAATGAGTGGGAGTGAGGGATGCAGTAAAGAAGGATTAGTGGATCGGAAATGAGACTGTCGCATCCCAAAAGAAAATCCTGTCGTTTCCATAGAAACGTTACTCGATTTAGAAGGAAATGTCTTAGAACACATAGTATTTCATAGAGACGCAATTTCCGTGTGAATTCGTCAATGAGTGGGAGTGAGGGATGCAGTAAAGAAGGATTAGTGGATCAGAAATGAGATTGTCGTATCCCAACAGAAAATCCTGTCGTTTCCATAGAAACGTTACCCGATTTAGAAGGAAATGTCTTAGAACACATAGTATTTTATAGCGACGCAATTTCCGTGTAAATTCGTCAATGAGTGGGAGTGAGGGATGCAGTGAAGAGGGATTAGTGGATCGGAAATGAGATTGTCGTATCCCAAAAGAAAATTCTGTCACTTCCGTAGCAACGTTACTTGATTTAGAAGGAAATGTTTTAGAACACATAGTATTTCATAGCGACGCAATTTTCGTGTGAATTCGTCAATGAGTGGGAGTGAGGGATGCAGTAAAGAAGGATTAGTGGATCGGAAATGTGACTGTCGTATCCCAAAAGAAAATCCTTTCGTTTTCATAGAAACGTTACTCGATTTAGAAGGAAATGCCTTAGAACTCATAGTATTTCATAGCGACGCATTTTTCCGTGTGAATTCGTCAATGAGTGGGAGTGAGGGATGCAGTAAAGAAGGATTAGTGGATCGGAAATGTGATTGTCGTATCCCAAAAGAAAATCCTTTCGTTTCCATAGAAACGTTACTCGATTTAGAAGGAAATGCCTTAGAACTCATAGTATTTCATAGCGACGCAATTTCCGTGTGAATTCGTCAATGTGTGGGAGTGAGGGATGCAGTAAAGAAGGATTAGTTGATCGGAAATGAGATTGTCGTATCCCAAAAGAAAATCCTGTCGTTTCCATAGAAACGTTACTCGATTTAGAAGGAAATGGCGTAGAACACATAGTATTTCATAGCGACGCAATTTCCGTGTGAATTCGTCAATGAGTGGGAGTGAGGGATGCAGTAAAGAAGGATTAGTGGATCGGAAATGAGATAGTCGTATCCCAAAAGAAAATCCTGTCGTTTCCATAGAAACGTTACTCGATTTAGAAGGAAATGTCTTAGAACACATAGTATTTCATAGCGACGCAATTTCCGTGTGAATTCGTCAATGAGTGGGAGTGAGGGATGCAGTAAAGAAGGATTAGTGGATCGGAAATGTGATTGTCGTATCCCAAAAGAAAATCCTTTCGTTTCCATAGAAACGTTACTCGATTTAGAAGGAAATGCCTTAGAACTCATAGTATTTTATAGCGACGCAATTTCCGTGTGAATTCGTCAATGAGTGGGAGTGAGGGATGCAGTAAAGAAGGATTAGTGGATCGGAAATGTGATTGTCGTATCCCAAAGGAAAATCCTTTCGTTTCCATAGAAACGTTTCTCGATTTAGAAGGAAATGCCATAGAACTCATAGTATTTCATAGCGACGCAATTTCCGTGTGAATTCGTCAATGTGTGGGAGTGAGGGATGCAGTAAAGAAGGATTAGTGGATCGGAAATGAGATTGTCGTATCCCAAAAGAAAATCCTGTCGTTTCCATAGAAACGTTAATCGATTTAGAAGGAAATGGCGTAGAACACATAGTATTTCATAGCGACGCAATTTCCGTGTGAATTCGTCAATGAGTGGGAGTGAGGGATGCAGTAAAGAAGGATTAGTGGATCGGAAATGTGATTGTCGTATCCCAAAGGAAAATCCTTTCGTTTCCATAGAAACGTTTCTCGATTTAGAAGGAAATGCCTTAGAACTCATAGTATTTCATAGCTACGCAATTTCCGTGTGAATTCGTCAATGTGTGGGAGTGAGGGATGCAGTAAAGAAGGATTAGTGGATCGGAAATGAGATTGTCGTATCCCAAAAGAAAATCCTCTCGTTTCCATAGAAACGTTACTCGATTTAGAAGGAAATGGCGTAGAACACATAGTATTTCAGAGCGCCGCAATTTCCGTGTGAATTCGTCAATGAGTGGGAGTGAGGGATGCAGTAAAGAAGGATTAGTGGATCGGAAATGAGATTGTCGTATCCCAAAAGAAAATCCTGTCGTTTCCATAGAAACGTTACTCGATTTAGAAGGAAATGACTTAGAGCACATAGTATTTCATAGCGACGCAATTTCCGTATGAATTCGTCAATGAGTGTGAGTGAGGGATGCAGTAAAGAAGGATTAGTGGATCGGAAATGTGATTCTCGTATCCCAAAAGAAAATCCTTTCGTTTCCATAGAAACGGTACTCGATTTAGAAGGAAATGTCTTAGAACACATAGTATTTCATAGCGACGCAATTTCTGTGTGAATTCGTCAATGAGTGGGAGTGAGGGATGCAGTAAAGAAGGATTAGTGGATCGGAAAGGTGATTGTCGCATCCCAAAAGAAAATCGTGTCGTTTCCATAGAAACGTTACTCGATTTAGAAGGAAATGTCTTAGAACACATAGTATTTCATAGCGACGCAATTTCCGTGTGAATTCGTCAATGAGTTTGAGTGAGGGATGCAGTAAAGAAGGATTAGTGGATCGGAAATGTGATTGTCGTATCCCAAAAGAAATCCTTTCGTTTCCATAGAACCGTTACTCGATTTAGAAGGAAATGCCTTAGAACTCATAGTATTTCATAGCGACGCAATTTCCGTGTGAATTCGTCAATGAGTGGGAGTGAGGGATGCAGTAAAGAAGGATTAGTGGATCGGAAATGTGATTGTCGTATCCCAAAAGAAAATCCTTTCGTTTCCATAGAAACGTTACTCGATTTAGAAGGAAATGCCTTAGAACTCATAGTATTTCATAGCGACGCAATTTCCGTGTGAATTCGTTAATGTGTGGGAGTGAGGGATGCAGTAAAGAAGGATTAGTGGATCGGAAATGAGATTGTCGTATCCCAAAAGAAAATCCTGTCGTTTCCATAGAAACGTTACTCGATTTAGAAGGAAATGGCGTAGAACACATAGTATTTCATAGCGACGCAATTTCCGTGTGAATTCGTCAAAATGAGTGGGAGTGAGGGATGCAGTAAAGAAGGATTAGTGGATCGGAAATGAGATAGTCGTATCCCAAAAGAAAATCCTGTCGTTTCCATAGAAACGTTACTCGATTTAGAAGGAAATGTCTTAGAACACATAGTATTTCATAGCGACGCAATTTCCGTGTGAATTCGTCAACGAGTGGGAGTGAGGGATGCAGTAAAGAAGGATTAGTGGATCGGAAATGAGATTGTCGTATCCCAAAAGAAAATCCTGTCGTTTCCATAGAAACGTTACTCGATTTAGAAGGAAATGTCTTAGAACACATAGAATTTCATAGCGACGCAATTTCCGTGTGAATTCGTCAATGAGTGGGAGTGAGGGATGCAGTAAAGTAGAATTAGCGGATCGTAAATAAGATTTACGTATACCAAAAGAAAATCCTGTCGTTTCCATAGAACCGTTACTCGATGTAGAAGGAAATGTCTTAGAACACATAGTATTTCATAGCGACGGAATTTCCGTGTGAATTCATCAATGAGTGGGAGTGAGGGATGCAGTAAAGAAGGATTAGTGGATCGGAAATGAGATTGTCGTATCCCAAAAGAAAATCCTGTCGTTTCCATAGAAACGTTACTCGATTTAGAAGGAAATGTCATAGAACACATTGTATTTCATATATGACGCAATTTCCGTGTGAATTCAGCAATGAGTGGGAATGAGGGATGCAGTAAAGAAGGATTAGTGGATCGGAAATGAGATTGTCGTATCCCAAAAGAAAATCCTGTCGTTTCCATAGAAACGTTACTCGATTTAGAAGGAAATGTCATAGAACACATTGTATTTCATATATGACGCAATTTCCGTGTGAATTCAGCAATGAGTGGGAATGAGGGATGCAGTAAAGAAGGATTAGTGGATCGGAAATGAGATTGTCGTATCCCAAAAGAAAATCCTGTCGTTTCCATAGAAACGTTACTCGATTTAGAAGGAAATGTCTTAGAACACATAGTATTTCATAGCGACGCAATTTCCGTGTGAATTTGTCAATGAGTGGGAGTGAGGGATGCAGTAAAGAAGGATTAGTGGATCGGAAATGAGACTGTCGCATTCCAAAAGAAAATCCTGTCGTTTCCATAGAAACGTTACTCGATTTAGAAGGAAATGTCTTAGAACACATAGTATTTTATAGCGACGCAATTTCCGTGTAAATTCGTCAATGAGTGGGAGTGAGGGATGCAGTGAAGAGGGATTAGTGGATCGGAAATGAGATTGTCGTATCCCAAAAGAAAATTCTGTCACTTCCGTAGCAACGTTACTTGATTTAGAAGGAAATGTTTTAGAACACATAGTATTTCATAGCGACGCAATTTTCGTGTGAATTCGACAATGAGTGGGAGTGAGGGATGCAGTAAAGAAGGATTAGTGGATCGGAAATGTGACTGTCGTATCCCAAAAGAAAATCCTTTCGTTTCCATAGAAACGTTACTCGATTTAGAAGGAAATGCCTTAAAACTCATTGTATTTCATAGCGACGCAATTTCCGTGTGAATTCGTCAATGAGTGGGAGTGAGGGATGCAGTAAAGAAGGATTAGTGGATCGGAAATGTGATTGTCGTATCCCAAAAGAAAATCCTTTCGTTTCCATAGAAACGTTACTCGATTTAGAAGGAAATGCCTTAGAACTCATAGTATTTCATAGCGACGCAATTTCCGTGTGAATTCGTCAATGTGTGGGAGTGAGGGATGCAGTAAAGAAGGATTAGTGGATCGGAAATGAGATTGTCGTATCCCAAAAGAAAATCCTGTCGTTTCCATAGAAACGTTACTCGATTTAGAAGGAAATGGCGTAGAACACATAGTATTTCATAGCGACGCAACTTCCGTGTGAATTCGTCAATGAGTGGGAGTGAGGGATGCAGTAAAGAAGGATTAGTGGATCGGAAATGAGATAGTCGTATCCCAAAAGAAAATCCTGTCGTTTCCATAGAAACGTTACTCGATTTAGAAGGAAATGTCTTAGAACACATAGTATTTCATAGCGACGCAATTTCCGTGTGAATTCGTCAATGAGTGGGAGTGAGGGATGCAGTAAAGAAGGATTAGTGGATCGGAAATGTGATTGTCGTATCCCAAAAGAAAATCCTTTCGTTTCCATAGAAACGTTACTCGATTTAGAAGGAAATGCCTTAGAACTCATAGTATTTCATAGCGACGCAATTTCCGTGTGAATTCGTCAATGAGTGGGAGTGAGGGATGCAGTAAAGAAGGATTAGTGGATCGGAAATGTGATTGTCGTATCCCAAAGGAAAATCCTTTCGTTTCCATAGAAACGTTTCTCGATTTAGAAGGAAATGCCTTAGAACTCATAGTATTTCATAGCGACGCAATTTCCGTGTGAATTCGTAAATGTGTGGGAGTGAGGGATGCAGTAAAGAAGGATTAGTGGATCGGAAATGAGATTGTCGTATCCCAAAAGAAAATCCTGTCGTTTCCATAGAAACGTTACTCGATTTAGAAGGAAATGGCGTAGAACACATAGTATTTCATAGCGACGCAATTTCCGTGTGAATTCGTCAATGAGTGGGAGTGAGGGATGCAGTAAAGAAGGATTAGTGGATCGGAAATGTGATTGTCGTATCCCAAAGGAAAATCCTTTCGTTTCCATAGAAACGTTTCTCGATTTAGAAGGAAATGCCTTAGAACTCATAGTATTTCATAGCGACGCAATTTCCGTGTGAATTCGTCAATGTGTGGGAGTGAGGGATGCAGTAAAGAAGGATTAGTGGATCGGAAATGAGATTGTCGTATCCCAAAAGAAAATCCTGTCGTTTCCATAGAAACGTTACTCGATTTAGAAGGAAATGGCGTAGAACACATAGTATTTCATAGCGCCGCAATTTCCGTGTGAATTCGTCAATGAGTGGGAGTGAGGGATGCAGTAAAGAAGGATTAGTGGATCGGAAATGAGATTGTCGTATCCCAAAAGAAAATCCTGTCGTTTCCATAGAAACGTTACTCGATTTAGAAGGAAATGACTTAGAGCACATAGTATTTCATAGCGACGCAATTTCCGTATGAATTCGTCAATGAGTGGGAGTGAGGGGTGCAGTAAAGAAGGATTAGTGGATCGGAAATGTGATTGTCGTATCCCAAAAGAAAATCCTGTCGTTTCCATAGAAACGGTACTCGATTTAGAAGGAAATGTCTTAGAACACATAGTATTTCATAGCGACGCAATTTCCGTGTGAATTCGTCAATGAGTGGGAGTGAGGGATGCAGTAAAGAAGGATTAGTGGATCGGAAAGGTGATTGTCGTATCCCAAAAGAAAATCGTGTCGTTTCCATAGAAACGTTACTCGATTTAGAAGGAAATGGCGTAGAACACATAGTATTTCATAGCGACGCAATTTCTGTGTGAATTCGTCAATGAGTGGGAGTGAGGGATGCAGTTAAGAAGGATTAGTGGATCGGAAATGTGATTGTGGTATCCCAAAAGAAAATCCTGTCGTTTCCATAGAAACGTTACTCGATTTAGAAGGAAATGTCTTAGAACACATAGTATTTCATAGCGACGCAATTTCCGTGTGAATTCGTCAATGAGTGGGAGTGAGGGATGCAGTAAAGAAGGATTAGTGGATCGGAAAGGTGATTGTCGTATCCCAAAAGAAAATCGTGTCGTTTCCATAGAAACGTTACTCGATTTAGAAGGAAATGTCTTAGAACACATAGTATTTCATAGCGACGCAATTTCCGTGTGAATTCGTCAATGAGTGGGAGTGAGGGATGCAGTTAAGAAGGATTAGTGGATCGGAAATGTGATTGTGGTATCCCAAAAGAAAATCCTGTCGTTTCCATAGAAACGTTACTCGATTTAGAAGGAAATGTCTTAGAACTCATAGTATTTCATAGCGACGCAATTTCCGTGTGAATTCGTCAATGTGTGGGAGTGAGGGATGCAGTAAAGAAGGATTGGTGGATCGGAAATGAGACTGTCTTATCCCAAAAGAAAATCCTGTCGTTTCCATAGAAACGTTACTCGATTTGGAAGGAAATGTCGTAGAACACATAGTATTTCATAGCGACGCAATTTCAGTGTGAATTCGTCAATGAGTGGGAGTGAGGGATGCAGTAAAGAAGGATTAGTGGATCGGAAATGAGATTGTCGTATCCCAAAAGAAAATCGTGTCGTTTCCATAGAAACGTTACTCGATTTAGAAGGAAATGTCTTAGAACACATAGTATTTCATAGCGACGCAATTTCCGTGTGAGTTCGCCAATGTTTGGGAGTGAGGGATGCAGTAAAGAAGGATTAGTGGATCGGAAATGTGATTGTCGAATCACAAATGAAAATCCTGTCGTTTCCATAGAAACGTTACTCGATTTAGAAGGAAATGTCTTAGAACACATAGTATTTCATAGCGACGCAATTTCCGTGTGAATTCGTCAATGAGTGGGAGTGAGGGATGCAGTAAAGAAGGATTAGTGGATCGGAAATGAGATTGTCATATCCCAAAAGAAAATCGTGTCGTTTCCATAGAAACGTTACTCGATTTAGAAGGAAATGTCTTAGAACACATAGTATTTCATAGCGACGCAATTTCCGTGTGAATTCGTCAATGAGTGGGAGTGAGGGATGCAGTAAAGTAGGATTAGCGGATCGTAAATGAGATTGTCGTATACCAAAAGAAAATCCCGTCGTTTCCATAGAAACGTTACTCGATTTAGAAGGAAATGTCTTAGAACACATAGTATTTCATAGCGACGCAATTTCCGTGTGAATTCGTCAATGAGTGGGAGTGAGGGATGCAGTAAAGAAGGATTAGTGGATCGGAAATGAGAATGTCGTATCCCAAAAGAAAATCCTGTCGTTTCCATAGGAACGTTACTCGATTTAGAAGGAAATGTCTTAGAACACATAGTATTTCATAGAGACGCAATTTCCGTGTGAATTCGTCAATGAGTGGGAGTGAGGGATGCAGTAAAGAAGGATTAGTGGATCGGAAATGAGATTGTCGTATCGCGAAAGAAAATCCTGTCGTTTCCATAGAAACGTTACTCGATTTAGAAGGAAATGTCTTAGAACACATAGTATTTCATAGCGACGCAATTTCCGTGTGAATTCGTCAATGAGTGGGAGTGAGGGATGCACTAAAGAAGGATTAGTGGATCGGAAATGTGATTGTCGTATCCCAAAAGAAAAACCTGTCGTTTCCATAGAAACGTTACTCGATTTAGAAGGAAATGTCTTAGAACACATAGTATTTCATAGAGACGCAATTTCCGTGTGAATTCGTCAATGAGTGGGAGTGAGGGATGCAGTAAAGAAGGATTAGGTAATCGCAAATGAGATTGTCGTATCCCAAAAGATAATCCTGTCGTTTCCATAGAAACGTTACTCGATTTAGAAGGAAATGTCTTAGAACACATAGTATTTCATAGAGACGCAATTTCCGTGTGAATTCGTCAATGAGTTGGAGTGAGGGATGCAGTAAAGAAGGATTAGTGGATCGGAAATGAGATTGTCGTATCCCAAAAGAGAATCCTGTCGTTTCCATAGAAACGTTACTCGATTTAGAAGGAAATGTCTTAGAACACATAGTATTTCATAGCGACGCAATTTCCGTGTGAATTCATCAATGAGTGGGAGTGAGGGATGCAGTAAAGAAGGATTAGTGGATCGGAAATGAGATTGTCGTATTTTAATAGAAAATCCTGTCGTTTCCATAGAAACGTTACTCGATTTAGAAGGAAATGACTTAGAACACATAGTATTTCATAGCGACGCAATTTCCGTGTGAATTCGTCAATGAGTGGGAGTGAGGGATGCAGTAAAGAAGGATTAGTGGAACGGAAATGTGATTGTCGTATCACAAATGAAAATCCTGTCGTTTCCATAGAAACGTTACTCGATTTAGAAGGAAACGTCTTAGAACACATAGTATTTCATAACGACGCAATTTCCGTGTGAATTCGTCAATGAGTGGGAGTGAGGGATGCAGTAAAGAAGGATTAGTGGATCGGAAATGAGATTGTCATATCCCAAAAGAAAATCCTGTCGTTTCCATAGAAACGTTACTCGATTTAGAAGGAAATGTCTTAGAACACATAGTATTTCATAGCGACGCAATTTCCGTGTGAATTCGTCAATGAGTGGGAGTGAGGGATGCAGTAAAGTAGGATTAGCGGATCGTAAATGAGATTGTCGTATACCAAAAGAAAATCCTGTCGTTTCCATAGAAGCGTTACTCGATTTAGAAGGAAATGTCTTAGAACACATAGTATTTCATAGCGACGCAATTTCCGTGTGAATTCGTCAATGAGTGGGAGTGAGGGATGCAGTAAAGAAGGATTAGTGGATCGGAACTGAGAATGTCGTAGTCCAAAAGAAAATCCTGTCGTTTCCATAGGAACGTTACTGGATTTAGAAGTAAATGTCTTAGAACACATAGTATTTCATAGAGACGCAATTTCCGTGTGAATTCGTCAATGAGTGGGAATGAGGGATGCAGTAAAGAAGGATTAGTGGATCGGAAATGAGATTGTCGTATCCCAAAAGAAAATCCTGTCGTTTCCATAGAAACGTTACTCGATTTAGAAGGAAATGTCTTAGAACATATAGTATTTCATAGCGACACAATTCCCGTGTGAATTCGTCAATGAGTGGGAGTGAGCGATGCAGTAAAGAAGGATTAGTGGATCGGAAATGAGATTGCCGGATCCCAAAAGAAAATCCAGTCGTTTCCATAGAAACGTTACTCGATTTAGAAGGAAATGTCTTAGAACACATAGTATTTCATAGAGTCACAATTACCGTGTGAATTCGTCAATGAGTGGGAGTGAGTAATGCAGTAAAGAAGGATTAGTTGATCGGAAATGAGATTGTCGTATCCCAAAAGAAAATCCTGTCGTTTCCATAGAAACGTTACTCGATTTAGAAGGAAATGTCTTAGAACACATAGTATTTCATAGAGACGCAATTTCCGTGTGAATTCGTCAATGAGAGGGGATGAGGGATGCAGTAAAGAAGGATTAGTGGATTGGAAATGAGATTGTCGTATCCCAAAAGAAAATCCTGTCGTTTCCATAGAAACGTTACTCGATTTAGAAGGAAATGTCTTACAACACATAGTATTTCATAGAGACGCAATTTCCGTGTGAATTCGTCAATGAGTGGGAGTGAGGGATGCAGTAAAGAAGGATTAGGGGATCGCAAATGAGATTGTCGTATCCCAAAAGATAATCCTGTCGTTTCCATAGAAACGTTACTCGATTTAGAAGGAAATGTCTTAGAACACATAGTATTTCATAGCGACGCATTTTCCGTGTAAATTCGTCAATGAGTGGGAGTGAGGGAAGCAGTAAAGAAGGATTAGTGGATCGGAAATATGATTGTCGTATCCCAAAAGAAAATCCTTTCGTTTCCATAGAAACGTTACTCGATTTAGAAGGAAATGTCTTAGAACACATAGTATTTCATAGCGACGCAATTTCCGTGTGAATTCGTCAATGAGTGGGAGTGAGGGATGCAGTAAAGAAGGATTAGTGGATCGGAAATTAGATTGTCGTATCCCAAAAGAGAATCCTGTCGTTTTCATAGAAACGTTACTCGATTTAGAAGGAGGTGTCTTAGAACACATAGTATTTCATAGCGACGCAATTTCCGTGTGAATTCGTCAATGAGTGGGAGTGAGGGATGCACTAAAGAAGGATTAGTGGATCGGAAATGTGATTGTCGTATCACAAATGAAAATCCTGTCGTTTCCATAGAAACGTTACTCGATTTGCAAGGAAATGTCTTAGAACACATAGTATTTCATAGCGACGCATTTTCCGTGTAAATTCGTCAATGAGTGGGAGTGAGGGAAGCAGTAAAGAAGGATTAGTGGATCGGAAATATGATTGTCGTATCCCAAAAGAAAATCCTTTCGTTTCCATAGAAACGTTGCTCGATTTAGAAGGAAATGTCTTAGAACACATAGTATTTCATAGCGACGCAATTTCCGTGTGAATTCGTCAATGAGTGGGAGTGAGGGATGCAGTAAAGAAGGATTAGTGGATCGGAAATTAGATTGTCGTATCCCAAAAGAGAATCCTGTCGTTTTCATAGAAACGTTACTCGATTTAGAAGGAGGTGTCTTGGAACACATAGTATTTCATAGCGACGCAATTTCCGTGTGAATTCGTCAATGAGTGGGAGTGAGGGATGCACTAAAGAAGGATTAGTGGATCGGAAATGTGATTGTCGTATCACAAATGAAAATCCTGTCGTTTCCATAGAAACGTTACTCGATTTACAAGGAAATGTCTTAGAACACATAGTATTTCATACCGACCCAATTTCCGTGTGAATTCGTCAATGAGTGGGAGTGAGGGATGCATTAAAGAAGAATTAGTGGATCGAAAATGAGATTGTCATATCCCAAAAGAAAATCCTGTCGTTTCCATAGAAACGTTACTCGATTTAGAAGGAAATGTCTTAGAACACATAGTATTTCATAGCGACGCAATTTCCGTGTGAATTCGTCAATGAGTGGGAGTGAGGGATGCAGTAAAGAAGGATTAGTGGATCGGAACTGAGAATGTCGTATCCCAAAAGATAATCCTGTCGTTTCCATAGGAACGTTACTCGATTTAGAAGTAAATGTCTTAGGACACATAGTATTTCATAGAGACGCAATTTCCGTGTGAATTCGTCAATGAGTGGGAATGAGGGATGCAGTAAAGAAGGATTAGTGGATCGGAAATGAGATTGTCGTATCCCAAAAGAAAATCCTGTCGTTTCCATAGAGACGTTACTCGATTTAGAAGGAAATGTCTTAGAACATATAGTAATTCATAGCGACGCAATTCCCGTGTGAATTCGTCAATGAGTGGGAGTGAGGGATGCAGTAAAGAAGGATTAGTGGATCGGATATGAGATTGCCGTATCCCAAAAGAAAATGCTGTCGTTTCCATAGAAACGTTACTCGATTTAGAAGGAAATGTCTTAGAACATATAGTATTTCATAGAGGCGCAATTACCGTGTGAATTCGTCAATGAGTGGGAGTGAGTAATGCAGTAAAGAAGGATTAGTTGATCGGAAATGAGATTGTCGCATCCCAAAAGAAAATCCTGTCGTTTCCATAGAAACGTTACTCGAATTAGAAGGAAATGTCTTAGAACACATAGTTTTTCATAGCGACGCAGTTTCCGTGTGAATTCGTCAATGAGTGGGAGTGAGGGATGCAGTAAAGAAGGATTAGTGGATCGGAAATGTGATTGTCGTATCCCAAAAGAAAATCCTGTCGTTTCCATAGAAACGTTACTCGATTTAGAAGGAAATATCTTAGAACACATAGTATTTCATAGCGACGCAATTTCCGTGTGAATTCGTCAATGAGTGGGAGTGAGTTATGCAGTATAGAAGGATTAGTGGATCGGAAATGAGATTGTCGTATCCCAAAAGAAAATCCTGTCGTTTCCATAGAAACGTTACTCGATTTAGAAGGAAATGTCTTGGAACACATAGTATTTCATAGCGACGCAATTTCCGTGTGAATTCGTCAATGAGTGGGAGTGAGGGATGCAGTAAAGAAGGATTAGTATATCGGAAATGAGATTGTCGTATCCCAAAAGAAAATCCTGTCGTTTCCATAGAAACGTTACTCGATTTAGAAGGAAATGTCTTAGAACACATAGTATTTCATAGCGACGCAATTTTTGTGTGAATTCGTCAATGACTGGGTGTGAGGGATGCAGTAAAGAAGGGTTAGTGGATCGGAAATGAGATTGTCGTATCCCAAAAGAAAATCCTGTCGTTTCCATAGAAACGTCACTGGATTTAGAAGGAAATGTCGTAGAACACATAGTATTTCATAGTGACGCAATTTCCGTGTGAATTCGTCAATGAGTGGGAGTGAGGGATGCAGTAAAGAAGGATTAGTGGATCGGAAATGAGATTGTCCTATCCCAAAAGAAAATACTGTCGTTTCCATAGAAACGTTACTCGATTTAGAAGGAAATGTCTTAGAACACATAGTATTTCATAGAGACGCAATTTCCGTGTGAATTTGTCAATGAGTGGGAGTGAGGGATGCAGTAAAGAAGGATTAGTGGATCGGAAATGAGATTGTCGTATCCCAAAAGAAAATCCTGTCGTTTCCATAGTAACGTTACTCGATTTAAAAGGAAATGTCTTAGAACACATAGTATTTCATAGAGACGCAATTTCCGTGTGTATTCGTCAATGAGTGGGAGTGAGGGATGCAGTAAAGAATGATTAGTGGATCGGAGATGAGGTTGTCGTATCCCAAAAGAAAATCCTGTCGTTTCCATAGAAACGTTACTCGATTTAGAAGGAAATGTCGTAGAACACATAGAATTTCATAGCGACGCAATTTCCGTGTGAATTCGTCAATGAGTGGGAGTGAGGGATGCAGTAAAGTAGGATTAGCGGATCGTAAATGAGATTGTCGTATACCAAAGGTAACTCCTGTCGTTTCCATAGAACCGTTACTCGATGTAGAAGGAAATGTCTTAGAACACATAGTATTTCATAGCGACGCAATTTCCGTGTGAATTCATCAATGAGTGGGAGTGAGGGATGCAGTAAAGAAGGATTAGTGGATCGGAAATGAGATTGTCGTTTCCCAAAAGAAAATCCTGTTGTTTCCATAGAAACGTTATTCGAATTAGAAGGAAATGTCATAGAACACATTGTATTTCATATATGACGCAATTTCCGTGTGAATTCGGCAATGAGTAGGAATGAGGGATGCAGTAAAGAAGGATTAGTGGATCGGAAATGAGATTGTCGTATCCCAAAAGAAAATGCTGTCGTTTCCATAGAAACGTTACTCGATTTAGAAGGAAATGTCTTAGAACACATAGTATTTCATAGCGACGCAATCTCCGTGTGAATTCGTCAATGAGTGGGAGTGAGGGATGCAGTAAAGAAGGATTAGTGGATCGGAAATGAGACTGTTGCATCCCAAAAGAAAATCCTGTCGTTTCCATAGAAACGTTACTCGATTTAGAAGGAAATGTCTTAGAACACATAGTATTTCATAGAGACGCAATTTCCGTGTGAATTCGTCAATGAGTGGGAGTGAGGGATGCAGTAAAGAAGGATTAGTGGATCGGGAATGAGATTGTCGTATCCCAAAAGAAAATCCTGTCGTTTCCATAGAAACGTTACTCGATTTAGAAGGAAATGTCTTAGAACACATAGTATTTTATAGCGACGCAATTTCCGTGTAAATTCGTCAATGAGTGGGAGTGAGGGATGCAGTAAAGAAGGATTAGTGGATCGGAAATGAGATTGTCGTATCCCAAAAGAAAATCCTGTCACTTCCGTAGCAACGTTACTCGATTTAGAAGGAAATGTCTTAGAACACATAGTATTTCATAGCGACGCAATTTCCGTGTGAATTCGTCAATGAGTGGGAGTGAGGGATGCAGTAAAGATGGATTAGTGGATCGGAAATGAGATTGTCGTATCCCAAAAGAAAATCCTGTTGTTTCCATAGAAACGTTACTCGATTTAGAAGGAAATGTCTTAGAACACATAGTATTTCATAGCGACGCAATTTCCGTGTGAATTCGTCAATGAGTGGGAGTGAGGGATGCAGTAAAGAAGGATTAGTGGATAGGAAATGAGATTGTCGAATCCCAAAAGAAAATCCTGTCGTTTCCATAGAAACGTTACTCGATTTAGAAGGAAATGTCTTAGAACACATAGTATTTCATAGCGACGCAATTTCTGTGTGAATTCGTCAATGAGTGGGAGTGAGGGATGCAGTAAAGAAGGATTAGTGGATCGGAAAGGTGATTGTCGTATCCCAAAAGAAAATCGTGTCGTTTCCATAGAAACGTTACTCGATTTAGAAGGAAATGTCTTAGAACACATAGTATTTCATAGCGACGCAATTTCCGTGTGAATTCGTCAATGAGTGGGAGTGAGGGATGCAGTAAAGAAGGATTAGTGGATCGGAAATGTGATTGTCGTATCCCAAAAGAAAATCCTGTCGTTTCCATAGAAACGTTACTCGATTTAGAAGGAAATGTCTTAGAACACATAGAATTTCATAGCGACGCAATTGCCGTGTGAATTCGTCAATGGGTGGGAGTGAGGGATGCAGTAAAGAAGGATTAGTGGATCGGAAATGAGATTGTCGTTTCCCAAAAGAAAATCCTGTTGTTTCCATAGAAACGTTACTCGAATTAGAAGGAAATGTCATAGAACACATTGTATTTCATATATGACGCAATTTCCGTGTGAATTCGGCAATGAGTAGGAATGAGGGATGCAGTAAAGAAGGATTAGTGGATCGGAAATGAGATTGTCGTATCCCAAAAGAAAATCCTGTCGTTTATATAGAAACGTTACTCGATTTAGAAGGAAATGTCTTAGAACACATAGTATTTCATAGCGACGCAATCTCCGTGTGAATTCGTCAATGAGTGGGAGTGAGGGATGCAGTAAAGAAGGATTAGTGGATCGGAAATGAGACTGTTGCATCCCAAAAGAAAATCCTGTCCTTTCCATAGAAACGTTACTCGATTTAGAAGGAAATGTCTTAGAACACATAGTATTTCATAGAGACGCAATTTCCGTGTGAATTCGTCAATGAGTGGGAGTGAGGGATGCAGTAAAGAAGGATTAGTGGATCGGGAATGAGATTGTCGTATCCCAAAAGAAAATCCTGTCGTTTCCATAGAAACGTTACTCGATTTAGAAGGAAATGTCTTAGAACACATAGTATTTTATAGCGACGCAATTTCCGTGTAAATTCGTCAATGAGTGGGAGTGAGGGATGCAGTAAAGAAGGATTAGTGGATCGGAAATGAGATTGTCGTATCCCAAAAGAAAATCCTGTCACTTCCGTAGCAACGTTACTCGATTTAGAAGGAAATGTCTTAGAACACATAGTATTTCATAGCGACGCAATTTCCGTGTGAATTCGTCAATGAGTGGGAGTGAGGGATGCAGTAAAGATGGATTAGTGGATCGGAAATGAGATTGTCGTATCCCAAAAGAAAATCCTGTCGTTTCCATAGAAACGTTACTCGATTTAGAAGGAAATGTCTTAGAACACATAGTATTTCATAGCGACGCAATTTCCGTGTGAATTCGTCAATGAGTGGGAGTGAGGGATGCAGTAAAGAAGGATTAGTGGATAGGAAATGAGATTGTCGTATCCCAAAAGAAAATCCTGTCGTTTCCATAGAAATGTTACTCGATTTAGAAGGAAATGTCTTAGAACACATAGTATTTCATAGCGACGCAATTTCTGTGTGAATTCGTCAATGAGTGGGAGTGAGGGATGCAGTAAAGAAGGATTAGTGGATCAGAAAGGTGATTGTCGTATCCCAAAAGAAAATCGTGTCGTTTCCATAGAAACGTTACTCGATTTAGAAGGAAATGTCTTAGAACACATAGTATTTCATAGCGACGCAATTTCCGTGTGAATTCGTCAATGAGTGGGAGTGAGGGATGCAGTAAAGAAGGATTAGTGGATCGGAAATGTGATTGTCGTATCCCAAAAGAAAGCCTTTCGTTTCCATATGTCCGTTACTCGATTTAGAAGGAAATGCCTTAGAACTCATAGTATTTCATAGCGACGCAATTTCCGTGTGAATTCGTCAATGAGTGGGAGTGAGGGATGCAGTAAAGAAGGATTAGTGGATCGGAAATGTGATTGTCGTATCCCAAAAGAAAATCCTTTCGTTTCCATAGAAACGTTACTCGATTTAGAAGGAAATGCCTTAGAACTCATAGTATTTCATAGCGACGCAATTTCCGTGTGAATTCGTCAATGTGTGGGAGTGAGGGATGCAGTAAAGAAGGAATAGTGGATCGGAAATGAGATTGTCGTATCCCAAAAGAAAATCCTGTCGTTTCCATAGAAACGTTACTCGATTTAGAAGGAAATGTCTTAGAACACATAGTATTTCATAGCGACGCAATTTCCGTGTGAATTCGTCAATGAGTGGGAGTGAGGGATGCAGTAAAGAAGGATTAGTGGATCGGAAATGAGATTGTCGTATCCCAAAAGAAAATCCTGTCGTTTCCATAGAAACGTTACTCGATTTAGAAGGAAATGTCTTAGAACACATAGAATTTCATAGCGACGCAATTTCCGTGTGAATTCGTCAATGAGTGGGAGTGAGGGATGCAGTAAAGTAGGATTAGCGGATCGTAAATGAGATTTACGTATACCAAAAGAAAATCCTGTCGTTTCCATAGAACCGTTACTCGATGTAGAAGGAAATGTCTTAGAACACATAGTATTTCATAGCGACGCAATTTCCGTGTGAATTCATCAATGAGTGGGAGTGAGGGATGCAGTAAAGAAGGATTAGTGGATCGGAAATGAGATTGTCGTATCCCAAAAGAAAATCCTGTCGTTTCCATAGATACGTTACTCGATTTAGAAGGAAATGTCATAGAACACATTGTATTTCATATATGACGCAATTTCCGTGTGAATTCGGCAATGAGTGGGAATGAGGGATGCACTAAAGAAGGATTAGTGGATCGGAAATGAGATTGTCGTATCCCAAATGAAAATCCTGTCGTTTCCATAGAAACGTTACTCGATTTAGAAGGAAATGTCTTAGAACACATAGTATTTCATAGCGACGCAATTTCCGTGTGAATTCGTCAATGAGTGGGAGTGAGTGATGCAGTAAAGAAGGATTAGTGGATCGGAAAGGAGACTGTCGCATCCCAAAAGAAAATCCTGTCGTTTCCATAGAAACGTTACTCGATTTAGAAGGAAATGTCTTAGAACACATAGTATTTCATAGAGACGCAATTTCCGTGTGAATTCGTCAATGAGTGGGAGTGAGGGATGCAGTAAAGAAGGATTAGTGGATCAGAAATGAGATTGTCGTATCCCAAAAGAAAATCCTGTCGTTTCCATAGAAACGTTACTCGATTTAGAAGGAAATGTCTTAGAACACATAGTATTTTATAGCGACGCAATTTCCGTGTAAATTCGTCAATGAGTGGGAGTGAGGGATGCAGTGAAGAGGGATTAGTGGATCGGAAATGAGATTGTCGTATCCCAAAAGAAAATTCTGTCACTTCCGTAGCAACGTTACTTGATTTAGAAGGAAATGTTTTAGAACACATAGTATTTCATAGCGACGCAATTTCCGTGTGAATTCGTCAATGAGTGGAAGTGATGGATGCAGTAAAGAAGGATTAGTGGTTCGGAAATGTGACTGTCGTATCCCAAAAGAAAATCCTTTCGTTTCCATAGAAACGTTACTCGATTTAGAAGGAAATGCCTTAGAACTCATAGTATTTCATAGCGACGCAATTTCCATGTGAATTCGTCAATGAGTGGGAGTGAGGGATGCAGTAAAGAAGGATTAGTGGATCGGAAATGTGATTGTCGTATCCCAAAAGAAAATCCTTTCGTTTCCATAGAAACGTTACTCGATTTAGAAGGAAATGCCTTAGAACTCATAGTATTTCATAGCGACGCAATTTCCGTGTGAATTCGTCAATGTGAGGGAGTGAGGGATGCAGTAAAGAAGGATTAGTGGATCGGAAATGTGATTGTCGTATCCCAAAGGAAAATCCTTTCGTTTCCATAGAAACGTTTCTCGATTTAGAAGGAAATGCCTTACAACTCATAGTATTTCATAGCGACGCAATTTCCGTGTGAATTCGTCAATGTGTGGGAGTGAGGGATGCAGTAAAGAAGGATTAGTGGATCGGAAATGAGATTGTCGTATCCCAAAAGAAAATCCTGTCGTTTCCATAGAAACGTTACTCGATTTAGAAGGAAATGGCGTAGAACACATAGTATTTCATAGCGACGCAATTTCCGTGTGAATTCGTCAATGAGTGGGAGTGAGGGATGCAGTAAAGAAGGATTAGTGGATCGGAAATGAGATTGTCGTATCCCAAAAGAAAATCCTGTCACTTCCGTAGCAACGTTACTCGATTTAGAAGGAAATGTCTTAGAACACATGGTATTTCATAGCGACGCAATTTCCGTGTGAATTCGTCAATGAGTGGGAGTGAGGGATGCAGTAAAGATGGATTAGTGGATCGGAAATGAGATTGTCGTATCCCAAAAGAAAATCCTGTCGTTTCCATAGAAACGTTACTCGATTTAGAAGGAAATGTCTTAGAACACATAGTATTTCATAGCGACGCAATTTCCGTGTGAATTCGTCAATGAGTGGGAGTGAGGGATGCAGTAAAGAAGGATTAGTGGATCGGAAATGTGATTGTCGTATCCCAAAAGAAAATCCTTTCGTTTCCATAGAAACGTTACTCGATTTAGAAGGAAATGCCTTAGAACTCATAGTATTTCATAGCGACGCAATTTCCGTGTGAATTCGTCAATGAGTGGGAGTGAGGGATGCAGTAAAGAAGGATTAGTGGATCGGAAATGTGATTGTCGTATCCCAAAGGAAAATCCTTTCGTTTCCATAGAAACGTTTCTCGATTTAGAAGGAAATGCCTTAGAACTCATAGTATTTCATAGCGACGCAATTTCCGTGTGAATTCGTCAATGTGTGGGAGTGAGGGATGCAGTAAAGAAGGATTAGTGGATCGGATATGAGATTGTCGTATCCCAAAAGAAAATCCTGTCGTTTCCATAGAAACGTTACTCGATTTAGAAGGAAATGACTTAGAGCACATAGTATTTCATAGCGACGCAATTTCCGTATGAATTCGTCAATGAGTGGGAGTGAGGGATGCAGTAAAGAAGGATTAGTGGATCGGAAATGTGATTGTAGTATCCCAAAAGAATATCCTGTCGTTTCCATAGAAACGGTACTCGATTTAGAAGAAAATGTCTTAGAACACATAGTATTTCATAGCGACGCAATTTCCGTGTGAATTCGTCAATGAGTGGGAGTGAGGGATGCAGTAAAGAAGGATTAGTGGATCGGAAAGGTGATTCTCGTATCCCAAAAGAAAATCGTGTCGTTTCCATAGAAACGTTACTCGATTTAGAAGGAAATGTCTTAGAACACATAGTATTTCATAGCGACGCAATTTCCGTGTGAATTCGTCAATGTGTGGGAGTGAGGGATGCAGTAAAGAAGGATTAGTGGATCGGAAATGAGATTGTCGTATCCCAAAAGAAAATCCTGTCGTTTCCATAGAAACGTTACTCGATTTAGAAGGAAATGGCGTAGAACACATAGTATTTCATAGCGACGCAATTTCCGTGTGAATTCGTCAATGAGTGGGAGTGAGGGATGCAGTAAAGAAGGATTAGTGGATAGGAAATGAGATTGTCGTATCCCAAAAGAAAATCCTGTCGTTTCCATAGAAATGTTACTCGATTTAGAAGGAAATGTCTTAGAACACATAGTATTTCATAGCGACGCAATTTCTGTGTGAATTCGTCAATGAGTGGGAGTGAGGGATGCAGTAAAGAAGGATTAGTGGATCAGAAAGGTGATTGTCGTATCCCAAAAGAAAATCGTGTCGTTTCCATAGAAACGTTACTCGATTTAGAAGGAAATGTCTTAGAACACATAGTATTTCATAGCGACGCAATTTCCGTGTGAATTCGTCAATGAGTGGGAGTGAGGGATGCAGTAAAGAAGGATTAGTGGATCGGAAATGTGATTGTCGTATCCCAAAAGAAAGCCTTTCGTTTCCATATGTCCGTTACTCGATTTAGAAGGAAATGCCTTAGAACTCATAGTATTTCATAGCGACGCAATTTCCGTGTGAATTCGTCAATGAGTGGGAGTGAGGGATGCAGTAAAGAAGGATTAGTGGATCGGAAATGTGATTGTCGTATCCCAAAAGAAAATCCTTTCGTTTCCATAGAAACGTTACTCGATTTAGAAGGAAATGCCTTAGAACTCATAGTATTTCATAGCGACGCAATTTCCGTGTGAATTCGTCAATGTGTGGGAGTGAGGGATGCAGTAAAGAAGGAATAGTGGATCGGAAATGAGATTGTCGTATCCCAAAAGAAAATCCTGTCGTTTCCATAGAAACGTTACTCGATTTAGAAGGAAATGTCTTAGAACACATAGTATTTCATAGCGACGCAATTTCCGTGTGAATTCGTCAATGAGTGGGAGTGAGGGATGCAGTAAAGAAGGATTAGTGGATCGGAAATGAGATTGTCGTATCCCAAAAGAAAATCCTGTCGTTTCCATAGAAACGTTACTCGATTTAGAAGGAAATGTCTTAGAACACATAGAATTTCATAGCGACGCAATTTCCGTGTGAATTCGTCAATGAGTGGGAGTGAGGGATGCAGTAAAGTAGGATTAGCGGATCGTAAATGAGATTTACGTATACCAAAAGAAAATCCTGTCGTTTCCATAGAACCGTTACTCGATGTAGAAGGAAATGTCTTAGAACACATAGTATTTCATAGCGACGCAATTTCCGTGTGAATTCATCAATGAGTGGGAGTGAGGGATGCAGTAAAGAAGGATTAGTGGATCGGAAATGAGATTGTCGTATCCCAAAAGAAAATCCTGTCGTTTCCATAGAAACGTTACTCGATTTAGAAGGAAATGTCATAGAACACATTGTATTTCATATATGACGCAATTTCCGTGTGAATTCGGCAATGAGTGGGAATGAGGGATGCACTAAAGAAGGATTAGTGGATCGGAAATGAGATTGTCGTATCCCAAATGAAAATCCTGTCGTTTCCATAGAAACGTTACTCGATTTAGAAGGAAATGTCTTAGAACACATAGTATTTCATAGCGACGCAATTTCCGTGTGAATTCGTCAATGAGTGGGAGTGAGTGATGCAGTAAAGAAGGATTAGTGGATCGGAAAGGAGACTGTCGCATCCCAAAAGAAAATCCTGTCGTTTCCATAGAAACGTTACTCGATTTAGAAGGAAATGTCTTAGAACACATAGTATTTCATAGAGACGCAATTTCCGTGTGAATTCGTCAATGAGTGGGAGTGAGGGATGCAGTAAAGAAGGATTAGTGGATCAGAAATGAGATTGTCGTATCCCAAAAGAAAATCCTGTCGTTTCCATAGAAACGTTACTCGATTTAGAAGGAAATGTCTTAGAACACATAGTATTTTATAGCGACGCAATTTCCGTGTAAATTCGTCAAAGAGTGGGAGTGAGGGATGCAGTGAAGAGGGATTAGTGGATCGGAAATGAGATTGTCGTATCCCAAAAGAAAATTCTGTCACTTCCGTAGCAACGTTACTTGATTTAGAAGGAAATGTTTTAGAACACATAGTATTTCATAGCGACGCAATTTCCGTGTGAATTCGTCAATGAGTGGAAGTGATGGATGCAGTAAAGAAGGATTAGTGGTTCGGAAATGTGACTGTCGTATCCCAAAAGAAAATCCTTTCGTTTCCATAGAAACGTTACTCGATTTAGAAGGAAATGCCTTAGAACTCATAGTATTTCATAGCGACGCAATTTCCGTGTGAATTCGTCAATGAGTGGGAGTGAGGGATGCAGTAAAGAAGGATTAGTGGATCGGAAATGTGATTGTCGTATCCCAAATGAAAATCCTGTCGTTTCCATAGAAACGTTACTCGATTTAGAAGGAAATGTCATAGAACACATTGTATTTCATATATGACGCAATTTCCGTGTGAATTCGGCAATGAGTGGGAATGAGGGATGCACTAAAGAAGGATTAGTGGATCGGAAATGAGATTGTCGTATCCCAAATGAAAATCCTGTCGTTTCCATAGAAACGTTACTCGATTTAGAAGGAAATGTCTTAGAACACATAGTATTTCATAGCGACGCAATTTCCGTGTGAATTCGTCAATGAGTGGGAGTGAGTGATGCAGTAAAGAAGGATTAGTGGATCGGAAAGGAGACTGTCGCATCCCAAAAGAAAATCCTGTCGTTTCCATAGAAACGTTACTCGATTTAGAAGGAAATGTCTTAGAACACATAGTATTTCATAGAGACGCAATTTCCGTGTGAATTCGTCAATGAGTGGGAGTGAGGGATGCAGTAAAGAAGGATTAGTGGATCAGAAATGAGATTGTCGTATCCCAAAAGAAAATCCTGTCGTTTCCATAGAAACGTTACTCGATTTAGAAGGAAATGTCTTAGAACACATAGTATTTTATAGCGACGCAATTTCCGTGTAAATTCGTCAATGAGTGGGAGTGAGGGATGCAGTGAAGAGGGATTAGTGGATCGGAAATGAGATTGTCGTATCCCAAAAGAAAATTCTGTCACTTCCGTAGCAACGTTACTTGATTTAGAAGGAAATGTTTTAGAACACATAGTATTTCATAGCGACGCAATTTCCGTGTGAATTCGTCAATGAGTGGAAGTGATGGATGCAGTAAAGAAGGATTAGTGGTTCGGAAATGTGACTGTCGTATCCCAAAAGAAAATCCTTTCGTTTCCATAGAAACGTTACTCGATTTAGAAGGAAATGCCTTAGAACTCATAGTATTTCATAGCGACGCAATTTCCATGTGAATTCGTCAATGAGTGGGAGTGAGGGATGCAGTAAAGAAGGATTAGTGGATCGGAAATGTGATTGTCGTATCCCAAAAGAAAATCCTTTCGTTTCCATAGAAACGTTACTCGATTTAGAAGGAAATGCCTTAGAACTCATAGTATTTCATAGCGACGCAATTTCCGTGTGAATTCGTCAATGTGAGGGAGTGAGGGATGCAGTAAAGAAGGATTAGTGGATCGGAAATGTGATTGTCGTATCCCAAAGGAAAATCCTTTCGTTTCCATAGAAACGTTTCTCGATTTAGAAGGAAATGCCTTACAACTCATAGTATTTCATAGCGACGCAATTTCCGTGTGAATTCGTCAATGTGTGGGAGTGAGGGATGCAGTAAAGAAGGATTAGTGGATCGGAAATGAGATTGTCGTATCCCAAAAGAAAATCCTGTCGTTTCCATAGAAACGTTACTCGATTTAGAAGGAAATGGCGTAGAACACATAGTATTTCATAGCGACGCAATTTCCGTGTGAATTCGTCAATGAGTGGGAGTGAGGGATGCAGTAAAGAAGGATTAGTGGATCGGAAATGAGATTGTCGTATCCCAAAAGAAAATCCTGTCACTTCCGTAGCAACGTTACTCGATTTAGAAGGAAATGTCTTAGAACACATGGTATTTCATAGCGACGCAATTTCCGTGTGAATTCGTCAATGAGTGGGAGTGAGGGATGCAGTAAAGATGGATTAGTGGATCGGAAATGAGATTGTCGTATCCCAAAAGAAAATCCTGTCGTTTCCATAGAAACGTTACTCGATTTAGAAGGAAATGTCTTAGAACACATAGTATTTCATAGCGACGCAATTTCCGTGTGAATTCGTCAATGAGTGGGAGTGAGGGATGCAGTAAAGAAGGATTAGTGGATCGGAAATGTGATTGTCGTATCCCAAAAGAAAATCCTTTCGTTTCCATAGAAACGTTACTCGATTTAGAAGGAAATGCCTTAGAACTCATAGTATTTCATAGCGACGCAATTTCCGTGTGAATTCGTCAATGAGTGGGAGTGAGGGATGCAGTAAAGAAGGATTAGTGGATCGGAAATGTGATTGTCGTATCCCAAAGGAAAATCCTTTCGTTTCCATAGAAACGTTTCTCGATTTAGAAGGAAATGCCTTAGAACTCATAGTATTTCATAGCGACGCAATTTCCGTGTGAATTCGTCAATGTGTGGGAGTGAGGGATGCAGTAAAGAAGGATTAGTGGATCGGATATGAGATTGTCGTATCCCAAAAGAAAATCCTGTCGTTTCCATAGAAACGTTACTCGATTTAGAAGGAAATGACTTAGAGCACATAGTATTTCATAGCGACGCAATTTCCGTATGAATTCGTCAATGAGTGGGAGTGAGGGATGCAGTAAAGAAGGATTAGTGGATCGGAAATGTGATTGTAGTATCCCAAAAGAATATCCTGTCGTTTCCATAGAAACGGTACTCGATTTAGAAGAAAATGTCTTAGAACACATAGTATTTCATAGCGACGCAATTTCCGTGTGAATTCGTCAATGAGTGGGAGTGAGGGATGCAGTAAAGAAGGATTAGTGGATCGGAAAGGTGATTCTCGTATCCCAAAAGAAAATCGTGTCGTTTCCATAGAAACGTTACTCGATTTAGAAGGAAATGTCTTAGAACACATAGTATTTCATAGCGACGCAATTTCCGTGTGAATTCGTCAATGTGTGGGAGTGAGGGATGCAGTAAAGAAGGATTAGTGGATCGGAAATGAGATTGTCGTATCCCAAAAGAAAATCCTGTCGTTTCCATAGAAACGTTACTCGATTTAGAAGGAAATGGCGTAGAACACATAGTATTTCATAGCGACGCAATTTCCGTGTGAATTCGTCAATGAGTGGGAGTGAGGGATGCAGTAAAGAAGGATTAGTGGATAGGAAATGAGATTGTCGTATCCCAAAAGAAAATCCTGTCGTTTCCATAGAAATGTTACTCGATTTAGAAGGAAATGTCTTAGAACACATAGTATTTCATAGCGACGCAATTTCTGTGTGAATTCGTCAATGAGTGGGAGTGAGGGATGCAGTAAAGAAGGATTAGTGGATCAGAAAGGTGATTGTCGTATCCCAAAAGAAAATCGTGTCGTTTCCATAGAAACGTTACTCGATTTAGAAGGAAATGTCTTAGAACACATAGTATTTCATAGCGACGCAATTTCCGTGTGAATTCGTCAATGAGTGGGAGTGAGGGATGCAGTAAAGAAGGATTAGTGGATCGGAAATGTGATTGTCGTATCCCAAAAGAAAGCCTTTCGTTTCCATATGTCCGTTACTCGATTTAGAAGGAAATGCCTTAGAACTCATAGTATTTCATAGCGACGCAATTTCCGTGTGAATTCGTCAATGAGTGGGAGTGAGGGATGCAGTAAAGAAGGATTAGTGGATCGGAAATGTGATTGTCGTATCCCAAAAGAAAATCCTTTCGTTTCCATAGAAACGTTACTCGATTTAGAAGGAAATGCCTTAGAACTCATAGTATTTCATAGCGACGCAATTTCCGTGTGAATTCGTCAATGTGTGGGAGTGAGGGATGCAGTAAAGAAGGAATAGTGGATCGGAAATGAGATTGTCGTATCCCAAAAGAAAATCCTGTCGTTTCCATAGAAACGTTACTCGATTTAGAAGGAAATGTCTTAGAACACATAGTATTTCATAGCGACGCAATTTCCGTGTGAATTCGTCAATGAGTGGGAGTGAGGGATGCAGTAAAGAAGGATTAGTGGATCGGAAATGAGATTGTCGTATCCCAAAAGAAAATCCTGTCGTTTCCATAGAAACGTTACTCGATTTAGAAGGAAATGTCTTAGAACACATAGAATTTCATAGCGACGCAATTTCCGTGTGAATTCGTCAATGAGTGGGAGTGAGGGATGCAGTAAAGTAGGATTAGCGGATCGTAAATGAGATTTACGTATACCAAAAGAAAATCCTGTCGTTTCCATAGAACCGTTACTCGATGTAGAAGGAAATGTCTTAGAACACATAGTATTTCATAGCGACGCAATTTCCGTGTGAATTCATCAATGAGTGGGAGTGAGGGATGCAGTAAAGAAGGATTAGTGGATCGGAAATGAGATTGTCGTATCCCAAAAGAAAATCCTGTCGTTTCCATAGAAACGTTACTCGATTTAGAAGGAAATGTCATAGAACACATTGTATTTCATATATGACGCAATTTCCGTGTGAATTCGGCAATGAGTGGGAATGAGGGATGCACTAAAGAAGGATTAGTGGATCGGAAATGAGATTGTCGTATCCCAAATGAAAATCCTGTCGTTTCCATAGAAACGTTACTCGATTTAGAAGGAAATGTCTTAGAACACATAGTATTTCATAGCGACGCAATTTCCGTGTGAATTCGTCAATGAGTGGGAGTGAGTGATGCAGTAAAGAAGGATTAGTGGATCGGAAAGGAGACTGTCGCATCCCAAAAGAAAATCCTGTCGTTTCCATAGAAACGTTACTCGATTTAGAAGGAAATGTCTTAGAACACATAGTATTTCATAGAGACGCAATTTCCGTGTGAATTCGTCAATGAGTGGGAGTGAGGGATGCAGTAAAGAAGGATTAGTGGATCAGAAATGAGATTGTCGTATCCCAAAAGAAAATCCTGTCGTTTCCATAGAAACGTTACTCGATTTAGAAGGAAATGTCTTAGAACACATAGTATTTTATAGCGACGCAATTTCCGTGTAAATTCGTCAAAGAGTGGGAGTGAGGGATGCAGTGAAGAGGGATTAGTGGATCGGAAATGAGATTGTCGTATCCCAAAAGAAAATTCTGTCACTTCCGTAGCAACGTTACTTGATTTAGAAGGAAATGTTTTAGAACACATAGTATTTCATAGCGACGCAATTTCCGTGTGAATTCGTCAATGAGTGGAAGTGATGGATGCAGTAAAGAAGGATTAGTGGTTCGGAAATGTGACTGTCGTATCCCAAAAGAAAATCCTTTCGTTTCCATAGAAACGTTACTCGATTTAGAAGGAAATGCCTTAGAACTCATAGTATTTCATAGCGACGCAATTTCCGTGTGAATTCGTCAATGAGTGGGAGTGAGGGATGCAGTAAAGAAGGATTAGTGGATCGGAAATGTGATTGTCGTATCCCAAAAGAAAATCCTTTCGTTTCCATAGAAACGTTACTCGATTTAGAAGGAAATGCCTTAGAACTCATAGTATTTCATAGCGACGCAATTTCCGTGTGAATTCGTCAATGTGAGGGAGTGAGGGATGCAGTAAAGAAGGATTAGTGGATCGGAAATGAGATTGTCGTATCCCAAAAGAAAATCCTGTCGTTTCCATAGAAACGTTACTCGATTTAGAGGGAAATGGCGTAGAACACATAGTATTTCATAGCGACGCAATTTCCGTGTGAATTCGTCAATGAGTGGGAGTGAGGGATGCAGTAAAGAAGGATTAGTGGATCGGAAATGAGATAGTCGTATCCCAAAAGAAAATCCTGTCGTTTCCATAGAAACGTTACTCGATTTAGAAGGAAATGTCTTAGAACACATAGTATTTCATAGCGACGCAATTTCCGTTCGAATTCGTCAATGAGTGGGAGTGAGGGATGCAGTAAAGAAGGATTAGTGGTTCGGAAATGTGATTGTCGTATCCCAAAAGAAAATCCTTTCGTTTCCATAGAAACGTTACTCGATTTAGAAGGAAATGCCTTAGAACTCATAGTATTTCATAGCGACGCAATTTCCGTGTGAAATCGTCAATGAGTGGGAGTGAGGGATGCAGTAAAGAAGGATTAGTGGATCGGAAATGTGATTGTCGTATCCCAAAGGAAAATCCTTTCGTTTCCATAGAAACGTTTCTCGATTTAGAAGGAAATGCCTTACAACTCATAGTATTTCATAGCGACGCAATTTCCGTGTGAATTCGTCAATGTGTGGGAGTGAGGGATGCAGTAAAGAAGGATTAGTGGATCGGAAATGAGATTGTCGTATCCCAAAAGAAAATCCTGTCGTTTCCATAGAAACGTTACTCGATTTAGAAGGAAATGGCGTAGAACACATAGTATTTCATAGCGACGCAATTTCCGTGTGAATTCGTCAATGAGTGGGAGTGAGGGATGCAGTAAAGAAGGATTAGTGGATCGGAAATGAGATTGTCGTATCCCAAAAGAAAATCCTGTCACTTCCGTAGCAACGTTACTCGATTTAGAAGGAAATGTCTTAGAACACATGGTATTTCATAGCGACGCAATTTCCGTGTGAATTCGTAAATGAGTGGGAGTGAGGGATGCAGTAAAGATGGATTAGTGGATCGGAAATGAGATTGTCGTATCCCAAAAGAAAATCCTGTCGTTTCCATAGAAACGTTACTCGATTTAGAAGGAAATGTCTTAGAACACATAGTATTTCATAGCGACGCAATTTCCGTGTGAATTCGTCAATGAGTGGGAGTGAGGGATGCAGTAAAGAAGGATTAGTGGATCGGAAATGTGATTGTCGTATCCCAAAAGAAAATCCTTTCGTTTCCATAGAAACGTTACTCGATTTAGAAGGAAATGCCTTAGAACTCATAGTATTTCATAGCGACGCAATTTCCGTGTGAATTCGTCAATGAGTGGGAGTGAGGGATGCAGTAAAGAAGGATTAGTGGATCGGAAATGTGATTGTCGTATCCCAAAGGAAAATCCTTTCGTTTCCATAGAAACGTTTCTCGATTTAGAAGGAAATGCCTTAGAACTCATAGTATTTCATAGCGACGCAATTTCCGTGTGAATTCGTCAATGTGTGGGAGTGAGGGATGCAGTAAAGAAGGATTAGTGGATCGGATATGAGATTGTCGTATCCCAAAAGAAAATCCTGTCGTTTCCATAGAAACGTTACTCGATTTAGAAGGAAATGACTTAGAGCACATAGTATTTCACAGCGACGCAATTTCCGTATGAATTCGTCAATGAGTGGGAGTGAGGGATGCAGTAAAGAAGGATTAGTGGATCGGAAATGTGATTGTCGTATCCCAAAAGAATATCCTGTCGTTTCCATAGAAACGGTACTCGATTTAGAAGAAAATGTCTTAGAACACATAGTATTTCATAGCGACGCAATTTCCGTGTGAATTCGTCAATGAGTGGGAGTGAGGGATGCAGTAAAGAAGGATTAGTGGATCGGAAAGGTGATTCTCGTATCCCAAAAGAAAATCGTGTCGTTTCCATAGAAACGTTACTCGATTTAGAAGGAAATGTCTTAGAACACATAGTATTTCATAGCGACGCAATTTCCGTGTGAATTCGTCAATGTGTGGGAGTGAGGGATGCAGTAAAGAAGGATTAGTGGATCGGAAATGAGATTGTCGTATCCCAAAAGAAAATCCTGTCGTTTCCATAGAAACGTTACTCGATTTAGAAGGAAATGGCGTAGAACACATAGTATTTCATAGCGACGCAATTTCCGTGTGAATTCGTCAATGAGTGGGAGTGAGGGATGCAGTAAAGAAGGATTAGTGGATCGGAAATGAGATTGTCGTATCCCAAAAGAAAATCCTGTCACTTCCGTAGCAACGTTACTCGATTTAGAAGGAAATGTCTTAGAACACATAGTATTTCATAGCGACGCAATTTCCGTGTGAATTCGTCAATGAGTGGGAGTGAGGGATGCAGTAAAGATGGATTAGTGGATCGGAAATGAGATTGTCGTATCCCAAAAGAAAATCCTGTCGTTTCCATAGAAACGTTACTCGATTTAGAAGGAAATGTCTTAGAACACATAGTATTTCATAGCGACGCAATTTCCGTGTGAATTCGTCAATGAGTGGGAGTGAGGGATGCAGTAAAGAAGGATTAGTGGATCGGAAATGTGATTGTCGTATCCCAAAAGAAAATCCTTTCTTTTCCATAGAAACGTTACTCGATTTAGAAGGAAATGCCTTAGAACTCATAGTATTTCATAGCGACGCAATTTCCGTGTGAATTCGTCAATGAGTGGGAGTGAGGGATGCAGTAAAGAAGGATTAGTGGATCGGAAATGTGATTGTCGTATCCCAAAGGAAAATCCTTTCGTTTCCATAGAAACGTTTCTCGATTTAGAAGGAAATGCCTTAGAACTCATAGTATTTCATAGCGACGCAATTTCCGTGTGAATTCGTCAATGTGTGGGAGTGAGGGATGCAGTAAAGAAGGGTTAGTGGATCGGAAATGAGATTGTCGTATCCCAAAAGAAAATCCTGTCGTTTCCATAGAAACGTTATTCGATTTAGAAGGAAATGACTTAGAGCACATAGTATTTCATAGCGACGCAATTTCCGTATGAATTCGTCAATGAGTGGGAGTGAGGGATGCAGTAAAGAAGGATTAGTGGATCGGAAATGTGATTGTCGTATCCCAAAAGAAAATCCTGTCGTTTCCATAGAAACGGTACTCGATTTAGAAGAAAATGTCTTAGAACACATAGTATTTCATAGCGACGGAATTTCCGTGTGAATTCGTCAATGAGTGGGAGTGAGGGATGCAGTAAAGAAGGATTAGTGGATCGGAAAGGTGATTCTCGTATCCCAAAAGAAAATCGTGTCGTTTCCATAGAAACGCTACTCGATTTAGAAGGAAATGTCTTAGAACACATAGTATTTCATAGCGACGCAATTTCCGTGTGAATTCGTCAATGAGTGGGAGTGAGGGATGCAGTTAAGAAGGATTAGTGGATCGGAAATGTGATTGGGGTATCCCAAAAGAAAATCCTGTCGTTTCCATAGAAACGTTACTCGATTTAGAACGAAATGTCTTAGAACTCATAGTATTTCATAGCGACGCAATTTCCGTGTGAATTCGTCAATGTGTGTGAGTGCGGGATGCAGTAAAGAAGGATTGGTGGATCGGAAATGAGACTGTCTTATCCCAAAAGAAAATCCTGTCGTTTCCATAGAAACGTTACTCGATTTGGAAGGAAATGTCGTAGAACACATAGTATTTCATAGCGACGCAATTTCAGTGTGAATTCGTCAATGAGTGGGAGTGAGGGATGCAGTAAAGAAGGATTAGTGGATCGGAAATGAGAATGTCGTATCCCAAAAGAAAATCCTGTCGTTTCCATAGGAACGTTACTCGATTTAGAAGGAAATGTCTTAGAACACATAGTATTTCATTGCGACGCAATTCCCGTGTGAATTCGTCAATGAGTGGGAGTGAGGGATGCAGTAAAGAAGGATTAGTGGATCGGAAATGAGATTGCCGTATCCCAAAAGAAAATCCTGTCGTTTCCATAGAAACGTTACTCGATTTAGAAGGAAATGTCTTAGAATACATAGTATCTCATAGAGGCGCAATTACCGTGTGAATTCGTCAATGAGTGGGAGTGAGGGATGCAGTAAAGAAGGATTAGTGGATCGGAAATGAGACTGTCGTATCCCAAAAGAGAATCCTGTCGTTTCCATAGAAACGTTACTCGATTTGGAAGGAAATGTCTTAGAACACATAGTATTTCATAGCGACGCAATTTCCGTGTGAATTCGTCAATGAGTGGGAGTGAGGGATGCACTAAAGAAGGATTAGTGGATCGGAAATGTGATTGTCGTATCCCAAAAGAAAATCCTGTCGTTTCCATAGAAACGTTACTCGATTTAGAAGGAAATGTCTTAGAACACATAGTATTTCATAGAGACGCAATTTCCGTGTGAATTTGTCAATGAGTGGGAGTGAGGGATGCAGTAAAGAAGGATTAGGGGATCGCAAATGAGATTGTCGTATCCCAAAAGATAATCCTGTCGTTTCCATAGAAACGTTACTCGATTTAGAAGGAAATGTCTTAGAACACATAGTATTTCATAGAGACGCAATTTCCGTGTGAATTCGTCAATGAGTTGGAGTGAGGGATGCAGTAAAGAAGGATTAGTGGATCGGAAATGAGATTGTCGTATCCCAAAAGAGAATCCTGTCGTTTCCATAGAAACGTTACTCGATTTAGAAGGAAATGTCTTAGAACACATAGTATTTCATAGCGACGCAATTTCCGTGTGAATTCATCAATGAGTGGGAGTGAGGGATGCAGTAAAGAAGGATTAGTGGATCGGAAATGAGATTGTCGTATTTTAATAGAAAATCCTGTCGTTTCCATAGAAACGTTACTCGATTTAGAAGGAAATGACTTAGAACACATAGTATTTCATAGCGACGCAATTTCCGTGTGAATTCGTCAATGAGTGGGAGTGAGGGATGCAGTAAAGAAGGATTAGTGGATCGGAAATGTGATTGTCGTATCACAAATGAAAATCCTGTCGTTTCCATAGAAACGTTACTCGATTTAGAAGGAAATGTCTTAGAACACATAGTATTTCATAACGACGCAATTTCCGTGTGAATTCGTCAATGAGTGGGAGTGAGGGATGCAGTAAAGAAGGATTAGTGGATCGGAAATGAGATTGTCATATCCCAAAAGAAAATCCTGTCGTTTCCATAGAAACGTTACTCGATTTAGAAGGAAATGTCTTAGAACACATAGTATTTCATAGCGACGCAATTTCCGTGTGAATTCGTCAATGAGAGGGAGTGAGTGATGCAGTAAAGTAGGATTAGCGGGTCGTAAATGAGATTGTCGTATACCAAAAGAAAATCCTGTCGTTTCCATAGAAGCGTTACTCGATTTAGAAGGAAATGTCTTAGAACATATAGTATTTCATAGCGACGCAATTCCCGCGTGAATTCGTCAATGAGTGGGAGTGAGGGATGCAGTAAAGAAGGATTAGTGGATCGGAAATGAGATTGCCGTATCCCAAAAGAAAAGCCAGTCGTTTCCATAGAAACGTTACTCGATTTAGAAGGAAATGTCTTAGAACACATAGTATTTCATAGAGTCACAATTACCGTGTGAATTCGTCAATGAGTGGGAGTGAGTAATGCAGTAAAGAAGGATTAGTTGATCGGAAATGAGATTGTCGCATCCCAAAAGAAAATCCTGTCGTTTCCATAGAAACGTTACTCGATTTAGAAGGAAATGGCGTAGAACACATAGTATTTCATAGAGACGCAATTTCCGTGTGAATTCGTCAATGAGTGGGGATGAGGGATGCAGTAAAGAAGGATTAGTGGATTGGAAATGAGATTGTCGTATCCCAAAAGAAAATCCTGTCGATTCCATAGAAACGTTACTCGATTTAGAAGGAAATGTCTTACAACACATAGTATTTCATAGAGACGCAATTTCCGTGTGAATTCGTCAATGAGTGGGAGTGAGGGATGCAGTAAAGAAGGATTAGGGGATCGCAAATGAGATTGTCGTATCCCAAAAGATAATCCTGTCGTTTCCATAGAAACGTTACTCGATTTAGAAGGAAATGTCTTAGAACACATAGTATTTCATAGCGACGCATTTTCCGTGTGAATTCGTCAATGAGTGGGAGTGAGGGAAGCAGTAAAGAAGGATTAGTGGATCGGAAATGTGATTGTCGTATCACAAATGAAAATCCTGTCGTTTCCACAGAAACGTTACTCGACTTACAAGGAAATGTCTTAGAACACATAGTATTTCATACCGACGCAATTTCCGTGTGAATTCGTCAATGAGTGGGAGTGAGGGATGCATTAAAGAAGAATTAGTGGATCGAAAATGAGATTGTCATATCCCAAAAGAAAATCCTGTCGTTTCCATAGAAACGTTACTCGATTTAGAAGGAAATGTCTTAGAACACATAGTATTTCATAGCGACGCAATTTCAGTGTGAATTCGTGAATGAGTGGGTGTGAGGGATGCAGTAAAGAAGGATTAGTGGATCGGAACTGAGAATGTCGTATCCCAAAAGAAAATCCTGTCGTTTCCATAGGAACGTTACTCGATTTAGAAGTAAATGTCTTAGGACACATAGTATTTCATAGAGACGCAATTTCCGTGTGAATTCGTCAATGAGTGGGAATGAGGGATGCAGTAAAGAAGGATTAGTGGATCGGAAATGAGATTGTCGTATCCCAAAAGAAAATCCTGTCGTTTCCATAGAAACGTTACTCGATTTAGAAGGAAATGTCTTAGAACATATAGTATTTCATAGCGACGCAATTCCCGTGTGAATTCGTCAATGAGTTGGAGTGAGGGATGCAGTAAAGAAGGATTAGTGGATCGGATATGAGATTGCCGTATCCCAAAAGAAAATGCTGTCGTTTCCATAGAAACGTTACTCGATTTAGAAGGAAATGTCTTAGAACACATAGTATTTCATAGAGGCGCAATTACCGTGTGAATTCGTCAATGAGTGGGAGTGAGTAATGCAGTAAAGAAGGATTAGTTGATCGGAAATGAGATTGTCGCATCCCAAAAGAAAATCCTGTCGTTTCCATAGAAACGTTACTCGATTTAGAAGGAAATGTCTTAGAACACATAGTATTTCATAGAGACGCAATTTCCGTGTGAATTCGTCAATGAGTGGGAATGAGGGATGCAGTAAAGAAGGATTAGTGGATTGGAAATGAGATTGTCGTATCCCAAAAGAAAATCCTGTCGTTTCCATAGAAACGTTACTCGATTTAGAAGGAAATGTCTTAGAACACATAGTATTTCATAGAGACGCAATTTCCGTGTGAATTCGTCAATGAGTGGGAGTGAGGGATGCAGTAAAGAAGGATTAGGGGATCGCAAATGAGATTGTCGTATCCCAAAAGATAATCCTGTCGTTTCCATAGAAACGTTACTCGATTTAGAAGGAAATGTCTTAGAACACATAGTATTTCATAGCGACGCATTTTCCGTGTGAATTCGTCAATGAGTGGGAGTGAGGGATGCAGTAAAGAAGGATTAGTGGATCGGAAATGTGATTGTCGTATCACAAATGAAAATCCTGTCGTTTCCATAGAAACGTTACTCGATTTAGAAGGTAATATCTTAGAACACATTGTATTTCATAACGACGCAATTTCCGTGTGAATTCGTCAATGAGTGGGAGTGAGGGATGCAGTAAGGAAGGATTAGTGGATCGGAAATGAGATTGTCATATCCCAAAAGAAAATCCTGTCGTTTCCATAGAAACGTTACTCGATTTAGAAGGAAATGTCTTAGAACACATAGTATTTCATAGCGACGCAATTTCCGTGTGAATTCGTCAATGAGTGGGAGTGAGGGATGCGGTAAAGTAGGATTAGCGGATCGCAAATGAGATTGTCGTATACCAAAAGAAAATCCTGTCGTTTCCATAGAAGCGTTACTCGATTTAGAAGGAAATGTCTTAGAACACATAGTATTTCATAGCGACGCAATTTCCGTGTGAATTCGTCAATGAGTGGGAGTGAGGGATGCAGTAAAGAAGGATTAGTGGATCGGAACTGAGAATGTCGTATCCCAAAAGAAAATCCTGTCGTTTCCATAGGAACGTTACTCGATTTAGAAGTAAATGTCTTGGAACACATAGTATTTCATAGAGACGCAATTTCCGTGTGAATTCTTCAATGAGTGGGAATGAGGGATGCAGTAAAGAAGGATTAGTGGATCGGAAATGAGATTGTCGTATCCCAAAAGGAAATCCTGTCGTTTCCATAGAAACGTTACTCGATTTAGAAGGAAATGTCTTAGAACATATAGTATTTCATAGCGACGCAATTCCCGTGTGAATTCGTCAATGGGTGGGAGTGAGGGATGCAGTAAAGAAGGATTAGTGGATCGGAAATGAGATTGCCGTATCCCAAAAGAAAATCCTGTCGTTTCCATAGAAACGTTACTCGATTTAGAAGGAAATGTCTTAGAACACATAGTATTTCATAGAGGCACAATTACCGTGTGAATTCGTCAATGAGTGGGAGTGAGTAATGCAGTAAAGAAGGATTAGTTGATCGGAAATGAGATTGTCGCATCCCAAAAGAAAATCCTGTCGTTTCCATAGAAACGTTACTCGATTTAGAAGGAAATGTCTTAGAACACATAGTATTTCATAGAGACGCAATTTTTGTGTGAATTCGTCAATGAGTGGGAATGAGGGATGCAGTAAAGAAGGATTAGTGGATTGGAAATGAGATTGTCGTATCCCAAAAGAAAATCCTGTCGATTCCATAGAAACGTTACTCGATTTAGAAGGAAATGTCTTACAACACATAGTATTTCATAGAGACGCAATTTCCGTGTGAATTCGTCAATGAGTGGGAGTGAGGGATGCAGTAAAGAAGGATTAGGGGATCGCAAATGAGATTGTCGTATCCCAAAAGATAATCCTGTCGTTTCCATAGAAACGTTACTCGATTTAGAAGGAAATGTCTTAGAACACATAGTATTTCATAGCGACGCATTTTCCGTGTGAATTCGTCAATGAGTGGGAGTGAGGGAAGCAGTAAAGAAGGATTAGTGGATCGGAAATGTGATTGTCGTATCACAAATGAAAATCCTGTCGTTTCCACAGAAACGTTACTCGATTTACAAGGAAATGTCTTAGAACACATAGTATTTCATACCGACGCAATTTCCGTGTGAATTCGTCAATGAGTGGGAGTGAGGGATGCATTAAAGAAGAATTAGTGGATCGAAAATGAGATTGTCATATCCCAAAAGAAAATCCTGTCGTTTCCATAGAATCGTTACTCGATTTAGAAGGAAATGTCTTAGAACACATAGTATTTCATAGCGACGCAATTTCAGTGTGAATTCGTCAATGAGTGGGAGTGAGGGATGCAGTAAAGAAGGATTAGTGGATCGGAACTGAGAATGTCGTATCCCAAAAGAAAATCCTGTCGTTTCCATAGGAACGTTACTCGATTTAGAAGTAAATGTCTTAGGACACATAGTATTTCATAGAGACGCAATTTCCGTGTGAATTCGTCAATGAGTGGGAATGAGGGATGCAGTAAAGAAGGATTAGTGGATCGGAAATGAGATTGTCGTATCCCAAAAGAAAATCCTGTCGTTTCCATAGAAACGTTACTCGATTTAGAAGGAAATGTCTTAGAACATATAGTATTTCATAGCGACGCAATTCCCGTGTGAATTCGTCAATGAGTTGGAGTGAGGGATGCAGTAAAGAAGGATTAGTGGATCGGATATGAGATTGCCGTATCCCAAAAGAAAATGCTGTCGTTTCCATAGAAACGTTACTCGATTTAGAAGGAAATGTCTTAGAACACATAGTATTTCATAGAGGCGCAATTACCGTGTGAATTCGTCAATGAGTGGGAGTGAGTAATGCAGTAAAGAAGGATTAGTTGATCGGAAATGAGATTGTCGCATCCCAAAAGAAAATCCTGTCGTTTCCATAGAAACGTTACTCGATTTAGAAGGAAATGTCTTAGAACACATAGTATTTCATAGAGACGCAATTTCCGTGTGAATTCGTCAATGAGTGGGAATGAGGGATGCAGTAAAGAAGGATTAGTGGATTGGAAATGAGATTGTCGTATCCCAAAAGAAAATCCTGTCGTTTCCATAGAAACGTTACTCGATTTAGAAGGAAATGTCTTAGAACACATAGTATTTCATAGAGACGCAATTTCCGTGTGAATTCGTCAATGAGTGGGAGTGAGGGATGCAGTAAAGAAGGATTAGGGGATCGCAAATGAGATTGTCGTATCCCAAAAGATAATCCTGTCGTTTCCATAGAAACGTTACTCGATTTAGAAGGAAATGTCTTAGAACACATAGTATTTCATAGCGACGCATTTTCCGTGTGAATTCGTCAATGAGTGGGAGTGAGGGATGCAGTAAAGAAGGATTAGTGGATCGGAAATGTGATTGTCGTATCACAAATGAAAATCCTGTCGTTTCCATAGAAACGTTACTCGATTTAGAAGGTAATATCTTAGAACACATTGTATTTCATAACGACGCAATTTCCGTGTGAATTCGTCAATGAGTGGGAGTGAGGGATGCAGTAAGGAAGGATTAGTGGATCGGAAATGAGATTGTCATATCCCAAAAGAAAATCCTGTCGTTTCCATAGAAACGTTACTCGATTTAGAAGGAAATGTCTTAGAACACATAGTATTTCATAGCGACGCAATTTCCGTGTGAATTCGTCAATGAGTGGGAGTGAGGGATGCGGTAAAGTAGGATTAGCGGATCGCAAATGAGATTGTCGTATACCAAAAGAAAATCCTGTCGTTTCCATAGAAGCGTTACTCGATTTAGAAGGAAATGTCTTAGAACACATAGTATTTCATAGCGACGCAATTCCCGTGTGAATTCGTCAATGGGTGGGAGTGAGGGATGCAGTAAAGAAGGATTAGTGGATCGGAAATGAGATTGCCGTATCCCAAAAGAAAATCCTGTCGTTTCCATAGAAACGTTACTCGATTTAGAAGGAAATGTCTTAGAACACATAGTATTTCATAGAGGCACAATTACCGTGTGAATTCGTCAATGAGTGGGAGTGAGTAATGCAGTAAAGAAGGATTAGTTGATCGGAAATGAGATTGTCGCATCCCAAAAGAAAATCCTGTCGTTTCCATAGAAACGTTACTCGATTTAGAAGGAAATGTCTTAGAACACATAGTATTTCATAGAGACGCAATTTCCGTGTGAATTCGTCAATGAGTGGGAATGAGGGATGCAGTAAAGAAGGATTAGTGGATTGGAAATGAGATTGTCGTATCCCAAAAGAAAATCCTGTCGTTTCCATAGAAACGTTACTCGATTTAGAAGGAAATGTCCTACAACACATAGTATTTCATAGAGACGCAATTTCCGTGTGAATTCGTCAATGAGTGGGAGTGAGGGAAGCAGTAAAGAAGGATTAGTGGATCGGAAATATGATTGTCGTATCCCAAAAGAAAATCCTGTCGTTTCCATAGAAACGTTACTCGATTTAGAAGGAAATGTCTTAGAACACATAGTATTTCATAGCGACGCAATTTCCGTGTGAATTCGTCAATGAGTGGGAGTGAGGGAAGCAGTAAAGAAGGATTAGTGGATCGGAAATATGATTGTCGTATCCCAAAAGAAAATCCTGTCGTTTCCATAGAAACGTTACTCGATTTAGAAGGAAATGTCTTAGAACACATAGTATTTCATAGCGACGCAATTTCCGTGTGAATTCGTCAATGAGTGGGAGTGAGGGATGCAGTAAAGAAGGATTAGTGGATCGGAAATGAGATTGTCGTACCCCAAAAGAGAATCCTGTCATTTTCATAGAAACGTTACTCGATTTAGAAGGAAATGTCTTAGAACACATAGTATTTCATAGCGACGCAATTTCCGTGTGAATTCGTCAATGAGTGGGAGTGAGGGATGCACTAAAGAAGCATTAGTGGATCGGAAATGTGATTGTCGTATCACAAATGAAAATCCTGTCGTTTCCATAGAAACGTTACTCGATTTAGAAGGAAATGTCTTAGAACACATAGTATTTCATAGCGACGCAATTTCCGTGTGAATTCGTCAATGAGTGGGAGTGAGGGATGCATTAAAGAAGAATTAGTGGATCGAAAATGAGATTGTCATATCCCAAAAGAAAATCCTGTCGTTTCCATAGAAACGTTACTCGATTTAGAAGGAAATGTCTTACAACACATAGTATTTCATAGCGACGCAATTTCCGTGTGAATTCGTCAATGAGTGGGAGTGAGAGATGCAGTAAAGAAGGATTAATGGATCGGAACTGAGAATGTCGTATCCCAAAAGAAAATCCTGTCGTTTCCATAGGAACGTTACTCGATTTAGAAGTAAATGTCTTAGGACACATAGTATTTCATAGAGCCGCAATTTCCGTGTGAATTCGTCAATGAGTGGGAATGAGGGATGCAGTAAAGAAGGATTAGTGGATCGGAAATGAGATTGTCGTATCCCAAAAGAAAATCCTGTCGTTTCCATAGAAACGTTACTCGATTTAGAAGGAAATGTCTTAGAACATATAGTATTTCATAGCGACGCAATTCCCGTGTGAATTCGTCAATGAGTGGGAGTGAGGGATGCAGTAAAGAAGGATTAGTGGATCGGATATGAGATTGCCGTATCCCAAAAGAAAATCCTGTCGTTTCCATAGAAACGTTACTCGATTTAGAAGGAAATGTCTTAGAACACATAGTATTTCATAGAGGCGCAATTACCGTGTGAATTCGTCAATGAGTGGGAGTGAGTAATGCAGTAAAGAAGGATTAGTTGATCGGAAATGAGATTGTCGCATCCCAAAAGAAAATCCTGTCGTTTCCATAGAAACGTTACTCGATTTAGAAGGAAATGTCTTAGAACACATAGTATTTCATAGAGACGCAATTTCCGTGTGAATTCGTCAATGAGTGGGAATGAGGGATGCAGTAAAGAAGGATTAGTGGATTGGAAATGAGATTGTCGTATCCCAAAAGAAAATCCTGTCGTTTCCATAGAAACGTTACTCGATTTAGAAGGAAATGTCTTAGAACACATAGTATTTCATAGAGACGCAATTTCCGTGTGAATTCGTCAATGAGTAGGAGTGAGGGATGCAGTAAAGAAGGATTAGGGGATCGCAAATGAGATTGTCGTATCCTAAAAGAAAATCCTGTCGTTTCCATAGAAACGTTACTCGATTTAGAAGGAAATGTCTTAGAACACAAAGTATTTCATAGCGACGCATTTTCCGTGTGAATTCGTCAATGAGTAGGAGTGAGGGATGCAGTAAAGAAGGATTAGTGGAACGGAAAAGAGATTGTCGTATCTCAATAGAAAATCCTGTCGTTTCCATAGAAACGTTACTCGATTTAGAAGGAAATGACTTAGAACACATAGTATTTCATAGCGACGCAATTTCCGTATGAATTCGTCAATGAGTGGGAGTGAGGGATGCAGTAAAGAAGGATTAGTGGATCGGAAATGTGATTGTCGTATCCCAAAAAAAAATCCTGTCGTTTCCACAGAAACGTTACTCGATTTAGAAGGAAATGTCTTAGAACACATAGTATTTCATAGCGACGCAATTTCCGTGTGAACTCGTCAATGAGTGGGAGTGAGGGATGCAGTAAAGAAGGATTAGTGGATCGGAAATGAGATTGTCGTATCTCAAAAGAAAATCCTGTCGTTTCCATAGAAACGTTACTCGATTTAGAAAAAAATGTCTTAGACACATAGTACTTCATAGCGACACAGTTTCCGTGTGAATTCGTCAATGAGTGGGAGTGAGGGATGCAGTAAAGAAGGATTAGTGGATCGGACATGTGATTGTCGTATCCCAAAAGAAAATCCTTTCGTTTCCATAGAAACGTTACTCGATTTAGAAGGAAATGTCTTAGAACTCATAGTATTTCATAGCGACGCAATTTCCGTGTGAATTCGTCAATGTGTGGGAGTGAGGGATGCAGTAAAGAAGGATTGGTGGATCGGAAATGAGATTGTCTTATCCCAAAAGAAAATCCTGTCGATTCCATAGAAACGTTACTCGATTTAGAAGAAAATGTCGAAGAACACATAGTATTTCATAGCGACGCAATTTCAGTGTGAATTCGTCAATGAGTGGGACTGAGGGATGCAGTAAAGAGGGATTAGTGGATCGGAAATGAGATTGTCGTATCCCAAAAGAAAATCCTGTCGTTTCCATAGAAACGTTAATCGATTTAGAAGGAAATGTCTTAGAACACATAGTGTTTCATAGCGACGCAATTTCCGTGTGAATTCGTCAATGAGTGGGAGTGAGGGATGCAGTAAAGAAGGATTAGTGGATCGGAAATGAGATTGTCATATCCCAAAAGAAAATCCTGTCGTTTCCATTGAAACGTTACTCGATTTAGAAGGAAATGTCTTAGAACACATAGTATTTCATAGCGACGCAATTTCCGTGTGAATTCGTCAATGAGTGGGAGTGAGGGATGCAGTAAAGTAGGATTAGCGGATCGTAAATGAGATTGTCGTATACCAAAAGAAAATCCTGTCGTTTCCATAGAAACGTTACTCGATTTAGAAGGAAATGTCTTAGAACACATAGTATTTCATAGCGACGCAATTTCCGTGTGAATTCGTCAATGAGTGGGAGTGAGGGATGCAGTAAAGAAGGATTAGTGGATCGGAAATGAGATTGTCGTATCCCAAAAGAAAATCCTGTCGTTTCCATAGAAACCTTACTCGATTTAGAAGGAAATGTCTTAGAACACATAGTATTTCATAGCGACGCAATTTCCGTGTGAATTCGTCAATGAGTGGGAATGAGGGATGCAGTAAAGAAGGATTAGTGGATCGGAAATGAGATTGTCGTATCCCAAAAGAAAATCCTGTCGTTTCCATAGAAACGTTACTCGATTTAGAAGGAAATGTCTTAGAACACATAGTATTTCATAGCGACGCAATTCCCGTGTGAATTCGTCAATGAGTGGGAGTGAGGGATGCAGTAAAGAAGGATTAGTGGATCGGAAATGAGATTGCCGTATCCCAAAAGAAAATCCTGTCGTTTCCATAGAAACGTTACTCGATTTAGAAATAAATGTCTTAGAACTCATAGTATTTCATAGCGACGCAATTTCCGTGTGAATTCGTCAATGTGTGGGAGTGAGGGATGCAGTAAAGAAGGATTGGTGGATCGGAAATGAGACTGTCTTATCCCAAAAGAAAATCCTGTCGTTTCCATAGAAACGTTACTCGATTTAGAAGAAAATGTCGAAGAACACATAGTATTTCATAGCGACGCAATTTCAGTGTGAATTCGTCAATGAGTGGGACTGAGGGATGCAGTAAAGAGGGATTAGTGGATCGGAAATGAGATTGTCGTATCCCAAAAGAAAATCCTGTCGTTTCCATAGAAACGTTAATCGATTTAGAAGGAAATGTCTTAGAACACATAGTGTTTCATAGCGACGCAATTTCCGTGTGAATTCGTCAATGAGTGGGAGTGAGGGATGCAGTAAAGTAGGATTAGCGGATCGTAAATGAGATTGTCGTATACCAAAAGAAAATCCTGTCGTTTCCATAGAAACGTTACTCGATTTAGAAGGAAATGTCTTAGAACACATAGTATTTCATAGCGACGCAATTTCCGTGTGAATTCGTCAATGAGTGGGAGTGAGGGATGCAGTAAAGAAGGATTAGTGGATCGGAAATGAGATTGTCGTATCCCAAAAGAAAATCCTGTCGTTTCCATAGAAACCTTACTCGATTTAGAAGGAAATGTCTTAGAACACATAGTATTTCATAGCGACGCAATTTCCGTGTGAATTCGTCAATGAGTGGGAATGAGGGATGCAGTAAAGAAGGATTAGTGGATCGGAAATGAGATTGTCGTATCCCAAAAGAAAATCCTGTCGTTTCCATAGAAACGTTACTCGATTTAGAAGGAAATGTCTTAGAACACATAGTATTTCATAGCGACGCAATTCCCGTGTGAATTCGTCAATGAGTGGGAGTGAGGGATGCAGTAAAGAAGGATTAGTGGATCGGAAATGAGATTGCCGTATCCCAAAAGAAAATCCTGTCGTTTCCATAGAAACGTTACTCGATTTAGAAGGAAATGTCTTGGAACACATAGTATTTCATAGAGGCGCAATTACCGTGTGAATTCGTCAATGAGTGGGAGTGAGTAATGCAGTAAAGAAGGATTAGTTGATCGGAAATGAGATTGTCGCATCCCAGAGGAAAATCCTGTCGTTTCCATAGAAACGTTACTCGATGTAGAAGGAAATGTCTTAGAACACATAGTATTTCATAGAGACGCAAATTCCGTGTGAATTCGTCAATGAGTGGGAGTGAGGGATGCAGTAAAGAAGGATTAGTGGATCGGAAATGAGATTGTCATATCCCAAAAGAAAATCCTGTGGTTTCCATAGAAACGTTACTCGATTTAGAAGGAAATGTCTTAGAACACATAGTATTTCATGGCGACGCAATTTCCGTGTGAATTCGTCAATGAGTGGGAGTGAGGGATGCAGTAAAGAAGGATTAGTGGACCGGGAATGAGATTGTCGTATCCCAAAAGAAAATCCTGTCGTTTCCCTAGAAACGTTACTCGATTTAGAAGGAAATGTCTTAGAACACATAGTATTTCATAGCGACGCAATTTCCGTGTGAATTCGTCAATGAGTGGGAGTGAACGATGCTGTAAAGTAGGATTAGTGGGTCGGAAATGAGATTTTCGCATCCCAAAAGAAAATCCTGTCGTTTCCATAGAAACGTTACTCGATTTAGAAGAAAATGTCTTAGACACATAGTATTTCATAGCGACGCAATTTCCGTGTGAATTCGTCAATGTGTGGGAGTGAGGGATGCAGTAAAGAAGGATTAGTGGATCGGAAATGAGATTGTCTTATCCCAAAAGAAAATCCTGTCGTTTCCATAGAAACGTTACTCGATTTAGAAGGAAATGTCTTAGAACACATAGTATTTCATGGCGACGCAATTTCCGTGTGAATTCGTCAATGAGTGGGAGTGAGGGATGCAGTAAAGAAGGATTAGTGGATCGGAAATGAGATTGTCGTATCCCAAAAGAAAATCCTTTTATTTCCATAGAAACGTTACTCGATTTAGAAGGAAATGTCTTAGAACACATAGTATTTCATAGCGACGCAATTTCCGTGTGAATTCGTCAATGAGTGGGAGTGAACGATGCTGTAAAGAAGGATTAGTGGATCGGAAATGAGATTGTCGTATCCCAAAAGAAAATCCTGTCGTTTCCATAGAAACGTTACTCGATTTAGAAGGAAATGTCTTAGAACACATAGTATTTCATAGCGACGCAATTTCCGTGTGAATTCGTCAATGAGTGGGAGTGAGGGATGCACTAAAGAAGGATTAGTGGATCGGAAATATGATTGTCGTATCCCAAATGAATATCCTGTCGTTTCCATAGAAACGTTACTCGATTTAGAAGGAAATGTCTTAGAACACATAGTATTTCATAGCGACGCAATTTCCGTGTGAATTCGTCAATGAGTTGGAGTGAGGGATGCAGTAAAGAAGGATTAGTGGATCGGAAATGAGATTGTCGTATCCCAAAAGAAAATCCTGTCGTTTCCATAGAAACGTTACTCGATTTAGAAGGAAATGTCTTAGAACACATAGTACTTCATAGCGACGCAATTTCCGTGTGAATTCGTCAATGAGTGGGAGCGAGGGAAGCAGTAAAGAAGGATTAGTGGATCGGAAAGGTGATTGTCGTATCCCAAAAGAAAATCCTGTCGTTTCCATAGAAACGTTACTCGATTTAAAAGGAAATGTCTTAAAACACATAGTATTTCATAGCGACGCAATTTCCCTGTGAATTCGTCAATGAGTGGGAGTGAGGGATGCAGTAAAGAAGGATTAGTGGATCGGAAATGAGATTGTCGTATCCCAAAAGAAAATCCTGCCGTTTCCATAGAAACGTTACTCGATTTAGAAGGAAATGTCTTAGAACACATAGTATTTCATAGCGACGCAATTTCCGTGTGAATTCGTCAATGAGTGGGAGTGAGGGATGCAGTAAAGAAGGATTAGTGGATCGGAAATGAGATTGTCGTATCCGAAAAGAAAATCCTGTCGTTTCCATAGAAACGTTACTCGATTTAGAAGGAAATGTCTTAGAACACATAGTATTTCATAGCGACGCAATTTCCGTGTGAATTCGTCAATGTGTGGGAGTGAGGGATGCAGTAAAGTAGGATTAGTGAATCGGAAATGAGATTGTCTCATCCCAAAAGAAAATCCTGTCGTTTCCATAGAAACGTTACTCGATTTAGAAGGAAATGTCTTAGAACACATAGTATTTCATGGCGACGCAATTTCCGTGTGAATTCGTCAATGAGTGGGAGTGAGGGATGCAGTAAAGAAGGATTAGTGGATCGGGAATGAGATTGTCGTATCCCAAAAAAAAATCCAGTCGTTTCCCTAGAAACGTTACTCGATTTAGAAGGAAATGTCTTAGAACACATAGTATTTCATAGCGACGCAATTTCCGTGTGAGTTCGTCAATGAGTGGGAGTGAGGGATGCAGTAAAGAAGGATTAGTGGATCGGAAATGAGATTGTCGTATCCCAAAAGAAAATCCTTTTATTTCCATAGAAACATTACTCGATTTAGAAGGAAATTTCTTAGAACACATAGTATTTCACAGCGACGCAATTTCCGTGTGAATTCGTCAATGAGTGGGAGTGAACAATGCTGTAAAGAAGGATTAGTGGATCGGAAATGAGATTGTCGTATCCCAAAAGAAAATCCTGTCGTTTCCATAGAAACGTGACTCGATTTAGAAGGAAATGTCTTAGAACACATAGTATTTCATAGCGACGCAATTTCCGTGTGAATTCGTCAATGAGTGGGAGTGAGGGATGCAGTAAAGAAGGATTAGTGGATCGGAAATTAGATTGTCGTATCCCAAAGGAAAATCCTTTCGTTTCCATAGATACGTTACTCGATTTATAAGGAAATGTCTTAGAACTCACAGTATTTCATAGCGACGCAATTTCCGTGTGAATTCGTCAATGTGTGGGGGTGAGGGATGCAGTAAAGAAGGATTAGTGGATCGGAAATGAGATTGTCTTATCCCAAAGGAAAATCCTGTCGTTTCCATAGAAACGTTACTCGATTTAGAAGGAAATGTCTTAGAACGCATAGTATTTCAAAGCGACGCAATTTCCGTGTGAATTCGTCAATGAGTGGGAGTGAGGGATGCAGTAAAGAAGGATTAGTGGATCGGAAATGAGATTGTCGTATCCCAAAAGAAAATCCTGTCGTTTCCATAGAAACATTACACGATTTAGAGGGAAATGTCTTAGAACACATAGTATTTCATAGCGACGAAATTTCCGTGTGAATTCGTCAATGAGTGGGAGTGAGGGATGCAGTAAAGAAGGATTAGTGGATCGGAAATGAGATTGTCGTATCCCAATAGAAAATCCTGTCGTTTCCGTAGAAACGTAACTCGATTTAGAAGGAAATGACTTAGAACACATAGTATTTCATAGCGACGCAATTTCCGTGCGAATTCGTCAATGAGTGGGAGTGAGGGATGCAGTAAAGAAGGATCAGTGGATCGGAAATGTGATTGTCGTATCCCAAATGAAAATCCTGTCGTTTCCATAGAATAGTTACTCGATTTAGAAGGAAATGTCTTAGAACACATAGCATTTCATAGCGACGCAATTTCCGTGTGAATTCGTCAATGTGTGGGAGTGAGGGATGCAGTAAAGAAGGATTAGTGGATCGGAAATGAGATTGTCGTATCCCAAAAGAAAATCCTGTCGTTTCCATAGAAACGTTACTCGATTTAGAAGGAAATGTCTTAGAACACATAGTATTTCATAGCGACGCAATTTCCGTGTGAATTCGTCAATGAGTGGGAGTGAGGGATGCAGTAAAGAAGGATTAGTGGATCGGAAATGAGATTGTCGTATCCGAAAAGAAAATCCTGTCGTTTCCACAGAAACGTTACTCGATTTAGAAGGAAATGTCTTAGAACACATAGTATTTCATAGCGACGCAATTTCCGTGTGAATTCATCAATGTGTGGGAGTGAGGGATGCAGTAAAGAAGGATTAGTGGATCGGAAATGAGATTGTCTTATCCCAAAAGAAAATCCTGTCGTTTCTATAGAAACGTTACTCGATTTAGAAGGAAATGTCTTAGAACACATAGTATTTCATGGCGACGCAATTTCCGTGTGAATTCGTCAATGAGTGGGAGTGAGGGATGCAGTAAAGAAGGATTAGTGGATCGGGAATGAGATTGTCGTATCCCAAAAGAAAATCCAGTCGTTTCCCTAGAAACGTTACTCGATTTAGAAGGAAATGTCTTAGAACACATAGTATTTCATAGCGACGCAATTTCCGTGTGAATTCGTCAATGAGTGGGAGTGAGGGATGCAGTTAAGAATGATTAGTGGATCTGAAACGTGATTGTCGTATCCCAAAAGAAAATCCTTTCGTTTCCATAGATACGTTACTCGATTTAGAAGGAAATGTCTTAGAACTCACAGTATTTCATAGCGACGCAATTTCCGTGTGAATTCGTCAATGTGTGGGAGTGAGGGATGCAGTAAAGAAGGATTAGTGGATCGGAAATGAGATTGTCTTATCCCAAAAGAAAATCCTGTAGTTTCCATAGAAACGTTACTCGATTTAGAAGGAAATGTCTTAGAACGCATAGTATTTCATAGCGACGCAATTTCCGTGTGAATTCGTCAATGAGTGGGAGTGAGGGATGCAGTAAAGAAGGATTAGTGGATCGGAAATGAGATTGTCGTATCCCAAAAGAAAATCCTTTTATTTCCATAGAAACGTTACTCGATTTAGAAGGAAATTTCTTAGAACACATAGTATTTCACAGCGACGCAATTTCCGTGTGAATTCGTCAATGAGTGGGAGTGAACGATGCTGTAAAGAAGGATTAGTGGATCGGAAATGAGATTGTCGTATCCCAAAAGAAAATCCTGTCGTTTCCATAGAAACGTGACTCGATTTAGAAGGAAATGTCTTAGAACACATAGTATTTCATAGCGACGCAATTTCCGTGTGAATTCGTCAATGAGTGGGAGTGAGGGATGCAGTAAAGAAGGATTAGTGGATCGGAAATGAGATTGTCGTATCCCAAAAGAAAATCCTGTCGTTTCCATAGAAACGTTACTCGATTTAGAAGAAAATGTCTTAGACACATAGTATTTCATAGCGACGCAATTTCCATGTGAATTCGTCAATGAGTGGGAGTGAGGGATGCAGTAAAGAATGATTATTTGATCGGAAATTAGATTGTCGTATCCCAAAAGAAAATCCTTTCGTTTCCATAGATACGTTACTCGATTTAGAAGGAAATGTCTTAGAACTCACAGTATTTCATAGCGACGCAATTTCCGTGTGAATTCGTCAATGTGTGGGGGTGAGGGATGCAGTAAAGAGGGATTAGTGGATCGGAAATGAGATTGTCTTATCCCAAAAGAAAATCCTGTCGTTTCCATAGAAACGTTACTCGATTTAGAAGGAAATGTCTTAGAACGCATAGTATTTCATAGCGACGCAATTTCCGTGTGAATTCGTCAATGAGTGGGAGTGAGGGATGCAGTAAAGAAGGATTAGTGGATCGGAAATGAGATTGTCGTATCCCAAAAGAAAATCCTGTCGTTTCCATAGAAACATTACACGATTTAGAGGGAAATGTCTTAGAACACATAGTATTTCATAGCGACGAAATTTCCGTGTGAATTCGTCAATGAGTGGGAGTGAGGGATGCAGTAAAGAAGGATTAGTGGATCGGAAATGAGATTGTCGTATCCCAATAGAAAATCCTGTCGTTTCCGTAGAAACGTAACTCGATTTAGAAGGAAATGACTTAGAACACATAGTATTTCATAGCGACGCAATTTCCGTGCGAATTCGTCAATGAGTGGGAGTGAGGGATGCAGTAAAGAAGGATCAGTGGATCGGAAATGTGATTGTCGTATCCCAAATGAAAATCCTGTCGTTTCCATAGAATAGTTACTCGATTTAGAAGGAAATGTCTTAGAATACATAGTATTTCATAGCGACGCAATTTCCGTGTGAATTCGTCAATGTGTGGGAGTGAGGGATGCAGTAAAGAAGGATTAGTGGATCGGAAATGAGATTGTCGTATCCCAAAAGAAAATCCTGTCGTTTCCATAGAAACGTTACTCGATTTAGAAGGAAATGTCTTAGAACACATAGTATTTCATAGCGACGCAATTTCCGTGTGAATTCGTCAATGAGTGGGAGTGAGGGATGCAGTAAAGAAGGATTAGTGGATCGGAAATGAGATTGTCGTATCCGAAAAGAAAATCCTGTCGTTTCCACAGAAACGTTACTCGATTTAGAAGGAAATGTCTTAGAACACATAGTATCTCATAGCGACGCAATTTCCGTGTGAATTCATCAATGTGTGGGAGTGAGGGATGCAGTAAAGAAGGATTAGTGGATCGGAAATGAGATTGTCTTATCCCAAAAGAAAATCCTGTCGTTTCCATAGAAACGTTACTCGATTTAGAAGGAAATGTCTTAGAACACATAGTATTTCATGGCGACGCAATTTCCGTGTGAATTCGTCAATGAGTGGGAGTGAGGGATGCAGTAGAGAAGGATTAGTGGATCGGGAATGAGATTGTCGTATCCCAAAAGAAAATCCAGTCTTTTCCCTAGAAACGTTACTCGATTTAGAAGGAAATGTCTTAGAACACATAGTATTTCATAGCGACGCAATTTCCGTGTGAATTCGTCAATAAGTGGGAGTGAGGGATGCAGTAAAGAAGGATTAGTGGATCGGAAATGAGATTGTCGTATCCCAAAAGAAAATCCTTTTATTTCCATAGAAACGTTACTCGATTTAGAAGGAAATGTCTTAGAACACATAGTATTTCACAGCGACGCAATTTCCGTGTGAATTCGTCAATGAGTGGGAGTGAACGATGCTGTAAAGAAGGATTAGTGGATCGGAAATGAGATTGTCGTATCCCAAAGGAAAATCCTGTCGTTTCCATAGAAACGTGACTCGATTTAGAAGGAAATGTCTTAGAACACATAGTATTTCATAGCGACGCAATTTCCGTGTGAATTCGTCAATGAGTGGGAGTGAGGGATGCACTAAAGAAGGATTAGTGGATCGGAAATGAGATTGTCGTATCCCAAATGAAAATCCTGCCATTTCCATAGAAACGTTACTCGATTTAGAAGGAAATGTCTTAGAACACATAGTATTTCATAGCGACGCAATTACCGTGTGAATTCGTCAATGAGTGGGAGTGAGGGATGCAGTAAAGAAGGATTAGTGGATCTCAAATGAGATTGTCGTGTCCCATAAGAAAATCCTATCGTTTCCATAGAAACGTTACTCGATTTAGAAGGAAATGTCTTAGAACACATAGTATTTCTAGTATTTCATAGCGACGCAATTTCCGTGTGAATTCGTCAATGAGTGGGAGTGAGGGCAGCAGTAAAGAAGGATTAGTGGATCGGAAAGGTGATTGTCGTATCCCAAAAGAAAATCCTGTCGTTTCCATAGAAACGTTACTCGATTTAGAAGGAAATGTCTTAGAACACATAGTATTTCATAGCGACGCAATTTCCGTGTGAATTCGTCGATGAGTGGGAGAGAGGGATGCAGTAAAGAAGGATTAGTGGATCGGAAATGAGATTGTCGTATCCCAAAAGAAAATCCTGTCGTTTTCATAGAAACGTTACTCGATTTAGAAGGAAATGTCTTAGAACACATAGTATTTCATAGCGACGCAATTTCCGTGAGAATTCGTCAATGAGTGGGAGTGAGGGATGCAGTAAAGAAGGATTAGTGGATCGGAAATGAGATTGTCGTATCCCAAAAGAAAATCCTGTCGTTTCCATAGAAACGTTACTCGATTTAGAAGAAAATGTCTTAGACACATAGTATTTCATAGCGACGCAATTTCCGTGCGAATTCGTCAATGAGTGGGAGTGAGGGATGCAGTAAAGAATGATTAGTGGATCGGAAATGTGATTGTCGTATCCCAAAAGAAAATCCTTTCGTTTCCATAGATACGTTACTCGATTTAGAAGGAAATGTCTTAGAACTCACAGTATATCATAGCGACGCAATTTCCGCGTGAATTTGTCAATGTGTGGGAGTGAGGCATGCAGTAAAGAAGGATTAGTGGATCGGAAATGAGATTGTCGTATCCCAAAAGAAAATCCTGTCGTTTCCATAGAAACGTTACTCGATTTAGGAGGAAATGTCTTAGAACACATAGTATTTCATAGCGACGCAATTTCCGTGTGAATTCGTCAATGAGTGGGAGTGAGGGATGCAGTAAAGAAGGATTAGTGGATCGGAAATGAGATTGTCGTATCCCAAAAGAAAATCCTGTCGTTTCCATAGAAACATTACTCGATTTAGAAGGAAATGTCTTAGAACACATAGTATTTCATAGCGACGCAATTTCCGTGTGAATTCGTCAATGAGTGGGAGTGAGGGATGCAGTAAAGAAGGATTAGTGGATCGGAAATGAGATTGTCGTATCCCAATAGAAAATCCTGTCGTTTCCGTATAAACGTTACTCGATTTAGAAGGAAATGACTTAGAACACATAGTATTTCATAGCGACGCAATTTCCGTGTGAATTCGTCAATGAGTGGGAGTGAGGGATGCAGTAAAGAAGGATTAGTGGATCGGAAATGTGATTGTCGTATCCCAAATGAAAATCCTGTCGTTTCCATAGAATAGTTACTCCATTTAGAAGGAAATGTCTTAGAACACATAGTATTTCATAGCGACGCAATTTCCGTGTGAATTCGTCAATGAGTGGGAGTGAGGGATGCAGTAAAGAAGGATTAGTGGATCGGAAATGAGATTGTCGTATCCCAAAAGAAAATCCTGTCGTTTCCATAGAAACGTTACTCGATTTAGAAGGAAATGTCTTAGAACACATAGTATTTCATAGCGCCGCAATTTCCGTGTGAATTCGTCAATGAGTGGGAGTGAGGGATGCAGTAAAGAAGGATTAGTGGATCGGAAATGAGATTGTCGTATCCGAAAAGAAAATCCTGTCGTTTCCATAGAAACGTTACTCGATTTAGAAGGAAATGTCTTAGAACACATAGTATTTCATAGCGACGCAATTTCCGTGTGAATTCGTCAATGAGTGGGAGTGAGGGATGCAGTAAAGAAGGATTAGTGGATCGGAAATGTGATTGTCGCATCCCAAAAGAAAATCCTGTCGTTTCCATAGAAACGTTACTCGATTTAGAAGGAAATGTCTTAGAACACTCAGTATTTCATAGCGACGCAATTTCCGTGTGAATTCGTCAATGAGTGGGAGTGAGGGATGCAGTAAAGAAGGATTAGTAAATCGGAAATGAGATTTTCGTATCCCAAAAGAAAATCCTGTCGTTTCCATAGAAACGTTACTCGGTTTAGAAGGAAATGTCTTAGAACACATAGTATTTCATAGCGACGCAATTTCCGTGTGAATTCGTCAATGAGTGGGAGTGAGGGATGCAGTAAAGAAGGATTAGTGGATCGGAAATAAGATTGTCGTATCCCAAAAGAAAATCCTGTCGTTTCCATAGAAACGTTACTCGATTTAGAAGGAAATGTCTTAGAACACATAGTATTTCATAGTGAGGCAATTTCCGTGTGAATTCGTCAATGAGTGGGAGTGAGGGATGCAGTAATGAGGGATTAGTAGATCGGAAATGAGACTGTCGTATCCCAAGAGAAAATCCTGTCGTTACCATAGAAACGTTACTCGATTTAGAAGGAAATGTCTTAGAACACATAGTATTCCATAGCGCCGCAATTTCCGTGTGAATTCGTCAATGAGTGGGAGTGAGGGATGCAGTAAAGAAGGATTAGTGGATCGGAAATGAGATTGTCGTATCCGAAAAGAAAATCCTGTCGTTTCCATAGAAACGTTACTCGATTTAGAAGGAAATGTCTTAGAACACATAGTATTTCATAGCGACGCAATTTCCGTGTGAATTCGTCAACGAGTGGGAGTGAGGGATGCAGTAAAGAAGGATTAGTAAATCGGAAATGAGATTTTCGTATCCCAAAAGAAAGTCCTGTCGTTTCCATAGAAACGTTACTCGGTTTAGAAGGAAATGTCTTAGAACACATAGTATTTCATAGCGACGCAATTTCCGTGTGAATTCGTCAATGAGTGGGAGTGAGGGATGCAGTAAAGCAGGATTAGTGGATCGGAAATAAGATTGTCGTATCCCAAAAGAAAATCCTGTCGTTTCCATAGAAACGTTACTCGATTTAGAAGGAAATGTCTTAGAACACATAGTATTTCATAGTGACGCAATTTCCGTGTGAATTCGTCAATGAGTGGGAGTGAGGGATGCAGTAAAGAGGGATTAGTAGATCGGAAATGAGATTGTCGTATCCCAAGAGAAAATCCTGTCGTTACCATAGAAACGTTACTCGATTTAGAAGGAAATGTCTTAGAACACATAGTATTTCATAGCGACGCAATTTCCGTGTGAATTCGTCAATGAGTGGGAGTGAGGGATGCAGTAAAGAAGGATTAGTGGATCGGAAATGATTATGTCGTATTCCAAAAGAAAATCCTGTTGTTTCCATAGAAACGTTACTCGATTTAGAAGGAAATGTTCTAGAACACATAGTATTTCATAGCGACGCAATTTCCGTGTGAATTCGTCAGTGAGTGGGAGTGAGGGATGCAGTGAAGAAGGATTAGAGGATCGGAAATGAGATTGTCGTATCCCAAAAGAAAATCCTGTCGTTTCCATTGAAACGTTACTCGATTTAGAAGGAAATGTCTTAGAACACATAATATTTCATAGCGACGCAATTTCCGTGTGAATTCGTTAATGAGTGGGAGTGAGGGATGCAGTAAAGAAGGATTAGTGGATCGGAAATGAGATTGTATTATCCCAAAAGAAAATCCTATCGTTTCCATAGAAACGTTACTCGATTTAGAAGGAAATGTCGTAGAACACATAGTATTTCATAGCGACGCAATTTCCGTGGGAATTCGTCAATGAGTGGGAGTGAGGGATGCAGTAAAGAAGGATTAGTGGATCGGAAATGAGATTGTCGTATCCCAAAAGAAAATCCTGTCGTTTTCATAGAAACGTTACTCGATTTAGAAGGAAATGTCTTAGAACACATAGTATTTCATAGCGACGCAATTTCCGTGAGAATTCGTCAATGAGTGGGAGTGAGGGATGCAGTAAAGAAGGATTAGTGGATCGGAAATGAGATTGTCGTATCCCAAAAGAAAATCCTGTCGTTTCCATAGAAACGTTACTCGATTTAGAAGAAAATGTCTTAGACACATAGTATTTCATAGCGACGCAATTTCCGTGTGAATTCGTCAATGAGTGGGAGTGAGGGATGCAGTAAAGAATGATTAGTGGATCGGAAATGTGATTGTCGTATCCCAAAAGAAAATCCTTTCGTTTCCATAGATACGTTACTCGATTTAGAAGGAAATGTCTTAGAACTCACAGTATATCATAGCGACGCAATTTCCGCGTGAATTTGTCAATGTGTGGGAGTGAGGCATGCAGTAAAGAAGGATTAGTGGATCGGAAATGAGATTGTCGTATCCCAAAAGAAAATCCTGTCGTTTCCATAGAAACGTTACTCGATTTAGGAGGAAATGTCTTAGAACACATAGTATTTCATAGCGACGCAATTTCCGTGTGAATTCGTCAATGAGTGGGAGTGAGGGATGCAGTAAAGAAGGATTAGTGGATCGGAAATGAGATTGTCGTATCCCAAAAGAAAATCCTGTCGTTTCCATAGAAACATTACTCGATTTAGAAGGAAATGTCTTAGAACACATAGTATTTCATAGCGACGCAATTTCCGTGTGAATTCGTCAATGAGTGGGAGTGAGGGATGCAGTAAAGAAGGATTAGTGGATCGGAAATGAGATTGTCGTATCCCAATAGAAAATCCTGTCGTTTCCGTATAAACGTTACTCGATTTAGAAGGAAATGACTTAGAACACATAGTATTTCATAGCGACGCAATTTCCGTGTGAATTCGTCAATGAGTGGGAGTGAGGGATGCAGTAAAGAAGGATTAGTGGATCGGAAATGTGATTGTCGTATCCCAAATGAAAATCCTGTCGTTTCCATAGAATAGTTACTCCATTTAGAAGGAAATGTCTTAGAACACATAGTATTTCATAGCGACGCAATTTCCGTGTGAATTCGTCAATGAGTGGGAGTGAGGGATGCAGTAAAGAAGGATTAGTGGATCGGAAATGAGATTGTCGTATCCCAAAAGAAAATCCTGTCGTTTCCATAGAAACGTTACTCGATTTAGAAGGAAATGTCTTAGAACACATAGTATTTCATAGCGCCGCAATTTCCGTGTGAATTCGTCAATGAGTGGGAGTGAGGGATGCAGTAAAGAAGGATTAGTGGATCGGAAATGAGATTGTCGTATCCGAAAAGAAAATCCTGTCGTTTCCATAGAAACGTTACTCGATTTAGAAGGAAATGTCTTAGAACACATAGTATTTCATAGCGACGCAATTTCCGTGTGAATTCGTCAATGAGTGGGAGTGAGGGATGCAGTAAAGAAGGATTAGTGGATCGGAAATGTGATTGTCGCATCCCAAAAGAAAATCCTGTCGTTTCCATAGAAACGTTACTCGATTTAGAAGGAAATGTCTTAGAACACTCAGTATTTCATAGCGACGCAATTTCCGTGTGAATTCGTCAATGAGTGGGAGTGAGGGATGCAGTAAAGAAGGATTAGTAAATCGGAAATGAGATTTTCGTATCCCAAAAGAAAATCCTGTCGTTTCCATAGAAACGTTACTCGGTTTAGAAGGAAATGTCTTAGAACACATAGTATTTCATAGCGACGCAATTTCCGTGTGAATTCGTCAATGAGTGGGAGTGAGGGATGCAGTAAAGAAGGATTAGTGGATCGGAAATAAGATTGTCGTATCCCAAAAGAAAATCCTGTCGTTTCCATAGAAACGTTACTCGATTTAGAAGGAAATGTCTTAGAACACATAGTATTTCATAGTGAGGCAATTTCCGTGTGAATTCGTCAATGAGTGGGAGTGAGGGATGCAGTAAAGAGGGATTAGTAGATCGGAAATGAGACTGTCGTATCCCAAGAGAAAATCCTGTCGTTACCATAGAAACGTTACTCGATTTAGAAGGAAATGTCTTAGAACACATAGTATTCCATAGCGCCGCAATTTCCGTGTGAATTCGTCAATGAGTGGGAGTGAGGGATGCAGTAAAGAAGGATTAGTGGATCGGAAATGAGATTGTCGTATCCGAAAAGAAAATCCTGTCGTTTCCATAGAAACGTTACTCGATTTAGAAGGAAATGTCTTAGAACACATAGTATTTCATAGCGACGCAATTTCCGTGTGAATTCGTCAATGAGTGGGAGTGAGGGATGCAGTAAAGAAGGATTAGTAAATCGGAAATGAGATTTTCGTATCCCAAAAGAAAGTCCTGTCGTTTCCATAGAAACGTTACTCGGTTTAGAAGGAAATGTCTTAGAACACATAGTATTTCATAGCGACGCAATTTCCGTGTGAATTCGTCAATGAGTGGGAGTGAGGGATGCAGTAAAGCAGGATTAGTGGATCGGAAATAAGATTGTCGTATCCCAAAAGAAAATCCTGTCGTTTCCATAGAAACGTTACTCGATTTAGAAGGAAATGTCTTAGAACACATAGTATTTCATAGTGACGCAATTTCCGTGTGAATTCGTCAATGAGTGGGAGTGAGGGATGCAGTAAAGAGGGATTAGTAGATCGGAAATGAGATTGTCGTATCCCAAGAGAAAATCCTGTCGTTACCATAGAAACGTTACTCGATTTAGAAGGAAATGTCTTAGAACACATAGTATTTCATAGCGACGCAATTTCCGTGTGAATTCGTCAATGAGTGGGAGTGAGGGATGCAGTAAAGAAGGATTAGTGGATCGGAAATGATTATGTCGTATTCCAAAAGAAAATCCTGTTGTTTCCATAGAAACGTTACTCGATTTAGAAGGAAATGTCCTAGAACACATAGTATTTCATAGCGACGCAATTTCCGTGTGAATTCGTCAGTGAGTGGGAGTGAGGGATGCAGTGAAGAAGGATTAGTGGATCGGAAATGAGATTGTCGTATCCCAAAAGAAAATCCTGTCGTTTCCATTGAAACGTTACTCGATTTAGAAGGAAATGTCTTAGAACACATAATATTTCATAGCGACGCAATTTCCGTGTGAATTCGTTAATGAGTGGGAGTGAGGGATGCAGTAAAGAAGGATTAGTGGATCGGAAATGAGATTGTCTTATCCCAAAAGAAAATCCTATCGTTTCCATAGAAACGTTACTCGATTTAGAAGGAAATGTCGTAGAACACATAGTATTTCATAGCGACGCAATTTCCGTGGGAATTCGTCAATGAGTGGGAGTGAGGGATGCAGTAAAGAAGGATTAGTGGATCGGAAATGAGATTGTCGTATCCCAAAAGAAAATCCTGTCGTTTCCATAGAAACGTTACTCGATTTAGAAGGAAATGTCTTAGAACACAGAGTATTTCACAGCGACGCAATTCCCGTGTGAATTCGTCAATGAGTGGGAATGAGGGATGCAGTAAAGAAGGATTAGTGGATCGGAAATGAGATTGTCGTATCCCAAAAGAAAATCCTGTCGTCCCCATAGAAACGTTACTCGATTTAGAAGGAAATGTCTTAGAACACATAGTATTTCATAGTGACGCAATTTCCGTGTGAATTCGTCAATGAGTGGGATTGAGGGATGCAGTAAAGAAGGATTAGTTGATCGGAAATGTGATTGTCGTATCCCTAAAGACAATCCTGTCGTTTCCATAGAAACGTTACTCGATTTAGATGGAAATGTCTTAGAACACATAGTATTTCATAGTGACGCAATTTCCGTGTGAATTCGTCAATGAGTGGGAGTGAGGGATGCAGTAAAGAAGGATTAGTGGATCGGAAATGAGATTGTCGTATCCCAAAAGAAAATCCAGTCGTCTCCATAGAAATGTTACTCGATTTAGAAGGAAATGTCTTAGAACACATAGTATTTCATAGTGACGCAATTTCCGTGTGAATTCGTCAATGAGTGGGAGTGAGGGATGCAGTAAAGAAGGATTAGTGGATCGGAAATGAGATTGTCGTATCCCAAAAGAAAATCCTGTCGTTTCCATAGAAACGTGACTCGATTTAGAAGGAAATGTCTTAGAACACATAGTATTTCATAGCGACGCAATTCCCGTGTGAGTTCGTCAGTGAGTGTGAGTGAGGGATGCAGTAAAGAAGGATTAGTGGATCGGAAATGAGATTGTCGTATCCAAATAGAAAATCCTGCCGTTTCCATAGAAACGTTACTCGATTTAGAAGGAAATGACTTAGAACACATAGTATTTCATAGCGACGCAATTTCCGTGTGAATTCGTCAATGAGTGGGAGTGAGGGATGCAGTAAAGAAGGATTAGTGGATCGGAAATGTGATTGTCGTATCCCAAATGAAAATCCTGTCGTTTCCATGAAAACGTTACTCGATTTAGAAGGAAATGTCTTAGAACACATAGTATTTCATAGCGACGCAATTTGCGTGTGAATTCGTCAATGAGTGGGAGTGAGGGATGCAGTAAAGAAGGATTAGTGGATCGGAAATGAGATTGTCGTATCCCAAAAGAAAATCCTGTCGTTTCCATAGAAACGTTACTCGATTTAGAAGGAAATGTCTTAGAACACATAGTATTTCATAGCGACGCAATTTCCGTGTGAATTCGTCAATGAGTGGGAGTGAGAGATGCGGTAAAGAAGGATTAGTGGATCGGAAATGTGATTGTCGTATCCCAAAAGAAAATCTTGTCGTTTCCATAGAAACGTTACTCGATTTAGAAGGAAATGTCTTAAAACACATAGTATTTCATAGCGACGCAATTTCCGTGTGAATTCGTCAATGAGTCTGAGTGAGGGATGCAGTAAAGAAGGATTAGTGGATCGGAAATGAGATTGTCGTATCCCAAAAGAAAATCCTGTCGTCTCCATAGAAACGTTAGTCGATTTAGAAGGAAATGTCTTAGAACACATAGTATTTCATAGCGACGCAATTTCCGTGTGAATTCGTCAATGAGTGGGAGTGGGGGATGCAGTAAAGAAGGATTAGTGGATCGGAAATGAGATTCTCGTATCCCAAAAGAAAATCCTATCGTTTCCATAGAAACGTTACTCGATTTAGAAGGAAATGTCTTAGAACACATAGTATTTCATAGCGACGCAATTTCCGTGTGAATTCGTCAATGAGTGGGAGTGAGGGATGCAGTAAAGGAGGATTAGTGGATCGGAAATGAGACTGTCGTATCCCAAAAGAAAATCCTGTCGTTTCCATAGAAACGTTACTCGATTTAGAAGGAAATGTCTTAGAACACATAGTATTTCATAGCGACGCAATTTCCGTGTGAATTCGTCAATGAGTGGGAGTGACGGATGCAGTAAAGAAGGATTAGTGGATCGGAAATGAGATTGTCGTATCCCAAAAGAAAATCCTGTCATTTCCATAGAAACGTTACTCGATTTAGAAGGAAATGTCTTAGAACACATAGTATTTCATAGCGACGCAATTTCAGTGTGAATTCGTCAATGAGTGGGAGTGAGGGATGCAGTACAGAAGGATTAGTGAATCGGAAATGAGATTGTCGTATCCGAAAAGAAAATCCTGTCGTTTCCATAGAAACGTTACTCGATTTAGAAGGAAATGTCTTAGAACACATAGTATTTCATAGCGACGCAATTTCCGTGTGAATTCGTCAATGGGTGGGAGTGAGGGATGCAGTAAAAAAGGATTAGTGGATCGGAAATGAGATTGTCGTATCCCAGAAATAAAATTCTGTCGTTTCCATAGAAACGTTACTCGATTTAGAAGGAAATGTCTTAGAAAACATAGTATTTCATAGCGACGCAATTTCCGTGTGAATTCGTCAATGAGTGGGAGTCAGGGATGCAGTAAAGAAGGATTAGTTGATCGGAAATGAGATTGTCGTATCCCAAAAGAAAATCCTGTTTTTCCATAGAAACGTTACTCGATTTAGAAGGAAATGTCTTAGAACACATAGTATTTCATAGCGACGCAATTTCCGTGGGAATTCAACAATGAGTGGGAGTGAGGGATGCAGTAAAGAAGGATTAGTCAATCGGAAATGAGATTGTCGTATCCCAAAGGAAAATCCTGTCGTTTCCAAAGAAACGTTACTCGATTTAGATGGAAATGTCTTAGAACACATAGTATTTTATAGCGACGCAATTTCCGTGTGAATTCGTCAATGAGTAAGAGTGAGGGATGCAGTAAAGAAGGATTAGTGGATCGGAAATGTGATTGTCGTATCCCAAAATAAAATCCTGTCGTTTCCATAGAAACGTTACTCGATTTAGAAAGAAATGTCTTAGAACACATAGTATTTCATGGCGACGCAATTTCCGTGTGAATTCGTCATGAGTGTGAGTGAGGGATGCAGTAAAGAGGGATTAGTGGATCGGAAATGTGATTGTCGTATCCCAAAAGAAAATCCTGTCGTTTTCATAGAAACGTTACTCGATTTAGAAGGAAATGTCTTAGAACAATTAGTAATTCATAGCGAGGCAATTTCTGTGTGATTTCGTCAATGAGTGGGAGTGAGGGATGCAGTAAAGAAGGATTAGTGGATCGGAAATGTGATTGTCGTATCCCAAAAGAAAATCCTGTCGTTTCCATAGAAACGTTACTCGATTTAGAAGGAAATGTCTTAGAACACATAGTATTTCATAGCGACGCAATTTCCGTGTGAATTCGTCAATGAGTGGGAGTGAGGGATGCAGTAAAGGAGGATTAGTGGATCGGAAATGAGACTGTCATATCCCAAAAGAAAATCCTGTCGTTTCCATAGAAACGTTACTCGATTTAGAAGGAAATGTCTTAGAACACATAGTATTTCATAGCGACGCAATTTCCGTGTGAATTCGTCAATGAGTGGGAGTGAGGGATGCAGTAAAGAAGGATTAGTGGATCGGAAATGAGATTGTCGTATCCCAAAAGAAAATCCTGTCGTTTCCATAGAAACGTTACTCGATTTAGAAGGAAATGTCTTAGAACACATAGTATTTCATAGCGACGCAATTTCCGTGTGAATTCGTCAATGAGTGGGAGTGAGGGATGCAGTAAAGCAGGATTAGTGGATCGGAAATAAGATTGTCGTATCCCAAAAGAAAATCCTGTCGTTTCCATAGAAACGTTACTCGATTTAGAAGGAAATGTCTTAGAACACATAGTATTTCATAGTGACGCAATTTCCGTGTGAATTCGTCAATGAGTGGGAGTGAGGGATGCAGTAAATAGGGATTAGTAGATCGGAAATGAGATTGTCGTATCCCAAGAGAAAATCCTGTCGTTACCATAGAAACGTTACTCGATTTAGAAGGAAATGTCTTAGAACACATAGTATTTCATAGCGACGCAATTTCCGTGTGAATTCGTCAATGAGTGGGAGTGAGGGATGCAGTAAAGAAGGATTAGTGGATCGGAAATGATTATGTCGTATTCCAAAAGAAAATCCTGTTGTTTCCATAGAAACGTTACTCGATTTAGAAGGAAATGTCCTAGAACACATAGTATTTCATAGCGACGCAATTTCCGTGTGAATTCGTCAGTGAGTGGGAGTGAGGGATGCAGTGAAGAAGGATTAGTGGATCGGAAATGAGATTGTCGTATCCCAAAAGAAAATCCTGTCGTTTCCATTGAAACGTTACTCGATTTAGAAGGAAATGTCTTAGAACACATAATATTTCATAGCGACGCAATTTCCGTGTGAATTCGTTAATGAGTGGGAGTGAGGGATGCGGTAAAGAAGGATTACTGGATCGGAAATGTGATTGTCGTATCCCAAAAGAGAATCCTGTCGTTTCCATAGAAACGTTACTCGATTTAGAAGAAAATGTCTTAGACACATAGTATTTCATAGCGACGCAATTTGCGTGTGAATTCGTCAATAAGTGGGAGTGAGGGATGCAGTAAAGAAGGATTAGTGGATCGGAAATGTGATTGCGTATCCGAAAAGAAAATCCGTTCGTTTCCATAGAAACGTTACTCGATTTAGAAGGAAATGTCTTAGAACTCATAGTATTTCATAGCGACGCAATTTCCGTGTGAATTCGTCAATGTGTGGGAGTGAGGGATGCAGTAAAGAAGGATTAGTGGATCGGAAATGAGATTGTCTTATCCCAAAAGAAAATCCTATCGTTTCCATAGAAACGTTACTCGATTTAGAAGGAAATGTCGTAGAACACATAGTATTTCATAGCGACGCAATTTCCGTGGGAATTCGTCAATGAGTGGGAGTGAGGGATGCAGTAAAGAAGGATTAGTGGATCGGAAATGAGATTGTCGTATCCCAAAAGAAAATCCTGTCGTTTCCATAGAAACGTTACTCGATTTAGAAGGAAATGTCTTAGAACACAGAGTATTTCACAGCGACGCAATTCCCGTGTGAATTCGTCAATGAGTGGGAGTGAGGGATGCAGTAAAGAAGGATTAGTGGATCGGAAATGAGATTGTCGTATCCCAAAAGAAAATCCTGTCGTCTCCATAGAAACGTTACTCGATTTAGAAGGAAATGTCTTAGAACACATAGTATTTCATAGTGACGCAATTTCCGTGTGAATTCGTCAATGAGTGGGATTGAGGGATGCAGTAAAGAAGGATTAGTTGATCGGAAATGTGATTGTCGTATCCCTAAAGACAATCCTGTCGTTTCCATAGAAACGTTACTCGATTTAGAAGGAAATGTCTTAGAACACATAGTATTTCATAGTGACGCAATTTCCGTGTGAATTCGTCAATGAGTGGGAGTGAGGGATGCAGTAAAGAAGGATTTGTGGATCGGAAATGAGATTGTCGTATCCCAAAAGAAAATCCAGTCGTTTCCATAGAAACGTTACTCGATTTAGAAGGAAATGTCTTAGAACACATAGTATTTCATAGTGACGCAATTTCCGTGTGAATTCGTCAATGAGTGGGAGTGAGGGATGCAGTAAAGAAGGATTAGTGGATCGGAAATGAGATTGTCGTATCCCAAAAGAAAATCCTGTCGTTTCCATAGAAACGTTACTCGATTTAGAAGGAAATGTCTTAGAACACATAGTATTTCATAGCGACGCAATTCCCGTGTGAGTTCGTCAATGAGTGTGAGTGAGGGATGCAGTAAAGAAGGATTAGTGGATCGGAAATGAGATTGTCGTATCCAAATAGAAAATCCTGCCGTTTCCATAGAAACGTTACTCGATTTAGAAGGAAATGACTTAGAACACATAGTATTTCATAGCGACGCAATTTCCGTGTGAATTCGTCAATGAGTGGGAGTGAGGGATGCAGTAAAGAAGGATTAGTGGATCGGAAATGTGATTGTCGTATCCCAAATGAAAATCCTGTCGTTTCCATAGAAACGTTACTCGATTTAGAAGGAAATGTCTTAAAACACATAGTATTTCATAGCGACGCAATTTCCGTGTGAATTCGTCAATGAGTCTGAGTGAGGGATGCAGTAAAGAAGGATTAGTGGATCGGAAATGAGATTGTCGTATCCCAAAAGAAAATCCTGTCGTCTCCATAGAAACGTTACTCGATTTAGAAGGAAATGTCTTAGAACACATAGTATTTCATAGCGACGCAATTTGCGTGTGAATTCGTCAACAAGTGGGAGTGAGGGATGCAGTAAAGAAGGATTAGTGGATCGGAAATGAGATTGTCGTATCCCAAAAGAAAATCCTGTCGTTTCCATAGAAACGTTACTCGATTTAGAAGGAAATGTCTTAGAACACATAGTATTTCATAGCGACGCAATTTCCGTGTGAATTCGTCAATGAGTGGGAGTGAGAGATGCGGTAAAGAAGGATTAGTGGATCGGAAATGTGATTGTCGTATCCCAAAAGAAAATCTTGTCGTTTCCATAGAAACGTTACTCGATTTAGAAGGAAATGTCTTGGAACACATAGTATATCATAGCGACGCTATTTCCGTGTGAATTCGTCAGTGAGTGGAAGTGAGGGATGCAGTAAAGAAGGATTAGTGGATCGGAAATGAGATTGTCGTTTCCCAAAAGAAAATCCTGTCGTTTCCATAGAAACGTTACTCGATTTAGAAGGAAATGTCTTAGAACACATAGTATTTCATAGCGACGCAATTTCCGTGTGAATTCGTCAATGAGTGGGAGTGGGGGATGCAGTAAAGAAGGATTAGTGGATCGGAAATGAGATTCTCGTATCCCAAAAGAAAATCCTATCGTTTCCATAGAAACGTTACTCGATTTAGAAGGAAATGTCTTAGAACACATAGTATTTCATAGCGACGCAATTTCCGTGTGAATTCGTCAATGAGTGGGAGTGAGGGATGCAGTAAAGGAGGATTAGTGGATCGGAAATGAGACTGTCGTATCCCAAAAGAAAATCCTGTCGTTTCCATAGAAACGTTACTCGATTTAGAAGGAAATGTCTTAGAACACATAGTATTTCATAGCGACGCAATTTCCGTGTGAATTCGTCAATGAGTGGGAGTGACGGATGCAGTAAAGAAGGATTAGTGGATCGGAAATGAGATTGTCGTATCCCAAAAGAAAATCCTGTCATTTCCATAGAAACGTTACTCGATTTAGAAGGAAATGTCTTAGAACACATAGTATTTCATAGCGACGCAATTTCAGTGTGAATTCGTCAATGAGTGGGAGTGAGGGATGCAGTACAGAAGGATTAGTGAATCGGAAATGAGATTGTCGTATCCGAAAAGAAAATCCTGTCGTTTCCATAGAAACGTTACTCGATTTAGAAGGAAATGTCTTAGAACACATAGTATTTCATAGCGACGCAATTTCCGTGTGAATTCGTCAATGAGTGGGAGTGAGGGATGCAGTAAAAAAGGATTAGTGGATCGGAAATGAGATTGTCGTATCCCAAAAATAAAATTCTGTCGTTTCTATAGAAACGTTACTCGATTTAGAAGGAAATGTCTTAGAAAACATAGTATTTCATAGCGACGCAATTTCCGTGTGAATTCGTCAGTGAGTGGGAGTCAGGGATGCAGTAAAGAAGGATTAGTTGATCGGAAATGAGGTTGTCGTATCCCAAAAGAAAATCCTGTCGTTTCCATAGAAACGTTACTCGATTTAGAAGGAAATGTCTTAGAACACGTAGTATTTCATAGCGACGCAATTTCCGTGTGAGTTCAACAATGAGTGGGAGTGAGGGATGCAGTAAAGAAGGATTAGTGGATCGGAAATGAGATTGTCGTATCCCAAAGGAAAATCCTGTCGTTTCCAAAGAAACGTTACTCGATTTAGATGGAAATGTCTTAGAACACATAGTATTTTATAGCGACGCAATTTCCGTGTGAATTCGTCAATGAGTAAGAGTGAGGGATGCAGTAAAGAAGGATTAGTGGATCGGAAATGTGATTGTCGTATCCCAAAATAAAATCCTGTCGTTTCCATAGAAACGTTACTCGATTTAGAAGGAAATGTCTTAGAACACATAGTATTTCATGGCGACGCAATTTCCGTGTGAATTCGTCATGAGTGTGAGTGAGGGATGCAGTAAAGAGGGATTTTTGGATCGGAAATGTGATTGTCGTATCCCAAAAGAAAATCCTGTCGTTTTCATAGAAACGTTACTCGATTTAGAAGGAAATGTCTTAGAACAATTAGTAATTCATAGCGAGGCAATTTCTGTGTGATTTCGTCAATGAGTGGGAGTGAGGGATGCAGTAAAGAAGGATTAGTGGATCGGAAATGTGATTGTCGTATCCCAAAAGAAAATCCTGTCGTTTCCATAGAAACGTTACTCGATTTAGAAGGAAATGTCTTAGAACACATAGTATTTCATAGCGACGCAATTTCCGTGTGAATTCGTCAATGAGTGGGAGTGAGGGATGCAGTAAAGGAGGATTAGTGGATCGGAAATGAGACTGTCATATCCCAAAAGAAAATCCTGTCGTTTCCATAGAAACGTTACTCGATTTAGAAGGAAATGTCTTAGAACACATAGTATTTCATAGCGACGCAATTTCCGTGTGAATTCGTCAATGAGTGGGAGTGAGGGATCCAGTAAAGAAGGATTAGTGGATCGGAAATGAGATTGTCGTATCCCAAAAGAAAATCCTGTCGTTTCCATAGAAACGTTACTCGATTTAGAAGGAAATGTCTTAGAACACATAGTATTTCATAGCGACGCAATTTCCGTGTGAATTCGTCAATGAGTGGGAGTGAGGGATGCAGTAAAGGAGGATTAGTGGATCGGAAATGAGACTGTCGTATCCCAAAAGAAAATCCTGTCGTTTCCATAGAAACGTTACTCGATTTAGAAGGAAATGTCTTAGAACACATAGTATTTCATAGCGACGCAATTTCCGTGTGAATTCGTCAATGAGTGGGAGTGACAGATGCAGTAAAGAAGGATTAGTGGATCGGAAATGAGATTGTCGTATCCCAAAAGAAAATCCTGTCGTTTCCATAGAAACGTTACTCGATTTAGAAAAAAATGTCTTAGAACACATAGTATTTCATAGCGACGCAATTTCCGTGTGAATTCGTCAATGAGTGGGAGTGAGGGATGCAGTAAAGAAGGATTAGTGGATCGGAAATGAGATTCTCGTATCCCAAAAGAAAATCCTGTCGTTTCCATAGAAACGTTACTCGATTTAGAAGGAAATGTCTTAGAACACATAGTATATCATAGCGACGCAATTTCCGTGTGAATTCGTCAATGAGTGGGAGTGAGAGATGCGGTAAAGAAGGATTAGTGGATCGGAAATGTGATTGTCGTATCCCAAAAGAAAATCTTGTCGTTTCCATAGAAACGTTACTCGATTTAGAAGGAAATGTCTTAAAACACATAGTATTTCATAGCGACGCAATTTCCGTGTGAATTCGTCAATGAGTCTGAGTGAGGGATGCAGTAAAGAAGGATTAGTGGATCGGAAATGAGATTGTCGTATCATAAAAGAAAATCCTGTCGTCTCCATAGAAACGTTACTCGATTTAGAAGGAAATGTCTTAGAACACATAGTATTTCATAGCGACGCAATTTCCGTGTGAATTCGTCAATGAGTGGGAGTGAGGGATGCAGTAAAGAAGGATTAGTGGATCGGAAATGAGATTCTCGTATCCCAAAAGAAAATCCTGTCGTTTCCATAGAAACGTTACTCGATTTAGAAGGAAATGTCTTAGAACACATAGTATTTCATAGCGACGCAATTTCCGTGTGAATTAGTCAATGAGTGGGAGTGAGGGATGCAGTAAAGAAGGATTAGTGGATCGGAAATGAGATTGTCGTATCCCAAAAGAAAATCCTATCGTTTCCATAGAAACGTTACTCGATTTAGAAGGAAATGTCTTAGAACACATAGTATTTCATAGCGACGCAATTTACGTGTGAATTCGTCAATGAGTGGGAGTGAGGGATGCAGTAAAGGAGGATTAGTGGATCGGAAATGAGACTGTCGTATCCCAAAAGAAAATCCTGTCGTTTCCGTAGAAACGTTACTCGATTTAGAAGGAAATGTCTTAGAACACATAGTATTTCATAGCGACGCAATTTCCGTGTGAATTCGTCAATGAGTGGGAGTGACGGATGCAGTAAAGAAGGATTAGTGGATCGGAAATGAGATTGTCGTATCCCAAAAGAAAATCCTGTCGTTTCCATAGAAACGTTACTCGATTTAGAAGGAAATGTCTTAGAACACATAGTATTTCGTAGCGACGCAATTTCAGTGTGAATTCGTCAATGAGTGGGAGTGAGGGATGCAGTACAGAAGGATTAGTGAATCGGAAATGAGATTGTCGTATCCGAAAAGAAAATCCTGTCGTTTCCATAGAAACGTTACTCGATTTAGAAGGAAATGTCTTAGAACACATAGTATTTCATAGCGACGCAATTTCCGTGTGAATTCGTCAATGAGTGGGAGTGAGGGATGCAGTAAAAAAGGATTAGTGGATCGGAAATGAGATTGTCGTATCCCAAAAAAAAAAATTGTGTCGTTTCCATAAAAACGTTACTCGATTTAGAAGGAAATGTCTTAGAAAACATAGTATTTCATAGCGACGCAATTTCCGTGTGAATTCGTCAATGAGTGGGAGTCAGGGATGCAGTAAAGAAGGATTAGTGGATCGGAAATGAGATTGTCGTATCCCAAAAGAAAATCCTGTCGTTTCCATAGAAACGTTACTCGATTTAGAAGGAAATGTCTTAGAACACATAGTATTTCATAGCGACGCAATTTCCGTGTGATTTCAACAATGAGTGGGAGTGAGGGATGCAGTAAAGAAGGATTAGTGGATCGGAAATGAGATTGTCGTATCCCAAAGGAAAATCCTGTCGTTTCCAAAGAAACGTTACTCGATTTAGATGGAAATGTCTTAGAACACATAGTATTTTATAGCGACGCAATTTCCGTGTGAATTCGTCAATGAGTAAGAGTGAGGGATGCAGTAAAGAAGGATTAGTGGATCGGAAATGTGATTGTCGTATCCCAAAATAAAATCCTGTCGTTTCCATAGAAACGTTACTCGATTTAGAAGGAAATGTCTTAGAACACATAGTATTTCATAGCGACGCAATTTCCGTGTGAATTCGTCAATGAGTGGGAGTGAGGGATGCAGTAAAGAAGGATTAGTGGATCGGAAATGAGATTCTCGTATCCCAAAAGAAAATCCTGTCGTTTCCATAGAAACGTTACTCGATTTAGAAGGAAATGTCTTAGAACACATAGTATTTCATAGCGACGCAATTTCCGTGTGAATTAGTCAATGAGTGGGAGTGAGGGATGCAGTAAAGAAGGATTAGTGGATCGGAAATGAGATTGTCGTATCCCAAAAGAAAATCCTATCGTTTCCATAGAAACGTTACTCGATTTAGAAGGAAATGTCTTAGAACACATAGTATTTCATAGCGACGCAATTTACGTGTGAATTCGTCAATGAGTGGGAGTGAGGGATGCAGTAAAGGAGGATTAGTGGATCGGAAATGAGACTGTCGTATCCCAAAAGAAAATCCTGTCGTTTCCGTAGAAACGTTACTCGATTTAGAAGGAAATGTCTTAGAACACATAGTATTTCATAGCGACGCAATTTCCGTGTGAATTCGTCAATGAGTGGGAGTGACGGATGCAGTAAAGAAGGATTAGTGGATCGGAAATGAGATTGTCGTATCCCAAAAGAAAATCCTGTCGTTTCCATAGAAACGTTACTCGATTTAGAAGGAAATGTCTTAGAACACATAGTATTTCGTAGCGACGCAATTTCAGTGTGAATTCGTCAATGAGTGGGAGTGAGGGATGCAGTACAGAAGGATTAGTGAATCGGAAATGAGATTGTCGTATCCGAAAAGAAAATCCTGTCGTTTCCATAGAAACGTTACTCGATTTAGAAGGAAATGTCTTAGAACACATAGTATTTCATAGCGACGCAATTTCCGTGTGAATTCGTCAATGAGTGGGAGTGAGGGATGCAGTAAAAAAGGATTAGTGGATCGGAAATGAGATTGTCGTATCCCAAAAAAAAAAATTGTGTCGTTTCCATAAAAACGTTACTCGATTTAGAAGGAAATGTCTTAGAAAACATAGTATTTCATAGCGACGCAATTTCCGTGTGAATTCGTCAATGAGTGGGAGTCAGGGATGCAGTAAAGAAGGATTAGTGGATCGGAAATGAGATTGTCGTATCCCAAAAGAAAATCCTGTCGTTTCCATAGAAACGTTACTCGATTTAGAAGGAAATGTCTTAGAACACATAGTATTTCATAGCGACGCAATTTCCGTGTGATTTCAACAATGAGTGGGAGTGAGGGATGCAGTAAAGAAGGATTAGTGGATCGGAAATGAGATTGTCGTATCCCAAAGGAAAATCCTGTCGTTTCCAAAGAAACGTTACTCGATTTAGATGGAAATGTCTTAGAACACATAGTATTTTATAGCGACGCAATTTCCGTGTGAATTCGTCAATGAGTAAGAGTGAGGGATGCAGTAAAGAAGGATTAGTGGATCGGAAATGTGATTGTCGTATCCCAAAATAAAATCCTGTCGTTTCCATAGAAACGTTACTCGATTTAGAAGGAAATGTCTTAGAACACATAGTATTTCATGGCGACGCAATTTCCGTGTGAATTCGTCATGAGTGTGAGTGAGGGATGCAGTAAAGAGGGATTAGTGGATCGGAAATGTGATTGTCGTATCCCAAAAGAAAATCCTGTCGTTTTCATAGAAACGTTACTCGATTTAGAAGGAAATGTCTTAGAACAATTAGTAATTCATAGCGAGGCAATTTCTGTGTGATTTCGTCAATGAGAGGGAGTGAGGGATGCAGTAAAGAAGGATTAGTGGATCGGAAATGTGATTGTCGTATCCCAAAAGAAAATCCTGTCGTTTCCATAGAAACGTTACTCGATTTAGAAGGAAATGTCTTAGAACACATAGTATTTCATAGCGACGCAATTTCCGTGTGTATTCGTCAATGAGTGGGAGGGAGGGATGCAGTAATGGAGGATTAGTGGATCGGAAATGAGACTGTCGTATCCCAAAAGAAAATCCTGTCGTTTCCATAGAAACGTTACTCGATTTAGAAGGAAATGTCTTAGAACACATAGTATTTCATAGCGACGCAATTTCCGTGTGAATTCGTCAATGAGTGGGAGTGAGGGATGCAGTAAAGAAGGATTAGTGGATCGGAAATGTGATTGTCGTATCCCAAAAGAAAATCCTGTCGTTTCCATAGAAACGTTACTCGATTTAGAAGGAAATGTCTTAGAACACATAGTATTTCATAGCGACGCAATTTCCGTGTGAATTCGTCAATGAGTGGGAGTGAGGGATGCAGTAAAGGAGGATTAGTGGATCGGAAATGAGACTGTCGTATCCCAAAAGAAAATCCTGTCGTTTCCATAGAAACGTTACTCGATTGAGAAGGAAATGTCTTAGAACACATAGTATTTCATAGCGACGCAATTTCCGTGTGAATTCGTCAATGAGTGGGAGTGACGGATGCAGTAAAGAAGGATTAGTGGATCGGAAATGAGATTGTCGTATCCCAAAAGAAAATCCTGTCGTTTCCATAGAAACGTTACTCGATTTAGAAGTAAATGTCTTAGAACACATAGTATTTCATAGCGACGCAATTTCCGTGTGAATTCGTCAATGAGTCTGAGTGAGGGATGCAGTAAAGAAGGATTAGTGGATCGGAAATGAGATTGTCGTATCCCAAAAGAAAATCCTGTCGTCTCCATAGAAACGTTACTCGATTTAGAAGGAAATGTCTTAGAACACATAGTATTTCATAGCGACGCAATTTCCGTGTGAATTCGTCAGTGAGTGGGAGTGAGGGATGCAGTAAAGAAGCATTAGTGGATCGGAAATGAGATTCTCGTATCCCAAAAGAAAATCCTGTCGTTTCCATAGAAACGTTACTCGATTTAGAAGGAAATGTCTTAGAACACATAGTATTTCATAGCGACGCAATTTCCGTGTGAATTCGTCAATGAGTGGGAGTGAGAGATGCGGTAAAGAAGGATTAGTGGATCGGAAATGTGATTGTCGTATCCCAAAAGAAAATCTTGTCGTTTCCATAGAAACGTTACTCGATTTAGAAGGAAATGTCTTGGAACACATAGTATATCATAGCGACGCTATTTCCGTGTGAATTCGTCAGTGAGTGGAAGTGAGGGATGCAGTAAAGAAGGATTAGTGGATCGGAAATGAGATTGTCGTTTCCCAAAAGAAAATCCTGTCGTTTCCATAGAAACGTTACTCGATTTAGAAGGAAATGTCTTAAAACACATAGTATTTCATAGCGACGCAATTTCCGTGTGAATTCGTCAACAAGTCTGAGTGAGGGATGCAGTAAAGAAGGATTAGTGGATCGGAAATGAGATTGTCGTATCCCAAAAGAAAATCCTGTCGTCTCCATAGAAACGTTACTCGATTTAGAAGGAAATGTCTTAGAACACATAGTATTTCATAGCGACGCAATTTCCGTGTGAATTCGTCAATGAGTGGGAGTGAGGGATGCAGTAAAGAAGGATTAGTGGATCGGAAATGAGATTCTCGTATCCCAAAAGAAAATCCTGTCGTTTCCATAGAAACGTTACTCGATTTAGAAGGAAATGTCTTAGAACACATAGTATTTCATAGCGACGCAATTTCAGTGTGAATTCGTCAATGAGTGGGAGTGAGGGATGCAGTACAGAAGGATTAGTGAATCGGAAATGAGATTGTCGTATCCGAAAAGAAAATCCTGTCGTTTCCATAGAAACGTTACTCGATTTAGAAGGAAATGTCTTAGAACACATAGTATTTCATAGCGACGCAATTTCCGTGTGAATTCGTCAATGAGTGGGAGTGAGGGATGCAGTAAAAAAGGATTAGTGGATCGGAAATGAGATTGTCGTATCCCAAAAAAAAAATTCTGTCGTTTCCATAAAAACGTTACTCGATTTAGAAGGAAATGTCTTAGAAAACATAGTATTTGATAGCGACGCAATTTCCGTGTGAATGCGTCAATGAGTGGGAGTCAGGGATGCAGTAAAGAAGGATTAGTGGATCGGAAATGAGATTGTCGTATCCCAAAAGAAAATCCTGTCGTTTCCATAGAAACGTTACTCGATTTAGAAGGAAATGTCTTAGAACACATAGTATTTCATAGCGACGCAATTTCCGTGTGAATTCAACAATGAGTGGGAGTGAGGGATGCAGTAAAGAAGGATTAGTGGATCGGAAATGAGATTGTCGTATCCCAAAGGAAAATCCTGTCGTTTCCAAAGAAACGTTACTCGATTTAGATGGAAATGTCTTAGAACACATAGTATTTTATAGCGACGCAATTTCCGTTTGAATTCGTCAATGAGTAAGAGTGAGGGATGCAGTAAAGAAGGATTAGTGGATCGGAAATGTGATTGTCGTATCCCAAAATAAAATCCTGTCGTTTCCATAGAAACGTTACTCGATTTAGAAGGAAATGTCTTAGAACACATAGTATTTCATGGCGACGCAATTTCCGTGTGAATTCGTCATGAGTGTGAGTGAGGGATGCAGTAAAGAGGGATTAGTGGATCGGAAATGTGATTGTCGTATCCCAAAAGAAAATCCTGTCGTTTTCATAGAAACGTTACTCGATTTAGAAGGAAATGTCTTAGAACAATTACTAATTCATAGCGAGGCAATTTCTGTGTGATTTCGTCAATGAGTGGGAGTGAGGGATGCAGTAAAGAAGGATTAGTGGATCGGAAATGTGATTGTCGTATCCCAAAAGAAAATCCTGTCGTTTCCATAGAAACGTTACTCGATTTAGAAGGAAATGTCTTAGAACACATAGTATTTCATAGCGACGCAATTTCCGTGTGTATTCGTCAATGAGTGGGAGTGAGGGATGCAGTAAAGGAGGATTAGTGGATCGGAAATGAGACTGTCGTATCCCAAAAGAAAATCCTGTCGTTTCCATAGAAACGTTACTCGATTTAGAAGGAAATGTCTTAGAACACATAGTATTTCATAGCGACGCAATTTCCGTGTGAATTCGTCAATGAGTGGGAGTGAGGGATGCAGTAAAGAAGGATTAGTGGATCGGAAATGTGATTGTCGTATCCCAAAAGAAAATCCTGTCGTTTCCATAGAAACGTTACTCGATTTAGAAGGAAATGTCTTAGAACACATAGTATTTCATAGCGACGCAATTTCCGTGTGAATTCGTCGATGAGTGGGAGTGAGGGATGCAGTAAAGGAGGATTAGTGGATCGGAAATGAGACTGTCGTATCCCAAAAGAAAATCCTGTCGTTTCCATAGAAACGTTACTCGATTTAGAAGGAAATGTCTTAGAACACATAGTATTTCATAGCGACGCAATTTCCGTGTGAATTCGTCAATGAGTGGGAGTGACGGATGCAGTAAAGAAGGATTAGTGGATCGGAAATGAGATTGTCGTATCCCAAAAGAAAATCCTGTCGTTTCCATAGAAACGTTACTCGATTTAGAAGGAAATGTCTTAGAACACATAGTATTTCATAGCGACGCAATTCCCGTGTGAATTCGTCAATGAGTGGGAGTGAGGGATGCAGTAAAGAAGGATTAGTGGATCGGAAATGAGATTGTCGTATCCCAAAAGAAAATCCTGTCGTCTCCATAGAAACGTTACTCGATTTAGAAGGAAATGTCTTAGAACACATAGTATTTCATAGCGACGCAATTTCCGTGTGAATTCGTCAATGAGTGGGAGTGAGGGATGCAGTAAAGAAGCATTAGTGGATCGGAAATGAGATTCTCGTATCCCAAAAGAAAATCCTGTCGTTTCCATAGAAACGTTACTCGATTTAGAAGGAAATGTCTTAGAACACATAGTATTTCATAGCGACGCAATTTCCGTGTGAATTCGTCAATGAGTGGGAGTGAGAGATGCGGTAAAGAAGGATTAGTGGATCGGAAATGTGATTGTCGTATCCCAAAAGAAAATCTTGTCGTTTCCATAGAAACGTTACTCGATTTAGAAGGAAATGTCTTGGAACACATAGTATATCATAGCGACGCTATTTCCGTGTGAATTCGTCAGTGAGTGGAAGTGAGGGATGCAGTAAAGAAGGATTAGTGGATCGGAAATGAGATTGTCGTTTCCCAAAAGAAAATCCTGTCGTTTCCATAGAAACGTTACTCGATTTAGAAGGAAATGTCTTAAAACACATAGTATTTCATAGCGACGCAATTTCCGTGTGAATTCGTCAATGAGTCTGAGTGAGGGATGCAGTAAAGAAGGATTAGTGGATCGGAAATGAGATTGTCGTATCCCAAAAGAAAATCCTGTCGTCTCCATAGAAACGTTACTCGATTTAGAAGGAAATGTCTTAGACCACATAGTATTTCATAGCGACGCAATTTCCGTGTGAATTCGTCAATGAGTGGGAGTGAGGGATGCAGTAAAGAAGGATTAGTGGATCGGAAATGAGATTCTCGTATCCCAAAAGAAAATCCTGTCGTTTCCATAGAAACGTTACTCGATTTAGAAGGAAATGTCTTAGAACACATAGTATTTCATAGCGACGCAATTTCCGTGTGAATTAGTCAATGAGTGGGAGTGAGGGATGCAGTAAAGAAGGATTAGTGGATCGGAAATGAGATTGTCGTATCCCAAAAGAAAATCCTATCGTTTCCATAGAAACGTTACTCGATTTAGAAGGAAATGTCTTAGAACACATAGTATTTCATAGCGACGCAATTTCCGTGTGAATTCGTCAATGAGTGGGAGTGAGGGATGCAGTAAAGGAGGATTAGTGGATCGGAAATGAGACTGTCGTATCCCAAAAGAAAATCCTGTCGTTTCCATAGAAACGTTACTCGATTTAGAAGGAAATGTCTTAGAACACATAGTATTTCATAGCGACGCAATTTCCGTGTGAATTCGTCAATGAATGGGAGTGACGGATGCAGTAAAGAAGGATTAGTGGATCGGAAATGAGATTGTCGTATCCCAAAAGAAAATCCTGTCGTTACCATAGAAACGTTACTCGATTTAGAAGGAAATGTCTTAGAACACATAGTATTTCATAGCGACGCAATTTCAGTGTGAATTCGTCAATGAGTGGGAGTGAGGGATGCAGTACAGAAGGATTAGTGAATCGGAAATGAGATTGTCGTATCCGAAAAGAAAAACCTGTCGTTTCCATAGAAACGTTACTCGATTTAGAAGGAAATGTCTTAGAACACATAGTATTTCATAGCGACGCAATTTCCGTGTGAATTCGTCAATGAGTGGGAGTGAGGGATGCAGTAAAGAAGGATTAGTGGATCGGAAATGAGATTCTCGTATCCCAAAAGAAAATCCTGTCGTTTCCATAGAAACGTTACTCGATTTAGAAGGAAATGTCTTAGAACACATAGTATTTCATAGCGACGCAATTTCCGTGTGAATTAGTCAATGAGTGGGAGTGAGGGATGCAGTAAAGAAGGATTAGTGGATCGGAAATGAGATTGTCGTATCCCAAAAGAAAATCCTATCGTTTCCATAGAAACGTTACTCGATTTAGAAGGAAATGTCTTAGAACACATAGTATTTCATAGCGACGCAATTTCCGTGTGAATTCGTCAATGAGTGGGAGTGAGGGATGCAGTAAAGGAGGATTAGTGGATCGGAAATGAGACTGTCGTATCCCAAAAGAAAATCCTGTCGTTTCCATAGAAACGTTACTCGATTTAGAAGGAAATGTCTTAGAACACATAGTATTTCATAGCGACGCAATTTCCGTGTGAATTCGTCAATGAATGGGAGTGACGGATGCAGTACAGAAGGATTAGTGGATCGGAAATGAGATTGTCGTATCCCAAAAGAAAATCCTGTCGTTACCATAGAAACGTTACTCGATTTAGAAGGAAATGTCTTAGAACACATAGTATTTCATAGCGACGCAATTTCCGTGTGAATTCGTCAATGAATGGGAGTGACGGATGCAGTACAGAAGGATTAGTGGATCGGAAATGAGATTGTCGTATCCCAAAAGAAAATCCTGTCGTTACCATAGAAACGTTACTCGATTTAGAAGGAAATGTCTTAGAACACATAGTATTTCATAGCGACGCAATTTCAGTGTGAATTCGTCAATGAGTGGGAGTGAGGGATGCAGTAAAGAAGGATTAGTGGATCGGAAATGAGATTGTCGTATCCCAAAAGAAAATCCTGTCGTTTCCATAGAAACGTTACTCGATTTAGAAGGAAATGTCTTAGAACACATAGTATTTCATAGCGACGCAATTTCCGTGTGAATTCAACAATGAGTGGGAGTGAGGGATGCAGTAAAGAAGGATTAGTGGATCGGAAATGAGATTGTCGTATCCCAAAGGAAAATCCTGTCGTTTCCAAAGAAACGTTACTCGATTTAGATGGAAATGTCTTAGAACACATAGTATTTTATAGCGACGCAATTTCCGTTTGAATTCGTCAATGAGTAAGAGTGAGGGATGCAGTAAAGAAGGATTAGTGGATCGGAAATGTGATTGTCGTATCCCAAAATAAAATCCTGTCGTTTCCATAGAAACGTTACTCGATTTAGAAGGAAATGTCTTAGAACACATAGTATTTCATGGCGACGCAATTTCCGTGTGAATTCGTCATGAGTGTGAGTGAGGGATGCAGTAAAGAGGGATTAGTGGATCGGAAATGTGATTGTCGTATCCCAAAAGAAAATCCTGTCGTTTTCATAGAAACGTTACTCGATTTAGAAGGAAATGTCTTAGAACAATTAGTAATTCATAGCGAGGCAATTTCTGTGTGATTTCGTCAATGAGTGGGAGTGAGGGATGCAGTAAAGAAGGATTAGTGGATCGGAAATGTGATTGTCGTATCCCAAAAGAAAATCCTGTCGTTTCCATAGAAACGTTACTCGATTTAGAAGGAAATGTCTTAGAACACATAGTATTTCATAGCGACGCAATTTCCGTGTGAATTCGTCAATGAGTGGGAGTGACGGATGCAGTAAAGAAGGATTAGTGGATCGGAAATGAGATTGTCGTATCCCAAAAGAAAATCCTGTCGTTTCCATAGAAACGTTACTCGATTTAGAAGGAAATGTCTTAGAACACATAGTATTTCATAGCGACGCAATTCCCGTGTGAATTCGTCAATGAGTGGGAGTGAGGGATGCAGTAAAGAAGGATTAGTGGATCGGAAATGAGATTGTCGTATCCCAAAAGAAAATCCTGTCGTCTCCATAGAAACGTTACTTGATTTAGAAGGTAATGTCTTAGACCACATAGTATTTCATAGCGACGCAATTTCCGTGTGAATTCGTCAATGAGTGGGAGTGAGGGATGCAGTAAAGAAGGATTAGTGGATCGGAAATGAGATTCTCGTATCCCAAAAGAAAATCCTGTCGTTTCCATTGAAACGTTACTCGATTTAGAAGGAAATGTCTTAGAACACATAGTATTTCATAGCGACGCAATTTCCGTGTGAATTAGTCAATGAGTGGGAGTGAGGGATGCAGTAAAGAAGGATTAGTGGATCGGAAATGAGATTGTCGTATCCCAAAAGAAAATCCTATCGTTTCCATAGAAACGTTACTCGATTTAGAAGGAAATGTCTTAGAACACATAGTATTTCATAGCGACGCAATTTCCGTGTGAATTTGTCAATGAGTGGGAGTGAGGGATGCAGTAAAGGAGGATTAGTGGATCGGAAATGAGACTGTCGTATCCCAAAAGAAAATCCTGTCGTTTCCATAGAAACGTTACTCGATTTAGAAGGAAATGTCTTAGAACACATAGTATTTCATAGCGACGCAATTTCCGTGTGAATTCGTCAATGAATGGGAGTGACGGATGCAGTAAAGAAGGATTAGTGGATCGGAAATGAGATTGTCGTATCCCAAAAGAAAATCCTGTCGTTACCATAGAAACGTTACTCGATTTAGAAGGAAATGTCTTAGAACACATAGTATTTCATAGCGACGCAATTTCAGTGTGAATTCGTCAATGAGTGGGAGTGAGGGATGCAGTACAGAAGGATTAGTGAATCGGAAATGAGATTGTCGTATCCGAAAAGAAAAACCTGTCGTTTCCATAGAAACGTTACTCGATTTAGAAGGAAATGTCTTAGAACACATAGTATTTCATAGCGACGCAATTTCCGTGTGAATTCGTCAATGAGTGGGAGTGAGGGATGCAGTAAAAAAGGATTAGTGGATCGGAAATGAGATTGTCGTATCCCAAAAAAAAAATTCTGTCGTTTCCATAAAAACGTTACTCGATTTAGAAGGAAATGTCTTAGAAAACATAGTATTTGATAGCGACGCAATTTCCGTGTGAATTCGTCAATGAGTGGGAGTCAGGGATGCAGTAAAGAAGGATTAGTGGATCGGAAATGAGATTGTCGTATCCCAAAAGAAAATCCTGTCGTTTCCATAGAAACGTTACTCGATTTAGAAGGAAATGTCTTAGAACACATAGTATTTCATAGCGACGCAATTTCCGTGTGAATTCAACAATGAGTGGGAGTGAGGGATGCAGTAAAGAAGGATTAGTGGATCGGAAATGAGATTGTCGTATCCCAAAGGAAAATAATGTCGTTTCCAAAGAAACGTTACTCGATTTAGATGGAAATGTCTTAGAACACATAGTATTTTATAGCGACGCAATTTCCGTGTGAATTCGTCAATGAGTAAGAGTGAGGGATGCAGTAAAGAAGGATTAGTGGATCGGAAATGTGATTGTCGTATCCCAAAATAAAATCCTGTCGTTTCCATAGAAACGTTACTCGATTTAGAAGGAAATGTCTTAGAACACATAGTATTTCATGGCGACGCAATTTCCGTGTGAATTCGTCATGAGTGTGAGTGAGGGATGCAGTAAAGAGGGATTAGTGGATCGGAAATGTGATTGTCGTATCCCAAAAGAAAATCCTGTCGTTTTCATAGAAACGTTACTCGATTTAGAAGGAAATGTCTTAGAACAATTAGTAATTCATAGCGAGGCAATTTCTGTGTGATTTCGTCAATGAGTGGGAGTGAGGGATGCAGTAAAGAAGGATTAGTGGATCGGAAATGTGATTGTCGTATCCCAAATGAAAATCCTGTCGTTTCCATAGAAACGTTACTCGATTTAGAAGGAAATGTCTTAGAACACATAGTATTTCATAGCGACGCAATTTCCGTGTGAATTCGTCAATTAGTGGGAGTGAGGGATGCAGTAAAGGAGGATTAGTGGATCGGAAATGAGACTGTCGTATCCCAAAAGAGAATCCTGTCGTTTCCATAGAAACGTTACTCGATTTAGAAGGAAATGTCTTAGAACACATAGTATTTCATAGCGACGCAATTTCCGTGTGAATTCGTCAATGAGTGGGAGTGAGGGATGCAGTAAAGAAGGATTAGTGGATCGGAAATGAGATTGTCGTATCCCAAAAGAAAATCCTGTCGTTTCCATAGAAACGTTACTCGATTTAGAAGGAAATGTCTTAGAACACATAGTATTTCATAGCGACGCAATTTCCGTGTGAAATCGTCAATGAGTGGGAGTGAGGGATGCAGTAAAGGAGGATTAGTGGATCGGAAATGAGACTGTCGTATCCCAAAAGAAAATCCTGTCGTTTCCATAGAAACGTTACTCGATTTAGAAGGAAATGTCTTAGAACACATAGTATTTCATAGCGACGCAATTTCCGTGTGAATTCGTCAATGAGTGGGAGTGAGGGATGCAGTAAAGAAGGATTAGTGGATCGGAAATGAGATTGTCGTATCCCAAAAGAAAATCCTGTCGTTTCCATAGAAACGTTACTCGATTTAGAAGGAAATGTCTTAGAACACATAGTATTTCATAGCGACGCAATTTCAGTGTGAATTCGTCAATGAGTGGGAGTTCAAAAATGGTTCAAATGGCTCTGAGCACTATGGGACTCAACTGCTGAGGTCATTAGTCCCCTAGAACTTAGAACTAGTTAAACCTAACTAACCTAAGGACATCACAAACATCCATGCCCGAGGCAGGATTCGAACCTGCGACCGTAGCGGTCTTGCGGTTCCAGACTGCAGCGCCTTTAACCGCACGGCCACTTCGGCCGGCCTGAGTGGGAGTGAGGGATGCAGTACAGAAGGATTAGTAAATCGGAAATGAGATTGTCGTATCCGAAAAGAAAATCCTGTCGTTTCCATAGAAACGTTACTCGATTTAGAAGGAATTGTCTTAGAACACATAGTATTTCATAGCGACGCAATTTCCGTGTGAATTCGTCAATGAGTGGGAGTGAGGGATGCAGTAAAAAAGGATTAGTGGATCGGAAATGAGATTGTCGTATCCCAAAAAAAAATTCTGTCATTTCCATAGAAACGTTACTCGATTTAGAAGGAAATGTCTTAGAAAACATAGTATTTCATAGTGACGCAATTCCCGTGTGAATTCGTCCATGAGTGGGAGTCAGGGATGCAGTAAAGAGGGATTAGTGGATCGGAAATGAGATTGTCGTATCCCAAAAGAAAATCCTGTCGTTTCCATAGAAACGTTACTCGATTTAGAAGGAAATGTCTTAGAACAATTAGTAATTCATAGCGAGGCAATTTCTGTGTGATTTCGTCAATGAGTGGGAGTGAGGGATGCAGTAAAGAAGGATTAATGGATCGGAAATGTGATTGTCGTATCCCAAATGAAAATCCTGTAGTTTCCATAGAAACGTTACTCGATTTAGAAGGAAATGTCATAGAACACATAGTATTCCATAGCGACGCAATTTCCGTGTGAATTCGTCAATGAGTGGGAGTGAGGGATGCAGTAATGAAGGATTAGTGGATCGGACTTGTGATTGTCGTATCCCAAAAGAAAATCCTGTCGTTTCCATAGAAACGTTACTCGATTTAGAAGGAAATGTCTTAGAACACATAGTATTTCATAGCGACGCAATTTCCGTGTGAATTCGTCTATGAGTGGGAGTGAGGGATGCAGTAAAGAAGGATTAGCGGTTCGGAAATGAGATTGTCGTATCCCAAAAGAAAATCCTGTCGTTTCCATAGAAACGTTACTCGATTTAGAAGGAAATGTCTTAGAACACATAGTATTTCATAGCGACGCAATTTCCGTGTGAATTCGTCAATGAGTGGGAGTGAGGGATGCAGTAAAGAAGGATTAGTGGATCGGAAATGTGATTGTCGTATCCCAAAAGAAAATCCTTAAATCCTTTCGTTTCCATAAAAACGTTACTCGATTTAGAAGGAAATGTCTTAGAACACATAGTATTTCATAGCGACGCAATTTCCGTGTGAATTCGTCAATGAGTGGGAGTGAGGGATGCAGTAAAGAAGGATTAGTGGATCGGAAGTAAGATTGTCGTATCCCAAAAGAAAATCCTGTCGTTTCCATGGAAACGTTACTCGATTTAGAAGGAAGTGTCTTAGAACACATAGTATTTCATAGCGGCGCAATTTCCGTGTGAATTCGGCAATGAGTGGGAGTGAGGGATGCAGTAATAAAGGATTAGTGGATCGGAAATGAGCATGTCGTATCCCAAAGAAAATCCTGTCGTTTCCATAGAAACGTTACTCGATTTAGAAGGAAATGTCTTAGAACACATAGTATTTCATAGCGACGCAAGTTCCGTGTGAATACGTCATGAGTGGGAGTGAGGGATGCAGTAAAGAAGGATTAGTGGAACGGAAATGTGATTGTCGTATCCCAAAAGAAAATCCTGTCGTTTCCATAGAAACGTTACTCGACTTAGAAGGAAATGTCTTAGAACACATAGTATTTCATAGCGACGCAATTTCCGTGTGAATTCGTCAATGAGTGGGAGTGAGGGATGCAGTAAAGAAGGATTAGTGGAACGGAAATGTGATTGTCGTATTACAAAAGAAAATCCTGTCGTTTCCATAGAAACGTTACTCGATTTAGAAGGAAATGTCTTAGAACACATAGTATCTCATAGCGACGCAATTTCCGTGTGAATTCGTCAATGAGTGGGAGTGAGGGATGCAGTAAAGAAGGATTAGTGGAACGGAAATGTGATTGTCGTATCCCAAAAGAAAATCCTGTCGTTTCCATAGAAACGTTACTCGATTTAGAAGGAAATGCCTTAGAACACGTAGTATTTCATAGCGACGCAATTTCCGTGTGAATTCGTCAATGAGTGGTAATGAGGGATGCAGTAAAGCAGGATTAGTGGAACGGAAATGTGATTGTCGTATCCCAAAAGAAAATCCTGCTGGTTTCCATAGAAACGTTACTCGATTTAGAAGGAAATGCCTTAGAACACATACTACTTCATAGCGACGCAATTTCCGTGTGAATTCGTCAATGAGTGGGAGTGAGGGATGCAGTAAAGAAGGATTAGTTGATCGGAAATGTGATTGTCGTATCCCAAAAGAGAATCCTGTCGTCTCCATAGAAACGTTACTCGTTTCAGAAGGAAATGTCTTAGCACACATGGTATTGCATAGCGACGCAATTTCCGTGTGAATTCGTCAATGAGTGGGAGTGAGGGATGCAGTAAAGAGGGGTTAGTGGATCGGAAATGAGATTGTCGTAACCCAAAAGAAAATCCTATCGTTTCCATAGAAACGATACTCGATTTAGAAGGAAATGTCTTAGAACACATAGTATTTCATAGCGACGCAATTTCCGTGTGAATTCGTCAATGAGTGGGAGTGAGGGATGCAGTAAAGAAGGATTAGTGGATCGGAAATGAGCATGTCGTATCCCAAAAGAAGATCCTGTCGTTTCCATAGAAACGTTACTCGATTTAGAAGGAAATGTCTTAGGACACATAGTATTTCATAGCGACGCAATTTCCGTGTGAATTCGTCAAGGAGTGGGAGTGAGCGATGCAGTAAAGAAGGATTAGTGGATCGGAAATGAGATTGTCGTATCCCAAAAGAAAATCCTGATGTTTCCATAGAAACGTTACTCGATTTAGATGGAAATGTCTTAGAACACATAGTATTTCATAGCGACGCAATTTCCGTGTGAATTCGTCAATGAGTGGGAGTGAGGGATGCAGTAATGAAGGATTAGTGGATCGGAATTGTAATTGTCGTAACCCAAATGAAAATCCTGTCGTTTCCATAGAAACGTTACTCGATTTAGAAGGAAATGTCTTAGAACACATAGTATTTCATAGCGACGCAATTTCCGTGTGAATTCGTCAATGAGTGGGAGTAAGGGATGCAGTAAAGAAGGATTAGTGGATCGGAAATGAGATTGTCGTATCCCAAACGAAAATCCTATCGATTCCATAGAAGCGTTACTCGATTTAGTAGGAAATGTCTTAGAACACATAGTATTTCATAGCGACGCAATTTCCGTGTGAATTCGTCAATGAGTGGGAGTGAGGGATGCAGTACAGAAGGATTAGTGGATCGGAAATGAGATTGTCGTATCCCAAAAGAAAATCCTGTCGTTTCCATAGAAACGTTACTCGATTTAGAAGGAAATGTCTTAGAACACATAGTATTTCATAGCGACGCAATTTCCGTGTGAATTCGTCAATGAGTGGGAGTGAGGGATGCAGTAAAGAAGGATTAGTGGATCGGAAATGAGATTGTCGTGTCCCAAAAGAAAATCCTGTCGTTTCCAAAGAAACGTTACTCGATTTAGAAGGAAATGTCTTAGAACAGAAAGTATTTCATAGCGACGCAATTTCCGTGTGAATTCGTCAATGAGTGGGAGTGAGGGATGCAGTAAAGAAGGATTAGTGGATCGGAAATGTGATTGTCGTATCCCAAAAGAAAATCCTGTCGTTTCCAAAGAAACGTTACTCGAATTGGAAGGAGAAGTTAAAGAACCCACAGTATTTAATAGCGACGAAATTTCCGTGTGAAATCGTCAAAGTGTGGGAGTGAGGGATGCAGTAAAGAAGGATTAGTGGATCGGAAATGAGATTGTCGTATCCCAAAAGAAAATCCTGTCGTTTCCATAGAAACGTTACTCGATTTAGAAGGAAATGTCTTAGAACACATAGTATTTCATAGCGACGCAATTTCCGTGTGAATTCGTCAATGAGTGGGAGTGAGGGATGCAGTAAAGAAGGATTAGTGGATCGGAAATGAGATTGTCGTATCCCAAAAGAAAATCCTGTCGTTTCCATAGAAACGTTACTCGATTTAGAAGGAAATGTCTTAGAACACATAGTATTTCATAGCGACGCAATTTCCGTGTGAATTCGTCAATGAGTGGGAGTGAGGGATGCAGTAAAGAAGGATTAGTGAATCGGAAATGTGATTGTCGTATCCCAAAAGAGAATCCTGTCGTTTCCATTGAAACGTTACTCGATTTAGAAGGAAATGTCTTAGAACACATAGTATTTCATAGTGACGCAATTTCCGTGTGAATTCGTCAATGTGTGGGAGTGAGGGATGCAGTAAAAAAGGATTAGTGGATCGGAAATGAGATTGTCGTATCACAAAAGAAAATCCTGTAGTTTCCATAGAAACGTTACTCGATTTAGAAGTAAATTTCTTAGAACACATAGTATTTCATAGCGACGCAATTTCCGTGTGAATTCGTCAATGAGTGGGAGTGAGGGATGCAGTAAAGAAGGATTAGTGGATCGGAAATGAGCATGTCGTATCCCAAAAGAAATTCCTGTCGTTTCCATAGAAACGTTACTCGACTTAGAAGGAAATGTCTTAGAACACATAGTATCTCATAGCGACGCAATTTCCGTGTGAATAAGTCATGAGTGGGAGTGAGGGATGCAGTAAAGAAGGATTAGTGGAACGTAAATGTGATTGTCGTATCCCAAAAGAAAATCCTGTCGTTTCCATAGAAACGTTACTCGATTTAGAAGGAAATGTCTTAGAACACATAGTATTTCATAGCGACGCAATTTCCGTGTGAATTCGTCAATGAGTGGGAGTGAGGGATGCAGTAAAGAAGGATTAGTGGAACGGAAATGTGATTGTCGTATCCGAAAAGAAAATCCTGTCGTTTCCATAGAAACGTTACTCGATTTAGAAGGAAATGTCTTAGAACACATAGTATTTCATAGCGACGCAATTTCCGTGTGAATTCGTCAATGAGTGGGAGTGAGGGATGCAGTAAAGAAGGATTAGTGAATCGGAAATGTGATTGTCGTATCCCAAAAGAGAATCCTGTCGTTTCCATAGAAACGTTACTCGATTTAGAAGGAAATGTCTTAGAACACATAGTATTTCATAGCGACGCAATTTCCGTGTGAATTCGTCAATGTGTGGGAGTGAGGGATGCAGTAAAGAAGGATTAGTGGAGCGGAAATGTGATTGTCGTATCCCAAAAGAAAATCCTGTCGTTTCCATAGAAACGTTACTCGATTTAGAATTAAATGTCTTAGAACACATAGTATTTCATAGCGACGCAATTTACGTGCGAATTCGTCATTGAGTGGGAGTGACGGATGCAGTAAAGAAGGATTAGTGGATCGGAAATGAGCATGTCGTATCCGAAAAGAAATTCCTTTCGTTTCCATAGAAACGTTACTCGATTTAGAAGGATATGTCTTAGAACACATAGTACTTCATAGCGACGCAATTTCCGTGTGAATTCGTCATGAGTGGGAGTGAGGGATGCAGTAAAGAAGGGTTAGTGGATCGGAAATGAGATTGTCGTGTCCCAAAAGAAAATCCTGCCGTTTCCATAGAAACGTTACTCGATTTAGAAGGAAATGTCTTAGAACACATAGTATATCATAGCGACGCAATTTCCGTGTGAATTCGTCAATGAGTGGGAGTGAGGGATGCAGTAAAGAAGGATTAGTGCATCGGAAATGAGATAGTCGTATCGCAAAAGAAAATCCTGTCGTTTCCATAGAAACGTTACTCGATTTAGAAGGAAATGTCTTTGAAGACATAGTATTTCATAGCGACGGAATTTCCGTGTGAATTCGTCAATGAGTGGGAGTGAGGGATGCAGTAAAGAAGGATTAGTGAATCGGAAATGTGATTGTCGTATCCCAAAAGAGAATCCTGTCGTTTCCATTGAAACGTTACTCGATTTAGAAGGAAATGTCTTAGAACACATAGTATTTCATAGCGACGCAATTTCCGTGTGAATTCGTCAATGTGTGGGAGTGAGGGATGCAGTAAAAAAGGATTAGTGGATCGGAAATGAGATTGTCGTTTCACAAAAGAAAATCCTGTAGTTTCCATAGAAACGTTACTCGATCTAGAAGTAAATGTCTTAGAACACATAGTATTTCATAGCGACGCAATTTCCATGTGAATTCGTCAATGAGTGGGAGTGAGGGATGCAGTAAAGAAGGATTAGTGGATCGGAAATGAGCATGTCGTATCCCAAAAGAAAATCCTGTCGTTTCCATAGAAACGTTACTCGACTTAGAAGGAAATGTCTTAGAACACATAGTATTTCATAGCGACGCAATTTCCGTGTGAATACGTCATGAGTGGGAGTGAGGGATGCAGTAAAGAAGGATTAGTGGAACGTAAATGTGATTGTCGTATCCCAAAAGAAAATCGTGTCGTTTCCATAGAAACGTTACTCGATTTAGAAGGAAATGTCTTAGAACACATAGTATTTCATAGCGACGCAATTTCCGTGTGAATTCGTCAATGAGTGGGAGTGAGGGATGCAGTAAAGAAGGATTAGTGGAACGGAAATGTGATTGTCGTATCCCAAAAGAAAATCCTGTCGTTTCCATAGAAACGTTACTCGATTTAGAAGGAAATGTCTTAGAACACACAGTATTTCATAGCGACGCAATTTCCGTGTGAATTCGTCAATGAGTGGGAGTGAGGGATGCAGTAAAGAAGGATTAGTGGAACGGAAATGTGATTGTCTTATCCCAAAAGAAAATCCTGTCGTTTCCATAGAAACTTTACTCGATTTAGAAGGAAATGTCTTAGAACACATACTACTTCATAGCGACGCAATTTCCGTGTGAATTCGTCAATGAGTGGGAGTGAGGGATGCAGTAAATAAGGATTAGTTGATCGGAAATGTGATTGTCGTATCCCAAAAGAGAATCCTGTCGTCTCCATAGAAACGTTACTCGTTTTAGGAGGAAATGTCTTAGCACACATAGTATTTCATAGCGACGCAATTTCCGTGTGAATTCGTCAATGAGTGGGAGTGAGGGATGCAGTAAAGAAGGATTAGTGGATCGGAAATGAGATTGTCGTATCCCAAAAGAAAATCCTATCGTTTCCATAGAAAGGTTACTCGATTTAGAAGGAAATGTCTTAGAACACATAGTATTTCATAGCGACGGAATTTCCGTGTGAATTCGTCAATGAGTGGGAGTGAGGGATGCAGTAAAGAAGGATTAGTGGATCGGAAATGAGATTGTCGCATCCCAAAAGAAAATCCTGTCGTTTCCGTAGAAACGTTACTCGAATTAGAAGGAGAAGTTAAAGAACCCATAGTATTTAATAGCGACGCAATTTCCGTGTGAATTCGTCAATGTGTGGGAGTGAGGGATGCAGTAAAGAAGGATTAGTGGATCGGAAATGAGATTGTCGTATCCGAAAAGAAAATCCTGTCGTTTCCATTGAAACGTTACTCGATTTAGTAGGAAATGTCTTAGAACACATAGTATTTCATAGCGACGCAATTTCCGTGTGAATTCGTCAATGAGTGGGAGTGAGGGATGCAGTAAAGAAGGATTAGTGGATCGGAAATGAGATTGTCGTATCCCAAAAGAAAATCCTGTCGTTTCCATAGAAACGTTACTCGATTTAGAAGGAAATGTCTTAGAACACATAGTATTTCATAGCGACGCAATTTCCGTGTGAATTCGTCAATGAGTGGGAGTGAGGGATGCAGTAAAGAAGGATTAGTGAATCGGAAATGTGATTGTCGTATCCCAATGGAGAATCCTGTCGTTTCCATGGAAACGTTACTCGATTTAGAAGGAAATGTCTTAGAACACATAGTATTTCATAGCGACGCAATTTCCGTGTGAATTCGTCAATGTGTGGGAGTGAGGGATGCAGTAAAGAAGGATTAGTGGATCGGAAATGTGATTGTCGTATCCCAAAAGAAAATCCTGTCGTTTCCATAGAAACGTTACTCGATTTAGAATTAAATGTCTTAGAACACATAGTATTTTATAGCGACGCAATTTCCGTGTGAATACGTCATGAGTGGGAGTGAGGGATGCAGTAAAGAAGGATTAGTGGAACGTAAATGTGATAGTCGTATCCCAAAAGAAAATCCTGTCGTTTCCATAGAAACGTTACTCGATTTAGAAGGAAATGTCTTAGAACACATAGTATTTCATAGCGACGCAATTTCCGTGTGAATTCGTCAATGAGTGGGAGTGAGGGATGCAGTAAAGAAGGATTAGTGGAACGGAAATGTGATTGTCGTATCCCAAAAGAAAATCCTGTCGTTTCCATAGAAACGTTACTCGATTTAGAAGGAAATGTCTTAGAACACATAGTATTTCATAGCGACGCAATTTACGTGTGAATTCGTCAATGAGTGGGAGTGAGGGATGCAGTAAAGAAGGATTAGTGAAACGGAAATGTAATTGTCGTATCCCAAAAGAAAATCCTGTCGTTTCCATAGAAACGTTACTCGATTTAGAAGGAAATGTCTTAGAACACACAGTATTTCATAGCGACGCAATTTCCGTGTGAATTCGTCAATGAGTGGGAGTGAGGGATGCAGTAAAGAAGGATTAGTGGAACGGAAATGTGATTGTCGTATCCCAAAAGAAAATCCTGTCGTTTCCATAGAAACGTTACTCGATTTAGAAGGAAATGTCTTAGAACACATACTACTTCATAGCGACGCAATTTCCGTGTGAATTCGTCAATGAGTGGGAGTGAGGGATGCAGTAAAGAAGGATTAGTTGATCGGAAATGTGATTGTCGTATCCCAAAAGAGAATCCTGTCGTCTCCATAGAAACGTTACTCGTTTTAGGAGGAAATGTCTTAGTACACATAGTATTTCATAGCGACGCAATTTCCGTGTGAATTCGTCAATGAGTGGGAGTGAGGGATGCAGTAAAGAAGGATTAGTGGATCGGAAATGAGATTGTCGTACCCCAAAAGAAAATCCTATCGTTTCCATAGAAACGTTACTCGATTTAGAAGGAAATGTCTTAGAACACATAGTATTTCATAGCGACGCAATTTCCGTGTGAATTCGTCAATGAGTGGGAGTGAGGGATGCAGTAAAGAAGGATTAGTGGATCGGAAATGGGATTGTCGTATCCCAAAAGAAAATCCTGTCGTTTCCGTAGAAACGTTACTCGAATTAGAAGGAGAAGTTAAAGAACCCACAGTATTTAATAGCGACGCAATTTCCGTGTGAATTCGTCAATGTGTGGGAGTGAGGGATGCAGTAAAGAAGGATTAGTGGATCGGAAATGAGATTGTCGTATCCCAAAAGAAAATCCTGTCGTTTCCATAGAAACGTTACTCGATTTAGAAGGAAATGTCTTAGAACACATAGTATTTCATAGCGACGCAATTTCCGTGCGAATTCGTCAATGAGTGGGAGTGAGGGATGCAGTAAAGAAGGATTAGTGGATCGGAAATGAGCATGTCGTATCCCAAAAGAAAATCCTGTCGTTTCCATAGAAACGTTACTCGATTTAGAAGGAAATGTCTTAGAACACATAGTACTTCATAGCGACGCAATTTCCGTGTGAATTCGTTAATGAGTGGGAGTGAGGGATGCAGTAAAGAAGGATTAGTGCATCGGAAATGAGATTGTCGTATCCCAAAAGAAAATCCTGTCGTTTCAATAGAAACGTTACTCGATTTAGAAGGAAATGTCTTAGAAAATATAGTATTTCATAGCGACGCTATTTCCGTGTGAATTCGTCAATGAGGGGTAGTGAGGGATGCAGTAAAGAAGGATTAGTGGATCGGAAATGAGATTATCGTATCCCAAAAGAAAATCCAGTCGTCTCCATAGCAACGTTACTCGATTTAGAAGGAAATGTCTTAGAACACATAGTATTTCATAGCGACGCATTTTCCGTGTGAATTCGTCAATGAGTGGGAGTGAGGGATGCAGTAAAGAAGGATTAGTGGATCGGAAATGAGATTTTCGTATCCCAAAAGAAAATCCTGTCGTTTCCATAGAAACGTTACTCGATTTAGAAGGAAATGTCCTAGAACACATAGTATTTCATAGCGACGCAATTTCCGTGTGAATTCGTCAATGAGTGGGAGTGAGGGATGCAGTAAAGAAGGATTAGTGGATCGGAAATGAGATTGTCGTATCCCAAAAGAAAATCCTGTCGTTTCCATAGAAACGTTACTCGATTTAGAAGGAAATGTCTTAGAACACATAGTATTTCATAGTGACGCAATTTCCGTGTGAATTCGTCAATGAGTGGGAGTGAGGGATGCAGTAAAGAAGGATTAGTGGATCGGAAATGAGATTGTCGTATCCCAAAAGAAAATCCTGTCGTTTCCATAGAAACGTTACTCGATTTAGAAGTAAATGTCTTAGAACACATAGTATTTCATAGCGACGCAATTTCCGTGTGAATTCGTCAATGAGTGGGAGTGAGGGATGCAGTAAAGAAGGATTAGTGGATCAGAAATGAGATTGTCGTATCCCAAAAGAAAATCCTGTCGTTTCCATAGAAACGTTACTCGATTTAGAAGGAAATGTCTTAGAACACATAGTATTTCATAGCGACGCAATTTCCGTGTGAATTCGTCAATGAGTGGGAGTGAGGGATGCAGTAAAGAAGGATTAGTGGATCGGAAATGAGATTGTCGTATCCCAAAAGAAAATCCTGTCGTTTCCATAGAAACGTTACTCGATTTAGAAGGAAATGTCTTAGAACACATAGTATTTCATAGCGACGCAATTTCCGTGTGAATTCGTCAATGAGTGGGAGTGAGGGATGCGGTAAAGAAGGATTAGTGGAACGGAAATGAGATTGTCGTATCCCAAAAGAAAATCCTGTCGTTTCCATAGAAACGTTACTCGATTTTGAAGAAAATGTCTTAGACACATAGTATTTCATAGCGACGCAATTTCCGTGTGAATTCGTCAATAAGTGGGAGTGAGGGATGCAGTAAAGAAGGATTAGTGGATCGGAAATGTGATTGCGTATCCGAAAAGAAAATCCTGTCGTTTCCATAGATACGTTACAAGATTTAGAAGGAAATGTCTTAGAACTCATAGTAGTTCATAGCGACGCAATTTCCGTGTGAATTCGTCAATGTGTGGGAGTGAGGGATGCAGTAAAGAAGGATTAGTGGATCGGAAATGAGATTGTCGTATCCCAAAAGAAAATCCTATCGTTTCCATAGAAACGTTACTCGATTTAGAAGGAAATGTCTTAGAACACATAGTATTTCATAGCGACGGAATTTCCGTGTGAATTCGTCAATGAGTGGGAGTGAGGGATGCAGTAAAGAAGGATTAGTGGATCGGAAATGAGATTGTCGTATCCCAAAAGAAAATCCTGTCGTTTCCGTAGAAACGTTACTCGAATTAGAAGGAGAAGTTAAAGAACCCATAGTATTTAATAACGACGCAATTTCCGTGTGTATTCGTCAATGTGTGGGAGTGAGGGATGCAGTAAAGAAGGATTAGTGGATCGGAAATGAGATTGTCGTATCCGAAAAGAAAATCCTGTCGTTTCCATTGAAACGTTACTCGATTTAGAAGGAAATGTCTTAGAACACATAGTATTTCATAGCGACGCAATTTCCGTGTGAATTCGTCAATGAGTGGGAGTGAGGGATGCAGTAAAGAAGGATTAGTGGATCGGAAATGAGATTGTCGTATCCCAAAAGAAAATCCTGTCGTTTCCATAGAAACGTTACTCGATTTAGAAGGAAATGTCTTAGAACACATAGTATTTCATAGCGACGCAATTTCCGTGTGAATTCGTCAATGAGTGGGAGTGAGGGATGCAGTAAAGAAGGATTAGTGGATCGGAAATGAGATTGTCGTATCCCAAAAGAAAATCCTGTCGTTTCCATAGAAACGTTACTCGATTTAGAAGGAAATGTCTTAGAACACATAGTATTTCATAGTGACGCAATTTCCGTGTGAATTCGTCAATGAGTGGGAGTGAGGGATGCAGTAAAGAAGGATTAGTGGATCGGAAATGAGATTGTCGTATCCCAAAAGAAAATCCTGTCGTTTCCATAGAAACGTTACTCGATTTAGAAGTAAATGTCTTAGAACACATAGTATTTCATAGCGACGCAATTTCCGTGTGAATTCGTCAATGAGTGGGAGTGAGGGATGCAGTAAAGAAGGATTAGTGGATCAGAAATGAGATTGTCGTATCCCAAAAGAAAATCCTGTCGTTTCCATAGAAACGTTACTCGATTTAGAAGGAAATGTCTTAGAACACATAGTATTTCATAGCGACGCAATTTCCGTGTGAATTCGTCAATGAGTGGGAGTGAGGGATGCAGTAAAGAAGGATTAGTGGATCGGAAATGAGATTGTCGTATCCCAAAAGAAAATCCTGTCGTTTCCATAGAAACGTTACTCGATTTAGAAGGAAATGTCTTAGAACACATAGTATTTCATAGCGACGCAATTTCCGTGTGAATTCGTCAATGAGTGGGAGTGAGGGATGCGGTAAAGAAGGATTAGTGGAACGGAAATGAGATTGTCGTATCCCAAAAGAAAATCCTGTCGTTTCCATAGAAACGTTACTCGATTTAGAAGAAAATGTCTTAGACACATAGTATTTCATAGCGACGCAATTTCCGTGTGAATTCGTCAATAAGTGGGAGTGAGGGATGCAGTAAAGAAGGATTAGTGGATCGGAAATGTGATTGCGTATCCGAAAAGAAAATCCTGTCGTTTCCATAGATACGTTACAAGATTTAGAAGGAAATGTCTTAGAACTCATAGTAGTTCATAGCGACGCAATTTCCGTGTGAATTCGTCAATGTGTGGGAGTGAGGGATGCAGTAAAGAAGGATTAGTGGATCGGAAATGAGATTGTCGTATCCCAAAAGAAAATCCTATCGTTTCCATAGAAACGTTACTCGATTTAGAAGGAAATGTCTTAGAACACATAGTATTTCATAGCGACGGAATTTCCGTGTGAATTCGTCAATGAGTGGGAGTGAGGGATGCAGTAAAGAAGGATTAGTGGATCGGAAATGAGATTGTCGTATCCCAAAAGAAAATCCTGTCGTTTCCGTAGAAACGTTACTCGAATTAGAAGGAGAAGTTAAAGAACCCATAGTATTTAATAGCGACGCAATTTCCGTGTGAATTCGTCAATGTGTGGGAGTGAGGGATGCAGTAAAGAAGGATTAGTGGATCGGAAATGAGATTGTCGTATCCGAAAAGAAAATCCTGTCGTTTCCATTGAAACGTTACTCGATTTAGAAGGAAATGTCTTAGAACACATAGTATTTCATAGCGACGCAATTTCCGTGTGAATTCGTCAATGAGTGGGAGTGAGGGATGCAGTAAAGAAGGATTAGTGGATCGGAAATGAGATTGTCGTATCCCAAAAGAAAATCCTGTCGTTTCCATAGAAACGTTACTCGATTTAGAAGGAAATGTCTTAGAACACATAGTATTTCATAGCGACGCAATTTCCGTGTGAATTCGTCAATGAGTGGGAGTGAGGGATGCAGTAAAGAAGGATTAGTGAATCGGAAATGTGATTGTCGTATCCCAATGGAGAATCCTGTCGTTTCCATGGAAACGTTACTCGATTTAGAAGGAAATGTCTTAGAACACATAGTATTTCATAGCGACGCAATTTCCGTGTGAATTCGTCAATGTGTGGGAGTGAGGGATGCAGTAAAGAAGGATTAGTGGATCGGAAATGTGATTGTCGTATCCCAAAAGAAAATCCTGTCGTTTCCATAGAAACGTTACTCGATTTAGAATTAAATGTCTTAGAACACATAGTATTTTATAGCGACGCAATTTCCGTGTGAATACGTCATGAGTGGGAGTGAGGGATGCAGTAAAGAAGGATTAGTGGAACGTAAATGTGATTGTCGTATCCCAAAAGAAAATCCTGTCGTTTCCATAGAAACGTTACTCGATTTAGAAGGAAATGTCTTAGAACACATAGTATTTCATAGCGACGCAATTTCCGTGTGAATTCGTCAATGAGTGGGAGTGAGGGATGCAGTAAAGAAGGATTAGTGGAACGGAAATGTGATTGTCGTATCCCAAAAGAAAATCCTGTCGTTTCCATAGAAACGTTACTCGATTTAGAAGGAAATGTCTTAGAACACATAGTATTTCATAGCGACGCAATTTACGTGTGAATTCGTCAATGAGTGGGAGTGAGGGATGCAGTAAAGAAGGATTAGTGGAACGGAAATGTAATTGTCGTATCCCAAAAGAAAATCCTGTCGTTTCCATAGAAACGTTACTCGATTTAGAAGGAAATGTCTTAGAACACACAGTATTTCATAGCGACGCAATTTCCGTGTGAATTCGTCAATGAGTGGGAGTGAGGGATGCAGTAAAGAAGGATTAGTGGAACGGAAATGTGATTGTCGTATCCCAAAAGAAAATCCTGTCGTTTCCATAGAAACGTTACTCGATTTAGAAGGAAATGTCTTAGAACACATACTACTTCATAGCGACGCAATTTCCGTGTGAATTCGTCAATGAGTGGGAGTGAGGGATGCAGTAAAGAAGGATTAGTTGATCGGAAATGTGATTGTCGTATCCCAAAAGAGAATCCTGTCGTCTCCATAGAAACGTTACTCGTTTTAGGAGGAAATGTCTTAGTACACATAGTATTTCATAGCGACGCAATTTCCGTGTGAATTCGACAATGAGTGGGAGTGAGGGATGCAGTAAAGAAGGATTAGTGGATCGGAAATGAGATTGTCGTACCCCAAAAGAAAATCCTATCGTTTCCATAGAAACGTTACTCGATTTAGAAGGAAATGTCTTAGAACACATAGTATTTCATAGCGACGCAATTTCCGTGTGAATTCGTCAATGAGTGGGAGTGAGGGATGCAGTAAAGAAGGATTAGTGGATCGGAAATGAGATTGTCGTATCCCAAAAGAAAATCCTGTCGTTTCCGTAGAAACGTTACTCGAATTAGAAGGAGAAGTTAAAGAACCCACAGTATTTAATAGCGACGCAATTTCCGTGTGAATTCGTCAATGTGTGGGAGTGAGGGATGCAGTAAAGAAGGATTAGTGGATCGGAAATGTGATTGTCGTATCCCAAAAGAAAATCCTGTCGTTTCCATAGAAACGTTACTCGATTTAGAATTAAATGTCTTAGAACACATAGTATTTTATAGCGACGCAATTTCCGTGTGAATACGTCATGAGTGGGAGTGAGGGATGCAGTAAAGAAGGATTAGTGGAACGTAAATGTGATTGTCGTATCCCAAAAGAAAATCCTGTCGTTTCCATAGAAACGTTACTCGATTTAGAAGGAAATGTCTTAGAACACATAGTATTTCATAGCGACGCAATTTCCGTGTGAATTCGTCAATGAGTGGGAGTGAGGGATGCAGTAAAGAAGGATTAGTGGAACGGAAATGTGATTGTCGTATCCCAAAAGAAAATCCTGTCGTTTCCATAGAAACGTTACTCGATTTAGAAGGAAATGTCTTAGAACACATAGTATTTCATAGCGACGCAATTTACGTGTGAATTCGTCAATGAGTGGGAGTGAGGGATGCAGTAAAGAAGGATTAGTGGAACGGAAATGTAATTGTCGTATCCCAAAAGAAAATCCTGTCGTTTCCATAGAAACGTTACTCGATTTAGAAGGAAATGTCTTAGAACACACAGTATTTCATAGCGACGCAATTTCCGTGTGAATTCGTCAATGAGTGGGAGTGAGGGATGCAGTAAAGAAGGATTAGTGGAACGGAAATGTGATTGTCGTATCCCAAAAGAAAATCCTGTCGTTTCCATAGAAACGTTACTCGATTTAGAAGGAAATGTCTTAGAACACATACTACTTCATAGCGACGCAATTTCCGTGTGAATTCGTCAATGAGTGGGAGTGAGGGATGCAGTAAAGAAGGATTAGTTGATCGGAAATGTGATTGTCGTATCCCAAAAGAGAATCCTGTCGTCTCCATAGAAACGTTACTCGTTTTAGGAGGAAATGTCTTAGTACACATAGTATTTCATAGCGACGCAATTTCCGTGTGAATTCGACAATGAGTGGGAGTGAGGGATGCAGTAAAGAAGGATTAGTGGATCGGAAATGAGATTGTCGTACCCCAAAAGAAAATCCTATCGTTTCCATAGAAACGTTACTCGATTTAGAAGGAAATGTCTTAGAACACATAGTATTTCATAGCGACGCAATTTCCGTGTGAATTCGTCAATGAGTGGGAGTGAGGGATGCAGTAAAGAAGGATTAGTGGATCGGAAATGAGATTGTCGTATCCCAAAAGAAAATCCTGTCGTTTCCGTAGAAACGTTACTCGAATTAGAAGGAGAAGTTAAAGAACCCACAGTATTTAATAGCGACGCAATTTCCGTGTGAATTCGTCAATGTGTGGGAGTGAGGGATGCAGTAAAGAAGGATTAGTGGATCGGAAATGAGATTGTCGTATCCCAAAAGAAAATCCTGTCGTTTCCATAGAAACGTTACTCGATTTAGAAGGAAATGTCTTAGAACACATAGTATTTCATAGCGACGCAATTTCCGTGCGAATTCGTCAATGAGTGGGAGTGAGGGATGCAGTAAAGAAGGATTAGTGGATCGGAAATGAGCATGTCGTATCCCAAAAGAAAATCCTGTCGTTTCCATAGAAACGTTACTCGATTTAGAAGGAAATGTCTTAGAACACATAGTACTTCATAGCGACGCAATTTCCGTGTGAATTCGTTAATGAGTGGGAGTGAGGGATGCAGTAAAGAAGGATTAGTGCATCGGAAATGAGATTGTCGTATCCCAAAAGAAAATCCTGTCGTTTCAATAGAAACGTTACTCGGTTTAGAAGGAAATGTCTTAGAAAATATAGTATTTCATAGCGACGCTATTTCCGTGTGAATTCGTCAATGAGGGGTAGTGAGGGATGCAGTAAAGAAGGATTAGTGGATCGGAAATGAGATTATCGTATCCCAAAAGAAAATCCAGTCGTCTCCATAGCAACGTTACTCGATTTAGAAGGAAATGTCTTAGAACACATAGTATTTCATAGCGACGCATTTTCCGTGTGAATTCGTCAATGAGTGGGAGTGAGGGATGCAGTAAAGAAGGATTAGTGGATCGGAAATGAGATTGTCGTATCCCAAAAGAAAATCCTGTCGTTTCCATAGAAACGTTACTCGATTTAGAAGGAAATGTCTTAGAACACATAGTATTTCATAGCGACGCAATTTCCGTGTGAATTCGTCAATGAGTGGGAGTGAGGGATGCAGTAAAGAAGGATTAGTGGATCGGAAATGAGATTGTCGTATCCCAAAAGAAAATCCTGTCGTTTCCATAGAAACGTTACTCGATTTAGAAGGAAATGTCTTAGAACACATAGTATTTCATAGTGACGCAATTTCCGTGTGAATTCGTCAATGAGTGGGAGTGAGGGATGCAGTAAAGAAGGATTAGTGGATCGGAAATGAGATTGTCGTATCCCAAAAGAAAATCCTGTCGTTTCCATAGAAACGTTACTCGATTTAGAAGTAAATGTCTTAGAACACATAGTATTTCATAGCGACGCAATTTCCGTGTGAATTCGTCAATGAGTGGGAGTGAGGGATGCAGTAAAGAAGGATTAGTGGATCAGAAATGAGATTGTCGTATCCCAAAAGAAAATCCTGTCGTTTCCATAGAAACGTTACTCGATTTAGAAGGAAATGTCTTAGAACACATAGTATTTCATAGCGACGCAATTTCCGTGTGAATTCGTCAATGAGTGGGAGTGAGGGATGCAGTAAAGAAGGATTAGTAGATCGGAAATGAGATTGTCGTATCCCAAAAGAAAATCCTGTCGTTTCCATAGAAACGTTACTCGATTTAGAAGGAAATGTCTTAGAACACATAGTATTTCATAGCGACGCAATTTCCGTGTGAATTCGTCAATGAGTGGGAGTGAGAGATGCGGTAAAGAAGGATTAGTGGAACGGAAATGAGATTGTCGTATCCCAAAAGAAAATCCTGTCGTTTCCATAGAAACGTTACTCGATTTAGAAGAAAATGTCTTAGACACATAGTATTTCATAGCGACGCAATTTCCGTGTGAATTCGTCAATAAGTGGGAGTGAGGGATGCAGTAAAGAAGGATTAGTGGATCGGAAATGTGATTGCGTATCCGAAAAGAAAATCCTGTCGTTTCCATAGATACGTTACAAGATTTAGAAGGAAATGTCTTAGAACTCATAGTAGTTCATAGCGACGCAATTTCCGTGTGAATTCGTCAATGTGTGGGAGTGAGGGATGCAGTAAAGAAGGATTAGTGGATCGGAAATGAGATTGTCGTATCCCAAAAGAAAATCCTGTCGTTTCCATAGAAACGTTACTCGATTTAGAAGGAAATGTCTGAGAACACATAGTATTTCATAGCGACGCAATTTCCGTGTGAATTCGTCAATGAGTGGGAGTGAGGGATGCAGTAAAGAAGGATTAGTGGATCGGAAATGAGATTGTCGTATCCCAAAAGAAAATCCTGTCGTTTCCATAGAAACGTTACTCGATTTAGAAGGAAATGTCTTAGAACACATAGTATTTCATAGCGACGCAATTTCCGTGTGAATTCGTCAATGAGTGGGAGTGAGGGATGCAGTAAAGAAGGATTAGTGGATCGGAAATGAGATTGTCGTATCCCAAAAGAAAATCCTGTCGTTTCCATAGAAACGTTACTCGATTTAGAAGGAAATGTCTTAGAACACATAGTATTTCATAGTGACGCAATTTCCGTGTGAATTGGTCAATGAGTGGGAGTGAGGGATGCAGTAAAGAAGGATTAGTGGATCGGAAATGAGATTGTCGTATCCCAAAAGAAAATCCTGTCGTTTCCGTAGAAACGTTACTCGAATTAGAAGGAGAAGTTAAAGAACCCATAGTATTTAATAGCGACGCAATTTCCGTGTGAATTCGTCAATGTGTGGGAGTGAGGGATGCAGTAAAGAAGGATTAGTGGATCGGAAATGAGATTGTCGTATCCGAAAAGAAAATCCTGTCGTTTCCATTGAAACGTTACTCGATTTAGAAGGAAATGTCTTAGAACACATAGTATTTCATAGCGACGCAATTTCCGTGTGAATTCGTCAATGAGTGGGAGTGAGGGATGCAGTAAAGAAGGATTAGTGGATCGGAAATGAGATTGTCGTATCCCAAAAGAAAATCCTGTCGTTTCCATAGAAACGTTACTCGATTTAGAAGGAAATGTCTTAGAACACATAGTATTTCATAGCGACGCAATTTCCGTGTGAATTCGTCAATGAGTGGGAGTGAGGGATGCAGTAAAGAAGGATTAGTGAATCGGAAATGTGATTGTCGTATCCCAATGGAGAATCCTGTCGTTTCCATGGAAACGTTACTCGATTTAGAAGGAAATGTCTTAGAACACATAGTATTTCATAGCGACGCAATTTCCGTGTGAATTCGTCAATGTGTGGGAGTGAGGGATGCAGTAAAGAAGGATTAGTGGATCGGAAATGTGATTGTCGTATCCCAAAAGAAAATCCTGTCGTTTCCATAGAAACGTTACTCGATTTAGAATTAAATGTCTTAGAACACATAGTATTTCATAGCGACGCAATTTCCGTGTGAATACGTCATGAGTGGGAGTGAGGGATGCAGTAAAGAAGGATTAGTGGAACGTAAATGTGATTGTCCTATCCCAAAAGAAAATCCTGTCGTTTCCATAGAAACGTTACTCGATTTAGAAGGAAATGTCTTAGAACACATAGTATTTCATAGCGACGCAATTTCCGTGTGAATTCGTCAATGAGTGGGAGTGAGGGATGCAGTAAAGAAGGATTAGTGGAACGGAAATGTGATTGTCGTATCCCAAAAGAAAATCCTGTCGTTTCCATAGAAACGTTACTCGATTTAGAAGGAAATGTCTTAGAACACATAGTATTTCATAGCGACGCAATTTACGTGTGAATTCGTCAATGAGTGGGAGTGAGGGATGCAGTAAAGAAGGATTAGTGGAACGGAAATGTAATTGTCGTATCCCAAAAGAAAATCCTGTCGTTTCCATAGAAACGTTACTCGATTTAGAAGGAAATGTCTTAGAACACACAGTATTTCATAGCGACGCAATTTCCGTGTGAATTCGTCAATGAGTGGGAGTGAGGGATGCAGTAAAGAAGGATTAGTGGAACGGAAATGTGATTGTCGTATCCCAAAAGAAAATCCTGTCGTTTCCATAGAAACGTTACTCGATTTAGAAGGAAATGTCTTAGAACACATACTACTTCATAGCGACGCAATTTCCGTGTGAATTCGTCAATGAGTGGGAGTGAGGGATGCAGTAAAGAAGGATTAGTTGATCGGAAATGTGATTGTCGTATCCCAAAAGAGAATCCTGTCGTCTCCATAGAAACGTTACTCGTTTTAGGAGGAAATGTCTTAGTACACATAGTATTTCATAGCGACGCAATTTCCGTGTGAATTCGTCAATGAGTGGGAGTGAGGGATGCAGTAAAGAAGGATTAGTGGATCGGAAATGAGATTGTCGTACCCCAAAAGAAAATCCTATCGTTTCCATAGAAACGTTACTCGATTTAGAAGGAAATGTCTTAGAACACATAGTATTTCATAGCGACGCAATTTCCGTGTGAATTCGTCAATGAGTGGGAGTGAGGGATGCAGTAAAGAAGGATTAGTGGATCGGAAATGAGATTGTCGTATCCCAAAAGAAAATCCTGTCGTTTCCGTAGAAACGTTACTCGAATTAGAAGGAGAAGTTAAAGAACCCACAGTATTTAGTAGCGACGCAATTTCCGTGTGAATTCGTCAATGTGTGGGAGTGAGGGATGCAGTAAAGAAGGATTAGTGGATCGGAAATGAGATTGTCGTATCCCAAAAGAAAATCCTGTCGTTTCCATTGAAACGTTACTCGATTTAGAAGGAAATGTCTTAGAACACATAGTATTTCATAGCGACGCAATTTCCGTGTGAATACGTCAATGAGTGGGAGTGAGGGATGCAGTAAAGAAGGATTAGTGGATCGGAAATGAGATTGTCGTATCCCAAAAGAAAATCCTGTCCTTTCCATAGAAACGTTACTCGATTTAGAAGGAAATGTCTTAGAACACATAGTATTTCATAGCGACGCAATTTCCGTGTGAATTCGTCAATGAGTGGGAGTTAGGGATGCAGTAAAGAAGGATTAGTGAATCGGAAATGTGATTGTCGTATCCCAATGGAGAATCCTGTCGTTTCCATGGAAACGTTACTCGATTTAGAAGGAAATGTCTTAGAACACATAGTATATCATAGCGACGCAATTTCCGTGTGAATTCGTCAATGTGTGGGAGTGTGGGATGCAGTAAAGAAGGATTAGTGGATCGGAAATGTGATTGTCGTATCCCAAATGAAAATCCTGTCGTTTCCATAGAAACGTTACTCGATTTAGAATTAAATGTCTTAGAACACATAGTATTTCATAGCGACGCAATTTCCGTGCGAATTCGTCAATGAGTGGGAGTGAGGGATGCAGTAAAGAAGGATTAGTGGATCGGAAATGAGCATGTCGTATCCCAAAAGAAAATCCTGTCGTTTCCATAGAAACGTTACTCGATTTAGAAGGAAATGTCTTAGAACACATAGTACTTCATAGCGACGCAATTTCCGTGTGAATTCGTTAATGAGTGGGAGTGAGGGATGCAGTAAAGAAGGATTAGTGCATCGGAAATGAGATTGTCGTATCCCAAAAGAAAATCCTGTCGTTTCAATAGAAACGTTACTCGATTTAGAAGGAAATGTCTTAGAAAATATAGTATTTCATAGCGACGCTATTTCCGTGTGAATTCGTCAATGAGGGGTAGTGAGTAATGCAGTAAAGAAGGATTAGTGGATCGGAAATGAGATTATCGTATCCCAAAAGAAAATCCAGTCGTCTCCATAGCAACGTTACTCGATTTAGAAGGAAATGTCTTAGAACACATAGTATTTCATAGCGACGCATTTTCCGTGTGAATTCGTCAATGAGTGGGAGTGAGGGATGCAGTAAAGAAGGATTAGTCTAACGGAAATGTGATTGTCGTATCCCAAAAGAAAATCCTGTCGTTTCCATAGAAACGTTACTCGATTTAGAAGGAAATGTCTTAGAACACACAGTATTTCATAGCGACGAAATTTCCGTGTGAATTCGTCAATGAGTGGGAGTGAGGGATGCAGTAAAGAAGGATTAGTGAATCGGAAATGTGATTGTCGTATCCCAAAAGAGAATCCTGTCGTTTCCATTCAAACGTTATTCGATTTAGAAGGAAATGTCTTAGAACACATAGTACTTCATAGCGACGCAATTTGCGTGTGAATTCGTCAACGAGTGGGAGTGAGGGATGCAGTAAAGAAGAATTAGTGGATCGGAAATGAGATTGTCGTATCCCAAAAGAAAATCCTGTCGTTTCCATAGAAACGTTATTCTCTTCAGAAGGAAATGTCTTAGAACACATAGTATTTCATAGTGACGCAATTTCCGTGTGAATTCGTCAATGAGTGGGAGTGAGGGATGCAGTAAAGAAGGATTAGTGGATCGGAAATGAGATTGTCGTATCCCAAAAGAAAATCCTGTCGTTTCCATAGACACGTTACTCGATTTAGAAGGAAATGTCTTAGAACACATAGTATTTCATAGCGACGCAATTTCCGTGTGAATTCGTCAATGAGTGGGAGTGAGGGATGCAGTAAAGAAGGATTAGTGGATCGGAAATGAGATTGTCGTATCCCAAAAGAAAATCCTGTCGTTTCCATAGAAACGTTACTCGATTTAGAAGGAAATGTCTTAGAACACATAGTATTTCATAGTGACGCAATTTCCGTGTGAATTCGTCAATGAGTGGGAGTGAGGGATGCAGTAAAGAAGGATTAGTGGATCGGAAATGAGATTGTCGTATCCCAAAAGAAAATCCTGTCGTTTCCATAGAAACGTTACTCGATTTAGAAGTAAATGTCTTAGAACACATAGTATTTCATAGCGACGCAATTTCCGTGTGAATTCGTCAATGAGTGGGAGTGAGGGATGCAGTAAAGAAGGATTAGTGGATCAGAAATGAGATTGTCGTATCCCAAAAGAAAATCCTGTCGTTTCCATAGAAACGTTACTCGATTTAGAAGGAAATGTCTTAGAACACATAGTATTTCATAGCGACGCAATTTCCGTGTGAATTCGTCAATGAGTGGGAGTGAGGGATGCAGTAAAGAAGGATTAGTGGATCGGAAATGAGATTGTCGTATCCCAAAAGAAAATCCTGTCGTTTCCATAGAAACGTTACTCGATTTAGAAGGAAATGTCTTAGAACACATAGTATTTCATAGCGACGCAATTTCCGTGTGAATTCGTCAATGAGTGGGAGTGAGGGATGCGATAAAGAAGGATTAGTGGAACGGAAATGAGATTGTCGTATCCCAAAAGAAAATCCTGTCGTTTCCATAGAAACGTTACTCGATTTAGAAGAAAATGTCTTAGACACATAGTATTTCATAGCGACGCAATTTCCGTGTGAATTCGTCAATAAGTGGGAGTGAGGGATGCAGTAAATAAGGATTAGTGGATCGGAAATGTGATTGCGTATCCGAAAAGAAAATCCTGTCGTTTCCATAGATACGTTACAAGATTTAGAAGGAAATGTCTTAGAACTCATAGTATTTCATAGCGACGCAATTTCCGTGTGAATTCGTCAATGTGTGGGAGTGAGGGATGCAGTAAAGAAGGATTAGTGGATCGGAAATGAGATTGTCGTATCCCAAAAGAAAATCCTGTCGTTTCCATAGAAACGTTACTCGATTTAGAAGGAAATGTCTGAGAACACATAGTATTTCATAGCGACGCAATTTCCGTGTGAATTCGTCAATGAGTGGGAGTGAGGGATGCAGTAAAGAAGGATTAGTGGATCGGAAATGAGATTGTCGTATCCCAAAAGAAAATCCTGTCGTTTCCATAGAAACGTTACTCGATTTAGAAGGAAATGTTTTAGAACACATAGTATTTCATAGCGACGCAATTTCCGTGTGAATTCGTCAATGAGTGGGAGTGAGGGATGCAGTAAAGAAGGATTAGTGGATCGGAAATGAGATTGTCGTATCCCAAAAGAAAATCCTGTCGTTTCCATAGAAACGTTACTCGATTTAGAAGGAAATGTCTTAGAACACATAGTATTTCATAGTGACGCAATTTCCGTGTGAATTGGTCAATGAGTGGGAGTGAGGGATGCAGTAAAGAAGGATTAGTGGATCGGAAATGAGATTGTCGTATCCCAAAAGAAAATCCTGTCGTTTCCATAGAAACGTTACTCGATTTAGAAGGAAATGTCTTAGAACACATAGTATTTCATAGCGACGCAATTTCCGTGTGAATTCGTCAATGAGTGGGAGTGAGGGATGCAGTAAAGAAGGATTAGTGGATCGGAAATGAGATTGTCGTATCCCAAAAGAAAATCCTGTCGTTTCCATAGAAACGTTACTCGATTTAGAAGGAAATGTCTTAGAACACATAGTATTTCATAGCGACGCAATTTCCGTGTGAATTCGTCAATGAGTGGGAGTGAGGGATGCAGTAAAGAAGGATTAGTGGATCGGAAATGAGATTGTCGTATCCCAAAAGAAAATCCTGTCGTTTCCATAGAAACGTTACTCGATTTAGAAGGAAATGTCTTAGAACACATAGTATTTCATAGCGACGCAATTTCCGTGTGAATTCGTCAATGAGTGGGAGTGAGGGATGCGGTAAAGAAGGATTAGTGGAACGGAAATGAGATTGTCGTATCCCAAAAGAAAATCCTGTCGTTTCCATAGAAACGTTACTCGATTTAGAAGAAAATGTCTTAGACACATAGTATTTCATAGCGACGCAATTTCCGTGTGAATTCGTCAATAAGGGGGAGTGAGGGATGCAGTAAAGAAGGATTAGTGGATCGGAAATGTGATTGCGTATCCGAAAAGAAAATCCTGTCGTTTCCATAGATACGTTACAAGATTTAGAAGGAAATGTCTTAGAACTCATAGTATTTCATAGCGACGCAATTTCCGTGTGAATTCGTTAATGTGTGGGAGTGAGGGATGCAGTAAAGAAGGATTAGTGGATCGGAAATGAGATTGTCTTATCCCAAAAGAAAATCCTGTCGTTTCCATAGAAACGTTACTCGATTTAGAAGGAAATGTCGTAGAACACATAGTATTTCATAGCGACGCAATTTCCGTGTGAATTCGTCAATGAGTGGGAGTGAGGGATGCAGTAAAGAAGGATTAGTGGATCGGAAATGAGATTGTCGTATCCCAAAAGAAAATCCTGTCGTTTCCATAGAAACGTTACTCGATTTAGAAGGAAATGTCTTAGAAGACAGAGTATTTCATAGCGACGCAATTCCCGTGTGAATTCGTCAATGAGTGGGAGTGAGGGATGCAGTAAAGAAGGATTAGTGGATCGGAAATGAGATTGTCGTATCCCAAAAGAAAATCCTGTCGTTTCCATAGAAACGTTACTCGATTTAGAAGGAAATGTCTTAGAACACATAGTATTTCATAGCGACGCAATTTCCGTGTGAATTCGTCAATGAGTGGGAGTGAGGGATGCAGTAAAGAAGGATTGGTGGATCGGAAATGTGATTGTTGTATCCCAAAAGGAAATCCTGTCGTTTCCATAGAAACGTTACTCGATTTAGAAGGAAATGTCTTAGAACACATAGTATTTCATAGCGACGCAATTTCCGTGTGAATTCGTCAATGAGTGGGAGTGAGGGATGCAGTAAAGAAGGATTGGTGGATCGGAAATGTGATTGTTGTATCCCAAAAGAAAATCCTGTCGTTTCCATAGAAACATTACTCGATTTAGAAGGAAATGTCTTAGAACACATAGTATTTCATAGCGACGCAATTTCCGTGTGAATTAGTCAATGAGTGGGAGTGAGGGATGCAGTAAAGAAGGATTAGTGGATCGGAAATGAGATTGTCGTATCCCAAAAGAAAATCCTGTCGTTTCCATAGAAACGTTACTCGATTTAGAAGGAAATGTCTTTGAACACATAGTATTTCATAGCGACGCAATTTCCGTGTGAATTCGTCAATGAGTGGGAGTGAGGGATGCAGTAAAGGAGGATTAGTGGATCGGAAATGAGACTGTCGTTTCCCAAAAGAAAATCCTGTCGTCTCCATAGAAACGTTACTCGATTTAGAAGGAAATGTCTTAGAACACATAGTATTTCATAGCGACGCAATTTCCGCGTGAATTCGTCAATGAGTGGGAGTGACGGATGCAGTAAAGAAAAATTAGTGGATCGGAAATGAGATTGTCGTATCCCAAAAGAAAATCCTATCGTTTCCATAGAAACGTTACTCGATTTAGAAGGAAATGTCATAGAACACATAGTATTTCATAGCGACGCAATTTCAGTGTGAATTCGTCAATGAGTGGGAGTGAGGGATGCAGTACAGAAGGATTAGTGAATCGGAAAGAGATTGTCGTATCCGAAAAGAAAATCCTGTCGTTTCCATAGAAACGTTACTCGATTTAGAAGGAAATGTCTTAGAACACATAGTATTTCATAGCGACGCAATTTCCGTGTGAATTCGTCAATGAGTGGGAGTGAGGGATGCAGTAAAGAAGGATTAGTGGATCGGAAATGAGATTGTCGTATCCCAAAGGAAAATCCTGTCGTTTCCAAAGAAACGTTACTCGATTTAGAAGGAAATGTCTTAGAACACATAGTATTTTATAGCGACGCAATTTCCGTGTGAATTCGTCAATGAGTAAGAGTGAGGGATGCAGTAAAGAAGGATTAGTGGATCGGAAATGTGATTGCGTATCCGAAAAGAAAATTTTTCGTTTCCATAGATACGTTACAAGATTTAGAAGGAAATGTCTTAGAACACATAGTACTTCATAGCGACGCAATTTGCGTGTGAATTCGTCAACGAGTGGGAGTGAGGGATGCAGTAAAGAAGGATTAGTGGATCGGAAATGAGATTGTCGTATCCCAAAAGAAAATCCTGTCGTTTCCATAGAAACGTTACTCGATTTAGAAGGAAATGTCTTAGAACACATAGTATTTCATAGTGACGCAATTTCCGTGTGAATTCGTCAATGAGTGGGAGTGAGGGATGCAGTAAAGAAGGATTAGTGGATCGCAAATGAGATTGTCGTATCCCAAAAGAAAATCCTGTCGTTTCCATAGAAACGTTACTCGATTTAGAAGGAAATGTCTTAGAACACATAGTATTTCATAGCGACGCAATTTCCGTGTGAATTCGTCAATGAGTGGGAGTGAAGGATGCAGTAAAGGAGGATTAGTGGATCGGAAATGAGACTGTCGTATCCCAAAAGAAAATCCTGTCGTTTCCATAGAAACGTTACTCGATTTAGAAGGAAATGTCTTAGAACACATAGTATTTCATAGCGACGCAATTTCCGTGTGAATTCATCAATGAGTGGGAGTGACGGATGCAGTAAAGAAGGATTAGTGGATCGGAAATGAGATTGTCGTATCCCAAAAGAAAATCCTGTCGTTTCCATGGAAACGTTACTCGATTTAGAAGGAAATGTCTTAGAACACATAGTATTTCATAGCGACGCAATTTCAGTGTGAATTCGTCAATGAGTGGGAGTGAAGGATGCAGTACAGAAGGATTAGTGAATCGGAAATGAGATTGTCGTATCCGAAAAGAAAATCCTGTCGTTTCCATAGAAACGTTACTCGATTTAGAAGGAAATGTCTTAGAACACATAGTATTTCATAGCGACGCAATTTCCGTGTGAATTCGTCAATGAGTGGGAGTGAGGGATGCAGTAAAGAAGGATTAGTGGATCGGAAATGAGATTGTCGTATCCCAAAAAAAAATCCTGTCGTTTCCATAGATACGTTACTCGATTTAGAAGGAACTGTCTTAGAAAACGTAGTATTTCATAGCGACGCAATGTCCGTGTGAATTCGTCAGTGAGTAAGAGTGAGGGATGCAGTAAAGAAGGATTAGTGGATCGGAAATGTGATTGTCGTATCCCAAAAGAAAATCCTGTCGTTTCCATAGAAACGTTACTCGATTTAGAAGGAAATGTCTTAGAACACATAGTATTTCATGGTGACGCAATTTCCGTGTGAATTCGTCATGAGTGTGAGTGAGGGATGCAGTAAAGAGGGATTAGTGGATCGGAAATGTGATTGTCGTATCCAAAAAGAAAATCCTGTCGTTTCCACAGAAACGTTACTCGATTTAGAAGGAAATGTCTTAGAACAATTAGTAATTCATAGCGAGGCTATTTCTGTGTGAATTCGTCAATGAGTGGGAGTGAGGGATGCAGTAAAGAAGGATAAGTGGATCGGAAATGTGATTGTCGTATCCCAAATGAAAATCCTGTAATTTCCATAGAAACGTTACTCGATTTAGAAGGAAATGTCATAGAACACATAGTATTTCATAGCGACGCAATTTCAGTGTGAATTCGTCAATGAGTGGGAGTGAGGGATGCAGTACAGAAGGATTAGTGAATCGGAAATGAGATTGTCGTATCCGAAAAGAAAATCCTGTCGTTTCCATAGAAACGTTACTCGATTTAGAAGGAAATGTCTTAGAACACATAGTATTTCATAGCAACGCAATTTCCGTGTGAATTCGTCAATGAGCGGGAGTGAGGGATGCAGTAAAGAAGGATTAGTGGATCGGAAATGAGATTGTCGTATCCCAAAGGAAAATCCTGTCGTTTCCAAAGAAACGTTACTCGATTTAGAAGGAAATATCTTAGAACACATAGTATTTTATAGCGACGCAATTTCCGTGTGAATTCGTCAATGAGTAAGAGTGAGGGATGCAGTAAAGAAGGATTAGTGGATCGGAAATGTGATTGCGTATCCGAAAAGAAAATTTTTCGTTTCCATAGATACGTTACAAGATTTAGAAGGAAATGTCTTAGAACACATAGTACTTCATAGCGACGCAATTTGCGTGTGAATTCGTCAACGAGTGGGAGTGAGGGATGCAGTAAAGAAGGATTAGTGGATCGGAAATGAGATTGTCGTATCCCAAAAGAAAATCCTGTCGTTTCCATAGAAACGTTACTCGATTTAGAAGGAAATGTCTTAGAACACATAGTATTTCATAGTGACGCAATTTCCGTGTGAATTCGTCAATGAGTGGGAGTGAGGGATGCAGTAAAGAAGGATTAGTGGATCGGAAATGAGATTGTCGTATCCCAAAAGAAAATCCTGTCGTTTCCATAGAAACGTTACTCGATTTAGAAGGAAATGTCTTAGAACACATAGTATTTCATAGCGACGCAATTCCGTGTGAATTCGTCAATGAGTGGGAGTGAAGGATGCAGTAAAGGAGGATTAGTGGATCGGAAATGAGACTGTCGTATCCCAAAAGAAAATCCTGTCGTTTCCATAGAAACGTTAATCGATTTAGAAGGAAATGTCTTAGAACACATAGTATTTCATAGCGACGCAATTTCCGTGTGAATTCGTCAATGAGTGGGAGTGACGGATGCAGTAAAGAAGGATTAGTGGATCAAAAATGAGATTGTCGTATCCCAAAAGAAAATCCTGTCGTTTCCATAGAAACGTTACTCGATTTAGAAGGAAATGTCTTAGAACACATAGTATTTCATAGCGACGCAATTTCAGTGTGAATTCGTCAATGAGTGGGAGTGAGGGATGCAGTACAGAAGGATTAGTGAATCGGAAATGAGATTGTCGTATCCGAAAAGAAAATCCTGTCGTTTCCATAGAAACGTTACTCGATTTAGAAGGAAATGTCTTAGAACACATAGTATTTCATAGCGACGCAATTTCCGTGTGAATTCGTCAATGAGTGGGAGTGAGGGATGCAGTAAAGAAGGATTAGTGGATCGGAAATGAGATTGTCGTATCCCAAAAAAAAAATCCTGTCGTTTCCATAGATACGTTACTCGATTTAGAAGGAACTGTCTTAGAAAACATAGTATTTCATAGCGACGCAATTTCCGTGTGAATTCGTCATGAGTGTGAGTGAGGGATGCAGTAAAGAGGGATTAGTGGATCGGAAATGTGATTGTCGTATCCCAAAAGAAAATCCTGTCGTTTCCATAGAAACGTTACTCGATTTAGAAGGAAATGTCTTAGAGCACATAGTATTTCATAGCAACGCAATTTCTGTGTGAATTCGTCAATGAGTGGGAGTGACGGATGCAGTAAAGAAGGATTAGTGGATCGGAAGTGAGATTGTCGTATCCCAAAAGAAAATCCTGTCGTTTCCATAGAAACGTTACTCGATTTAGAAGGAAATGTCTAAGAACACATAGTATTTCATAGCGACGCAATTTCAGTGTGAATTCGTCAATGAGTGGGAGTGAGGGATGCAGTACAGAAGGATTAGTGAATCGGAAATGAGATTGTCGTATCCGAAAAGAAAATCCTGTCGTTTCCATAGAAACGTTACTCGATTTAGAAGGAAATGTCTTAGAACACATAGTATTTCATAGCGACGCAATTTCCGTGTGAGTTCGTCAATGAGTGGGAGTGAGGGATGCAGTAAAGAAGGATTAGTGGATCGGAAATGAGATTGTCGTATCCCAAAAAAAAATCCTGTCGTTTCCATAGAAATGTTACTCGATTTAGAAGGAAATGTCTTAGAACAGAAAGTATTTCACAGCGACGCAATTTCCGTGTGAATTCGTCAATGAGTGGGGGTGAGGGATGCAGTAAAGTAGGATTAGTGGATCGGAAATGAGATTGTCGTATCCCAAAAGAAAATCCTGTCGTTTCCATAGAAACGTTACTCGATTTAGAAGGAAATGTCTTAGAACACATAGTATTTCATAGCGACACAATTTCCGTGTGAATTCGACAATGAGTGGGAGTGAGGGATGCAGTAAAGGAGGATTAGTGGATCGGAAATGAGACTGCCGTATCCCAAAGGAAAATCCTGTCGTTTCCATAGAAACGTTACTCGATTTAGAAGGAAATGTCTTAGAACACATAGTATTTCATAGCAACGCAATTTCTGTGTGAATTCGTCAATGAGTGGGAGTGACGGATGCAGTAAAGAAGGATTAGTGGATCGGAAATGAGATTGTCGTATCCCAAAAGAAAATCCTGTCATTTCCATAGAAACGTTACTCGATTTAGAAGGAAATGTCTTAGAACACATAGTATTTCATAGCGACGCAATTTCAGTGTGAATTCGTCAATGAGTGGGAGTGAGGGATGCAGTACAGAAGGGTTAGTGAATCGGAAATGAGATTGTCGTATCCGAAAAGAAAATCCTGTCGTTTCCATAGAAACGTTACTCGATTTAGAAGGAAATGTCTTAGAACACATAGTATTTCATAGCGACGCAATTTCCGTGTGAGTTCGTCAATGAGTGGGAGTGAGGGATGCAGTAAAGAAGGATTAGTGGATCGGAAATGAGATTGTCGTATCCCAAAAAAAAATCCTGTCGTTTCCATAGAAATTTTACTCGATTTAGAAGGAAATGTCTTAGAAAACATAGTATTTCATAGCGACGCAATTTCCGTGTGAATTCGTCAATGAGTGGGAGTCAGGGATGCAGTAAAGAAGGATTAGTGGATCGGAAATGAGATTGTCGTATCCCAAAAGAAAATCCTGTCGTTTCCATAGAAACGTTACTCGATTTAGAAGGAAATGTCTTAGAACACATGGTATTTCATAGCGACGCAATTTCCGTGTGAATTCAACAATGTGTGGGAGTGAGGGATGAAGTAAAGAAGGATTAGTGGATCGGAAATGAGATTGTCGTATCCCAAAGGTAAATCCTGTCGTTTCCAAAGAAACGTTACTCGATTTAGAGGGAAATGTCTTAGAACACATAGTATTTTATAGCGACGCAATTTCCGTGTGAATTCGTCAATGAGTAAGAGTGAGGGATGCAGTAAAGAAGGATTAGTGGATCGGAAATGTGATTGTCGTATCCCAAAATAAAATCCTGTCGTTTCCATAGAAACGTTACTCGATTTAGAAGGAAATGTCTTAGAACACATAGTATTTCATGGCGACGCAATTTCCGTGTGAATTCGTCATGAGTGTGAGTGAGGGATGCAGTAAAGAGGGATTAGTGGATCGGAAATGTGATTGTCGTATCCCAAAAGAAAATCCTGTCGTTTCCATAGAAACGTTACTCGATTTAGAAGGAAATGTCTTAGAACAATTAGTAATTCATAGCGAGGCAATTTCTGTGTGAATTCGTCAATGAGTGGGAGTAAGGGATGCAGTAAAGAAGGATTAGTGGATCGGAAATGTGATTGTCGTATCCCAAATGAAAATCCTGTAGTTTCCATAGAAACGTTACTCGATTTAGAAGGAAATGTCATAGAACACATAGTATTTCATAGCGACGCAATTTCCGTGTGAATTCGTCAATGAGTGGGAGTGAGGGATGCAGTAATGAAGGATTAGTGGATCGGAAATGTGATTGTCGTATCCCAGAAGAAAATCCTGTCGTTTCCATAGAAACGTTACTCGATTTAGAAGGAAATGTCTTAGAACACATAGTATTTCATAGCGACGCAATTTCCGTGTGAATTCGTCTATGAGTGGGAGTGAGGGATGCAGTAAAGAAGGATTAGTGGATCGGAAATGAGATTGTCGTATCCCAAAAGAAAATCCTGTCGTTTCCATAGAAACGTTACTCGATGTAGAAGGAAATGTCTTAGAACACATAGTATTTCATAGCGACGCAATTTCCGTGTGAATTCGTCAATGAGTGGGAGTGAGGGATGCAGTAAAGAAGGATTAGTGGATCAGAAATGAGACTGCCGTATCCCAAAGGAAAATCCTGTCGTTTCCATAGAAACGTTACTCGATTTAGAAGGAAATGTCTTAGAACACATAGTATTTCATAGCAACGCAATTTCTGTGTGAATTCGTCACTGAGTGGGAGTGAGGGATGCAGTAAAGAAGGATTAGTGGATCGGAAATGAGATTGTCGTATCCCAAAAGAAAATCCTGTCGTTTCCATAGAAACGTTACTCGATTTAGAAGGAAGTGTCTTAGAACACATAGTATTTCATAGCGGCGCAATTTCCGTGTGAATTCGGCAATGAGTGGGAGTGAGGGATGCAGTAAAGAAGGATTAGTGGATCGGAAATGAGCATGTCGTATCCCAAAGAAAATCCTGTCGTTTCCATAGAAACGTTACTCGATTTAGAAGGAAATGTCTTAGAACACATAGTATTTCATAGCGACGCAATTTCTGTGTGAATACGTCATGAGTGGGAGTGAGGGATGCAGTAAAGAAGGATTAGTGGAACGGAAATGTGATTGTCGTATCCCAAAAGAAAATCCTGTCGTTTCCATACAAACGTTACTCGATTTAGAAGGAAATGTCTTAGAACACATAGTATTTCATAGCGACGCAATTTCCGTGTGAATTCGTCAATGAGTGGGAGTGAGGGATGCAGTACAGAAGGGTTAGTGAATCGGAAATGAGATTGTCGTATCCGAAAAGAAAATCCTGTCGTTTCCATAGAAACGTTACTCGATTTAGAAGGAAATGTCTTAGAACACATAGTATTTCATAGCGACGCAATTTCCGTGTGAGTTCGTCAATGAGTGGGAGTGAGGGATGCAGTAAAGAAGGATTAGTGGATCGGAAATGAGATTGTCGTATCCCAAAAAAAAATCCTGTCGTTTCCATAGAAATTTTACTCGATTTAGAAGGAAATGTCTTAGAAAACATAGTATTTCATAGCGACGCAATTTCCGTGTGAATTCGTCAATGAGTGGGAGTGAGGGATGCAGTAAAGAAGGATTAGTGGATCGGAAATGAGATTGTCGTATCCCAAAAGAAAATCCTGTCGTTTCCATAGAAACGTTACTCGATTTAGAAGGAAATGTCTTAGAACACATGGTATTTCATAGCGACGCAATTTCCGTGTGAATTCAACAATGTGTGGGAGTGAGGGATGAAGTAAAGAAGGATTAGTGGATCGGAAATGAGATTGTCGTATCCCAAAGGTAAATCCTGTCGTTTCCAAAGAAACGTTACTCGATTTAGAGGGAAATGTCTTAGAACACATAGTATTTTATAGCGACGCAATTTCCGTGTGAATTCGTCAATGAGTAAGAGTGAGGGATGCAGTAAAGAAGGATTAGTGGATCGGAAATGTGATTGTCGTATCCCAAAATAAAATCCTGTCGTTTCCATAGAAACGTTACTCGATTTAGAAGGAAATGTCTTAGAACACATAGTATTTCATGGCGACGCAATTTCCGTGTGAATTCGTCATGAGTGTGAGTGAGGGATGCAGTAAAGAGGGATTAGTGGATCGGAAATGTGATTGTCGTATCCCAAAAGAAAATCCTGTCGTTTCCATAGAAACGTTACTCGATTTAGAAGGAAATGTCTTAGAACAATTAGTAATTCATAGCGAGGCAATTTCTGTGTGAATTCGTCAATGAGTGGGAGTGAGGGATGCAGTAAAGAAGGATTAGTGGATCGGAAATGTGATTGTCGTATCCCAAATGAAAATCCTGTAGTTTCCATAGAAACGTTACTCGATTTAGAAGGAAATGTCATAGAACACATAGTATTTCATAGCGACGCAATGTCCGTGTGAATTCGTCAATGAGTGGGAGTGAGGGATGCAGTAATGAAGGATTAGTGGATCGGAAATGTGATTGTCGTATCCCAGAAGAAAATCCTGTCGTTTCCATAGAAACGTTACTCGATTTAGAAGGAAATGTCTTAGAACACATAGTATTTCATAGCGACGCAATTTCCGTGTGAATTCGTCTATGAGTGGGAGTGAGGGATGCAGTAAAGAAGGATTAGTGGATCGGAAATGAGATTGTCGTATCCCAAAAGAAAATCCTGTCGTTTCCATAGAAACGTTACTCGATGTAGAAGGAAATGTCTTAGAACACATAGTATTTCATAGCGACGCAATTTCCGTGTGAATTCGTCAATGAGTGGGAGTGAGGGATGCAGTAAAGAAGGATTAGTGGATCGGAAATGTGATTGTCGTATCCCAAAAGAAAATCCTTAAATCCTTTCGTTTCCATAGAAACGTTACTCGATTTAGAAGGAAATGTCTTAGAACACATAGTATTTCATAGCGACGCAATTTCCGTGTGAATTCGTCAATGAGTGGGAGTGAGGGATGCAGTAAAGAAGGATTAGTGGATCGGAAATGAGATTGTCGTATCCCAAAAGAAAATCCTGTCGTTTCCATAGAAACGTTACTCGATTTAGAAGGAAGTGTCTTAGAACACATAGTATTTCATAGCGGCGCAATTTCCGTGTGAATTCGGCAATGAGTGGGAGTGAGGGATGCAGTAAAGAAGGATTAGTGGATCGGAAATGAGCATGTCGTATCCCAAAGAAAATCCTGTCGTTTCCATAGAAACGTTACTCGATTTAGAAGGAAATGTCTTAGAACGCATAGTATTTCATAGCGACGCAATTTCTGTGTGAATACGTCATGAGTGGGAGTGAGGGATGCAGTAAAGAAGGATTAGTGGAACGGAAATGTGATTGTCGTATCCCAAAAGAAAATCCTGTCGTTTCCATACAAACGTTACTCGATTTAGAAGGAAATGTCTTAGAACACATAGTATTTCATAGCGACGCAATTTCCGTGCGAATTCGTCAATGAGTGGGAGTGAGGGATGCAGTAAAGAAGGATTAGTGGAACGGAAATGTGATTGTCGTATCCCAAAATAAAATCCTGTCGTTTCCATAGAAACGTTACTCGATTTAGAAGGAAATGTCTTAGAACACATAGTATTTCATAGCGACGCAATTACCGTGTGAATTCGTCAATGAGTGGGAGTGAGGGATGCAGTAAAGAAGGGTTAGTGGAACGGAAATGTGATTGTCGTATCCCAAAAGAAAACCCTGTCGTTTCCATAGAAACGTTACTCGATTTAGAAGGAAATGTCTTAGAACACATAGTATTTCATAGCGACGCAATTTCCGTGTGAATTCGTCAATGAGTGGTAGTGAGGGTTGCAGTAAAGAAGGATTAGTGGAACGGAAATGTGATTGTCGTATCCCAAAAGAAAATCCTGTCGTTTCCATAGAAACGTTACTCGATTTAGAAGGAAATGTCTTAGAACACATACTACTTCATAGCGACGCAATTTCCGTGTGAATTCGTCAATGAGTGGGAGTGAGGGATGCAGTAAAGAAGGATTAGTTGATCGGAAATGTGATTGTCGTATCCCAAAAGAGAATCCTGTCGTCTCCATAGAAACGTTACTCGTTTTAGAAGGAAATGTCTTAGCACACATAGTATTTCATAGCGACGCAATTTCCGTGTGAATTCGTCAATGAGTGGGAGTGAGGGATGCAGTAAAGAAGGATTAGTGGATCGGAAATGAAATTGGCGTATCCCAAAAGAAAATCCTATCGTTTCCATAGAAACGTTACTCGATTTAGAAGGAAATGTCTTAGAACACATAGTATTTCATAGCGACGCAATTTCCGTGTGAATTCGTCAATGTGTGGGAGTGAGGGATGCAGTAAAGAAGGATTAGTGGATCGGAAATGAGACTGTCGTATCCCAAAAGAAAATCCTGTCGTTTCCATAGAAACGTTACTCGATTTAGAAGGAAATGTCTTAGAACACATAGTATTTCATAGCGACGCAATTTCCGTGTGAATTCGTCAATGAGTGGGAGTGAGGGATGCAGTAAAGAAGGATTAGTGGATCGGAAATGAGATTGTCGTATCCCAAAAGAAAATCCTGTCGTTTCCATAGAAACGTTACTCGATTTAGAAGGAAATGTCTTAGAACACATAGTATTTCATAGCGACGCAATTTCCGTGTGAATTCGTCAATGAGTGGGAGTGAGGGATGCAGTAAAGAAGGATTAGTGAATCGGAAATGTGATTGTCGTATCCCAAAAGAGAATCCTGTCGTTTCCATAGAAACGTTACTCGATTTAGAAGGAAATGTCTTAGAACACATAGTATTTCATAGCGACGCAATTTCCGTGTGAATTCGTCAATGTGTGGGAGTGAGGGATGCAGTAAAGAAGGATTAGTGGATCGGAAATGTGATTGTCGTATCCCAAAAGAAAATCCTGTCGTTTCCATAGAAACGTTACTCGATTTAGAATTAAATGTCTTAGAACACATAGTATTTCATAGCGACGCAATTTCCGTGCGAATTCGTCAATGAGAGGGGAGTGAGGGATGCAGTAAAGAAGGATTAGTGGATCGGAAATGAGCATGTCGTATCCCAAAAGAAAATCCTGTCGTTTCCATAGAAACGTTACTCGATTTAGAAGGAAATGTCTTAGAACACATAGTACTTCATAGCGACGCAATTTCCGTTTGAATTCGTCATGAGTGGGAGTGAGGGATGCAGTAAAGAAGGGTTAGTGGATCGGAAATGAGATTGTCGTGTCCCAAAAGAAAATGCTGTCGTTTCCATAGAAACGTTACTCGATTTAGAAGGAAATGTCTTAGAAAACATAGTATTTCATAGCGACGCAATTTCCGTGTGAATTCGTCAATGAGTGGTAGTGAGGGATGCAGTAAAGAAGGATTAGTGGATCGGAAATGAGATTATCGTATCCCAAAAGAAAATCCTGTCGTTTCCATAGCAACGTTACTCGATTTAGAAGGAAATGTCTTAGAACACATAGTATTTCATAGCGACGCAATTTCCGTGTGAATTCGTCAGTGAGTGAGAGTGAGGGATGCAGTAAAGAAGGATTAGTGGATCGGAAATGAGCATGTCGTATCCCAAAAGAAAATCCTGTCGTTTCCATAGAAACGTTACTCGACTTAGAAGGAAATGTCTTAGAACACATAGTATTTCATAGAGACGCAATTTCCGTGTGAATACGTCATGAGTGGGAGTGAGGGATGCAGTAAAGAAGGATTAGTGGAACGGAAATGTGATTGTCGTATCCCAAAAGAAAATCCTGTCGTTTCCATAGAAACGTTACTCGATTTAGAAGGAAGTGTCTTAGAACACATAGTATTTCATAGCGGCGCAATTTCCGTGTGAATTCGGCAATGAGTGGGAGTGAGGGATGCAGTAAAGAAGGATTAGTGGATCGGAAATGAGCATGTCGTATCCCAAAGAAAATCCTGTCGTTTCCATAGAAACGTTACTCGATTTAGAAGGAAATGTCTTAGAACACATAGTATTTCATAGCGACGCAATTTCTGTGTGAATACGTCATGAGTGGGAGTGAGGGATGCAGTAAAGAAGGATTAGTGGAACGGAAATGTGATTGTCGTATCCCAAAAGAAAATCCTGTCGTTTCCATACAAACGTTACTCGATTTAGAAGGAAATGTCTTAGAACACATAGTATTTCATAGCGACGCAATTTCCGTGCGAATTCGTCAATGAGTGGGAGTGAGGGATGCAGTAAAGAAGGATTAGTGGAACGGAAATGTGATTGTCGTATCCCAAAATAAAATCCTGTCGTTTCCATAGAAACGTTACTTGATTTAGAAGGAAATGTCTTAGAACACATAGTATTTCATAGCGACGCAATTTCCGTGTGAATTCGTCATGAGTGGGAGTGAGGGATGCAGTAAAGAAGGGTTAGTGGATCGGAAATGAGATTGTCGTGTCCCAATAGAAAATCCTGTCGTTTCCATAGAAACGTTACTCGATTTAGAAGGAAATGTCTTAGGACACATAGTATATCGTAGCGACGCAATTTCCGTGTGCATTCGTCAATGAGTGGGAGTGAGGGATGCAATAAAGAAGGATTTGTGGAACGGAAATGTGATTGTCGTATCCCAAAAGAAAATCCTGTCGTTTCCATAGAAACGTTACTCGATTTAGAAGGAATTGTCTTAGAACACACAGTATTTCATAGCGACGAAATTTCCGTGTGAATTCGTCAATGAGTGGGAGTGAGGGATGCAGTAAAGAAGGATTAGTGAATCGGAAATGTGATTGTCGTATCCCAAAAGAGAATCCTGTCGTTTCCATTGAAACGTTACTCGATGTAGAAGGAAATGTCTTAGAACACATAGTATTTCATAGCGACGCAATTTCCGTGTGAATTCGTCAATGTGTGGGAGTGAGGGATGCAGTAAAAAAGGATTAGTGGATCGGAAATGAGATTGTCGTATCACAAAAGAAAATCCTGTCGTTTCCATAGAAACGTTACTCGATTTAGAAGTAAATGTCTTAGAACACATAGTATTTCATAGCGACGCAATTTCCGTGTGAAATCGTCGATGAGTGGGAGTGAGGGATGCAGTAAAGAAGGATTAGTGGATCGGAAATGAGCATGTCGTATCCCAAAAGAAAATCCTGTCGTTTCCATAGAAACGTTACTCGATTTAGAAGGAAATGTCTTAGAACACATAGTATTTCATAGCGACGCAATTTCCGTGTGAATTCGTCATGAGTGGGAGTGAGGGATGCAGTAAAGAAGGGTTAGTGGATCGGAAATGAGATTGTCGTGTCCCAAAAGAAAATCCTGTCGTTTCCATAGAAACGTTACTCGATTTAGAAGGAAATGTCTTAGAACACATAGTATATCATAGCGACGCAATTTCCGTGTGAATTCGTCAATGAGTGGGAGTGAGGGATGCAGTAAAGAAGGATTAGTGCATCGGAATTGAGATAGTCGTATCCCAAAAGAAAATCCTGTCGTTTCCATAGAAACGTTACTCGATTGAGAAGGAAATGTCTTAGAAAACATAGTATTTCATAGCGACGCAATTTCCGTGTGAATTCGTCAATGAGTGGTAGTGAGGGATGCAGTAAAGAAGGATTAGTGGATCGGAAATGAGATTATCGTATCCCAAAAGAAAATCCTGACGTTTCCATAGAAACGTTACTCGATTTAGAAGGAAATGTCTTAGAACACATAGTATTTCATGGCGACGCAATTTCCGTGTGAATTCGTCAATGAGTGGGAGTGAGGGATGCAGTAAAGAAGGATTAGTGGATCGGAAATGAGCATGTCGTATCCCAAAAGAAAATCCTGTCGTTTCCATAGAAACGTTACTCGACTTAGAAGGAAATGTCTTAGAACACATAGTATTTCATAGCGACGCAATTTCCGTGTGAATACGTCATGAGTGGGAGTGAGGGATGCAGTAAGGAAGGATTAGTGGAACGGAAATGTGATTGTCGTATTTCAAAAGAAAATCCTGTCGTTTCCATAGAAACGTTACTCGATTTAGAAGGAAATGTCTTAGAACACATAGTACTTCATAGCGACGCAATTTCCGTGTGAATTCGTCATGAGTGGGAGTGAGGGATGCAGTAAAGAAGGGTTAGTGGATCGGAAATGAGATTGTCGTGTCCCAAAAGAAAATCCTGTCGTTTCCATAGAAACGTTACTCGATTTAGAAGGAAATGTCTTAGAACACATAGTATATCATAGCGACGCAATTTCCGTGTGAATTCGTCAATGAGTGGGAGTGAGGGATGCAATAAAGAAGGATTAGTGGAACGGAAATGTGATTGTCGTATCCCAAAAGAAAATCCTGTCGTTTCCATAGAAACGTTACTCGATTTAGAAGGAATTGTCTTAGAACACACAGTATTTCATAGCGACGAAATTTCCGTGTGAATTCGTCAATGAGTGGGAGTGTGGGATGCAGTAAAGAAGGATTAGTGAATCGGAAATGTGATTGTCGTATCCCAAAAGAGAATCCTGTCGTTTCCATTGAAACGTTACTCGATGTAGAAGGAAATGTCTTAGAACACATAGTATTTCATAGCGACGCAATTTCCGTGTGAATTCGTCAATGTGTGGGAGTGAGGGATGCAGTAACAAAGGATTAGTGGATCGGAAATGGGATTGTCGTATCACAAAAGAAAATCCTGTCGTTTCCATAGAAACGTTACTCGATTTAGAAGTAAATGTCTTAGAACACATAGTATTTCATAGCGACGCAATTTCCGTGTGAAATCGTCGATGAGTGGGAGTGAGGGATGCAGTAAAGAAGGATTAGTGGATCGGAAATGAGCATGTCGTATCCCAAAAGAAAATCCTGTCGTTTCCATAGAAACGTTACTCGATTTAGAAGGAAATGTCTTAGAACACATAGTATTTCATAGCGACGCAATTTCCGTGTGAATTCGTCATGAGTGGGAGTGAGGGATGCAGTAAAGAAGGGTTAGTGGATCGGAAATGAGATTGTCGTGTCCCAAAAGAAAATCCTGTCGTTTCCATAGAAACGTTACTCGATTTAGAAGGAAATGTCTTAGAACACATAGTATATCATAGCGACGCAATTTCCGTGTGAATTCGTCAATGAGTGGGAGTGAGGGATGCAGTAAAGAAGGATTAGTGCATCGGAAATGAGATAGTCGTATCCCAAAAGAAAATCCTGTCGTTTCCATAGAAACGTTACTCGATTTAGAAGGAAATGTCTTAGAAAACATAGTATTTCATAGCGACGCAATTTCCGTGTGAATTCGTCAATGAGTGGTAGTGAGGGATGGAGTAAAGAAGGATTAGTGGATCGGAAATGAGATTATCGTATCCCAAAAGAAAATCCTGTCGTTTCCATAGAAACGTTACTCGATTTAGAAGGAAATGTCTTAGAACACATAGTATTTCATAGCGACGCAATTTCCGTGTGAATTCGTCAATGAGTGGGAGTGAGGGATGCAGTAAAGAAGGATTAGTGGATCGGAAATGAGCATGTCGTATCCCAAAAGAAAATCCTGTCGTTTCCATAGAAACGTTACTCGACTTAGAAGGAAATGTCTTAGAACACATAGTATTTCATAGCGACGCAATTTCCGTGTGAATACGTCATGAGTGGGAGTGAGGGATGCAGTAAGGAAGGATTAGTGGAACGGAAATGTGATTGTCGTATTTCAAAAGAAAATCCTGTCGTTTCCATAGAAACGTTACTCGATTTAGAAGGAAATGTCTTAGAACACATAGTACTTCATAGCGACGCAATTTCCGTGTGAATTCGTCATGAGTGGGAGTGAGGGATGCAGTAAAGAAGGGTTAGTGGATCGGAAATGAGATTGTCGTGTCCCAAAAGAAAATCCTGTCGTTTCCATAGAAACGTTACTCGATTTAGAAGGAAATGTCTTAGAACACATAGTATATCATAGCGACGCAATTTCCGTGTGAATTCGTCAATGAGTGGGAGTGAGGGATGCAATAAAGAAGGATTAGTGGAACGGAAATGTGATTGTCGTATCCCAAAAGAAAATCCTGTCGTTTCCATAGAAACGTTACTCGATTTAGAAGGAATTGTCTTAGAACACACAGTATTTCATAGCGACGAAATTTCCGTGTGAATTCGTCAATGAGTGGGAGTGAGGGATGCAGTAAAGAAGGATTAGTGAATCGGAAATGTGATTGTCGTATGCCAAAAGAGAATCCTGTCGTTTCCATTGAAACGTTACTCGATGTAGAAGGAAATGTCTTAGAACACATAGTATTTCATAGCGACGCAATTTCCGTGTGAATTCGTCAATGTGTGGGAGTGAGGGATGCAGTAAAAAAGGATTAGTGAATCGGAAATGGGATTGTCGTATCAGAAAAGAAAATCCTGTCGTTTCCATAGAAACGTTACTCGATTTAGAAGTAAATGTCTTAGAACACATAGTATTTCATAGCGACGCAATTTTCGTGTGAAATCGTCGATGAGTGGGAGTGAAGGATGCAGTAAAGAAGGATTAGTGGATCGGAAATGAGCATGTCGTATCCCAAAAGAAAATCCTGTCGTTTCCATAGAAACGTTACTCGATTTAGAAGGAAATGTCTTAGAACACATAGTATTTCATAGCGACGCAATTTCCGTGTGAATTCGTCATGAGTGGGAGTGAGGGATGCAGTAAAGAAGGGTTAGTGGATCGGAAATGAGATTGTCGTGTCCCAAAAGCAAATCCTGTCGTTTCCATAGAAACGTTACTCGATTTAGAAGGAAATGTCTTAGAACACATAGTATATCATAGCGACGCAATTTCCGTGTGAATTCGTCAATGAGTGGGAGTGAGGGATGCAGTAAAGAAGGATTAGTGCATCGGAAATGAGATAGTCGTATCCCAAAAGAAAATCCTGTCGTTTCCATGGAAACGTTACTCGATTTAGAAGGAAATGTCTTAGAAAACATAGTATTTCATAGCGACGCAATTTCCGTGTGAATTCGTCAATGAGTGGTAGTGAGGGATGCAGTAAAGAAGGATTAGTGGATCGGAAATGAGATTATCGTATCCCAAAAGAAAATCCTGTCGTTTCCATAGAAACGTTACTCCATTTAGAAGGAAATGTCTTAGAACACATAGTATTTCATAGCGACGCAATTTCCGTGTCAATTCGTCAATGAGTGGGAGTGAGGGATGCAGTAAAGAAGGATTAGTGGATCGGAAATGAGCATGTCGTATCCCAAAAGAAAATCCTGTCGTTTCCATAGAAACGTTACTCGACTTAGAAGGAAATGTCTTAGAACACATAGTATTACATAGCGACGCAATTTCCGTGTGAATTCGTCAATGAGTGGGAGTGAGGGATGCAGTAAAGAAGGATTAGTAAAACGGAAATGTGATTGTCGTATCCCAAAAGAAAATCCTGTCTTTTCCATAGAAACGTTACTCGATTTAGAAGGAAATGTCTTAGAACACATAGTATTTCATAGCGACGCCATTTCCGTGTGAATTCGTCAATGAGTGGGAGTGAGGAATGCAGTAAAGAAGGATTAGTGGAACGGAAATGTGATTGTCGTATCCAAAAAGAAAATCCTGTCGTTTCCATAGAAACGTTACTCGATTTGAAGGAAATGTCTTAGAACACATAGTATTTCATAGCGACGCAATTTCCGTGTGAATTCGTCAATGAGTGGGAGTGAGGGATGCAGTAAAGAAGGATTAGTGGAACGGAAATGTGATTGTCGTATCCCAAAAGAAAATCCTGTCGTTTCCATAGAAATGTTACTCGATTTAGAAGGAAATGTCTTAGAACACATACTACTTCATAGCGACGCAATTTCCGTATGAATTCGTCAATGAGTGGGAGTGAGGGATGCAGTAAAGAAGGATTAGTTGATCGGAAATGTGATTGTCGTATCCCAAAAGAGAATCCTGTCGTCTCCATAGAAACGTTACTCGTTTTAGAAGGAAATGTGTTAGCACACATAGTATTTCATAGCGACGCAATTTCCTTTGAATTCTTCAATGAGTGGGAGTGAGGGATCCAGTAAAGAAGGATTAGTGGATCGGAATTGAGATTGTCGTATCCCAAAAGAAAATCCTATCGTTTCCATAGAAACGTTACTCGATTTAGAGGGAAATGTCTTAGAACACATAGTATTTCATAGCGACGCAATTTCCGTGTGAATTCGTCAATGAGTGGGAGTGAGGGATGCAGTAAAGAAGGATTAGTGGATCGGAAATGAGCATGTCGTATCCCAAAAGAAAATCCTGTCGTTTCCGTAGAAACGTTACTCGAATTAGAAGGAGAAGTTAAAGAACCCATAGTATTTAATAGCGACGCAATTTCCGTGTGAATTCGTCAATGTGTGGGAGTGAGGGATGCAGTAAAGAAGGATTAGTGGATCGGAAATGAGATTGTCGTATCCCAAAACAAAATCCTGTCGTTTCCATAGAAACGTTACTCGATTTAGAAGGAAATGTCTTAGAACACATAGTATTTCATAGCGACGCAATTTCCGTGTGAATTCGTCAATGATTGGGAGTGAGGGATGCAGTAAAGAAGGATTAGTGGATCGGAAATGAGATTGTCGTATCCCAAAAGAAAATCCTGTCGTTTCCATAGAAACGTTACTCGATTGAGAAGGAAATGTCTTAGAACACATAGTATTTCATAGCGACGCAATTTCCGTGTGAATTCGTCAATGAGTGGGAGTGAGGGATGCAGTAAAGAAGGATTAGTGAATCGGAAATGTGATTGTCGTATCCCAAAAGAGAATCCTGTCGTTTCCATAGAAACGTTACTCGATTTAGAAGAAAATGTCTTAGAACACATAGTATTTCATAGCGACGCAATTTCCGTGTGAATTCGTCAATGTGTGGGAGTGAGGGATGCAGTAAAGAAGGATTAGTGGATCGGAAATGTGATTGTCGTATCCCAAAAGAAAATCCTGTCGTTTCCATAGAAACGTTACTCGATTTAGAATTAAATGTCTTAGAACACATAGTATTTCATAGCGACGCAATTTCCGTGCGAATTCGTCAATGAGTGGGAGTGAGGGATGCAGTAAAGAAGGATTAGTGGATCGGAAATGAGCATGTCGTATCCCAAAAGAAAATCCTGTCGTTTCCATAGAAACGTTACTCGATTTAGAAGGAAATGTCTTAGAACACATAGTACTTCATAGCGACGCAATTTCCGTGTGAATTCGTCATGAGTGGGAGTGAGGGATGCAGTAAAGAAGGGTTAGTGGATCGGAAATGAGATTGTCGTGTCCCAAAAGAAAATCCTGTCGTTTCAATAGAAACGTTACTCGATTTAGAAGGAAATGTCTTAGAACACATAGTATATCATAGCGACGCAATCTCCGTGTGAATTCGTCAATGAGTGGGAGTGAGGGATGCAATAAAGAAGGATTAGTGGAACGGAAATGTGATTGTCGTATCCCAAAAGAAAATCCTGTCGTTTCCATAGAAACGTTACTCGATTTAGAAGGAATTGTCTTAGAACACACAGTATTTCATAGCGACGAAATTTCCGTGTGAATTCGTCAATGAGTGGGAGTGAGGGATGCAGTAAAGAAGGATTAGTGAATCGGAAATGTGATTCTCGTATCCCAAAAGAGAATCCTGTCGTTTCCATTTAAACGTTACTCGATGTAGAAGGAAATGTCTTAGAACACATAGTATTTCATAGCGACGCAATTTCCGTGTGAATTCGTCAATGTGTGGGAGTGAGGGATGCAGTAAAAAAGGATTAGTGGGTCGGAAATGAGATTGTCGTATCACAAAAGAAAATCCTGTCGTTTCCATAGAAACGTTACTCGATTTAGAAGTAAATGTCTTAGAACACATAGTATTTCATAGCGACGCAATTTCCGTGTGAAATCGTCGATGAGTGGGAGTGAGGGATGCAGTAAAGAAGGATTAGTGGATCGGAAATGAGCATGTCGTATCCCAAAAGAAAATCCTGTCGTTTCCATAGAAACGTTACTCGATTTAGAAGGAAATGTCTTAGAACACATAGTATTTCATAGCGACGCAATTTCCGTGTGAATTCGTCATGAGTGGGAGTGAGGGATGCAGTAAAGAAGGGTTAGTGGATCAGAAATGAGATTGTCGTGTCCCAAAAGAAAATCCTGTCGTTTCCATAGAAACGTTACTCGATTTAGTAGGAAATGTCTTAGAACACATAGTATATCATAGCGACGCAATTTCCGTGTGAATTCGTCAATGAGTGGGAGTGAGGGATGCAGTAAAGAAGGATTAGTGCATCGGAAATGAGATAGTCGTATCCCAAAAGAAAATCCTGTCGTTTCCATAGAAACGTTACTCGATTTAGAAGGAAATGTCTTAGAAAACATAGTATTTCATAGCGACGCAATTTCCGTGTGAATTCGTCAATGAGTGGTAGTGAGGGATGCAGTAAAGAAGGATTAGTGGATCGGAAATGAGATTATCGTATCCCAAAAGAAAATCCTGTCGTTTCCATAGAAACGTTACTCGATTTAGAAGGAAATGTCTTAGAACACATAGTATTTCATAGCGACGCAATTTCCGTGTGAATTCGTCAATGAGTGGGAGTGAGGGATGCAGTAAAGAAGGATTAGTCGATCGGAAATGAGCATGTCGTATCCCAAAAGAAAATCCTGTCGTTTCCATAGAAACGTTACTCGACTTACAAGGAAATGTCTTAGAACACATAGTATTTCATAGCGACGCAATTTCCGTGTGAATACGTCATGAGTGGGAGTGAGGGATGCAGTAAGGAAGGATTAGTGGAACGGAAATGTGATTGTCGTATTTCAAAAGAAAATCCTGTCGTTTCCATAGAAACGTTACTCGATTTAGAAGGAAATGTCTTAGAACACATAGTACTTCATAGCGACGCAATTTCCGTGTGAATTCGTCATGAGTGGGAGTGAGGGATGCAGTAAAGAAGGGTTAGTGGATCGGAAATGAGATTGTCGTGTCCCAAAAGAAAATCCTGTCGTTTCCATAGAAACGTTACTCGATTTAGAAGGAAATGTCTTAGAACACATAGTATATCATAGCGACGCAATTTCCGTGTGAATTCGTCAATGAGTAGGAGTGAGGGATGCAATAAAGAAGGATTAGTGGAACGGAAATGTGATTGTCGTATCCCAAAAGAAAATCCTGTCGTTTCCATAGAAACGTTACTCGATTTAGAAGGAATTGTCTTAGAACACACAGTATTTCATAGCGACGAAATTTCCGTGTGAATTCGTCAATGAGTGGGAGTGAGGGATGCAGTAAAGAAGGATTAGTGAATCGGAAATGTGATTGTCGTATCCCAAAAGAGAATCCTGTCGTTTCCATTGAAACGTTACTCGATGTAGAAGGAAATGTCTTAGAACACATAGTATTTCATAGCGACGCAATTTCCGTGTGAATTCGTCAATGTGTGGGAGTGAGGGATGCAGTAAAAAAGGATTAGTGGATCGGAAATGAGATTGTCGTATCACAAAAGAAAATCCTGTCGTTTCCATAGAAACGTTACTCGATTTAGAAGTAAATGTCTTAGAACACATAGTATTTCATAGCGACGCAATTTCCGTGTGAAATCGTCGATGAGTGGGAGTGAGGGATGCAGTAAAGAAGGATTAGTGGATCGGAAATGAGCATGTCGTATCCCAAAAGAAAATCCTGTCGTTTCCATAGAAACGTTACTCGATTTAGAAGGAAATGTCTTAGAACACATAGTATATCATAGCGACGCAATTTCCGTGTGAATTCGTCAATGAGTGGGAGTGAGGGATGCAGTAAAGAAGGATTAGTGCATCGGAAATGAGATAGTCGTATCCCAAAAGAAAATCCTGTCGTTTCCATTGAAACGTTACTCGATTTAGAAGGAAATGTCTTAGAAAACATAGTATTTCATAGCGACGCAATTTCCGTGTGAATTCGTCAATGAGTGGTAGTGAGGGATGCAGTAAAGAAGGATTAGTGGATCGGAAATGAGATTATCGTATCCCAAAAGAAAATCCTGTCGTTTCCATAGAAACGTTACTCCATTTAGAAGGAAATGTCTTAGAACACATAGTATTTCATAGCGACGCAATTTCCGTGTGAATTCGTCAATGAGTGGGAGTGAGGGATGCAGTAAAGAAGGATTAGTGGAACGGAAATGTGATTGTCGTATCCCAAAAGAAAATCCTGTCGTTTCCATAGAAACGTTACTCGATTTAGAAGGAATTGTCTTAGAACACACAGTATTTCATAGCGACGAAATTTCCGTGTGAATTCGTCAATGAGTGGGACTGAGGGATGCAGTAAAGAAGGATTAGTGAATCGGAAATGTGATTGTCGTATCCCAAAAGAGAATCCTGTCGTTTCCATTGAAACGTTACTCGATGTAGAAGGAAATGTCTTAGAACACATAGTATTTCATAGCGACGCAATTTCCGTGTGAATTCGTCAATGTGTGGGAGTGAGGGATGCAATAAAAAAGGATTAGTGGATCGGAAATGAGATTGTCGTATCACAAAAGAAAATCCTGTCATTTCCATAGAAACGTTACTCGACTTAGAAGGAAATGTCTTAGAACACATAGTATTTCATAGCGACGCAATTTCCGTGTGAATACGTCATGAGTGGGAGTGAGGGATGCAGTAAGGAAGGATTAGTGGAACGGAAATGTGATTGTCGTATTTCAAAAGAAAATCCTGTCGTTTCCATAGAAACGTTACTCGATTTAGAAGGAAATGTCTTAGAACACATAGTATTTCATAGCGACGCAATTTCCGTGTGAATTCTTCAATGAGTGAGAGTGAGGGATGCAGTAAAGAAGGATTAGTGGAACGGAAATGTGATTGTCGTATCCCAAAAGAAAATCCTGTCGTTTCCATAGAAACGTTACTCGACTTAGAAGGAAATGTCTTAGAACACATAGTATTTCATAGCGACGCAATTTCCGTGTGAATTCGTCAATGAGTGGGAGTGAGGGATGCAGTAAAGAAGGGTTAGTGGAACGGAAATGTGATTGTCGTATCCCAAAAGAAAATCCTGTCGTTTCCATAGAAACGTTACTCGATTTAGAAGGAAATGTCTTAGAACGCATAGTATTTCATAGCGACGCAATTTCCGTGTGAATTCGTCAATGTGTGGGAGTGAGGGATGCAGTAAAGAAGGATTAGTGGAACGGAAATGTGATTGTCGTATCCCAAAAGAAAATCCTGTCGTTTCCATAGAAACGTTACTCGATTTAGAAGGAAATGTCTTAGAACACATACTACTTCATAGCGACGCAATTTCCGTGTGAATTCGTCAATGAGTGGGAGTGAGGTATGCAGTAAAGAAGGATTAGTTGATCGGAAATGTGATTGTCGTATCCCAAAAGAGAATCCTGTCGTCTCCATAGAAACGTTACTCGTTTTAGAAGGAAATGTCTTAGCACATATAGTATTTCATAGCGACGCAATTTCCGTGTGAATTCGTCAATGAGTGGGAGTGAGGGATGCAGTAAAGAAGGATTAGTGGATCGGAAATGAGATTGTCGTATCCCAAAAGAAAATCCTATCGTTTCCATAGAAACGTTACTCGATTTAGAAGGAAATGTCTTAGAACACATAGTATTTCATAGCGACGCAATTTCCGTGTGAATTCGTCAATGAGTGGGAGTGAGGGATGCAGTAAAGAAGGATTAGTGGATCGGAAATGAGATTGTCGTATCCCAAAAGAAAATCCTGTCGTTTCCCTAGAGACGTTACTCGAATTAGATGGAGAAGTTAAAGAACCCATAGTATTTAATAGCGACGCAATTTCCGTGTGAATTCGTCAATGTGTGGGAGTGAGGGATGCAGTAAAGAAGGATTAGTGGATCGGAAATGAGATTGTCGTATCCCAAAAGAAAATCCTGTCGTTTCCATAGAAACGTTACTCGATTTAGAAGGAAATGTCTTAGAACACATAGTATTTCATAGCGACGCAATTTCCGTGTGAATTCGTCAATGAGTGGGAGTGAGGGATGCAGTAAAGAAGGATTAGTGGATCGGAAATGAGATTGTCGTATCCCAAAAGAAAATCCTGTCATTTCCATAGAAACGTTACTCGATTTAGAAGGAAATGTCTTAGAACACATAGTATTTCATAGCGACGCAATTTCCGTGTGAATTCGTCAATGAGTGGGAGTGAGGGATGCAGTAAAGAAGGATTAGTGGAACGGAAATGTGATTGTCGTATCCCAAAAGAAAATCCTGTCGTTTCCATAGAAACGTTACTCGATTTAGAAGGAAATGTCTTAGAACGCATAGTATTTCATAGCGACGCAATTTCGGTGTGAATTCGTCAATGAGTGGGAGTGAGGGATGCAGTAAAGAAGGATTAGTGGAACGGAAATGTGATTGTCGTATCCCAAAAGAAAATCCTGTCGTTTCCATAGAAACGTTACTCGATTTAGAAGGAAATGTCTTAGAACACATACTACTTCATAGCGACGCAATTTCCGTGTGAATTCGTCAATGAGTGGGAGTGAGGTATGCAGTAAAGAAGGATTAGTTGATCGGAAATGTGATTGTCGTATCCCAAAAGAGAATCCTGTCGTCTCCATAGAAACGTTACTCGATTTAGAAGGAAATGTCTTAGAACACATAGTATTTCATAGCGACGCAATTTCCGTGTGAATTCGTCAATGAGTGGGAGTGAGGGATGCAGTAAAGAAGGATTAGTGGATCGGAAATGAGATTGTCGTATCCCAAAAGAAAATCCTGTCGTTTCCCTAGAGACGTTACTCGAATTAGAAGGAGAAGTTAAAGAACCCATAGTATTTAATAGCGACGCAATTTCCGTGTGAATTCGTCAATGTGTGGGAGTGAGGGATGCAGTAAAGAAGGATTAGTGGATCGGAAATGAGATTATCGTATCCCAAAAGAAAATCCTGTCGTTTCCATAGAAACGTTACTCGATTTAGAAGGAAATGTCTTAGAACACATAGTATTTCATAGCGACGCAATTTCCGTGTGAATTCGTCAATGAGTGGGAGTGAGGGATGCAGTAAAGAAGGATTAGTGGATCGGAAATGAGCATGTCGTATCCCAAAAGAAAATCCTGTCGTTTCCATAGAAACGTTACTCGACTTAGAAGGAAATGTCTTAGAACACATAGTACTTCATAGCGACGCAATTTCCGTGTGAATACGTCATGAGTGGGAGTGAGGGATGCAGTAAGGAAGGATTAGTGGAACGGAAATGTGATTGTCGTATTTCAAAAGAAAATCCTGTCGTTTCCATAGAAACGTTACTCGATTTAGAAGGAAATGTCTTAGAACACATAGTACTTCATAGCGACGCAATTTCCGTGTGAATTCGTCATGAGTGGGAGTGAGGGATGCAGTAAAGAAGGGTTAGTGGATCGGAAATGAGATTGTCGTGTCCCAAAAGAAAATCCTGTCGTTTCCATAGAAACGTTACTCGATTTAGAAGGAAATGTCTTAGAACACATAGTATATCATAGCGACGCAATTTCCGTGTGAATTCGTCAATGAGTAGGAGTGAGGGATGCAATAAAGAAGGATTAGTGGAACGGAAATGTGATTGTCGTATCCCAAAAGAAAATCCTGTCGTTTCCATAGAAACGTTACTCGATTTAGAAGGAATTGTCTTAGAACACACAGTATTTCATAGCGACGAAATTTCCGTGTGAATTCGTCAATGAGTGGGAGTGAGGGATGCAGTAAAGAAGGATTAGTGAATCGGAAATGTGATTGTCGTATCCCAAAAGAGAATCCTGTCGTTTCCATTGAAACGTTACTCGATGTAGAAGGAAATGCCTTAGAACACATAGTATTTCATAGCGACGCAATTTCCGTGTGAATTCGTCAATGTGTGGGAGTGAGGGATGCAGTAAAAAAGGATTAGTGGATCGGAAATGAGATTGTCGTATCACAAAAGAAAATCCTGTCGTTTCCATAGAAACGTTACTCGATTTAGAAGTAAATGTCTTAGAACACATAGTATTTCATAGCGACGCAATTTCCGTGTGAAATCGTCGATGAGTGGGAGTGAGGGATGCAGTAAAGAAGGATTAGTGGATCGGAAATGAGCATGTCGTATCCCAAAAGAAAATCCTGTCGTTTCCATAGAAACGTTACTCGAATTAGAAGGAAATGTCTTAGAACACATAGTATTTCATAGCGCCGCAATTTCCGTGTGAATTCGACAATGAGTGGGAGTGAGGGATGCAGTAAAGAAGGATTAGTGCATCGGAAATGAGATAGTCGTATCCCAAAAGAAAATCCTGTCGTTTCCATAGAAACGTTACTCGATTTAGAAGGAAATGTCTTAGAAAACATAGTATTTCATAGCGACGCAATTTCCGTGTGAATTCGTCAATGAGTGGTAGTGAGGGATGCAGTAAAGAAGGATTAGTGGATCGGAAATGAGATTATCGTATCCCAAAAGAAAATCCTGTCGTTTCCATAGAAACGTTACTCCATTTAGAAGGAAATGTCTTAGAACACATAGTATTTCATAGCGACGCAATTTCCGTGTGAATTCGTCAATGAGTGGGAGTGAGGGATGCAGTAAAGAAGGATTAGTGGAACGGAAATGTGATTGTCGTATCCCAAAAGAAAATCCTGTCGTTTCCATAGAAACGTTACTCGATTTAGAAGGAATTGTCTTAGAACACACAGTATTTCATAGCGACGAAATTTCCGTGTGAATTCGTCAATGAGTGGGAGTGAGGGATGCAGTAAAGAAGGATTAGTGAATCGGAAATGTGATTGTCGTATCCCAAAAGAGAATCCTGTCGTTTCCATTGAAACGTTACTCGATGTAGAAGGAAATGTCTTAGAACACATAGTATTTCATAGCGACGCAATTTCCGTGTGAATTCGTCAATGTGTGGGAGTGAGGGATGCAGTAAAAAAGGATTAGTGGATCGGAAATGAGATTGTCGTATCACAAAAGAAAATCCTGTCGTTTCCATAGAAACGTTACTCGACTTAGAAGGAAATGTCTTAGAACACATAGTATTTCATAGCGACGCAATTTCCGTGTGAATACGTCATGAGTGGGAGTGAGGAATGCAGTAAGGAAGGATTAGTGGAACGGAAATGTGATTGTCGTATTTCAAAAGAAAATCCTGTCGTTTCCATAGAAACGTTACTCGATTTAGAAGGAAATGTCTTAGAACGCATAGTATTTCATAGCGACGCAATTTCCGTGTGAATTCGTCAATGAGTGGGAGTGAGGGATGCAGTAAAGAAGGATTAGTGGAACGGAAATGTGATTGTCGTATCCCAAAAGAAAATCCTGTCGTTTCCATAGAAAAGTTACTCGATTTCGAAGGAAATGTCTTAGAACACATACTACTTCATAGCGACGCAATTTCCGTGTGAATTCGTCAATGAGTGGGAGTGAGGTATGCAGTAAAGAAGGATTAGTTGATCGGAAATGTGATTGTCGTATCCCAAAAGAGAATCCTGTCGTCTCCATAGAAACGTTACTCGTTTTAGAAGGAAATGTCTTAGCACATATAGTATTTCATAGCGACGCAATTTCCGTGTGAATTCGTCAATGAGTGGGAGTGAGGGATGCAGTAAAGAAGGATTAGTGGATCGGAAATGAGATTGTCGTATCCCAAAAGAAAATCCTATCGTTTCCATAGAAACGTTACTCGATTTAGAAGGAAATGCCTTAGAACACATAGTATTTCATAGCGACGCAATTTCCGTGTGAATTCGTCAATGAGTGGGAGTGAGGGATGCAGTAAAGAAGGATTAGTGCATCGGAAATGAGATTGTCGTATCCCAAAAGAAAATCCTGTCGTTTCCCTAGAGACGTTACTCGAATTAGTAGGAGAAGTTAAAGAACCCATAGTATTTAATAGCGACGCAATTTCCGTGTGAATTCGTCAATGTGTGGGAGTGAGGGATGCAGTAAAGAAGGATTAGTGGATCGGAAATGAGATTGTCGTATCCCAAAAGAAAATCCTGTCGTTTCCATAGAAACGTTACTCGATTTAGAAGGAAATGTCTTAGAACACATAGTATTTCATAGCGACGCAATTTCCGTGTGAATTCGTCAATGAGTGGGAGTGAGGGATGCAGTAAAGAAGGATTAGTGGATCGGAAATGAGATTGTCGTATCCCAAAAGAAAATCCTGTCATTTCCATAGAAACGTTACTCGATTTAGAAGGAAATGTCTTAGAACACATAGTATTTCATAGCGACGCAATTTCCGTGTGAATTCGTCAATGAGTGGGAGTGAGGGATGCAGTAAAGAAGGATTAGTGGAACGGAAATGTGATTGTCGTATCCCAAAAGAAAATCCTGTCGTTTCCATAGAAACGTTACTCGATTTAGAAGGAAATGTCTTAGAACGCATAGTATTTCATAGCGACGCAATTTCCGTGTGAATTCGTCAATGAGTGGGAGTGAGGGATGCAGTAAAGAAGGATTAGTGGAACGGAAATGTGATTGTCGTATCCCAAAAGAAAATCCTGTCGTTTCCATAGAAACGTTACTCGATTTAGAAGGAAATGTCTTAGAACACATACTACTTCATAGCGACGCAATTTCCGTGTGAATTCGTCAATGAGTGGGAGTGAGGTATGCAGTAAAGAAGGATTAGTTGATCGGAAATGTGATTGTCGTATCCCAAAAGAGAATCCTGTCGTCTCCATAGAAACGTTACTCGTTTTAGAAGGAAATGTCTTAGCACATATAGTATTTCATAGCGACGCAATTTCCGTGTGAATTCGTCAATGAGTGGGAGTGAGGGATGCAGTATAGAAGGATTAGTGGATCGGAAATGAGATTGTCGTATCCCAAAAGAAAATCCTATCGTTTCCATAGAAACGTTACTCGATTTAGAAGGAAATGTCTTAGAACACATAGTATTTCATAGCGACGCTATTTCCGTGTGAATTCGTCAATGAGTGGGAGTGAGGGATGCAGTAAAGAAGGATTAGTGGATCGGAAATGAGATTGTCGTATCCCAAAAGAAAATCCTGTCGTTTCCCTAGAGACGTTACTCGAATTAGAAGGAGAAGTTAAAAAACCCATAGTATTTAATAGCGACGCAATTTCCGTGTGAATTCGTCAATGTGTGGGAGTGAGGGATGCAGTAAAGAAGGATTAGTGGATCGGAAATGAGATTGTCGTATCCCAAAAGAAAATCCTGTCGTTTCCATAGAAACGTTACTCGATTTAGAAGGAAATGTCTTAGAACACATAGTATTTCATAGCGACGAAATTTCCGTGTGAATTCGTCAATGAGTGGGAGTGAGGGATGCAGTAAAGAAGGATTAGTGGATCGGAAATGAGATTGTCGTATCCCAAAAGAAAATCCTGTCGTTTCCCTAGAGACGTTACTCGAATTAGAAGGAGAAGTTAAAGAACCCATAGTATTTAATAGCTACGCAATTTCCGTGTGAATTCGTCAATGTGTGGGAGTGAGGGATGCAGTAAAGAAGGATTAGTGGATCGGAAATGAGATCGTCGTATCCCAAAAGAAAATCCTGTCGTTTCCATAGAAACGTTACTCGATTTAGAAGGAAATGTCTTAGAACACATAGTATTTCATAGCGACGCAATTTCCGTGTGAATTCGTCAATGAGTGGGAGTGAGGGATGCAGTAAAGAAGGATTAGTGGATCGGAAATGAGATTGTCGTATCCCAAAAGAAAATCCTGTCATTTCCATAGAAACGTTACTCGATTTAGAAGGAAATGTCTTAGAACACATAGTATTTCATAGCGACGCAATTTCCGTGTGAATTCGTCAATGAGTGGGAGTGAGGGATGCAGTAAAGAAGGACTAGTGAATCGGAAATGTGATTGTCGTATCCCAAAAGAGAATCCTGTCGTTTCCATAGAAACGTTACTCGATTTAGAAGGAAATGTCTTAGAACACATAGTATTTCATAGCGACGCAATTTCCGTGTGAATTCGTCAATGAGTGGGAGTGAGGGATGCAGTAAAGAAGGATTAGTGGATCAGAAATGTGATTGTCGTATCCCAAAAGAAAATCCTGTCGTTTCCATAGAAACGTTACTCGATTTAGAGTTAAATGTCTTAGAGCACATAGTATTTCATAGCGACGCAATTTCCGTGCGAATTCGTCAATGAGTGAGAGTGAGGGATGCAGTAAAGAAGGATTAGTGGATCGGAAATGAGCATGTCGTATCCCAAAAGAAAATCCTGTCGTTTCCATAGAAACGTTACTCGATTTAGAAGGAAATGTCTAAGAACACATAGTACTTCATAGCGACGCAATTTCCGTGTGAATTCGTCATGGGTGGGAGTGAGGGATGCAGTAAAGAAGGGTTAGTGGATCGGAAATGAGATTGCCGTGTCCCAAAAGAAAATCCTGTCGTTTCCATAGAAACGTTACTCGATTTAAAAGGAAATGTCTTAGAACACATAGTATATCATAGCGACGCAATTTCCGTGTGAATTCGTCAATGAGTGGGAGTGAGGGATGCAGTAAAGAAGGATTAGTGCATCGGAAATGAGATTGTCGTATCCCAAAAGAAAATCCTGTCGTTTCCATAGAAACGTTACTCGATTTAGAAGCAAATGTCTGAGAAAACATAGTATTTCTTAGTGATGCAATTTCCGTGTGAATTCGTCAATGAGTGGTAGTGAGGGATGCAGTATTGAAGGATTAGTGGATCGGAAATGAGATTATCGTATCCCAAAAGAAAATCCTGTGGTTTCCATAGAAACGTTACTCGATTTAGAAGGAAATGTCTTAGAACACATAGTATTTCATAGCGACGCAATTTCCGTGTGAATTCGTCAACGAGTGGGAGTGAGGGATGCAGTAAAGAAATATTAGTGGAACGGAAATGTGATTGTCGTATCCCAAAAGAAAATCCTGTCGTTTCCATAGAAACGTAACTCGATTTAGATGGAAATGTCTTAGAACACACAGTATTTCATAGCGACGAAATTTCCGTGTGAATTCGTCAATGAGTGGGAGTGAGGGATGCAGTAAAGAAGGATTAGTGAATCGGAAATGTGATTGTCGTATCCCAAAAGAGAATCCTGTCGTTTCCATTGAAACGTTACTCGATTTAGAAGGAAATGTCTTAGAACACATAGTATTTCATAGCGACGCAATTTCCGTGTGAATTCGTCAATGTGTGGGAGTGAGGGATGCAGTAAAAAAGGATTAGTGGATCGGAAATGAGATTGTCGTATCACAAAAGAAAATCCTGTCGTTTCCATAGAAACGTTACTCGATTTAGAAGTAAATGTCTTAGAACACATAGTATTTCATAGCGACGCAATTTCCGTGTGAAATCGTCAATGAGTGGGAGTGAGGGATGCAGTAAAGAATGATTAGTGGATCGGAAATGAGCATGTCGTATCCCAAAAGAAAATCCTGTCGTTTCCATAGAAACGTTACTCGATTTAGAAGGAAATGTCTTAGAACACATAGTATTTCATAGCGACGCAATTTCCGTGTGAATTCGTCATGAGTGGGAGTGAGGGATGCAGTAAAGAAGGGTTAGTGGATCGGAAATGAGATTGTTGTGTCCCAAAAGAAAATCCTGTCGTTTCCATAGAAACGTTACTCGATTTAGAAGGAAATGTCTTAGAACACATAGTATATCATAGCGACGCAATTTCCGTGTGAATTCGTCAATGAGTAGGAGTGAGGGATGCAGTAAAGAAGGATTAGTGGATCGGAAATGAGATTGTCGTATCCCAAAAGAAAATCCTGTCGTTTCCATAGAAACGTTACTCGATTTAGAAGGAAATGTCTTAGAACACATAGTATATCATAGCGACGCAATTTCCGTGTGAATTCGTCAATGAGTGGGAGTGAGGGATGCAGTAAAGAAGGATTAGTGCATCGGAAATGAAATTGTCGTATCCCAAAAGAAAATCCAGTCGTTTCCGTAGAAACGTTACTCGATTTAGAAGGAAATGTCTTAGAACACGCAGTATTTCATAGCGACGCAATTTCCGCTTGAATTCGTCAATGAGTGGGAGTGAGGGATGCAGGAAAGAAGGATTAGTGGATCGGAAATGAGATTGTCGTATCCCAAAAGAAAAACCTGTCGTTTCCATAGAAACGTTACTCGATTTAGAAGGAAATGTCTTAGAACGCATAGTATTTCATAGCGACGCAATTTCCGTGTGAATTCGTCAATGTGTGGGAGTGAGGGATGCAGTAAAGAAGGATTAGTGGATCGGAAATGAGATTGTTGTATCCCAAAATAAAATCCTGTCGTTTCCATAGAAACGTTACACGATTTAGAAGGAAATGTCTTGGAACAGATAGTATTTCATAGCGACGCAATTTCCGTGTGAATTCGTCTATGAGTGGGAGTGAGGGATGCAGTAAAGAAGGATTAGTGGATCGGAAATGAGATTGTCGTGTTCTAAAAGAAAATCCTGTCGTTTCCATAGAAACGTTACTCGATTAAGAGGGAAATGTCTTAGAACACATAGTATTTCATAGCGACGCAATTTCCGTGTGAATTCGTTAATGAGTGGGAGTGGGTGATGCAGTAAAGAAGGATTACTGGATCGGAAACGTGATTGTCGTATCCCAAAAGAAAATCCTGTCGTTTCCATAGAAACGTTACTCGATTTAGAAGGAAAAGTCTTAGAACACATAGTATTTCATAGCGACGCAATTTCCGTGTGAATTCGTCTATGAGTGGGAATGAGGGAAGCAGTAACGAAGGATTAGTGGATCGGAACTGAGATTGTCGTATCCCAAAAGAAAATCCTGTCGTTTCCATAGAAACGTTACTCGATTTAGAAGGAAATGTCTTAGAACACATAGTATTTCATAGCGACGCAATTTCCGTGTGAATTCGTCATGGGTGGGAGTGAGGGATGCAGTAAAGAAGGGTTAGTGGATCGGAAATGAGATTGTCGTGTTCCAAAAGAAAATCCTGTCGTTTCCATAGAAACGTTACTCGATTAAGAGGGAAATGTCTTAGAACACATAGTATTTCATAGTGATGCAATTTCCGTGTGAATTCGTCAATGAGTGGTAGTGAGGGATGCAGTAATGAAGGATTAGTGGATCGGAAATGAGATTATCGTATCCCAAAAGAAAATTCTGTCGTTTCCATAGAAACGTTACTCGATTTAGAAGGAAATGTCTTAGAACACATAGTATTTCATAGCGACGCAATTTCCGTGTGAATTCGTCAATGAGTGGGAGTGAGGGATGCAGTAAAGAAATATTAGTGGAACGGAAATGTGATTGTCGTATCCCAAAAGAAAATCCTGTCATTTCCATAGAAACGTTACTCGATTTAGAAGGAAATGTCTTAGAACACACAGTATTTCATAGCGACGAAATTTCCGTGTGAATTCGTCAATGAGTGGGAGTGAGGGATGCAGTAAAGAAGGATTAGTGAATCGGAAATGAGATTGTCGTATCCCAAAAGAGAATCCTGTCGTTTCCATTGAAACGTTACTCGATTTAGAAGGAAATGTCTTAGAACACATAGTATATCATAGCGACGCAATTTCCGTGTGAATTCGTCAATAAGTGGGAGTGAGGGATGCAGTAAAGAAGGATTAGTGCATCGGAAATGAGATTGTCGTATCCCAAAAGAAAATCCAGTCGTTTCCATAGAAACGTTACTCGATTTAGAAGCAAATGTCTGAGAAAACATAGTACTTCATAGTGATGCAATTTCCGTGTGAATTCGTCAATGAGTGGTAGTGAGGGATGCAGTAATGAAGGATTAGTGGATCGGAAATGAGATTATCGTATCCCAAAAGAAAATCCTGTCGTTTCCATAGAAACGTTACTCGATTTAGAAGGAAATGTCTTAGAACACATAGTATTTCATAGCGACGCAATTTCCGTGTGAATTCGTCAATGAGTGGGAGTGAGGGATGCAGTAAAGAAATATTAGTGGAACGGAAATGTGATTGTCGTATCCCAAAAGAAAATCCTGTCGTTTCCATAGAAACGTTACTCGATTTAGAAGGAAATGTCTTAGAACACACAGTATTTCATAGCGACGAAATTTCCGTGTGAATTCGTCAATGAGTGGGAGTGAGGGATGCAGTAAAGAAGGATTAGTGAATCGGAAATGTGATTGTCGTATCCCAAAAGAGAATCCTGTCGTTTCCATTGAAACGTTACTCGATTTAGAAGGAAATGTCTTAGAACACATAGTATTTCATAGCGACGCAATTTCCGTGTGAATTCGTCAATGTGTGGGAGTGAGGGATGCAGTAAAAAAGGATTAGTGGATAGGAAATGAGATTGTCGTATCACAAAAGAAAATCCTGTCGTTTGCATAGAAACGTTACTCGATTTAGAAGTAAATGTCTTAGAACACATAGTATTTCATAGCGACGCAATTTCCGTGTGAAATCGTCAATGAGTGGGAGTGAGGGATGCAGTAAAGAAGGATTATTGGATCGGAAATGAGCATGTCGTATCCCAAAAGAAAATCCTGTCGTTTCCATAGAAACGATACTCGATTTAGAAGGAAATGTCTTAGAACACATAGTATTTCATAGCGACGCAATTTCCGTGTGAATTCGTCATGAGTGGGAGTGAGGGATGCAGTAAAGAAGTGTTAGTGGATCGGAAATGAGATTGTCGTGTCCCAAAAGAAAATCCTGTCGTTTCCATAGAAACGTTACTCGATTTAGAAGGAAATGTCTTAGAACACATAATATCATAGCGACGCAATTTTCGTGTGAATTCGTCAATGAGTGGGAGTGAGGGATGCAGTAAAGAAGAATTAGTGGATCGGAAATGAGATTGTCGTATCCCAAAAGAAAATCCTGTCGTTTCCATAGAAACGTTACTCGATTTAGAAGGAAATGTCTTAGAAAGCATAGTATTTCATAGCGACGCAATTTCCGTGTGAATTCGTCAATGAGTGGTAGTGAGGGATGCAGTAAAGAAGGATTAGTGGATCGGAAATGAGATTGTCGTATCCCAAAAGAAAATCCAGTCGTTTCCATAGAAACGTTACTCGATTTAGAAGGAAATGTCTTAGAACACATAGTATTTCATAGCGACGCAATTTCCGTGTGAATTCGTCAATGAGTGGGAGTGAGGGATGCAGGAAAGAAGGATTAGTGGATCGGAAATGAGATTGTCGTATCCCAAAAGAAGCCTGTCGTTTCCATAGAAACGTTACTCGATTTAGATGGAAATGTCTTAGAACGCATAGTATTTCATAGCGACGCAATTTCCGTGTGAATTCGTCAATGTGTGGGAGTGAGGGATGCAGTAAAGAAGGATTAGTGGATCGGAAATGAGATTGTTTTATCCCAAAATAAAATCCTGTCGTTTCCATAGAAACGTTACTCGATTTAGAAGGAAATATCTTGGAACACATAGTATTTCATAGCGACGCAATTTCCGTGTGAATTCGTCAATGAGTGGGAATGAGGGATGCAGTAAAGAAGGATTAGTGGATCGGAATTGAGATTGTCGTATCCCAAAAGAAAATCCTGTCGTTTCCATAGAAACGTTACTCGATTTAGAAGGAAATGTCTTAGAACACAAAGTATTTCATAGCGACGCAATTTCCGTATGAATTCATCAATGAGTGGGAGTGAGGGATGCAGTAAAGAAGGATTAGTGGATCAGAGATGAGATTGTCGTATCCCAAAAGAAAATCGTGTCGTTTCCATAGAAACGTTACTCGAATTAGAAGGAGAAGTTAAAGAACCCATAGTATTTAATAGCGACGCAATTTCCGTGTGAATTCGTCAATGTGTGGGAGTGAGGGATGCAGTTAAGAAGGATTAGTGGATCGGAAATGAGCATGTCGTATCCTAAAAGAAAATCCTGTCGTTTCCATAGAAACGTTACTCGATTTAGAAGGAAATGTCTTAGAACACATAGTATTTCATAGCGACGCAATTTCCGTGTGAATTCGTCATGGGTGGGAGTGAGGGATGCAGTAAAGAAGGGTTAGTGGATCGGAAATGAGATTGTCGTGTTCCAAAAGAAAATCCTGTCGTTTCCATAGAAACGTTACTCGATTAAGAGGGAAATGTCTTAGAACACATAGTATTTCATAGTGATGCAATTTCCGTGTGAATTCGTCAATGAGTGGTAGTGAGGGATGCAGTAATGAAGGATTAGTGGATCGGAAATGAGATTATCGTATCCCAAAAGAAAATTCTGTCGTTTCCATAGAAACGTTACTCGATTTAGAAGGAAATGTCTTAGAACACATAGTATTTCATAGCGACGCAATTTCCGTGTGAATTCGTCAATGAGTGGGAGTGAGGGATGCAGTAAAGAAATATTAGTGGAACGGAAATGTGATTGTCGTATCCCAAAAGAAAATCCTGTCATTTCCATAGAAACGTTACTCGATTTAGAAGGAAATGTCTTAGAACACACAGTATTTCATAGCGACGAAATTTCCGTGTGAATTCGTCAATGAGTGGGAGTGAGGGATGCAGTAAAGAAGGATTAGTGAATCGGAAATGAGATTGTCGTATCCCAAAAGAGAATCCTGTCGTTTCCATTGAAACGTTACTCGATTTAGAAGGAAATGTCTTAGAACACATAGTATATCATAGCGACGCAATTTCCGTGTGAATTCGTCAATAAGTGGGAGTGAGGGATGCAGTAAAGAAGGATTAGTGCATCGGAAATGAGATTGTCGTATCCCAAAAGAAAATCCAGTCGTTTCCATAGAAACGTTACTCGATTTAGAAGCAAATGTCTGAGAAAACATAGTACTTCATAGTGATGCAATTTCCGTGTGAATTCGTCAATGAGTGGTAGTGAGGGATGCAGTAATGAAGGATTAGTGGATCGGAAATGAGATTATCGTATCCCAAAAGAAAATCCTGTCGTTTCCATAGAAACGTTACTCGATTTAGAAGGAAATGTCTTAGAACACATAGTATTTCATAGCGACGCAATTTCCGTGTGAATTCGTCAATGAGTGGGAGTGAGGGATGCAGTAAAGAAATATTAGTGGAACGGAAATGTGATTGTCGTATCCCAAAAGAAAATCCTGTCGTTTCCATAGAAACGTTACTCGATTTAGAAGGAAATGTCTTAGAACACACAGTATTTCATAGCGACGAAATTTCCGTGTGAATTCGTCAATGAGTGGGAGTGAGGGATGCAGTAAAGAAGGATTAGTGAATCGGAAATGTGATTGTCGTATCCCAAAAGAGAATCCTGTCGTTTCCATTGAAACGTTACTCGATTTAGAAGGAAATGTCTTAGAACACATAGTATTTCATAGCGACGCAATTTCCGTGTGAATTCGTCAATGTGTGGGAGTGAGGGATGCAGTAAAAAAGGATTAGTGGATAGGAAATGAGATTGTCGTATCACAAAAGAAAATCCTGTCGTTTGCATAGAAACGTTACTCGATTTAGAAGTAAATGTCTTAGAACACATAGTATTTCATAGCGACGCAATTTCCGTGTGAAATCGTCAATGAGTGGGAGTGAGGGATGCAGTAAAGAAGGATTATTGGATCGGAAATGAGCATGTCGTATCCCAAAAGAAAATCCTGTCGTTTCCATAGAAACGATACTCGATTTAGAAGGAAATGTCTTAGAACACATAGTATTTCATAGCGACGCAATTTCCGTGTGAATTCGTCATGAGTGGGAGTGAGGGATGCAGTAAAGAAGTGTTAGTGGATCGGAAATGAGATTGTCGTGTCCCAAAAGAAAATCCTGTCGTTTCCATAGAAACGTTACTCGATTTAGAAGGAAATGTCTTAGAACACATAATATCATAGCGACGCAATTTTCGTGTGAATTCGTCAATGAGTGGGAGTGAGGGATGCAGTAAAGAAGAATTAGTGGATCGGAAATGAGATTGTCGTATCCCAAAAGAAAATCCTGTCGTTTCCATAGAAACGTTACTCGATTTAGAAGGAAATGTCTTAGAAAGCATAGTATTTCATAGCGACGCAATTTCCGTGTGAATTCGTCAATGAGTGGTAGTGAGGGATGCAGTAAAGAAGGATTAGTGGATCGGAAATGAGATTGTCGTATCCCAAAAGAAAATCCAGTCGTTTCCATAGAAACGTTACTCGATTTAGAAGGAAATGTCTTAGAACACATAGTATTTCATAGCGACGCAATTTCCGTGTGAATTCGTCAATGAGTGGGAGTGAGGGATGCAGGAAAGAAGGATTAGTGGATCGGAAATGAGATTGTCGTATCCCAAAAGAAGCCTGTCGTTTCCATAGAAACGTTACTCGATTTAGATGGAAATGTCTTAGAACGCATAGTATTTCATAGCGACGCAATTTCCGTGTGAATTCGTCAATGTGTGGGAGTGAGGGATGCAGTAAAGAAGGATTAGTGGATCGGAAATGAGATTGTTTTATCCCAAAATAAAATCCTGTCGTTTCCATAGAAACGTTACTCGATTTAGAAGGAAATATCTTGGAACACATAGTATTTCATAGCGACGCAATTTCCGTGTGAATTCGTCAATGAGTGGGAATGAGGGATGCAGTAAAGAAGGATTAGTGGATCGGAATTGAGATTGTCGTATCCCAAAAGAAAATCCTGTCGTTTCCATAGAAACGTTACTCGATTTAGAAGGAAATGTCTTAGAACACAAAGTATTTCATAGCGACGCAATTTCCGTATGAATTCATCAATGAGTGGGAGTGAGGGATGCAGTAAAGAAGGATTAGTGGATCAGAGATGAGATTGTCGTATCCCAAAAGAAAATCGTGTCGTTTCCATAGAAACGTTACTCGAATTAGAAGGAGAAGTTAAAGAACCCATAGTATTTAATAGCGACGCAATTTCCGTGTGAATTCGTCAATGTGTGGGAGTGAGGGATGCAGTTAAGAAGGATTAGTGGATCGGAAATGAGCATGTCGTATCCTAAAAGAAAATCCTGTCGTTTCCATAGAAACGTTACTCGATTTAGAAGGAAATGTCTTAGAACACATAGTACTTCATAGCGACGCAATCTCCGTGTGAATTCGTCATGAGTGGGAGTGAGGGATGCAGTAAAGAAGGGTTAGTGGATCGGAAATGAGATTGTCGTGTCCCAAAAGAAAATCCTGTCGTTTCCATAGAAACGTTACTCGATTTAGAAGGAAATGTCTTAGAACACATAGTATATCATAGCGACGCAATTTCCGTGTGAATTCGTCAATGAGTGGGAGTGAGGGATGCAGTAAAGAAGGATTAGTGGATCGGAAATGAGCATGTCGTATCCCAAAAGAAAATCCTGTCGTTTCCATAGAAACGTTACTCGATTTAGAAGGAAATGTCTTAGAACACATAGTACTTCGTAGCGTCGCAATTTCCGTGTGAATTCGTCATGAGTGGGAGTGAGGGATGCAGTAAAGAGGGGTTAGTGGGTCGGAAATGAGATTGTCGTGTCCCAAAAGAAAATCCTGTCGTTTCCATAGAAACGTTACTCGATTTAGAAGGAAATGTCTTAGAACACATAGTATTTCATAGCGACGCAATTTCCGTGTGAATTCGTCATGAGTGGGAGTGAGGGATGCAGTAAAGAAGGGTTAGTGGATCGGAAATGAGATTGTCGTGTCCCAAAAGAAAATCCTGTCGTTTCCATAGAAACGTTACTCGATTTAGAAGGAAATGTCTTAGAAAACATAGTATTTCATAGCGACGCAATTTCCGTGTGAATTCGTCAATGAGTGGTTGTGAGGGATGCAGTAAAGAAGGATTAGTGGATCGGAAATGAGATTGTCGTATCCCAAAAGAAAATCCAGTCGTTTCCATAGAAACGCTACTCGATTTAGAAGGAAATGTCTTAGAACACATAGTATTTCATAGCGACGCAATTTCCGTGTGAATTCGTCAATGAGTGGGAGTGAGGGATGCAGGAAAGAAGGATTAGTGGATCGGAAATGAGATTGTCGTATCCCAAAAGAAAAACCTGTTGTTTCCATAGAAACGTTACGCGATTTAGAAGGAAATGTCTTAGAACGCATAGTACTTCATAGCGACGCAATTTCCGTGTGAATTCGTCAATGTGTGGGAGTGAGGGATGCAGTAAAGAAAGATTAGTGGATCGGAAATGAGATTGTTGTATCCCAAAATAAAATCCTGTCGTTTCCATAGAAACGTTACTCGATTTAGAAGGAAATGTCTTAGAACACATAGTATTTCATAGCGACGCAATTTCCGTATGAATTCGTCAATGAGTGGGAGTGAGGGATGCAGTAAAGAAGGATTAGTGGATCAGAGATGAGATTGTCGTATCCCAAAAGAAAATCGTGTCGTTTCCATAGAAACGTTACTCGAACTAGAAGGAGAAGTTAAAGAACGAATAGTATTTAATAGCGACGCAATTTCCGTGTGAATTCGTCAATGTGTGGGAGTGAGGGATGCAGTAAAGAAATATTAGTGGAACGGAAATGTGATTGTCGTATCCTAAAAGAAAATCCTGTCGTTTCCATAGAAACGTTACTCGATTTAGAAGGAAATGTCTTAGAACACACAGTATTTCATAGCGACGAAATTTCCGTGTGAATTCGTCAATGAGTGGGAGTGAGGGATGCAGTAAAGAAGGATTAGTGAATCGGAAATGTGATTGTCGTATCCCAAAAGAGAATCCTGTCGTTTCCATTGAAACGTTACTCGATTTAGAAGGAAATGTCTTAGAACACATAGTATTTCATAGCGACGCAATTTCCGTGTGAATTCGTCAATGTGTGGGAGTGAGGGATGCAGTAAAAAAGGATTAGTGGATCGGAAATGAGATTGTCGTATCACAAAAGAAAATCCTGTCGTTTCCATAGAAACGTTACTCGATTTAGAAGTAAATGTCTTAGAACAAATAGTATTTCATAGCGACGCAATTTCCGTGTGAAATCGTCAATGAGTGGGAGTGAGGGATGCAGTAAAGAAGGATTAGTGAATCGGAAATGTGATTGTCGTATCCGAAAAGAAAATCCTGTCGTTTCCATAGAAACGTTACTCGATTTAGAAGGAAGTGTCTTAGAACACATAGTATTTCATAGCGTCGCAATTTCCGTGTGAATTCGTCATGAGTGGGAGTGAGGGATGCAGTAAAGAAGGGTTAGTGGATCGGAAATGAGATTGTCGTATCCCAAAAGAAAATCCTGTCGTTTCCATAGAAACGTTACTCGATTCAGAAGGAAATGTCTTAGAACACATAGTATATCATAGCGACGCAATTTCCGTGTGAATTCGTCAATGAGTGGGAGTGAGGGATGCAGTAAAGAAGGATTAGTGAATCGGAAATGAGATTGTCGTATCCCAAAAGAAAATCCTGTCGTTTCCATAGAAACGTTACTCGATTTAGAAGGAAATGTCTTAGAAAACATAGTATTTCATAGCGACGCAATTTCCGTGTGAATTCGTCAATGAGTGGTAGTGAGGGATGCAGTAAAGGAGGATTAGTGGATCGGAAATGAGATTGTCGTATCCCAAAAGAAAATCCAGTCGTTTCCATAGAAACGTTACTCGATTTAGAAGGAAATGTCTTAGAACACATAGTATTTCATAGCGACGCAATTTCCGTGTGAATTCGTCAATGAGTGGGAGTGAGGGATGCAGGAAAGAAGGATTAGTGGATCGGAAATGAGATTGTCGTATCCCAAAAGAAAAACCTGTCGTTTCCATAGAAACGTTACTCGATTTAGAAGGAAATGTCTTAGAACGCATAGTATTTCATAGCGACGCAATTTCCGTGTGAGTTCGTCAATGTGTGGGAGTGAGGGATGCAGTAAAGAAGGATTAGTGGATCGGAAATGAGATTGTTGTGTCCCAAAATAAAATCCTGTCGTTTCCATAGAAACGTTACTCGATTTAGAAGGAAATGTCTTGGAACACATAGCATTTCATAGCGACGCAATTTCCGTGTGAATTCGTCAATGAGTGGGAGTGAGGGATGCAGTAAGGAAGAATTAGTGGATCGGAAATGAGATTGTCGTGTTCCAAAAGAAAATCCTGTCGTTTCCATAGAAACGTTACTCGATTAAGAGGGAAATGTCTTAGAACACATAGTATTTCACAGCGACGCAATTTCCGTGTGAATTCGTTAATGAGTGGGAGTGGGGGATGCAGTAAAGAAGGATTAGTGGATCGGAAATGAGATTATCGTATCCCAAAAGAAAATCCTGTCGTTTCCATAGAAACGTTACTCGATTTAGAAGGAAATGTCTTAGAACACATAGTATTTCATAGCGACGCAATTTCCGTGTGAATTCGTCAATGAGTGGGAGTGAGGGATGCAGTAAAGAAATATTAGTGGAACGGAAATGTGATTGTCGTATCCTAAAAGAAAATCCTGTCGTTTCCATAGAAACGTTACTCGATTTAGAAGGAAATGTCTTAGAACACACAGTATTTCATCGCGACGAAATTTCCGTGTGAATTCGTCAATGAGTGGGAGTGAGGGATGCAGTAAAGAAGGATTAGTGAATCGGAAATGTGATTGTCGTATCCCAAAAGAGAATCCTGTCGTTTCCATTGAAACGTTACTCGATTTAGAAGGAAATGTCTTAGAACACATAGTATTTCATAGCGACGCAATTTCCGTGTGAATTCGTCAATGTGTGGGAGTGAGGGATGCAGTAAAAAAGGATTAGTGGATCGGAAATGAGATTGTCGTATCACAAAAGAAAATCCTGTCGTTTCCATAGAAACGTTACTCGATTTAGAAGTAAATGTCTTAGAACAAATAGTATTTCATAGCGACGCAATTTCCGTGTGAAATCGTCAATGAGTGGGAGTGAGGGATGCAGTAAAGAAGGATTAGTGAATCGGAAATGTGATTGTCGTATCCCAAAAGATAATCCTGTCGTTTCCATAGAAACGTTACTCGATTCAGAAGGAAGTGTCTTAGAACACATAGTATTTCATAGCGTCGCAATTTCCGTGTGAATTCGTCATGAGTGGGAGTGAGGGATGCAGTAAAGAAGGGTTAGTGGATCGGAAATGAGATTGTCGTATCCCAAAAGAAAATCCTGTCGTTTCCATAGAAACGTTACTCGATTTAGAAGGAAATGTCTTAGAACACATAGTATATCATAGCGACGCAATTTCCGTGTGAATTCGTCAATGAGTGGGAGTGTGGGATGCAGTAAAGAAGGATTAGTGGATCGGAAATGAGATTGTCGTATCCCAAAAGAAAATCCTGTCGTTTCCATAGAAACGTTACTCGATTTAGAAGGAAATGTCTTAGAAAACATAGTATTTCATAGCGACGCAATTTCCGTGTGAATTCGTCAATGAGTGGTAGTGAGGGATGCAGTAAAGGAGGATTAGTGGATCGGAAATGAGATTGTCGTATCCCAAAAGAAAATCCAGTCGTTTCCATAGAAACGTTAGTCGATTTAGAAGGAAATGTCTTAGAACACATAGTATTTCATAGCGACGCAATTTCCGTGTGAATTCGTCAATGAGTGGGAGTGAGGGATGCAGGAAAGAAGGATTAGTGGATCGGAAATGAGATTGTCGTATCCCAAAAGAAAAACCTGTCGTTTCCATAGAAACGTTACTCGATTTAGAAGGAAATGTCTTAGAACGCATAGTATTTCATAGCGACGCAATTTCCGTGTGAGTTCGTCAATGTGTGGGAGTGAGGGATGCAGTAAAGAAGGATTAGTGGATCGGAAATGAGATTGTTGTGTCCCAAAATAAAATCCTGTCGTTTCCATAGAAACGTTACTCGATTTAGAAGGAAATGTCTTGGAACACATAGCATTTCATAGCGACGCAATTTCCGTGTGAATTCGTCAATGAGTGGGAGTGAGGGATGCAGTAAGGAAGAATTAGTGGATCGGAAATGAGATTGTCGTGTTCCAAAAGAAAATCCTGTCGTTTCCATAGAAACGGTACTCGATTAAGAGGTTAATGTCTTAGAACACATAGTATCTCACAGCGACGCAATTCCCGTGTGAATTCGTTAATGAGTGGGAGTGGGGGATGCAGTAAAGAAGGATTAGTGGATCGGAAATGAGATTATCGTATCCCAAAAGAAAATCCTGTCGTTTCCATTGAAACGTTACTCGATTTAGAAGGAAATGTCTTAGAACACATAGTATTTCATAGCGACGCAATTTCCGTGTGAATTCGTCAATGAGTGTAAGTGAGGGATGCAGTAAAGAAATATTAGTGGAACGGAAATGTGATTGTCGTATCCTAAAAGAAAATCCTGTCGTTTCCATAGAAACGTTACTCGATTTAGAAGGAAATGTCTTAGAACACACAGTATTTCATAGCGACGAAATTTCCGTGTGAATTCGTCAATGAGTGGGAGTGAGGGATGCAGTAAAGAAGGATTAGTGAATCGGAAATGTGATTGTCGTATCCCAAAAGAGAATCCTGTCGTTTCCATTGAAACGTTACTCGATTTAGAAGGAAATGTCTTAGAACACATAGTATTTCATAGCGACGCAATTTCCGTGTGAATTCGTCAATGTGTGGGAGTGAGGGATGCAGTAAAAAAGGATTAGTGGATCGGAAATGAGATTGTCGTATCACAAAAGAAAATCCTGTCGTTTCCATAGAAACGTTACTCGATTTAGAAGTAAATGTCTTAGAACAAATAGTATTTCATAGCGACGCAATTTCCGTGTGAAATCGTCAATGAGTGGGAATGAGGGATGCAGTAAAGAAGGATTAGTGAATCGGAAATGTGATTGTCGTATCCCAAAAGAAAATCCTGTCGTTTCCATAGAAACGTTACTCGATTTAGAAGGAAGTGTCTTAGAACACATAGTGTTTCATAGCGTCGCAATTTCCGTGTGAATTCGTCATGAGTGGGAGTGAGGGATGCAGTAAAGAAGGGTTAGTGGATCGGAAATGAGATTGTCGTATCCCAAAAGAAAATCCTGTCGTTTCCATAGAAACGTTACTCGATTTAGAAGGAAATGTCTTAGAACACATAGTATATCATAGCGACGCAATTTCCGTGTGAATTCGTCAATGAGTGGGAGTGAGGGATGCAGTAAAGAAGGATTAGTGGATCGGAAATGAGATTGTCGTATCCCAAAAGAAAATCCTGTCGTTTCCATAGAAACGTTACTCGATTTAGAAGGAAATGTCTTAGAAAACATAGTATTTCATAGCGACGCAATTTCCGTGTGAATTCGTCAATGAGTGGTAGTGAGGGATGCAGTAAAGGAGGATTAGTAGATCGGAAATGAGATTGTCGTATCCCAAAAGAAAATCTAGTCGTTTCCATAGAAACGTTACTCGATTTAGAAGGAAATGTCTTAGAACACATAGTATTTCATAGCGACGCAATTTCCGTGTGAATTCGTCAATGAGTGGGAGTGAGGGATGCAGGAAAGAAGGATTAGTGGATCGGAAATGAGATTGTCGTATCCCAAAAGAAAAACCTGTCGTTTCCATAGAAACGTTACTCGATTTAGAATGAAATGTCTTAGAACGCATAGTATTTCATAGCGACGCAATTTCCGTGTGAGTTCGTCAATGTGTGGGAGTGAGGGATGCAGTAAAGAAGGATTAGTGGATCGGAAATGAGATTGTTGTGTCCCAAAATAAAATCCTGTCGTTTCCATAGAAACGTTACTCGATTTAGAAGGAAATGTCTTGGAACACATAGCATTTCATAGCAACGCAATTTCCGTGTGAATTCGTCAATGAGTGGGAGTGAGGGATGCAGTAAGGAAGGATTAGTGGATCGGAAATGAGATTGTCGTGTTCCAAAAGAAAATCCTGTCGTTTCCATAGAAACGTTACTCGATTAAGAGGGAAATGTCTTAGAACATATAGTATTTCACAGCGACGCAATTTCCGTGTGAATTCGTTAATGAGTGGGAGTGGGGGATGCAGTAAAGAAGGATTACTGGATCGGAAACGTGATTGTCGTATCCCAAAAGAAAATCCTGTCGTTTCCATTGAAACGTTCTCGATTTAGAAGGAAAAGTCTCAGAACACATAGTATTTCATAGCGACGCAATTTCCGTGTGAATTCGTCTATGAGTGGGAATGAGGGATGCAGTAAAGAATGATTAGTGGATCGGAAATGAGATTGTCGTATCCCAAAAGAAAATCCTGTCGTTTCCATAGAAACGTTACTCGATTTAGAAGGCAATGTCTTAGAACACATAGTACTTCATAGCGACGCAATTCCCGTGTGAATTCGTCATGAGTGGGAGTGAGGGATGCAGTAAAGAAGGGTTAGTGGATCGGAAAGGAGATTGTCGTGTCCCAAAAGAAGATCCTGTCGTTTCCATAGAAACGTTACTCGATTTAGAAGGAAATGTCTTAGAACACATAGTATATCATAGCGACGCAATTTCCGTGTGAATTCGTCAATGAGTGGGAGTGAGGGATGCAGTAAAGATTGATTAGTGGATCGGAAATGAGCATGTCGTATCCCAAAAGAAAATCCTGTCGTTTCCATAGAAACGTTACTCGATTTAGAAGGAAATGTCTTAGAACACATAGTACTTCATAGCGTCGCAATTTCCGTGTGAATTCGTCATGAGTGGGAGTGAGGGATGCAGTAAAGAAGGGTTAGTAGGTCGGAAATGAGATTGTCGTGTCCCAAAAGAAAATCCTGTCGTTTCCATAGAAACGTTACTCGATTTAGAACGAAATGTCTTAGAACACATAGTATATCATAGCGACGCAATTTCCGTGTGAATTCGTCAATGAGTGGGAGTGAGGGATGCAGTAAAGAAGGATTAGTGCATCGGAAATGAGATTGTCGTATCCCAAAAGAAAGTCCTGTCGTTTCCATAGAAACGTTACTCGATTTAGAAGCAAGTGTCTTAGAAAACATAGTATTTCATAGCGACGCAATTTCCGTGTGAATTCGTCAATGAGTGGTAGTGAGGGATGCAGTAAAGAAGGATTAGTGGATCGGAAATGAGATTATCGTATCCCAAAAGAAAATCCTGTCGTTTCCATAGAAACGTTAATCGATTTAGAAGGAAATGTCTTAGAACACATAGTATTTCATAGCGACGCAATTTCCGTGTGACTCCGTCAATGTGTGGGAGTGAGGGATGCAGTAAAAAAGGCTTAGTGGCTCGGAAATGAGATTGTCGTATCACAAAAGAAAATCCTGTCGTTTCCATAGAAACGTTACTCGATTTCGAAGTAAATGTCTTAGAACACATAGTATTTCATAGCGACGCAATTTCCGTGTGAATTCGTCAATGAGTGGGAGTGAGGGATGCAGTAAAGAAGGCTTAGTGGATCGGAAATGAGCATGTCGTATCCCAAAAGAAAATCCTGTCGTTTCCATAGAAACGTTACTCGATTTAGAAGGAAATGTCTTAGAACACATAGTATTTCATAGCGACGCAATTTCCGTGTGAATTCATCATGAGTGGGAGAGAGGGATGCAGTAAAGAAGGGTTAGTGGATCGGAAATGAGATTGTCGTATCACAAAAGAAAATCCTGTCGTTTCCATAGAAACGTTACTCGATTTAGAAGTAAATGTCTTAGAACACATAGTATTTCATAGCGACGCAATTTCCGTGTGAATTCGTCAGAGAGTGGGAGTGAGGGATGCAGTAAAGAAGGAGTAGTGGATCGGAAATGAGCATGTCGTATCCCAAAAGAAAATCCTGTCGTTTCCATAGAAACGTTACTCGATTTAGAAGGAAATGTCTTAGAACACATAGTATTTCATAGCGACGCAATTTCCGTGTGAATTCGTCATGAGTGGGAGTGAGGGATGCAGTAAAGAAGGGTTAGTGGATCGGAAATGAGATTGTCGTGTCCCAAAAAGGAAATCCTGTCGTTTCCATAGAAACGTTACTCGATTTAGAAGGAAATGTCTTAGAACACATAGTATATCATAGCGACGCAATTTCCGTGTGAATTCGTCAATGAGTGGGAGTGAGGGATGCAGTAAAGAAGGATTAGTGGATCGGAAATGAGATTGTCGTATCCCAAAAGAAAATCCTGTCGTTTCCATAGAAACGTTACTCGATTTAGAAGGAAATGTCTTAGAACACACAGTATTTCATAGCGACGCAATTTCCGTGTGAATTCGTCAATGAGTGGGAGTGAGGGATGCAGTAAAGAAGGATTAGTGGATCGGAAATGAGATTGTCGTATCCCAAAAGAAAAACCTGTCGTTTCCATAGAAACGTTACTCGATTTAGAAGGAAATGTCTTAGAACGCATAGTATTTCATAGCGACGCAATTTCCGTGTGAGTTCGTCAATGTGTGGGAGTGAGGGATGCAGTAAAGAAGGATTAGTGGATCGGAAATGAGATTGTTGTGTCCCAAAATAAAATCCTGTCGTTTCCATAGAAACGTTACTCGATTTAGAAGGAAATGTCTTGGAACTCATAGCATTTCATAGCGACGCAATTTCCGTGTGAATTCGTCAATGAGTGGGAGTGAGGGATGCAGTAAAGAAGGATTAGTGGATCGGAAATGAGATTGTCGTGTTCCAAAAGAAAATCCTGTCGTTTCCATAGAAACGTTACTCGATTTAGAGGGAAATGGCTTAGAACACATAGTATTTCACAGCGACGCAATTTCCGTGTGAATTCGTTAATGAGTGGGAGTGGGGGATGCAGTAAAGAAGGATTACTGGAACGGAAACGTGATTGTCGTATCCCAAAAGAAAATCCTGTCGTTTCCATAGAAACGTTACTCGAATAAGAAGGAGAAGTTAAAGAACCCATAGTATTTAATAGCGACGCAATTTCCGTGTGAATTCGTCAATGTGTGGGAGTGAGGGATGCAGTAAAGAAGGATTAGTGGATCGGAAAAGAGCATGTCGTATCCCAAAAGAAAATCCTGTCGTTTCCATAGAAACGTTACTCGATATAGAAGGAAATGTCTTAGAACACATAGTACTTCATAGCGACGCAATTCCCGTGTGAATTCGTCATGAGTGGGAGTGAGGGATGCAGTAAAGAAGGGTTAGTGGATCGGAAAGGAGATTGTCGTGTCCCAAAAGAAAATCCTGTCGTTTCCATAGAAACGTTACTCGATTTAGAAGGAAATGTCTTAGAACACATAGTATATCATAGCGACGCAATTTCCGTGTGAATTCGTCAATGAGTGGGAGTGAGGGATGCAGTAAAGATTGATTAGTGGATCGGAAATGAGCATGTCGTATCCCAAAAGAAAATCCTGTCGTTTCCATAGAAACGTTACTCGATTTAGAAGGAAATGTCTTAGAACACATAGTACTTCATAGCGTCGCAATTTCCGTGTGAATTCGTCATGAGTGGGAGTGAGGGATGCATAAAAGAAGGGTTAGTGGGTCGGAAATGAGATTGTCGTGTCCCAAAAGAAAATCCTGTCGTTTCCATAGAAACGTTACTCGATTTAGAAGGAAATGTCTTAGAACACATAGTATATCATAGCGACGCAATTTCCGTGTGAATTCGTCAATGAGTGGGAGTGAGGGATGCAGTAAAGAAGGATTAGTGCATCGGAAATGAGATTGTCGTATCCCAAAAGAAAATCCTGTCGTTTCCATAGAAACGTTACTCGATTTAGAAGCAAATGTCTTAGAAAACATAGTATTTCATAGCGACGCAATTTCCGTGTGAATTCGTCAATGAGTGGTAGTGAGGGATGCAGTAAAGAAGGATTAGTGGATCGGAAATGAGATTATCGTATCCCAAAAGAAAATCCTGTCGTTTCCATAGAAACGTTACTCGATTTAGAAGGAAATGTCTTAGAACACATAGTATTTCATAGCGACGCAATTTCCGTGTGAATTCGTCAATGTGTGGGAGTGAGGGATGCAGTAAAAAAGGCGTAGTGGCTCGGAAATGAGATTGTCGTATCAAAAAAGAAAATCCTGTCGTTTCCATAGAAACGTTACTCGATTTAGAAGTAAATGTCTTAGAACACATAGTATTTCATAGCGACGCAATTTCCGTGTGAATTCGTCAATGAGTGGGAGTGAGGGATGCAGTAAAGAAGGATTAGTGGATCGGAAATGAGCATGTCGTATCCCAAAAGAAAATCCTGTCGTTTCCATAGAAACGTTACTCGATTTAGAAGGAAATGTCTTAGAACACATAGTATTTCATAGCGACGCAATCTCCGTGTGAATTCATCATGAGTGGGAGTGAGGGATGCAGTAAAGAAGGGTTAGTGGATCGGAAATGAGATTGTCGTATCACAAAAGAAAATCCTGTCGTTTCCATAGAAACGTTACTCGATTTAGAAGTAAATGTCTTAGAACACATAGTATTTCATAGCGACGCAATTTCCGTGTGAATTCGTCAATGAGTGGGAGTGAGGGATGCAGTAAAGAAGGAGTAGTGGATCGGAAATGAGCATGTCGTATCCCAAAAGAAAATCCTGTCGTTTCCATAGAAACGTTACTCGATTTAGAAGGAAATGTCTTAGAACACATAGTATTTCATAGCGACGCAATTTCCGTGTGAATTCGTCATGAGTGGGAGTGAGGGATGCAGTAAAGAAGGGTTAGTGGATCGGAAATGAGATTGTCGTGTCCCAAAAAGGAAATCCTGTCGTTTCCATAGAAACGTTACTCGATTGAGAAGGAAATGTCTTAGAACACATAGTATTTCATAGCGACGCAATTACCGTATGAATTCGTCAATGAGTGGGAGTGAGGGATGCAGTAAAGAAGGATTAGTGGATCATAGATGAGATTGTCGCATCCCAAAAGAAAATCGTGTCGTTTCCATAGAAACGTTACTCGAATTAGAAGGAGAAGTTAAAGAACCCATAGTATTTAATAGTAACGCAATTTCCGCGTGAATTCGTCAATGTGTGGGAGTGAGGGATGCAGTAAAGAAGGATTAGTGGATCGGAAATGAGATTGTCGTATCCCAAAAGAAAATCCTGTCGTTTCCATAGAAACGTTACTCGATTTAGAAGTAAATGTCTTAGAACACATAGTATTTCATAGCGACGCAATTTCCGTGCGAATTCGTCAATGAGTGGGAGTGAGGAATGCAGCAAAGAAGGATTAGTGGATCGGAAATAAGCATGTCGTATCCCAAAAGAAAATCCTGTCGTTTCCATAGAAACGTTACTCGATTTAGAAGGAAATGTCTTAGAACACATAGTGCTTCATAGCGACGCAATTTCCGTGTGAATTCGTCATGAGTGGGAGTGAGGGATGCAGTAAAGAAGGGTTAGTGGATCGGAAATGAGATTGTCGTGTCCCAAAAGAAAATCCTGTCGTTTCCATAGAAACGTTACTCGATTTAGAGGGAAATGTCTTAGAACACATAGTATATCATAGCGACGCAATTTCCGTGTGAATTCGTCAATGAGTGGGAGTGAGGGATGCAGTAAAGAAGGATTAGTGGATCGGAAATGAGATTGTCGTATCCCAAAAGAAAATCCTGTCGTTTCCATAGAAACGTTACTCGATTTAGAAGGAAATGTCTTAGAAAACATAGTATTTCATAGCGACGCAATTTCCGTGTGAATTCGTCAATGAGTGGTTATGAGGGATGCAGTAAAGAAGGATTAGTGGATCGGAAATGAGATTGTCGTATCCCAAAAGAAAATCCTGTCGTTTCCATAGAAACGTTACTCGATTTAGAAGGAAATGTCTTAGAACACATAGTATTTCATAGCTACGCAATTTCAGTGTGAATTCGTCAATGAGTGGGAGTGAGGGATGCAGTAAAGAAGGATTAGTGGAACGGAAATGTGATTGTCGTATCCCAAATGAAAATCCTGTCGTTTCCATAGAAACGTTACTCGATTTAGAAGGAAATGTCTTAGAACACATAATATTTCATAGCGACGAAATTTCCGTATGAATTCGTCAATGAGTTGGAGTGAGGGATGCAGTAAAGAAGGATTAGTGAATCGGAAATGTGATTGTCGTATCCCAAAAGAGAATCCTGCCGTTTCCATTGAAACGTTACTCGATTTAGAAGGAAATGTCTTAGAACACATAGTATTTCATAGCGACGCAATTTCCGTGTGAATTCGTCAATGTGTGGGAGTGAGGGATGCAGTAAAAAAGGATTAGTGGATCGGAAATGAGATTGTCGTATCACAAAAGAAAATCCTGTCGTTTCCATAGAAACGTTACTCGATTTAGAAGTAAGTGTCTTAGAACACATAGTATTTCATAGCGACGCAATTTCCGTGTGAATTTGTCAATGAGTGGGAGTGAGGGATGCAGTAAAGAAGGATTAGTGGATAGGAAATGAGCATGCCGTATCCCAAAAGAAAATCCTGTCGTTTCCATAGAAACGTTACTCGATTTAGAAGGAAATGTCTTAGAACACATAGTATTTCATAGCGACGCAATTTCCGTGTGAATTCGTCATGAGTGGGAGTGAGGGATGCAGTAAAGAAGGGTTAGTGGATCGGAAATGAGATTGTCGTGTCCCAAAAGAAAATCCTCTGGTTTCCATAGAAACGTTACTCGATTTAGAAGGAAATGTCTTAGAACACATAGTATATCATAGCGACGCAATTTCCGTGTGAAGTCGTCAATGAGTGGGAGTGAGGGATGCAGAAAAGAAGGATTAGTGGATCGGAAATGAGATTGTCGTATCCCAAAGGAAAATCCTGTCGTTTCCATAGAAACGTTACTCGATTTAGAAGGAAATGTCTTAGAAAACATAGTATTTCATAGCGACGCAATTTCCGTGTGAATTCGTCAATGAGTGGTAGTGAGGGATGCAGTAAAGAAGGATTAGTGGATCGGAAATGAGATTGTCGTATCCCAAAAGAAAATCCTGTCGTTTTTCATGGAAACGTTACTCGATTTAGAAGGAAATGTCTTAGAACACATAGTATTTCATAGCGACGCAATTTCCGTGTGAATTCGTCAATGAGTGGGAGTGAGGGATGCAGGAAAGAAGGATTAGTGGATCGGAAATGAGATTGTCGTATCCCAAAAGAAAAACCTGTCGTTTCCATAGAAACGTTACTCGATTTAGAAGGAAATGTCTTAGAACGCATAGTATTTCATAGCGACGCAATTTCCGTGTGAATTCGTCAATGTGTGGGAGTGAGGGATGCAGTAAAGAAGGATTAGTGGATCGGAAATGAGATTGTTGTATCCCAAAATAAAATCCTGTCGTTTCCATAGAAACGTTACTCGATTTAGAAGGAAATGTCTTAGAACACATAGTATTTCATAGCGACGCAATTTCCGTGTGAATTCGTCAATGAGTGGGAGTGAGGGATGCAGTAAAGAAGGATTAGTGGATCGGAAATGAGATTGTCGTATTCCAAAAAAAAATCCTGTCGTTTCCATAGAAACGTTACTCGATTAAGAGGGAAATGTCTTAGAACACATAGTATTTCATAACGACGCAATTTCCGTGTGAATTCGTCAATGAGTGGGAGTGGGGGATGCAGTAAAGAAGGATTACTGGATCGGAAACGTGATTGTCGTATCCCAAAAGAAAATCCTGTCGTTTCCATAGAAACGTTACTCGATTTAGAAGGAAAAGTCTTAGAACACATAGTATATCATAGCGACGAAATTTCCGTGTGAATTCGGCAATGAGTGGGAGTGAGGGATGCAGTAAAGAAGGATTAGTGGATCAGAGATGAGATTGTCGTATCCCAAAAGAAAATCGTGTCGTTTCCATAGAAACGTTACTCGAATTAGAAGGAGAAGTTAAAGAACCCATAGTATTTAATAGCGACGCAATTTCCGTGTGAATTCGTCAATGTGTGGGAGTGAGGGATGCAGTAAAGAAGGATTAGTGGATCGGAAATGAGATTGTCGTATCCCAAAAGAAAATCCTGTCGTTTCCATAGAAACGTTACTCGATTTAGAAGGAAATGTCTTAGAACACATAGTATTTCATAGCGACGCAATTTCCGTGTGAATTCGTTAATGAGTGGGAGTGAGGGATGCAGTAAAGAAGGATTAGTGGATCGGAAATGAGATTGTCGTATCCCAAAAGAAAATCCTGTCGTTTCCATAGGAACGTTACTCGATTTAGAAGGAAATGTCTTAGAACACATAGTATTTCTTAGCGACGCAATTTCCGTGTGAATTCTTCATTGAGTGGGAGTGAGGGATGCAGTAAAGAAGGATTAGTGGATCGGAAATGAGATTGTCGTATCCCAAAAGAAAATCCTGTCGTTTCCACAGTAACGTTACTCGATTTAGAAGGAGATGTCTTAGAACACATAGTATTTCATAGAGACGCAATTTCCGTGTGAATTCATCAATGAGTGGGAGTGAGGGATGCAGTAAAGAAGGATTAGTGGATCGGAAATGTGATTGTCGTATGCCAAAAGAAAATCCTGTCGTTTGCATAGAAACGATACTCTATTTAGATGGAAATGTCTTAGAACACATAGTATTTCATAGCGACGCAATTTCCGTGTGAATTCGTCAATGAGTGGGTGTGAGGGATGCAGTAAAGAAAGATTAGTGGATCGGAAATGAGATTGTCGTATCCCAAAAGAAAATCCTATCGTTTCCATAGAAACGTTACTCGAATTAGAAGGAGAAGTCATAGAACCCATAGTAATTCATAGCGACGCAATTTCCGTGTGAATTAATCAATGAGTGGGAGTGAGGGATGCAGTATAGAAGGATTAGTGGATCGGAAATGAGATTGTCGTATCCCAAAAGAAAATCCTGTCGTTTCCATAGAATCGTTACTCGATTTAGAAGGAAATGTCTTAGAACACATAGTATTTCATAGCGATGCAATTTCCGTGTGAATTCGTCAATGTGTGGGAGTGAGGGATGCAGTAAAGAAGGATTAGTGGATCGGAAATGTGATTGTCGTATCCCAAAAGGAAATCCTGTCGTTTCCATAGAAACGTTACTCGATTTAGAACGAGAAGTCATAGAACCCATAGTATTTCATAGCGACGCAATTTCGATGTCAATTCGACAATGAGTGGGAGTGAGGGATGCAGTAAAGAAGGATTAGTGGATCGGATATGTGATTGTCGTATCCCAAAAGAAAATCCTGTCGTTTCCATAGAAACGTTACTCGATTTAGGAGGAAATGTCTTAGAACACATAGTATTTCATAGCGACGAAATTTCCGTGTGAATTCGTCAATGAGTGGGAGTGAGGGATACAGGAAAGAAGGATTAGTGAATCGAAAATGTGATTGTCGTATCCCAAAAGAGAATCCTGTCTTTTCCATTGAAACGTTACTCGATTTAGAAGGAAATGTCTTAGAACACATAGTATTTCATAGCGACGCAATTTCCGTGTGAATTCGTCAATGTGTGGGAGTGAGGGATGCAGTAAAAAAGGATTAGTGGATCGGAAATGAGATTGTCGTATCACAAAAGAAAATCCTGTCGTTTCCATAGAAACGTTACTCGATTTAGAAGTAAATGTCTTAGAACACATAGTATTTCATAGCGACGCAATTTCCGTGTGAATTCGTCTATGAGTGGGAATGAGGGATGCAGTAAAGAAGGATTAGTGGATCGGAAATGAGATTGTCGTATCCCAAAAGAAAATCCTGTCGTTTCCATAGAAACGTTACTCGATTTAGAAGGAAATGTCTTAGAACACATAGTATTTCATAGCGACGCAATTTCCGTGTGAATTCGTCAATGAGATGGAGTGAGGGATGCAGTAAAGAAGGATTAGTGGATCAGAGATGAGATTGTCGTATCCCAAAAGAAAATCGTGTCGTTTCCATAGAAACGTTACTCGAATTAGAAGGAGAAGTTAAAGAACCCATAGTATTTAATAGCGACGCAATTTCCGTGTGAATTCGTCAATGAGTGGTTATGAGGGATGCAGTAAAGAAGGATTAGTGGATCGGAAATGAGATTGTCGTATCCCAAAAGAAAATCCTGTCGTTTCCATAGAAACGTTACTCGATTTAGAAGGAAATGTCTTAGAACACATAGTATTTCATAGCTACGCAATTTCAGTGTGAATTCGTCAATGAGTGGGAGTGAGGGATGCAGTAAAGATGGATTAGTGGAACGGAAATGTGATTGTCGTATCCCAAATGAAAATCCTGTCGTTTCCATAGAAACGTTACTCGATTTAGAAGGAAATGTCTTAGAACACATAGTATTTCATAGCGACGAAATTTCCGTATGAATTCGTCAATGAGTTGGAGTGAGGGATGCAGTAAAGAAGGATTAGTGAATCGGAAATGTGATTGTCGTATCCCAAAAGAGAATCCTGCCGTTTCCATTGAAACGTTACTCGATTTAGAAGGAAATGTCTTAGAACACATAGTATTTCATAGCGACGCAATTTCCGTGTGAATTCGTCAATGTGTGGGAGTGAGGGATGCAGTAAAAAAGGATTAGTGGATCGGAAATGAGATTGTCGTATCACAAAAGAAAATCCTGTCGTTTCCATAGAAACGTTACTCGATTTAGAAGTAAGTGTCTTAGAACACATAGTATTTCATAGCGACGCAATTTCCGTGTGAATTTGTCAATGAGTGGGAGTGAGGGATGCAGTAAAGAAGGATTAGTGGATAGGAAATGAGCATGCCGTATCCCAAAAGAAAATCCTGTCGTTTCCATAGAAACGTTACTCGATTTAGAAGGAAATGTCTTAGAACACATAGTATTTCATAGCGACGCAATTTCCGTGTGAATTCGTCATGAGTGGGAGTGAGGGATGCAGTAAAGAAGGGTTAGTGGATCGGAAATGAGATTGTCGTGTCCCAAAAGAAAATCCTCTGGTTTCCATAGAAACGTTACTCGATTTAGAAGGAAATGTCTTAGAACGCATAGTATATCATAGCGACGCAATTTCCGTGTGAAGTCGTCAATGAGTGGGAGTGAGGGATGCAGTAAAGAAGGATTAGTGGATCGGAAATGTGATTGTCGTATCCCAAAGGAAAATCCTGTCGTTTCCATAGAAACGTTACTCGATTTAGAAGGAAATGTCTTAGAACACCTAGAATTTCATAGCGACGCAATTGAAGTGTGAATTCGTCAATGGGTGGGAGTGAGGGATGCAGTAAAGAAGGATTAGTGGATCGGAAATGAGATTGTCGTATCCCAAAAGAAAATCCTGTCGTTTTTCATAGAAACGTTACTCGATTTAGAAGGAAATGTCTTAGAACACATAGTATTTCATAGCGACGCAATTTCCGTGTGAATTCGTCAATGAGTGGGAGTGAGGGATGCAGGAAAGAAGGATTAGTGGATCGGAAATGAGATTGTCGTATCCCAAAAGAAAAACCTGTCGTTTCCATAGAAACGTTACTCGATTTAGAAGGAAATGTCTTAGAACGCATAGTATTTCATAGCGACGCAATTTCCGTGTGAATTCGTCAATGTGTGGGAGTGAGGGATGCAGTAAAGAAGGATTAGTGAATCGGAAATGTGATTGTCGTATCCCAAAAGAGAATCCTGCCGTTTCCATTGAAACGTTACTCGATTTAGAAGGAAATGTCTTAGAACACATAGTATTTCATAGCGACGCAATTTCCGTGTGAATTCGTCAATGTGTGGGAGTGAGGGATGCAGTAAAAAAGGATTAGTGGATCGGAAATGAGATTGTCGTATCACAAAAGAAAATCCTGTCGTTTCCATAGAAACGTTACTCGATTTAGAAGTAAGTGTCTTAGAACACATAGTATTTCATAGCGACGCAATTTCCGTGTGAATTTGTCAATGAGTGGGAGTGAGGGATGCAGTAAAGAAGGATTAGTGGATAGGAAATGAGCATGCCGTATCCCAAAAGAAAATCCTGTCGTTTCCATAGAAACGTTACTCGATTTAGAAGGAAATGTCTTAGAACACATAGTATTTCATAGCGACGCAATTTCCGTGTGAATTCGTCATGAGTGGGAGTGAGGGATGCAGTAAAGAAGGGTTAGTGGATCGGAAATGAGATTGTCGTGTCCCAAAAGAAAATCCTCTGGTTTCCATAGAAACGTTACTCGATTTAGAAGGAAATGTCTTAGAACGCATAGTATATCATAGCGACGCAATTTCCGTGTGAAGTCGTCAATGAGTGGGAGTGAGGGATGCAGTAAAGAAGGATTAGTGGATCGGAAATGTGATTGTCGTATCCCAAAGGAAAATCCTGTCGTTTCCATAGAAACGTTACTCGATTTAGAAGGAAATGTCTTAGAACACCTAGAATTTCATAGCGACGCAATTGAAGTGTGAATTCGTCAATGGGTGGGAGTGAGGGATGCAGTAAAGAAGGATTAGTGGATCGGAAATGAGATTGTCGTATCCCAAAAGAAAATCCTGTCGTTTTTCATAGAAACGTTACTCGATTTAGAAGGAAATGTCTTAGAACACATAGTATTTCATAGCGACGCAATTTCCGTGTGAATTCGTCAATGAGTGGGAGTGAGGGATGCAGGAAAGAAGGATTAGTGGATCGGAAATGAGATTGTCGTATCCCAAAAGAAAAACCTGTCGTTTCCATAGAAACGTTACTCGATTTAGAAGGAAATGTCTTAGAACGCATAGTATTTCATAGCGACGCAATTTCCGTGTGAATTCGTCAATGTGTGGGAGTGAGGGATGCAGTAAAGAAGGATTAGTGGATCGGAAATGAGATTGTTGTATCCCAAAATAAAATCCTGTCGTTTCCATAGAAACGTTACTCGATTTAGAAGGAAATGTCTTAGAACACATAGTATTTCATAGCGACGCAATTTCCGTGTGAATTCGTCAATGAGTGGGAGTGAGGGATGCAGTAAAGAAGGATTAGTGGATCGGAAATGAGATTGTCGTATTCCAAAAAAAAATCCTGTCTATTCCATAGAAACGTTACTCGATTAAGAGGGAAATGTCTTAGAACACATAGTATTTCATAACGACGCAATTTCCGTGTGAATTCGTCAATGAGTGGGAGTGGGGGATGCAGTAAAGAAGGATTACTGGATCGGAAACGTGATTGTCGTATCCCAAAAGAAAATCCTGTCGTTTCCATAGAAACGTTACTCGATTTAGAAGGAAAAGTCTTAGAACACATAGTATTTCATAGCGACGAAATTTCCGTGTGAATTCGGCAATGAGTGGGAGTGAGGGATGCAGTAAAGAAGGATTAGTGGATCAGAGATGAGATTGTCGTATCCCAAAAGAAAATCGTGTCGTTTCCATAGAAACGTTACTCGAATTAGAAGGAGAAGTTAAAGAACCCATAGTATTTAATAGCGACGCAATTTCCGTGTGAATTCGTCAATGTGTGGGAGTGAGGGATGCAGTAAAGAAGGATTAGTGGATCGGAAATGAGATTGTCGTATCCCAAAAGAAAATCCTGTCGTTTCCATAGAAACGTTACTCGATTTAGAAGGAAATGTCTTAGAACACATAGTATTTCATAGCGACGCAATTTCCGTGTGAATTCGTTAATGAGTGGGAGTGAGGGATGCAGTAAAGAAGGATTAGTGGATCGGAAATGAGATTGTCGTATCCCAAAAGAAAATCCTGTCGTTTCCATAGGAACGTTACTCGATTTAGAAGGAAATGTCTTAGAACACATAGTATTTCTTAGCGACGCAATTTCCGTGTGAATTCTTCATTGAGTGGGAGTGAGGGATGCAGTAAAGAAGGATTAGTGGATCGGAAATGAGATTGTCGTATCCCAAAAGAAAATCCTGTCGTTTCCACAGTAACGTTACTCGATTTAGAAGGAGATGTCTTAGAACACATAGTATTTCATAGAGACGCAATTTCCGTGTGAATTCATCAATGAGTGGGAGTGAGGGATGCAGTAAAGAAGGATTAGTGGATCGGAAATGTGATTGTCGTATGCCAAAAGAAAATCCTGTCGTTTGCATAGAAACGATACTCTATTTAGATGGAAATGTCTTAGAACACATAGTATTTCATAGCGACGCAATTTCCGTGTGAATTCGTCAATGAGTGGGTGTGAGGGATGCAGTAAAGAAAGATTAGTGGATCGGAAATGAGATTGTCGTATCCCAAAAGAAAATCCTATCGTTCCCATAGAAACGTTACTCGAATTAGAAGGAGAAGTCATAGAACCCATAGTAATTCATAGCGACGCAATTTCCGTGTGAATTAATCAATGAGTGGGAGTGAGGGATGCAGTATAGAAGGATTAGTGGATCGGAAATGAGATTGTCGTATCCCAAAAGAAAATCCTGTCGTTTCCATAGAATCGTTACTCGATTTAGAAGGAAATGTCTTAGAACACATAGTATTTCATAGCGATGCAATTTCCGTGTGAATTCGTCAATGTGTGGGAGTGAGGGATGCAGTAAAGAAGGATTAGTGGATCGGAAATGTGATTGTCGTATCCCAAAAGGAAATCCTGTCGTTTCCATAGAAACGTTACTCGATTTAGAACGAGAAGTCATAGAACCCATAGTATTTCATAGCGACGCAATTTCGATGTCAATTCGACAATGAGTGGGAGTGAGGGATGCAGTAAAGAAGGATTAGTGGATCGGAAATGTGATTGTCGTATCCCAAAAGAAAATCCTGTCGTTTCCATAGAAACGTTACTCGATTTAGGAGGAAATGTCTTAGAACACATAGTATTTCATAGCGACGAAATTTCCGTGTGAATTCGTCAATGAGTGGGAGTGAGGGATACAGGAAAGAAGGATTAGTGAATCGGAAATGTGATTGTCGTATCCCAAAAGAGAATCCTGTCTTTTCCATTGAAACGTTACTCGATTTAGAAGGAAATGTCTTAGAACACATAGTATTTCATAGCGACGCAATTTCCGTGTGAATTCGTCAATGTGTGGGAGTGAGGGATGCAGTAAAAAAGGATTAGTGGATCGGAAATGAGATTGTCGTATCACAAAAGAAAATCCTGTCGTTTCCATAGAAACGTTACTCGATTTAGAAGTAAATGTCTTAGAACACATAGTATTTCATAGCGACGCAATTTCCGTGTGAATTCGTCTATGAGTGGGAATGAGGGATGCAGTAAAGAAGGATTAGTGGATCGGAAATGAGATTGTCGTATCCCAAAAGAAAATCCTGTCGTTTCCATAGAAACGTTACTCGATTTAGAAGGAAATGTCTTAGAACACATAGTATTTCATAGCGACGCAATTTCCGTGTGAATTCGTCAATGAGATGGAGTGAGGGATGCAGTAAAGAAGGATTAGTGGATCAGAGATGAGATTGTCGTATCCCAAAAGAAAATCGTGTCGTTTCCATAGAAACGTTACTCGAATTAGAAGGAGAAGTTAAAGAACCCATAGTATTTAATAGCGACGCAATTTCCGTGTGAATTCGTCAATGTGTGGGAGTGAGGGATGCAGTAAAGAAGGATTAGTGGATCGGAAATGAGATTGCCGTATCCCAAAAGAAAATCCTGTCGTTTCCATAGAAACGTTACTCGATTTAGAAGGAAATGTCTTAGAACACATAGTATTTCATAGCGACGCAATTTCCGTGTGAATTCGTCAATGAGTGGGAGTGAGGGATGCAGTAAAGAAGGATTAGTGGATCGGAAATGAGATTGTCGTATCCCAAAAGAAAATCCTGTCGTTTCCATAGAGACGTTACTCGATTTAGAAGGAAATGTCTTAGAACACATAGTATTTCTTAGCGACGCAATTTCCGTGTGAATTCTTCATTGAGTGGGAGTGAGGGATGCAGTAAAGAAGGATTAGTGGATCGGAAATGAGATTGTCGTATCCCAAAAGAAAATCCTGTCGTTTCCACAGTAACGTTACTCGATTTAGAAGGAGATGTCTTAGAACACATAGTATTTCATAGAGACGCAATTTCCGTGTGAATTCATCAATGAGTGGGAGTGAGGGATGCAGTAAAGAAGGATTAGCGGATCGGAAATGAGATTGTCGTATCCCAAAAGAATATCCTGTCGTTTCCATAGAAACGTTACTCGATTTAGAAGGAAATGTCTTAGAACACATAGTATTTCATAGCGACGCAATTTCCGTCAGAATTCGTCAAAGTGTGGGAGTGAGGGATACAGTAAAGAAGGATTAGTGGATCGGAAATGTGATTGTCGTATGCCAAAAGAAAATCCTGTCGTTTGCATAGAAACGATACTCTATTTAGATGGAAATGTCTTAGAACACAGCATTTCATAGCGACGCAATTTGCGTGTGAATTAATCAATGAGTGGGTGGGAGGGATGCAGTATAGAAGGATTAGTGGATCGGAAATGAGATTGTCGTATCCCAAAAGAAAATCCTGTCGTTTCCATAGAATCGTTACTCGATTTAGAAGGAAATGTCTTAGAACACATAGTATTTCATAGCGATGCAATTTCCGTGTGAATTCGTCAATGTGTGGGAGTGAGGGATGCAGTAAAGAAAGATTAGGGGATCGGAAATGAGATTGTCGTATCTCAAAAGGAAATCCTGTCGTTTCCATAGAAACGTTACTCGATTTAGAACGAGAAGTCATAGAACCCATAGTATTTCATAGCGACGCAATTTCCGTGTCAATTCGACAATGAGTGGGAGTGAGGGATGCAGTAAAGAAGGATTAGTGGATCGGAAATGTGATTGTCGTATCCCAAAAGAAAATCCTGTCGTTTCCATAGAAACGTTACTCGATTTAGGAGGAAATGTCTTAGAACACATAGTATTTCATAGCGACGAAATTTCCGTGTGAATTCGTGAATGAGTGGGAGTGAGGGATACAGTAAAGAAGGATTAGTGAATCGGAAATGTGATTGTCGTATCCCAAAAGAGAATCCTGTCGTTTCCATTGAAACGTTACTCGATTTAGAAGGAAATGTCTTAGAACACATAGTATTTCATAGCGACGCAATTTCCGTCAGAATTCGTCAAAGTGTGGGAGTGAGGGATACAGTAAAGAAGGATTAGTGGATCGGAAATGTGATTGTCGTATGCCAAAAGAAAATCCTGTCGTTTGCATAGAAACGATACTCTATTTAGATGGAAATGTCTTAGAACACATAGCATTTCATAGCGACGCAATTTGCGTGTGAATTAATCAATGAGTGGGTGGGAGGGATGCAGTATAGAAGGATTAGTGGATCGGAAATGAGATTGTCGTATCCCAAAAGAAAATCCTGTCGTTTCCATAGAATCGTTACTCGATTTAGAAGGAAATGTCTTAGAACACATAGTATTTCATAGCGATGCAATTTCCGTGTGAATTCGTCAATGTGTGGGGGTGAGGGATGCAGTAAAGAAAGATTAGGGGATCGGAAATGAGATTGTCGTATCTCAAAAGGAAATCCTGTCGTTTCCATAGAAACGTTACTCGATTTAGAACGAGAAGTCATAGAACCCATAGTATTTCATAGCGACGCAATTTCCGTGTCAATTCGACAATGAGTGGGAGTGAGGGATGCAGTAAAGAAGGATTAGTGGATCGGAAATGTGATTGTCGTATCCCAAAAGAAAATCCTGTCGTTTCCATAGAAACGTTACTCGATTTAGGAGGAAATGTCTTAGAACACATAGTATTTCATAGCGACGAAATTTCCGTGTGAATTCGTGAATGAGTGGGAGTGAGGGATACAGTAAAGAAGGATTAGTGAATCGGAAATGTGATTGTCGTATCCCAAAAGAGAATCCTGTCGTTTCCATTGAAACGTTACTCGATTTAGAAGGAAATGTCTTAGAACACATAGTATTTCATAGCGACGCAATTTCCGTGTGAATTCGTCAATGTGTGGGAGTGAGGGATGCAGTAAAAAAGGATTAGTGGATCGGAAATGAGATTGTCGTATCACAAAAGAAAATCCCGTCGTTTCCATAGAAACGTTACTCGATTTAGAAGTAAATGTCTTAGAACACATAGTATTTCATAGCGACGCAATTTCCGAGTGAATTCGTCAATGAGTGGGAGTGAGGGATGCAGTAAAGAAGGATTAGTGGATCGGAAATGAGCATGTCGTATCCCAAAAGAAAATCCTGTCGTTTCCATAGAATCGTTACTCGATTTAGAAGGAAATGTCTTAGAACACATAGTATTTCATAGCGAAGCAATTTCCGTGTGAATTCGTCAATGTGTGGGAGTGAGGGATGCAGTAAAGAAGGATTAGTGGATCGGAAATGTGATTGTCGTATCCCAAAAGGAAATCCTGTCGTTTTCATAGAAACGTTACTCGATTTAGAACGAGAAGTCGTAGAACCCATAGTATTTCATAGCCACGCAATTTCCGTGTGAATTCGTCAATGAGTGGGTGTGAGGGATGCAGTAAAGAAGGATTAGTGGATCGGAAATGTGATTGTCGTATCCCAAAAGAAAATCCTGTCGTTTCCATAGAAACGTTACTCGATTTAGGAGGAAATGTCTTAGAACACATAGTATTTCATAGCGACGCAATTTCCGTGTGAATTCGTCAATGAGTAGGAGTGAGGGATGCAGTAAAGAAGGATTAGTGGATCGGAAATGAGATTGTCGTATCCCAAAAGAAAACCCTGCCGTTTCCATAGAAACGTTACTCGATTTAGAAGGAAATGTCTTAGAACACATAGTATTTCATAGCGACGCAATTTACGTGTGAATTCGTCAACGAGTGGGAGTGAGGGATGCAGTAAAGAAGGATTAGTGGATCGGAAGTGATATTGTCGTATCCCAAAAGAATATCCTGTCGTTACCATAGAAACGTTACTCGATTTAGAAGGAAATGACTTAGAACACATAGTATTTCATAGCGACGCAATTTCCGTGTGAATTCGTCAATGAGTGGGAGTGAGGGATGCAGTAAAGAAGGATTAGTTGATCATACATGAGATTGTCGTATCCCAAAAGAAAATCCTGTCGTTTCGATAGAAACTTTACTCGATTTAGAAGGAGATATCATAGAACCCATAGCATTTCATAGCGACGGAAATTCTGCGTTATTTCGTCAATGCGAGAGAGCGAGGGATGCCGTAATGAAGGAATAGTGCATCGGAAAGGAGATACTCGTATCCCAAATGAAAATCCTGTCGTTTCCATAGAAACGTTACTCGATTTAGAAGGAAATGTCTTAGAACACATAGTATTTCATAGCGACTCAATTTCGGTGTTAATTCGTCAATGTGAGGGAGCTAGGGATGCAATAAAGAAGGAATAGTGCATCAAGAAGGAGATACTCGTATTGCAAAAGAAAAGCCAGATACTCGATTCAGAAGGAGAAGTCATAGAACCCATAGTATTTCATTGCGACGCAATTGCTGTGCTAATTCGTCAATGTGTGGGAGTGAGGGATGCAGTAAAGAAGGATTAGTGGACCGGAAATGTGATTGTCGTATCCCAAAAGAAAATCCTGTCGTTTCCATAGAAACGTTACTCGATTTAGTAGGAAATGTCTTAGAACACATAGTATTTCATAGCGACGCAATTTCCGTGTGAGTTCGTCAATGTGTGGGAGTGAGGGATGCAGTAAAGAAGGATTAGTGGATCGGAAATATGATTGTCGTATCCCAAAGAAAATCCTGTCGTTTCCATAGAAACGTTACTCGATTTAGAAGGAAATGTCTTAGAACACATAGAATTTCATAGCGACGCAATTTCCGTGTGAATTCGTCAATGAGTGGGAGTGAGGGATGCAGTAAAGAAGGATTAGGGGATCGGAACTGAGATTGTTGTATCCCAAAAGAAAATCCTGTCGTTTCCATAGAAACGTTACTCGATTTAGAAGGAGAAGTCATAGAACACATAGTATTTCATAGCGACTCAAGTTCTGTGTTAATACGTCGATGTGAGGGAGCTAGGGATGTAATAAAGAAGGAATAGTGCATCGAGAAGGAGATACTCATATCGCAAAAGAAAAGCCAGTCGTTTCGATAGAAACGTTACTCGATTTAGAAGGAGATATCATAGAACCCATAGCATTTCATAGCGACGGAAATTCTGCGTTATTTCGTCAATGTGAGAGGGCGAGGGATGCCGTAATGAAGGAATAGTGCATCGGAAAGGAGATACTCGTATCCCAAAAAAAAAAAAATCCTGTCATTTCCATAGAAACGATACTCGAGTTAGAAGGAGATATCAAGGAACACATAGTATTTCATAACGACGCAATTTCAGTGTTAATTCGTCAATGTGCTGGAGCCAGGGATGCAGTAAAGAAGGAATAGTGCATCGGAAAGGAGAGAGTCGTATCCCAAAAGAAAATTCTGTGGTTTCCATAGAAACGTTACTCGATTTAGAAGGAGAAGACATAGTACACATAGTATTTCATAGCGACGCAATTTCCGTGTGAATTCGTCAATGAGTGGGTGTGAGGGATGCAGTAAAGAAGGATTAGTGGATCGGAAATGAGATTGTCGTATAACAAACGAAAATCCTGTCGTTTCCATAGAAACGTTACTCGATTTTGAAGGAAATGTCTTAGAACACATAGTATTTCATAGCGACGCAATTTCCGTGTGAATTCGTCAATGTGTGGGAGTGAGGGATGCAGTAAAGAAGGATTAGTGGATCGGAAATGAGATTGTCGTATCCCAAAAGAAAATCCAGTCGTTTACATAGAAACGTTACCCGATTTAGAAGGAGAAGTCATAGAACCCATAGTATTTCATAGCGACGCAATTTCTCTGTTAATTCGTCAATGAGAGGGAGCGAGGGATGCAGCAAAGAAGGAATAGTGCATCGGAAAGGAGAAAGTCGTATCCCAAATGAAAATCCGGTGGTTCCCATAGAAACGATACTCGATTTAGAAGGAGAAGTCATAGAACCCGAAGTATTTCATACCGACGCAGTTTCTGTGTTAATTCATCAATGTGAGGGAGCGAGGGATACAGTAAAGAAGGAATAGTGCATCGGAAAGGCGAAAGTCGTATTCCAAAAGAAAATCCTTGGATTTCCATAGAAACGTTACTCGATTTAGAAGGAGAAGTCATAGAACCCATAGTATTTCACAGCGACGCAATTTCCGTGTGCATTCGTCAATGAGTGGGAGTGAGGGATGCAGTAAAGAAGGATTAGTGGATCGGAAATGTGATTGTCATATCCCAAAAGAAAATCCTGTCGTTTCCATAGAAACGTTACTCGATTTAGAAGGAAATGTCTTAGAACACATAGTATTTCATAGCGAATCAATTTCCGTGTGAATTCGTCAATGAGTGGGAGTGAGGGATGCAGTAAAGAAGGATTAGTGGATCGGAAATGAGATTGTCGTATCCCAAAAGAAAATCCTGTCGTTTCCATAGAAACGTTACTCGATTTAGAAGGAGAAGTCATAGAACCCATAGAATTTCATAGCGACTCAATTTCGGTGTTAATTAGTCAATGTGAGGGAGCTAGGGATGCAATAAAGAAGGAATAGTGCATCGAGAAGGAGATACTCGTATTGCAAAAGAATAGCCAGACGTTTCCATAGAAACGATACTCGATTTAGAAGGAGAAGTCATAGAACCCATAGTATTTCATTGCGACGCAATTGCTGTGTTAATTCGTCAATGTGTGGGAGTGAGGGATGCAGTAAAGAAGGATTAGTGGATCGGAAATGTGATTGTCGTATCCCAAAGAAAATCCTGTCGTTTCCATAGAAACGTTACTCGATTTAGATGGAAATGTCTTAGAACACATAGTATTTCATAGCGACGCAATTTCCGTGGGAATTCGTCAATGAGTGGGAGTGAGGGATGCAGTAAAGAAGGATTAGTGGATCGGAAATGAGATTGTTGTATCCCAAAAGAAAATCCTGTCGTTTCCATAGAAACGTTACTCGATTTAGAAGGAGAAGTCATAGAACACATAGTATTACATAGCGACGCAATTTCCTTGTGAATTCGTCAATGTGTGGGAGTGAGGGATAAAGTAAAGAAGGATTAGTGGATCGGAAATGTGATTGTCGTATCCCAAAAGAAAATCCTGTCGTTTCCATAGAAACGTTACTCGATTAAGAAGGAAATGTCATTGAACAAATAGTATTTCATACCGACGCAATTTCCGTGTGAATTCGCAATGAGTGGGAGTGAGGGATGCAGTAAAGAAGGATTAGTGGATCGGAAATGAGATTGTCGTATCCCAAAAGAAAATCCTGTCGTTTCCATAGAAACGTTACTCGATTTAGAAGGAAATGTCATAGAACCCATAGTATTTCATAGCGACGCAATTTCCGTGTGAATTCGTCAATGTGTGGGAGTGAGGGATGCAGTAAAGAAGGATTAGTGGATCGGAAATGTGATTGTCGTATCACAAAAGAAAATCCTGTCGTTTCCATAGAAACGTTACTCGATTTAGAAGGAAATGTCTTAGAACACATAGTATTTCATAGCGACGCAATATCCGTGTGAATTCGTCAATGTGTGGGAGTGAGGGATGCAGTAAAGAAGGGTTAGTGGATCGGAAATGAGATTGTCGTATCCCAAAAGAAAATCCTGTCGTTTCCATAGAAACGTTACTCGATTTAGAAGGAGAAGTCATAGAACCCATAGCATTTCATAGCGACGCAATTTCCGTGTGATTTCGTCAATGAGTGGGAGTGAGGGATGCAGTAAAGATGGATAAGTGGATTGGAAATGTGATTGTCGTATCCCAAATGAAATTCCTGTCGTTTCTATAGAAACGTTACTCGATTTAGAAGGAAATGTCTTAGAACACATAGTATTTTATAGCGACGCAATTTCCGTGTGAATTCGTCAATGAGTGGGAGTGAGGGATGCAGTAAGGGAGGATTAGTGGATCGGAAATGAGATTGACGTATCCCAAAAGAAAATCCTGTCGTTTCCATAGAAACGTTACTCGATTTAGAAGGAGATGTCGTAGAACACATAGTATTTCATAGCGACTCAATTACTGTGTTATCTCGTCAATATGAGGGAGCTAGGGATGCAATAAAGAAGGAATAGTGCATCGAGAAGGAGATACTCGTATCGCAAAAGAAAAGCCAGTCGTTTCCGTAGAAACGATACTCGATTTAGAAGGGGAAGTCATAGAACCCATAGTATTTCATGCCGAGGCAATTTCCGTGTGAATTCGTCAATGAGTGGGAGTGAGGGATGCAGTAAAGATGGATTAGTGGATCGGAAATGAGATTGTCGTATCCCAAAAGAAAATCCTGTCGTTTCCATAGAAACGTTACTCGATTTAGAAGGAAATGTCATAGAACCCATAGTATTTCATAGCGACGCAATTTCCGTGTGAATTCGTCAATGAGCGGTAGTGAGGGATGCAGTAAAGAAGGATTAGTGGATCGGAAGTGAGATTGTCGTATCCCAAAAGAAAATACTGTCGTTTCCATAGAAACGTTACCCGATTTAGAAGAAGTCATAGAACACATTGTATTTCATAGCGACGCAATTTCCGTGTGAATTCGTCAATGAGTGGGAGTGAGGGATGCAGTAAAGAAGGATTAGTTGATCGGACATGAGATTGTCGTATCCCAAAAGAAAATCCTGTCGTTTCGATAAAAACTTTACTCGATTTAGAAGGAGATATCATAGAACCCATAGCATTTCATAGCGACGGAAATTCTGCGTTATTTCGTCAATGCGAGAGAGCGAGGGATGCCGTAATGAAGGAATAGTGCATCGGAAAGGAGATACTCGTATCCCAAATGAAAATCCTGTCGTTTCCATAGAAACGTTACTCGATTTAGAAGGAAATGTCTTAGAACACATAGTATTTCATAGCGACTCAATTTCGGTGTTAATTCGTCAATGTGAGGGAGCTAGGGATGCAATAAAGAAGGAATAGTGCATCAAGAAGGAGATACTCGTATTGCAAAAGAAAAGCCAGATACTCGATTTAGAAGGAGAAGTCATAGAACCCATAGTATTTCATTGCGACGCAATTGCTGTGCTAATTCGTCAATGTGTGGGAGTGAGGGATGCAGTAAAGAAGGATTAGTGGACCGGAAATGTGATTGTCGTATCCCAAAAGAAAATCCTGTCGTTTCCATAGAAACGTTACTCGATTTAGTAGGAAATGTCTTAGAACACATAGTATTTCATAGCGACGCAATTTCCGTGTGAGTTCGTCAATGTGTGGGAGTGAGGGATGCAGTAAAGAAGGATTAGTGGATCGGAAATATGATTGTCGTATCCCAAAGAAAATCCTGTCGTTTCCATAGAAACGTTACTCGATTTAGAAGGAAATGTCTTAGAACACATAGAATTTCATAGCGACGCAATTTCCGTGTGAATTCGTCAATGAGTGGGAGTGAGGGATGCAGTAAAGAAGGATTAGGGGATCGGAAATGAGATTGTTGTATCCCAAAAGAAATTCCTGTCGTTTCCATAGAAACGTTACTCGATTTAGGAGGAGAAGTCATAGAACACATAGTATTTCATAGCGACTCAATTTCTGTGTTAATACGTCAATGTGAGGGAGCTAGGGATGTAATAAAGAAGGAATGGTGCATCGAGAAGGAGATACTCGTATCGCAAAAGAAAAGCCAGTCGTTTCCATAGAAACGTTACTCGACTTAGAAGGAGATATCATAGAACCCATAGCATTTCATAGCGACGGAAATTCTGCGTTATTTCGTCAATGTGAGAGAGCGAGGGATGCCGTAATGAAGGAATAGTGCATCGGAAAGGAGATACTCGTATCCCAAAAAAAAAAAAATCCTGTCATTTCCATAGAAACGATACTCGAGTTAGAAGGAGATATCAAGGAACACATAGTATTTCATAACGACGCAATTTCAGTGTTAATTCGTCAATGTGCTGGAGCCAGGGATGCAGTAAAGATGGAATAGTGCATCGGAAAGGAGAGAGTCGTATCCCAAAAGAAAATTCTGTGGTTTCCATAGAAACGTTACTCGATTTAGAAGGAGGAGACATAGTACACATAGTATTTCATAGCGAGCAATTTCTGTGTTAAATGGTCAATGTGTGGGAGCGAGGGATGCAGTAAGGAAGGAATAGTGCATCGGAAAATAGATACTCGTCTCCCAAAAGAAAATCCTGTCGTTTCCATAGAAACGTTACTCGATTTAGAATGTCAAGCCATACATCTCATAGTAATTAATAGCGACGCAATTTCTGTAATAATTCGTCAATGAGAGGGGGCAAGGCATGCAGTAAAGAAGGAATAGTGCATCGGAAAGGAGATACTCGTCTCCCAAAACAAAATCCTGTCGTTTCCATAGAAACGTTACTCGATTTAGAAGGAAATGTCTTAGAACACATAGTATTTCATAGCGACGCAATTTCCGTGTGAATTCGTCAATGTGTGGGAGTGAGGGATGCAGTAAAGAAGGATTGGTGGATCGGAAATGAGATTGTCGTATCCCAAAAGAAAATCCAGTCGTTTACATAAAAACGTTACTCGATTTAGAAGGAGAAGTCATAGAACCCATAGTATTTCATAGCGACGCAATTTCTCTGTTAATTCGTCAATGAGAGGGAGCGAGGGATGCAGCAAAGAAGGAATAGTGCATCGGAAAGGAGAAAGTCGTATCCCAAATGAAAATCCGGTGGTTCCCATAGAAACGATACTCGATTTAGAAGGAGAAGTCATAGAACCCAAAGTATTTCATACCGACGCAGTTTCTGTGTTAATTCATCAATGTGAGGGAGCGAGGGATACAGTAAAGAAGGAATAGTGCATCGGAAAGGCGAAAGTCGTATTCCAAAAGAAAATCCTTGGATTTCCATAGAAACGTTACTCGATTTAGAAGGAGAAATCATACAACCCATAGTATTTCACAGCGACGCAATTTCCGGGTGCATTCGTCAATGAGTGGGAGTGAGGGATGCAGTAAAGAAGGATTAGTGGATCGGAAATGTGATTGTCGTATCCCAAAAGAAAATCCTGTCGTTTCCATAGAAACGTTACTCGATTTAGAAGGAAATGTCTTAGAACACATAGTATTTCATAGCGAATCAATTTCCGTGTGAATTCGTCAATGAGTGGGAGTGAGGGATGCAGTAAAGAAGGATTAGTGGATCGGAAATGAGATGACGTATCCCAAAAGAAAATCCTGTCGTTTCCATAGAAACGTTACTCGATTTAGAAGGAGAAGTCATAGAACCCATAGTATTTCATAGCGACTCAATTTCGGTGTTAATTAGTCAATGTGAGGGAGCTAGGGATGCAATAAAGAAGGAATAGCGCATCGAGAAGGAGATACTCGTATTGCAAAAGAATAGCCAGACGTTTCCATAGAAACGATACTCGATTTAGAAGGAGAAGTCATAGAACCCATAGTATTTCATTGCGACGCAATTGCTGTGTTAATTCGTCAATGTGTGGGAGTGAGGGATGCAGTAAAGAAGGATTAGTGGATCGGAAATGTGATTGTCGTATCCCAAAAGAAAATCCTGTCGTTTCCATAGAAACGTTACTCGATTTAGAAGGAGTAGTCATAGAACCCATGGTTTTCATAGCGACGCAATTTTCATGTGAATTCGTCAATGAGTGGGAGTGAGGGATGCAGTAAAGAAGGATTAGTGGATCGGAAAAATGATTGTCGTATCCCAAAAGAAAATCCTGTCGTTTCCATAGAAACGTTACCCGATTTAGAAGGAAATGTCTTAGAACACATAGTATTTCATAGCGACGCAATTTCCGTGTGAGTTCGTCAATGTGGAGGAGTGAGGGATGCAGTAAAGAAGGATTAGTGAATCGGAAATGTGATTGTCGTATCCCAAAAGAGAATCCTGTCGTTTCCATTGAAACGTTACTCGATTTAGAAGGAAATGTCTTAGAACACATAGTATTTCATAGCGACGCAATTTCCGTGTGAATTCGTCAATGTGTGGGAGTGAGGGATGCAGTAAAAAAGGATTAGTGGATCGGAAATGAGATTGTCGTATCACAAAAGAAAATCCCGTCGTTTCCATAGAAACGTTACTCGATTTAGAAGTAAATGTCTTAGAACACATAGTATTTCATAGCGACGCAATTTCCGAGTGAATTCGTCAATGAGTGGGAGTGAGGGATGCAGTAAAGAAGGATTAGTGGATCGGAAATGAGCATGTCGTATCCCAAAAGAAAATCCTGTCGTTTCCATAGAATCGTTACTCGATTTAGAAGGAAATGTCTTAGAACACATAGTATTTCATAGCGAAGCAATTTCCGTGTGAATTCGTCAATGTGTGGGAGTGAGGGATGCAGTAAAGAAGGATTAGTGGATCGGAAATGTGATTGTCGTATCCCAAAAGGAAATCCTGTCGTTTTCATAGAAACGTTACTCGATTTAGAACGAGAAGTCGTAGAACCCATAGTATTTCATAGCCACGCAATTTCCGTGTGAATTCGTCAATGAGTGGGTGTGAGGGATGCAGTAAAGAAGGATTAGTGGATCGGAAATGTGATTGTCGTATCCCAAAAGAAAATCCTGTCGTTTCCATAGAAACGTTACTCGATTTAGGAGGAAATGTCTTAGAACACATAGTATTTCATAGCGACGCAATTTCCGTGTGAATTCGTCAATGAGTAGGAGTGAGGGATGCAGTAAAGAAGGATTAGTGGATCGGAAATGAGATTGTCGTATCCCAAAAGAAAACCCTGTCGTTTCCATAGAAACGTTACTCGATTTAGAAGGAAATGTCTTAGAACACATAGTATTTCATAGCGACGCAATTTACGTGTGAATTCGTCAACGAGTGGGAGTGAGGGATGCAGTAAAGAAGGATTAGTGGATCGGAAGTGATATTGTCGTATCCCAAAAGAATATCCTGTCGTTACCATAGAAACGTTACTCGATTTAGAAGGAAATGACTTAGAACACATAGTATTTCATAGCGACGCAATTTCCGTGTGAATTCGTCAATGAGTGGGAGTGAGGGATGCAGTAAAGAAGGATTAGTTGATCGGACATGAGATTGTCGTATCCCAAAAGAAAATCCTGTCGTTTCGGTAGAAACTTTACTCGATTTAGAAGGAGATATCATAGAACCCATAGCATTTCATAGCGACGGAAATTCTGCGTTATTTCGTCAATGCGAGAGAGCGAGGGATGCCGTAATGAAGGAATAGTGCATCGGAAAGGAGATACTCGTATCCCAAATGAAAATCCTGTCGTTTCCATAGAAACGTTACTCGATTTAGAAGGAAATGTCTTAGAACACATAGTATTTCATAGCGACTCAATTTCGGTGTTAATTCGTCAATGTGATGGAGCTAGGGATGCAATAAAGAAGGAATAGTGCATCAAGAAGGAGATACTCGTATTGCAAAAGAAAAGCCAGATACTCGATTCAGAAGGAGAAGTCATAGAACCCATAGTATTTCATTGCGACGCAATTGCTGTGCTAATTCGTCAATGTGTGGGAGTGAGGGATGCAGTAAAGAAGGATTAGTGGACCGGAAATGTGATTGTCGTATCCCAAAAGAAAATCCTGTCGTTTCCATAGAAACGTTACTCGATTTAGTAGGAAATGTCTTAGAACACATAGTATTTCATAGCGACGCAATTTCCGTGTGAGTTCGTCAATGTGTGGGAGTGAGGGATGCAGTAAAGAAGGATTAGTGGATCGGAAATATGATTGTCGTATCCCAAAGAAAATCCTGTCGTTTCCATAGAAACGTTACTCGATTTAGAAGGAAATGTCTTAGAACACATAGAATTTCATAGCGACGCAATTTCCGTGTGAATTCGTCAATGAGTGGGAGTGAGGGATGCAGTAAAGAAGGATTAGGGGATCGGAACTGAGATTGTTGTATCCCAAAAGAAAATCCTGTCGTTTCCATAGAAACGTTACTCGATTTAGAAGGAGAAGTCATAGAACACATAGTATTTCATAGCGACTCAAGTTCTGTGTTAATACGTCGATGTGAGGGAGCTAGGGATGTAATAAAGAAGGAATAGTGCATCGAGAAGGAGATACTCATATCGCAAAAGAAAAGCCAGTCGTTTCGATAGAAACGTTACTCGATTTAGAAGGAGATATCATAGAACCCATAGCATTTCATAGCGACGGAAATTCTGCGTTATTTCGTCAATGTGAGAGGGCGAGGGATGCCGTAATGAAGGAATAGTGCATCGGAAAGGAGATACTCGTATCCCAAAAAAAAAAAATCCTGTCATTTCCATAGAAACGATACTCGAGTTAGAAGGAGATATCAAGGAACACATAGTATTTCATAACGACGCAATTTCAGTGTTAATTCGTCAATGTGCTGGAGCCAGGGATGCAGTAAAGAAGGAATAGTGCATCGGAAAGGAGAGAGTCGTATCCCAAAAGAAAATTCTGTGGTTTCCATAGAAACGTTACTCGATTTAGAAGGAGAAGACATAGTACACATAGTATTTCATAGCGACGCAATTTCCGTGTGAATTCGTCAATGAGTGGGTGTGAGGGATGCAGTAAAGAAGGATTAGTGGATCGGAAATGAGATTGTCGTATAACAAACGAAAATCCTGTCGTTTCCATAGAAACGTTACTCGATTTTGAAGGAAATGTCTTAGAACACATAGTATTTCATAGCGACGCAATTTCCGTGTGAATTCGTCAATGTGTGGGAGTGAGGGATGCAGTAAAGAAGGATTAGTGGATCGGAAATGAGATTGTCGTATCCCAAAAGAAAATCCAGTCGTTTACATAGAAACGTTACCCGATTTAGAAGGAGAAGTCATAGAACCCATAGTATTTCATAGCGACGCAATTTCTCTGTTAATTCGTCAATGAGAGGGAGCGAGGGATGCAGCAAAGAAGGAATAGTGCATCGGAAAGGAGAAAGTCGTATCCCAAATGAAAATCCGGTGGTTCCCATAGAAACGATACTCGATTTAGAAGGAGAAGTCATAGAACCCGAAGTGTTTCATACCGACGCAGTTTCTGTGTTAATTCATCAATGTGAGGGAGCGAGGGATACAGTAAAGAAGGAATAGTGCATCGGAAAGGCGAAAGTCGTATTCCAAAAGAAAATCCTTGGATTTCCATAGAAACGTTACTCGATTTAGAAGGAGAAGTCATAGAACCCATAGTATTTCACAGCGACGCAATTTCCGTGTGCATTCGTCAATGAGTGGGAGTGAGGGATGCAGTAAAGAAGGATTAGTGGATCGGAAATGTGATTGTCATATCCCAAAAGAAAATCCTGTCGTTTCCATAGAAACGTTACTCGATTTAGAAGGAAATGTCTTAGAACACATAGTATTTCATAGCGAATCAATTTCCGTGTGAATTCGTCAATGAGTGGGAGTGAGGGATGCAGTAAAGAAGGATTAGTGGATCGGAAATGAGATTGTCGTATCCCAAAAGAAAATCCTGTCGTTTCCATAGAAACGTTACTCGATTTAGAAGGAGAAGTCATAGAACCCATAGAATTTCATAGCGACTCAATTTCGGTGTTAATTAGTCAATGTGAGGGAGCTAGGGATGCAATAAAGAAGGAATAGTGCATCGAGAAGGAGATACTCGTATTGCAAAAGAATAGCCAGACGTTTCCATAGAAACGATACTCGATTTAGAAGGAGAAGTCATAGAACCCATAGTATTTCATTGCGACGCAATTGCTGTGTTAATTCGTCAATGTGTGGGAGTGAGGGATGCAGTAAAGAAGGATTAGTGGATCGGAAATGTGATTGTCGTATCCCAAAGAAAATCCTGTCGTTTCCATAGAAACGTTACTCGATTTAGATGGAAATGTCTTAGAACACATAGTATTTCATAGCGACGCAATTTCCGTGGGAATTCGTCAATGAGTGGGAGTGAGGGATGCAGTAAAGAAGGATTAGTGGATCGGAAATGAGATTGTTGTATCCCAAAAGAAAATCCTGTCGTTTCCATAGAAACGTTACTCGATTTAGAAGGAGAAGTCATAGAACACATAGTATTACATAGCGACGCAATTTCCTTGTGAATTCGTCAATGTGTGGGAGTGAGGGATAAAGTAAAGAAGGATTAGTGGATCGGAAATGTGATTGTCGTATCCCAAAAGAAAATCCTGTCGTTTCCATAGAAACGTTACTCGATTAAGAAGGAAATGTCATTGAACAAATAGTATTTCATACCGACGCAATTTCCGTGTGAATTCGCAATGAGTGGGAGTGAGGGATGCAGTAAAGAAGGATTAGTGGATCGGAAATGAGATTGTCGTATCCCAAAAGAAAATCCTGTCGTTTCCATAGAAACGTTACTCGATTTAGAAGGAAATGTCATAGAACCCATAGTATTTCATAGCGACGCAATTTCCGTGTGAATTCGTCAATGTGTGGGAGTGAGGGATGCAGTAAAGAAGGATTAGTGGATCGGAAATGTGATTGTCGTATCACAAAAGAAAATCCTGTCGTTTCCATAGAAACGTTACTCGATTTAGAAGGAAATGTCTTAGAACACATAGTATTTCATAGCGACGCAATATCCGTGTGAATTCGTCAATGTGTGGGAGTGAGGGATGCAGTAAAGAAGGGTTAGTGGATCGGAAATGAGATTGTCGTATCCCAAAAGAAAATCCTGTCGTTTCCATAGAAACGTTACTCGATTTAGAAGGAGAAGTCATAGAACCCATAGCATTTCATAGCGACGCAATTTCCGTGTGATTTCGTCAATGAGTGGGAGTGAGGGATGCAGTAAAGATGGATAAGTGGATTGGAAATGTGATTGTCGTATCCCAAATGAAATTCCTGTCGTTTCTATAGAAACGTTACTCGATTTAGAAGGAAATGTCTTAGAACACATAGTATTTTATAGCGACGCAATTTCCGTGTGAATTCGTCAATGAGTGGGAGTGAGGGATGCAGTAAGGGAGGATTAGTGGATCGGAAATGAGATTGACGTATCCCAAAAGAAAATCCTGTCGTTTCCATAGAAACGTTACTCGATTTAGAAGGAGATGTCGTAGAACACATAGTATTTCATAGCGACTCAATTACTGTGTTATCTCGTCAATATGAGGGAGCTAGGGATGCAATAAAGAAGGAATAGTGCATCGAGAAGGAGATACTCGTATCGCAAAAGAAAAGCCAGTCGTTTCCGTAGAAACGATACTCGATTTAGAAGGGGAAGTCATAGAACCCATAGTATTTCATGCCGAGGCAATTTCCGTGTGAATTCGTCAATGAGTGGGAGTGAGGGATGCAGTAAAGATGGATTAGTGGATCGGAAATGAGATTGTCGTATCCCAAAAGAAAATCCTGTCGTTTCCATAGAAACGTTACTCGATTTAGAAGGAAATGTCATAGAACCCATAGTATTTCATAGCGACGCAATTTCCGTGTGAATTCGTCAATGAGCGGTAGTGAGGGATGCAGTAAAGAAGGATTAGTGGATCGGAAGTGAGATTGTCGTATCCCAAAAGAAAATACTGTCGTTTCCATAGAAACGTTACCCGATTTAGAAGAAGTCATAGAACACATTGTATTTCATAGCGACGCAATTTCCGTGTGAATTCGTCAATGAGTGGGAGTGAGGGATGCAGTAAAGAAGGATTAGTTGATCGGACATGAGATTGTCGTATCCCAAAAGAAAATCCTGTCGTTTCGATAAAAACTTTACTCGATTTAGAAGGAGATATCATAGAACCCATAGCATTTCATAGCGACGGAAATTCTGCGTTATTTCGTCAATGCGAGAGAGCGAGGGATGCCGTAATGAAGGAATAGTGCATCGGAAAGGAGATACTCGTATCCCAAATGAAAATCCTGTCGTTTCCATAGAAACGTTACTCGATTTAGAAGGAAATGTCTTAGAACACATAGTATTTCATAGCGACTCAATTTCGGTGTTAATTCGTCAATGTGAGGGAGCTAGGGATGCAATAAAGAAGGAATAGTGCATCAAGAAGGAGATACTCGTATTGCAAAAGAAAAGCCAGATACTCGATTTAGAAGGAGAAGTCATAGAACCCATAGTATTTCATTGCGACGCAATTGCTGTGCTAATTCGTCAATGTGTGGGAGTGAGGGATGCAGTAAAGAAGGATTAGTGGACCGGAAATGTGATTGTCGTATCCCAAAAGAAAATCCTGTCGTTTCCATAGAAACGTTACTCGATTTAGTAGGAAATGTCTTAGAACACATAGTATTTCATAGCGACGCAATTTCCGTGTGAGTTCGTCAATGTGTGGGAGTGAGGGATGCAGTAAAGAAGGATTAGTGGATCGGAAATATGATTGTCGTATCCCAAAGAAAATCCTGTCGTTTCCATAGAAACGTTACTCGATTTAGAAGGAAATGTCTTAGAACACATAGAATTTCATAGCGACGCAATTTCCGTGTGAATTCGTCAATGAGTGGGAGTGAGGGATGCAGTAAAGAAGGATTAGGGGATCGGAAATGAGATTGTTGTATCCCAAAAGAAATTCCTGTCGTTTCCATAGAAACGTTACTCGATTTAGGAGGAGAAGTCATAGAACACATAGTATTTCATAGCGACTCAATTTCTGTGTTAATACGTCAATGTGAGGGAGCTAGGGATGTAATAAAGAAGGAATGGTGCATCGAGAAGGAGATACTCGTATCGCAAAAGAAAAGCCAGTCGTTTCCATAGAAACGTTACTCGACTTAGAAGGAGATATCATAGAACCCATAGCATTTCATAGCGACGGAAATTCTGCGTTATTTCGTCAATGTGAGAGAGCGAGGGATGCCGTAATGAAGGAATAGTGCATCGGAAAGGAGATACTCGTATCCCAAAAAAAAAAAAATCCTGTCATTTCCATAGAAACGATACTCGAGTTAGAAGGAGATATCAAGGAACACATAGTATTTCATAACGACGCAATTTCAGTGTTAATTCGTCAATGTGCTGGAGCCAGGGATGCAGTAAAGATGGAATAGTGCATCGGAAAGGAGAGAGTCGTATCCCAAAAGAAAATTCTGTGGTTTCCATAGAAACGTTACTCGATTTAGAAGGAGGAGACATAGTACACATAGTATTTCATAGCGAGCAATTTCTGTGTTAAATGGTCAATGTGTGGGAGCGAGGGATGCAGTAAGGAAGGAATAGTGCATCGGAAAATAGATACTCGTCTCCCAAAAGAAAATCCTGTCGTTTCCATAGAAACGTTACTCGATTTAGAATGTCAAGCCATACATCTCATAGTAATTAATAGCGACGCAATTTCTGTAATAATTCGTCAATGAGAGGGGGCAAGGCATGCAGTAAAGAAGGAATAGTGCATCGGAAAGGAGATACTCGTCTCCCAAAACAAAAACCTGTCGTTTCCATAGAAACGTTACATGATTTAGAGGGAAATGTCATAGAACCCATAGTATTTCATAGCGACGCAATTTCCGTGTGAATTCGTCAATGAGTGGGTGTGAGGGATGCAGTAAAGAAGGATTAGTGGATCGGAAATGAGATTGTCGTATAACAAACGAAAATCCTGTCGTTTCCATAGAAACGTTACTCGATTTAGAAGGAAATGTCTTAGAACACATAGTATTTCATAGCGACGCAATTTCCGTGTGAATTCGTCAATGTGTGGGAGTGAGGGATGCAGTAAAGAAGGATTGGTGGATCGGAAATGAGATTGTCGTATCCCAAAAGAAAATCCAGTCGTTTACATAAAAACGTTACTCGATTTAGAAGGAGAAGTCATAGAACCCATAGTATTTCATAGCGACGCAATTTCTCTGTTAATTCGTCAATGAGAGGGAGCGAGGGATGCAGCAAAGAAGGAATAGTGCATCGGAAAGGAGAAAGTCGTATCCCAAATGAAAATCCGGTGGTTCCCATAGAAACGATACTCGATTTAGAAGGAGAAGTCATAGAACCCAAAGTATTTCATACCGACGCAGTTTCTGTGTTAATTCATCAATGTGAGGGAGCGAGGGATACAGTAAAGAAGGAATAGTGCATCGGAAAGGCGAAAGTCGTATTCCAAAAGAAAATCCTTGGATTTCCATAGAAACGTTACTCGATTTAGAAGGAGAAATCATACAACCCATAGTATTTCACAGCGACGCAATTTCCGGGTGCATTCGTCAATGAGTGGGAGTGAGGGATGCAGTAAAGAAGGATTAGTGGATCGGAAATGTGATTGTCGTATCCCAAAAGAAAATCCTGTCGTTTCCATAGAAACGTTACTCGATTTAGAAGGAAATGTCTTAGAACACATAGTATTTCATAGCGAATCAATTTCCGTGTGAATTCGTCAATGAGTGGGAGTGAGGGATGCAGTAAAGAAGGATTAGTGGATCGGAAATGAGATGACGTATCCCAAAAGAAAATCCTGTCGTTTCCATAGAAACGTTACTCGATTTAGAAGGAGAAGTCATAGAACCCATAGTATTTCATAGCGACTCAATTTCGGTGTTAATTAGTCAATGTGAGGGAGCTAGGGATGCAATAAAGAAGGAATAGCGCATCGAGAAGGAGATACTCGTATTGCAAAAGAATAGCCAGACGTTTCCATAGAAACGATACTCGATTTAGAAGGAGAAGTCATAGAACCCATAGTATTTCATTGCGACGCAATTGCTGTGTTAATTCGTCAATGTGTGGGAGTGAGGGATGCAGTAAAGAAGGATTAGTGGATCGGAAATGTGATTGTCGTATCCCAAAAGAAAATCCTGTCGTTTCCATAGAAACGTTACTCGATTTAGAAGGAGTAGTCATAGAACCCATGGTTTTCATAGCGACGCAATTTTCATGTGAATTCGTCAATGAGTGGGAGTGAGGGATGCAGTAAAGAAGGATTAGTGGATCGGAAAAATGATTGTCGTATCCCAAAAGAAAATCCTGTCGTTTCCATAGAAACGTTACCCGATTTAGAAGGAAATGTCTTAGAACACATAGTATTTCATAGCGACGCAATTTCCGTGTGAGTTCGTCAATGTGGAGGAGTGAGGGATGCAGTAAAGAAGGATTAGTGGATCGGAAATGTGATTGTCGTATCCCAAAGAAAATCCTGTCGTTTCCATAGAAACGTTAGTCGATTTAGAAGGAAATGTCTTAGAACACATAGTATTTCATAGCGACGCAATTTCCGTGGGAATTCGTCAATGAGTGGGAGTGAGGGATGCAGTAAAGAAGGATTAGTGGATCGGAAATGAGATTGTTGTATCCCAAAAGAAAATCCTGTCGTTTCCATAGAAACGTTACTCGATTTAGAAGGAGAAGTCATTGAACACATAGTATTACATAGCGACGCAATTTCCGTGTGAATTCGTCAATGTGTGGGAGTGAGGGATAAAGTAAAGAAGGATTAGTGGATCGGAAATGTGATTGTCGTATCCCAAAAGAAAATCCTGTCGTTTCCATAGAAACGTTACTCGATTAAGAAGGAAATGTCATTGAACAAATAGTATTTCATACCGACGCAATTTCCGTGTGAATTCGTCAATGAGTGGGAGTGAGGGATGCAGTAAAGAAGGATTAGTGGATCGGAAATGAGATTGTCGTATCCCAAAAGAAAATCCTGTCGTTTCCATAGAAACGTTACTCGATTTAGAAGGAAATGTCATAGAACCCATAGTATTTCATAGCGACGCAATTTCCGTGTGAATTCGTCAATGTGTGGGAGTGAGGGATGCAGTAAAGAAGGATTAGTGGATCGGAAATGTGATTGTCGTATCACAAAAGAAAATCCTGTCGTTTCCATAGAAACGTTACTCGATTTAGAAGGAAATGTCTTAGAACACATAGTATTTCATAGCGACGCAATATCCGTGTGAATTCGTCAATGTGTGGGAGTGAGGGATGCAGTAAAGAAGGGTTAGTGGATCGGAAATGAGATTGTCGTATCCCAAAAGAAAATCCTGTCGTTTCCATAGAAACGTTACTCGATTTAGAAGGAGAAGTCATAGAACCCATAGCATTTCATAGCGACGCAATTTCCGTGTGATTTCGTCAATGAGTGGGAGTGAGGTATGCAGTAAAGATGGATAAGTGGATTGGAAATGTGATTGTCGTATCCCAAATGAAAATCCTGTCGTTTCTATAGAAACGTTACTCGATTTAGAAGGAAATGTCTTAGAACACATAGTATATCATAGCGACGCAATTTCCGTGTGAATTCGTCAATGAGTGGGAGTGAGGGATGCAGTAAGGGAGGATTAGTGGATCGGAAATGAGATTGTCGTATCCCAAAAGAAAATCCTGTCGTTTCCATAGAAACGTTACTCGATTTAGAAGGAGAAGTCGTAGAACACATAGTATTTCATAGCGACTCAATTACTGTGTTAATTCGTCAATGTGAGGGAGCTAGGGATGCAATAAAGAAGGAATAGTGCATCGAGAAGGAGATACTCGTATCGCAAAAGAAAAGCCAGTCGTTTCCGTAGAAACGCTACTCGATTTAGAAGGGGAAGTCATAGAACCCATAGTATTTCATTGCGACGCAATTGCTGTGTTAATTCGTCAATGTGTGGGAGTGAGGGATGCAGTAAAGAAGGATTAGTGGATCGGAAATGTGATTGTCGTATCCCAAAAGAAGATCCTGTCGTTTCCATAGAAACGTTACTCGATTTAGAAGGAAATGTCGTAGAACCCGTAGTATTTCCTGCCGACGCAATTTCCGTGTGAATTCGTCAATGAGTGGGAGTGAGGGATGCAGTAAAGAAGGATTAGTGGATCGGAAATGAGATTGTCGTATCCCAAAAGAAAATCCGGTCGTTTCCATAGAAACGTTACTCGATTTAGAAGGAAATGTCATAGAACCCATAGTATTTCATAGCGACGCAATTTCCGTGTGAATTCGTCAATGAGTGGTAGTGAGGGATGCAGTAAAGAAGGATTAGTGGATCGGAAGTGAGATTGTCGTATCCCAACAGAAAATACTGTCGTTTCCATAGAAACGTTACCCGATTTAGAAGGAGAAGTCATAGAACACATAGTATTTCATAGCGACGCAATTTCCGTGTGAATTCGTCAATGTGTGGGAGTGAGGGATGCAGTAAAGAAGGATTAGTGGATCGGAAATGTGATTGTCGTATCCCAAAAGAAAATCCTGTCGTTTCCATAGAAACGTTACTCGATTTAGAAGGAAATGTCATAGAACCCATAGTGTTTCATACCGACGCATTTTCCGTGTGCATTCGTCAATGAGTGGGAGTGAGGGATGCAGTAAAGAAGGATTAGTGGATCGGAAATGAGATTGTCGTATCCCAGAAGAAAATCCTGTCGTTTCCATAGAAACGTTACTCGATTTAGGAGGAAATGTCTTAGAACACATAGTATTTCATAGCGACGCAATTTCCGTGTGAATTCGTCAATGTGTGGGAGTGAGGGATGCAGTAATGAAGGGTTAGTGGATCGGAAATGAGATTGTCGTATCCCGAAAGAAAATCCTGTCGTTTCAATAGAAACGTTACTCGATTTAGAAGGAGAAGTCACAGAACCCATAGAATTTCATAGCGACGCAATTTCCGTGTGATTTCGTCAATGAGTGGGAGTGAGGGATGCAGTAAAGATGGATTAGTGGATCGGAAATGTGATTGTCGTATCCCAAATGAAAATCCTGTCGTTTCCATAGTCACGTTACTCGATTTCGAAGGAAATGTCTTAGAACACATAGTATTTCATAGCGACGCAATTTCCGTGTGAGTTCGTCAATGAGTGGGGGTGAGGGATGCAGTAAAGAAGGATTAGTGGATTGGAAATGAGATTGTCGTATCCCAAAAGAAAATCCTGTCGTTTCCATAGAAACGTTACTCGATTTAGAACGAGAAGTCATAGAACACATAGTGTTTCATAGCGACTCAATTTCTGTGTTAATTCGTCAATGTGAGGGAGCTAGGGATGCAATAAAGAAGGAATAGTGCATCGAGAAGGAGATACTCGTATCGCAAATAAAAAGCCAGTCGATTCCATAGAAACGATACTCGATTTAGAAGGAGAAGTCATAGAACCCATAGTATTTCATTGCGACGCAATTGCTGTGTTAATTCGTCAATGTATGGGAGTGAGGGATGCAGTAAAGAAGGATTAGTGGATCGGAAATGTGATTGTCGTATCCCAAAAGAAAATCCTGTCGTTTCCATAGAAACGTTACTCGATTTAGAAGGAAATGTCATAGAACCCATAGTGTTTCATACCGACGCATTTTCCGTGTGCATTCGTCGATGAGTGGGAGTGAGGGATGCAGTAAAGAAGGATTAGTGGATCGGAAATGAGATTGTCGTATCCCAAATGAAAATCCTGTCGTTTCCATAGTCACGTTACTCGATTTCGAAGGAAATGTCTTAGAACACATAGTATTTCATAGCGACGCATTTTCCGTGTGAGTTCGTCAATGAGTGGGGGTGAGGGATGCAGTAAAGAAGGATTAGTAGATTGGAAATGAGATTGTCGTATCCAAAAAGAAAATCCTGTCGTTTCCATAGAAACGTTACTCGATTTAGAACGAGAAGTCATAGAACACATAGTATTTCATAGCGACTCAATTTCTGTGTTAATTCGTCAATGTGAGGGAGCTAGGGATGCAATAAAGAAGGAATAGTGCATCGAGAAGGAGATACTCGTATCGCAAATAAAAAGCCATTCGATTCCATAGAAACGATACTCGATTTAGAAGGAGAAGTCATAGAACCCATAGTATTTCATTGCGACGCAATTGGTGTGTTAATTCGTCAATGTGTGGGAGTGAGGGATGCAGTAAAGAAGGATTAGTGGATCGGAAATGTGATTGTCGTATCCCAAAAGAAAATCCTGTCGATTCCATAGAAACGTTACTCGATTTAGAAGGAAATGTCATAGAACCCATAGTATTTCATAGCGACGCAATTTCCGTGTGAATTCGTCAATGAGTGGTAGTGAGGGATGCAGTAAAGAAGGATTAGTGGATCGGAAGTGAGATTGTCGTATCCCAAAAGAAAATACTGTCGTTTCCATAGAAACGTTACCCGATTTAGAAGGAGAAGTCATAGAACACATAGTATTTCATAGCGACGCAATTTCCGTGTGAATTCGTCAATGTGTGGGAGTGAGGGATGCAGTAAAGAAGGATTAGTGGATCGGAAATGTGATTGTCGTATCCCAAAAGAAAATCCTGTCGTTTCCATAGAAACGTTACTCGATTTAGAAGGAAATGTCATAGAAACAATAGTGTTTCATACCGACGCATTTTCCGTGTGCATTCGTCAATGAGTGGGAGTGAGGGATGCAGTAAAGAAGGATTAGTGGATCGGAAATGAGATTGTCGTATCCCAGAAGAAAATCCTGTCGTTTCCATAGAAACGTTACTCGATTTAGGAGGAAATGTCCTAGAACACATAGTATTTCATAGCGACGCAATTTCCGTGTGAATTCGTCAATGTGTGGGAGTGAGGGATGCATTAATGAAGGGTTAGTGGATCGGAAATGAGATTGTCGTATCCCGAAAGAAAATCCTGTCGTTTCAATAGAAACGTTACTCGATTTAGAAGGAGAAGTCACAGAACCCATAGAATTTCATAGCGACGCAATTTCCGTGTGATTTCGTCAATGAGTGGGAGTGAGGGATGCAGTAAAGATGGATTAGTGGATCGGAAATGTGATTGTCGTATCCCAAAAGAAAATCCTGTCGTTCCCATAGAAACGTTACTCGTTTTAGAAAGAAATGTCTTAGAACACATAGTATTTCATAGCGACGCAATTTCCGTGTGAATTCGTCAATGTGTGGGAGTGAGGGATGCAGTAAAGAGGGATTAGTGGATCGGAAATGTGATTGTCGTATCCCAAAGAAAGTCCTGTCGTTTCCATAGAAACGTTACTCGATTTAGAAGGAAATGTCTTAGAACACATAGTATTTCATAGCGACGCAATTTCCGTGTGAATTCGTCAATGAGTGGGAGTGAGGGATGCAGTATAGGAGGATTAGTGGATCGGAAATGAGATTGTCGTATCCCAAAAGAAAATCCTGTCGTTTCCATAGAAACGTTACTCGATTTAGAAGGAAATGTCATAGAACCCATAGTATTTCATACCGACGCAATTTCCGTGTGAATTCGTCAATGTGTGGGAGTGTGGGATGCCGTAAAGAAGGATTAGTGGATCGGAAATGTGATTGTCGTATCCCAAAAGAAAATCCTGTCGTTTCCATAGAAACGTTACTCGATTTAGAAGGAAATGTCATTGAACCCATAGTATTTCATACCGACGCAATTTCCGTGTGAATTCGTCAATGAGTGGGAGTGAGGGATGCAGTAAAGAAGGATTAGGGGATCGGAAATGAGATTGTCGTATCCCAAAAGAAAATCCTGTCGTTTCCATAGAAACGTTACTCGATTTAGAAGGAAATGTCATAGAACCCATAGTATTTCATAGCGACGCAATTTCCGTGTGAATTCGTCAATGAGTGGGAGTGAGGGATGCAGTAAAGAAGGATTAGTGGATCGGAAATGAGATTGTCGTATCCCAAAAGAAAATCCTGTCGTTTCCATAGAAACGTTACTCGATTTAGAAGGAAATGTCTTAGAAATCATAGTATTTGATAGCGATGCAATATCCGTGTGAATTCGTCAATGTGTGGGAGTGAGGGATGCAGTAAAGAAGAGTTACTGGATCGGAAATGAGATTGTCGTATCCCAAAAGAGAATCCTGTCGTTTCCATAGAAACGTTACTGGATTTAGAAGGAGAAGTCATAGAACCCATAGAATTTCATAGCGACGCAATTTCCGTGTGATTTCGTCAATGAGTGGGAGTGAGGGATGCAGTAGAGAAGGATTGGTGGATCGGAAATGTGATTGTCGTATCCCAAAAGAAAATCCTGTCGTTTCCATAGAAACGTTATTCGATTTAGAAGGAAATGTCTTAGAACACATAGTATTTCATAGCGACGCAATTTCCGTGTGAATTCGTCAATGAGTGGGAGTGAGGGATGCAGTAAAGAAGGATTAGTGGATCGGAAATGAGATTGTCGTGTCCCAAAAGAAAATCCTGTCGATTCCATAGGAACGTTACTCGATTTAGAAGGAGAAGTCATAGAACACATAGTATTTCATAGCGACTCAATTTCTCTGTTAATTCGTCAATGTGAGGGAGCTAGGGATGCAATAAAGAAGGAATAGTGCATCGAGAAGGAGATACTCGTATCGCAAAAGAAAAGTCAGTCGTTTCCATAGAAACGATACTCGATTTAAAAGGAGAAGTCATAGAACCCATAGTATTTCTTTGCGACACAATTGCTGTGTTAATTCGTCAATGTGTGGGAGTGAGGGATGCAGTAGAGAAGGATTAGTGGATCGGAAATGTGATTGTCGTATCCCAAATGAAAAACCTGTCGTTTCCATAGAAAAGTTCCTCGATTTTGAAGGAAATGTCATAGAACCCATAGTATTTCATAGCGACGCAATTTCCGTGTGAATTTGTCAATGAGTGGTAGTGAGGGATGCAGTAAAGAAGGATTAGTGGATCGGAAACGAGATTGTCGTATCCCAAAAGAAAATCCTGTCGTTTCCAAAGAAACGTTACCCGATTTAGAAGGAGAAGTCATAGAACACATAGTATATCATAGCGGCGCAATTTTCGTGTGAATTCGTCAATGTGTGGGAGTGAGGGATGCAGTAAAGAAGGATTAGTGGATCGGAAATATGATTGTCGTATCCCAAAAGAAAATACTGTCGTTTAAATAGAAATGTTACTCGATTTTGAAGGAAATGTCATAGAATCCATAGTATTTCATACCGACGCAATTTCCGTGTGAATTCGTCAATGAGTGGGAGTGAGGGATGCAGTAAAGAAGGATTAGTGGATCGGAAATGAGATTGTCGTATCCCAAAAGAAAAGCCTGTCGTTTCCATGCAAACGTTACTCGATACAGAAGGAAATGTCTTAGAACACATAGTATTTCATAGCGACGCAATTTCCGTGCGAATTCGTCAATGAGTGGGAGTGAGGGATGCAGTAATGAAGGGTTAGTGGATCGGAAATGAAAGTGTCGTATCCCAAAAAAGAATCCTGTCGTTTCCATAGAAACGTTACTCGATTTAGAAGGAGAAGTCATAGAACCCATAGAATATCATAGCGACGCAATTTCCGTGTGATTTCGTCAATGGGTGGGAGTGAGGGATGCAGTAAAGAAGGATTAGTGGATCGGAAATGAGATTGTCGTATCCCAACAGAAAATCCTGTCATTTCCATAGAAACGTTACTCGATTTAGAAGGAGAAGTCATAGAACACATAGTATATCATAGCGACTCAATTTCTGTGTTAATTCGTCAATGTGAGGGAGCTAGGGATGCAAAAAAGAAGGAATAGTGCATCGAGAAGGAGATACTCGTATCGCAGAAGAAAAGCCAGTCGCTTCCATAGAAACGTTACTCGATTTAGAAGGAGAAGTCATAGAACCCATAGTATTTCACTGCGACGCAATTGCTGTGTTAATTCGTCAATGTGTGGGAGTGAGGGATGCAGTAAAGAAGGAATAGTGGATCGGAAATGAGATTGTCGTATCCCAAAAGAAAATCCTGTCGTTTCCATAGAAACGTTACTCGATGTAGAAGGAAATGTCTTAGAACACATAGTAATTCATAGCGACGCAATTTTCGTGTGAATTCGTCAATGTGTGGGAGTGAGGGTTGCAGTAACGAAGGATTAGTGGATCGGAAATGTGATTGTCGTATCCCAAAAGAAAATCCTGTCGTTACCATAGAAACGTAACTCGATTTAGAAGGAAATGTCTTAGAACACATAGTAATTCATAGCGACGCAATTTTCGTGTGAATTCGTCAATGTGTGGGAGTGAGGGTTGCAGTAACGAAGGATTAGTGGATCGGAAATGTGATTGTCGTATCCCAAAAGAAAATCCTGTCGTTACCATAGAAACGTAACTCGATTTAGAAGGAAATGTCTTAGAACACATAGTATTTCATAGCGACGCAATGTCCGTGTGAATTCGTCAATGATTGGGAGTGAGGGATGCAGTAAAGAAGGATTAGTGGATCTGAAATGTAATTGTCGTATCCCAAAAGAAAATCCTGTCGTTTCCATTGAAACGTTACTCGAATTAGAAGGAAATGTCTTAGAACACATAGTAATTCATAGCGACGCAATTTCCGTGTGAATTCGTCAATGAGTGGTAGTGAGGGATGCAGTAAAGAAGGATTAGTGGATCGGAAATGGGATTGTCGTATCCCAAAAGAAAATCCTGTCGTTTCCATAGAAACGTTACTCGATTTAGAAGGAGAAGTCATAGAACACAGAGTATTTCATAGCGACTCAATTTCTGTGTTAATTCGTTAATGTGAGGGAGCTAGGGATGCAAATAAGAAAGAATAGTGCATCGAGAAGGAGATACTCGTATCGCAAAAGAAAAGCCAGTCGTTTCCATAGAAACGATACTCGATTTAGAAGGAGAAGTCATAGAACCCATAGTATTTCATTGCGACGCAATTGCTGTGTTAATTCGTCAATGTGGACGAGTGAGGGATTCAGTAAAGAAGGATTAGTGGATCGGAAATGTGATTGTCGAATCCTAAAAGAAAATCCTGTCGTTACCATAGAAACGTTACTCGATTTAGTAGGAGAAGTCATAAAACACAGAGAATTTCATAGCGACGCAATTTCCGTGTGAATTCGTCAATGTGTGGGAGTGAGGGATGCAGTAAAGAAGGGTTAGTGGATCGGAAATGAGATTGTCGTATCCGAAAAGAAAATCCTGTCGTTTCCATAGAAACGTTACTCGATTTAGAAGGAGAAGTCATAGAACCCACAGAATTTCATTGCGACGCAATTTCCTTGTGAATTCGTCAATGAGTGATAGTGAGGGATGCAGTAAAGAAGGATTAGTGGATCGGAAATGGGATTGTCGTATCCCAAAAGAAAATCCTGTCGTTTCCATAGAAACGTTACTCGATTTAGAAGGAGAAGTCATAAAACACATAGTATATCATAGCGGCGCAATTTTCGTGTGAATTCTTCAATGTGTGGGAGTGAGGGATGCAGTAAAGAAGGATTAGTGGATCGGAAATGTGATTGTCGTATCCCAAAAGAAAATACTGTCGTTTAAATAGAAATGTTACTCGATTTAGAAGGAAATGTCATAGAACCCATAGTATTTCATACCGACGCAATTTCCGTGTGAATTCGTCAATGAGTGGGAGTGAGGGATGCAGTAAAGAAGGATTAGTGGATCGGAAATGAGATTTTTGTATCCCAAAAGAAAAGCCTGTCGTTTCCATGCAAACGTTACTCGATACAGAACGAAATGTCTTAGAACACATAGTATTTCGTAGCGACGCAATTTCCGTGTGAATTCGTCAATGTGTGGGAGTGAGGGATGCAGTAATGAAGGGTTAGTGGATCGGAAATGTGATTGTCGTATCCCAAAAGAAAATCCTGTCGTTTAAATAGAAACGTTACTCGATTTAGAAGGAAATGTCATAGAACCCATAGTATTTCATACCGACGCAATTTCCGTGTGAATTCGTCAATGAGTGGGAGTGAGGGATGCAGTAATGAAGGGTTAGTGGATCGGAAATGAAAGTGTCGTATCCCAAAAAAGAATCCTGTCGTTTCCATAGAAACGTTACTCGATTTAGAAGGAGAAGTCATAGAACCCATAGAATATCGTAGCGACGCAATTTCCGTGTGATTTCGTCAATGGGTGGGAGTGAGGGATGCAGTAAAGAAGGATTAGTGGATCGGAAATGAGATTGTCGTATCCCAACAGAAAATCCTGTCATTTCCATAGAAACGTTACTCGATTTAGAAGGAGAAGTCATAGAACACATAGTATATCATAGCGACTCAATTTCTGTGTTAATTCGTCAATGTGAGGGAGCTAGGGATGCAAAAAAGAAGGAATAGTGCATCGAGAAGGAGATACTCGTATCGCAGAAGAAAAGCCAGTCGCTTCCATAGAAACGTTACTCGATTTAGAAGGAGAAGTCATAGAACCCATAGTATTTCACTGCGACGCAATTGCTGTGTTAATTCGTCAATGTGTGGGAGTGAGGGATGCAGTAAAGAAGGAATAGTGGATCGGAAATGAGATTGTCGTATCCCAAAAGAAAATCCTGTCGTTTCCATAGAAACGTTACTCGATGTTGAAGGAAATGTCTTAGAACACATAGTAATTCATAGCGACGCAATTTTCGTGTGAATTCGTCAATGTGTGGGTGTGAGGGTTGCAGTAACGAAGGATTAGTGGATCGGAAATGTGATTGTCGTATCCCAAAAGAAAATCCTGTCGTTACCATAGAAACGTAACTCGATTTAGAAGGAAATGTCTTAGAACACATAGTATTTCATAGCGACGCAATTTCCGTGTGAATTCGTCAATGATTGGGAGCGAGGGATGCAGTAAAGAAGGATTAGTGGATCTGAAATGAGATTGTCGTATCCTAAAAGAAAATACTGTCGATTCCATAGAAACGTTACTCGTTTTAGAAGGAAATGTCATAGAACCCATAGTATTTCATAGCGACGCAATTTCCGTGTGAATTCGTCAATGAGTGGGAGTGAGGGATGCAGAAAAGAAGGATTAGTGGATCGGAAATGAGATTGTCGTATCCCAAAAGGAAAACCTGTCGTTTCCATAGAAACGTTACTCGATTTAGAAGGAAATGTCTTAGAACACATAAAATTTCATAGCGACGCAATTTCCGTGCGAATTCGTCAATGTGTGGGACTGAAGGATGGAGAAAAGAAGGGTTAGTGGATTGGAAATCAGATTGTCGTATCCCAAAAGAAAATCTTGTCGTTTCCTTAGAAACGTTACTCGATTTAGAAGGAGAAGTCATAGTACCCATAGAATTTCATAGCGCCGCAATTTCCGTATGAATTCGTCAATGAGTGGGAGTGAGGGATGCAGTAAAGAAGGATTAGTGGATCGGAAATGTAATTGTCGTATCCCAAAAGAAAATCCTGTCGTTTCCATTGAAACGTTACTCGAATTAGAAGGAAATGTCTTAGAACACATAGTAATTCATAGCGACGCAATTTCCGTGTGAATTCGTCAATGAGTGGTAGTGAGGGATGCAGTAAAGAAGAATTAGTGGATCGGAAATGGGTTTGTCGTATCCCAAAAGAAAATCCTGTCGTTTCCATAGAAACGTTACTCGATTTAGAAGGAGAAGTCATAGAACACAGAGTATTTCATAGCGACTCAATTTCTGTGTTAATTCGTCAATGTGAGGGAGCTAGGGATGCAAATAAGAAAGAATAGTGCATCGAGAAGGAGATACTCGTATCGCAAAAGAAAAGCCAGTCGTTTCCATAGAAACGATACTCGATTTAGAAGGAGAAGTCATAGAACCCATAGTATTTCATTGCGACGCAATTGCTGTGTTAATTCGTCAATGTGGACGAGTGAGGGATGCAGTAAAGAAGGATTAGTGGATCGGTAATGTGATTGTCGAATCCTAAAAGAAAATCCTGTCGTTACCATAGAAACGTTACTCGATTTAGAAGGAGAAGTCATAAAACACAGAGAATTTCATAGCGACGCAATTTCCGTGTGAATTCGTCAATGTGTGGGAGTGAGGGATGCAGTAAAGAAGGGTTAGTGGATCGGAAATGAGATTGTCGTATCCGAAAAGAAAATCCTGTCGTTTCCATAGAAACGTTACTCGATTTAGAAGGAGAAGTCATAGAACCCATAGAATTTCATTGCGACGCAATTTCCTTGTGAATTCGTCAATGAGTGGTAGTGAGGGATGCAGTAAAGAAGGATTAGTGGATCGGAAATGGGATTGTCGTATCCCAAAAGAAAATCCTGTCGTTTCCATAGAAACGTTACTCGATTTAGAAGGAGAAGTCATAAAACACAGAGTATTTCATAGAGACGCAATTTCCGTGTGAATTCATCAATGAGTGGGAGTGAGGGATGCAGTAAAGTAGGATTAGCGGATCGGAAATGAGATTGTCGTATCCCAAAAGAAAATCCTGTCGTTTCCATAGAAACGTTACTCGATTTAGATGGAAATATATTAGAACACATAATATTTCATAGCGACGCAATTTCCGTGTGAATTCGTCAATGAGTGGGAGTGAGGGATGCAGTAAAGAAGGAGTAGTGGATCGGAAATGAGATTGTCGTATCCCAAAAGAAAATCCTGTCGTTTCCATAGAAACGTTACTCGATTTAGAAGGAAATGTCATAGAATCCATAGTATTTCATAGCGACGCAATTTCCGTGAGAATTCGTCAATGAGTGGGAGTGAGGGATGCAGTTAAGAAGGACTGGTGGATCGGAAATGAGATTGTCGTATCCCAAAAGAAAATTTTGTCGTTACCATAGAAACGTTACTCGATTTAGAAGGAAATGTCTTAGAACACATATAATTTCATAGCGACGCAATTTCCGTGTGAATTCGTCAATGTGTGGGAGTGAGGGATGCAGTAAAGAAGGGTTAGTGGATCGGTAATGAGATTGTCGTATCCCAAAAGAAAATCCTGTCGTTTCCATAGAAACGTTACTCGATTTAGAAGGAGAAGTCAAAGAACCCATAGAATTTCATAGCGACGCAATTTCCGTGTGAATTCTTCAATGAGTGGGAGTGAGGGATGCAGTAAAGAAGGATTAGTGGATCGGAAATGAGATTGTCTTTTCCCAAAAGAAAATCCTGTCGTTTCCATAGAAACGTTACTCGATTTAGAAGGAAATGTCATAGAACCAATAGCATTTCATAGCGACGTGTTTTCCGTGAGAATTCGTCAATGAGTGGGAGTGGGGGATGCAGTTAAGGATTAGTGGATCGGAAATGAGATTGTCGTATCCCAAAAGAAAATCCCGTCGTTTGCATAGAAATGTTACTCGATTTAGAAGGAAATGTCATCGAACACATAAAAATTCATAGCGACGCAATTTCGGTGTGAATTCGTCAATGTGTGGGAGTGAGGGATGCAGTAAAGAAGGGTTAGTGGATCGGAAGTGAGATTGACGTATCCCAAAAGAAAATCCTGTCGTTTCCATAGAAACGTTACTCGATTTAGAAGGAGAAGTCATAGAACCCATAGAATTTCATAGCGACGCAATTTCCGTGTGAAATCGTCAATGAGTGGGAGTGAGGGATGCAGTAAAGAAGGATTAGTGGATCGGAAATTTGATTGTCGTATCCCAAAAGAAATTCCTGTCGTTTCCATTGAAACGTTACTCGATTTAGAAAGAAATGTCTTAGAACACATAGTATTTCATAGCGACGCAATTTCCGTGTGAATTCGTCAATGAGTGGGAGTGAGGGATGCAGTATAGGAGGATTAGTGGATCGGAAATGAGATCGTCGTATCCCAAAAGAAAATCCTGTCGTTTCCATAGAAACGTTACTCGATTTAGAAGGAGAAGTCATAGAACACATAGTATTTCATAGCGACGCAAATTCCGTGTGAATTCGTCAATGTGTGGGAGTGAGGAATGCAGTAAAGAAGGATTAGTGGATCGGAAATGTGATTGTCGTATCCCAAAAGAAAATCCTGTCGTTACCATAGAAACGTTACTCGATTTAGAAGGAGAAGTCATAGTACCCATAGTATTTCATAGCGAAGCAATTTCTGTGTTAATTCGTCAATGTGAGGGAGCGAGGAATGCAGTAACGAAGGAATAGTGCATCGGAAAGGAGATAGTCCTATCCCACAAGAGAATCCTGTCGTTTCCATAGAAATATTACTCGATATAGAAGGAGAAGTCATAGAAAACATAGTATTTCATAGCGACGCAATTTCTCTGTTAATTCGTCAATGTGAGGGAGCGAGGGATGCAGCAAAGAAGGAATTGTGCATCGGAAAGGAGGAAGTCGTATCCCAAATGAAAATCCTATGGTTCCCATAGAAACGATACTCGATTTAGAAGGAGAAGTCATAGAACCCGAAGTATTTCATAGCGACGCAAATTCCGTGTGAATTAGTCAATGTGTGGGAGTGACGGATGCAGTAAAGAAGGATTAGTGGATCGGAAATGTAATTGTTGTATCCCAAAAGAAATTCCTGTCGTTTCCATAGAAACGCTACTCGATTTAGAAGGAGAAGTCATAGGACCCATAGTAATTCATAGCGACTCAATTTCTGTGTTAATTCGACAATGTGAGGGAGCTAGGGATGCAATAAAGAAGGAATAGTGCATCGAGAAGGAGATACTCATATCGCAAAAGAAAAGCCAGTCGTTTCCATAGAAACGATACTCGATTTAGAAGGGGAAGTCATAGAACCCATAGTATTTCATTGCGACGCAATTGCTGTGTTAATTCGTCAATGTGTGGGAGTGAGGGATGCAGAAAGGAAGGATTAGTGGATCGGAAATGAGATTGTCGTATCCCAAAAGAAAATCCTGTCGTTTCCATAGAAACGTTACTCGATTTAGAAGGAAATGTCTTAAAACACATTGTATTTCATAGCGACGCAATTTCCGTGTGAATTCGTCAATGTGTGGGAGTGAGGGATGCAGTAAAGAAGGATTAGTGGATCGGAAATGCGATTGTCGTATCCCAAAAGAAAATCCTGTCGTTTCCATATAAACGTTACTCGATTTAGAAGGAAATGTCTTAAAACACATAGTATTTCATAGCGACGCAATTTCCGTGTGAACTCGTCAATGTGTGGGAGTGAGGGATGCAGTAAAGAAGGATTAGTGGATCGGAAATGTGATTGTCGTATCCCAAAAGAAAATCCTGTCGTTTCCATAGAAACGTTACTCGATTTAGAAGGAAATGTCTTAGAACACATAGTATTTCATAGCGACGCAATTTCCGTGTGAATTCGTCAATGTGTGGGAGTGAGGGATGCAGTAAATAAGGATTAGTGGATCGGAAATGAGATTGTCGTATCCCAGAAGAAAATCCTGTCGTTTCCATAGAAACGTTACTCGATTTAGAAGGAGAAGTCATAGAAACCATAGTATTTCATAGCGACGCAATTTCCGTGTGAATTCGTCAATGAGTGGGAGTGAGGGATGCAGTAAAGAAGGATTAGTGGATCGGAAATGTGATTGTCGTATCCCAAACGAAATCCTGTCGTTTGCATAGAAACGTTGCTCGATTTAAACGAAATGTCTCAGAACACATAGCATTTCATAGCGACGCAATTTCCGTCTGAATTCGTTAATGAGTGGGAGTGAGGGATGCAGTAAAGAAGGATTAGTGGATCGGAAATGAGATTGTCGTATCCCAAAATAAAATCCTGTCGTTACCATAGAAACGTTACTCGATTTACAAGGAGGAGTCATAGAACACATAGTGTTTCATAGCGACGCAATTTCCGTGTGAACTCGTCAATGTGTGGGAGTGAGGGATGCAGTAAAGATGGATTAGTGGATCGGAAATGTGATTGTCGTATCCCAAAAGAAAATCCTGTCGTTTCCATAGAAACGTTTCTTGATTTAGAAGGAGAAGTCATAGAACTCATAGTATTTCATAGCGACGCAATTTCCGTGTGAATTCGTCAATGAGTGGGAGTGAGGGATGCAGTAAAGAAGGATTAGTGGATCGGAAATGTGATTGTCGTATCCCAAAAAAAATCCTGTCGTTTCCATAGAAACGTTACTCGATTTAGAAGAAAATGTCTTAGAACACATAGTATTTCATAGCGACGCAATTTCCGTGTGAATTCGTCAATGTGTGGGAGTGAGGGATGCAGTAAAGAAGGATTAGTGGATCAGAAATGTGATTGTCGTATCCCAAAGAAAAACCTGTCGTTTCCATAGAAACGTTACGCGATTTAGAACGAAATGTCTCAGAACACAGTATTTCATAGCGACGCAATTTCCGTCTGAATTCGTCAATGAGTGGGAGTGGAGGGATGCAGTAAAGAAGGATTAGTGGATCGGAAATGAGATTGTCGTATCCCAAAAGAAAATCCTGTCGTTACCATAGAAACGTTACTCGATTTAAAAGGAGAAGTCATAGAACACGTAGTATTTCATAGCGACGCAATTGCTGTGTTAATTCGCCAATGTGTGGGAGTGAGTGATGCAGTAAATAAGGATTAGTGGATCGGAAATGTGATTGTCGTATCCCAAAAGAAGATCCTGTCGTTTCCATAGAAACGTTACTCGATTTAGAAGGAAATGTCTTAGAACACATAGTATCTCATAGTGACGCAATTTCCGTGTGAATTCGTCAATGAGTGGGAGTGAGAGATGCAGTAAAGAAGGATTAGTGGATCGGAAATGAGATTGTCGTATCCCAAAAGAAAATCCTGTCGTTTCCATAGAAACGTTACTCGATTTAGAAGGGAAGTCATAGAACCCATAGTATTTCATAGCGACGCAATTTCCGTGTGAATTCGTCAATGAGTGGGAGTGAGGGATGCGGTAAAGAAGGATTAGTGGATCGGAAATGAGATTGTCGTATCCCAAAAGAAAATCCTGTCGTTTCCATAGAAACGTTACTCGATTTAGAAGGAAATGTCTTAGAACACATAGTATTTCATTGCGACGCAATTACCGTGTGAATTTGTCAATGTGTGGGAGTTAGGGATGCAGTAATGAAGGATTAGTGGATCGGAAATGTGATTGTCGTATCCCAAAAGAAAATCCTGTCGTTTCCATAGAAACGTTACTCGATTTAGAAGGAAATGTCTTAGAACACATAGTATTTCATAGCGACGCAATTTCCGTGTGAATTCGTCAATGTGTGGGAGTGAGGGATGCAGTAAAGAAGGATTAGTGGATCGGAAATGAGATTGTCGTATCCCAGAAGAAAATCCTGTCGTTTCCATAGAAACGTTACTCGATTTAGAAGGAAATGTCTTAGAACACATAGTATCTCATAGCGACGCAATTTCCGTGTGAATTCGTCAATGAGTGGGAGTGAGGGATGCAGTAAAGAAGGATTAGTGGATCGGAAATGAGATTGTCGTATCCCAGAAGAAAATCCTGTCGTTTCCATAGAAACGTTACTCGATTTAGAAGGAAATGTCTTAGAACACATAGTATCTCATAGCGACGCAATTTCCGTGTGAATTCGTCAATGAGTGGGAGTGAGAGATGCAGTAAAGAAGGATTAGTGGATCGGAAATAAAGATGTCGTATCCCAAAAGAAAATCCTTTCGTTTCCATAGAAACAGTACTCGATTTGGCAGGAAATGTCATAGAACCCATAGTATTTCATAGCGACGCAATTTCCGTGTGTATTCGTCAATGAGTGGGAGTGAGGGATGCAGTAAAGAAGGATTAGTGGATCGGAAATGAGATTGTCGTATCCCAAAAGAAAATCCAGTCGTTTCCATAGAAACGTTACTCGATTTAGAAGGAAATGTCTTAGAACCCATAGTATTTCATTGCGACGCGATTGCTGTGTTAATTCGTCAATGTGTGGGAGTGAGGGATGCAGTAAAGAAGGATTAGTGGATCGGAAATGTGATTGTCGTATCCCAAAAGAAAATCCTGTCGTTTCCATAGAAACGTTACTCGATTTAGAAGGAGAAGTCATAGAACTCATAGTATTTCATAGCGACGCAATTTCCGTGTGAATTCGTCAATGAGTGGGAGTGAGGGATGCAGTAAAGAAGGATTAGTGGATCGGAAATGAGATTGTCGTATCCCAAAAAAAATCCCGTCGTTTCCACAGAAACGTTACTCGATTTAGAAGGAAATGTCTTAGAACACATAGTATTTCATAGCGACGCAATTTCCGTGTGAATTCGTCAATGTGTGGGAGTGAGGGATGCAGTAAATAAGGATTAGTGGATCGGAAATGAGATTGTCGTATCCCAGAAGAAAATCCTGTCGTTTCCATAGAAACGTTACTCGATTTAGAAGGAGAAGTCATAGAAACCATAGTATTTCATAGCGACGCAATTTCCGTGTGAATTCGTCAATGAGTGGGAGTGAGGGATGCAGTAAAGAAGGATTAGTGGATCGGAAATGTGATTGTCGTATCCCTAAAGAAAATCCTGTCGTTTCCATAGAAACGTTACTCGATTTAGAAGGAAATGTCATAGAACCCATAGTATTTCATAGCGACGCAATTTCCGTGTGAATTCGTCAATGAGTGGGAGTGAGGGATGCAGTAAAGAAGGATTAGTGGATCGGAAATGAGATTGTCGTATCCCAAAAGAAAATCCTGTCGTTTCCATAGAAACGTTACTCGATTTAGAAGGAAATGTCTTAGAACACATAGTATCTCATATCGACGCAATTTCCGTGTGAATTCGTCAATGTGTGGGAGTGAGGGATGCAGTAAAGAAGGATTAGTGGATCGGAAATGAGATTGTCGTATCCCAGAAGAAAATCCTGTCGTTTCCATAGAAACGTTACTCGATTTACAAGGAGAAGTCATAGAACCCATAGTATTTCATAGCGACGCAATTTCCGTGTGAATTCGTCAATGAGTGGGAGCGAGGGATGCAGTAAAGAAGGATTAGTGGATCGGAAATGTGATTGTCGTATCCCAAAAGAAAATCCTGTCGTTTCCATAGAAACGTTACTCGATTTAGAAGGAGAAGTCATAGAACCCATAGCATTTCATAGCGACGCAATTTCCGTGTGAATTCGTCAATGAGTGGGAGTGAGGGATACAGTAAAAAAGGATTAGTGGATCGGAAATGAGATTGTCGTATCCCAAAAGAAAATCCTGTCGTTTCCATAGAAACGTTACTCGAATTAGAAGGAAATGTCTTAGAACACATAGTATTTCATAGCGACGCAATTTCCGTGTGAATTCGTCAATGTGTGGGAGTGAGGGATGCAGTAAAGAAGGATTAGTGGATCGGAAATGAGATTGTCATATCGAAGAAGAAAATCCTGTCGTTTCCATAGAAACGTTACTCGATTTAGAAGGAGAAGTCATAGAACCCATAGTATTTCATAGCGACGCAATTTCCGTGTGAATTCGTCAATGAGTGGGAGTGAGGGATGCAGTAAATAAGGATTAGTGGATCGGAAATGTGATTGTCGTATCCCAAAAGAAAATCCTGTCGTTTCCATAGAAACGTTACTCGATTTAGAAGGAAATGTCTTAGAACACATAGTATTTCATAGCGACGCAATTTCCGTGTGAAATCGTCAATGAGTGGGAGTGAGGGATGCAGTAGAGAAGGATTAGTGGATCGGAAATGAGATTGTCGTATCCCAAAAGAAAATCCTGTCGTTTCCATAGAAACGTTACTCGATTTAGAAGGAAATGTCTTAGAACACATAGTATTTCATAGCGACGCAATTTCCGTGTGAATTCGTCAATGTGTGGGAGTGAGGGATGCAGTAAATAAGGATTAGTGGATCGGAAATGTGATTGTCGTATCCCAAAAGAAAATCCTGTCGTTTCCATAGAAACGTTACTCGATTTAGAAGGAAATGTCTTAGAACACATAGTATCTCATAGCGACGCAATTTCCGTGTGAATTCGTCAATGAGTGGGAGTGAGAGATGCAGTCACGAAGGATTAGTGGATCGGAAATGAGATTGTCGTATCCCAGAAGAAAATCCTGTCGTTTCCATAGAAACGTTACTCGATTTAGAAGGAGAAGTCATAGAACCCAAAATATTTCATAGCGACGCAATTTCCGTGTGAATTCGTCAATGAGTGGGAGTGAGGGATGCAGTAAAGAAGGATTAGTGGATCGGAAATGAGATTGTCGTATCCCAAAAGAAAATCTTGTCGTTTCCGTAGAAACGTTACTCGATTTAGAAGGAAATGTCTTAGAACACATAGTATTTCATAGCGACGCAATTTCCGTGTGAATTCGTCAATGTGTGGGAGTGAGGGATGAAGTAAAGAAGGATTAGTGGATCGGAAATGAGATTGTCGTATCCCAGAAGAAAATCCTGTCGTTTCCATAGAAACGTTACTCGATTTACAAGGAGAAGTCATAGAACCCATAGTATTTCATAGCGACGCAATTTCCGTGTGAATTCGTCAATGAGTGGGAGTGAGGGATGCAGTAAAGAAGGATTAGTGGATCGGAAATGTGATTGTCGTATCCCAAAAGAAAATCCTGTCGTTTCCATAGAAACGTTACTCGATTTAGAAGGAGAAGTCATAGATCCCATAGCATTTCATAGCGACGCAATTTCCGTGTGAATTCGTCAATGAGTGGGAGTGAGGGATACAGTAAAGAAGGATTAGTGGATCGGAAATGAGATTGTCGTATCCCAATAGAAAATCCTGTCGTTTCCATAGAAAGGGTACTCGAATTAGAAGGAAATGTCTTAGAACACATAGTATTTCATAGCGACGCAATTTCCGTGTGAATTCGTCAATGTGTGGGAGTGAGGGATGCAGTAAAGAAGGATTAGTGGATCGGAAATGAGATTGTCATATCGAAAAAGAAAATCCTGTCGTTTCCATAGAAACGTTACTCGATTTAGAAGGAGAAGTCATAGAACCCATAGTATTTCATAGCGACGCAATTTCCGTGTGAATTCGTCAATGAGTGGGAGTGAGGGATGCAGTAAAGAAGGATTAGTGGATCGGAAATGAGATTGTCGTATCCCAAAAGAAAATCCTGTCGTTTCCATAGAAACGTTACTCGATTTAGAAGGAAATGTCTTAGAACACATAGTATTTCATAGCGACGCAATTTCCGTGTGAATTCGTCAATGTGTGGGAGTGAGGGATGCAGTAAATAAGGATTAGTGGATCGGAAATGTGATTGTCATATCGCAAAAGAAAATCCTGTCGTTTCCATAGAAACGTTACTCGATTTAGAAGGAAATGTCTTAGAACACATAGTATCTCATAGCGACGCAATTTCCGTGTGAATTCGTCAATGAGTGGGAGTGAGAGATGCAGTCACGAAGGATTAGTGGATCGGAAATGAGATTGTCGTATCCCAGAAGAAAATCCTGTCGTTTCCATAGAAACGTTACTCGATTTAGAAGGAGAAGTCATAGAACCCATAGTATTTAATAGCGACGCAATTTCCGTGTGAATTCGTCAATGAGTGGGAGTGAGGGATGCAGTAAAGAAGGATTAGTGGATCGGAAATGAGATTGTCGTATCCCAAAAGAAAATCCTGTCGTTTCCATAGAAACGTTACTCGATTTAGAAGGAAATGTCTTAGAACACATAGTATTTCATAGCGACGCAATTTCCGTGTGAATTCGTCAATGTGTGGGAGTGAGGGATGCAGTAAAGAAGGATTAGTGGATCGGAAATGAGATTGTCGTATCCCAGAAGAAAATCCTGTCGTTTCCATAGAAACGTTACTCGATTTACAAGGAGAAGTCATAGAACCCATAGTATTTCATAGCGACGCAATTTCCGTGTGAATTCGTCAATGCGTGGGAGTGAGGGATGCAGTAAAGAAGGATTAGTGGATCGGAAATGTGATTGTCGTATCCCAAAAGAAAATCCTGTCGTTTCCATAGAAACGTTACTCGATTTAGAAGGAGAAGTCATAGAACCCATAGCATTTCATAGCGACGCAATTTCCGTGTGAATTCGTCAATGAGTGGGAGTGAGGGATACAGTAAAGAAGGATTAGTGGATCGGAAATGAGATTGTCGTATCCCAAAAGAAAATCCTGTCGTTTCCATAGAAACGTTACTCGAATTAGAAGGAAATGTCTTAGAACACATAGTATTTCATAGCGACGCAATTTCCGTGTGAATTCGTCAATGTGTGGGAGTGAGGGATGCAGTAAAGAGGGATTAGTGGATCGGAAATGAGATTGTCATATCGAAAAAGAAAATCCTGTCGTTTCCATAGAAACGTTACTCGATTTAGAACGAGAAGTCATAGAACCCATAGTATTTCATAGCGACGCAATTTCCGTGTGAATTCGTCAATGAGTGGGAGTGAGGGATGCAGTAAATAAGGATTAGTGGATCGGGAATGTGATTGTCGTATCCCAAAAGAAAATCCTGTCGTTTCCATAGTAACGTTACTCGATTTAGAAGGAAATGTCTTAGAAAACATAGTATTTCATAGCTACGCAATTTCCGTGTGAATTCGACAATGTGTGGGAGTGAGGGCTGCAGTAAAGAAGGATTAGTGGATCGGAAATGTGATTGTCGTATCCCAAAAGAAAATCCTGTCGTTTCCATAGAAACGTTACTCGATTTAGAAGGAAATGTCGTAGAACACATAGTATTTCATAGCGACGCAATTTCCGTGTGAATTCGTCAATGAGTGGGAGTGAGGGATGAGGTAAAGAAAGATTAGTGGATCGGAAATGTGATTGTCGTATCCCAAAAAAAAATCCTGTCGTTTCCGTAGAAACGTTACTCGATTTAGAAGGAAATGTCTTAGAACACAAAGTATTTCATTGCGACGCAATTTCCGTGTGAATTCGTCATAGAGTGGGAGTGAGGGATGAGGTAAAGAAAGATTAGTGGATCGGAAATGTGATTGTCGTATCCCAAAAAAAAATCCTGTCGTTTCCGTAGAAACGTTACTCGATTTAGAAGGAAATGTCTTAGAACACAAAGTATTTCATTGCGACGCAATTTCCGTGTGAATTCGTCAATGCGTGGGAGTGAGGGATGCTGTAAAGAAGGATTAGTGGATCGGAAATGTGATTGTCGTATCCCAAAAGAAAATCCTGTCGTTTCCATAGAAACGTTACTCGATTTAGAACGAGAAGTCATAGAACCCAAAGTATTTCATAGCGACGCAATTTCCGTGTGAATTCGTCAATGAGTGGGAGTGAGTGATGCAGTAAAGAAGGATTAGAGGATCGGAAATGTGATTGTCGTATCCCAAAAAAAATCCTGTCGTTTCCATAGAAACGTTACTCGATTTAGAATGGAAATGTCTTAGAACACATAGTATTTCATAGCGACGCAATTTCCGTGTGAATTCGTCAATGTGTGGGAGTGAGGGATGCAGTAAAGAAGGATTAGTGGATCGGAAATGTGATTGTCGTATCCCAAAGAAAATCCTGTCGTTTCCATAGAAACGTTGCTCGATTTAGAACGAAATGTCTCAGAACAAATAGTATTTCATAGCGACGCAATTTCCGTCTGAATTCGTCAATGAGTGGGAGTGAGGGATGCAGTAAAGAAGGATTAGTGGATCGGAAATGTGATTGTCGTATCCCAAAGAAAATCCTGTCGTTTCCATAGAAACATTACTCGATTTAGAACGAAATGTCTCAGAACACATAGTATTTCATAGCGACGCAATTTCCGTGTGAATTCGTCAATGAGTGGGAGTGAGGGATGAGGTAAAGAAAGATTAGCGGATCGGAAATGTGATTGTCGTATCCCAAAAGAAAATCCTGTCGTTTCCATAGAAACGTTTCTTGATTTAGAAGGAGAAGTCATAGAACCCATAGTATTTCATAGCGACGCAATTTCCGTGTGAATTCGTCAATGAGTGGGAGTGAGGGATGCAGTAAAGAAGGATTAGTGGATCGGAAATGTGATTGTCGTATCCCAAAAAAAATCCTGTCGTTTCCATAGAAACGTTTCTCGATTTAGAAGGAAATGTCTTAGAACACATAGTATTTCATAGCGACGCAATTTCCGTGTGAATTCGTCAATGTGTGGGAGTGAGGGATGCAGTAAAGAAGGATTAGTGCATCAGAAATGTAATTGTCGTATCCCAAAGAAAATCCTGTCGTTTTTTATAGAAACGTTACTCGATTTAGAACGAAATGCCACAGAACACATAGTATTTCATAGCGACGCAATTTCCGTCTGAATTCGTCAATGAGTGGGAGTGAGAGATGCAGTAAAGAAGGTTTAGTGGATCGGAAATGAGATTGTCGTATCCCAAAAGAAAATCCAGTCGTCTCCATAGAAACGTTACTCGATTTAGAAGGAGAAGTCATAGAACCCATAGTATTTCATAGCGACGCAATTTCCGTTTGAATTCGTCAATGAGTGGGAGTGAGGGATGCAGTAAAGAAGGATTAGTGGATCGGAAATGAGATTGTCGTATCCCAAAAGAAAATCCTGTCGTTTCCATAGAAACGTTACTCGATTTAGAAGAAAATGTCTTAGAACACATAGTAGTTCTTTGCGACACAATTACCGTGTGAATTCGTCAATGTGTGGGAGTCAGGGATGCAGTAATGAAGGATTAGTGGATCGGAAATGTGATTGTCGTATCCCAAAAGAAAATCCTGTCGTTTCCATAGAAACATTACTTGATTTAGAAGGAAATGTCTTAGAACACATAGTATTTCATAGCGACGCAATTTCCGTGTGAATTCGTCAATGTGTGGGAGTGAGGGATGCAGTAAAGAAGGATTAGTGGATCGGAAATGAGATTGTCGTATCCCAGAAGAAAATCCTGTCGTTTCCATAGAAACGTTACTCGATTTAGAAGGAGAAGTGATAGAACGCATAGTATTTCATAGCGACGCAATTTCCGTGTGAATTCGTCAATGAGTGGGAGTGAGGGATGCAGTAAAGAGGGATTAGTGGATCGGAAATGTGATCGTCGTATCGCAAAAGAAAATTCCTGTCGCTTCCATAGAAACAGTACTCGATTTAGAAGGAAATGTCATAGAACCCATAGTATTTCATAGCGACGCAATTTCCGTGTGAATTCGTCAATGAGTGGGAGTGAGGGATGCAGTAAAGAAGGATTAGTGGATCGGAAATGAGATTGTCGTATCCCAAAAGAAAATCCTGTCGTTTCCATAGAACCGTTACTCGATTTAGAAGGAAATGTCTTAGAACACATAGTATTTCATAGCGACGCAATTTCCGTGTGAATTCGTCAATGAGTTGGAGTGAGGGATGCAGTAAAGAAGGATTAGTGGATCGGAAATGAGATTGTCGTATCCCAAAAGAAAATCCTGCCGTTTCCATAGAAACGTTACTCGATTTAGAAGGAAATGTCTTAGAACACATAGTATTTCATAGCGACGCAATTTCCGTGTGAATTCGTCAATGTGTGGGAGTGAGGGATGCAGTAAAGAAGGATTAGTGGATCGGAAATGAGATTGTCGTATCCCAGAAGAAAATCCTGTCGTTTCCATAGAAACGTTACTCGATTTACAAGGAGAAGTCATAGAACCCATAGTATTTCATAGCGACGCAATTTCCGTGTGAATTCGTCAATGAGTGGGAGTGAGGGATGCAGTAAAGAAGGATTAGTGGATCGGAAATGTGATTGTCGTATCCCAAAAGAAAATCCTGTCGTTTCCATAGAAACGTTTCTCGATTTAGAAGGAGAAGTCATAGAACCCATAGCATTTCATAGCGACGCAATTTCCGTGTGAATTCGTCAATGAGTGGGAGTGAGGGATACAGTAAAGAAGGATTAGTGGATCGGAAATGAGATTGTCGTATCCCAAAAGAGAATCCTGTCGTTTCCATAGAAGCGTTACTCGAATTAGAAAGATATGTCTTAGAACACATAGTATTTCATAGCGACGCAATTTCCGTGTGAATTCGTCAATGTGTGGGAGTGAGGGATGCAGTAAAGAGGGATTAGTGGATCGGAAATGAGATTGTCATATCGAAAAAGAAAATCCTGTCGTTTCCATAGAAACGTTACTCGATTTAGAAGGAAATGTCGTAGAACACAAAGTATTTCATAGCGACGCAATTTCCGTGTGAATTCGTCAATGAGTGGGAGTGAGGGATGAGGTAAAGAAAGATTAGTGGATCGGAAATGTGATTGTCGTATCCCAAAAAAAAATCCTGTCATTTCCGTAGAAACGTTACTCGATTTAGAAGGAAATGTCTTAGAACACAAAGTATTTCATTGCGACGCAATTTCCGTGTGAATTCGTCAATGTGTGGGAGTGAGGGATGCAGTAAAGAAGGATTAGTGGATCGGAAATGTGATTGTCGTATCCCAAAGAAAATCCTGTCGTTTCCATAGAAACGTTACTCGATTTAGAACGAAATGTCTCAGAACACATAGTATTTCATAGCGACGCAATTTCCGTCTGAATTCGTCAATGAGTGGGAGTGAGGGATGCAGTAAAGAAGGATTAGTGGATCGGAAATGTGATTGTCGTATCCCAAAGAAAATCCTGTCGTTTCCATAGAAACATTACTCGATTTAGAACGAAATGTCTCAGAACACATAGTATTTCATAGCGACGCAATTTCCGTGTGAATTCGTCAATGAGTGGGAGTGAGGGATGAGGTAAAGAAAGATTAGCGGATCGGAAATGTGATTGTCGTATCCCAAAAGAAAATCCTGTCGTTTCCATAGAAACGTTTCTTGATTTAGAAGGAGAAGTCATAGAACCCATAGTATTTCATAGCGACGCAATTTCCGTGTGAATTCGTCAATGAGTGGGAGTGAGGGATGCAGTAAAGAAGGATTAGTGGATCGGAAATGTGATTGTCGTATCCCAAAAAAAATCCTGTCGTTTCCATAGAAACGTTTCTTGATTTAGAAGGAAATGTCTTAGAACACATAGTATTTCATAGCGACGCAATTTCCGTGTGAATTCGTCAATGTGTGGGAGTGAGGGATGCAGTAAAGAAGGATTAGTGGATCAGAAATGTAATTGTCGTATCCCAAAGAAAATCCTGTCGTTTTTTATAGAAACGTTACTCGATTTAGAACGAAATGTCTCAGAACACATAGTATTTCATAGCGACGCAATTTCCGTCTGAATTCGTCAATGAGTGGGAGTGGAGGGATGCAGTAAAGAAGGATTAGTGGATCGGAAATGAGATTGTCGTATCCCAAAAGAAAATCCTGTCGTTACCATTGAAACGTTACTCGATTTAGAAGGAGAAGTCATAGAACACATAGTATTTCATAGCGACGCATTTGCTGTGTTAATTCGTCAATGTGTGGGAGTGAGGGATGCAGTAAATAAGGATTAGTGGATCGGAAATGTGATTGTCGTATCCCAAAAGAAAATCCTGTCGTTTCCATAGAAACGTTACTCGATTTAGAAGGAAATGTCTTAGAACACATAGTATCTCATAGTGACGCAATTTCCGTGTGAATTCCTCAATGAGTGGGAGTGAGAGATGCAGTAAAGAAGGTTTAGTGGATCGGAAATGAGATTGTCGTATCCAAAAAGAAAATCCTGTCGTTTCCATGGAAACGTTACTTGATTTAGAAGGAGAAGTCATAGAACACATAGTATTTCATAGCGACGCAATTTTCGTGTGAACTCGTCAATGTGTGGGAGTGAGGGATTCAGTAAAGAAGGATTAGTGGATCGGAAATGTGAACGTCGTATCCCAAAAGAAAATCCTGTCGCTTCCATAGAAACAGTACTCGATTTAGAAGGAAATGTCATAGAACCCATAGTATTTCATAGCGACGCAATTTCCGTGTGAATTCGTCAATGTGTGGGAGTGAGGGATGCAGTAAAGAGGGATTAGTGGATCGGAAATGAGATTGTCATATCGAAAAAGAAAATCCTGTCGTTTCCATAGAAACGTTACTCGATTTAGAAGGAGAAGTCATAGAACCCATAGTATTTCACAGCGACGCAATTTCCGTGTGAATTCGTCAATGAGTGGGAGTGAGGGATGCAGTAAATAAGGATTAGTGGATCGGAAATGTGATTGTCGTATCCCAAAAGAAAATCCTGTCGTTTCCATAGTAACGTTACTCGATTTAGAAGGAAATGTCTTAGAAAACATAGTATTTCATAGCTACGCAATTTCCGTGTGAATTCGACAATGTGTGGGAGTGAGGGATGCAGTAAATAAGGATTAGTGGATCGGAAATGTGATTGTCGTATCCAAAAAGAAAATCCTGTCGTTTCCATAGAAACGTTACTCGATTTAGGAGGAAATGTCGTAGAACACATAGTATTTCATAGCGACGCAATTTGCGTGTGAATTCGTCAATGAGTGGGAGTGAGGGATGAGGTAAAGAAAGATTAGTGGATCGGAAATGTGATTGTCGTATCCCAAAAAAAAATCCTGTCATTTCCGTAGAAACGTTACTCGATTTAGAAGGAGAAGTCATAGAACCCATAGTATTTCATTGCAACGCAATTTCCGTGTGAATTCGTCAATGAGTGGGAGTGAGTGATGCAGCAAAGAAGGATTAGTGGATCGGAAATGTGATTGTCGTATCCCAAAAAAAATCCTGTCGTTTCCATAGAAACGTTACTCGATTTAGAATGGAAATGTCTTAGAACACATAGTATTTCATAGCGACGCAATTTCCGTGTGAATTCGTCAATGTGTGGGAGTGAGGGATGCAGTAAAGAAGGATTAGTGGATCGGAAATGTGATTGTCGTATCCCAAAGAAAATCCTGTCGTTTCCATAGAAACGTTACTCGATTTAGAACGAAATGTCTCAGAACACATAGTATTTCATAGCGACGCAATTTCCGTCTGAATTCGTCAATGAGTGGGAGTGAGGGATGCAGTAAAGAAGGATTAGTGGATCGGAAATGTGATTGTCGTATCCCAAAGAAAATCCTGTCGTTTCCATAGAAACATTACTCGATTTAGAACGAAATGTCTCAGAACACATAGTATTTCATAGCGACGCAATTTCCGTGTGAATTCGTCAATGAGTGGGAGTGAGGGATGAGGTAAAGAAAGATTAGCGGATCGGAAATGTGATTGTCGTATCCCAAAAGAAAATCCTGTCGTTTCCATAGAAACGTTTCTTGATTTAGAAGGAGAAGTCATAGAACCCATAGTATTTCATAGCGACGCAATTTCCGTGTGAATTCGTCAATGAGTGGGAGTGAGGGATGCAGTAAAGAAGGATTAGTGGATCGGAAATGTGATTGTCGTATCCCAAAAAAAATCCTGTCGTTTCCATAGAAACGTTTCTCGATTTAGAAGGAAATGTCTTAGAACACATAGTATTTCATAGCGACGCAATTTCCGTGTGAATTCGTCAATGTGTGGGAGTGAGGGATGCAGTAAAGAAGGATTAGTGGATCAGAAATGTAATTGTCGTATCCCAAAGAAAATCCTGTCGTTTTTTATAGAAACGTTACTCGATTTAGAACGAAATGTCTCAGAACACATAGTATTTCATAGCGACGCAATTTCCGTCTGAATTCGTCAATAAGTGGGAGTGGAGGGATGCAGTAAAGAAGGATTAGTGGATCGGAAATGAAATTGTCGTATCCCAAAAGAAAATCCTGTCGTTACCATTGAAACGTTACTCGATTTAGAAGGAGAAGTCATAGAACACATAGTATTTCATAGCGACGCATTTGCTGTGTTAATTCGTCAATGTGTGGGAGTGAGGGATGCAGTAAATAAGGATTAGTGGATCGGAAATGTGATTGTCGTATCCCAAAAGAAAATCCTGTCGTTTCCATAGAAACGTTACTCGATTTAGAAGGAAATGTCGTAGAACACATAGTATTTCATAGCGACGCAATTTCCGTGTGAATTCGTCAATGAGTGGGAGTGAGGGATGAGGTAAAGAAAGATTAGTGGATCGGAAATGTGATTGTCGTATCCCAAAAAAAAATCCTGTCATTTCCGTAGAAACGTTACTCGATTTAGAAGGAAATGTCTTAGAACACAAAGTATTTCATTGCGACGCAATTTCCGTGTGAATTCGTCAATGTGTGGGAGTGAGGGATGCAGTAAAGAAGGATTAGTGGATCGGAAATGTAATTGTCGTATCCAAAAAAAAATCCTGTCGTTTCCATAGAAACGTTGCTCGATTTAGAACGAAATGTCTAAGAACACATAGTATTTCATAGCGACGCAATTTCCGTTTGAATTCGTCAATGAGTGGGAGTGAGGGATGCGGTAAAGAAGGCTTAGTAAATGGGAAATGAGATTGTCGTATCCCAAAAGAAAATCCTGTCGTTACCGTAGAAACGTTACTCGATTTACAAGGAGAAATCATAGAACACATAGTATTTCATAGCGTCGCAATTTCCGTGTGAACTCGTCAATGTGTGGGAGTGAGGGATGCTGTAAAGAAGGATTAGTGGATCGGAAATGTGATTGTCGTATCCCAAAAGAAAATCCTGTCGCTTCCATAGAAACGTTACTCGATTTAGAAGGAGAAGTCATAGAACCCATAGTATTTCATAGCGACGCAATTTCCGTGTGAATTCGTCAATGAGTGGGAGTTAGTGATGCAGTAAAGAAGGATTAGTGGATCGGAAATGTGATTGTCGTATCCCAAAAAAAATCCTGTCGTTTCCATAGAAACGTTACTCGATTTAGAATGGAAATGTCTTAGAACACATAGAATTTCATAGCGACGCAATTTCTGTGTGAATTCGTCAATGTGTGGGAGTGAGGGATGCAGTAAAGAAGGATTAGTGGATCGGAAATGTGATTGTCGTATCCCAAAGAAAATCCTGTCGTTTCCATAGAAACGTTACTCGATTTAGAACGAAATGTCTCAGAACACATAGTATTTCATAGCGACGCAATTTCCGTCTGAATTCGTTAATGAGTGGGAGTGAGGGATGCAGTAAAGAAGGATTAGTGGATCGGAAATGTGATTGTCGTATCCCAAAGAAAATCCTGTCGTTTCCATAGAAACATTACTCGATTTAGAACGAAATGTCTCAGAACACATAGTATTTCATAGCGACGCAACTTCCGTGTGAATACGTCAATGAGTGGGAGTGAGGGATGAGGTAAAGAAAGATTAGCGGATCGGAAATGTGATTGTCGTATCCCAAAAGAAAATCCTGTTGTTTCCATAGAAACGTTTCTTGATTTAGAAGGAGAAGTCATAGAACCCATAGTATTTCATAGCGACGCAATTTCCGTGTGAATTCGTCAATGAGTGGGAGTGAGGGATGCAGTAAAGAAGGATTAGTGGATCGGAAATGTGATTGTCGTATCCCAAAAAAAATCCTGTCGTTTCCATAGAAACGTTTCTCGATTTAGAAGGAAATGTCTTAGAACACATAGTATTTCATAGCGACGCAATTTCCGTGTGAATTCGTCAATGTGTGGGAGTGAGGGATGCAGTAAAGAAGGATTAGTGGATCAGAAATGTAATTGTCGTATCCCAAAGAAAATCCTGTCGTTTTTTATAGAAACGTTACTCGATTTAGAACGAAATGTCTCAGAACACATAGTATTTCATAGCGACGCAATTTCCGTCTGAATTCGTCAATGAGTGGGAGTGGAGGGATGCAGTAAAGAAGGATTAGTGGATCGGAAATGAGATTGTCGTATCCCAAAAGAAAATCCTGTCGTTACCATTGAAACGTTACTCGATTTAGAAGGAGAAGTCATAGAACACATAGTATTTCATAGCGACGCATTTGCTGTGTTAATTCGTCAATGTGTGGGAGTGAGGGATGCAGTAAAGAAGGATTAGTGGATCGGAAATGTGATTGTCGTATCCCAAAAGAAAATCCTGTCGTTTCCATAGAAACGTTACTCGATTTAGAAGGAAATGTCTTAGAACACATAGTATCTCATAGTGACGCAATTTCCGTGTGAATTCCTCAATGAGTGGGAGTGAGAGATGCAGTAAAGAAGGTTTAGTGGATCGGAAATGAGATTGTCGTATCCAAAAAGAAAATCCTGTCGTTTCCATGGAAACGTTACTTGATTTAGAAGGAGAAGTCATAGAACACATAGTATTTCATAGCGACGCAATTTCCGTGTGAATTCGTCAATGAGTGTGAGTGAGTGATGCAGTAAAGAAGGATTAGTGGATCGGAAATGTGATTGTCGTATCCCAAAAAAAATCCTGTCGTTTCCATAGAAACGTTACTCGATTTAGAATGGAAATGTCTTAGAACACATAGAATTTCATAGCGACGCAATTTCCGTGTGAATTCGTCAATGTGTGGGAGTGAGGGATGCAGTAAAGAAGGATTAGTGGATCGGAAATGTGATTGTCGTATCCCAAAGAAAATCCTGTCGTTTCCATAGAAACGTTACTCGATTTAGAACGAAATGTCTCAGAACACATAGTATTTCATAGCGACGCAATTTCCGTCTGAATTCGTTAATGAGTGGGAGTGAGGGATGCAGTAAAGAAGGATTAGTGGATCGGAAATGTGATTGGCGTATCCCAAAGAAAATCCTGTCTTTTCCATAGAAACATTACTCGATTTAGAACGAAATGTCTCAGAACACATAGTATTTCATAGCGACGCAATTTCCGTGTGAATTCGTCAATGAGTGGGAGTGAGGGATGAGGTAAAGAAAGATTAGCGGATCGGAAATGTGATTGTCGTATCCCAAAAGAAAATCCTGTCGTTTCCATAGAAACGTTTCTTGATTTAGAAGGAGAAGTCATAGAACCCATAGTATTTCATAGCGACGCAATTTCCGTGTGAATTCGTCAATGAGTGGGAGTGAGGGATGCAGTAAAGAAGGATTAGTGGATCGGAAATGTGATTGTCGTATCCCAAAAAAAATCCTGTCGTTTCCATAGAAACGTTTCTCGATTTAGAAGGAAATGTCTTAGAACACATAGTATTTCATAGCGACGCAATTTCCGTGTGAATTCGTCAATGTGTGGGAGTGAGGGATGCAGTAAAGAAGGATTAGTGGATCAGAAATGTAATTGTCGTATCCCAAAGAAAATCCTGTCGTTTTTTATAGAAACGTTACTCGATTTAGAACGAAATGTCTCAGAACACATAGTATTTCATAGCGACGCAATTTCCGTCTGAATTCGTCAATGAGTGGGAGTGGAGGGATGCAGTAAAGAAGGATTAGTGGATCGGAAATGAGATTGTCGTATCCCAAAAGAAAATCCTGTCGTTACCATTGAAACGTTACTCGATTTAGAGGGAGAAGTCATAGAACACATAGTATTTCATAGCGACGCATTTGCTGTGTTAATTCGTCAATGTGTGGGAGTGAGGGATGCAGTAAAGAAGGATTAGTGGATCGGAAATGTGATTGTCGTATCCCAAAAGAAAATCCTGTCGTTTCCATAGAAACGTTACTCGATTTAGAAGGAAATGTCTTAGAACACATAGTATCTCATAGTGACGCAATTTCCGTGTGAATTCCTCAATGAGTGGGAGTGAGAGATGCAGTAAAGAAGGTTTAGTGGATCGGAAATGAGATTGTCGTATCCAAAAAGAAAATCCTGTCGTTTCCATGGAAACGTTACTTGATTTAGAAGGAGAAGTCATAGAACACATAGTATTTCATAGCGACGCAATTTTCGTGTGAACTCGTCAATGTGTGGGAGTGAGGGATGCAGTAAAGAAGGATTAGTGGATCGGAAATGTGATCGTCGTATCCCAAAAGAGAATCCTGTCGCTTCCATAGAAACAGTACTCGATTTAGAAGGAAATGTCATAGAACCCATAGTATTTCATAGCGACGCAATTTCCGTGTGAATTCGTCAATGAGTGGGAGTGAGGGATGCAGTAAAGAAGGATTAGTGGATCGGAAATGAGATTGTCGTATCCCAAAAGAAAATCCTGTCGTTTCCATAGAAACGTTACTCGATTTAGAAGGAAATGTCTTAGAACCCATAGTATTTCATTGCGACGCAATTGCTGTGTTAATTCGTCAATGTGTGGGAGTGAGGGATGCAGTAAAGAAGGATTAGTGGATCGGAAATGTGATTGTCGTATCCAAAAAGAAAATCCTGTCGTTTCCATGGAAACGTTACTTGATTTAGAAGGAGAAGTCATAGAACACATAGTATTTCATAGCGACGCAATTTTCGTGTGAACTCGTCAATGTGTGGGAGTGAGGGATGCTGTAAAGAAGGATTAGTGGATCGGAAATGTGATTGTCGTATCCCAAAAGAAAAACCTGTCGTTTCCATAGAAACGTTACTCGATTTACAAGGAGAAGTCATAAAACCCATAGTATTTCATAGCGACGCAATTTCCGTGTGAATTCGTCAATGAGTGGGAGTGAGTGATGCAGTAAAGAAGGATTAGTGGATCGGAAATGTGATTGTCGTATCCCAAAAAAAATCCTGTCGTTTCCATAGAAACGTTACTCGATTTAGAATGGAAATGTCTTAGAACACATAGTATTTCATAGCGACGCAATTTCCGTGTGAATTCGTCAATGTGTGGGAGTGAGGGATGCAGTAAAGAAGGATTAGTGGATCGGAAATGTAATTGTCGTATCCAAAAAAAAATCCTGTCGTTTCCATAGAAACGTTGCTCGATTTAGAACGAAATGTCTAAGAACACATAGTATTTCATAGCGACGCAATTTCCGTTTGAATTCGTCAATGAGTGGGAGTGAGGGATGCGGTAAAGAAGGCTTAGTAAATGGGAAATGAGATTGTCGTATCCCAAAAGAAAATCCTGTCGTTACCATAGAAACGTTACTCGATTTACAAGGAGAAATCATAGAACACATAGTATTTCATAGCGTCGCAATTTCCGTGTGAACTCGTCAATGTGTGGGAGTGAGGGATGCTGTAAAGAAGGATTAGTGGATCGGAAATGTGATTGTCGTATCCCAAAAGAAAATCCTGTCGTTTCCATAGAAACGTTACTCGATTTAGAAGGAGAAGTCATAGAACCCATAGTATTTCATAGCGACGCAATTTCCGTGTGAATTCGTCAATGAGTGGGAGTGAGTGATGCAGTAAAGAAGGATTAGTGGATCGGAAATGTGATTGTCGTATCCCAAAAAAAATCCTGTCGTTTCCATAGAAACGTTACACGATTTAGAATGGAAATGTCTTAGAACACATAGAATTTCATAGCGACGCAATTTCTGTGTGAATTCGTCAATGTGTGGGAGTGAGGGATGCAGTAAAGAAGGATTAGTGGATCGGAAATGTGATTGTCGTATCCCAAAGAAAATCCTGTCGTTTCCATAGAAACGTTACTCGATTTAGAACGAAATGTCTCAGAACACATAGTATTTCATAGCGACGCAATTTCCGTCTGAATTCGTTAATGAGTGGGAGTGAGGGATGCAGTAAAGAAGGATTAGTGGATCGGAAATGTGATTGTCGTATCCCAAAGAAAATCCTGTCGTTTCCATAGAAACATTACTCGATTTAGAACGAAATGTCTCAGAACACATAGTATTTCATAGCGACGCAATTTCCGTGTGAATTCGTCAATGAGTGGGAGTGAGGGATGAGGTAAAGAAAGATTAGCGGATCGGAAATGTGATTGTCGTATCCCAAAAGAAAATCCTGTTGTTTCCATAGAAACGTTTCTTGATTTAGAAGGAGAAGTCATAGAACCCATAGTATTTCATAGCGACGCAATTTCCGTGTGAATTCGTCAATGAGTGGGAGTGAGGGATGCAGTAAAGAAGGATTAGTGGATCGGAAATGTGATTGTCGTATCCCAAAAAAATCCTGTCGTTTCCATAGAAACGTTTCTCGATTTAGAAGGAAATGTCTTAGAACACATAGTATTTCATAGCGACGCAATTTCCGTGTGAATTCGTCAATGTGTGGGAGTGAGGGATGCAGTAAAGAAGGATTAGTGGATCAGAAATGTAATTGTCGTATCCCAAAGAAAATCCTGTCGTTTTTTATAGAAACGTTACTCGATTTAGAACGAAATGTCTCAGAACACATAGTATTTCATAGCGACGCAATTTCCGTCTGAATTCGTCAATGAGTGGGAGTGGAGGGATGCAGTAAAGAAGGATTAGTGGATCGGAAATGAGATTGTCGTATCCCAAAAGAAAATCCTGTCGTTACCATTGAAACGTTACTCGATTTAGAAGGAGAAGTCATAGAACACATAGTATTTCATAGCGACGCATTTGCTGTGTTAATTCGTCAATGTGTGGGAGTGAGGGATGCAGTAAAGAAGGATTAGTGGATCGGAAATGTGATTGTCGTATCCCAAAAGAAAATCCTGTCGTTTCCATAGAAACGTTACTCGATTTAGAAGGAAATGTCTTAGAACACATAGTATCTCATAGTGACGCAATTTCCGTGTGAATTCCTCAATGAGTGGGAGTGAGAGATGCAGTAAAGAAGGTTTAGTGGATCGGAAATGAGATTGTCGTATCCAAAAAGAAAATCCTGTCGTTTCCATGGAAACGTTACTTGATTTAGAAGGAGAAGTCATAGAACACATAGTATTTCATAGCGACGCAATTTCCGTGTGAATTCGTCAATGAGTGGGAGTGAGTGATGCAGTAAAGAAGGATTAGTGGATCGGAAATGTGATTGTCGTATCCCAAAAAAAATCCTGTCGTTTCCATAGAAACGTTACTCGATTTAGAATGGAAATGTCTTAGAACACATAGAATTTCATAGCGACGCAATTTCCGTGTGAATTCGTCAATGTGTGGGAGTGAGGGATGCAGTAAAGAAGGATTAGTGGATCGGAAATGTGATTGTCGTATCCCAAAGAAAATCCTGTCGTTTCCATAGAAACGTTACTCGATTTAGAACGAAATGTCTCAGAACACATAGTATTTCATAGCGACGCAATTTCCGTCTGAATTCGTTAATGAGTGGGAGTGAGGGATGCAGTAAAGAAGGATTAGTGGATCGGAAATGTGATTGTCGTATCCCAAAGAAAATCCTGTCGTTTCCATAGAAACATTACTCGATTTAGAACGAAATGTCTCAGAACACATAGTATTTCATAGCGACGCAATTTCCGTGTGAATTCGTCAATGAGTGGGAGTGAGGGATGAGGTAAAGAAAGATTAGCGGATCGGAAATGTGATTGTCGTATCCCAAAAGAAAATCCTGTCGTTTCCATAGAAACGTTTCTTGATTTAGAAGGAGAAGTCATAGAACCCATAGTATTTCATAGCGACGCAATTTCCGTGTGAATTCGTCAATGAGTGGGAGTGAGGGATGCAGTAAAGAAGGATTAGTGGATCGGAAATGTGATTGTCGTATCCCAAAAAAAATCCTGTCGTTTCCATAGAAACGTTTCTCGATTTAGAAGGAAATGTCTTAGAACACATAGTATTTCATAGCGACGCAATTTCCGTCTGAATTCGTCAATGTGTGGGAGTGAGGGATGCAGTAAAGAAGGATTAGTGGATCAGAAATGTAATTGTCGTATCCCAAAGAAAATCCTGTCGTTTTTTATAGAAACGTTACTCGATTTAGAACGAAATGTCTCAGAACACATAGTATTTCATAGCGACGCAATTTCCGTCTGAATTCGTCAATGAGTGGGAGTGGAGGGATGCAGTAAAGAAGGATTAGTGGATCGGAAATGAGATTGTCGTATCCCAAAAGAAAATCCTGTCGTTACCATTGAAACGTTACTCGATTTAGAAGGAGAAGTCATAGAACACATAGTATTTCATAGCGACGCATTTGCTGTGTTAATTCGTCAATGTGTGGGAGTGAGGGATGCAGTAAAGAAGGATTAGTGGATCGGAAATGTGATTGTCGTATCCCAAAAGAAAATCCTGTCGTTTCCATAGAAACGTTACTCGATTTAGAAGGAAATGTCATAGAACACATAGTATCTCATAGTGACGCAATTTCCGTGTGAATTCCTCAATGAGTGGGAGTGAGAGATGCAGTAAAGAAGGTTTAGTGGATCGGAAATGAGATTGTCGTATCCAAAAAGAAAATCCTGTCGTTTCCATGGAAACGTTACTTGATTTAGAAGGAGAAGTCATAGAACACATAGTATTTCATAGCGACGCAATTTTCGTGTGAACTCGTCAATGTGTGGGAGTGAGGGATGCAGTAAAGAAGGATTAGTGGATCGGAAATGTGATCGTCGTATCCCAAAAGAGAATCCTGTCGCTTCCATAGAAACAGTACTCGATTTAGAAGGAAATGTCATAGAACCCATAGTATTTCATAGCGACGCAATTTCCGTGTGAATTCGTCAATGAGTGGGAGTGAAGGATGCAGTAAAGAAGGATTAGTGGATCGGAAATGAGATTGTCGTATCCCAAAAGAAAATCCTGTCGTTTCCATAGAAACGTTACTCGATTTAGAAGGAAATGTCTTAGAACCCATAGTATTTCATTGCGACGCAATTGCTGTGTTAATTCGTCAATGTGTGGGAGTGAGGGATGCAGTAAAGAAGGATTAGTGGATCGGAAATGTGATTGTCGTATCCAAAAAGAAAATCCTGTCGTTTCCATGGAAACGTTACTTGATTTAGAAGGAGAAGTCATAGAACACATAGTATTTCATAGCGACGCAATTTTCGTGTGAACTCGTCAATGTGTGGGAGTGAGGGATGCTGTAAAGAAGGATTAGTGGATCGGAAATGTGATTGTCGTATCCCAAAAGAAAAACCTGTCGTTTCCATAGAAACGTTACTCGATTTACAAAGAGAAGTCATAAAACCCATAGTATTTCATAGCGACGCAATTTCCGAGTGAATTCGTCAATGAGTGGGAGTGAGTGATGCAGTAAAGAAGGATTAGTGGATCGGAAATGTGATTGTCGTATCCCAAAAAAAATCCTGTCGTTTCCATAGAAACGTTACTCGATTTAGAATGGAAATGTCTTAGAACACATAGTATTTCATAGCGACGCAATTTCCGTGTGAATTCGTCAATGTGTGGGAGTGAGGGATGCAGTAAAGAAGGATTAGTGGATCGGAAATGTGATTGTCGTATCCCAAAGAAAATCCTGTCGTTTCCATAGAAACATCACTCGATTTAGAACGAAATGTCTCAGAACACATAGTATTTCATAGCGACGCAATTTCCGTCTGAATTCGTCAATGAGTGGGAGTGAGGGATGCAGTAAAGAAGGATTAGTGGATCGCAAATGAGATTGTCGTATCCCAAAAGAAAATCCTGTCGTTACCATAGCAATGTTACTCGATTTAGAAGGAGAAGTCATAGAACCCATAGTATTTCATAGCGAAGCAATTTCTGTGTTAATTCGTCAATGTGAGGGAGCGAGGAATGCAGTAACGGTGGAATAGTGCATCGGAAAGGAGATAGTCCTATCCCACAAGAGAATCCTGTCGTTTCCATAGAAATATTACTCGATTTAGAAGGAGAAGTCATAGAAAACATAGTATTTCATAGCGACGCAAATTCCGTGTGAATTCGTCAATGTGTGGGAGTGAGGGATGCAGTAAAGAAGGATTAGTGGATCGGAAATGTGATTCTCGTATCCCAAAAGAAATTCCTGTCGTTTCCATAGAAACGTTACTCGATTTAGAAGGAGAAGTCATATGACCCATAGTATTTCATAGCGACTCAATTTCTGTGTTAATTCGACAATGTGAGGGAGCTAGGGATGCAATAAAGAAGGAATAGTGCATCGAGAAGGAGATACTCGTATCGCAAAAGAAAAGCCAGTCGTTTCCATAGAAACGATACTCGATTTAGAAGGAAATGTCTTAAAACACATAGTATTTCATAGCGACGCAATTTCCGTGTGAATTCGTCAATGAGTGGGAGTGAGGGATGCAGTAAAGAAGGATTAGTGGATCGGAAATGTGATTGTCGTATCCTAAAAGGAAATCCTGTCGTTTCCATAGAAACATTACTCGATTTAGAAGGAAGTGTCTTAGAACACATAGTATTTCATAGCGACGCAATTTCCGTGTGAATTCGTCAATGTGTGGGAGTGAGGGATGCAGTAAAGAAGGTTTAGTGGATCGGAAATGTGATTGTCGTATCCCAAAGAAAATCCTGTCGTTTCCATAGAAACGTTGCTCGATTTAAACGAAATGTCTCAGAACACATAGTATTTCATAGCGACGCAATTTCCGTCTGAATTCGTCAATGAATGGGAGTGAGGGATGCAGTAAAGTCGGATTAGTGGATCGGAAATGAGATTGTCGTATCCCAAAAGAAAATCCTGTCGTTACCATAGAAACTTTACTCGATTTACAAGGACGAGTCATAGAACACATAGTATTTCATAGCGACGCAATTTCCGTGTGAACTCGTCAATGTGTGGGAGTGAGGGATGCAGTAAAGAAGGATTAGTGGATCGGAAATGAGATTGTCGTATCCCAAAAGAAAATCCAGTCGTTTCCATAGAAACGTTACTCGATTTAGAAGGAGAAGTCATAGAACCCATAGTATTTCATAGCGACGCAATTTCCGTGTGAATTCGTCAATGAGTGGGAGTGAGGGATGCAGTAAAGAAGGATTAGTGGATCGGAAATGAGATTGTCGTATCCCAAAAGAAAATCCTGTCGTTTCCATAGAAACGTTACTCGATTTAGAAGGAAATGTCTTAGAACACATAGTACTTCATTGCGACACAATTACCGTGTGAATTCGTCAATGTGTGGGAGTCAGGGATGCAGTAATGAAGGATTAGTGGATCGGAAATGTGATTGTCGTATCCCAAAAGAAAATCCTGTCGTTTCCATAGAAACGTTACTCGATTTAGAATGGAAATGTCTTAGAACACATAGTATTTCATAGCGACGCAATTTCCGTGTGAATTCGTCAATGTGTGGGAGTGAGGGATGCAGTAAAGAAGGATTAGTGGATCGGAAATGTGATTGTCGTATCCCAAAGAAAATCCTGTCGTTTCCATAGAAACGTTGCTCGATTTAGAACGAAATGTCTCAGAACACATAGTATTTCATAGCGACGCAATTTCCGTCTGAACTCGTCAATGAGTGGGAGTGAGGGATGCAGTAAAGAAGGATTAGTGGATCGGAAATGTGATTGTCGTATCCCAAAGAAAATCCTGTCGTTTCCATAGAAACATTACTCGATTTAGAACGAAATGTCTCAGAACACATAGTATTTCATAGCGACGCAATTTCCGTGTGAGTTCGTCAATGAGTGGGAGTGAGGGATGAGGTAAAGAAAGATTAGCGGATCGGAAATGTGATTGTTGTATCCCAAAAGAAAATCCTGTCGTTTCCATAGAAACGTTTCTTGATTTAGAAGGAGAAGTCATAGAACCCATAGTATTTCATAGCGACGCAATTTCCGTGTGAATTCGTCAATGAGTGGGAGTGAGGGATGCAGTAAAGAAGGATTAGTGGATCGGAAATGTGATTGTCGTATCCCAAAAAAAATCCTGTCGTTTCCATAGAAACGTTTCTCGATTTAGAAGGAAATGTCTTAGAACACATAGTATTTCATAGCGACGCAATTTCCGTGTGAATTCGTCAATGTGTGGGAGTGAGGGATGCAGTAAAGAAGGATTAGTGGATCAGAAATGTAATTGTCGTATCCCAAAGAAAATCCTGTCGTTTTTTATAGAAACGTTACTCGATTTAGAACGAAATGTCTCAGAACACATAGTATTTCATAGCGACGCAATTTCCGTCTGAATTCGTCAATGAGTGGGAGTGGAGGGATGCAGTAAAGAAGGATTAGTGGATCGGAAATGAGATTGTCGTATCCCAAAAGAAAATCCTGTCGTTACCATTGAAACGTTACTCGATTTAGAAGGAGAAGTCATAGAACACATAGTATTTCATAGCGACGCATTTGCTGTGTTAATTCGTCAATGTGTGGGAGTGAGGGATGCAGTAAACAAGGATTAGTGGATCGGAAATGTGATTGTCGTATCCCAAAAGAAAATCCTGTCGTTTCCATAGAAACGTTACTCGATTTAGAAGGAAATGTCTTAGAACACATAGTATCTCATAGTGACGCAATTTCCGTGTGAATTCCTCAATGAGTGGGAGTGAGAGATGCAGTAAAGAAGGTTTAGTGGATCGGAAATGAGATTGTCGTATCCAAAAAAAAATCCTGTCGTTTCCATGGAAACGTTACTTGATTTAGAAGGAGAAGTCATAGAACACAAAGTATTTCATAGCGACGCAATTTTCGTGTGAACTCGTCAATGTGTGGGAGTGAGGGATGCTGTAAAGAAGGATTAGTGGATCGGAAATGTGATCGTCGTATCCCAAAAGAAAATCCTGTCGCTTCCACAGAAACAGTACTCGATTTAGAAGGAAATGTCATAGAACCCATAGTATTTCATAGCGACGCAATTTCCGTGTGAATTCGTCAATGAGTGGGAGTGAGGGATGCAGTAAAGAAGGATTAGTGGATCGGAAATGAGATTGTCGTATCCCAAAAGAAAATCCTGTCGTTTCCATAAAAACGTTACTCGATTTAGAAGGAAATGTCTTAGAACCCATAGTATTTCATTGCGACGCAATTGCTGTGTTAATTCGTCAATGTGTGGGAGTGAGGGATGCAGTAAAGAAGGATTAGTGGATCGGAAATGTGATTGTCGTATCCAGAAAGAAAATCCTGTCGTTTCCATGGAAACGTTACTTGATTTAGAAGGAGAAGTCATAGAACACATAGTATTTCATAGCGACGCAATTTTCGTGTGAACTCGTCAATGTGTGGGAGTGAGGGATGGTGTAAAGAAGGATTAGTGGATCGGAAATGTGATTGTCGTATCCCAAAAGAAAATCCTGTCGTTTCCATAGAAACGTTACTCGATTTAGAAGGAGAAGTCATAGAACCCATAGTATTTCATAGCGACGCAATTTCCGTGTGAATTCGTCAATGAGTGGGAGTGAGTGATGCAGTAAAGAAGGATTAGTGGATCGGAAATGTGATTGTCGTATCCCAAAAAAAATCCTGTCGTTTCCATAGAAACGTTACTCGATTTAGAATGGAAATGTCTTAGAACACATAGTATTTCATAGCGACGCAATTTCCGTGTGAATTCGTCAATGTGTGGGAGTGAGGGATGCAGTAAAGAAGGATTAGTGGATCGGAAATGTGATTGTCGTATCCCAAAGAAAATCCTGTCGTTTCCATAGAAACATTACTCGATTTAGAACGAAATGTCTCAGAACACATAGTATTTCATAGCGACGCAATTTCCGTCTGAATTCGTCAATGAGTGGGAGTGAGGGATGCAGTAAAGAAGGATTAGTGGATCGGAAATGAGATTGTCGTATCCCAAAAGAAAATCCTGTCGTTACCATAGAAATGTTACTCGATTTAGAAGGAGAAGTCATAGAACCCATAGTATTTCATAGCGAAGCAATTTCTGTGTTAATTCGTCAATGTGAGGGAGCGAGGAATGCAGTAACGGTGGAAAAGTGCATCGGAAAGGAGATAGTCCTATCCCACAAGAGAATCCTGTCGTTTCCATAGAAATATTACTCGATTTAGAAGGAGAAGTCATAGAAAACATAGTATTTCATAGCGACGCAAATTCCGTGTGAATTCGTCAGTGTGTGGGAGTGAGGGATGCAGTAAAGAAGGATTAGTGGATCGGAAATGTGATTGTCGTATCCCAAAAGAAATTCCTGTCGTTTCCATAGAAACGTTACTCGATTTAGAAGGAGAAGTCATATGACCCATAGTATTTCATAGCCACTCAATTTCTGTGTTAATTCGACAATGTGAGGAAGCTAGGGATGCAATAAAGAAGGAATAGTGCATCGAGAAGGAGATACTCGTATCGCAAAAGAAAAGCCAGTCGTTTCCATAGAAACGATACTCGATTTAGAAGGAAATGTCTTAAAACACATAGTATTTCATAGCGACGCAATTTCCGTGTGAATTCGTCAATGAGTGGGAGTAAGGGATGCAGTAAAGAAGGATTAGTGGATCGGAAATGTGATTGTCGTATCCTAAAAGGAAATCCTGTCGTTTCCATAGAAACGTTACTCGATTTAGAAGGAAGTGTCTTAGAACACATAGTATTTCATAGCGACGCAATTTCCGTGTGAATTCGTCAATGTGTGGGAGTGAGGGATGCAGTAAAGAAGGATTAGTGGATCGGAAATGTGATTGTCGTATCCCAAAGAAAATCCTGTCGTTTCCATAGAAACGTTGCTCGATTTAAACGAAATGTCTCAGAACACATAGTATTTCATAGCGACGCAATTTCCGTCTGAATTCGTCAATGAGTGGGAGTGAGGGATGCAGTAAAGACGGATTAGTGGATCGGAAATGAGATTGTCGTATCCCAAAAGAAAATCCTGTCGTTACCATAAAAACTTTACTCGATTTACAAGGACGAGTCATAGAACACATAGTATTTCATAGCGACGCAATTTCCGTGTGAACTCGTCAATGTGTGGGAGTGAGGGATGCAGTAAAGATGGATTAGTGGATCGGAAATGAGATTGTCGTATCCCAAAAGAAAATCCAGTCGTTTCCATAGAAACGTTACTCGATTTAGAAGGGGAAGTCATAGAACCCATAGTATTTCATAGCGACGCAATTTCCGTGTGAATTCGTCAATGAGTGGGAGTGAGGGATGCAGTAAAGAAGGATTAGTGGATCGGAAATGAGATTGTCGTATCCCAAAAGAAAATCCTGTCGTTTCCATAGAAACGTTACTCGATTTAGAAGGAAATGTCTTAGAACACATAGTATTTCATTGCGACACAATTACCGTGTGAATTCGTCAATGTGTGGGAGTCAGGGATGCAGTAATGAAGGATTAGTGGATCGGAAATGTGATTGTCGTATCCCAAAAGAAAATCCTGTCGTTTCCATAGAAACGTTACTCGATTTAGAAGGAAATGTCTTAGAACACATAGTATTTCATAGCGACGCAATTTCCGTTTGAATTCGTCAATGTGTGGGAGTGAGGGATGCAGTAAAGAAGGATTAGTGGATCGGAAATGAGATTGTCGTATCCCAGAAGAAAATCCTGTCGTTTCCATAGAAACGTTACTCGATTTAGAAGGAGAAGTCATAGAACGCATAGTATTTCATAGCGACGCAATTTCCGTGTGAATTCTTCAATGAGTGGGAGTGAGGGATGCAGTAAAGAAGGATTAGTGGATCGGAAATGTGATCGTCGTATCCCAAAAGAAAATCCTGTCGCTTCCATAGAAACAGTACTCGATTTAGAAGGAAATGTCATAGAACCCATAGTATTTCATAGCGACGCAATTTCCGTGTGAATTCGTCAACGAGTGGGAGTGATGGATGCAGTAAAGAAGGATTAGTGGATCGGAAATGAGATTGTCGTATCCCAAAAGGAAATCCTGTCGTTTCCATAGAAACGTTACTCGATTTAGAAGGAAATGTCTTAGAACCCATAGTATTTCATTGCGACGCAATTGCTGTGTTAATTCGTCAATGTGTGGGAGTGAGGGATGCAGTAAAGAAGGATTAGTGGATCGGAAATGTGATTGTCGTATCCCAAAAGAAAATCCTGTCGTTTCCATAGAAACGTTACATGAGTTAGAAGGAGCAGTCATAGAACACATAGTATTTCATAGCGACGCAATTTCCGTGTGATCTCGTCAATGTGTGGGAGTGAGGGATGCTGTAAAGAAGGATTAGTGGATCGAAAATGTGATTGTCGTATCCCAAAAGAAAATCCTGTCGTTTCCATAGAAACGTTACTCGATTTAGAAGGAGAAGTCATAGAACCCATAGTATTTCATAGCGACGAAATTTCCGTGTGAATTCGTCAATGAGTGGGAGTGAGTGATGCAGTAAAGAAGGATTAGTGGATCGGAAATGTGATTGTCGTATCCCAAAAAAAATCCTGTCGTTTCCATAGAAACGTTACTCGATTTAGAATGGAAATGTCTTAGAACACATAGTATTTCGTAGCGACGCAATTTCCGTGTGAATTCGTCAATGTGTGGGAGTGAGGGATGCAGTAAAGAAGGATTAGTGGATCGGAAATGTGATTGTCGTATCCCAAAGAAAATCCTGTCGTTTCCATAGAAACATTACTCGATTTAGAACGAAATGTCTCAGAACACATAGTATTTCATAGCGACGCAATTTCCGTCTGAATTCGTCAATGAGTGGGAGTGAGGGATGCAGTAAAGAAGGATTAGTGGATCTGAAATGAGATTGTCGTATCCCAAAAGAAAATCCTGTCGTTACCAAAGAAACGTTACTCGATTTAGAAGGAGAAGTCATAGAACCCATAGTATTTCATAGCGAAGCAATTTCTGTGTTAATTCGTCAATGTGAGGGAGCGAGGAATGCAGTAACGATGGAAGAGTGCATCGGAAAGGAGATAGTCCTATCCCACAAGAGAATCCTGTCGTTTCCATAGAAATATTACTCGATTTAGAAGGAGAAGTCATAGAAAACATAGTATTTCATAGCGACGCAAATTCCGTGTGAATTCGTCAATGTGTGGGAGTGAGGGATGCAGTAAAGAAGGATTAGTGGATCGGAAATGTGATTGTCGTACGCAAAAGAAAATCCTGTCGTTTCCATAGAAACGTTTCTTGATTTAGAAGGAGAAGTCATAGAACCCATAGTATATCATAGCGACGCAATTTCCATGTGAATTCGTCAATGAGTGGGAGTGAGGGATGCAGTAAAGACGGATTAGTAGATCGGAAATGAGATTGTCGTATCCCAAAAGAAAATCCTGTCGTTACCATAGAAACGTTACTCGATTTACAAGGAGGAGTCATAGAACACATAGTATTTCATAGCGACGCAATTTCCGTGTGAATTCGTCAATGAGTGGGAGTGAGGGATGCAGTAAAGAAGGATTAGTGGATCGGAAATGTGATTGTCGTATCCCAAAAAAAATCCTGTCGTTTCCATAGAAACGTTTCTCGATTTAGAAGGAAATGTCTTAGAACACATAGTATTTCATAGCGACGAAATTTCCCTGTGAATTCGTCAATGTGTGGGAGTGAGGGATGCAGTAAAGAAGGATTAGTGGATCAGAAATGTAATTGTCGTATCCCAAAGAAAATCCTGTCGTTTCCATAGAAACGTTACTCGATTTAGAACGAAATGTCTCAGAACACATAGTATTTCATAGCGACGCAATTTCCGTCTGAATTCGTCAATGAGTGGGAGTGGAGGGATGCAGTAAAGAAGGATTAGTGGATCGGAAATGATATTGTCGTATCCCAAAAGAAAATCCTGTCGTTACCATAGAAACGTTACTCGATTTAGAAGGAGAAATCATAGAACACATAGTATTTCATAGCGACGCAGTTGCTGTGTTAATTCGTCAATGTGTGGGTGTGAGGGATGCAGTAAATAAGGATTAGTGGATCGGAAATGTGATTGTCGTATCCCAAAAGAAAATCCTGTCGTTTCCATAGAAACGTTACTCGATTTAGAAGGAAATGTCATAGAACCCATAGTATTTCATAGCGGCGCAATTTCCGTGCGAATTCGTCAATGAGTGGGAGTGAGGGTTGCAGTAAAAAAGGATTAGTGGATCGGAAATGAGATTGTCGTATCCCAAAAGAAAATCCTGTCGTTTCCATAGAAACGTTACTCGATTTAGAAGGAAATGTCTTAGAACCCATAGTATTTCATTGCGACGCAATTGCTGTGTTAATTCGTCAATGTGTGGGAGTGAGGGATGCAGTAAAGAAAGATTAGTAGATCGGAAATGTGATTGTCGTATCCCAAAAGAAAATCCTGTCGTTTCCATAGAAACGTTACTCGATTTAGAAGGAAATGTCATAGAAGCCATAGTATATCATAGCGACGCAATTTCCGTGTGAATTCGTCAATGAGTGGGAGTGAGGGATGCAGTAAAGAAGGATTAGTGGATCGCAAATGAGATTGTCGTATCCCAAAAGAAAATCCTGTCGTTTCCATAGAAACGTTACTCGATTTAGAAGGAAATGTCTTAGAACGCATAGTATTTCATAGCGACGCAAATTCCGTGTGAATTCGTCAATGTGTGGGAGTGAGGGATGCAGTAAATAAGGATTAGTGGATCGGAAATGTGATTGTCGTATCCCAAAAGAAAATCCTGTCGTTTCCATAGAAACGTTACTCGATTTAGAAGGAAATGTCTTAGAACACATAGTATCTCATAGCGACGCAATTTCCGTGTGAATTCGTCAATTAGTGGGAGTGAGAGATGCAGTAACGAAGGATTAGTGGATCGGAAATGAGATTGTCATATCCCAGAAGAAAATCCTGTCGTTTCCATAGAAACGTTACTCGATTTAGAAGGAGAAGTCATAGAACCCACAGTATTTCATAGCGACGCAATTTCCGTGTGAATTCGTCAATGAGTGGGAGTGAGGAATGCAGTAAATAAGGATTAGTGGATCGGAAATGTGATTGTCGTATCCCAAAAGAAAATCCTGTCGTTTCCATAGTAACGTTACTCGATTTAGAAGGAAATGTTTTATAAAACATAGTATTTCATATGCGACGCAATTTCCGTGTGAATTCGACAATGTGTGGGAGTGAGGGCTGCAGTAAAGAAGGATTAGTGGATCGGAAATGTGAGTGTCGTATCCCAAAAGAAAATCCTGTCGTTTCCATAGAAACGTTACTCGATTTAGAAGGAAATGTCTTAGAACACATAGTATTTCATAGCGACGCAATTTCCGTGTGAATTCGTCAATGAGTGGGAGTGAGGGATGCAATAAAGAAGGAATAGTGCATCGAGAAGGAGATACTCGTATCGCAAAAGAAAATCCTGTCGTTTCCATAGAAACGGTACTCGATTTAGAAGGAGAAGTCATAGAACCCATAGTATTTCATAGCGACGCAATTTCCGTGTGAATTCGTCAATGAGTGGGAGTGAGGGATGAGGTAAAGAAGAATTAGTGGATCGGAAATGTGATTGTCGTATCCCAAAAAAAATCCTGTCGTTTCCATAGAAACGTTACTCGATTTAGAAGGAAATGTCTTAGAACACAAAGTATTTCATAGCGACGCAATTTCCGTCTGAATTCGTCAATGAGTGGGAGTGAGGGATGCGGTAAAGAAGGATTAGTGGATCGGAAATGAGATTGTCGTATCCCAAAAGAAAATCCTGTCGTTTCTATAGAAACGTTACTCGATTTACAAGGAGAAGTCATAGAACACATAGTATTTCATAGCGACGCAATTTCCGTGTGAACTCGTCAATGTGTGGGAGTGAGGGATGCTGTGAAGAAGGATTAGTGGATCGGAAATGTGATTGTCGTATCCCAAAAGAAAATCCTGTCGTTACCATAGAAACGTTACTCGATTTAGAAGGAGAAGTCATAGAACCCATAGTATTTCATAGCGACGCAATTTCCGTGTGAATTCGTCAATGAGTGGGAGTGAGGGATGCAGTAAAGAAGGATTAGTGGATCGGAAATGTGATTGTCGTATCCCAAAAAAAATCCTGTCGTTTGTATAGAAACGTTACTCGATTTAGAATGGAAATGTCTTAGAACACATAGTATTTCATAGCGACGCAATTTCCGTGTGAATTCGTCAATGTGTGGGAGTGAGGGATGCAGTAAAGAAGTATTAGTGGATCGGGAATGTGATTGTCGTATTCCAAAGAAAATCCTGTCGTTTCCATAGAAACATTACTCGATTTAGAACGAAATGTCTCAGAACACATAGTATTTCATAGCGACGCAATTTCCGTCTGAATTCGTCAATGAGTGGGAGTGAGGGATGCAGTAAAGAAGGATTAGTGGATCGGAAATGAGATTGTCGTATCCCAAAAGAAAATCCTGTCGTTACCATAGAAACGTTACTCGATTTAGAAGGAGAAGTCATAGAACCCATAGTATTTCATAGCGAAGCAATTTCTGTGTTAATTCGTCAATGTGAGGGAGCGAGGAATGCAGTAACGATGGAATAGTGCATCGGAAAGGAGATAGTCCTATCCCACAAGAGAATCCTGTCGTTTCCATAGAAATATTACTCGATTTAGAAGGAGAAGTCATAGAAAACATCGTATTTCATAGCGGCGCAATTTCTCTGTTAATTCGTCAATGTGAGGGAGCGAGGAATGCAGCAAAGAAGGAATAGTGCATCGGTAAGGAGAAAGTCGTATCCCAAATGAAAATCCTGTGGTTCCCATAGAAACGATACTCGATTTAGAAGGTGAAGTCATAGAACCCAAAGTATTTCATACCGACGCAATTTCTGTTTTCATTCATCAATGTGAGGGAGCGAGGGATACAGTAAAGAAGGAATAGTGCATCGGAAAGGAGAAAGTCGTATCCCAAAAGAAAATCCTTGGGTTTCCATAGAAACGTTACTCGATTTAGAAGGAGAAGTCATAGAACCCATAGTATTTCATAGCGACGCAAATTCCGTGTGAATTCGTCAATATGTGGGAGTGAGGGATGCAGTGAAGAAGGATTAGTGGATCGGAAATGTGATTGTCGTATCCCAAAAGAAATTCCTGTCGTTTATATAGAAACGTTACTCGATTTAGAAGGAGAAGTCATAGGACCCATAGTATTTCATAGCGACTCAATTTCTGTGTTAATTCGACAATGTGAGGGAGTGAGTGTTGCAGTAAAAAAGGATTAGTGGATCGGAAATGAGATTGTCGTATCCCAAAAGAAAATCCTGTCGTTTCCATAGAAACGTTACTCGATTTAGAAGGAAATGTCTTAGAACCCATAGTATTTCATTGCGACGCAATTGCTGTGTTAATTCGTCAATGTGTGGGAGTGAGGGATGCAGTAAAGAAAGATTAGTAGATCGGAAATGTGATTGTCGTATCCCAAAAGAAAATCCTGTCGTTTCCATAGAAACGTTACTCGATTTAGAAGGAAATGTCATAGAAGCCATAGTATATCATAGCGACGCAATTTCCGTGTGAATTCGTCAATGAGTGGGAGTGAGGGATGCAGTAAAGAAGGATTAGTGGATCGGAAATGAGATTGGCCTATCTCAAAAGAAAATCCTGTCGTTTCCATAGAAACGTTACTCGATTTAGAAGGAAATGTCTTAGAACGCATAGTATTTCATAGCGACGCAATTTCCGTGTGAATTCGTCAATGTGTGGGAGTGAGGGATGCAGTAAATAAGGATTAGTGGATCGGAAATGTGATTGTCGTATCCCAAAAGAAAATCCTGTCGTTTCCATAGAAACGTTACTCGATTTAGAAGGAAATGTCTTAGAACACATAGTATCTCATAGCGACGCAATTTCCGTGTGAATTCGTCAATTAGTGGGAGTGAGAGATGCAGTAACGAAGGAATAGTGGATCGGAAATGAGATTGTCGTATCCCAAAAGAAAATCCTGTCGTTTCCATAGAAACGTTACTCGATATAGAAGGAGAAGTCATAGAACCCATAGCATTTCATAGCGACGAAATTTCCGTGTGAATTCGTCAATGAGTGGGAGTGAGGGATGCAGTAAAGAAAGATTAGTGGATCGGAAATGAGATTGTCGTATCCCAAAAGAAAATCCTGTCGTTTCCATAGAAACGTTACTCGAATTAGAAGGAAATGTCTTAGAACACATAGTATTTCAAAGCGTTGCAATTTCCGTGTGAATTCGTCAATGTGTGGGAGTGAGGGATGCAGCAAAGAAGGATTAGTGGATCGGAAATGAGATTGTCATATCCCAGAAGAAAATCCTGTCGTTTCCATAGAAACGTTACTCGATTTAGAAGGAGAAGTCATAGAACCCACAGTATTTCATAGCGACGCAATTTCCGTGTGAATTCGTCAATGAGTGGGAGTGAGGAATGCAGTAAATAAGGATTAGTGGATCGGAAATGTGATTGTCGTATCCCAAAAGAAAATCCTGTCGTTTCCATAGTAACGTTACTCCATTTAGAAGGAAATGTTTTATAAAACATAGTATTTCATATGCGACGCAATTTCCGTGTGAATTCGACAATGTGTGGGAGTTAGGGCTGCAGTAAAGAAGGATTAGTGGATCGGAAATGTGACTGTCGTATCCCAAAAGAAAATCCTGTCGTTTCCATAGAAACGTTACTCGATTTAGAAGGAAATGTCTTAGAACACATAGTATTTCATAGCGACGCAATTTCCGTGTGAATTCGTCAATGAGTGGGAGTGAGGGATGCAATAAAGAAGGAATAGTGCATCGAGAAGGAGATACTCGTATCGCAAAAGGAAATCCTGTTGTTTCCATAGAAACGGTACTCGATTTAGAGGGAGAAGTCATAGAACCCATAGTATTTCATAGCGACGCAATTTCCGTGTGAATTCGTCAATGAGTGGGAGTGAGGGATGAGGTAAAGAAGAATTAGTGGATCGGAAATGTGATTGTCGTATCCCAAAAAAAATCCTGTCGTTTCCATAGAAACGTTACTCGATTTAGAAGGAAATGTCTTAGAACACAAAGTATTTCATAGCGACGCAATTTCCGTGTGAATTCGTCAATGTGTGGGAGTGAGGGATGCAGTAAAGAAGGATTAGTGGATCGGAAATGTGATTGTCGTAACCCAAAGAAAATCCTGTCATTTCCATAGAAACGTTGCTCGATTTAGAACGATATGTCTCAGAACACATAGTATTTCATAGCGACGCAATTTCCGTCTGAATTCGTCAATGAGTGGGAGTGAGGGATGCGGTAAAGAGGGATTAGTGGATCGGAAATGAGATTGTCGTATCCCAAAAGAAAATCCTGTCGTTTCCATAGAAACGTTACTCGATTTACAAGGAGAAGTCATAGAACACATAGTATTTCATAGCGACGCAATTTCCGTGTGAACTCGTCAATGTGTGGGAGTGAGGGATGCTGTGAAGAAGGATTAGTGGATCGGAAATGTGATTGTCGTATCCCAAAAGAAAATCCTGTCGTTTCCACAGAAACGTTACTCGATTTAGAAGGAGAAGTCATAGAACCCATAGTATTTCATAGCGACGCAATTTCCGTGTGAATTCGTCAATGAGTGGGAGTGAGGGATGCAGTAAAGAAGGATTAGTGGATCGGAAATGTGATTGTCGTATCCCAAAAAAAATCCTGTCGTTCGTATAGAAACGTTACTCGATTTAGAATGGAAATGTCTTAGAACACATAGTATTTCATAGCGACGCAATTTCCGTGTGAATTCGTCAATGTGTGGGAGTGAGGGATGCAGTAAAGAAGGATTAGTGGATCGGGAATGTGATTGTCGTATTCCAAAGAAAATCCTGTCGTTTCCATAGAAACATTACTCGATTTAGAACGAAATGTCTCAGAACACATAGTATTTCATAGCGACGCAATTTCCGTCTGAATTCGTCAATGAGTGGGAGTGAGGGATGCAGTAAAGAAGGATTAGTGGATCGGAAATGAGATTGTCGTATCCCAAAAGAAAATCCTGTCGTTACCATAGAAACGTTACTCGATTTAGAAGGAGAAGTCATAGAACCCATAGTATTTCATAGCGAAGCAATTTCTGTGTTAATTCGTCAATGTGAGGGAGCGAGGAATGCAGTAACGATGGAATAGTGCATCGGAAAGGAGATAGTCCTATCCCACAAGAGAATCCTGTCGTTTCCATAGAAATATTACTCGATTTAGAAGGAGAAGTCATAGAAAACATCGTATTTCATAGCGGCGCAATTTCTCTGTTAATTCGTCAATGTGAGGGAGCGAGGAATGCAGCAAAGAAGGAATAGTGCATCGGTAAGGAGAAAGTCGTATCCCAAATGAAAATCCTGTGGTTCCCATAGAAACGATACTCGATTTAGAAGGTGAAGTCATAGAACCCAAAGTATTTCATACCGACGCAATTTCTGTTTTCATTCATCAATGTGAGGGAGCGAGGGATACAGTAAAGAAGGAATAGTGCATCGGAAAGGAGAAAGTCGTATCCCAAAAGAAAATCCTTGGGTTTCCATAGAAACGTTACTCGATTTAGAAGGAGAAGTCATAGAACCCATAGTATTTCATAGCGACGCAAATTCCGTGTGAATTCGTCAATATGTGGGAGTGAGGGATGCAGTGAAGAAGGATTAGTGGATCGGAAATGTGATTGTCGTATCCCAAAAGAAATTCCTGTCGTTTCCATAGAAACGTTACTCGATTTAGAAGGAGAAGTCATAGGACCCATAGTATTTCATAGCGACTCAATTTCTGTGTTAATTCGACAATGTGAGGGAGGTAGGGATGCAATAAAGAAGGAATAGTGCATCGAGAAGGAGATACTCGTATCGCAAAAGAAAAGCCAGTCGTTTCCATAGAAACGATACTCGATTTAGAAGGAAATGTCTTAAAACACATAGTATTTCATAGCAACGCAATTTCCGTGTGAATCCGTCAATGAGTGGGAGTGAGGGATGCAGTAAAGAAGGATTAGTGGATCGGAAATGTGATTGTCGTATCCCAAAAGAAAATCTTGTCGTTTCCATAGAAACGTTAATCGACTTAGAAGGAAATGTCTTAGAACACATAGTATTTCATAGCTACGCAATTTCCGTGTGAACTCGTCAATGTGTGGGAGTGAGGGATGCAGTAAAGAAGGATTAGTGGATCGGAAATGTGATTGTCGTATCCCAAAAGAAAATCCTGTCGTTTCCATGGAAACGTTACTCGATTTAGAAGGAGAAGTCATAGAACCCATAGTATTTCATAGCGACGCAATTTCCGTGTGAATTCGTCAATGAGTGGGAGTGAGGGATGAGGTAAAGAAGGATTAGTGGATCGGAAATGTGATTGTCGTATCCCAAGAAAAATCCTGTCGTTTCCACAGAAACGTTACTCGATTTAGAAGGTAATGTCTTAGAACACAAAGTATTTCATAGCGACGCAATTTCCGTGTGAATTCGTCAATGTGTGGGAGTGAGGGATGCAGTAAAGAAGGATTAGTGGATCGGAAATGTGATTGTCGTATCCCAAAGAAAATCCTGTCGTTTCCATAGAAACGTTGCTCGATTTAGAACGAAATGTCTCAGAACACATAGTATTTCATAGCGACGCAATTTCCGTGTGAATTCGTCAATGAGTGGGAGTGAGGGATGCAGTAAAGAAGGATTAGTGGATCGGAAATGAGATTGTCGTATCCCAAAAGAAAATCCTGTCGTTTCCATAGAAACGTTACTCGATTTAGAAAGAAATGTCTTAGAACACATAGTATTTCATAGCGACGCAATTTCCGTGTGAAGTCGTCAGTGTGTGGGAGTGAGGGATGCAGTAAAGAAGGATTAGTGGATCGGAAATGTGATTGTCGTATCCCAAAAGAAAATCCTGTCGTTTCCATAGAAACGTTACTTGATTTTTAAGGAGAAGTCATAGAACCCATAGTATTTCATAGCGACGCAATTTCCGTGTGAATTCGTCAATGAGTGGGAGTGAGGGATGCAGTAAAGAAGATTAGAGGATCGGAAATGTGATTGTCGTATCCCAAAAAAAATCCTGTCGTTTCCATAGAAACGTTACTCGATTTAGAAGGAAATGTCTTAGAACACATAGTATTTCATAGCGACGCAATTTCCGTGTGAATTCGTCAATGTGTGGGAGTGAGGGATGCAGTAAAGAAGGATTAGTGGATCAGAAATGTGATTGTCGTATCCCAAAGATAATCCTGTCGTTTCCATAGAAACGTTACTCGATTTAGAACGAAATGTCTCAGAACACATAGTATTTCATAGCGACGCAATTTCCGTCTGAATTCGTCAATGAGTGGGAGTGAGGGATGCAGTAAAGAAGGATTAGTGGATCGGAAATGTGATTGTCGTATCCCACAAGAAAATCCTGTCGTTTCCATAGAAACGTTACTCGATTTAGAAGGAAATGTCTTAGAACACATAGTATCTCACAGCCACGCAATTTCCGTGTGAATTCGCCAATGAGTGGGAGTGAGAGATGCAGTAAAGAAGGATTAGTGGATCGGAAACGAGATTGTCGTATCCCAAAAGAAAATCCTGTCGTTTCCATAGAAACGTTACTCGATTTAGAAGGAGAAGTCATAGAACCCATAGTATTTCATAGCGACGCAATTTCCGTGTGAATTCGTCAATGAGTGGGAGTGAGGGACGCAGTAAAGAAGGATTAGTGGATCAGAAATGAGATTGTCGTATCCCGAAAGAAAATCCTGTCGTTTCCATAGAAACGTTACTCGATTTAGAAGGAAATGTCTTAGAACACGTAGTATTTCATAGCGACGCGATTTCCGTGTGAATTCGTCAATGTGTGGGAGTTAGGGATGCAGTAATGAAGGATTAGTGGATCGGAAATGTGATTGTCGTATCCCAAAAGAAAATCCTGTCGTTTCCATAGAAACGTTACTCGAGTTAGAAGGAAATGTCTTAGAACACATAGTATTTCATAGCGACGCAATTTCCGTGTGAATTCGTCAGTGTGTGGGAGTGAGGGATGCAGTAAAGAAGGATTAGTGGATCGGAAATGAGATTGTCGTATCCCAGAAGAAAATCCTGTCGTTTCCATAGAAACGTTACTCGATTTAGAAGGAGAAGTCATAGAACACATAGTATTTCATAGCGACGAAATTTCCGTGTGAATTCGACAGTGAGTGGGAGTGAGGGTTGCAGTAAAGAAGGATTAGTGGATCGGAAATGTGAATGTCGTATCCCAAAAGAAAATCCTGTCGTTTCCATAGAAACAGTACTCGATTTCGAAGGAAATGTCATAGAACCCATAGTATTTCATAGCGACGCAATTTCCGTGTGAATTCGTCAATGAGTGGGAGTGAGGGATGCAGTAAGGAAGGATTAGTGGATCGGAAATGAGATTGTCGTATCCCAAAAGAAAATCCTGTCGTTTCCATAGAAACGTTACTCGATTTAGAAGGAAATGTCTTAGAACCCATAGTATTTCATTGCGACGCATTTGCAGTGTTAATTCGTCAATGTGTGGGAGTGAGGGATGCAGTAAAGAAGGATTAGTGGATCGGAAATGTGATTGTCGTATCCCAAAAGAAAATCCTGTCGTTTCCGTAGAAACGTTACTCGATGTAGAAGGAGAAGTCATAGAACCCATAGTATTTCATAGCGACGCAATTTCCGTGTGAATTCGTCAATGAGTGGGAGTGAGGGATGCAGTAAAGAAGGATTAGTGAGCCGGAAATGAGATTGTCGTATCCCAAAAGAAAATTCTGTCGTTTCCATAGAAACGTTACTCGATTTAGAAGGAAATGTCTTAGAACACAAAGTATTTCATAGCGACGCAATTTCCGTGTGAAATCGTCAATGTGTGGGAGTGAGGGATGCAGTAAAGAAGGATTAGTGGATCGGAAATGTGATTGTCGTATCCCAAAAAAAATCCTGTCGTTTCCATAGAAACGTTACTCGATTTAGAAGGAAATGTCTTAGAACACATAGTATTTCATACCGACGCAATTTCCGTGTGAATTCGTCAATGTGTGGGAGTGAGGGATGCAGCAAAGGATTAGTGGATCAGAAATGTGATTGTCGTATCCCAAAGAAAATCCTGTCGTTTCCATAGAAACGTTACTCGATTTAGAACGAAATGTCTCAGAACACATAGTATTTCATAGCGACGAAATTTCCGTCTGAATTCGTCAATGAGTGGGAGTGAGGGATGCAGTAAAAAAGGATTAGTGGATCGGAAATGAGATTGTCGTATCCCAAAAGAAAATCCTGTCGTTACCAAAGAAACGTTACTCGATTTAGAAGGGGAAGTCATAGAACACATAGTATTTCATAGCGACGCAATTGCTGTGTTAATTCGTCAATGTGTGGGAGTGAGGGATGCAGTAAATAAGGATTAGTGGATCGGAAATGTGATTGTCGTATCCCAAAAGAAAATCCTGTCGTTTCCATAGATACGTTACTCGATTTAGAAGGAAATGTCTTAGAACACATTGTATCTCATAGCGACGCAATTTCCGTGTGAATTCGTCAATGAGTGGGAGTGAGAGATGCAGTAAAGAAGGATTAGTGGATCGGAAATGAGATGGTCGTATCCCAAAAGAAAATCCTGTCGTTTCCATAGAAACGTTACTCGATTTACAAGGAGAAGTCATAGAACACATAGTATTTCATAGCAACGCAATTTCCGTGTGAACTCGTCAATGTGTGGGAGTGAGGGATGCAGTAAAGAAGGATTAGTGGATCGGAAATGTGATTGTCGTATCCCAAAAGAAAATCCTGTCGTTTCCATAGAAACGTTACTTGATTTAGAAGGAGAAGTCATAGAACCCATAGTATTTCATAGCGACGCAATTTCCGTGAGAATTCGTCAATGAGTGGGAGTGAGGGATGCAGTAAAGAAGGATTAGTGGATCGGAAATGTGACTGTCGTATCCCAAAAAAAAATCCTGTCGTTTCCATAAAAACGTTACTCGATTTAGAAGGAAATGTCTTAGAACACATAGTATGTCATAGCGACGCAATTTCCGTGTGAATTCGTCAATGTGTGGGAGTGAGGGATGCAGTAAAGAAGGATTAGTGGATCAGAAATGTGATTGTCGTATCCCAAAGAAAATCCTGTCGTTTCCATAGAAACGTTACTCGATTTAGAACGAAATGTCTCAGAACACATAGTATTTCATAGCGACGCAATTTCCGTCTGAATTCGTCAATGAGTGGGAGTGAGGGATGCAGTAAAGAAGGATTAGTGGATCGGAAATGAGATTGTCGTATCCCAAAAGAAAATCCTGTCGTTACCATAGAAACGTTACTCGATTTAGAAGGAGAAGTCATAGAACACATAGTATTTCATAGCGACGCAATTGCTGTGTTAATTCGTCAATGTGTGGGAGTGAGGGATGCAGTAAATAAGGATTAGTGGATCGGAAATGTGATTGTCGTATCCCAAAAGAGAATCCTGTCGTTTCCATAGAAACGTTACTCGATTTAGAAGGAAATGTCTTAGAACACATAGTATGTCATAGCGACGCTATTTCCGTGTGAACTCGTCAGTGAGTGGGAGTGAGAGATGCAGTAAAGAAGGATTAGTGGATCGGAAATGAGATTGTCGTATCCCAAAAGAAAATCCTTTCGTTTCCATAGAAACGTTACTCGATTTAGAAGGAAATGTCTTAGAACACATAGTATTTCATAGCGACGCAATTTCCGTGTGGATTCGTCAATGTGTAGGAGTTAGGGATGCAGTAACGAAGGATTAGTGGATCGGAAATGTGATTGTCGTATCCCAAAAGAAAATCCTGTCGTTTCCATAGAAACGTTACTCGAATTAGAAGGAAATGTCTTAGAACTAATAGTATTTCATAGCGACGCAATTTCCGTGTGAATTCGTCAATGTGTGGGAGTGAGGGATGCAGTAAAGAAGGATTAGTGGATCGGAAATGAGATTGTCGTATCCCAGAAGAAAATCCTGTCGTTTCCATAGAAACCTTACTCGATTTAGAAGGAGAAGTCATAGAACCCATAGTATTTCATAGCGACGCAATTTCCGTGTGAATTCGTCAATGAGTGGGAGTGAGGGATGCAGTAAAGAAGGATTAGTGGATCGGAAATGTGAATGTCGTATCCCAAAAGAAAATCCTGTCGTTTCCATAGAAACAGTACTCGATTTAGAAGGAAATGTCGTAGAACCCATAGTATATCATAGCGACGCAATTTCCGTGTGAATTCGTCAATGAGTGGGAGTGAGGGATGCAGTAAAGAAGGATTAGTGGATCGGAAATGAGATTGTCGTATCCCAAAAGAAAATCCTGTCGTTTCCATAGAAACGTTACTCGATTTAGAAGGAAATGTCTTAGACCACATAGTATTTCATGGCGACGCAATTTCCGTGTGAATTCGTCAATGTGTGGGAGTGAGGGATGCAGTAAAGAAGGATTAGTGGATCGGAAATGTGATTGTCGTATCCCAAAAGAAAATCCTGTCGTTCCCATAGAAACGTTACTCGATTTAGAAGGAAATGTCTTAGAACACATAGTATTTCATAGCGACGCAATTTCCGTGTGAATTCGTCAATGTGTGGAAGTGAGGGATGCAGTAAAGAAGGATTAGTGGATCGGAAATGTGATTGTCGTATCCCAAAGAAAATCCTGTCGTTTCCATAGAAACGTTGCTCGATTTAGAACGAAATGTCTCAGAACACATAGTATTTCATAGCGACGCAATTTCCGTCTGAATTCGTCAATGAGTGGTAGTGAGGGATGCCGTAAAGAAGGATTAGTGGATCGGAAATGAGATTGTCGTATCCCAAAAGAAAATCCTGTCGTTTCCATAGAAATGTTACTCGATTTACAGGGAGAAGTCATAGAACACATAGTATTTCATAGCGACGCAATTTCCGTGTGAACTCGTCAATGTTGGGAGTGAGGGATGCAGTAAAGAAGGATTAGTGGATCGGAAATGTGATTGTCGTTTCCCAAAAGAAAATCCTGTCATTCCCATAGAAACGTTCCTTGATTTAGAAGGAGAAGTCATAGAACCCATAGTATTTCATAGCGACGCAATTTCCGTGTGAATTCGTCAATGTGTGGGAGTGAGGGATGCAGTAAAGGATTAGTGGAACAGAAATGTGATTGTCGTATCCCAAAGAAAATCCTGTCGTTTCCATAAAAACGTTACTCGATTTAGAACGAAATGTCTCAGAACACATAGTATTTCATAGCGACGCAATTTCCGTGTGAACTCGTCAATGAGTGGGAGTGAGGGATGCAGTAAGGAAGGATTAGTGGATCGGAAATGAGATTGTCGTATCCCAAAAGAAAATCCTGTCGTTACCATAGAAACGTTACTCGATTCAGAAGGAAATGTCTTAGAACACATAGTATTTCATAGCGACGCAATTTCCGTGTGAATTCGTCAATGTGTGGGAGTGAGGGATGCAGAAAAGGATTAGTGGATCAGAAATGTGATTGTCGTATCCCAAAGAAAATCCTGTCGTTTCCATAGAAACGTTACTCGATTTAGAACGAAATGTCTCAGAACACATAGTATTTCATAGCGACGCAATTGCTGTGTTAATTCGTCAATGTGTGGGAGTGAGGGATGCAGTAAATAAGGATTAGTGGATCGGAAATGTGATTGTCGTATCCCAAAAGAAAATCCTGACGTTTCCATAGAAACGTTACTCGATTTAGAAGGAAATGTCTTAGAACACATAGTATCTCATAGCGACGCAATTTCCGTGTGAATTCGTCAATGAGTGGGAGTGAGAGATGCAGTAAAGAAGGATTAGTGGATCGGAAATGAGATTGTCGTATCCCAAAAGAAAATCCTGTCGTTTCCCTAGAAACGTTACTCGATTTACAAGGAGAAGTCATAGAACACATAGTATTTCATAGCGACGCAATTTCCGTGTGAACTCGTCAATGTGTGGGAGTGAGGGATGCAGTAAAGAAGGATTAGTGGATCGGAAATGTGATTGTCGTATCCCAAAAGAAAATCCTGTCGTTTCCATAGAAACGTTACTTGATTTAGAAGGAGAAGTCATAGAACCCATAGTATTTCATAGCGACGCAATTTCCGTGTGAATTCGTCAATGAGTGGGAGTGAGGGATGCAGTAAAAAAGGATTAGTGGATCGGAAATGAGATTGTCGTATCCCGAAAGAAAATCCTGTCGTTTCCATAGAAACGTTACTCGATTTAGAAGGGGAAGTCATAGAACACATAGTATTTCATAGCGACGCAATTGCTGTGTTAATTCGTCAATGTGTGGGAGTGAGGGATGCAGTAAATAAGGATTAGTGGATCGGAAATGTGATTGTCGTATCCCAAAAGAAAATCCTGTCGTTTCCATAGATACGTTACTCGATTTAGAAGGAAATGTCTTAGAACACATTGTATCTCATAGCGACGCAATTTCCGTGTGAATTCGTCAATGAGTGGGAGTGAGAGATGCAGTAAAGAAGGATTAGTGGATCGGAAATGAGATGGTCGTATCCCAAAAGAAAATCCTGTCGTTTCCATAGAAACGTTACTCGATTTACAAGGAGAAGTCATAGAACACATAGTATTTCATAGCAACGCAATTTCCGTGTGAACTCGTCAATGTGTGGGAGTGAGGGATGCAGTAAAGAAGGATTAGTGGATCGGAAATGTGATTGTCGTATCCCAAAAGAAAATCCTGTCGTTTCCATAGAAACGTTACTTGATTTAGAAGGAGAAGTCATAGAACCCATAGTATTTCATAGCGACGCAATTTCCGTGAGAATTCGTCAATGAGTGGGAGTGAGGGATGCAGTAAAGAAGGATTAGTGGATCGGAAATGTGACTGTCGTATCCCAAAAAAAAATCCTGTCGTTTCCATAAAAACGTTACTCGATTTAAAAGGAAATGTCTTAGAACACATAGTATGTCATAGCGACGCAATTTCCGTGTGAATTCGTCAATGTGTGGGAGTGAGGGATGCAGTAAAGAAGGATTAGTGGATCAGAAATGTGATTGTCGAATCCCAAAGAAAATCCTGTCGTTTCCATAGAAACGTTACTCGATTTAGAACGAAATGTCTCAGAACACATAGTATTTCATAGCGACGCAATTTCCGTCTGAATTCGTCAATGAGTGGGAGTGAGGGATGCAGTAAAGAAGGATTAGTGGATCGGAAATGAGATTGTCGTATCCCAAAAGAAAATCCTGTCGTTTCCATAGAAACCTTACTCGATTTAGAAGGAGAAGTAATAGAACCCATAGTATTTCATAGCGACGCAATTTCCGTGTGAATTCGTCAATGAGTGGGAGTGAGGGATGCAGTAAAGAAGGATTAGTGGATCGGAAATGTGAATGTCGTATCCCAAAAGAAAATCCTGTCGTTTCCATAGAAACAGTACTCGATTTAGAAGGAAATGTCATAGAACCCATAGTATATCATAGCGACGCAATTTCCGTGTGAATTCGTCAATGAGTGGGAGTGAGGGATGCAGTAAAGAAGGATTAGTGGATCGGAAATGAGATTGTCGTATCCCAAAAGAAAATCCTGTCGTTTCCATAGAAACGTTACTCGATTTAGAAGGAAATGTCTTAGACCACATAGTATTTCATGGCGACGCAATTTCCGTGTGAATTCGTCAATGTGTGGGAGTGAGGGATGCAGTAAAGAAGGATTAGTGGATCGGAAATGTGATTGTCGTATCCCAAAAGAAAATCCTGTCGTTCCCATAGAAACGTTACTCGATTTAGAAGGAAATGTCTTAGAACACATAGTATTTCATAGCGACGCAATTTCCGTGTGAATTCGTCAATGTGTGGAAGTGAGGGATGCAGTAAAGAAGGATTAGTGGATCGGAAATGTGATTGTCGTATCCCAAAGAAAATCCTGTCGTTTCCATAGAAACGTTGCTCGATTTAGAACGAAATTTCTCAGAACACATAGTATTTCATAGCGACGCAATTTCCGTCTGAATTCGTCAATGAGTGGGAGTGAGGGATGCAGTAAAGAAGGATTAGTGGATCGGAAATGAGATTGTCGTATCCCAAAAGAAAATCCTGTCGTTACCATAGAAACGTTACTCGATTTAGAAGGAGAAGTCATAGAACACATAGTATTTCATAGCGACGCAATTGCTGTGTTAATTCGTCAATGTGTGGGAGTGAGGGATGCAGTAAATAAGGATTAGTGGATCGGAAATGTGATTGTCGTATCCCAAAAGAAAATCCTGTCGTTTCCATAGAAACGTTACTCGATTTAGAAGGAAATGTCTTAGAACACATAGTATCTCATAGCGACGCAATTTCCGTGTGAATTCGTCAGTGAGTGGGAGTGAGAGATGCAGTAAAGAAGGATTAGTGGATCGGAAATGAGATTGTCGTATCCCAAAAGAAAATCCTGTCGTTTCCATAGAAACGTTACTCGATTTAGAAGGAGAAGTCATAGAACCCATAGTATTTCATAGCGACGCTATTTCCGTGTGAATTAGTCAATGAGTGGGTGTGAGGGATGCAGTAAAGAAGGATTAGTGGATCGGAAATGAGATTGTCGTATCCCAAAAGAAAATCCTGTCGTTTCCATAGAAACGTTACTCGATTTAGAATTAAATGTCTTAGAACACATAGTATTTCATAGCGACGCAATTGCTGTGTTAATTCGTCAATGTGTAGGAGTTAGGGATGCAGTAACGAAGGATTAGTGGATCGGAAATGTGATTGTCGTATCCCAAAAGAAAATCCTGTCGTTTCCATAGAAACGTTACTCGAATTAGAAGGAAATGTCTTAGAACACATAGTATTTCATAGCGACGCAATTTCCGTGTGAATTCGTCAATGTGTGGGAGTGAGGGATGCAGTAAAGAAGGATTAGTGGATCGGAAATGAGATTGTCGTATCCCAGAAGAAAATCCTGTCGTTTCCATAGAAACCTTACTCGATTTAGAAGGAGAAGTCATAGAACCCATAGTATTTCATAGCGACGCAATTTCCGTGTGAATTCGTCAATGAGTGGGAGTGAGGGATGCAGTAAAGAAGGATTAGTGGATCGGAAATGTGAATGTCGTATCCCAAAAGAAAATCCTGTCGTTTCCATAGAAACAGTACTCGATTTAGAAGGAAATGTCATAGAACCCATAGTATATCATAGCGACGCAATTTCCGTGTGAATTCGTCAATGAGTGGGAGTGAGGGATGCAGTAAAGAAGGATTAGTGGATCGGAAATGAGATTGTCGTATCCCAAAAGAAAATCCTGTCGTTTCCATAGAAACGTTACTCGATTTAGAAGGGAATGTCTTAGACCACATAGTATTTCATGGCGACGCAATTTCCGTGTGAATTCGTCAATGTGTGGGAGTGAGGGATGCAGTAAAGAAGGATTAGTGGATCGGAAATGTGATTGTCGTATCCCAAAAGAAAATCCTGTCGTTCCCATAGAAACGTTACTCGATTTAGAAGGAAATGTCTTAGAACACATAGTATTTCATAGCGACGCAATTTCCGTGTGAATTCGTCAATGTGTGGAAGTGAGGGATGCAGTAAAGAAGGATTAGTGGATCGGAAATGTGAATGTCGTATCCCAAAAGAAAATCCTGTCGATTCCATAGAAACAGTACTCGATTTAGAAGGAAATGTCATAGAACCCATAGTATATCATAGCGACGCAATTTCCGTGTGAATTCGTCAATGAGTGGGAGTGAGGGATGCAGTAAAGAAGGATTAGTGGATCGGAAATGAGATTGTCGTATCCCAAAAGAAAATCCTGTCGTTTCCATAGAAACGTTACTCGATTTAGAAGGAAATGTCTTAGACCACATAGTATTTCATGGCGACGCAATTTCCGTGTGAATTCGTCAATGTGTGGGAGTGAGGGATGCAGTAAAGAAGGATTAGTGGATCGGAAATGTGATTGTCGTATCCCAAAAGAAAATCCTGTCGTTCCTATAGAAACGTTACTCGATTTAGAAGGAAATGTCTTAGAACACATAGTATTTCATAGCGACGCAATTTCCGTGTGAATTCGTCAATGTGTGGAAGTGAGGGATGCAGTAAAGAAGGATTAGTGGATCGGAAATGTGATTGTCGTATCCCAAAGAAAATCCTGTCGTTTCCATAGAAACGTTGCTCGATTTAGAACGAAATTTCTCAGAACACATAGTATTTCATAGCGACGCAATTTCCGTCTGAATTCGTCAATGAGTGGGAGTGAGGGATGCAGTAAAGAAGGATTAGTGGATCGGAAATGAGATTGTCGTATCCCAAAAGAAAATCCTGTCGTTACCATAGAAACGTTACTCGATTTAGAAGGAGAAGTCATAGAACACATAGTATTTCATAGCGACGCAATTGCTGTGTTAATTCGTCAATGTGTGGGAGTGAGGGATGCAGTAAATAAGGATTAGTGGATCGGAAATGTGATTGTCGTATCCCAAAAGAAAATCCTGTCGTTTCCATAGAAACGTTACTCGATTTAGAAGGAAATGTCTTAGAACACATAGTATCTCATAGCGACGCAATTTCCGTGTGAATTCGTCAGTGAGTGGGAGTGAGAGATGCAGTAAAGAAGGATTAGTGGATCGGAAATGAGATTGTCGTATCCCAAAAGAAAATCCTGTCGTTTCCATAGAAACGTTACTCGATTTAGAAGGAGAAGTCATAGAACCCATAGTATTTCATAGCGACGCTATTTCCGTGTGAATTAGTCAATGAGTGGGTGTGAGGGATGCAGTAAAGAAGGATTAGTGGATCGGAAATGAGATTGTCGTATCCCAAAAGAAAATCCTGTCGTTTCCATAGAAACGTTACTCGATTTAGAAGGAAATGTCTTAGAACACATAGTATTTCATAGCGACGCAATTGCTGTGTTAATTCGTCAATGTGTAGGAGTTAGGGATGCAGTAACGAAGGATTAGTGGATCGGAAATGTGATTGTCGTATCCCAAAAGAAAATCCTGTCGTTTCCATAGAAACGTTACTCGAATTAGAAGGAAATGTCTTAGAACACATAGTATTTCATAGCGACGCAATTTCCGTGTGAATTCGTCAATGTGTGGGAGTGAGGGATGCAGTAAAGAAGGATTAGTGGATCGGAAATGAGATTGTCGTATCCCAGAAGAAAATCCTGTCGTTTCCATAGAAACCTTACTCGATTTAGAAGGAGAAGTCATAGAACCCATAGTATTTCATAGCGACGCAATTTCCGTGTGAATTCGTCAATGAGTGGGAGTGAGGGATGCAGTAAAGAAGGATTAGTGGATCGGAAATGTGAATGTCGTATCCCAAAAGAAAATCCTGTCGTTTCCATAGAAACAGTACTCGATTTAGAAGGAAATGTCATAGAACCCATAGTATATCATAGCGACGCAATTTCCGTGTGAATTCGTCAGTGAGTGGGAGTGAGAGATGCAGTAAAGAAGGATTAGTGGATCGGAAATGAGATTGTCGTATCCCAAAAGAAAATCCTGTCGTTTCCATAGAAACGTTACTCGATTTAGAAGGAGAAGTCATAGAACCCATAGTATTTCATAGCGACGCTATTTCCGTGTGAATTAGTCAATGAGTGGGTGTGAGGGATGCAGTAAAGAAGGATTAGTGGATCGGAAATGAGATTGTCGTATCCCAAAAGAAAATCCTGTCGTTTCCATAGAAACGTTACTCGATTTAGAAGGAAATGTCTTAGAACACATAGTATTTCATAGCGACGCAATTGCTGTGTTAATTCGTCAATGTGTAGGAGTTAGGGATGCAGTAACGAAGGATTAGTGGATCGGAAATGTGATTGTCGTATCCCAAAAGAAAATCCTGTCGTTTCCATAGAAACGTTACTCGAATTAGAAGGAAATGTCTTAGAACACATAGTATTTCATAGCGACGCAATTTCCGTGTGAATTCGTCAATGTGTGGGAGTGAGGGATGCAGTAAAGAAGGATTAGTGGATCGGAAATGAGATTGTCGTATCCCAGAAGAAAATCCTGTCGTTTCCATAGAAACCTTACTCGATTTAGAAGGAGAAGTCATAGAACCCATAGTATTTCATAGCGACGCAATTTCCGTGTGAATTCGTCAATGAGTGGGAGTGAGGGATGCAGTAAAGAAGGATTAGTGGATCGGAAATGTGAATGTCGTATCCCAAAAGAAAATCCTGTCGTTTCCATAGAAACAGTACTCGATTTAGAAGGAAATGTCATAGAACCCATAGTATATCATAGCGACGCAATTTCCGTGTGAATTCGTCAATGAGTGGGAGTGAGGGATGCAGTAAAGAAGGATTAGTGGATCGGAAATGAGATTGTCGTATCCCAAAAGAAAATCCTGTCGTTTCCATAGAAACGTTACTCGATTTAGAAGGAAATGTCTTAGACCACATAGTATTTCATGGCGACGCAATTTCCGTGTGAATTCGTCAATGTGTGGGAGTGAGGGATGCAGTAAAGAAGGATTAGTGGATCGGAAATGTGATTGTCGTATCCCAAAAGAAAATCCTGTCGTTCCCATAGAAACGTTACTCGATTTAGAAGGAAATGTCTTAGAACACATAGTATTTCATAGCGACGCAATTTCCGTGTGAATTCGTCAATGTGTGGAAGTGAGGGATGCAGTAAAGAAGGATTAGTGGATCGGAAATGTGAATGTCGTATCCCAAAAGAAAATCCTGTCGTTTCCATAGAAACAGTACTCGATTTAGAAGGAAATGTCATAGAACCCATAGTATATCATAGCGACGCAATTTCCGTGTGAATTCGTCAATGAGTGGGAGTGAGGGATGCAGTAAAGAAGGATTAGTGGATCGGAAATGAGATTGTCGTATCCCAAAAGAAAATCCTGTCGTTTCCATAGAAACGTTACTCGATTTAGAAGGAAATGTCTTAGACCACATAGTATTTCATGGCGACGCAATTTCCGTGTGAATTCGTCAATGTGTGGGAGTGAGGGATGCAGTAAAGAAGGATTAGTGGATCGGAAATGTGATTGTCGTATCCCAAAAGAAAATCCTGTCGTTCCCATAGAAACGTTACTCGATTTAGAAGGAAATGTCTTAGAACACATAGTATTTCATAGCGACGCAATTTCCGTGTGAATTCGTCAATGTGTGGAAGTGAGGGATGCAGTAAAGAAGGATTAGTGGATCGGAAATGTGATTGTCGTATCCCAAAGAAAATCCTGTCGTTTCCATAGAAACGTTGCTCGATTTAGAACGAAATTTCTCAGAACACATAGTATTTCATAGCGACGCAATTTCCGTCTGAATTCGTCAATGAGTGGGAGTGAGGGATGCAGTAAAGAAGGATTAGTGGATCGGAAATGAGATTGTCGTATCCCAAAAGAAAATCCTGTCGTTACCATAGAAACGTTACTCGATTTAGAAGGAGAAGTCATAGAACACATAGTATTTCATAGCGACGCAATTGCTGTGTTAATTCGTCAATGTGTGGGAGTGAGGGATGCAGTAAATAAGGATTAGTGGATCGGAAATGTGATTGTCGTATCCCAAAAGAAAATCCTGTCGTTTCCATAGAAACGTTACTCGATTTAGAAGGAAATGTCTTAGAACACATAGTATCTCATAGCGACGCAATTTCCGTGTGAATTCGTCAGTGAGTGGGAGTGAGAGATGCAGTAAAGAAGGATTAGTGGATCGGAAATGAGATTGTCGTATCCCAAAAGAAAATCCTGTCGTTTCCATAGAAACGTTACTCGATTTAGAAGGAGAAGTCATAGAACCCATAGTATTTCATAGCGACGCTATTTCCGTGTGAATTAGTCAATGAGTGGGTGTGAGGGATGCAGTAAAGAAGGATTAGTGGATCGGAAATGAGATTGTCGTATCCCAAAAGAAAATCCTGTCGTTTCCATAGAAACGTTACTCGATTTAGAAGGAAATGTCTTAGAACACATAGTATTTCATAGCGACGCAATTGCTGTGTTAATTCGTCAATGTGTAGGAGTTAGGGATGCAGTAACGAAGGATTAGTGGATCGGAAATGTGATTGTCGTATCCCAAAAGAAAATCCTGTCGTTTCCATAGAAACGTTACTCGAATTAGAAGGAAATGTCTTAGAACACATAGTATTTCATAGCGACGCAATTTCCGTGTGAATTCGTCAATGTGTGGGAGTGAGGGATGCAGTAAAGAAGGATTAGTGGATCGGAAATGAGATTGTCGTATCCCAGAAGAAAATCCTGTCGTTTCCATAGAAACCTTACTCGATTTAGAAGGAGAAGTCATAGAACCCATAGTATTTCATAGCGACGCAATTTCCGTGTGAATTCGTCAATGAGTGGGAGGTAGGGATGCAGTAAAGAAGGATTAGTGGATCGGAAATGTGAATGTCGTATCCCAAAAGAAAATCCTGTCGTTTCCATAGAAACAGTACTCGATTTAGAAGGAAATGTCATAGAACCCATAGTATATCATAGCGACGCAATTTCCGTGTGAATTCGTCAATGAGTGGGAGTGAGGGATGCAGTAAAGAAGGATTAGTGGATCGGAAATGAGATTGTCGTATCCCAAAAGAAAATCCTGTCGTTTCCATAGAAACGTTACTCGATTTAGAAGGAAATGTCTTAGACCACATAGTATTTCATGGCGACGCAATTTCCGTGTGAATTCGTCAATGTGTGGGAGTGAGGGATGCAGTAAAGAAGGATTAGTGGATCGGAAATGTGATTGTCGTATCCCAAAAGAAAATCCTGTCGTTCCCATAGAAACGTTACTCGATTTAGAAGGAAATGTCTTAGAACACATAGTATTTCATAGCGACGCAATTTCCGTGTGAATTCGTCAATGTGTGGAAGTGAGGGATGCAGTAAAGAAGGATTAGTGGATCGGAAATGTGATTGTCGTATCCCAAAGAAAATCCTGTCGTTTCCACAGAAACGTTGCTCGATTTAGAACGAAATGTCTCAGAACACATAGTATTTCATAGCGACGCAATTTCCGTCTGAATTCGTCAATGAGTGGTAGTGAGGGATGCCGTAAAGAAGGATTAGTGGATCGGAAATGAGATTGTCGTATCCCAAAAGAAAATCCTGTCGTTTCCATAGAAATGTTACTCGATTTACAAGGAAAAGTCATAGAACACATAGTATTTCATAGCGACGCAATTTCCGTGTGAACTCGTCAATGTTGGGAGTGAGGGATGCAGTAAAGAAGGATTAGTGGATCGGAAATGTGATTGTCGTTTCCCAAAAGAAAATCCTGTCATTCCCATAGAAACGTTCCTTGATTTAGAAGGAGAAGTCATAGAACCCATAGTATTTCATAGCGACGCAATTTCCGTGTGAATTCGTCAATGAGTGGGAGTGAGGGATGCAGTAAAGAAGGATTAGTGGATCGGAAATGTGAATGTCGTATCCCAAAAGAAAATCCTGTCGTTTCCATAGAAACAGTACTCGATTTAGAAGGAAATGTCATAGAACCCATAGTATATCATAGCGACGCAATTTCCGTGTGAATTCGTCAATGAGTGGGAGTGAGGGATGCAGTAAAGAAGGATTAGTGGATCGGAAATGAGATTGTCGTATCCCAAAAGAAAATCCTGTCGTTTCCATAGAAACGTTACTCGATTTAGAAGGAAATGTCTTAGACCACATAGTATTTCATGGCGACGCAATTTCCGTGTGAATTCGTCAATGTGTGGGAGTGAGGGATGCAGTAAAGAAGGATTAGTGGATCGGAAATGTGATTGTCGTATCCCAAAAGAAAATCCTGTCGTTCCCATAGAAACGTTACTCGATTTAGAAGGAAATGTCTTAGAACACATAGTATTTCATAGCGACGCAATTTCCGTGTGAATTCGTCAATGTGTGGAAGTGAGGGATGCAGTAAAGAAGGATTAGTGGATCGGAAATGTGATTGTCGTATCCCAAAGAAAATCCTGTCGTTTCCATAGAAACGTTGCTCGATTTAGAACGAAATTTCTCAGAACACATAGTATTTCATAGCGACGCAATTTCCGTCTGAATTCGTCAATGAGTGGGAGTGAGGGATGCAGTAAAGAAGGATTAGTGGATCGGAAATGAGATTGTCGTATCCCAAAAGAAAATCCTGTCGTTACCATAGAAACGTTACTCGATTTAGAAGGAGAAGTCATAGAACACATAGTATTTCATAGCGACGCAATTGCTGTGTTAATTCGTCAATGTGTGGGAGTGAGGGATGCAGTAAATAAGGATTAGTGGATCGGAAATGTGATTGTCGTATCCCAAAAGAAAATCCTGTCGTTTCCATAGAAACGTTACTCGATTTAGAAGGAAATGTCTTAGAACACATAGTATCTCATAGCGACGCAATTTCCGTGTGAATTCGTCAGTGAGTGGGAGTGAGAGATGCAGTAAAGAAGGATTAGTGGATCGGAAATGAGATTGTCGTATCCCAAAAGAAAATCCTGTCGTTTCCATAGAAACGTTACTCGATTTAGAAGGAGAAGTCATAGAACCCATAGTATTTCATAGCGACGCTATTTCCGTGTGAATTAGTCAATGAGTGGGTGTGAGGGATGCAGTAAAGAAGGATTAGTGGATCGGAAATGAGATTGTCGTATCCCAAAAGAAAATCCTGTCGTTTCCATAGAAACGTTACTCGATTTAGAAGGAAATGTCTTAGAACACATAGTATTTCATAGCGACGCAATTGCTGTGTTAATTCGTCAATGTGTAGGAGTTAGGGATGCAGTAACGAAGGATTAGTGGATCGGAAATGTGATTGTCGTATCCCAAAAGAAAATCCTGTCGTTTCCATAGAAACGTTACTCGAATTAGAAGGAAATGTCTTAGAACACATAGTATTTCATAGCGACGCAATTTCCGTGTGAATTCGTCAATGTGTGGGAGTGAGGGATGCAGTAAAGAAGGATTAGTGGATCGGAAATGAGATTGTCGTATCCCAGAAGAAAATCCTGTCGTTTCCATAGAAACCTTACTCGATTTAGAAGGAGAAGTCATAGAACCCATAGTATTTCATAGCGACGCAATTTCCGTGTGAATTCGTCAATGAGTGGGAGTGAGGGATGCAGTAAAGAAGGATTAGTGGATCGGAAATGTGAATGTCGTATCCCAAAAGAAAATCCTGTCGTTTCCATAGAAACAGTACTCGATTTAGAAGGAAATGTCATAGAACCCATAGTATATCATAGCGACGCAATTTCCGTGTGAATTCGTCAATGAGTGGGAGTGAGGGATGCAGTAAAGAAGGATTAGTGGATCGGAAATGAGATTGTCGTATCCCAAAAGAAAATCCTGTCGTTTCCATAGAAACGTTACTCGATTTAGAAGGAAATGTCTTAGACCACATAGTATTTCATGGCGACGCAATTTCCGTGTGAATTCGTCAATGTGTGGGAGTGAGGGATGCAGTAAAGAAGGATTAGTGGATCGGAAATGTGATTGTCGTATCCCAAAAGAAAATCCTGTCGTTCCCATAGAAACGTTACTCGATTTAGTAGGAAATGTCTTAGAACACATAGTATTTCATAGCGACGCAATTTCCGTGTGAATTCGTCAATGTGTGGAAGTGAGGGATGCAGTAAAGAAGGATTAGTGGATCGGAAATGTGATTGTCGTATCCCAAAGAAAATCCTGTCGTTTCCATAGAAACGTTGCTCGATTTAGAACGAAATGTCTCAGAACACATAGTATTTCATAGCGACGCAATTTCCGTCTGAATTCGTCAATGAGTGGTAGTGAGGGATGCCGTAAAGAAGGATTAGTGGATCGGAAATGAGATTGTCGTATCCCAAAAGAAAATCCTGTCGTTTCCATAGAAATGTTACTCGATTTACAAGGAAAAGTCATAGAACACATAGTATTTCATAGCGACGCAATTTCCGTGTGAACTCGTCAATGTTGGGAGTGAGGGATGCAGTAAAGAAGGATTAGTGGATCGGAAATGTGATTGTCGTTTCCCAAAAGAAAATCCTGTCATTCCCATAGAAACGTTCCTTGATTTAGAAGGAGAAGTCATAGAACCCATAGTATTTCATAGCGACGCAATTTCCGTGTGAATTCGTCAATGTGTGGGAGTGAGGGATGCAGTAAAGGATTAGTGGAACAGAAATGTGATTGTCGTATCCCAAAGAAAATCCTGTCGTTTCCATAAAAACGTTACTCGATTTAGAACGAAATGTCTCAGAACACATAGTATTTCATAGCGACGCAATTTCCGTGTGAACTCGACAATGAGTGGGAGTGAGGGATGCAGTAAGGAAGGATTAGTGGATCGGAAATGAGATTGTCGTATCCCAAAAGAAAATCCTGTCGTTACCATAGAAACGTTACTCGATTCAGAAGGAAATGTCTTAGAACACATAGTATTTCATAGCGACGCAATTTCCGTGTGAATTCGTCAATGTGTGGGAGTGAGGGATGCAGTAAAGGATTAGTGGATCAGAAATGTGATTGTCGTATCCCAAAGAAAATCCTGTCGTTTCCATAGAAACGTTACTCGATTTAGAACGAAATGTCTCAGAACACATAGTATTTCATAGCGACGCAATTGCTGTGTTAATTCGTCAATGTGTGGGAGTGAGGGATGCAGTAAATAAGGATTAGTGGATCGGAAATGTGATTGTCGTATCCCAAAAGAAAATCCTGTCGTTTCCATAGAAACGTTACTCGATTTAGAAGGAAATGTCTTAGAACACATAGTATCTCATAGCGACGCAATTTCCGTGTGAATTCGTCAATGAGTGGGAGTGAGAGATGCAGTAAAGAAGGATTAGTGGATCGGAAATGAGATTGTCGTATCCCAAAAGAAAATCCTGTCGTTTCCATAGAAACGTTACTCGATTTACAAGGAGAAGTCATAGAACACATAGTATTTCATAGCGACGCAATTTCCGTGTGAACTCGTCAATGTGTGGGAGTGAGGGATGCAGTAAAGAAGGATTAGTGGATCGGAAATGAGATTGTCGTATCCCAAAAGAAAATCCTGTCGTTTCCATAGAAACGTTACTTGATTTAGAAGGAGAAGTCATAGAACCCATAGTATTTCATAGCGACGCAATTTCCGTGTGAATTCGTCAATGAGTGGGAGTGAGGGATGCAGTAAAAAAGGATTAGTGGATCGGAAATGAGATTGTCGTATCCCGAAAGAAAATCCTGTCGTTTCCATAGAAACGTTACTCGATTTACAAGGAGAAGTCATAGAACACATAGTATATCATAGCGACGCAATTTCCGTGTGAACTCGTCAATGTGTGGGAGTGAGAGATGCAGTAAAGAAGGATTAGTGGATCGGAAATGTGATTGTCGTTTCCCAAAAGAAAATCCTGTCGTTTCCATAGAAACGTTCCTTTATTTAGAAGGAGAGTCATAGAACCCATAGTATTTCATAGCGACGCAATTTCCGTGTGAATTCGTCAATGAGTGGGAGTGAGGGATGCAGTAAAGAAGGATTAGTGGAACGGAAATGTGATTGTCGTATCCCAAAAAAAATCCTGTCGTTTCCATAGAAACGTTACTCGATTTAGAAGGAAATGTCTTAGAACACATAGTATTTCATAGCGACGCAATTTCCGTGTGAATTCGTCAATGTGTGGGAGTGAGGGATGCAGCAAAGGATTAGTGGATCGGAAATGAGATTGTCGTATCCCAAAAGAAAATCCTGTCGTTTCCATAGAAACGTTACTCGATTTAGAAGGAAATGTCTTAGAACACATAGTATTTCATAGCGACGCAATTTCCGTGTGAATTCGTCAATGTGTAGGAGTTAGGGATGCAGTAACGAAGGATTAGTGGATCGGAAATGTGATTGTCGTATCCCAAAAGAAAATCCTGTCGTTTCTATAGAAACGTTACTCGAATTAGAAGGAAATGTCTTAGAACACATAGTATTTCATAGCGACGCAATTTCCGTGTGAATTCGTCAATGTGTGGGAGTGATTGATGCAGTAAAGAAGGATTAGTGGATCGGAAATGAGATTGTCGTATCCCAGAAGAAAATCCTGTCGTTTCTATAGAAACCTTACTCGATTTAGAAGGAGAAGTCATAGAACCCATAGTATTTCATAGCGACGCAAATTCCGTGTGAATTCGTCAATGAGTGGGAGTGAGGGATGCAGTAAAGAAGGATTAGTGGATCGGAAATGTGAATGTCGTATCCCAAAAGAAAATCCTGTCGTTTCCATAGAAACAGTACTCGATTTAGAAGGAAATGTCATAGAACCCATAGTATATCATAGCGACGCAATTTCCGTGTGAATTCGTCAATGTGTGGAAGTGAGGGATGCAGTAAAGAAGGATTAGTGGATCGGAAATGTGATTGTCGTATCCCAAAGAAAATCCTGTCGTTTCCATAGAAACATTGCTCGGTTTAGAACGAAATGTCGCAGAACACATAGTATTTCATAGCGACGCAATTTCCGTCTGAATTCGTCAATGAGTGGTAGTGAGGGATGCCGTAAAGAAGGATTAGTGGATCGGAAATGAGATTGTCGTATCCCAAAAGAAAATCCTGTCGTTTCCATAGAAATGTTACTCGATTTACAAGGAGAAGTCATAGAACACATAGTATTTCATAGCGACGCAATTTCCGTGTGAACTCGTCAATGTTGGGAGTGAGGGATGCAGTAAAGAAGGATTAGTGGATCGGAAATGTGATTGTCGTTTCCCAAAAGAAAATCCTGTCATTCCCATAGAAACGTTCCTTGATTTAGAAGGAGAAGTCATAGAACCCATAGTATTTCATAGCGACGCAATTTCCGTGTGAATTCGTCAATGTGTGGGAGTGAGGGATGCAGTAAAGGATTAGTGGAACAGAAATGTGATTGTCGTATCCCAAAGAAAATCCTGTCGTTTCCATAAAAACGTTACTCGATTTAGAACGAAATGTCTCAGAACACATAGTATTTCATAGCGACGCAATTTCCGTCTGAATTCGTCAATGAGTGGGAGTGAGGGATGCAGTAAGGAAGGATTAGTGGATCGGAAATGAGATTGTCGTATCCCAAAAGAAAATCCTGTCGTTACCATAGAAACGTTACTCGATTCAGAAGGAAATGTCTTAGAACACATAGTATTTCATAGCGACGCAATTTCCGTGTGAATTCGTCAATGTGTGGGAGTGAGGGATGCAGTAAAGGATTAGTGGATCAGAAATGTGATTGTCGTATCCCAAAGAAAATCCTGTCGTTTCCATAGAAACGTTACTCGATTTAGAACGAAATGTCTCAGAACACATAGTATTTCATAGCGACGCAATTGCTGTGTTAATTCGTCAATGTGTGGGAGTGAGGGATGCAGTAAATAAGGATTAGTGGATCGGAAATGTGATTGTCGTATCCCAAAAGAAAATCCTGTCGTTTCCATAGAAACGTTACTCGATTTAGAAGGAAATGTCTTAGAACACATAGTATCTCATAGCGACGCAATTTCCGTGTGAATTCGTCAATGAGTGGGAGTGAGAGATGCAGTAAAGAAGGATTAGTGGATCGGAAATGAGATTGTCGTATCCCAAAAGAAAATCCTGTCGTTTCCATAGAAACGTTACTCGATTTACAAGGAGAAGTCATAGAACACATAGTATTTCATAGCGACGCAATTTCCGTGTGAACTCGTCAATGTGTGGGAGTGAGGGATGCAGTAAAGAAGGATTAGTGGATCGGAAATGTGATTGTCGTATCCCAAAAGAAAATCCTGTCGTTTCCATAGAAACGTTACTCGATTTAGAAGGAAATGTCTTAGAACACATAGTATCTCATAGCGTCGCAATTTCCGTGTGAATTCGTCAATGAGTGGGAGTGAGAGATGCAGTAAAGAAGGATTAGTGGATCGGAAATGAGATTGTCGTATCCCAAAAGAAAATCCTGTCGTTTCCATAGAAACGTTACTCGATTTAGAAGGAGAAGTCATACAACCCATAGTATTTCATAGCGACGCAATTTCCGTGTGAATTCGTCAGTGAGTGGGAGTGAGGGATGCAGTAAAGAAGGATTAGTGGATCGGAAATGAGATTGTCGTATCCCAAAAGAAAATCCTGTCGTTTCCATAGAAACGTTACTCGAATTAGAAGGAAATGTCTTAGAACACGTAGTATTTCATAGCGGCGCAATTTCCGTGTGAATTCGTCAATGTGTGGGAGTTAGGGATGCAGTAACGAAGGATTAGTGGATCGGAAATGTGATTGTCGTATCCCAAAAGAAAATCCTGTCGTTTCCATAGAAACGTTACTCGATTTAGAAGGAAATGTCTCAGAACACATAGTATTTCATAGCGACGCAATTTCCGTGTGAATTCGTCAATGTGTGGGAGTGAGGGATGCAGTAAAGAAGGATTAGTGGATCGGAAATGTGAATGTCGTATCCCAAAAGAAAATCCTGTCGTTTCCATAGAAACAGTACTCGATTTAGAAGGAAATGTCATAGAACCCATAGTATATCATAGCGACGCAATTTCCGTGTGAATTCGTCAATGTGTGGAAGTGAGGGATGCAGTAAAGAAGGATTAGTGGATCGGAAATGTGATTGTCGTATCCCAAAGAAAATCCTGTCGTTTCCATAGAAACATTGCTCGGTTTAGAACGAAATGTCGCAGAACACATAGTATTTCATAGCGACGCAATTTCCGTCTGAATTCGTCAATGAGTGGTAGTGAGGGATGCCGTAAAGAAGGATTAGTGGATCGGAAATGAGATTGTCGTATCCCAAAAGAAAATCCTGTCGTTTCCATAGAAATGTTACTCGATTTACAAGGAGAAGTCATAGAACACATAGTATTTCATAGCGACGCAATTTCCGTGTGAACTCGTCAATGTTGGGAGTGAGGGATGCAGTAAAGAAGGATTAGTGGATCGGAAATGTGATTGTCGTTTCCCAAAAGAAAATCCTGTCATTCCCATAGAAACGTTCCTTGATTTAGAAGGAGAAGTCATAGAACCCATAGTATTTCATAGCGACGCAATTTCCGTGTGAATTCGTCAATGTGTGGGAGTGAGGGATGCAGTAAAGGATTAGTGGAACAGAAATGTGATTGTCGTATCCCAAAGAAAATCCTGTCGTTTCCATAAAAACGTTACTCGATTTAGAACGAAATGTCTCAGAACACATAGTATTTCATAGCGACGCAATTTCCGTCTGAATTCGTCAATGAGTGGGAGTGAGGGATGCAGTAAGGAAGGATTAGTGGATCGGAAATGAGATTGTCGTATCCCAAAAGAAAATCCTGTCGTTACCATAGAAACGTTACTCGATTCAGAAGGAAATGTCTTAGAACACATAGTATTTCATAGCGACGCAATTTCCGTGTGAATTCGTCAATGTGTGGGAGTGAGGGATGCAGTAAAGGATTAGTGGATCAGAAATGTGATTGTCGTATCCCAAAGAAAATCCTGTCGTTTCCATAGAAACGTTACTCGATTTAGAACGAAATGTCTCAGAACACATAGTATTTCATAGCGACGCAATTGCTGTGTTAATTCGTCAATGTGTGGGAGTGAGGGATGCAGTAAATAAGGATTAGTGGATCGGAAATGTGATTGTCGTATCCCAAAAGAAAATCCTGTCGTTTCCATAGAAACGTTACTCGATTTAGAAGGAAATGTCTTAGAACACATAGTATCTCATAGCGACGCAATTTCCGTGTGAATTCGTCAATGAGTGGGAGTGAGAGATGCAGTAAAGAAGGATTAGTGGATCGGAAATGAGATTGTCGTATCCCAAAAGAAAATCCTGTCGTTTCCATAGAAACGTTACTCGATTTACAAGGAGAAGTCATAGAACACATAGTATTTCATAGCGACGCAATTTCCGTGTGAACTCGTCAATGTGTGGGAGTGAGGGATGCAGTAAAGAAGGATTAGTGGATCGGAAATGTGATTGTCGTATCCCAAAAGAAAATCCTGTCGTTTCCATAGAAACGTTACTCGATTTAGAAGGAAATGTCTTAGAACACATAGTATCTCATAGCGTCGCAATTTCCGTGTGAATTCGTCAATGAGTGGGAGTGAGAGATGCAGTAAAGAAGGATTAGTGGATCGGAAATGAGATTGTCGTATCCCAAAAGAAAATCCTGTCGTTTCCATAGAAACGTTACTCGATTTAGAAGGAGAAGTCATACAACCCATAGTATTTCATAGCGACGCAATTTCCGTGTGAATTCGTCAGTGAGTGGGAGTGAGGGATGCAGTAAAGAAGGATTAGTGGATCGGAAATGAGATTGTCGTATCCCAAAAGAAAATCCTGTCGTTTCCATAGAAACGTTACTCGAATTAGAAGGAAATGTCTTAGAACACGTAGTATTTCATAGCGGCGCAATTTCCGTGTGAATTCGTCAATGTGTGGGAGTTAGGGATGCAGTAACGAAGGATTAGTGGATCGGAAATGTGATTGTCGTATCCCAAAAGAAAATCCTGTCGTTTCCATAGAAACGTTACTCGATTTAGAAGGAAATGTCTCAGAACACATAGTATTTCATAGCGACGCAATTTCCGTGTGAATTCGTCAATGTGTGGGAGTGAGGGATGCCGTAAAGAAGGATTAGTGGATCGGAAATGAGATTGTCGTATCCCAGAAGAAAATCCTGTCGTTTCCATAGAAACCTTACTCGATTTAGAAGAAGAAGTCATAGAACCCATAGTATTTCATAGCGACGCAATTTCCGTGTGAATTCGTCAATGAGTGGGAGTGAGGGATGCAGTAAAGAAGGATTAGTGGATCGGAAATGTGAATGTCGTATCCCAAAAGAAAATCCTGTCGTTTCTATAGAAACAGTACTCGATTTAGAAGGAGAAGTCATAGAACCCATAGTATTTCATAGCGACGCAATTTCCGTGTGAATTCGTCAATGAGTGGGAGTGAGGGATGCAGTAAAGAAGGATTAGTGGATCGGAAATGAGATTGTCGTATCCCAAAAGAGAATCCTGTCGTTTCCATAGAAACGTTACTCGATTTAGAAGGAAATGTCTTAGAACACATAGTATTTCATAGCGACGCAATTTCCATGTGAATTCGTCAATGTGTGGGAGTGAGGGATGCAGTAAATAAGGATTAGTGGATCGGAAATGTGATTGTCGTATCCCAGTAGAAAATCCTGTCGTTTCCTTAGAAACGTTACTCGATTTAAAAGGAAATGTCTTAGAACGCATAGTATCTCATAGCGACGCAATTTCCGTGTGAATTCGTCAATGAGTGGGAGTGAGGGATGCAGTAAAGAAGGATTAGTGGATGGGAAATGTGATTGTCGTATCCCAAAAGAAAATACTGTCGTTTCCATAGAAACGTTACTCGATTTAGAAGGAAATGTCATAGAACCCATAGTATTTCATAGCGACGCAATTTCCGTGTGAATTCGTCACTGAGTGGGAGTGAGGGATGCAGTAAAGAAGGATTAGTGGATCGGAAATGTGATTGTCGTATCCCAAAAGAAAATCCTGTCGTTTCCATAGAAACAGTACTCGAGTTAGAAGGAGAAGTCATAGAACCCATAGTATTTCATAGCGACGCAATTTCCGTGTGAATTCGTCAATGAGTGGGAGTGAGGGATGCAGTAAAGAAGGATTAGTGGATCGGAAATGAGATTGTCGTATCCCAAAAGAAAATCCTGTCGTTTCCATAGAAACGTTACTCGATTTAGAAGGAAATGTCATAGAACCCATAGTATTTCATAGCGACGCAATTTCCGTGTGAATTCGTCAATGAGTGGGAGTGAGGGATGCAGTAAAGAAGGATTAGTGGATCGGAAATGAAGTTGTCGTATCCCAAAAGAAAAACCTGTCGTTTCCATAGAACCGTTACTCGATTTAGAAGGAAATGTCTTAGAACCCATAGTATTTCATTGCGACGCAATTGCTGTGTTAATTCGTCAATGTGTGGGAGTGAGGGATGCAGTAAAGAAGGATTAGTGGATCGGAAATGTGATTGTCGTATCCCAAAAGAAAATCCTGTCGTTTCCATAGAAACGTTTCTCGATTTAGAAGGAAATGTCTTAGAACACATAGTATTTCATAGCGACGCAATTTTTGTGTGAATTCCTCAATGTGTGGGAGTGAGGGATCCAGTAAAGAAGGATTAGTGGTTCGGAAATGTGATTGTCGTATCCCAAAAGAAAATCCTGTCGTTTCCATAGAAACGTTACTCGATTTAGAAGGAAATGTCTTAGAACACATAGTATCTCATAGCGACGCAATTTCCGTGTGAATTCGTCAATGAGTGTTAGTGAGGGATGCAGTAAAGAAGGATTAGTGGATCGGAAATGAGATTGTCGTATCCCAAAAGAAAATCCTGTCATTTCCATAGAAACGTTACTCGATTTAGAAGGAAATGTCTTAGAACACATAGTATTTCATAGCGACGCAATTTCCGTGTGAATTCGTCAATGTGTGGGAGTGAGGGATGCAGTAAAGAAGGATTAGTGGATCGGAAATGTGATTGTCGTATCCCAAAAGAAAATCCTGTCGTTTCCATAGAAACGTTACTCGATTTAGAAGGAAATGTCTTAGAACACATAGTAATTCATAGCGACGCAATTTCCGTGTGAATTCGTCAATGAGTGGGAGTGAGGGATGCAGTAAAGAAGGATTAGTGGATCGGAAATGAGATTGTCGTATCCCAAAAGAAAATCCTGTCGTTTCCATAGAGACGTTACTCAATTTAGAAGGAAATGTCTTAGAACACCTAGTATTTCATAGCGACGCAATTTCCGTGTGAATTCGTCAATGAGTGGGAGTGAGGGATGCAGTAAAGAAGGATTAGTGGATCGGAAATGAGATTGTCGTATCCCAAAAGAAAGTCCTGTCGTTTCCATAGAAACGTTACTCGATTTAGATGGAGAAGTCATAGAACCCATAGTATTTGATAGCGACGCAATTTCCGTGCGAATTCGTCAATGAGTGGGAGTGAGGGATGCAGTAAAGAAGGATTAGTGGATCGGAAATGAGATTGTCGTATCCCAAAAGAAAATCCTGTCGTTTTCATGGGAACGTTACTCGATCTAGAAGGAGAAGTCATAGAACCCATAGTACTTCATAGCGACGCAATTACCGTGTGAATTCGTCAATGACTGGGAGTGAGGGATGCAGTAAAGAAGGATTAGTGGATCGGAAATGAGATTGTCGTATCCCAAAAGAAAGTCCTGTCGTTTCCATAGAAACGTTACTCGATTTAGATGGAGAAGTCATAGAACCCATAGTATTTCATAGCGACGCAATTTCCGTGCGAATTCGTCAATGAGTGGGAGTGAGGGATGCAGTAAAGAAGGATTAGTGGATCGGAAATGAGATTGTCGTATCCCAAAAAAAAATCCTGTCGTTTTCATGGGAACGTTACTCGATCTAGAAGGAGAAGTCATAGAACCCATAGTACTTCATAGCGACGCAATTACCGTGTGAATTCGTCAATGACTGGGAGTGAGGGATGCAGTAAAGAAGGATTAGTGGATCGGAAATGAGATTGTCGTATCCCAAAAGAAAATCCTGTCGTTTCCATAGAAACGTTACTCGATTCAGAAGGAAATGTCTTAAAACACATAGTATTTCATAGCGACGCAATTTCCGTCTGAATTCGTCAATGAGTGGGAGTGAGGGATGCAGTAAAGAAGGATTAGTGGATCTGAAATGAGATCGTCGTATCCCATAAGAAAATCCTGTCGTTTCCATAGAAACGTTACTCGATTTAGAAGGAGAAGTCATAGAACCCATAGTATTTCATAGCGACGCAATTTCCGTGTGAATTCGTCAATGTGTGGGAGTGAGGGATGCAGTAAAGAAGGATTAGTGGATCGGAAATGAGGTTGACGTATCCCAGAAGGGATCCTGTTGTTTCCATAGAAACGTTACTCGATTTAGAAGGAAATGTCTTAGAACACATAGTATTTCATAGCGACTCAATTTCTGTGTGAATTCGTCTATGTGTGCTAGTGAAGGATGCAGTAAAGAAGGATTAGTGGACCGGAAATGTGATTGTCGTATCCCAAAAGAAAATCCTGTCGTTTCCATAGAAACGATACTCGATTTAGAACGAAATGTCTTAGAACACATAGTATTTTATAGCGACGCAATTTCCGTGTTAATTCGTCAATGAGTGGGAGTGAGGGATGCAGTAAAGAAGGATTAGTGGATCGGAAATGAGATTGTCGTATCCCAAAAGAAAATCCTGCCGTTTCCATAGAAACGTTACTCGATTTAGAAGGAGAAGTCATAGAACCCATAGTATTTCATAGCGACGCAATTTCCGTGTGAATTCGTCAATGAGTGGGAGTGAGGGATGCAGTAAAGAAGGATTAGTGGATCGGAAATGTGATTGTCGTATCCGAAAAGAAAATCCTGTCGTTTCCATAGAAACGTTACTCGATTTTGAAGGAAATGTCTTAGAACACATAGTATATCATAGCGACGCAATTTCCGTGTGAATTCGTCAATGTGTGGGAGTGAGGGATGCAGTAAAGAAGGATTAGTGGATCGGAAATGAGATTGTCGTATCCCAAAAGAAAATCCTGTCGTTTCCATAGAAACGTTACTCGATTTAGAAGGAGAAGTCATAGTATCCATAGTATTTCATAGCGACGCAATTTCCGTGTGAATTCGTCAATGTGTGGGATTGAGGGATGCAGTACAGAAGGATTAGTGGGTCGGAAATGAGACTGTCGTATCCCAAAAGAAAATCCTGTCGTTTCCATAGAAACATTACTCGATTTAGAAGGAGAAGTCATAGAACACATAGTATTTCATAGCGACGCAATTGCTGTGTTAATTCGACAATGTGAGGGAGCCAGGGATGCAATAAAGAAGGAATAGTGCATCGAGAAGGAGTTACTCGAATCGCAAAAGAAAAGCCAGTCGTTTCCATAGGAACGATACTCGATTTAGAAGGAGAAGTCATAGAACCCATAGTATTTCAATGTGACGCAATTGCTGTGTTAATTCGTCAATGTGTGGGAATGAGGGATGCAGTAAAGAAGGATTAGTGGATCGTAAATGAGATTGTCGTATCCCAAAAGAAAATCCTGTCGTTTCCATAGAAACGTTACTCGATTTAGAAGGAAATGTCTTAGAACACATAGTATATCATAGCGACGCAATTTCCGTGTGAATTCGTCAATGTGTGTGAGTGAGGGATGCAGTAAAGAAGGATTAGTGGATCGGAAATGTGATTGTCGTATCCCAAAAAAAAATCCTGTCGTTTCCATAGAAACGTTACTCGATTTAGAAGGAAATGTCTTAGAACACATAGTATTTCATAGCGACGCAATTTCCGTGTGAATTCGTCAATGAGTGGGAGTGAGGGATGCAGTAAAGAAGGATTAGTGGATCGGAAATGAGATAGTCGTATCCCAAAAGAAAATCCTGTCGTTTCTATAGAAACGTTACTCGATTTAGAAGGAAATGTCTTAGAACACATAGTATTTCATAGCGACGCAATTTCCGTGTGAATTCGTCAATGAGTGGGAGTGAGATATGCAGTAAAGAAGGATTAGTGGATTGGAAATGAGATTGTCGTATCCCAAAAGACAATCCTGTCGCTTCCATAGAAACGTTACTCGATTTAGAAGGAGAGGTCATAGAACCCATAGTATTTCATAGCGACGCAATTTCCGTGTGAATTCGTCAATGTGTGGGAGTGAGGGATACAGTAAAGAAGGATTAGTGGATCGGAAATGAGATTGTCGTATCCCAAAAGAAAATCCTGTCGTTTCCATAGAAACGTTACTCGATTTAGAAGGAAATGTCCTAGAACACATAGTATTTCATAGCGACGCATTTTCCGTGTGAATTCGTCAATGTGTGGGAATGAGGGATGCAGTAAAGAAGGATTAGTGGATCGAAAATAAGATTGTCGTATCCCGGAAGAAAATCCTGTCGTTTCCATAAAAACGTTACTCGATTTAGATGGAGAAGTCATAGAACCGATAGTATTTCATAGCGACGCAATTTCCGTGTGAATTCGTCAATGAGTGGGAGTGAGGGATGCAGTAAAGAAGGATTAGTGGATCGGAAATGAAATTGTTGTATCCCAAAAGAAAATCCTGTCGTTTCCATAGAAACGTTACTCGATTTAGAAGGAAATGTCTTAGAACCCATAGTATTTCATTGCGACGCAATTGCTGTGTTAATTCGTCAATGTGTGGGAGGTAGGGATGCAGTAAAGAAGGATTAGTGGATCGGAAATGAGATTGTCGTATCCCAAAAGAAAATCCCGTCGTTTCCATAGAAACGTTACTCGATTTAGAAGGAAATGTCTTAGAACACATAGTATTTCATAGCGACGCAATTTCCGTGTGAATTCGTCAATGTGTGGGAGTGAGGGATGCAGTAAAGAAGGATTAGTGGATCGGAAATGTGATTGTCGTATCCCAAAAGAAAATCCTGTCGTTTCCATAGAAACGTTACTCGATTTAGAAGGAAATGTCTTAGAACACATAGCAATTCATAGCGACGCAATTTCCGTGTGAATTCGTCAATGAGTGGGAGTGAGGGATGCAGTAAATAAGGATTAGTGGATCGGAAATGAGATTGTCGTATCCGAAAAGAAAATCCTGTCGTTTCCATAGAGACGTTACTCAATTTAGAAGGAATTGTCTTAGAACACCTAGTATTTCATAGGGACGCAATTTCCGTGTGAATTCGTCAGTGAGTGGGAGTGAGGGATGCAGTAAAGAAGGATTAGTGGATCGGAAAAGAGATTGTCGTATCCCAAAAGAAAGTCCTGTCGTTTCCATAGAAACGTTACTCGATTTAGATGGAGAAGTCATAGAACCCATAGTATTTCATACCGACGCATTTTCCGTGTGAATTCGTCAATGTGTGGGAGTGAGGGATGCAGTAAAGAAGAATTAGTGGATCGGAAATGAGATTGTCGTATCCCAAAAGAAAATCCTGTCGTTTCCATAGAAACGTTACTCGATTTAGTAGGAGAAGTCATAGAACCCATAGTATCTCATAGCGACGCAATTTCCGTGTGAATTCGTCAATGTGTGGGAGTGAGGGATGCAGTAAAGAAGGATTAGTGGATCGGAAATATGATTGTCGTATCCCAAATAAAAATCCTGTCGTTTCCATAGCAACGTTACTCGATGTAGAAGGAAATGTCTTAGAACACATAGTATTTCATAGCGACGCAATTTCCGTGTGAATTCGTCAATATGTGGGAGTGAGGGCTGCAGTAAAGAAGGATTAGTGGATCGGAAATGTGATTGTCGTATCCCAAGAGAAAATCCTGTCGTTTCCATAGAAACGTTACTCGATTTAGAAGGAGAAGTCATAGAACCCATAGTATTTCATAGCGTCGCAAATACCGTTTGAATTCGGCAATGAGTGGGAGTGAGGGATGCAGTAAAGAAGGATTAGTGGATCGGAAATGAAATTGTCGTATCCCAAAAGAAAATCCTGTCGTTTCCATAGAAACGTTACTCGATTTAGAAGGAGAAGTCATAGAACCCCTAGTATTTCATTGCGACGCAATTTCCGTGTGAATTCGTCAATGAGTGGGAGTGAGGGATGCAGTAAAGAAGGATTAGTGGATCGGAAATGAGATTGTCGTATCCCAAAAGAAAATCCTGTCGTTCCCATAGAAACGTTACTCGATTTAGAAGGAAATGTCTTAGAACACATAGTATTTCATAGCGACGCAATTTCCGTGTGAATTCGTCAATGTGTGGGAGTGAGGAATGCAGTAAAGAAGGATTAGTGGATCGGAAATGAGATTGTCGTATCCCAGAAGAAAATCCTGTCGTTTCCATAGAAACGTTACTCGATTTAGAAGGAGAAGTCATAGAACCCATAGTATTTCATAGCGACGCAATTTCCGTGTGAATTCGTCAATGAGTGGGAGTGAGGGATGCAGTAAAGAAGGATTAGTGGATCGGAAATGTGATTGTCGTATCCCAAAAGAAAATACTGTCGTTTCCATAGAAACGTTACTCGATTTAGAAGGAAATGTCATAGAACCCATAGTATTTCATAGCGACGCAATTTCCGTGTGAATTCGTCACTGAGTGGGAGTGAGGGGTGCAGTAAACAAGGATTAGTGGATCGGAAACGTGATTGTCGTATCCCAAAGGAGAATCCTGTCGTTTCCATAGAAACGTTACTCGATTTAGAAGGAAATGTCTTAGAACACATAGTACTTCATAGCGACGCAATTTCCATGTGAATTCGTCAATGTGTGGGAGTGAGGGATGCAGTAAATAAGGATTAGTGGATCGGAAATGTGATTGTCGTATCCCAATAGAAAATCCTGTCGTTTCCTTAGAAACGTTACTCGATTTAAAAGGAAATGTCTTAGAACACATAGTATTTCATAGCGACGCAATTTCCGTGTGAATTCGTCAATGTGTGGGAGTGAGGGATGCAGTAAAGAAGGATTAGTGGATCGGAAATGTGATTGTCGTATCCCAAAAGAAAATCCTGTCGTTTCCATAGAAACGTTACTCGATTTAGAAGGAAATGTCTTAGAACACATAGTAATTCATAGCGACGCAATTTCCGTGTGAATTCGTCAATGAGTGGGAGTGAGGGATGCAGTAAAGAAGGATTAGTGGATCGGAAATGAGATTGTCGTATCCCAAAAGAAAATCCTGTCGTTTCCATAGAGACGTTATTCAATTTAGAAGGAAATGTCTTAGAACACCTAGTATTTCATAGCGACGCAATTTCCGTGTGAATTCGTCAATGAGTGGGAGTGAGGGATGCAGTAAAGAAGGATTAGTGGATCGGAAATGAGATTGTCGTATCCCAAAAGAAAGTCCTGTCGTTTCCATAGAAGCGTTACTCGATTTAGATGGAGAAGTCATAGAACCCATAGTATTTCATAGCGACGCAATTTCCGTGTGAATTCGTCAATGAGTGGGAGTGAGGGATGCAGTAAAGAAGGATTAGTGGATCGGAAATGAGATTGTCGTATCCCAAAAAAAAATCCTGTCGTTTTCATGGGAACGTTACTCGATCTAGAAGGAGAAGTCATAGAACCCATAGTACTTCATAGCGACGCAATTACCGTGTGAATTCGTCAATGAGTGGGAGTGAGGGATGCAGTAAAGAAGGATTAGTGGATCGGAAATGAGATTGTCGTATCCCAAAAGAAAATCCTGTCGTTTCCATTGAAACGTTACTCGATTCAGAAGGAAATGTCTTAGAACACATAGTATTTCATAGCGACGCAATTTCCGTCTGAATTCGTCAATGAGTGAGAGTGAGGGATGCAGTAAAGAAGGATTAGTGGATCTGAAATGAGATCGTCGTATCCCAAAAGAAAATCCTGTCGTTTCCATAGAAACGTTACTCGATTTAGAAGGAGAAGTCATAGAACCCATAGTATTTCATAGCGACGCAATTTCCGTGTGAATTCGTCAATGTGTGGGAGTGAGGGATACAGTAAAGAAGGATTAGTGGATCGGAAATGAGGTTGACGTATCCCAGAAGGGATCCTGTTGTTTCCATAGAAACGTTACTCGATTTAGAAGGAAATGTCTTAGAACACATAGTATTTTATAGCGACGCAATTTCCGTGTTAATTCGTCAATGAGTGGGAGTGAGGGATGCAGTAAAGAATAATTAGTGGATCGGAAATGAGATTGTCGTATCCGAAAAGAAAATCCTGTCGTTTCCATAGAAACGTTACTCGATTTAGAAGGAAATGTCTTAGAACACATAGTATTTCATAGCGACGCAATTTCCGTGTGAATTCGTCAATGAGTGGGAGTGAGGGATGCAGTAAAGAAGGATTAGTGGATTGGAAATGAGATTGTCGTATCCCGAAAGAAAATCCTGTCGTTTCCATAGAAACGTTACTCGATTTAGAAGGAGAGGTCATAGAACCCATAGTATTTCATAGCGACGCAATTTCCGTGTGAATTCGTCAATGTGTGGGAGTGAGGGATACAGCAAAGAAGGATTAGTGGATCGGAAATGAGATTGTCGTATCCCAAAAGAAAATCCTGTCGTTTCCATAGAAACGTTACTCGATTTAGAAGGAGAGGTCATAGAACCCATAGTATTTCATAGCGACGCAATTTCCGTGTGAATTCGTCAATGTGTGGGAGTGAGGGATACAGCAAAGAAGGATTAGTGGATCGGAAATGAGATTGTCGTATCCCAAAAGAAAATCCTGTCGTTTCAATAGAAACGTTACTCGATTTAGAAGGAAATGTCTTAGAACACATAGTATTTCATAGCGACGCATTTTCCGTGTGAATTCGTCAATGTGTGGGAATGAGAGATGCAGTAAAGAAGGATTAGTGGATCGAAAATAAGATTGTCGTATCCCGGAAGAAAATCCTGTCGTTTCCATAAAAACGTTACTCGATTTAGATGGAGAAGTCATAGAACCCATAGTACTTCATAGCGACGCAATTTCCGTGTGAATTCGTCAATGAGTGGGAGTGAGGGATGCAGTAAAGAAGGATTAGTGGATCGGAAATGTGATTGTCGTATCCCAAAAGAAAATCCTGTCGTTTCCATAGAAACAGTACTCGATTTAGAAGGAGAAGTCATAGAACCCATAGTATATCATAGCGACGCAATTTCCGTGTGAATTCGTCAATGAGTGGGAGTGAGGGATGCAGTAAAGAAGGATTAGTGGATCGGAAATGAGATTGTCGTATCCCAAAAGAAAGTCCTGTCGTTTCCATAGAAGCGTTACTCGATTTAGATGGAGAAGTCATAGAACCCATAGTATTTCATAGCGACGCAATTTCCGTGTGAATTCGTCAATGAGTGGGAGTGAGGGATGCAGTAAAGAAGGATTAGTGGATCGGAAATGAGATTGTCGTATCCCAAAAAAAAATCCTGTCGTTTTCATGGGAACGTTACTCGATCTAGAAGGAGAAGTCATAGAACCCATAGTACATCATAGCGACGCAATTACCGTGTGAATTCGTCAATGAGTGGGAGTGAGGGATGCAGTAAAGAAGGATTAGTGGATCGGAAATGAGATTGTCGTATCCCAAAAGAAAATCCTGTCGTTTCCATAGAAACGTTACTCGATTCAGAAGGAAATGTCTTAGAACACATAGTATTTCATAGCGACGCAATTTCCGCCTGAATTCGTCAATGTGTGGGAGTGAGGGATGCAGTAAAGAAGGATAAGTGGATCTGAAATGAGATCGTCGTATCCCAAAAGAAAATCCTGTCGTTTCCATAGAAACGTTACTCGATTTAGAAGGAGAAGTCATAGAACCCATAGTATTTCATAGCGACGCAATTTCCGTGTGAATTCGTCAATGTGTGGGAGTGAGGGATACAGTAAAGAAGGATTAGTGGATCGGAAATGAGGTTGACGTATCCCAGAAGGGATCCTGTTGTTTCCATAGAAACGTTACTCGATTTAGAAGGAAATGTCTTAGAACACATAGTATTTCATAGCGACTCAATTTCTGTGTGAATTCGTCTATGTGTGCTAGTGAAGGATGCAGTAAAGAAGGATTGGTGGACCGGAAATGTGATTGTCGTATCCCAAAAGAAAATCCTGTCGTTTCCATAGAAACGTTACTCGATTTAGAACGAAATGTCTTAGAACACATAGTATTTTATAGCGACGCAATTTCCGTGTTAATTCGTCAATGAGTGGGAGTGAGGGATTCAGTAAAGAATAATTAGTGGATCGGAAATGAGATTGTCGTATCCCAAAAGAAAATCCTGTCGTTTCCATAGAAACGTTACTCGATTTAGAAAAAAATGTCTTAGAACACATAGTATTTCATAGCGACGCAATTTCCGTGTGAATTCGTCAATGAGTGGGAGTGAGGGATGCAGTAAAGAAGGATTAGTGGATTGGAAATGAGATTGTCGTATCCCAAAAGAAAATCCTGTCGTTTCCATAGAAACGTTACTCGATTTAGAAGGAGAGGTCATAGAACCCATAGTATTTCATAGCGACGCAATTTCCGTGTGAATTCGTCAATGTGTGGGAGTGAGGGATACAGCAAAGAAGGATTAGTGGATCGGAAATGAGATTGTCGTATCCCAAAAGAAAATCCTGTCGTTTCCATAGAAACGTTACTCGATTTAGAAGGAAATGTCTTAGAACACATAGTATTTCATAGCGACGCATTTTCCGTGTGAATTCGTCAATGTGTGGGAATGAGGGATGCAGTAAAGAAGGATTAGTGGATCGAAAATAAGATTGTCGTATCCCGGAAGAAAATCCTGTCGTTTCCATAAAAACGTTACTCGATTTAGATGGAGAAGTCATAGAACCCATAGTATTTCATAGCGACGCAATTTCCGTGTGAATTCGTCAATGAGTGGGAGTGAGGGATGCAGTAAAGAAGGATTAGTGGATCGGAAATGTGATTGTCGTATCCCAAAAGAAAATCCTGTCGTTTCCATAGAAACAGTACTCGATTTAGAAGGAGAAGTCATAGAACCCATAGTATATCATAGCGACGGAATTTCTGTGTGAATTCGTCAATGAGTGGGAGTGAGGGATGCAGTAAAGAAGGATTAGTGGATCGGAAATGAGATTGTCGTATCCCAAAAGAAAATCCTGTCGTTTCCATAGAAACGTTACTCGATTCAGAAGGAAATGTCTTAGAACACATAGTATTTCATAGCGACGCAATTTCCGTCTGAATACGTCAATGTGTGGGAGTGAGGGATGCAGTAAAGAAGGATTAGTGGATCTGAAATGAGATCGTCGTATCCCAAAAGAAAATCCTGTCGTTTCCATAGAAACGTTACTCGATTTAGAAGGAGAAGTCATAGAACCCATAGTATTTCATAGCGACGCAATTTCCGTGTGAATTCGTCAATGTGTGGGAGTGAGGGATACAGTAAAGAAGGATTAGTGGATCGGAAATGAGGTTGACGTATCCCAGAAGGGATCGTGTTGTTTCCATAGAAACGTTACTCGATTTAGAAGGAAATGTCTTAGAACACATAGTATTTCATAGCGACTCAATTTCTGTGTGAATTCGTCTATGTGTGCTAGTGAAGGATGCAGTAAAGAAGGATTAGTGGACCGGAAATGTGATTGTCGTATCCCAAAAGAAAATCCTGTCGTTTCCATAGAAACGTTACTCGATTTAGAACGAAATGTCTTAGAACACATAGTATTTTATAGCGACGCAATTTCCGTGTTAATTCGTCAATGAGTGGGAGTGAGGGATGCAGTAAAGAATAATTAGTGGATCGGAAATGAGATTGTCGTATCCCAAAAGAAAATCCTGTCGTTTCCATAGAAACGTTACTCGATTTAGAAGGAAATGTCTTAGAACACATAGTATTTCATAGCGACGCAATTTCCGTGTGAATTCGTCAATGAGTGGGAGTGAGGGATGCAGTAAAGAAGGATTAGTGGATTGGAAATGAGATTGTCGTATCCCAAAAGAAAATCCTGTCGTTTCCATAGAAACGTTACTCGATTTAGAAGGAGAGGTCATAAAACCCATAGTATTTCATAGCGACGCAATTTCCGTGTGAATTCGTCAATGTGTGGGAATGAGGGATGCAGTAAAGAAGGATTAGTGGATCGAAAATAAGATTGTCGTATCCCGGAAGAAAATCCTGTCGTTTCCATAAAAACGTTACTCGATTTAGATGGAGAAGTCATAGAACCCATAGTATTTCATAGCGACGCAATTTCCGTGTGAATTCGTCAATGAGTGGGAGTGAGGGATGCAGTAAAGAAGGATTAGTGGATCGGAAATGTGATTGTCGTATCCCAAAAGAAAATCCTGTCGTTTCCATAGAAACAGTACTCGATTTAGAAGGAGAAGTCATAGAACCCATAGTATATCATAGCGACGCAATTTCTGTGTGAATTCGTCAATGAGTGGGAGTGAGGGATGCAGTAAAGAAGGATTAGTGGATCGGAAATGAGATTGTCGTATCCCAAAAGAAAATCCTGTCGTTTCCATAGAAACGTTACTCGATTTAGAAGGAAATGTCATAGAACCCATAGTATTTCATAGCGACGCAATTTCCGTGTGAATTCGTCAATGAGTGGGAGTGAGGGATGCAGTAAAGAAGGATTAGTGGATCGGAAATGAAATTGTCGTATCCCAAAAAAAAATCCTGTCGTTTCCATAGAAACGTTACTCGATTTAGAAGGAAATGTCTTAGAACCCATAGTATTTCATTGCGACGCAATTGCTGTGTTAATTCGTCAATGTGTGGGAGGTAGGGATGCAGTAAAGAAGGATTAGTGGATCGGAAATGAGATTGTCGCATCCCAAAAGAAAATCCCGTCGTTTCCATAGAAACGTTACTCGATTTAGAAGGAAATGTCTTAGAACACATAGTATTTCATAGCGACGCAATTTCCGTGTGAATTCGTCAATGTGTGGGAGTGAGGGATGCAGTAAAGAAGGATTAGTGGATCGGAAATGTGATTGTCGTATCCCAAAAGAAAATCCTGTCGTTTCCATAGAAACGTTACTCGATTTAGAGGGAAATGTCTTAGAACACATAGCAATTCATAGCGACGCAATTTCCGTGTGAATTCGTCAATGAGTGGGAGTGAGGGATGCAGTAAAGAAGGATTAGTGGATCGGAAATGAGATTGTCGTATCCGAAAAGTAAATCCTGTCGTTTCCATAGAGACGTTACTCAATTTAGAAGGAAATGTCTTAGAACACCTAGTATTTCATAGGGACGCAATTTCCGTGTGAATTCGTCAGTGAGTGGGAGTGAGGGATGCAGTAAAGGAGGATTAGTGGATCGGAAAAGAGATTGTCGTATCCCAAAAGAAAGTCCTGTCGTTTCCATAGAAACGTTACTCGATTTAGATGGAGAAGTCATAGAACCCATAGTATTTCATAGCGACGCATTTTCCGTGTGAATTCGTCAATGTGTGGGAGTGAGGGATGCAGTAAAGAAGAATTAGTGGATCGGAAATGAGATTGTCGTATCCCAAAAGAAAATCCTGTCGTTTCCATAGAAACGTTACTCGATTTAGTAGGAGAAGTCATAGAACCCATAGTATCTCATAGCGACGCAATTTCCGTGTGAATTCGTCAATGTGTGGGAGTGAGGGATGCAGTAAAGAAGGATTAGTGGATCGGAAATATGATTGTCGTATCCCAAAAGAAAATCCTGTCGTTTCCATAGCAACGTTACTCGATGTAGAAGGAAATGTCTTAGAACACATAGTATTTCATAGCGACGCAATTTCCGTGTGAATTCGTCAATATGTGGGAGTGAGGGATGCAGTAAAGAAGGATTAGTGGATCGGAAATGAGATTGTCGTATCCCAAAAGAAAATCCTGTCGTTTCCATAGAAACGTTACTCGATTTAGTAGGAGAAGTCATAGAACCCATAGTATCTCATAGCGACGCAATTTCCGTCTGAATTCGTCAATGAGTGGGAGTGAGGGCTGCAGTAAAGAAGGATTAGTGGATCTGAAATGAGATTGTCGTATCCCAAAAGAAAATCCTGTCGTTTCCATAGAAACGTTACTCGATTTAGAAGGAGAAGTTATAGAAGCAATAGTATTTCATAGCGACGCAATTTCCGTGTGAATTCGTCAATGTGTGGGAGTGAGGGATGCAGTAAAGAAGGATTAGTGGATCGGAAATGAGGTTGTCGTATCCCAGAAGGGATCCTGTCGTTTCCATAGAAACGTTACTCGATTTAGAAGGAAATGTCTTAGAACACATAGTATTTCATAGCGACTCAATTTCTGTGTGAATTCGTCTATGTGTGCTAGTGAAGGATGCAGTAAGGAAGGATTAGTGGACCGGAAATGTGATTGTCGTATCCCAAAAGAAAATCCTGTCGTTTCCATAGAAACGTTACTCGATTTAGAAGGAAATGTCTTAGAACACATAGTATTTCATAGGGACGCAATTTCCGTATGAATTCGTCAATGAGTGGGAGTGAGGGATGCAGTAAAGAAGGATTAGTGGATCGGAAATGTGATTGTCGTATCCCAAAAGAGAATCCTGTCGTTTCCATAGAAACGTTACTCGATTTAGAAGGGAATGTCTTAGAACACATAGTTTTTCTTAGCGACGCAATTTCCGTGTGAATTCGTGAATGAGTGGGAGTGAGGGATGCAGTAAAGAAGGATTAGTGGACCGGAAATGAGATTGTCGTATCCCAAAAGAAAATCCTGTCGTTTCCATAGAAACGTTACTCGATTTAGAAGGAGAAGTCATAGAATCCATAGTATTTCATAGCGACGCAATTTCCGTGTGAATTCGTCAATGTGTGGGATTGAGGGATGCAGTAAAGAAGGATTAGTGGATCGGAAATGAGACTGTCGTATCCCAAAAGAAAATCCTGTCGTTTCCATAGAAACATTACTCGATTTAGAAGGAGAAGTCATAGAACACATAGTACTTCATAGCGACGCAATTGCTGTGTTAATTCGACAATGTGAGGGAGCCAGGGATGCAATAGAGAAGGAATAGTGCACCGAGAAGGAGTTACACGAATCGCAAAAGAAAAGCCAGTCGTTTCCATTGGAACGATACTCGATTTAGAAGGAGAAGTCATAGAACCCATAGTATTTCAATGCGACGCAATTGCTGTGTTAATTCGTCAATGTGTGGGAATGAGGGATGCAGTAAAGAAGGATTAGTGGATCGGAAATGAGATTGTCGTATCCCAAAAGAAAATCCTGTCGTTTCCATAGAAACGTTACTCGATTTAGAAGGAAATGTCTTCGAACACATAGTATATCATAGCGACGCAATTTCCGTGTGAATTCGTCAATGTGTGTGAGTGAGGGATGCAGTAAAGAAGGATTAGTGGATCGGAAATGTGATTGTCGTATCCCAAAAAAAAATCCTGTCGTTTCCATAGAAACGTTACTCGATTTAGGAGGAAATGTCTTAGAACACATAGTATTTCATAGCGACGCAATCTCCGTGTGAATTGGTCAATGAGTGGGAGTGAGGGATGCAGTAAAGAAGGATTAGTGGATCGGAAATGAGATTGTCGTATGCCAAAAGAAAATCCTGTCGTTTCCATAGAAACGTTACTCGATGTAGAAGGAAATGTCTTAGAACATATAGTATTTCATAGCGACGCAATTTCCGTGTGAATTCGTCAATGAGTGGGAGTGAGGGATGCAGTAAAGAAGGATTAGTGGATTGGAAATGAGATTGTCGTATCCCAAAAGAAAATCCTGTCGTTTCCATAGAAACGTTACTCGATTTAGAAGGAGAGGTCATAGAACCCATAGTATTTCATAGCGACGCAATTTCCGTGTGAGTTCGTCAATGTGTGGGAGTGAGGGATGCAGTAAAGAGGGATTAGAGGATCGGAAATGAGACTGTCGTATCCCAAAAGAAAATCCTGTCGTTTCCATAGAAACATTACTCGATTTAGAAGGAGAAGTCATAGAACACATAGTATTTCATAGCGACGCAATTGCTGTGTTAATTCGTCAATGTGAGGGAGCCAGGGATGCAATAAAGAAGGAATAGTGCATCGAGAAGGAGATACTCGAATCGCAAAAGAAAAGCCAGACGTTTCCATAGAAACGATACTCGATTTGGAAGGAGAAGTCATAGAACCCATAGTATTTCATTGCGACGCAATTGCTGTGTTAATTCGTCAATGTGTGGGAGTGAGGGATGCAGTAAAGAAGGATTAGTGGACCGGAAATGTGATTGTCGTATCCCAAAAGAAAATCCTGTCGTTTCCATAGAAACGTTTCTCGATTTAGAAGGAAATGTCTTAGAACACATAGTATTTCATAGCGACGCAATTTCCGTGTGAATTCGTCAATGTGTGGGAGTGAGGGATGCAGTAAAGAAGGATTAGTGGATCGGAAATGTGATTGTCGTATCCCAAAAGAAAATCCTGTCGTTTCCATAGAAACGTTACTCGATTTAGAAGGAAATGTCTTAGAACACATAGTATTTCATAGCGACGCAATTTCCGTGTGAATTCGTCAATGAGTGGGAGTGAGGGATGCAGTTAATAAGGATTAGTGGATCGCAAATGAGATTGTCGTATCCCAAAAGAAAATCCTGTCGTTTCCATAGAAATGTTACTCGATTTAGAAGGAAATGTCTTAGAACCCATAGTATTTCATTGCGACGCAATTGCTGTGTTAATTCGTCAATGTGCGGGATTGAGGGATGCAGTAAAGAAGGATTAGTGGATCGGAAAAGTGATTGTCGTAATCCAAAAGAAAATCCTATCGTTTCCATAGAAACGTTACTCGATATAGAAGGAAATGTCTTAGAACACATAGTATTTCATAGCGACGCAATTTCCGTGTGAATTCGTCAATGAGTGGGTGTGAGGGATGCAGTAAAGAAGGATTAGTGGATCGGAAGTGTGATTGTCGTATCCCAAAAGAAAATCCTGTCGTTTCCATAGAAACGTTACTCGATTTAGAAGGAAATGTCTTAGAACACATAGTAATTCATAGCGACGCAATTTCCGTGTGAATTCGTCAATGAGTGGGAGTGAGGGATGCAGTAAAGAAGGATTAGTGGATCGGAAATGAGATTGTCGTATCCCAAAAGAAAATCCTGTCGTTTCCATAGAAACGTTACTCGATTTAGAAGGAAATGTCTTAGAACACATAGTATTTCATAGCGACGCAATTTCCGTGTGAATTCGTCAATGAGTGGGAGTGAGGGATGCAGTAAAGAAGGATTAGTGGATTGGAAATGAGATTGTCGTATCCCAAAAGAAAATCCTGTCGTTTCCAAGAAACGTTACTCGATTTAGGAGGAAATGTCTTAGAACACATAGTATTTCATAGCGACGCAATCTCCGTGTGAATTGGTCAATGAGTGGGAGTGAGGGATGCAGTAAAGAAGGATTAGTGGATCGGAACTGAGATTGTCGTATCCCAAAAGAAAATCCTGTCGTTTCCATAGAAACGTTACTCGATGTAGAAGGAAATGTCTTAGAACATATAGTATTTCATAGCGACGCAATTTCCGTGTGAATTCGTCAATGAGTGGGAGTGAGGGATGCAGTAAAGAAGGATTAGTGGATTGGAAATGAGATTGTCGTATCTCTAAAGAAAATCCTGTCGTTTCCATAGAAACGTTACTCGATTTAGAAGGAGAGGTCATAGAACCCATAGTATTTCATAGCGACGCAATTTCCGTGTGAGTTCGTCAATGTGTGGGAGTGAGGGATGCAGTAAAGAGGGATTAGAGGATCGGAAATGAGACTGTCGTATCCCAAAAGAAAATCCTGTCGTTTCCATAGAAACATTACTCGATTTAGAAGGAGAAGTCATAGAACACATAGTATTTCATAGCGACGCAATTGCTGTGTTAATTCGTCAATGTGAGGGAGCCAGGGATGCAATAAAGAAGGAATAGTGCATCGAGAAGGAGATACTCGAATCGCAAAAGAAAAGCCAGACGTTTCCATAGAAACGATACTCGATTTGGAAGGAGAAGTCATAGAACCCATAGTATTTCATTGCGACGCAATTGCTGTGTTAATTCGTCAATGTGTGGGAGTGAGGAATGCAGTAAAGAAGGATTAGTGGACCGGAAATGTGATTGTCGTATCCCAAAAGAAAATCCTGTCGTTTCCATAGAAACGTTACTCGATTTAGAAGGAAATGTCTTAGAACACATAGTATTTCATAGCGACGCAATTTCCGTGTGAATTCGTCAATGTGTGGGAGTGAGGGATGCAGTAAAGAGGGATTAGTGGATCGGAAATGTGATTGTCGTATCCCAAAAGAAAATCCTGTCGTTTCCATAGAAACGTTACTCGATTTAGAAGGAAATGTCTTAGAACACATAGTATTTCATTGCGACGCAATTTCCGTGTGAATTCGTCAATGAGTGGGAGTGAGGGATGCAGTTAAGAACGATTAGTGGATCGGAAATGAGATTGTCGTATCCCAAAAGTAAATCCTGTCGTTTCCATAGAAATGTTACTCGATTTAGAAGGAAATGTCTTAGAACCCATAGTATTTCATTGCGACGCAATTGCTGTGTTAATTCGTCAATGTGCGGGATTGAGGGATGCAGTAAAGAAGGATTAGTGGATCGGAAATGTGATTGTCGTAATCCAAAAGAAAATCCTATCGTTTCCATAGAAACGTTACTCGATATAGAAGGAAATGTCTTAGAACACATAGTATTTCATAGCGACGCAATTTCCGTGTGAATTCGTCAATGAGTGGGTGTGAGGGATGCAGTAAAGAAGGATTAGTGGATCGGAAGTGTGATTGTCGTATCCCAAAAGAAAATCCTGTCGTTTCCATAGAAACGTTACTCGATTTAGAAGGAAATGTCTTAGAACACATAGTAATTCATAGCGACGCAATTTCCGTGTGAATTCGTCAATGAGTGGGAGTGAGGGATGCAGTAAAGAAGGATTAGTGGATCGGAAATGAGATTGTCGTATCCCAAAAGAAAATCCTATCGTTTCCATAGAAGCGTTACTCGATTTAGAAGAAAATGTCTTAGAACACATAGCGACGCAATTTCCGTGTGAATTCGTCAAGGAGTGGGAGTGAGGGATGCAGTAAAGAAGGATTAGTGGATTGGAAATGAGATTGTCGTATCCCAAAAGAAAATCCTGTCGTTTCCATAGAAACGTTACTCGATTTAGAAGGAGAGGTCATAGAACCCATAGTATTTCATAGCGACGCAATTTCCGTGTGAATTCGTCAATGTGTGGGAGTGAGGGATGCAGTAAAGAAGGATTAGTGGATCGGAAATGAGACTGTCGTATCCCAAAAGGAAATCCTGTCGTTTCCATAGAAACATTACTCGATTTAGAAGGAGAAGTCATAGAACACATAGTATTTCATAGCGACGCAATTGCTGTGTTAATTCGTCAATGTGAGGGAGCCAGGGATGCAATAAAGAAGGACTAGTGCATCGAGAAGGAGATACTCGAATCGCAAAAGAAAAGCCAGACGTTTCCATAGAAACGATACTCGATTTGGAAGGAGAAGTCATAGAACCCATAGTATTTCATTGCGACGCAATTGCTGTGTTAATTCGTCAATGTGTGGGAGTGAGGGATGCAGTAAAGAAGGATTTGTGGATCGGAAATGTGATTGTCGTATCCCAAAAGAAAATCCTGTCGTTTCCATAGAAACGTTACTCGATTTAGAAGGAAATGTCTTAGATCTCATAGTATTTCATTGCGACGCAATTGCTGTGTTAATTCGTCAATGTGCGGGATTGAGGGATGCAGTAAAGAAGGATTAGTGGATCGGAAATGTGATTGTCGTAATCCAAAAGAAAATCCTATCGTTTCCATAGAAACGTTACTCGATATAGAAGGAAATGTCTTAGAACACATAGTATTTCATAGCGACGCAATTTCCGTGTGAATTCGTCAATGAGTGGGTGTGAGGGATGCAGTAAAGAAGGATTAGTGGATCGGAAGTGTGATTGTCGTATCCCAAAAGAAAATCCTGTCGTTTCCATAGAAACGTTACTCGATTTAGAAGGAAATGTCTTAGAACACATAGTAATTCATAGCGACGCAATTTCCGTGTGAATTCGTCAATGAGTGGGAGTGAGGGATGCAGTAAAGAAGGATTAGTGGATCGGAAATGTGATTGTCGTATCCCAAAAGAAAATCCTATCGTTTCCATAGAAACGTTACTCGATTTAGAACGAAATGTTTTAGAACACATAGTATTTAATAGCGACGCAATTTCCGTGTGAATTCGTCAATGAGTGGGAGTGAGGGATGCAGTAAAGAAGGATTAGTGGATCGGAAATGTGATTGTCGTATCCCAAAAGAAAATCCTGTCGTTTCCATAGAAACGTTACTCGATTTAGAAGGAAATGTCTTAGAACACATAGTATTACATAGCGACGCAATTTCCGTGTGAATTCGTCAATGAGTGGGAGTGAGGGATGCAGTAAAGAAGGATTAGTGGATCGGAAATGAGATTGTCGTATCCCAAAAGAAAATCCTGTCGTTTTCAAAGAAGCGTTACTCGATCTAGAAGGAGAAGTCATAGAACCCATAGTATTTCATAGCGACGCAATTACCGTGTGAATTCGTCAATGAGTGGGAGTGAGGGATGCAGTAAAGAAGGATTAGTGGATCGGAAATGAGATTGTCGTATCCCAAAAGAAAATCCTGTCGTTTCCATAGAAACGTTACTCGATTCAGAAGGAAATGTCTTAGAACACATAGTATTTCATAGCGACGCAATTTCCGTCTGAATTCGTCAATGAGTGGGAGTGAGGGATGCAGTAAAGAAGGATTAGTGGATCTGAAATGAGATTGTCGTATCCCAAAAGAAAATCCTGTCGTTTCCATAGAAACGTTACTCGATTTAGAAGGAGAAGTTATAGAACCCATAGTATTTCATAGCGACGCAATTTCCGTGTGAATTCGTCAATGTGTGGGAGTGAGGGATGCAGTAAAGAAGGATTAGTGGATCGGAAATGAGGTTGTCGTATCCCAGAAGGGATCCTGTCGTTTCCATAGAAACGTTACTCGATTTAGAAGGAAATGTCTTAGAACACATAGTATTTCATAGCGACTCAATTTCTGTGTGAATTCGTCTATGTGTGCTAGTGAAGGATGCAGTAAAGAAGGATTAGTGGACCGGAAATGTGATTGTCGTATCCCAAAAGAAAATCCTGTCGTTTCCATAGAAACGTTACTCGATTTAGAACGAAAAGTCTTAGAACACATAGTATTTAATAGCGACGCAATTTCCGTGTGAATTCGTCAATGAGTGGGAGTGAGGGATGCAGTAAAGAAGGATTAGTGGATCGGAAATGAGATTGTCGTATCTCAAAAGAAAATCCTGCCGCTTCCATAGAAACGTTACTCGATTTAGAGGGAGAAGTCATAGAACCCATAGTATTTCATAGCGACGCAATTTCCGTGTGAATTCGTCAATGAGTGGGAGTGAGGGATGCAGTAAAGAAGGATTAGTGGATCGGAAATGTGATTGTCGTATCCGAAAAGAAAATCCTGTCGTTTCCATAGAAACGTTACTCGATTTTGAAGGAAATGTCTTAGGACACATAGTATATCATAGCGACGCAATTTCCGTGTGAATTCGTCAATGTGTGGGAGTGAGGGATGCAGTAAAGAAGGATTAGTGGATCGGAAATGAGATTGTCGTATCCCAAAAGAAAATCCTGTCGTTTCCATAGAAACGTTACTCGATTTAGAAGGAAATGTCTTAGAACACATAGTAATTCATAGCGACGCAATTTCCGTGTGAATTCGTCAATGAGTGGGAGTGAGGGATGCAGTAAAGAAGGATTAGTGGATCGGAAATGAGATTGTCGTATCCCAAAAGAAAATCCTGTCGTTTCCATAGAAACGTTACTCGATTTAGAAGGAAATGTCTTAGAACACATAGTATATCATAGGGACGCAATTTCCGTGTGAATTCGTCAATGAGTGGGAGTGAGGGATGCAGTAAAGAAGGATTAGTGGATCGGAAATGTGATTGTCGTATCCCAAAAGAGAATCCTGTCGATCCATAGAAACGTTACTCGATTTAGAAATGAATGTCTTAGAACACATAGTATTTCATAGCGACGCAATTTCCGTGTGATTTCGTCAATGAGTGGGAGTGAGGGATGCAGTAAAGAAGGATTAGTGGACCGGAAATGAGATTGTCGTACCCAAAAGAAAATCCTGTCGTTTCCATAGAAACGTTACTCGATTTAGAAGGAGAAGTCATAGAATGCATAGTATTTCATAGCGACGCAATTTCCGTGTGAATTCGTCAATGTGTGGGATTGAGGGATGCAGTAAAGAAGGATTAGTGGATCGGAAATGAGACTGTCGTATCCCAAAAGAAAATCCTGTCGTTTCCATAGAAACATTACTCGATTTAGAAGGAGAAGTCATAGAACACACAGTATTTCATAGCGACGCAATTGCTGTGTTAATTCGACAATGTGAGGGAGCCAGGGATGCAATAAATAAGGAATAGTGCATCGGGAAGGAGTTACTCGAATCGCAAAAGAAAAGCCAGTCGTTTCCATAGGAACGATACTCGATTTAGAGGGAGAAGTCATAGAACCCATAGTATTTCAATGCGACGCAATTGCTGTGTTAATTCGTCAATGTGTGGGAATGAGGGATGCAGTAAAGAAGGATTAGTGGATCGGAAATGTGATTGTCGCATCCCAAAAGAAAATCCTCTCGTTTCCATAGAAACGTTACTCGATTTAGAAGGAAATGTCTTAGAACACATAGTATTTCATAGCGACGCAATTTCCGTGTGAATTCGTCAATGAGTGGGAGTGAGGGATGCAGTTAAGAAGGATTAGTGGATCGGAAATGAGATTGTCGTATCCCAAAAGAAAATCCTTTCGTTTCCATAGAAATGTTACTCGATTTAGAAGGAAATGTCTTAGAACCCATAGTATTTCATAGCGACGCAATTTCCGTGTGAATTCGTCAATGTGTGGGAGTGAGGGATGCAGTAACGAAGGATTAGTGGATCGGAATGTGATTGTCGTTCCCAAAAGAAAATCCTGTCGTTTCCATAGAAACGTTACTCGATTTAGAAGGAAATGTCTTAGAACACATAGTATTTCATAGCGACGCAATTTCCGTGTGAATTCGTCAATGAGTGGGAGTGAGGGATGCAGTAAAGAAGGATTAGTGGATCGGAAATGAGATTGTCGTATCCCAAAAGAAAATCCTGTCGTTTTCATAGAAACGTTACTCGATCTAGAAGGAGAAGTCATAGAACCCATAGTATTTCATAGCGACGCAATTACCGTGTGAATTCGTCAATGAGTGGGAGTGAGGGATGCAGTAAAGAAGGATTAGTGGATCGGAAATGAGATTGTCGTATCCCAAAAGAAAATCCTGTCGTTTCCACAGAAACGTTACTCGATTTAGAAGGAAATGTCTTAGAACACATAGCATTTCATAGCGACGTAATTTCCGTGTGAATTCGTCAATGAGTGGGAGTGAGGGATGCAGTAAAGAAGGATTTGTGGATCGGAAATGAGATTGTCGTATCCCAAAAGAAAATCCTGTCGTTTTCATAGAAACGTTACTCGATCTAGAAGGAGAAGTCATAGAACCCATAATATTTCATAGCGACGCAAATACCGTGTGAATTCGTCAATGAGTGGGAGTGAGGGATGCAGTATAGAAGGATTAGTGGATCGGAAATGAGATTGTCGTATCCCAAAAGAAAATCCTGTCGTTTCCATAGAAACGTTACTCGATTCAGAAGGAAATGTCTTAGAACACATAGTATTTCATAGCGACGCAATTTCCGTCTGAATTCGTCAATGAGTGGGAGAGAGGGATGCAGTAAAGAAGGATTAGTGGATCTGAAACGAGATTGTCGTATCCCAAAAGAAAATCCTGTCGTTTCCATAGAAACGTTACTCGATTTAGAAGGAGAAGTTATAGAACCCATAGTATTTCATAGCGACGCAATTTCCGTGTGAATTCGTCAATGTGTAGGAGTGAGGGATGCAGTAAAGAAGGATTAGTGGATCGGAAATGAGGTTGTCGTATCCCAGAAGGGATCCTGTCGTTTCCATAGAAACGTTACTCGATTTAGAAGGAAATGTCATAGAACACATAGTATTTCATAGCGACTCAATTTCTGTGTGAATTCGTCTATGTGTGCTAGTGAAGGATGCAGTAAAGAAGAATTAGTGGACCGGAAATGTGATTGTCGTATCCCAAAAGAAAATCCTATCGTTTCCATAGAAACGTTACTCGATTTAGAACGAAATGTCTTAGAACACATAGTATTTAATAGCGACGCAATTTCCGTGTGAATTCGTCAATGAGTGGGAGTGAGGGATGCAGTAAAGAAGGATTAGTGGATCGGAAATGAGATTGTCGTATCCCAAAAGAAAATCCTGCCATTTCCATAGAAACGTTACTCGATTTAGAGGGAGAAGTCATAGAACCCATAGTATTTCATAGCGACGCAATTTCCGTGTGAATTCGTCAATGAGTGGGAGTGAGGGATGCAGTAAAGAAGGATTAGTGGATCGGAAATGTGATTGTCGTATCCGAAAAGAAAATCCTGCCGTTTCCATAGAAACGTACCTCGATTTTGAAGGAAATGTCTTAGAACACATAGTATATCATAGCGACGCAATTTCCGTGTGAATTCGTCAATGTGTGGGAGTGAGGGATGCAGTAAAGAAGGATTAGTGGATCGGAAATGAGATTGTCGTATCCCAAAAGAAAATCCTGTCGTTTCCATAGAAACGTTACTCGATTTAGAAGGAAATGTCTTAGAACACATAGAATTTCATAGCGACGCAATTTCCGTGTGAAATCGTCAATGAGTGGGAGTGAGGGATGCAGTAAAGAAGGATTAGTGGATCGGAAATGAGATTGTCGTATCCCAAAAGAAAATCCTGTCGTTTCCATAGAAACGTTACTCGATTTAGAAGTAAATGTCTTAGAACACATAGTATTTCATAGCGACGCAATTTCCGTGTGAATTCGGCAATGTGTGGGAGTGACGGATGCAGTAAAGAAGGAATAGTGGATCGGAAATGTGATTGTCGTATCCCAAAAGAAAATCCTGTCGTTTCCATAGAAACGTTACTCGATTTAGAAGGAAATGTCTTAGAACACATAGTATATCATAGGGACGCAATTTCCGTGTGAATTCGTCAATGAGTGGGAGTGAGGGATGCAGTAAAGAAGGATTAGTGGATCGGAAATGTGATTGTCGTATCCCAAAAGAGAATCCTGTCGATCCATAGAAACGTTACTCGATTTAGAAATGAATGTCTTAGAACACATAGTATTTCATAGCGACGCAATTTCCGTGTGAATTCGTGAATGAGTGGGAGTGAGGGATGCAGTAAAGAAGGATTAGTGGACCGGAAATGAGATTGTCGTATCCCAAAAGAAAATCCTGTCGTTTCCATAGAAACGTTACTCGATTTAGAAGGAGAAGTCATAGAATCCATAGTATTTCATAGCGACGCAATTTCCGTGTGAATTCGTCAATGTGTGGGATTGAGGGATGCAGTAAAGAAGGATTAGTGGATCGGAAATGAGACTGTCGTATCCCAAAAGAAAATCCTGTCGTTTCCATAGAAACATTACTCGATTTAGAAGGAGAAGTCATAGAACACATAGTATTTCATAGCGACGCAATTGCTGTGTTAATTCGACAATGTGAGGGAGCCAGGGATGCAATAAATAAAGAATAGTGCATCGGGAAGGAGTTACTCGAATCGCAAAAGAAAAGCCAGTCGTTTCCATAGGAACGATACTCGATTTAGAAGGAAATGTCTTAGAACACATAGTATTTCATAGCGACGCAATTTCCGTGTGAATTCGTCAATGAGTGGGAGTGAGGGATGCAGTTAAGAAGGATTAGTGGATCGGAATGTGATTGTCTTTCCCAAAAGAAAATCCTGTCGTTTCCATAGAAACGTTACTCGATTTAGAAGGAAATGTCTTAGAACACATAGTATTTCATAGCGACGCAATTTCCGTGTGAATTCGTCAATGAGTGGGAGTGAGGGATGCAGTAAAGAAGGATTAGTGGATCGGAAATGAGATTGTCGTATCCCAAAAGAAAATCCTGTCGTTTTCATAGAAACGTTACTCGATCTAGAAGGAGAAGTCATAGAACCCATAGTATTTCATAGCGACGCAATTACCGTGTGAATTCGTCAATGAGTGGGAGTGAGGGATGCAGTAAAGAAGGATTAGTGGATCGGAAATGAGATTGTCGTATCCCAAAAGAAAATCCTGTCGTTTCCATAGAAACTTTACTCGATTCAGAAGGAAATGTCTTAGAACACATAGAATTTCATAGCGACGCAATTTCCGTCTGAATTCGTCAATGTGTGGGAGTGAGGGATGCAGTAAAGAAGGATTAGTGGATCGGAAATGAGGTTGTCGTATCCCAGAAGGGATCCTGTCGTTTCCATAGAAACGTTACTCGATTTAGAAGGAAATGTCTTAGAACACATAGTATTTCATAGCGACTCAATTTCTGTGTGAATTCGTCTATGTGTGCTAGTGAAGGATGCAGTAAAGGAGGATTAGTGGACCGGAAATGTGGTTGTCGTATCCCAAAAGAAAATCCTATCGTTTCCATAGAAACGTTACTCGATTTAGAACGAAATGTCTTAGAACACATAGTATTTAATAGCGACGCAATTTCCGTGTGAATTCGTCAATGAGTGGGAGTGAGGGATGCAGTAAAGAAGGATTAGTGGATCGGAAATGAGATTGTCGTATCCCAAAAGAAAATCCTGCCGTTTCCATAGAAACGTTACTCTATTTAGAGGGAGAAGTCATAGAACCCATAGTATTTCATAGCGACGCAATTTCCGTGTGAATTCGTCAATGAGTGGGAGTGAGGGATGCAGTAAAGAAGGATTAGTGGATCGGAAATGTGATTGTCGTATCCGAAAAGAAAATCCTGTCGTTTCCATAGAAACGTTACTCGATTTTGAAGGAAATGTCTTAGAACACATAGTATATCATAGCGACGCAATTTCCGTGTGAATTCGTCAATGTGTGGGAGTGAGGGATGCAGTAAAGAAGGATTAGTGGATCGGAAATGAGATTGTCGTATCCCAAAAGAAAATCCTGTCGTTTCCATAGAAACGTTACTCGATTTAGAAGGAAATGTCTTAGAACACATAGAATTTCATAGCGACGCAATTTCCGTGTGAAATCGTCAATGAGTGGGAGTGAGGGATGCAGTAAAGAAGGATTAGTGGATCGGAAATGAGATTGTCGTATCCCAAAAGAAAATCCTGTCGTTTCCATAGAAACGTTACTCGATTTAGAAGTAAATGTCTTAGAACACATAGTATTTCATAGGGACGCAATTTCCGTGTGAATTCGTCAATGAGTGGGAGTGAGGGATGCAGTAAAGAAGGATTAGTGGATCGGAAATGTGATTGTCGTATCCCAAAAGAGAATCCTGTCGTTTCCATAGAAACGTTACTCGATTTAGAAGGGAATGTCTTACAACACATAGTATTTCATAGCGACGCAATTTCCGTGTGAATTCGTGAATGAGTGGGAGTGAGGGATGCAGTAAAGAAGGATTAGTGGACCGGAAATGAGATTGTCGTATCCCAAAAGAAAATCCTGTCGTTTCCATAGAAACGTTACTCGATGTAGAAGGAGAAGTCATAGAATCCATAGTATTTCATAGCGACGCAATTTCCGTGTGAATTCGTCAATGTGTGGGATTGAGGGATGCAGTAAAGAAGGATTAGTGGATCGGAAATGAGACTGTCGTATCCCAAAAGAAAATCCTGTCGCTTCCATAGAAACATTACTCGATTTAGAAGGAGAAGTCATAGAACACATAGTATTTCATAGCAACGCAATTGCTGTGTTAATTCGACAATGTGAGGGAGCCAGGGATGCAATAAATAAGGAATAGTGCATCGAGAAGGAGTTACTCGAATCGCAAAAGAAAAGCCAGTCGTTTCCATAGGAACGATACTCGATTTAGAAGGAGAAGTCATAGAACCCATAGTATTTCAATGCGACGCAATTGCTGTGTTAATTCGTCAATGTGTGGGAATGAGGGATGCAGCAAAGAAGGATTAGTGGATCGGAAATGTGATTGTCGTATCCCAAAAGAAAATCCTGTCGTTTCCATAGAAATGTTACTCGATTTAGAAGGAAATGTCTTAGAACCCATAGTATTTCATAGCGACGCAATTTCCGTGTGAATTCGTCAATGTGTGGGAGTGAGGGATGCAGTAACGAAGGATTAGTGGATCGGAATGTGATTGTCTTTCCCAAAAGAAAATCCTGTCGTTTCCATAGAAACGTTACTCGATTTAGAAGGAAATGTCTTAGAACACATAGTATTTCATAGCGACGCAATTTCCGTGTGAATTCGTCAATGAGTGGGAGTGAGGGATGCAGTAAAGAAGGATTAGTGGATCGGAAATGAGATTGTCGTATCCCAAAAGAAAATCCTGTCGTTTTCATAGAAACGTTACTCGATCTAGAAGGAGAAGTCATAGAACCCATAGTATTTCATAGCGACGCAATTACCGTGTGAATTCGTCAATGAGTGGGAGTGAGGGATGCAGTAAAGAAGGATTAGTGGATCGGAAATTAGATTGTCGTATCCCAAAAGAAAATCCTGTCGTTTCCATAGAAACGTTACTCGATTCAGAAGGAAATGTCTTAGAACACATAGTATTTCATAGCGACGCAATTTCCGTCTGAATTCGTCAATGAGTGGGTGTGAGGGATGCAGTAAAGAAGGATTAGTGAATCTGAAATGAGATTGTCGTATCCCAAAAGAAAATCCTGTCGTTTCCATAGAAACGTTACTCGATTTAGAAGGAGAAGTTATAGAACCCATAGTATTTCATAGCGACTCAATTTCTGTGTGAATTCGTCTATGTGTGCTAGTGAAGGATGCAGTAAAGAAGGATTAGTGGACCGGAAATGTGATTGTCGTATCCCAAAAGAAAATCCTATCGTTTCCATAGAAACGTTACTCGATTTGGAACGAAATGTCTTAGAACACATAGTATTTAATAGCGACGCAATTTCCGTGTGAATTCGTCAATGAGTGGGAGTGAGGGATGCAGTAAAGAAGGATTAGTGGATCGGAAATGAGATTGTCGTATCCCAAAAGAAAATCCTGCCGTTTCCATAGAAACGTTACTCGATTTAGAGGGAGAAGTCATAGAACCCATAGTATTTCTTAGCGACGCAATTTCCGTGTGAATTCGTCAATGAGTGGGAGTGAGGGATGCAGTAAAGAAGGATTAGTGGATCGGAAATGTGATTGTCGTATCCGAAAAGAAAATCCTGTCGTTTCCATAGAAACGTTACTCGATTTTGAAGGAAATGTCTTAGAACACATAGTATATCATAGCGACGCAATTTCCGTGTGAATTCGTCAATGTGTGGGAGTGAGGGATGCAGTAAAGAAGGATTAGTGGATCGGAAATGAGATTGTCGTATCCCAAAAGAAAATCCTGTCGTTTCCATAGAAACGTTACTCGATTTAGAAGGAAATGTCTTAGAACACATAGTATATCATAGCGACGCAATTTCCGTGTGAATTCGTCAATGTGTGGGAGTGAGGGATGCAGTAAAGAAGGATTAGTGGATCGGAATGTGATTGTCGTTCCCAAAAGAAAATCCTGTCGTTTCCATAGAAATGTTACTCGATTTAGAAGGAAATGTCTTAGAACCCATAGTATTTCATAGCGACGCAATTTCCGTGTGAATTCGTCAATGTGTGGGAGTGAGGGATGCAGTAACGAAGGATTAGTGGATCGGAAATGAGATTGTCGTATCCCAAAAGAAAATCCTGTCGTTTCGATAGAAACGTTACTCGATTTAGAAGGAGAAGTCATAGAACCCATAGTATTTCAATGCGACGCAATTGCTGTGTTAATTCGTCAATGTGTGGGAATGAGGGATGCAGTAAAGAAGGATTAGTGGATCGGAAATGTGATTGTCGTATCCCAAAAGAAAATCCTGTCGTTTCCATAGAAATGTTACTCGATTTAGAAGGAAATGTCTTAGAACCCATTGTATTTCATAGCGACGCAATTTCCGTGTGAATTCGTCAATGTGTGGGAGTGAGGGATGCAGTAACGAAGGATTAGTGGATCGGAATGTGATTGTCGTTCCCAAAAGAAAATCCTGTCGTTTCCATAGAAACGTTACTCGATTTAGAAGGAAATGTCTTAGAACACATAGTATTTCATAGCGACGCAATTTCCGTGTGAATTCGTCAATGAGTGGGAGTGAGGGATGCAGTAAAGAAGGATTAGTGGATCGGAAATGAGATTGTCGTATCCCAAAAGAAAATCCTGTCGTTTTCATAGAAACGTTACTCGATCTAGAAGGAGAAGTCATAGAACCCATAGTATTTCATAGCGACGCAATTACCGTGTGAATTCGTCAATGAGTGGGAGTGAGGGATGCAGTAAAGAAGGATTAGTGGATCGGAAATGAGATTGTCGTATCCCAAAAGAAAATCCTGTCGTTTCCATAGAAACGTTACTCGATTTTGAAGGAAATGTCTTAGAACACATAGTATATCATAGCGACGCAATTTCCGTGTGAATTCGTCAATGTGTGGGAGTGAGGGATGCAGTAAAGAAGGATTAGTGGATCGGAAATGAGATTGTCGTATCCCAAAAGAAAATCCTGTCGTTTCGATAGAAACGTTACTCGATTTAGAAGGAGAAGTCATAGAACCCATAGTATTTCAATGCGACGCAATTGCTGTGTTAATTCGTCAATGTGTGGGAATGAGGGATGCAGTAAAGAAGGATTAGTGGATCGGAAATGTGATTGTCGTATCCCAAAAGAAAATCCTGTCGTTTCCATAGAAATGTTACTCGATTTAGAAGGAAATGTCTTAGAACCCATTGTATTTCATAGCGACGCAATTTCCGTGTGAATTCGTCAATGTGTGGGAGTGAGGGATGCAGTAACGAAGGATTAGTGGATCGGAATGTGATTGTCGTTCCCAAAAGAAAATCCTGTCGTTTCCATAGAAACGTTACTCGATTTAGAAGGAAATGTCTTAGAACACATAGTATTTCATAGCGACGCAATTACCGTGTGAATTCGTCAATGAGTGGGAGTGAGGGATGCAGTAAAGAAGGATTAGTGGATCGGAAATTAGATTGTCGTATCCCAAAAGAAAATCCTGTCGTTTCCATAGAAACGTTACTCGATTCAGAAGGAAATGTCTTAGAACACATAGTATTTCATAGCGACGCAATTTCCGTCTGAATTCGTCAATGAGTGGGTGTGAGGGATCCAGTAAAGAAGGATTAGTGAATCTGAAATGAGATTGTCGTATCCCAAAAGAAAATCCTGTCGTTTCCATAGAAACATTACTCGATTTAGAAGGAGAAGTTATAGAACCCATAGTATTTCATAGCGACGCAATTTCCGTGTGAATTCGTCAATGTGTGGGAGTGAGGGATGCAGTAAAGAAGGATTAGTGGATCGGAAATGAGGTTGTCGTGTCCCAGAAGGGATCCTGTCGTTTCCATAGAAACGTTACTCGATTTAGAAGGAAATGTCTTAGAACACATAGTATTTCATAGCGACTCAATAACTGTGTGAATTCGTCTATGTGTGCTAGTGAAGGATGCAGTAAAGAAGGATTAGTGGACCGGAAATGTGATTGTCGTATCCCAAAAGAAAATCCTATCGTTTCCATAGAAACGTTACTCGATTTAGAACGAAATGTCTTAGAACACATAGTATTTAATAGCGACGCAATTTCCGTGTGAATTCGTCAATGAGTGGGAGTGAGGGATGCAGTAAAGAAGGATTAGTGGATCGGAAATGAGATTGTCGTATCCCAAAAGAAAATCCTGCCGTTTCCATACAAACGTTACTCGATTTAGAGGGAGAAGTCATAGAACCCATAGTATTTCTTAGCGACGCAATTTCCGTGTGAATTCGTCAATGAGTGGGAGTGAGGGATGCAGTAAAGAAGGATTAGTGGATCGGAAATGTGATTGTCGTATCCGAAAAGAAAATCCTGTCGTTTCCATAGAAACGTTACTCGATTTTGAAGGAAATGTCTTAGAACACATAGTATATCATAGCGACGCAATTTCCGTGTGAATTCGTCAATGTGTGGGAGTGAGGGATGCAGTAAAGAAGGATTAGTGGATCGGAAATGAGATTGTCGTATCCCAAAAGAAAATCCTGTCGTTTCCATAGAAACGTTACTCGATTTAGAAGGAAATGTCTTAGAACACATAGTATTTCATAGCGACGCAATTTCCGTGTGAAATCGTCAATGAGTGGGAGTGAGGGATGCAGTAAAGAAGGATTAGTGGATCGGAAATGAGATTGTCGTATCCCAAAAGAAAATCCTGTCGTTTCCATAGAAACGTTACTCGATTTAGAAGGAAATGTCTTAGAACACATAGTATTTCATAGCGACGCAATTTCCGTGTGAAATCGTCAATGAGTGGGAGTGAGGGATGCAGTAAAGAAGGATTAGTGGATCGGAAATGTGATTGTCGTATCCCAAAAGAAAATCCTCTCGTTTCCATAGAAACGTTACTCGATTTAGAAGGAAATGTCTTAGAACACATAGCATTTCATAGCGACGCAATTTCCGTGTGAATTCGTCAATGAGTGGGAGTGAGGGATGCAGTTAAGAAGGATTAGTGGATCGGAAATGAGATTGTCGTATCCCAAAAGAAAATCCTGTCGTTTCCATAGAAATGTTACTCGATTTAGAAGGAAATGTCTTAGAACCCATAGTATTTCATTGCGACGCAATTGCTGTGTTAATTCGTCAATGTGCGGGATTGAGGGATGCAGTAAAGAAGGATTAGTGGATCGGAAATGTGATTGTCGTAATCCAAAAGAAAATCCTATCGTTTCCATAGAAACGTTACTCGATATAGAAGGAAATGTCTTAGAACACATAGTATTTCATAGCGACGCAATTTCCGTGTGAATTCGTCAATGAGTGGGTGTGAGGGATGCAGTAAAGAAGTATTAGTGGATCGGAAGTGCGATTGTCGTATCCCAAAAGAAAATACTGTCGTTTCCATAGAAACGTTACTCGATTTAGAAGGAAATGTCTTAGAACACATAGTATTTCATAGCGACGCAATTTCAGTGTGAATTCGTCAATGTGTGGTAGTGAGGGATGCAGTAAAGAAGGATTAGTGGATCGGAAATGTGATTGCCGTATCCCAAAAGAAAATCCTGTCGTTTCCATAGAAACGTTACTCGATTTAGAAGGAAATGTCTTAGAACACATAGTATTTCATAGCGACACAATTTCCGTGTGAATTCGTCAATGAGAGGGAGTTAGGGATGCAGTAAAGAAGGATTAGTGGATCGGAAATGAGATTGTCGTATCCCAAAAGAAAATCCTGTCGTTTCCATAGCAACGTTACTCGATTTAGAAGGAAATGTCTTAGAACACATAGTATTTCATAGCGACGCAATTTCCGTGTGAATTCGTCAATGAGTGGGAGTGAGGGATGCAGTAAAGAAGGATTAGTGGATCGGAAATGAGATTGTCGTATCCCAAAAGAAAATCCTGACGTTTCCATAGAAACGTTATTCAATTTAGATGGAAATGTCTTAGAACACATAGTATTTCATAGCGACGCAATTTCCGTGTGAATTCGTCAATGAGTGGGAGTGACGGATGCAGTTAAGAAGGATTAGTGGATCGGAAATGTGTTTGTCGTTTCCCAAAAGAAAATCCTGTCGTTTCCATAGAAACGTTACTCGATTTAGAAGGAAATGTCTTAGAACACACAGTGTTTCATAGCGATGCAATTTCCGTGTGAATTCGTCAATGAGTGGGAGTGAGGGATGCAGTAAAGAAGGATTAGTGGATCGGAAATGAGATTGTCGTATCCCAAAAGAAAATCCTGTCGTTTTTCATAGAAACGTTACTCGATTTAGAAGGAAATGTCTTAGAACACATAGTATTTCATAGCGACGCAATTTCCGTGTGAATTCGTCAATGAGTGGGAGTGAGGGATGGAGTAAAGAAGGATTAGTGGATCGGAAATGAGATTATCGTATCCCAAAATAAAATCCAGTCGTTTCCATAGAAACGTTACTCGATTTAGAAGGAAATGTCTTAGAACACATAGTATTTCATAGCGACGCAATTTCAGTGTGAATTCGTCAATGTGTGGGAGTGAGGGATGCAGTAAAGAACGATTAGTGGATCGGAAATGAGATTGTCGTATCCCAAAAGAAAATCCTGTCGTTTCCATAGAATCGTTACTCGATTTAGAAGGAAATGTCTTAGAACACATAGTATTTCATAGCGACGCGATTTCCGTGTGAATGCGTCAATGTGTGGGGGTGAGGGATGCAGTAAAGAAGGATTAGTGGATCGGAAATGTAATTGTCGTATCCCAAAAGAAAATCCTGTCATTTCCATAGAAACGTTACTCGTTTTAGAAGGAAATGTCTTAGAACACATAGTATTTCATAGCGACGCAATTTCCATGTGAATTCGTCAATGTGTGGGAGTGAGGGATGCAGTAAAGAAGGATTAGTGGATCGGAAATGAGATTGTCGTATCCCAAAAGAAAATCCTGTCGTTTCCATAGAAACGTTACTCGATATAGAAGGAGAAGTCATAGAACACATAGTATTTCATAGCGACGCAATTTCCGTGTGAATTCGCCAATGTGTGGGAGTGAGGGATGCAGTAAAGAAGGATTAGTGGATCGGAAATGAGATTGTCGTACCCCAAAAGAAAATCCTGTCGTTTCCATAGAAACGTTACTCGATTTAGAAGGAGGGATGCAGTAAAGAAGGATTAGCGGATCGGAAATGGTATTGTCGTATCCCAAAAGAAAATCCTGTCGTTTCCATAGAAATGTTACTCGATTTAGAAGGAAATGTCTTAGAACACATAGTATTTCCTAGCGACGCAATTTCCGTGTGAATTCGTCAATGAGTGGGAGTGAAGGATGCAGTAAAGAAGGATTAGTGGATCAGAAATGAGATTGTCGTATCCCAAAAGAAAATCCTGTCGTTTCCATATAAACGTTACTCGATTTAGAAGGAAATGTCTTAGAACACATAGTATTTCATAGCGACGCAATTTCCGTGTGAATTCGTCAGTGTGTGGGAGTGGGGGATGCAGTAAAGAAGGATTAGTGGATCGGAAATGAGACTGTCGTACCCCAAAAGAAAATCCTGTCGTTTCCATAGAAACGTTACACGATTTAGAATGAGAAGTCTTAGAACCCATAGTAATTCATAGCGACCCAATTTCCGTGTGAATCCGTCAATGTGTGGGAGTGAGGGATGCAGTAAAGAAGCATTAGTGGATCGGAAATGTGGATGTCGTATCCCAAAAGAAAATCATGTCGTTTCCATAGAAACGTTACTCGATTTAGGAGAAGAAGTCACAGAACCCATAGTATTTCATAGCGACGCAATTTCCGTGTGAATTCGTCAATGAGTGGGAGTGAGGGATGCAGTAAAGAAGGATTAATGGATCGGAAATGAGATTGTCGTATCCCAAAAGAAAATTCTGTCGTTTCCATAGAAACGTTACTCGATTTAGAAGGAAATGTCATAGAACACATAGTATTTTATAGCCACGCAATTTCCGTGTGAATTCGTCAATGAGTGGGAGTAAGGGATGCAGTAAAGAAGGATTAGTGGATCGGAAATGAGATTGTCGTATCCCAAAAGAAAATCCTGTCGTTTCCATAGAAACGTTACTCGATTTAGAAGGAAATGTCTTAGAACACATAGTATTTCATAGCGACGCAATTTCCGTGTGAAATCGTCAATGTGTGGGAGTGAGGGATGCAGTAAAAAAGGATTAGTGGATCGGAAATGAGATTGTCGTCTCCCAAAAGAAAATCCGTTCGTTTCCATAGTAACGTTACTCGATTTAGAAGGAGGGATGCAGTAAAGAAGGATTAGTGGATCGGAAATGAGATTGTCGTATCCCAAAAGAAAATCCTGTCGTTTCCATAGAAACGTTACTCGATTTAGAAGGAAATGTCTTAGAACACATAGTACTCGTATTTCATAGCGACGCAATTTCCGTGTGAATTCGTCAATGTGTGGGATTGAGGGATGCAGTAAAGAAGGATTAGTGGATCGGAAATAAGATTGTAGTATCCCAAAAAAAAGTCCTGTCGTTTCCATAGAAACATTACTTGATTTAGAAGGAGAAGTCATAGAACCCATAGTAATTCATAGCGACGCAATTTCCGTGTGAATTCGTCAATGTGTGGGAGTGAGGGATGCAGTAAAGAAGGATTAGTGTATCGGAAATGTGATTGTCGTATCCCAAAAGAAAATCCTGTCGTATCCATAGAAACGTTACTCGATTTAGAAGGAAATGTCTTAGAACACATAGTACTCGTATTTCATAGCGACGCAATTTCCGTGTGAATTCGTCAATGTGTGGGAGTGAGGGATGCAGTAAAGAAGGATTAGTGGATCGGAAATGTGATTGTCGTATCCCAAAAGAAAATCCTGTCGTTTCCATAGAAACGTTACTCGATTTAGAAGGAGAAGTCATAGAATCCATAGTATATCATAGCGACGCAATTTCCGTGTGAACTCGTCAATGTGTGGGAGTGAGGGATGCAGTAAAGAAGGATTAGTGGATCGGAAATGAGATTGTCGTATCCCAAAAGAAAATCCTGTCTTTTCCATAGAATCGTTACTCCATTTACAAGGAAATGTCTTAGAACACATAGTATTTCATAGCGACGCAATTTCCGTGGAATTCGACAATTTGTGGGAGTGAGGGATGCAGTAAAGAAGGATTAGTGGATCGGAAATGTGATTGTCGTATCCCAAAAGAAAATCCTGTCTTTTTCATAGAAACGTTACTCGAATTAGAAGGAAATGTCTTAGAACACATAGTATTTTATAGCGACGCAAATTCTGTTTGAATTCGTCAATGTGTGGGAGTGAGGGATGCAGTAAAGAAGGATTAGTGGATCAGAAATGTGAGTGTCGTATCCCAAAAGAAAATCCTGTCGTTTCCATAGAAAAGTTACTCAATTCAGATGGAAATGTCTTAGAATACATAGTATTCAATAGCGACGCAATTTCCGTGTGAATTCGTCAATGAGTGGTAGTGGCGGATGCAGTAAAGAAGGATTAGTGAATCGGAAATGAGATTGTCGTATCCCAAGAGAAAATCCTGTCGTTTCCATAGAAACGTCACTCGACTTAGAAGGAGAAGTCATGGAACCCATAGTATTTCATAGCGACGCAATTTCCGTGTGAATTCGTCAATGTGTGGGAGTGAGGGATGCAGTAAAGAAGGATTAGTGGATCGGAAATGTGATTGTCGTTTCCCAAAAGAAAATCCTGTCGTCTCCATAGAAGCGTTACTCGATTTAGAAGGAAATGTCTTAGAACACATAGTATTTCATTGCGACGCAATTTTAGTGTGAATTCGTCAATGAGTGGGAGTAAGGGTAGCAGTAAAGAAGGATTAGTGGATCGGAAATGAGATTATCGTATCCCAAAATAAAATCCTGTCGTTTCCATAGAAACGTTACTCGATTTAGAAGGAAATGTCTTAGAACACATAGTATTTCATAGCGACGCAATTTCCGTGTGAATTCGTCAATGTGTGGGAGTGAGGGATGCAGTAAAGAAGGATTAGCGGATCGCAATTGAGATTGTCGTATCCCAAAAGAAAATCCTGTCGTTTTCATAGAAACGTTACTCGATTTAGAAGGAAATGTCTTAGAACACATAGTATTTCATAGCGACGCAATTTCCGTGTGAATTCGTCAATGTGTGGAAGTGAGGAATGCAGTAAAGAGGGATTAGTGGATCAGAAATGTGAGTGTCGTATCCCAAAAGAAAATTCTGTCGTTTCCATAGAAACGTTACTCGATTTAGAAGGAAATGTCTTAGAACACATAGTATTTCATAGCGACGCAATTTCCGTGTGAATTCGTCAATGAGTGGGAGTGAGGGATGCAGTAAAGAAGGATTAGTGGATCGGAAATGAGATTGTCGTATCCCAAAAGAAAATCCTGTCGTTTCCATAGAAACGTTACTCAATTCAGATGGAAATGTCTTAGAACACATAGTATTTCATAGCGACGCAATTTCCGTGTGAATTCGTCAATTAGTGCGAGTGACAGATGCTGTAAAGAAGGATTAGTGGATCGGAAATGAGATTGTCGTATCCCAAGAGAAAATCCTGTCGTTTCCATAGAAACGTTACTCGATTTAGAAGGAGAAGTCACAGAACAAATAGTATTTCATAGCGACGCAATTTCCGTGTGAATTCGTCAATGTGTGGGAGTGAGGGATGCAGTAAAGAAGGATTAGTGGATCGGAAATGTGATTGTCGTTTCCCAAAAGAAAATCCTGTCGTTTCCATAGAAACGATACTCGATTTAGAAGGAAATGTCTTAGAACACATAGTATTTCATAGCGATGCAATTTCCGTGTGAATTCGTCAATGAGTGGGAGTGAGGGATGCAGTAAAGAAGGATTAGTGGATCGGAAATGAGATTATCGTAACCCAAAATAAAATCCTGTCGTTTCCATAGAAACGTTACTCGATCTAGAAGGAAATGTCTTAGAACACATAGTATTTCGTAGCGACGCGATTTCCGTGTGAATTCGTCAATGTGTGGGAGTGAGGGATGCAGCAAAGAAGGATTAGTGGATCGGAAATGTGATTGTCGTATCCCAAAATTAAATCCTGTCATTTCCATAGAAACGTTACTCGTTTTGGAAGGAAATGTCATAGAACACATAGTATTTCATAGCGACGCAATTTCCGTGTGAATTCGCCAATGTGTGGGATAGAGGGATGCAGCAAAGAAGGATGAGTGGGTAGGAAATGTGATTGTCGTATCCCAAAATTAAATCTTGTCATTTCCATAGAAACGTTACTCGTTTTAGAAGGAAATGTCTTAGAACACATAGTATTTCATAGCGACGCAATTTCCATGTGAATTCGTCAATGTGTGGGAGTGAGGGATGCAGTAAAGAAGGATTAGTGGATCGGAAATGGGATTGTCGTATCCCAAAATAAAATCCTGTCGTTTCCATAGAAACGTTACTCGATTTAGAAGGAGGGATGCAGTAAAGAAGGATTAGCGGATCGGAAATGGGATTGTCGTATCCCAAGAGAAAATCCTATTTAGAAGGAGATGTCATAGAACACATAGTATTTCATAGCGACGCAATTTCCGTGTGAATTCGCCAATGTGTGGGATAGAGGGATGCAGCAAAGAAGGATGAGTGGGTAGGAAATGTGATTGTCGTAACCCAAAATTAAATCTTGTCATTTCCATAGAAACGTTACTCGTTTTAGAAGGAAATGTCTTAGAACACATAGTATTTCATAGCGACGCAATTTCCGTGTGAATTCGTCAATGAGTGGGAGTGAGGGATGCAGTAAAGAAGGATTAGTGGATCGGAAATGAGATTGTCGTATCCCAAGAGAAAATCCTGTCGTTTCCATAGAAACGTTATTCGAATTAGAAGGAGAAGTCGTAGAACATATAGTATTTCATAGCGACACAATTTCCGTGTGAATTTGTCAATGTGTGGGAGTGAGGGATGCAGTAAAGAAGGATTAGTGGATCGGAAATGTGGATGTCGTATCCCAAAAGAAAATCCTGTCGTTTCCATAGAATTGTTACTCGATTTAGAAGGACATGTCTTAGAACACATAATATTTCATAGCGACGCAATTTCCGTGTGAATTCGTCAGTGTGTGGGAGTGAGGGATGCAGTAAAGAAGGATTAGTGGATCGGAAATGAGACTGTCGTATCGCAAAAGAAAATCCTGTCGTTTCCATAGAAACGTTACTCGATTTAGAAGGAGAAGTCATAGAACCCATAGTATTTCATAGCGACCCAATTTCCGTGTGAATCCGTCAATGTGTGGGAGTGAGGGATGCAGTAAGGAAGGATTACTGGATCGGAAATGTAATTGTCGTATCCCAAAAGAAAATCCTGACGTTTCCATAGAAACGTTACTCGATTTAGAAGGAGAAGTCATAGAACCCATAGTATTACACAGCGACGCAATTTCCGTGTGAATTCGTCAATGAGTGGGAGTGAGGGATGCAGTAAAGAAGGATTAGTGGATCGGAAATGAGATTGTCGTATCCCAAAAGAAAATCCTGTCGTTTCCATAGAAACGTTACTCGATTTAGAAGGAAATGTCATAGAACCCATAGTGTTTCTTTGCGACGCAATTTCCGTGTGAATTCGTCAATGAGTGGGAGTAAGGGATGCAGTAAAGAAGGATTAGTGGATCGGAAATAAGATTGTCGTATCCCAAAAGAAAATCCGGTCGTTTCCATAGAAACGTTTCTCGATTTAGAAGGAAATGCCTTAGAACACATAGTATTTCATAGCGACGCAATTTCCGTGTGAAATCGTCAATGTGTGGGAGTGAGGGATGCAGTACAGAATGATTAGTGGATCGGAAATGAGATTGTCGTATCCCAAAAGAAAATCCTGTCGTTTCCAAGGAAACGTTACTCGATTTAGAAGGAGAAGTCATCGAACCCATTGTATTTCATAGCGACGCAATTTCCGTGTGAACTCGTCAATGTGTGATAGTGAGCGATGCAGTAACGAAGGATTAGTGGATCGGAATTGTGATTGTCGTATCACAAAAGAAAATCCTGTCGTTTCCATAGAATCGTTACACCATTTACAAGGAGATGTCTTAGAACACATAGTATTTCATAGCGACGCAATTTCCGTGTGAATTCGACAATGTGTGGGAGTGAGGGATGCAGTAAAGAAGGATTAGTTGATCGGAAATGTGATTGTCGTATCCCAAGAGAAAATCCTGTGGTTTCCATAGAAACGTTACTCGATTTAGAAGGAAATGTCTTAGAACACATAGTATTTCATAGCGACGCAATTTCCGTGTGTATTCGTCAGTGAGTGGGAGTGAGGGATGCAGTAAAGAAGGATTAGTGGATCGGAAATGAGATTGTCGTATCCTGAAAGAAAATCCTGTCGTTTCCATAGAAACGTTACTCGATTTAGAAGGAAATGTCATAGAACCCATAGTATTTCATAGCCACGTAATTTCCGCGTGAATTCGTCAATGAGTGGGAGTAAGGGATGCAGTAAAGAAGGATTAGTGGATCGGAAATGAGATTGTCGTATCCCAAAAGAAAATCCTGTCATTTCCATAGAAACGTTACTCGATTTAGAAGGAAATGTCTTAGAACACATAGCATTTCATAGCGGCGCAATTTCCATGTAAATTCGTCAATGAGTGGGAGTGAGGGATGCAGTAAAGAAGGATTAGTGGATCAGAAATGTGATTGTCGTATCCCAAGAGAAAATCCTGTCGTTTCCATAGAAACGTTACTCGATTTAGAAGGAAATGTCTTAGAACACATAGTATTTCATAGCGACGCAATTTCCGTGTGAATTCGTCAATGAGTGGGAGTGTGGGATGCAGTAAAGAAGGATTAGTGGATCGGAAATGAGATTGTCGTATCCCAAAAGAAAATCCTGTCGTTTCCATAGAAACGTTACTCGATTTAGAAGGAAATGTCTTAGAACACATAGTACTCGTATTTCATAGCGACGAAATTTCTGTGTGAATTCGTCAATGTGTGGGAGTGAGAGATGCAGTAAAGAAGGATTAGTGGATCGGAAATGAGATTGTCGTATCCCAAATGAAAATCCTGTCATTTCCATAGAAACGTTACTCGATTTAGAAGGAAATGTCTTAGAACACATAGTACTCGTATTTCATAGCGACGGAATTTCCGTGTGAATTCGTCAATGTGTGGGAGTGAGGGATGCAGTAAAGAAGGATTAGTGGATCGGAAATGAGATTGTCGTATCCCAAAAGAAAATCCTGTCGTTTCCATAGAAACGTTACTCGATTTAGAAGGAAATGTCTCAGAACACATAGTATCTCATAGCGACGCAATTTCCGTGTGAATTCATCAATGTGTGGGAGTGAGGGATGCAGTAAAGAAGGATTAGTGGATCGGAAATGAGATTGTCGTATCCCATAAGAAAATCCTGTCGTTTCCATAGAAACGTTACTCGATTTAGAAGGAGGGATGCAGTAAAGAAGGATTAGTGGATCGGAAATGAGATTGTCGTATCCCTAAAGAAAATCCTGTCGTTTCTATAGAAACGTTACTCAATTTAGATGGAAATGTCTTACAACACATAGTATTTCATAGCGACGCAATTTCCGTGTGAATTCGTCAGTGAGTGGGAGTGAGGGATGCAGTAAAGAAGGATTAGTGGATCGGAAATGAGATTGTCGTATCCCAAGAGAAAATCCTGTCGTTTCCATAGAAACGTTACTCGATTTAGAAGGAGAAGTCATAGAACCCATAGTATTTCATAGCGACGCAATTTCCGTGTGAATTCGTCAATGTGTGGGAGTGAGGGATGCAGTAAAGGAGGATTAGTGGATCGGAAATGTGATTGTCGTATCCCAAGAGAAAATCCTGTCGTTTCCACAGAAAGGTTACTCGATTTAGAAGGAAATGTCTTAGAACACATAGTATTTCATAGCGGCGCAATTTCCGTGTAAATTCGTCAATGAGTGGGAGTGAGGGATGCAGTAAAGAAGGATTAGTGGATCGGAAATGAGATTGTCGTATCCTAAAAGAAAATCCTGTCGTTTCCATAGAAACGTTACTCGATTTAGAAGGAAATGTCATAGAACCCATAGTATTTCGTAGCCACGTAATTTCCGCGTGAATTCGTCAATGAGTGGGAGTAAGGGATGCAGTAAAGAAGGATTAGTGGATCGGAAATGAGATTGTCGTATCCCAAAAGAAAATCCTGTCATTTCCATAGAAACGTTACTCGATTTAGAAGGAAATGTCTTAGAACACATAGCATTTCATAGCGGCGCAATTTCCGTGTAAATTCGTCAATGAGTGGGAGTGAGGGATGCAGTAAAGAAGGATTAGTGGATCAGAAATGTGATTGTCGTATCCCAAGAGAAAATCCTGTCGTTTCCATAGAAACGTTACTCGATTTAGAAGGAAATGTCTTAGAACACATAGTATTTCATAGCGACGCAATTTCCGTGTGAATTCGTCAATGAGTGGGAGTGTGGGATGCAGTAAAGAAGGATTAGTGGATCGGAAATGAGATTGTCGTATCCCAAAAGAAAATCCTGTCGTTTCCATAGAAACGTTACTCGATTTAGAAGGAAATGTCTTAGAACACATAGTACTCGTATTTCATAGCGACGAAATTTCTGTGTGAATTCGTCAATGTGTGGGAGTGAGAGATGCAGTAAAGAAGGATTAGTGGATCGGAAATGAGATTGTCGTATCCCAAAAGAAAATCCTGTCATTTCCATAGAAATGTTACTCGATTTAGAAGGAAATGTCTTAGAACACATAGTACTCGTATTTCATAGCGACGGAATTTCCGTGTGAATTCGTCAATGTGTGGGAGTGAGGGATGCAGTAAAGAAGGATTAGTGGATCGGAAATAAGATTGTCGTATCCCAAAAGAAAATCCTGTCGTTTCCATAGAAACGTTACTCGATTTAGAAGGAAATGTCTCAGAACACATAGTATCTCATAGCGACGCAATTTCCGTGTGAATTCGTCAATGTGTGGGAGTGAGGGATGCAGTAAAGAAGGATTAGTGGATCGGAAATGAGATTGTCGTATCCCAAAAGAAAATCCTGTCGTTTCCATAGCAACGTTACTCGATTTAGAAGGAGGGATGCAGTAAAGAAGGATTAGTGGATCGGAAATGAGATTGTCGTATCCCTAAAGAAAATCCTGTCGTTTCTATAGAAACGTTACTCAATTTAGATGGAAATGTCTTACAACACATAGTATTTCATAGCGACGCAATTTCCGTGTGAATTCGTCAATGAGTGGGAGTGAGGGATGCAGTAAAGAAGGATTAGTGGATCGGAAATGAGATTGTCGTATCCCAAGAGAAAATCCTGTCGTTTCCATAGAAACGTTACTCGATTTAGAAGGAGAAGTCATAGAACCCATAGTATTTCATAGCGACGCAATTTCCGTGTGAATTCGTCAATGTGTGGGAGTGAGGGATGCAGTAAAGGAGGATTAGTGGATCGGAAATGTGATTGTCGTATCCCAAGAGAAAATCCTGTCGTTTCCACAGAAAGGTTACTCGATTTAGAAGGAAATGTCTTAGAACACATAGTATTTCATAGCGGCGCAATTTCCGTGTAAATTCGTCAATGAGTGGGAGTGAGGGATGCAGTAAAGAAGGATTAGTGGATCAGAAATGTGATTGTCGTATCCCAAGAGAAAATCCTGTCGTTTCCATAGAAACGTTACTCGATTTAGAAGGAAATGTCTTAGAACACATAGTATTTCATAGCGACGCAATTTCCGTGTGAATTCGTCAATGAGTGGGAGTGTGGGATGCAGTAAAGAAGGATTAGTGGATCGGAAATGAGATTGTCGTATCCCAAAAGAAAATCCTGTCGTTTCCATAGAAACGTTACTCGATTTAGAAGGAAATGTCTTAGAACACATAGTACTCGCATTTCATAGCGACGAAATTTCTGTGTGAATTCGTCAATGTGTGGGAGTGAGAGATGCAGTAAAGAAGGATTAGTGGATCGGAAATGAGATTGTCGTATCCCAAAAGAAAATCCTGTCATTTCCATAGAAACGTTGCTCGATTTAGAAGGAAATGTCTTAGAACACATAGTACTCGTATTTCATAGCGACGGAATTTCCGTGTGAATTCGTCAATGTGTGGGAGTGAGGGATGCAGTAAAGAAGGATTAGTGGATCGGAAATGAGATTGTCGTATCCCAAAAGAAAATCCTGTCGTTTCCATAGAAACGTTACTCGATTTAGAAGGAAATGTCTCAGAACACATAGTATTTCATAGCGACGCAATTTCCGTGTGAATTCGTCAATGTTTGGGAGTGAGGGATGCAGTAAAGAAGGATTAGTGGATCGGAAATGAGATTGTCGTATCCCAAAAGAAAATCCTGTCGTTTCCATAGAAACGTTACTCGATTTAGAAGGAAATGTCTTAGAACACATAGTACTCGTATTTCATAGCGACGCAATTTCCGTGTGAATTCGTCAATGTGTGGGATTGAGGGATGCAGTGAAGAAGGATTGGTGGATCGGAAATAAGATTGTCGTATCCCAAAAAAAAGTCCTGTCGTTTCCATAGAAACATTACTTGATTTAGAAGGAGAAGTCATAGAACCCATAGTAATTCATAGCGACGGAATTTCCGTGTGAATTCGTCAATGTGTGGGAGTGAGGGATGCAGTAAAGAAGGATTAGTGTATCGGAAATGTGATTGTCATATCCCAAAAGAAAATCCTGTCGTTTCCATAGAAACGTTACTCGATTTAGAAGGAAATGTCTTAGAACACATAGTACTCGTGTTTCATAGCGACGCAATTTCCGTGTGAATTCGTCAATGTGTGGGAGTGAGGGATGCAGTAAAGAAGGATTAGTGGATCGGAAATGAGATTGTCGTATCCCAAAAGAAAATCCCGTCGTTTCCATAGAAACGTTACTCGATTTAGAAATAAATGTCTTAGAACACATAGTATTTCATAGCGACGCAGTTTCCGTTTGAATTCGTCAATGTTTGGGAGTGAGGGATGCAGTAAAGAAGGAGTAGTAGATCGGAAATGTGATTGTCGTATCCCAAAAGAAAATCCTGTCGTTTCCATAGAAACGTTACTCGATTTAGAAGGAAATGTCTTAGAACACATAGTACTCGTATTTCTTTGCGACGCAATTTCCGTGTGAATTCGTCAATGTGTGGGAGTGAGGGATGCAGTAAAGAAGGATTAGTGGATCGGAAATGTGATTGTCGTATCCCAAAAAAAAATCCTGTCGTTTCCATAGAAACGTTACTCGATTTAGAGGGGAATGTCTTAGAACACATAGTACTCGTATTTCATAGCGACGCAATTTCCGTGTGAATTCGTCAATGTGTGGGAGTGAGGGATGCAGTAAAGAAGGATTAGTGGATCGGTAATGAGATTGTCGTATCCCAAAAGAAAATCCTGTCATTTCCATAGAAATGTTACTCGATTTAGAAGGAAATGTCTTAGAACACATAGTACTCGTATTTCATAGCGACGGAATTTCCGTGTGAATTCGTCAATGTGTGGGAGTGAGGGATGCAGTAAAGAAGGATTAGTGGATCGGAAATAAGATTGTCGTATCCCAAAAGAAAATCCTGTCGTTTCCATAGAAACGTTACTCGATTTAGAAGGAAATGTCTCAGAACACATAGTATCTCATAGCGACGCAATTTCCGTGTGAATTCGTCAATGTGTGGGAGTGAGGGATGCAGTAAAGAAGGATTAGTGGATGGGAAATGAGATTGTCGTATCCCAAAAGAAAATCCTGTCGTTTCCATAGCAACGTTACTCGATTTAGAAGGAGGGATGCAGTAAAGAAGGATTAGTGGATCGGAAATGAGATTGTCGTATCCCTAAAGAAAATCCTGTCGTTTCTATAGAAACGTTACTCAATTTAGATGGAAATGTCTTACAACACATAGTATTTCATAGCGACGCAATTTCCGTGTGAATTCGTCAATGAGTGGGAGTGAGGGATGCAGTAAAGAAGGATTAGTGGATCGGAAATGAGATTGTCGTATCCCAAGAGAAAATCCTGTCGTTTCCATAGAAACGTTACTCGATTTAGAAGGAGAAGTCATAGAACCCATAGTATTTCATAGCGACGCAATTTCCGTGTGAATTCGTCAATGTGTGGGAGTGAGGGATGCAGTAAAGGAGGATTAGTGGATCGGAAATGTGATTGTCGTATCCCAAGAGAAAATCCTGTCGTTTCCACAGAAAGGTTACTCGATTTAGAAGGAAATGTCTTGGAACACATAGTATTTCATAGCGGCGCAATTTCCGTGTAAATTCGTCAATGAGTGGGAGTGAGGGATGCAGTAAAGAAGGATTAGTGGATCAGAAATGTGATTGTCGTATCCCAAGAGAAAATCCTGTCGTTTCCATAGAAACGTTACTCGATTTAGAAGGAAATGTCTTAGAACACATAGTATTTCATAGCGACGCAATTTCCGTGTGAATTCGTCAATGAGTGGGAGTGTGGGATGCAGTAAAGAAGGATTAGTGGATCGGAAATGAGATTGTCGTATCCCAAAAGAAAATCCTGTCGTTTCCATAGAAACGTTACTCGATTTAGAAGGAAATGTCTTAGAACACATAGTACTCGCATTTCATAGCGACGAAATTTCTGTGTGAATTCGTCAATGTGTGGGAGTGAGAGATGCAGTAAAGAAGGATTAGTGGATCGGAAATGAGATTGTCGTATCCCAAAAGAAAATCCTGTCATTTCCATAGAAACGTTGCTCGATTTAGAAGGAAATGTCTTAGAACACATAGTACTCGTATTTCATAGCGACGGAATTTCCGTGTGAATTCGTCAATGTGTGGGAGTGAGGGATGCAGTAAAGAAGGATTAGTGGATCGGAAATGAGATTGTCGTATCCCAAAAGAAAATCCTGTCGTTTCCATAGAAACGTTACTCGATTTAGAAGGAAATGTCTCAGAACACATAGTATTTCATAGCGACGCAATTTCCGTGTGAATTCGTCAATGTTTGGGAGTGAGGGATGCAGTAAAGAAGGATTAGTGGATCGGAAATGAGATTGTCGTATCCCAAAAGAAAATCCTGTCGTTTCCATAGAAACGTTACTCGATTTAGAAGGAAATGTCTTAGAACACATAGTACTCGTATTTCATAGCGACGCAATTTCCGTGTGAATTCGTCAATGTGTGGGATTGAGGGATGCAGTGAAGAAGGATTGGTGGATCGGAAATAAGATTGTCGTATCCCAAAAAAAAGTCCTGTCGTTTCCATAGAAACATTACTTGATTTAGAAGGAGAAGTCATAGAACCCATAGTAATTCATAGCGACGGAATTTCCGTGTGAATTCGTCAATGTGTGGGAGTGAGGGATGCAGTAAAGAAGGATTAGTGTATCGGAAATGTGATTGTCATATCCCAAAAGAAAATCCTGTCGTTTCCATAGAAACGTTACTCGATTTAGAAGGAAATGTCTTAGAACACATAGTACTCGTGTTTCATAGCGACGCAATTTCCGTGTGAATTCGTCAATGTGTGGGAGTGAGGGATGCAGTAAAGAAGGATTAGTGGATCGGAAATGAGATTGTCGTATCCCAAAAGAAAATCCCGTCGTTTCCATAGAAACGTTACTCGATTTAGAAATAAATGTCTTAGAACACATAGTATTTCATAGCGACGCAGTTTCCGTTTGAATTCGTCAATGTTTGGGAGTGAGGGATGCAGTAAAGAAGGAGTAGTAGATCGGAAATGTGATTGTCGTATCCCAAAAGAAAATCCTGTCGTTTCCATAGAAACGTTACTCGATTTAGAAGGAAATGTCTTAGAACACATAGTACTCGTATTTCTTTGCGACGCAATTTCCGTGTGAATTCGTCAATGTGTGGGAGTGAGGGATGCAGTAAAGAAGGATTAGTGGATCGGAAATGTGATTGTCGTATCCCAAAAAAAAATCCTGTCGTTTCCATAGAAACGTTACTCGATTTAGAGGGGAATGTCTTAGAACACATAGTACTCGTATTTCATAGCGACGCAATTTCCGTGTGAATTCGTCAATGTGTGGGAGTGAGGGATGCAGTAAAGAAGGATTAGTGGATCGGAAATGTGATTGTCGTATCCCAAAAGAAAATCCTGTCGTTTAAATAGAAACGTTACTCGATTTAGAAGGAAATGTCTTAGAACACATAGTATTCCATAGCGACGCAATTTCCGTGTGAATTCGTCAATGTGTGGGAGTGAGGGATGCAGTAAAGAAGGATTAGTGGATCGGAAATGAGATTGTCGAATCCCAAAAGAAAATCCTGTCGTTTCCATAGAAACGTTACTCGATTTAGAAGGAAATGTCTTAGAACACATAGTACTCGTATTTCATAGCGACGCAATTTCCGTGTGAATTCGTCAATGTGTGGGAGTGAGGGATGCAGTAAAGAAGGATTAGTGGATCGGAAATGAGATTGTCGTATCCCAAAAGAAAATCCTGTCGTTTCCATAGATACGTTACTCGATTTAGAAGGAAATGTCTTAGAACACATAGTACTCGTATTTCATAGCAACGCAATTTCCGTGTGAATTCGTCAATGTGTGGGAGTGAGGGATGCAGTAAAGAAGGATTAGTGGATTGGAAATGAGATTGTCGTATCCCAAAAGAAAATCCTGTCATTTCCAAAGAAACGTTACTCGATTTAGAAGGAAATGTCTTAGAACACATAGTATTTCATAGCGACGCAATTTCCGTGTGAATTCGTCAATGTTTGGGAGCGAGGGATGCAGTAAAAAAGGATTAGTGGATCAAAAATGAGATTGTCGTATCCCAAAAAGAAATCCTGTAGTTTCCATAGTAACGTTACTTGATTTAGAAGGTGAAGTCATAGAACCCATAGTAATTCATAGCGACGCAATTTCCGTGTGAATTCGTCAATGTTTGGGAGTGATGAATGCAGTTAAGAAGGATTAGTGGATCGGAAATGTGATTGTCGTATCCCAAAAGAAAATCCTGTCGTTTCCATAGAAACGTTACTCGATTTAGAAGGAAATGTCTTAGAACACATAGTACTCGTGTTTCATAGCGACGCAATTTCCGTGTGAATTCGTCAATGAGTGGGAGTGAGGGATGCAGTAAAGAAGGATTAGTGGATCGGAAATGAGTTTGTCGTATCCCGAAAGAAAATCCCGTCGTTTCCATAGAAACGTTACTCGATTTAGAAATAAATGTCTTAGAACACATAGTATTTCATAGCGACGCAGTTTCCGTTTGAATTCGTCAATGTTTGGGAGTGAGGGATGCAGTAAAGAAGGATTAGTAGATCGGAAATGTGATTGTCGTATCCCAAAAGAAAATCCTGTCGTTTCCATAGAAACGTTACTCGATTTAGAAGGAAATGTCTTAGAACACATAGTACTCGTATTTCTTTGCGACGCAATTTCCGTGTGAATTCGTCAATGTGTGGGAGTGAGGGATGCAGTAAAGAAGGATTAGTGGATCGGAAATGTGATTGTCGTATCCCAAAAAAAAATCCTGTCGTTTCCATAGAAACGTTACTCGATTTAGAGGGAAATGTCTTAGAACACATAGTACTCGTATTTCATAGCGACGCAATTTCCGTGTGAATTCGACAATGTGTGGGAGTGAGGGATGCAGTAAAGAAGGATTAGTGGATCAGAAATGTGATTGTCGTATCCCAAAAGAAAATCCTGTCGTTTCCATAGAAACGTTACTCGATTTAGAAGGAAATTTCTTAGAACACATAGTACTCGTATTTCGTTGCGACGCAATTTCCGTGTGAATTCGTCAATGTGTGGGAGTGAGGGATGCAGTAAAGAAGGATTAGTGGATCGGAAATGAGATTGTCGTATCCCAAAAGAAAATCCTGTCGTTTATATAGAAACGTTACTCGATTTAGAAGGAAATGTCTTAGAACACATAGTATTCCATAGCGACGCAATTTCCGTGTGAATTCGTCAATGTGTGGGAGTGAAAGATGCAGTAAAGAAGGATTAGTGGATCGGAAATGAGATTGTCGTATCCCAAGAGAAAATCCTGTCGTTTCCACAGAAACGTTACTCGATGTAGAAGGGAATGTCTTAGAACACATAGTACGCGTATCTCATAGCGACGGAATTTCCGTGTGAATTCGTCAATGTGTGGGAGTGAGGGATGCAGTAAAGAAGGATTAGTGGATCGGAAATGTGATTGTCGTATCCCAAAAGAAAATCCTGTCGTTTAAATAGAAACGTTACTCGATTTAGAAGAAAATGTCTTAGAACACATAGTATTCCATAGCGACGCAATTTCCGTGTGAATTCGTCAATGTGTGGGAGTGAGGGATGCAGTAAAGAAGGATTAGTGGATCGGAAATGAGATTGTCGTATCCCAAAAGAAAATCCTGTCGTTTCCATAGAAACGTTACTCGATTTAGAAGGAAATGTCTTAGAACACATAGTACTCGTATTTCATAGCGACGCAATTTCCGTGTGAATTCGTCAATGTGTGGGAGTGAGGGATGCAGTAAAGAAGGATTAGTGGATCGGAAATGAGATTGTCGTATCCCAAAAGAAAATCCTGTCGTTTCGATAGAAACGTTACTCGATTTAGAAGGAAATGTCTTAGAACACATAGTACTCGTATTTCATAGCGATGCAATTTCCGTGTGAATTCGTCAATGTGTGGGAGTGAGGGATGCAGTAAAGAAGGATTAGTGGATTGGAAATGAGATTGTCGTATCCCAAAAGAAAATCCTGTCATTTCCATAGAAACGTTACTCGATTTAGAAGGTAATGTCTTAGAACACATAGTATTTCATAGCGACGCAATTTCCGTGTGAATTCGTCAATGTTTGGGAGCGAGGGATGCAGTAAAGAAGGATTAGTGGATCAAAAATGAGATTGTCGTATCCCAAAAAGAAATCCTGTAGTTTCCATAGTAACGATACTTGATTTAGAAGGTGAAGTCATAGAACCCATAGTAATTCATAGCGACGCAATTTCCGTGTGAATTCGTCAATGTTTGGGAGTGAGGGATGCAGTAATGAAGGATTAGTAGATCGGAAATGTGATTGTGGTATCCCAAAAGAAAATCCTGTCGTTTCCATAGAAACGTTACTCGATTTAGAAGGAAATGTCTTAGAATACATAGTATTCCATAGCGACGCAATTTCCGTGTGAATTCGTCAATGTGTGGGAGTGAGGGATGCAGTAAAGAAGGATTAGTGGATCGGAAATGTGATTGTCGTATCCCAAAAGAAAATCCTGTCGTTTAAATAGAAACGTTACTCGATTTAGAAGAAAATGTCTTAGAACACATAGTATTCCATAGCGACGCAATTTCCGTGTGAATTCGTCAATGTGTGGGAGTGAGGGATGCAGTAAAGAAGGATTAGTGGATCGGAAATGAGATTGTCGTATCCCAAAAGAAAATCCTGTCGTTTCGATAGAAACGTTACTCGATTTAGAAGGAAATGTCTTAGAATACATAGTACTCGTACTTCATAGCGACGCAATTTCCGTGTGAATTCGTCAATGTGTGGGAGTGAGGGATGCAGTAAAGAAGGATTAGTGGATCGGAAATGTGATTGTCGTATCCCAAAAGAAAATCCTGTCGTTTAAATAGAAACGTTACTCGATTTAGAAGAAAATGTCTTAGAACACATAGTATTCCATAGCGACGCAATTTCCGTGTGAATTCGTCAATGTGTGGGAGTGAGGGATGCAGTAAAGAAGGATTAGTGGATCGGAAATGTGATTGTCGTATCCCAAAAGAAAATCCTGTCGTTTCGATAGAAACGTTACTCGATTTAGAAGGAAATGTCTTAGAATACATAGTACTCGTACTTCATAGCGACGCAATTTCCGTGTGAATTCGTCAATGTGTGGGAGTGAGGGATGCAGTAAAGAAGGATTAGTGGATCGGAAATGTGATTGTCGTATCCCAAAAGAAAATCCTGTCGTTTAAATAGAAACGTTACTCGATTTAGAAGAAAATGTCTTAGAACACATAGTATTCCATAGCGACGCAATTTCCGTGTGAATTCGTCAATGTGTGGGAGTGAGGGATGCAGTAAAGAAGGATTAGTGGATCGGAAATGTGATTGTCGTATCCCAAAAGAAAATCCTGTCGTTTCGATAGAAACGTTACTCGATTTAGAAGGAAATGTCTTAGAATACATAGTACTCGTACTTCATAGCGACGCAATTTCCGTGTGAATTCGTCAATGTGTGGGAGTGAGGGATGCAGTAAAGAAGGATTAGTGGATCGGAAATGTGATTGTCGTATCCCAAAAGAAAATCCTGTCGTTTAAATAGAAACGTTACTCGATTTAGAAGAAAATGTCTTAGAACACATAGTATTCCATAGCGACGCAATTTCCGTGTGAATTCGTCAATGTGTGGGAGTGAGGGATGCAGTAAAGAAGGATTAGTGGATCGGAAATGTGATTGTCGTATCCCAAAAGAAAATCCTGTCGTTTCGATAGAAACGTTACTCGATTTAGAAGGAAATGTCTTAGAATACATAGTACTCGTACTTCATAGCGACGCAATTTCCGTGTGAATTCGTCAATGTGTGGGAGTGAGGGATGCAGTAAAGAAGGATTAGTGGATCGGAAATGTGATTGTCGTATCCCAAAAGAAAATCCTGTCGTTTAAATAGAAACGTTACTCGATTTAGAAGAAAATGTCTTAGAACACATAGTATTCCATAGCGACGCAATTTCCGTGTGAATTCGTCAATGTGTGGGAGTGAGGGATGCAGTAAAGAAGGATTAGTGGATCGGAAATGAGATTGTCGTATCCCAAAAGAAAATCCTGTCGTTTCGATAGAAACGTTACTCGATTTAGAAGGAAATGTCTTAGAATACATAGTACTCGTACTTCATAGCGACGCAATTTCCGTGTGAATTCGTCAATGTGTGGGAGTGAGGGATGCAGTAAAGAAGGATTAGTGGATCGGAAATGTGATTGTCGTATCCCAAAAGAAAATCCTGTCGTTTAAATAGAAACGTTACTCGATTTAGAAGAAAATGTCTTAGAACACATAGTATTCCATAGCGACGCAATTTCCGTGTGAATTCGTCAATGTGTGGGAGTGAGGGATGCAGTAAAGAAGGATTAGTGGATCGGAAATGAGATTGTCGTATCCCAAAAGAAAATCCTGTCGTTTCGATAGAAACGTTACTCGATTTAGAAGGAAATGTCTTAGAACACATAGTACTCGTACTTCATAGCGACGCAATTTCCGTGTGAATTCGTCAATGTGTGGGAGTGAGGGATGCAGTAAAGAAGGATTAGTGGATCGGAAATGTGATTGTCGTATCCCAAAAGAAAATCCTGTCGTTTCGATAGAAACGTTACTCGATTTAGAAGGAAATGTCTTAGAATACATAGTACTCGTACTTCATAGCGACGCAATTTCCGTGTGAATTCGTCAATGTGTGGGAGTGAGGGATGCAGTAAAGAAGGATTAGTGGATCGGAAATGTGATTGTCGTATCCCAAAAGAAAATCCTGTCGTTTAAATAGAAACGTTACTCGATTTAGAAGAAAATGTCTTAGAACACATAGTATTCCATAGCGACGCAATTTCCGTGTGAATTCGTCAATGTGTGGGAGTGAGGGATGCAGTAAAGAAGGATTAGTGGATCGGAAATGAGATTGTCGTATCCCAAAAGAAAATCCTGTCGTTTCGATAGAAACGTTACTCGATTTAGAAGGAAATGTCTTAGAATACATAGTACTCGTACTTCATAGCGACGCAATTTCCGTGTGAATTCGTCAATGTGTGGGAGTGAGGGATGCAGTAAAGAAGGATTAGTGGATCGGAAATGTGATTGTCGTATCCCAAAAGAAAATCCTGTCGTTTAAATAGAAACGTTACTCGATTTAGAAGAAAATGTCTTAGAACACATAGTATTCCATAGCGACGCAATTTCCGTGTGAATTCGTCAATGTGTGGGAGTGAGGGATGCAGTAAAGAAGGATTAGTGGATCGGAAATGTGATTGTCGTATCCCAAAAGAAAATCCTGTCGTTTAAATAGAAACGTTACTCGATTTAGAAGAAAATGTCTTAGAACACATAGTATTCCATAGCGACGCAATTTCCGTGTGAATTCGTCAATGTGTGGGAGTGAGGGATGCAGTAAAGAAGGATTAGTGGATCGGAAATGAGATTGTCGTATCCCAAAAGAAAATCCTGTCGTTTCGATAGAAACGTTACTCGATTTAGAAGGAAATGTCTTAGAACACATAGTACTCGTACTTCATAGCGACGCAATTTCCGTGTGAATTCGTCAATGTGTGGGAGTGAGGGATGCAGTAAAGAAGGATTAGTGGATCAGAAATGAGATTGTCGTATCCCAAAAGAAAATCCTGTCGTTTCGATAGAAACGTTACTCGATTTAGAAGGAAATGTCTTAGAATACATAGTACTCGTACTTCATAGCGACGCAATTTCCGTGTGAATTCGTCAATGTGTGGGAGTGAGGGATGCAGTAAAGAAGGATTAGTGGATCGGAAATGTGATTGTGGTATCCCAAAAGAAAATCCTGTCGTTTCCATAGAAACGTTACTCGATTTAGAAGGAAATGTCTTAGAACACATAGTATTCCATAGCGACGCAATTTCCGTGTGAATTCGTCAATGTGTGGGAGTGAGGGATGCAGTAAAGAAGGATTAGTGGATCGGAAATGAGATTGTCGTATCCCAAAAGAAAATCCTGTCGTTTCGATAGAAACGTTACTCGATTTAGAAGGAAATGTCTTAGAACACATAGTACTCGTACTTCATAGCGACGCAATTTCCGTGTGAATTCGTCAATGTGTGGGAGTGAGGGATGCAGTAAAGAAGGATTAGTGGATCGGAAATGAGATTGTCGTATCCCAAAAGAAAATCCTGTCGTTTCGATAGAAACGTTACTCGATTTAGAAGGAAATGTCTTAGAATACATAGTACTCGTACTTCATAGCGACGCAATTTCCGTGTGAATTCGTCAATGTGTGGGAGTGAGGGATGCAGTAAAGAAGGATTAGTGGATCGGAAATGTGATTGTCGTATCCCAAAAGAAAATCCTGTCGTTTAAATAGAAACGTTACTCGATTTAGAAGAAAATGTCTTAGAACACATAGTATTCCATAGCGACGCAATTTCCGTGTGAATTCGTCAATGTGTGGGAGTGAGGGATGCAGTAAAGAAGGATTAGTGGATCGGAAATGTGATTGTCGTATCCCAAAAGAAAATCCTGTCGTTTAAATAGAAACGTTACTCGATTTAGAAGAAAATGTCTTAGAACACATAGTATTCCATAGCGACGCAATTTCCGTGTGAATTCGTCAATGTGTGGGAGTGAGGGATGCAGTAAAGAAGGATTAGTGGATCGGAAATGAGATTGTCGTATCCCAAAAGAAAATCCTGTCGTTTCCATAGAAACGTTACTCGATTTAGAAGGAAATGTCTTAGAACACATAGTACTCGTACTTCATAGCGACGCAATTTCCGTGTGAATTCGTCAATGTGTGGGAGTGAGGGATGCAGTAAAGAAGGATTAGTGGATCGGAAATGTGATTGTCGTATCCCAAAAGAAAATCCTGTCGTTTAAATAGAAACGTTACTCGATTTAGAAGAAAATGTCTTAGAACACATAGTATTCCATAGCGACGCAATTTCCGTGTGAATTCGTCAATGTGTGGGAGTGAGGGATGCAGTAAAGAAGGATTAGTGGATCGGAAATGTGATTGTCGTATCCCAAAAGAAAATCCTGTCGTTTAAATAGAAACGTTACTCGATTTAGAAGAAAATGTCTTAGAACACATAGTATTCCATAGCGACGCAATTTCCGTGTGAATTCGTCAATGTGTGGGAGTGAGGGATGCAGTAAAGAAGGATTAGTGGATCGGAAATGTGATTGTCGTATCCCAAAAGAAAATCCTGTCGTTTAAATAGAAACGTTACTCGATTTAGAAGAAAATGTCTTAGAACACATAGTATTCCATAGCGACGCAATTTCCGTGTGAATTCGTCAATGTGTGGGAGTGAGGGATGCAGTAAAGAAGGATTAGTGGATCGGAAATGAGATTGTCGTATCCCAAAAGAAAATCCTGTCGTTTCCATAGAAACGTTACTCGATTTAGAAGGAAATGTCTTAGAACACATAGTACTCGTACTTCATAGCGACGCAATTTCCGTGTGAATTCGTCAATGTGTGGGAGTGAGGGATGCAGTAAAGAAGGATTAGTGGATCGGAAATGTGATTGTCGTATCCCAAAAGAAAATCCTGTCGTTTAAATAGAAACGTTACTCGATTTAGAAGAAAATGTCTTAGAACACATAGTATTCCATAGCGACGCAATTTCCGTGTGAATTCGTCAATGTGTGGGAGTGAGGGATGCAGTAAAGAAGGATTAGTGGATCGGAAATGAGATTGTCGTATCCCAAAAGAAAATCCTGTCGTTTCGATAGAAACGTTACTCGATTTAGAAGGAAATGTCTTAGAACACATAGTACTCGTACTTCATAGCGACGCAATTTCCGTGTGAATTCGTCAATGTGTGGGAGTGAGGGATGCAGTAAAGAAGGATTAGTGGATCGGAAATGTGATTGTCGTATCCCAAAAGAAAATCCTGTCGTTTAAATAGAAACGTTACTCGATTTAGAAGAAAATGTCTTAGAACACATAGTATTTCATAGCGACGCAATTTCCGTGTGAATTCGTCAATGTTTGGGAGCGAGGGATGCAGTAAAGAAGGATTAGTGGATCAAAAATGAGATTGTCGTATCCCAAAAAGAAATCCTGTAGTTTCCATAGTAACGTTACTTGATTTAGAAGGTGAAGTCATAGAACCCATAGTAATTCATAGCGACGCAATTTCCGTGTGAATTCGTCAATGTGTGGGAGTGAGGGATGCAGTAATGAAGGATTAGTGGATCGGAAATGTGATTGTCGTATCCCAAAAGAAAATCCTGTCGTTTCCATAGAAACGTTACTCGATTTAGAAGGAAATGTCTTAGAATACATAGTACTCGTACTTCATAGCGACGCAATTTCCGTGTGAATTCGTCAATGTGTGGGAGTGAGGGATGCAGTAAAGAAGGATTAGTGGATCGGAAATGCGATTGTCGTATCCCAAAAGAAAATCCTGTCGTTTAAATAGAAACGTTACTCGATTTAGAAGAAAATGTCTTAGAACACATAGTATTCCATAGCGACGCAATTTCCGTGTGAATTCGTCAATGTGTGGGAGTGAGGGATGCAGTAAAGAAGGATTAGTGGATCGGAAATGAGATTGTCGTATCCCAAAAGAAAATCCTGTCGTTTCCATAGAAACGTTACTCGATTTAGAAGGAAATGTCTTAGAATACATAGTACTCGTACTTCATAGCGACGCAATTTCCGTGTGAATTCGTCAATGTGTGGGAGTGAGGGATGCAGTAAAGAAGGATTAGTGGATCGGAAATGAGATTGTCGTATCCCAAAAGAAAATCCTGTCGTTTCCATAGAAACGTTACTCGATTTAGAAGGAAATGTCTTAGAATACATAGTACTCGTACTTCATAGCGACGCAATTTCCGTGTGAATTCGTCAATGTGTGGGAGTGAGGGATGCAGTAAAGAAGGATTAGTGGATCGGAAATGTGATTGTCGTATCCCAAAAGAAAATCCTGTCGTTTAAATAGAAACGTTACTCGATTTAGAAGAAAATGTCTTAGAAGACATAGTATTCCATAGCGACGCAATTTCCGTGTGAATTCGTCAATGTGTGGGAGTGAGGGATGCAGTAAAGAAGGATTAGTGGATCGGAAATGAGATTGTCGTATCCCAAAAGAAAATCCTGTCGTTTCCATAGAAACGTTACTCGATTTAGAGCGAAATGTCTTAGAACACATAGTACTCGTATTTCATAGCGACGCAATTTCCGTGTGAATTCGTCAATGTGTGGGAGTGAGGGATGCAGTAAAGAAGGATTAGTGGATCGGAAATGAGATTGTCGTATCCCAAAAGAAAATCCTGTCGTTTCGATAGAAACGTTACTCGATTTAGAAGGAAATGTCTTAGAATACATAGTACTCGTACTTCATAGCGACGCAATTTCCGTGTGAATTCGTCAATGTGTGGGAGTGAGGGATGCAGTAAAGAAGGATTAGTGGATCGGAAATGTGATTGTCGTATCCCAAAAGAAAATCCTGTCGTTTAAATAGAAACGTTACTCGATTTAGAAGAAAATGTCTTAGAACACATAGTATTCCATAGCGACGCAATTTCCGTGTGAATTCGTCAATGTGTGGGAGTGAGGGATGCAGTAAAGAAGGATTAGTGGATCGGAAATGAGATTGTCGTATCCCAAAAGAAAATCCTGTCGTTTCGATAGAAACGTTACTCGATTTAGAAGGAAATGTCTTAGAATACATAGTACTCGTACTTCATAGCGACGCAATTTCCGTGTGAATTCGTCAATGTGTGGGAGTGAGGGATGCAGTAAAGAAGGATTAGTGGATCGGAAATGTGATTGTCGTATCCCAAAAGAAAATCCTGTCGTTTAAATAGAAACGTTACTCGATTTAGAAGAAAATGTCTTAGAACACATAGTATTCCATAGCGACGCAATTTCCGTGTGAATTCGTCAAGGTGTGGGAGTGAGGGATGCAGTAAAGAAGGATTAGTGGATCGGAAATGAGATTGTCGTATCCCAAAAGAAAATCCTGTCGTTTCGATAGAAACGTTACTCGATTTAGAAGGAAATGTCTTAGAATACATAGTACTCGTACTTCATAGCGACGCAATTTCCGTGTGAATTCGTCAATGTGTGGGAGTGAGGGATGCAGTAAAGAAGGATTAGTGGATCGGAAATGAGATTGTCGTATCCCAAAAGAAAATCCTGTCGTTTCGATAGAAACGTTACTCGATTTAGAAGGAAATGTCTTAGAATACATAGTACTCGTACTTCATAGCGACGCAATTTCCGTGTGAATTCGTCAATGTGTGGGAGTGAGGGATGCAGTAAAGAAGGATTAGTGGATCGGAAATGAGATTGTCGTATCCCAAAAGAAAATCCTGTCGTTTCGATAGAAACGTTACTCGATTTAGAGCGAAATGTCTTAGAACACATAGTACTCGTATTTCATAGCGACGCAATTTCCGTGTGAATTCGTCAATGTGTGGGAGTGAGGGATGCAGTAAAGAAGGATTAGTGGATCGGAAATGAGATTGTCGTATCCCAAAAGAAAATCCTGTCGTTTCGATAGAAACGTTACTCGATTTAGAAGAAAATGTCTTAGAACACATAGTATTCCATAGCGACGCAATTTCCGTGTGAATTCGTCAATGTGTGGGAGTGAGGGATGCAGTAAAGAAGGATTAGTGGATCGGAAATGAGATTGTCGTATCCCAAAAGAAAATCCTGTCGTTTCCATAGAAACGTTACTCGATTTAGAAGGAAATGTCTTAGAATACATAGTACTCGTACTTCATAGCGACGCAATTTCCGTGTGAATTCGTCAATGTGTGGGAGTGAGGGATGCAGTAAAGAAGGATTAGTGGATCGGAAATGAGATTGTCGTATCCCAAAAGAAAATCCTGTCGTTTCGATAGAAACGTTACTCGATTTAGAAGGAAATGTCTTAGAATACATAGTACTCGTACTTCATAGCGACGCAATTTCCGTGTGAATTCGTCAATGTGTGGGAGTGAGGGATGCAGTAAAGAAGGATTAGTGGATCGGAAATGAGATTGTCGTATCCCAAAAGAAAATCCTGTCGTTTCGATAGAAACGTTACTCGATTTAGAAGAAAATGTCTTAGAACACATAGTATTCCATAGCGACGCAATTTCCGTGTGAATTCGTCAATGTGTGGGAGTGAGGGATGCAGTAAAGAAGGATTAGTGGATCGGAAATGAGATTGTCGTATCCCAAAAGAAAATCCTGTCGTTTCCATAGAAACGTTACTCGATTTAGAAGGAAATGTCTTAGAATACATAGTACTCGTACTTCATAGCGACGCAATTTCCGTGTGAATTCGTCAATGTGTGGGAGTGAGGGATGCAGTAAAGAAGGATTAGTGGATCGGAAATGTGATTGTCGTATCCCAAAAGAAAATCCTGTCGTTTAAATAGAAACGTTACTCGATTTAGAAGGAAATGTCTTAGAATACATAGTACTCGTACTTCATAGCGACGCAATTTCCGTGTGAATTCGTCAATGTGTGGGAGTGAGGGATGCAGTAAAGAAGGATTAGTGGATCGGAAATGTGATTGTCGTATCCCAAAAGAAAATCCTGTCGTTTAAATAGAAACGTTACTCGATTTAGAAGAAAATGTCTTAGAACACATAGTATTCCATAGCGACGCAATTTCCGTGTGAATTCGTCAATGTGTGGGAGTGAGGGATGCAGTAAAGAAGGATTAGTGGATCGGAAATGAGATTGTCGTATCCCAAAAGAAAATCCTGTCGTTTCGATAGAAACGTTACTCGATTTAGAAGGAAATGTCTTAGAATACATAGTACTCGTACTTCATAGCGACGCAATTTCCGTGTGAATTCGTCAATGTGTGGGAGTGAGGGATGCAGTAAAGAAGGATTAGTGGATCGGAAATGTGATTGTCGTATCCCAAAAGAAAATCCTGTCGTTTAAATAGAAACGTTACTCGATTTAGAAGAAAATGTCTTAGAACACATAGTATTCCATAGCGACGCAATTTCCGTGTGAATTCGTCAATGTGTGGGAGTGAGGGATGCAGTAAAGAAGGATTAGTGGATCGGAAATGAGATTGTCGTATCCCAAAAGAAAATCCTGTCGTTTCGATAGAAACGTTACTCGATTTAGAAGGAAATGTCTTAGAATACATAGTACTCGTACTTCATAGCGACGCAATTTCCGTGTGAATTCGTCAATGTGTGGGAGTGAGGGATGCAGTAAAGAAGGATTAGTGGATCGGAAATGAGATTGTCGTATCCCAAAAGAAAATCCTGTCGTTTCGATAGAAACGTTACTCGATTTAGAAGGAAATGTCTTAGAATACATAGTACTCGTACTTCATAGCGACGCAATTTCCGTGTGAATTCGTCAATGTGTGGGAGTGAGGGATGCAGTAAAGAAGGATTAGTGGATCGGAAATGAGATTGTCGTATCCCAAAAGAAAATCCTGTCGTTTCGATAGAAACGTTACTCGATTTAGAGCGAAATGTCTTAGAACACATAGTACTCGTATTTCATAGCGACGCAATTTCCGTGTGAATTCGTCAATGTGTGGGAGTGAGGGATGCAGTAAAGAAGGATTAGTGGATCGGAAATGAGATTGTCGTATCCCAAAAGAAAATCCTGTCGTTTCGATAGAAACGTTACTCGATTTAGAAGAAAATGTCTTAGAACACATAGTATTCCATAGCGACGCAATTTCCGTGTGAATTCGTCAATGTGTGGGAGTGAGGGATGCAGTAAAGAAGGATTAGTGGATCGGAAATGAGATTGTCGTATCCCAAAAGAAAATCCTGTCGTTTCCATAGAAACGTTACTCGATTTAGAAGGAAATGTCTTAGAATACATAGTACTCGTACTTCATAGCGACGCAATTTCCGTGTGAATTCGTCAATGTGTGGGAGTGAGGGATGCAGTAAAGAAGGATTAGTGGATCGGAAATGAGATTGTCGTATCCCAAAAGAAAATCCTGTCGTTTCGATAGAAACGTTACTCGATTTAGAAGAAAATGTCTTAGAACACATAGTATTCCATAGCGACGCAATTTCCGTGTGAATTCGTCAATGTGTGGGAGTGAGGGATGCAGTAAAGAAGGATTAGTGGATCGGAAATGAGATTGTCGTATCCCAAAAGAAAATCCTGTCGTTTCCATAGAAACGTTACTCGATTTAGAAGGAAATGTCTTAGAATACATAGTACTCGTACTTCATAGCGACGCAATTTCCGTGTGAATTCGTCAATGTGTGGGAGTGAGGGATGCAGTAAAGAAGGATTAGTGGATCGGAAATGAGATTGTCGTATCCCAAAAGAAAATCCTGTCGTTTCGATAGAAACGTTACTCGATTTAGAAGGAAATGTCTTAGAATACATAGTACTCGTACTTCATAGCGACGCAATTTCCGTGTGAATTCGTCAATGTGTGGGAGTGAGGGATGCAGTAAAGAAGGATTAGTGGATCGGAAATGAGATTGTCGTATCCCAAAAGAAAATCCTGTCGTTTCGATAGAAACGTTACTCGATTTAGAAGAAAATGTCTTAGAACACATAGTATTCCATAGCGACGCAATTTCCGTGTGAATTCGTCAATGTGTGGGAGTGAGGGATGCAGTAAAGAAGGATTAGTGGATCGGAAATGAGATTGTCGTATCCCAAAAGAAAATCCTGTCGTTTCGATAGAAACGTTACTCGATTTAGAAGGAAATGTCTTAGAATACATAGTACTCGTACTTCATAGCGACGCAATTTCCGTGTGAATTCGTCAATGTGTGGGAGTGAGGGATGCAGTAAAGAAGGATTAGTGGATCGGAAATGTGATTGTCGTATCCCAAAAGAAAATCCTGTCGTTTCCATAGAAACGTTACTCGATTTAGAAGGAAATGTCTTAGAATACATAGTACTCGTACTTCATAGCGACGCAATTTCCGTGTGAATTCGTCAATGTGTGGGAGTGAGGGATGCAGTAAAGAAGGATTAGTGGATCGGAAATGTGATTGTCGTATCCCAAAAGAAAATCCTGTCGTTTAAATAGAAACGTTACTCGATTTAGAAGGAAATGTCTTAGAATACATAGTACTCGTACTTCATAGCGACGCAATTTCCGTGTGAATTCGTCAATGTGTGGGAGTGAGGGATGCAGTAAAGAAGGATTAGTGGATCGGAAATGAGATTGTCGTATCCCAAAAGAAAATCCTGTCGTTTCGATAGAAACGTTACTCGATTTAGAAGAAAATGTCTTAGAACACATAGTATTCCATAGCGACGCAATTTCCGTGTGAATTCGTCAATGTGTGGGAGTGAGGGATGCAGTAAAGAAGGATTAGTGGATCGGAAATGAGATTGTCGTATCCCAAAAGAAAATCCTGTCGTTTCCATAGAAACGTTACTCGATTTAGAAGGAAATGTCTTAGAATACATAGTACTCGTACTTCATAGCGACGCAATTTCCGTGTGAATTCGTCAATGTGTGGGAGTGAGGGATGCAGTAAAGAAGGATTAGTGGATCGGAAATGAGATTGTCGTATCCCAAAAGAAAATCCTGTCGTTTCGATAGAAACGTTACTCGATTTAGAAGAAAATGTCTTAGAACACATAGTATTCCATAGCGACGCAATTTCCGTGTGAATTCGTCAATGTGTGGGAGTGAGGGATGCAGTAAAGAAGGATTAGTGGATCGGAAATGAGATTGTCGTATCCCAAAAGAAAATCCTGTCGTTTCCATAGAAACGTTACTCGATTTAGAAGGAAATGTCTTAGAATACATAGTACTCGTACTTCATAGCGACGCAATTTCCGTGTGAATTCGTCAATGTGTGGGAGTGAGGGATGCAGTAAAGAAGGATTAGTGGATCGGAAATGAGATTGTCGTATCCCAAAAGAAAATCCTGTCGTTTCGATAGAAACGTTACTCGATTTAGAAGAAAATGTCTTAGAACACATAGTATTCCATAGCGACGCAATTTCCGTGTGAATTCGTCAATGTGTGGGAGTGAGGGATGCAGTAAAGAAGGATTAGTGGATCGGAAATGAGATTGTCGTATCCCAAAAGAAAATCCTGTCGTTTCCATAGAAACGTTACTCGATTTAGAAGGAAATGTCTTAGAATACATAGTACTCGTACTTCATAGCGACGCAATTTCCGTGTGAATTCGTCAATGTGTGGGAGTGAGGGATGCAGTAAAGAAGGATTAGTGGATCGGAAATGTGATTGTCGTATCCCAAAAGAAAATCCTGTCGTTTCCATAGAAACGTTACTCGATTTAGAAGGAAATGTCTTAGAATACATAGTACTCGTACTTCATAGCGACGCAATTTCCGTGTGAATTCGTCAATGTGTGGGAGTGAGGGATGCAGTAAAGAAGGATTAGTGGATCGGAAATGTGATTGTCGTATCCCAAAAGAAAATCCTGTCGTTTAAATAGAAACGTTACTCGATTTAGAAGGAAATGTCTTAGAATACATAGTACTCGTACTTCATAGCGACGCAATTTCCGTGTGAATTCGTCAATGTGTGGGAGTGAGGGATGCAGTAAAGAAGGATTAGTGGATCGGAAATGAGATTGTCGTATCCCAAAAGAAAATCCTGTCGTTTCGATAGAAACGTTACTCGATTTAGAAGAAAATGTCTTAGAACACATAGTATTCCATAGCGACGCAATTTCCGTGTGAATTCGTCAATGTGTGGGAGTGAGGGATGCAGTAAAGAAGGATTAGTGGATCGGAAATGAGATTGTCGTATCCCAAAAGAAAATCCTGTCGTTTCCATAGAAACGTTACTCGATTTAGAAGGAAATGTCTTAGAATACATAGTACTCGTACTTCATAGCGACGCAATTTCCGTGTGAATTCGTCAATGTGTGGGAGTGAGGGATGCAGTAAAGAAGGATTAGTGGATCGGAAATGAGATTGTCGTATCCCAAAAGAAAATCCTGTCGTTTCGATAGAAACGTTACTCGATTTAGAAGAAAATGTCTTAGAACACATAGTATTCCATAGCGACGCAATTTCCGTGTGAATTCGTCAATGTGTGGGAGTGAGGGATGCAGTAAAGAAGGATTAGTGGATCGGAAATGAGATTGTCGTATCCCAAAAGAAAATCCTGTCGTTTCCATAGAAACGTTACTCGATTTAGAAGGAAATGTCTTAGAATACATAGTACTCGTACTTCATAGCGACGCAATTTCCGTGTGAATTCGTCAATGTGTGGGAGTGAGGGATGCAGTAAAGAAGGATTAGTGGATCGGAAATGAGATTGTCGTATCCCAAAAGAAAATCCTGTCGTTTCGATAGAAACGTTACTCGATTTAGAAGAAAATGTCTTAGAACACATAGTATTCCATAGCGACGCAATTTCCGTGTGAATTCGTCAATGTGTGGGAGTGAGGGATGCAGTAAAGAAGGATTAGTGGATCGGAAATGTGATTGTCGTATCCCAAAAGAAAATCCTGTCGTTTCGATAGAAACGTTACTCGATTTAGAAGGAAATGTCTTAGAATACATAGTACTCGTACTTCATAGCGACGCAATTTCCGTGTGAATTCGTCAATGTGTGGGAGTGAGGGATGCAGTAAAGAAGGATTAGTGGATCGGAAATGAGATTGTCGTATCCCAAAAGAAAATCCTGTCGTTTCGATAGAAACGTTACTCGATTTAGAGCGAAATGTCTTAGAACACATAGTACTCGTATTTCATAGCGACGCAATTTCCGTGTGAATTCGTCAATGTGTGGGAGTGAGGGATGCAGTAAAGAAGGATTAGTGGATCGGAAATGAGATTGTCGTATCCCAAAAGAAAATCCTGTCGTTTCGATAGAAACGTTACTCGATTTAGAAGAAAATGTCTTAGAACACATAGTATTCCATAGCGACGCAATTTCCGTGTGAATTCGTCAATGTGTGGGAGTGAGGGATGCAGTAAAGAAGGATTAGTGGATCGGAAATGAGATTGTCGTATCCCAAAAGAAAATCCTGTCGTTTCCATAGAAACGTTACTCGATTTAGAAGGAAATGTCTTAGAATACATAGTACTCGTACTTCATAGCGACGCAATTTCCGTGTGAATTCGTCAATGTGTGGGAGTGAGGGATGCAGTAAAGAAGGATTAGTGGATCGGAAATGAGATTGTCGTATCCCAAAAGAAAATCCTGTCGTTTCGATAGAAACGTTACTCGATTTAGAAGAAAATGTCTTAGAACACATAGTATTCCATAGCGACGCAATTTCCGTGTGAATTCGTCAATGTGTGGGAGTGAGGGATGCAGTAAAGAAGGATTAGTGGATCGGAAATGAGATTGTCGTATCCCAAAAGAAAATCCTGTCGTTTCCATAGAAACGTTACTCGATTTAGAAGGAAATGTCTTAGAATACATAGTACTCGTACTTCATAGCGACGCAATTTCCGTGTGAATTCGTCAATGTGTGGGAGTGAGGGATGCAGTAAAGAAGGATTAGTGGATCGGAAATGAGATTGTCGTATCCCAAAAGAAAATCCTGTCGTTTCGATAGAAACGTTACTCGATTTAGAAGGAAATGTCTTAGAATACATAGTACTCGTACTTCATAGCGACGCAATTTCCGTGTGAATTCGTCAATGTGTGGGAGTGAGGGATGCAGTAAAGAAGGATTAGTGGATCGGAAATGAGATTGTCGTATCCCAAAAGAAAATCCTGTCGTTTCGATAGAAACGTTACTCGATTTAGAAGAAAATGTCTTAGAACACATAGTATTCCATAGCGACGCAATTTCCGTGTGAATTCGTCAATGTGTGGGAGTGAGGGATGCAGTAAAGAAGGATTAGTGGATCGGAAATGAGATTGTCGTATCCCAAAAGAAAATCCTGTCGTTTCCATAGAAACGTTACTCGATTTAGAAGGAAATGTCTTAGAATACATAGTACTCGTACTTCATAGCGACGCAATTTCCGTGTGAATTCGTCAATGTGTGGGAGTGAGGGATGCAGTAAAGAAGGATTAGTGGATCGGAAATGTGATTGTCGTATCCCAAAAGAAAATCCTGTCGTTTAAATAGAAACGTTACTCGATTTAGAAGGAAATGTCTTAGAATACATAGTACTCGTACTTCATAGCGACGCAATTTCCGTGTGAATTCGTCAATGTGTGGGAGTGAGGGATGCAGTAAAGAAGGATTAGTGGATCGGAAATGTGATTGTCGTATCCCAAAAGAAAATCCTGTCGTTTAAATAGAAACGTTACTCGATTTAGAAGAAAATGTCTTAGAACACATAGTATTCCATAGCGACGCAATTTCCGTGTGAATTCGTCAATGTGTGGGAGTGAGGGATGCAGTAAAGAAGGATTAGTGGATCGGAAATGAGATTGTCGTATCCCAAAAGAAAATCCTGTCGTTTAAATAGAAACGTTACTCGATTTAGAAGAAAATGTCTTAGAACACATAGTATTCCATAGCGACGCAATTTCCGTGTGAATTCGTCAATGTGTGGGAGTGAGGGATGCAGTAAAGAAGGATTAGTGGATCGGAAATGAGATTGTCGTATCCCAAAAGAAAATCCTGTCGTTTCGATAGAAACGTTACTCGATTTAGAAGGAAATGTCTTAGAATACATAGTACTCGTACTTCATAGCGACGCAATTTCCGTGTGAATTCGTCAATGTGTGGGAGTGAGGGATGCAGTAAAGAAGGATTAGTGGATCGGAAATGTGATTGTCGTATCCCAAAAGAAAATCCTGTCGTTTAAATAGAAACGTTACTCGATTTAGAAGAAAATGTCTTAGAACACATAGTATTCCATAGCGACGCAATTTCCGTGTGAATTCGTCAATGTGTGGGAGTGAGGGATGCAGTAAAGAAGGATTAGTGGATCGGAAATGAGATTGTCGTATCCCAAAAGAAAATCCTGTCGTTTAAATAGAAACGTTACTCGATTTAGAAGAAAATGTCTTAGAACACATAGTATTCCATAGCGACGCAATTTCCGTGTGAATTCGTCAATGTGTGGGAGTGAGGGATGCAGTAAAGAAGGATTAGTGGATCGGAAATGAGATTGTCGTATCCCAAAAGAAAATCCTGTCGTTTCGATAGAAACGTTACTCGATTTAGAAGGAAATGTCTTAGAATACATAGTACTCGTACTTCATAGCGACGCAATTTCCGTGTGAATTCGTCAATGTGTGGGAGTGAGGGATGCAGTAAAGAAGGATTAGTGGATCGGAAATGTGATTGTCGTATCCCAAAAGAAAATCCTGTCGTTTAAATAGAAACGTTACTCGATTTAGAAGGAAATGTCTTAGAATACATAGTACTCGTACTTCATAGCGACGCAATTTCCGTGTGAATTCGTCAATGTGTGGGAGTGAGGGATGCAGTAAAGAAGGATTAGTGGATCGGAAATGTGATTGTCGTATCCCAAAAGAAAATCCTGTCGTTTAAATAGAAACGTTACTCGATTTAGAAGAAAATGTCTTAGAACACATAGTATTCCATAGCGACGCAATTTCCGTGTGAATTCGTCAATGTGTGGGAGTGAGGGATGCAGTAAAGAAGGATTAGTGGATCGGAAATGAGATTGTCGTATCCCAAAAGAAAATCCTGTCGTTTAAATAGAAACGTTACTCGATTTAGAAGAAAATGTCTTAGAACACATAGTATTCCATAGCGACGCAATTTCCGTGTGAATTCGTCAATGTGTGGGAGTGAGGGATGCAGTAAAGAAGGATTAGTGGATCGGAAATGAGATTGTCGTATCCCAAAAGAAAATCCTGTCGTTTAAATAGAAACGTTACTCGATTTAGAAGAAAATGTCTTAGAACACATAGTATTCCATAGCGACGCAATTTCCGTGTGAATTCGTCAATGTGTGGGAGTGAGGGATGCAGTAAAGAAGGATTAGTGGATCGGAAATGAGATTGTCGTATCCCAAAAGAAAATCCTGTCGTTTAAATAGAAACGTTACTCGATTTAGAAGAAAATGTCTTAGAACACATAGTATTCCATAGCGACGCAATTTCCGTGTGAATTCGTCAATGTGTGGGAGTGAGGGATGCAGTAAAGAAGGATTAGTGGATCGGAAATGTGATTGTCGTATCCCAAAAGAAAATCCTGTCGTTTAAATAGAAACGTTACTCGATTTAGAAGAAAATGTCTTAGAACACATAGTACTCGTACTTCATAGCGACGCAATTTCCGTGTGAATTCGTCAATGTGTGGGAGTGAGGGATGCAGTAAAGAAGGATTAGTGGATCGGAAATGTGATTGTCGTATCCCAAAAGAAAATCCTGTCGTTTAAATAGAAACGTTACTCGATTTAGAAGAAAATGTCTTAGAACACATAGTATTCCATAGCGACGCAATTTCCGTGTGAATTCGTCAATGTGTGGGAGTGAGGGATGCAGTAAAGAAGGATTAGTGGATCGGAAATGAGATTGTCGTATCCCAAAAGAAAATCCTGTCGTTTAAATAGAAACGTTACTCGATTTAGAAGAAAATGTCTTAGAACACATAGTATTCCATAGCGACGCAATTTCCGTGTGAATTCGTCAATGTGTGGGAGTGAGGGATGCAGTAAAGAAGGATTAGTGGATCGGAAATGAGATTGTCGTATCCCAAAAGAAAATCCTGTCGTTTCGATAGAAACGTTACTCGATTTAGAAGGAAATGTCTTAGAATACATAGTACTCGTACTTCATAGCGACGCAATTTCCGTGTGAATTCGTCAATGTGTGGGAGTGAGGGATGCAGTAAAGAAGGATTAGTGGATCGGAAATGAGATTGTCGTATCCCAAAAGAAAATCCTGTCGTTTCGATAGAAACGTTACTCGATTTAGAAGGAAATGTCTTAGAACACATAGTACTCGTACTTCATAGCGACGCAATTTCCGTGTGAATTCGTCAATGTGTGGGAGTGAGGGATGCAGTAAAGAAGGATTAGTGGATCGGAAATGTGATTGTCGTATCCCAAAAGAAAATCCTGTCGTTTAAATAGAAACGTTACTCGATTTAGAAGAAAATGTCTTAGAACACATAGTACTCGTACTTCATAGCGACGCAATTTCCGTGTGAATTCGTCAATGTGTGGGAGTGAGGGATGCAGTAAAGAAGGATTAGTGGATCGGAAATGTGATTGTCGTATCCCAAAAGAAAATCCTGTCGTTTAAATAGAAACGTTACTCGATTTAGAAGAAAATGTCTTAGAACACATAGTACTCGTACTTCATAGCGACGCAATTTCCGTGTGAATTCGTCAATGTGTGGGAGTGAGGGATGCAGTAAAGAAGGATTAGTGGATCGGAAATGTGATTGTCGTATCCCAAAAGAAAATCCTGTCGTTTAAATAGAAACGTTACTCGATTTAGAAGAAAATGTCTTAGAACACATAGTATTCCATAGCGACGCAATTTCCGTGTGAATTCGTCAATGTGTGGGAGTGAGGGATGCAGTAAAGAAGGATTAGTGGATCGGAAATGAGATTGTCGTATCCCAAAAGAAAATCCTGTCGTTTCGATAGAAACGTTACTCGATTTAGAAGGAAATGTCTTAGAACACATAGTACTCGTACTTCATAGCGACGCAATTTCCGTGTGAATTCGTCAATGTGTGGGAGTGAGGGATGCAGTAAAGAAGGATTAGTGGATCGGAAATGTGATTGTCGTATCCCAAAAGAAAATCCTGTCGTTTAAATAGAAACGTTACTCGATTTAGAAGAAAATGTCTTAGAACACATAGTATTCCATAGCGACGCAATTTCCGTGTGAATTCGTCAATGTGTGGGAGTGAGGGATGCAGTAAAGAAGGATTAGTGGATCGGAAATGAGATTGTCGTATCCCAAAAGAAAATCCTGTCGTTTAAATAGAAACGTTACTCGATTTAGAAGAAAATGTCTTAGAACACATAGTATTCCATAGCGACGCAATTTCCGTGTGAATTCGTCAATGTGTGGGAGTGAGGGATGCAGTAAAGAAGGATTAGTGGATCGGAAATGAGATTGTCGTATCCCAAAAGAAAATCCTGTCGTTTCGATAGAAACGTTACTCGATTTAGAAGGAAATGTCTTAGAATACATAGTACTCGTACTTCATAGCGACGCAATTTCCGTGTGAATTCGTCAATGTGTGGGAGTGAGGGATGCAGTAAAGAAGGATTAGTGGATCGGAAATGTGATTGTCGTATCCCAAAAGAAAATCCTGTCGTTTAAATAGAAACGTTACTCGATTTAGAAGAAAATGTCTTAGAACACATAGTACTCGTACTTCATAGCGACGCAATTTCCGTGTGAATTCGTCAATGTGTGGGAGTGAGGGATGCAGTAAAGAAGGATTAGTGGATCGGAAATGTGATTGTCGTATCCCAAAAGAAAATCCTGTCGTTTAAATAGAAACGTTACTCGATTTAGAAGAAAATGTCTTAGAACACATAGTATTCCATAGCGACGCAATTTCCGTGTGAATTCGTCAATGTGTGGGAGTGAGGGATGCAGTAAAGAAGGATTAGTGGATCGGAAATGAGATTGTCGTATCCCAAAAGAAAATCCTGTCGTTTAAATAGAAACGTTACTCGATTTAGAAGAAAATGTCTTAGAACACATAGTATTCCATAGCGACGCAATTTCCGTGTGAATTCGTCAATGTGTGGGAGTGAGGGATGCAGTAAAGAAGGATTAGTGGATCGGAAATGAGATTGTCGTATCCCAAAAGAAAATCCTGTCGTTTCGATAGAAACGTTACTCGATTTAGAAGGAAATGTCTTAGAATACATAGTACTCGTACTTCATAGCGACGCAATTTCCGTGTGAATTCGTCAATGTGTGGGAGTGAGGGATGCAGTAAAGAAGGATTAGTGGATCGGAAATGTGATTGTCGTATCCCAAAAGAAAATCCTGTCGTTTAAATAGAAACGTTACTCGATTTAGAAGGAAATGTCTTAGAATACATAGTACTCGTACTTCATAGCGACGCAATTTCCGTGTGAATTCGTCAATGTGTGGGAGTGAGGGATGCAGTAAAGAAGGATTAGTGGATCGGAAATGTGATTGTCGTATCCCAAAAGAAAATCCTGTCGTTTAAATAGAAACGTTACTCGATTTAGAAGAAAATGTCTTAGAACACATAGTATTTCATAGCGACGCAATTTCCGTGTGAATTCGTCAATGTGTGGGAGTGAGGGATGCAGTAAAGAAGGATTAGTGGATCGGAAATGAGATTGTCGTATCCCAAAAGAAAATCCTGTCGTTTAAATAGAAACGTTACTCGATTTAGAAGAAAATGTCTTAGAACACATAGTATTCCATAGCGACGCAATTTCCGTGTGAATTCGTCAATGTGTGGGAGTGAGGGATGCAGTAAAGAAGGATTAGTGGATCGGAAATGAGATTGTCGTATCCCAAAAGAAAATCCTGTCGTTTCGATAGAAACGTTACTCGATTTAGAAGGAAATGTCTTAGAATACATAGTACTCGTACTTCATAGCGACGCAATTTCCGTGTGAATTCGTCAATGTGTGGGAGTGAGGGATGCAGTAAAGAAGGATTAGTGGATCGGAAATGTGATTGTCGTATCCCAAAAGAAAATCCTGTCGTTTAAATAGAAACGTTACTCGATTTAGAAGAAAATGTCTTAGAACACATAGTATTCCATAGCGACGGAATTTCTGTGTGAATTCGTCAATGTGTGGGAGTGAGGGATGCAGTAAAGAAGGATTAGTGGATCGGAAATGTGATTGTCGTATCCCAAAAGAAAATCCTGTCGTTTAAATAGAAACGTTACTCGATTTAGAAGAAAATGTCTTAGAACACATAGTATTCCATAGCGACGCAATTTCCGTGTGAATTCGTCAATGTGTGGGAGTGAGGGATGCAGTAAAGAAGGATTAGTGGATCGGAAATGAGATTGTCGTATCCCAAAAGAAAATCCTGTCGTTTCGATAGAAACGTTACTCGATTTAGAAGGAAATGTCTTAGAATACATAGTACTCGTACTTCATAGCGACGCAATTTCCGTGTGAATTCGTCAATGTGTGGGAGTGAGGGATGCAGTAAAGAAGGATTAGTGGATCGGAAATGTGATTGTCGTATCCCAAAAGAAAATCCTGTCGTTTAAATAGAAACGTTACTCGATTTAGAAGAAAATGTCTTAGAACACATAGTATTCCATAGCGACGCAATTTCCGTGTGAATTCGTCAATGTGTGGGAGTGAGGGATGCAGTAAAGAAGGATTAGTGGATCGGAAATGAGATTGTCGTATCCCAAAAGAAAATCCTGTCGTTTCCATAGAAACGTTACTCGATTTAGAAGGAAATGTCTTAGAATACATAGTACTCGTACTTCATAGCGACGCAATTTCCGTGTGAATTCGTCAATGTGTGGGAGTGAGGGATGCAGTAAAGAAGGATTAGTGGATCGGAAATGAGATTGTCGTATCCCAAAAGAAAATCCTGTCGTTTCCATAGAAACGTTACTCGATTTAGAAGGAAATGTCTTAGAATACATAGTACTCGTACTTCATAGCGACGCAATTTCCGTGTGAATTCGTCAATGTGTGGGAGTGAGGGATGCAGTAAAGAAGGATTAGTGGATCGGAAATGTGATTGTCGTATCCCAAAAGAAAATCCTGTCGTTTAAATAGAAACGTTACTCGATTTAGAAGAAAATGTCTTAGAACACATAGTATTCCATAGCGACGCAATTTCCGTGTGAATTCGTCAATGTGTGGGAGTGAGGGATGCAGTAAAGAAGGATTAGTGGATCGGAAATGAGATTGTCGTATCCCAAAAGAAAATCCTGTCGTTTCCATAGAAACGTTACTCGATTTAGAGCGAAATGTCTTAGAACACATAGTACTCGTATTTCATAGCGACGCAATTTCCGTGTGAATTCGTCAATGTGTGGGAGTGAGGGATGCAGTAAAGAAGGATTAGTGGATCGGAAATGAGATTGTCGTATCCCAAAAGAAAATCCTGTCATTTCCATAGAAACGTTACTCGATTTAGAAGGAAATGTCTTAGGTCACATAGTATTTCATAGCGACGCAATTTATGTGTGAATTCGTCAATGTTTGGGAGCGAGGGATGCAGTAAAGAAGGATTAGTGGATCAAAAATGAGATTGTCGTATCCCAAAAAGAAATCCTGTAGTTTCCATAGTAACGTTACTTGATTTAGATGGTGAAGTCATAGAACCCATAGTAATTCATAGCGACGCAATTTCCGTGTGAATTCGTCAATGTATGAGAGTGAGGGATGCAGTAAAGAAGGATTAGTGGATCGGAAATGAGATTGTCGTATCCCAAAAGAAAATCCTGTCGTTTCCATAGAAACGTTACTCGATTTAGAAGGAGAAGTCATAGAACCCATAGTAGTTCATAGCGACGGAATTTCCGTGTGAATTCTTCAATGTGTGGGAGTGAGGGATGCAGTAAAGAAGGATTAGTGGATCGGAAATGTGATTGTCGTATCCCAAAAGAAAATCCTGTCGTTTCCATAGAAACGTTACTCGATTTAGAAGGAAATTTCTTAGAACACATAGTACTCGTTTTCATAGCGACGCGATTTCCGTGTGAATTCGTCAATGTGTGGGAGTGAGGGATGCAGTAAAGAAGGATTAGTGGATCGGAAATGAGATTGTTGTATCCCAAAAGAAAATCCTGTCGCTTCCATAGAAACGTTACTCGATTTGGAAGGAAATGTCTTAGAACACATAGTACTCGTATTTCATAGCGACGAAATTTCCGTGTGAATTCGTCAATGTGTGGGAGTGAGGGATGCAGTAAAGAAGGATTAGTGGATCGGAAATGTGATTGTCGTATCCCAAAAAAAAAATCCTGTCGTTTCCATAGAAACGTTACTCGATTTAGAAGGAAATGTCTTAGAACACATAGTACTCGTATTTCATAGCGACGCAATTTCCGTGTGAATTCGTCAATGTGTGGGAGTGAGGGATGCAGTAACGAAGGATTAGTGGATCAGAAATGAGATTGTCGTATCCCAAAAGAAAATCCTGTCGTTTCCATAGAAACGTTACTCGATTTAGAAGGAGAAGTCATAGAACCCATAGTAATTCATAGCGACGCAATTCCCCGTGTGAATTCGTCAATGTTTGGGAGTGAGGGATGCAGTAAAGAAAGATTAGTGGATCGGAAGTGTGATTGTCGTATCCCAAAAGAAAATCCTGTCGTTTCCATAGAAGCGTTACTCGATTTAGAAGGAAATGTCTTAGAACACATAGTACTCGTATTTTATAGCGACGCAATATCCGTGTGAATTCGTCAATGTGTGGGAGTGAGGGATGCAGTAAAGAAGGATTAGTGGATCGGAAATGAGATTGTCGTATCCCAAAAGAAATTCCTGTCGTTTCCATAGAAACGTTACTCGATTTAGAAATAAATGTCTTAGAACACACAGTATTTCATAGCGACGCAATTTCCGTGTGAATTCGTCAATGTGTGGGAGTGAGGGATGCAGTAAAGAAGGATTAGTGGATCGGAAACGAAATTGTTGTATCCCAAAAGAAAATGCTGTCGCTTCCATAGAAACGTTACTCGATTTGGAAGGAAATGTCTTAGAACACATAGTACTCGTATTTCATAGCGACGAAATTTCCGTGTGAATTCGTCAATGTGTGGGAGTGAGGGATGCAGTAAAGAAGGATTAGTGGATCGGAAATGAGATTGTCGTATCCCAAAAGAAAATCCTGTCGTTTCCATAGAAACGTTACACGATTTAGAGGGAAATGTCTTAGAACACATAGTACTCGTATTTCATAGCGACGGAATTTCCGTGTGAATTCGACAATGTGTGGGAGTGAGGGATGCAGTAAAGAAGGATTAGTGGATCGGAAATGAGATTGTCGTATCCCAAAAGAAAATCCTGTCATTTCCATAGAAACGTTACTCGATTTAGAAGGAAATGTCTTAGAACACATAGTATTTCATAGCGACGCAATTTCCGTGTGAATTCGTCAATGTTTGGGAGCGAGGGATGCAGTAAAGAAGGATTAGTGGATCAAAAATGAGATTGTCGTAATCCAAAAAGAAATCCTGTAGTTTCCGTAGAAATGTTAGTTGATTTAGAAGGTGAAGTCATAGAACCCATAGTAATTCATAGCGACGCAATTTCCGTGTGAATTCGTCAATGTGTGGGAGTGATGGATGCAGTAAAGAAGGATTAGTGGGTCGGAAATGAGATTGTCGTATCCCAAAAGAAAATCCTATCGTTTCCATAGAAACGTTACTCGATTTAGAAAGAAATGTCATAGAACACATAGTATTTCATAGCGACGCAATTTCCGTGTGAATTCGTCGATGTTTGGGAGTGAGGGATGCAGTAAAGAAGGATTAGTGGATCGGAAATGTGATTGTCGTATCCCAAAAGAAAATCCTGTCGTTTCCATAGAAACGTTACTCGATTTAGAAGAAAATGTCTTAGAACACATAGTATTCCATAGCGACGCAATTTCCGTGTGAATTCGTCAATGTGTGGGAGTGAGGGATGCAGTAAAGAAGGATTAGTGGATCGGAAATGTGATTGTCGTATCCCAAAAGAAAATCCTGTCGTTTAAATAGAAACGTTACTCGATTTAGAAGGAAATGTCTTAGAACACATAGTACTCGTATTTCATAGCGACGCAATTTCCGTGTGAATTCGTCAATGTGTGGGAGTGAGGGATGCAGTAAAGAAGGATTAGTGGATCGGAAATGAGATTGTCGTATCCCAAAAGAAAATCCTGTCGTTTCCATAGAAACGTTACTCGATTTAGAAGGAAATGTCTTAGAACACATAGTACTCGTATTTCATAGCGACGCAATTTCCCTGTGAATTCGTCAATGTGTGGGAGTGAGGGATGCAGTAAAGAAGGATTAGTGGATTGGAAATGTGATTGTCGTATCCCAAAAGAAAATCCTGTCATTTCCATAGAAACGTTACTCGATTTAGAAGGAAATGTCTTAGAACACATAGTATTTCATAGCGACGCAATTTCCGTGTGAATTCGTCAATGTTTGGGAGCGAGGGATGCAGTAAAGAAGGATTAGTGGATCAAAAATGAGATTGTCGTATCCCAAAAAGAAATCCTGTAGTTTCCATAGTAACGTTACTTGATTTAGAAGGTGAAGTCATAGAACCCATAGTAATTCATAGCGACGCAATTTCCGTGTGAATTCGTCAATGTTTGGGAGTGAGGGATGCAGTAAAGAAGGATTAGTGGATCGAAAATGTGATTGTGGTATCCCAAAAGAAAATCCTGTCGTTTCCATAGAAACGTTACTCGATTTAGAAGGAAATGTCTTAGAATACATAGTACTCGTATTTCATAGCGACGCAATTTCCGTGTGAATTCGTCAATGTGTGGGAGTGAGGGATGCAGTAAAGAAGGATTAGTGGATCGGAAATGAGATTGTCGTATCCCAAAAGAAAATCCTGTCGTTTCCATAGAAACGTTACTCGATTTAGAAGGAGAAGTCATAGAACCCATAGTAGTTCATAGCGACGGAATTTCCGTGTGAATTCTTCAATGTGTGGGAGTGAGGGATGCAGTAAAGAAGAATTAGTGGATCGGAAATGTGATTGTCGTATCCCAAAAGAAAATCCTGTCGTTTCCATAGAAACGTTACTCGATTTAGAAGGAAATGTCTTAGAACACATAGTACTCGTTTTCATAGCGACGCGATTTCCGTGTGAATTCGTCAATGTGTGGGAGTGAGGGATGCAGTAAAGAAGGATTAGTGGATCGGAAATGAGATTGTTGTATCCCAAAAGAAAATCCTGTCGCTTCCATAGAAACGTTACTCGATTTGGAAGGAAATGTCTTAGAACACATAGTACTCGTATTTCATAGCGACGAAATTTCCGTGTGAAATCGTCAATGTGTGGGAGTGAGGGATGCAGTAAAGAAGGATTAGTGGATCGGAAATGTGATTGTCGTATCCCAAAAAAAAAAATCCTGTCGTTTCCATAGAAACGTTACTCGATTTAGAAGGAAATGTCTTAGAACACATAGTACTCGTATTTCATAGCGACGCAATTTCCGTGTGAATTCGTCAATGTGTGGGAGTGAGGGATGCAGTAACGAAGGATTAGTGGATCAGAAATGAGATTGTCGTATCCCAAAAGAAAATCCTGTCGTTTCCATAGAAACGTTACTCGATTTAGAAGGAGAAGTCATAGAACCCATAGTAATTCATAGCGACGCAATTCCCCGTGTGAATTCGTCAATGTTTGGGAGTGAGGGATGCAGTAAAGAAGGATTAGTGGATCGGAAATGTGATTGTCGTATCCCAAAAGAAAATCCTGTCGTTTCCATAGAAGCGTTACTCGATTTAGAAGGAAATGTCTTAGAACACATAGTACTCGTATTTCATAGCGACGCAATATCCGTGTGAATTCGTCAATGTGTGGGAGTGAGGGATGCAGTAAAGAAGGATTAGTGGATCGGAAATGAGATTGTCGTATCCCAAAAGAAATTCCTGTGGTTTCCATAGAAACGTTACTCGATTTGGAAATAAATGTCTTAGAACACACAGTATTTCATAGCGACGCAATTTCCGTGTGAATTCGTCAATGTTTGGGAGTGAGGGATGCAGTAAAGAATGATTAGTGGATCGGAAATGTGATTGTCGTATCCCAAAAGAAAGTCCTGTCGTTTCCATAGAAACGTTACTCGATTTAGAAGGAAATGTCTTAGAACACATAGTACTCATATTTAATTGCGACGCAATTTCCGTGTGAATTCGTCAATGTGTGGGAGTCAGGGATGCAGTAAAGAAGGATTAGTGGATCGGAAATGTGATTGTCGTATCCCAAAAGAAAATCCTGTCGTTTCCATAGAAACGTTACTCGATTTAGAAGGAAATGTCTTAGAACACATAGTACTCGTATTTCATAGCGATGCAATTTCCGTGTGAATTCGTCAATGTGCGGGAGTGAGGGATGCAGTAAAGAAGGATTAGTGGATCGGAAATGAGATTGTCGTATCCCAAAAGAAAATCCTGTCTTTTAAATAGAAACGTTACTCGATTTAGAAGGAAATGTCTTAGAACACATAGCATTCCATAGCGACGCAATTTCCGTGTGAATTCGTCAATGTGTGGGAGTGAGGGATACAGTAAAGAAGGATTAGTGGATCGGAAATGAGATTGTCGTATCCCAAAAGAAAAACCTGTCGTTTCCATAGAAACGTTACTCGATTTAGAAGGAAATGTCTTAGAACACATAGTACTCGTATTTCATAGCGACGCAATTTCCGTGTGAATTCGTCAATGTGTGGGAGTGAGGGATGCAGTAAAGAAGGATTAGTGGATCGGAAACGAAATTGTTGTATCCCAAAAGAAAATGCTGTCGCTTCCATAGAAACGTTACTCGATTTAGAAGGAAATGTCTTAGAACACATAGTACTCGTATTTCATAGCGACGAAATTTCCGTGTGAATTCGTCAATGTGTGGGAGTGAGGGATGCAGTAAAGAAGGATTAGTGGATCGGAAATGAGATTGTCGTATCCCAAAAGAAAATCCTGTCGTTTCCATAGAAACGTTACTCGATTTAGAAGGAAATGTCTTAGAACACATAGTACCCGTATTTCATAGCGACGCAATTTCCGTGTGAATTTGTCAATGTGTGGGAGTGAGGGATGCAGTAAAGAAGGATTAGTGAATCGGAAATGAGATTGTCGTATCCCAAAAGAAAATCCTGTCGTTTCCATAGAAACGTTACTCGTTTTAGAAGGAAATGTCTTAGAACACATAGTACTCGCATTTCATAGCGACGCAATTTCCGTGTGAATTCGTCAATGTTTGTAAGTGAGGGATGCAGTAAAGAAGGATTAGTGCATCGGAAATGTGATTGTCGTATCCCAAAAGAAAATCCTGTCGTTTCCATAGAAACGTTACTCGATGTAGAAGGAAATGTCTTAGAACACATAGTAGTCGTATTTCATGGCGACGCAATTTCCGTGTGAATTCGTCAATGTGTGGGAGTGAGGGATGCAGTAAAGAAGGATTAGTGGATCGGAAATGTGATTGTCGTATCCCAAAAGAAAATCCTGTCGTTTCCATAGAAACGTTACTCGATTTAGAAGGAAATGTCTTAGAACACATAGTATTTCATAGCGACGCAATTTCCGTGTGAATTCGTCAATGTGTGGGAGTGAGGGATGCAGTAAAGAAGGATTAGTGGATCGGAAATGAGATTGTCGTATCCCAAATGAAAAACCTGTCGTTTCCATAGAAACGTTACTCGATTTAGAAGGAAATGTCTTAGAACACATAGTATTTCTAAGCGACGCAATTTCCGTGTGAATTCGTCAATGTGTAGGAGTGAGGGATGCAGTAAAGAAGGATTAGTGCATCGGAAATGTGATTGTCGTATCCCAAAAGAAAAGCTAGTCGTTTCCATAGAAACGTTACTCGATTTAGAAGGAAATGTCTCAGAACACATAGTACTCGTATTTCATAGCGACGCAATTTCCGTGTGAATTCGTCAATGTGTGGGAGTGAGCGATGCAGCAAAGAAGGATTAGTGGATCGCAAATTAGATTGTCGTATCCCGAAAGAAAATCCTGTCGTTTCCATAGAAACGTTACTCGATTTAGAAGGAGAAGTCATAGAACCCATAGTATTTCATAGCGACGCAATTTCCGTGTGAATTCGTCAGTGTGTGGGAGTGAGGGATGCAGTAAAGAAGGATTCGTGGATCGGAAATGAGACTGTCGTATCCCAAAAGAAATTCCTGTCGTTTCCATAGAAACGTTAGTCGATTTAGAAGGACAAGTCACAGAACCCATAGTATTTCACAGCGACCCAATTTCCGTGTGAATCCGTCAATGTGTGGGAGTGAGGGATGCAGTAAAGAAGGATTAGTGGATCGGAAATGTGGATGTCGTATCCCAAAAGAAAATCCTGTCGTTTCCATATAAACGTTACTCGATTTAGAAGGAGAAGTCATAGAACCCGTAGTATTTCATAGCGACGCAATTTCCGTGTGAATTCGTCAATGAGTGGGAGTGTGGGATGCAGTAAAGAAGGATTAGTGGATCGGAAATGAGATTGTCGTATCCCAAAAGAAAATCCTGTCGTTTCCATTGAAACGTTACTCGATTTAGAAGGAAATGTCATAGAACCCATAGTATTTCATAGCCACGCAATTTCCGTGTGAATTCGTCAATGAGTGGGAGTAAGGTATGCAGTAAAGAAGGATTACTGGATCGGAAATGAGATTGTCGTATCCCAAAAGAAAATCCTGTCGTTTCCAAAGAAACGTTACTCGATTTAGAAGGAAATGTCTTAGAACACATAGTATTTCATAGCGACGCAATTTCCGTGTGAAATCGTCAATGTGTGGGAGGAATGATGCAGTAAAGAAGGATTAGTGGATCGGAAATGAGATTGTCGTATCCCAAAAGAAAATCCTGTCGTTTGCATAGAAACGTTAGTCGATTTAGAAGGAGGGATGCAGTAAAGAAGGATTAGTGGATCGGAAAGGAGATTGTCGTATCCCAAAAGAAAATCCTGTCGTTTCTATAGAAACGTTACTCAATTTAGATGGAAATGTCTTAGAACACATAGTATTTCATAGCGACGCAATTTCCGTGTGAATTCGTCAATGAGTGGGAGTGAGGGATGCAGTAAAGAAGGATTAGTGGATCGGAAATGAGAATGTCGTATCCCAAGAGAACATCCTGTCGTTTCCATAGAAACGTTACTCGATTTTGAAGGAGAAGTCATAGAACCCATAGTATTTCATAGCGACGCAATTTCCGTGTGAATTAGTCAATGTGTGGGAGTGAGGGATGCAGTAAAGAAGGATTAGTGGATCGGAAATGAGACTGTCGTATCCCAAAAGAAAATCCTGTCGTTTCCATAGACACGTTACTCGATTTAGAAGGAGAAGTCATAGAACCCATAGTATTTCATAGCGAACCAATTTCCGTGTGAATCCGTCAATGTGAGGGAGTGAGGGATGCATTAAAGAAGGATTAGTGGATCCTAAATGTGATTGTCGTATCCCAAAAGAAAATCCTGTCGTTTCCATAGAAACGTTACTCGATTTAGAACGAGAAGTCAGAGAACCCATAGTGTTTCATAGCGACGCAATTTCCGTGTGAATTCGTCAATGTGTGGGAGTGAGGGATGCAGTAAAGAAGGATTAGTGGATCGGAAATTAGATTGTCGTATCCCAAAAGAAAATCCTGTCGTTTCCATAGAAACGTTACTCGATTTAGAAGGAAATGTCTTAGAACGCGAAGTATTTCATAGCGACGCAATTTCCGTGTGAATTGGTCAATGTGTGGGAGTGATAGATGCAGTAAAGAAGGATTAGTGGATCGGATATGTGATTGTCGTATCCCAAAAGAAAATCCTGTCGTTTCCATAGAAACGTTACTCGATTTAGAAGGAAATGTCTTAGAACACATAGTACTCGTATTTCATAGCGACGCAATTTCCATGAGAATTCGTCAATGTGTGTGAGTGAGGGATGCAGTAAAGAGGGATTAGTGGATCGGAAATGAGACTGTCGTATCCCAAAAGAAATTCCTGTCGTTTCCATAGAAACGTTACTCGATTTAGAAGGAAATGTCTTAGAACACATAGTACTCGTATTTCATAGCGACGCAATTTCCGTGTGAATAAGCCAATGTGTGGGAGTGAGGGATCCAGTAAAGAAGGATTAGTGGATCGGAAATGAGATTGTCGTATCCCAAAAGAAAATCCTGTCGTTTCCATAGAATCGTTACTCCATTTACAAGGAAATGTCTTAGAACACATAGTATTTCATAGCGACGCAATTTCCGTGTGAATTCGACAATGTGTGGGAGTGAGGGATGCAGTAAAGAAGGATTAGTGGATCGGAAATGCGATTGTCGTATCCCAAAAGAAAATCCTGTCGTTTCCATAGAAACGTTACTCGATTTAGAAGGAAATGTCTTAGAACACATAGTATTTCATAGCGACGCAATTTCCGTGTGAATTCGTCAATGTGTGGGAGTGAGGGATGCAGTAAAGAAGGATTAGTGGATCGGGAATGAGATTGTCGTATCCCAAAAGAAAATCCTGTCGTTTCCATAGAAACGTTACTCGATTTAGAAGGAAATGTCTTAGAACACATAGTATTTCATAGCGACGCAATTTCCGTGTGAATTGGTCAATGTGTGGGAGTGAGGGATGCAGTAAAGAAGGATTAGTGGATCGGAAATGTGATTGTCGTATCCCAAAAGAAAATCCTGTCGTTTCCATAGAAACGTTACTCGATTTAGAAGGAAATGTCTTAGAACACATAGTATTTCATAGCGACGCAATTTCCGTGTGAATTCGTCAATGTGTGGGATTGAGGGATGCAGTAAAGAAGGATTAGTGGATCGGAAATGTGATTGTCGTATCCCAAAAGAAAATCCTGTCGTTTCCATAGAAACGTTACTCGATTTAGAAGGAAATGTCTTAGAACACATGGTACTTGTATTTCATAGCGACGCAATTTCCGTGTGAATTCGTCAATGTGTGGGAGTGAGGGATGCAGTAAAGAAGGATTAGTGGATCGGAAATGAGATTGTCGTATCCCAAAAGAAAATCCTGTCGTTTCCATAGAAACGTTACTCGATTTAGAAGGAAATGTCTTAGAACACATAGTATTTCATAGCGACGCAATTTCCGTGTGAATTCGTCAATGTGTGGGAGTGAGGGATGCAGTAAAGAAGGATTAGTGGATCGGAAATGAGAATGTCGTATCCCAAGAGAACATCCTGTCGTTTCCATAGAAACGTTACTCGATTTAGAAGGAGAAGTCATAGAACCCATAGTATTTCATAGCGACGCAATTTCCGTGTGTATTCGTCAATGTGTGGGAGTGAGGGATGCAGTAAAGAAGGATTAGTGGATCGGAAATGAGACTGTCGTATCCCAAAAGAAAATCCTGTCGTTTCCATAGAAACGTTACTCGATTTAGAAGGAGAAGCCATAGAACCCATAGTATTTCATAGCGAACCAATTTCCGTGTGAATCCGTCAATGTGAGGGAGTGAGGGAAGCAGTAAAGAAGGATTAGTGGATCGGAAATGTGATTGTCGTATCCCCAAAGAAAATCCTGTCGTTTCCATAGAAACGTTACTCGATTTAGAACGAGAAGTCAGAGAACCCATAGTGTTTCATAGCGACGCAATTTCCGTGTGAATTCGTCAATGTGTGGGAGAGAGGGATGCAGTAAAGAAGGATTAGTGGATCGGAAATGAGATTGTCGTATCCCAAAAGAAAATCCTGTCGTTTCCATAGAAACGTTACTCGATTTAGAAGGAAATGTCTTAGAACGCGAAGTTTTTCATAGCGACGCAATTTCCGTGTGAATTGGTCAATGTGTGGGAGTGATAGATGCAGTAAAGAAGGATTAGTGGATCGGAAATGTGATTGTCGTATCCCAAAAGAAAATCCTGTCGTTTCCATAGAAACGTTACTCGATTTAGAAGGAAATGTCTTAGAACACATAGTACTCGTATTTCATAGCGACGCAATTTCCGTGTGAATTCGTCAATGTGTGGGAGTGAGGGATGCAGTAAAGAGGGATTAGTGGATCGGAAATGAGTTTGTCGTATCCCAAAAGAAATTCCTGTCGTTTCCATAGAAACGTTACTCGATTTAGAAGGAAATGTCTTAGAACACATAGTATTTCATAGCGACGCAATTTCCGTGTGAATTCGTCAATGTGTGGGAGTGAGGGATGCAGTAAAGAAGGATTAGTGGATCGGAAATGAGATTGTCGTATCCCAAAAGAAAATCCTGTCGTTTCCATAGAAACGTTACTCGATTTAGAAGGAAATGTCTTAGAACACATAGTATTTCATAGCGACGCCATTTCCGTGTGAATTGGTCAATGTGCGGGAGTGAGGGATGCAGTAAAGAAGGATTAGTGGATCGGAAATGTGATTGTCGTATCCCAAAAGAAATTCCTGTCGTTTCCATAGAAACGTTACTCGATTTAGAAGGAAATGTCTTAGAACACATAGTATTTCATAGCGACGCAATTTCCGTGTGAATTCGTCAATGTGTGGGAGTGAGGGATGCAGTAAAGAAGGATTAGTGGATCGGAATTGTGATTGTCGTATCCCAAAAGAAAATCCTGTCGTTTCCATAGAAACGTTACTCGATTTAGAAGGAAATGTCTTAGAACACATGGTACTTGTATTTCATAGCGACGCAATTTCCGTGTGAATTCGTCAATGTGTGGGAGTGAGGGATGCAGTAAAGAAGGATTCGTGGATCGGAAATGAGATTGTCGTATCCCAAAAGAAAATCCTGTCGTTTCCATAGAAACGTTACTCGATTTAGAAGGAAATGTCTTAGAACACATAGTATTTCATAGCGACGCAATTTCCGTGTGAATTCGTCAATGTGTGGGAGTGAGGGATGCAGTAAAGAAGGATTAGTGGATCGGAAATGAGATTGTCGTATCCCAAAAGAAAATCCTGTCGTTTCCATAGAAACGTTACCCGATTTAGAAGGAAATGTCTTAGAACGCATAGTATTTCATAGCGACGCAATTTCCGTGTGAATTGGTCAATGTGTGGGAGTGATAGATGCAGTAAAGAAGGATTAGTGGATCGGAAATGTGATTGTCGCATCCCAAAAGAAAATCCTGTCGTTTCCATAGAAACGTTACTCGATTTAGAAGGAAATGTCTTAGAACACACAGTATTTCATAGCGACGCAATTTCCGTGTGAATTGGTCAATGTGTGGAAGTGATAGATGCAGTAAAGAAGGATTAGTGGATCGAAAATGTGATTGTCGTATCCCAAAAGAAAATCCTGTCGTTTCCATAGAAACGTTACTCGATTTAGAAGGAAATGTCTTAGAACACATAGTACTCGTATTTCATAGCGACGCAATTTCCGTGTGAATTCGTCAATGTGTGGGAGTGAGGGATGCAGTAAAGAGGGATTAGTGGATCGGAAATGAGTTTGTCGTATCCCAAAAGAAATTCCTGTCGTTTCCATAGAAACGTTACTCGATTTAGAAGGAAATGTCTTAGAACACATAGTATTTCATAGCGACGCAATTTCCGTGTGAATTCGTCAATGTGTGGGAGTGAGGGATGCAGTAAAGAAGGATTAGTGGATCGGAAATGAGATTGTCGTATCCCAAAAGAAAATCCTGTCGTTTCCATAGAAACGTTACTCGATTTAGAAGGAAATGTCTTAGAACACATAGTAATTCATAGCGACGCTATTTCCGTGTGAATTGGTCAATGTGCGGGAGTGAGGGATGCAGTAAAGAAGGCTTAGTGGATCGGAAATGTGATTGTCGTATCCCAAAAGAAAATCCTGTCGTTTCCATAGAAACGTTACTCGATTTAGAAGGAAATGTCTTAGAACACATAGTATTTCATAGCGACGCAATTTCCGTGTGAATTCGTCAATGTGTGGGAGTGAGGGATGCAGTAAAGAAGGATTAGTGGATCGGAAATGTGATTGTCGTATCCCAAAAGAAAATCCTGTCGTTTCCATAGAAACGTTACTCGATTTAGAAGGAAATGTCTTAGAACACATGGTACTTGTATTTCATAGCGACGCAATTTCCGTGTGAATTCGTCAATGTGTGGGAGTGAGGGATGCAGTAAAGAAGGATTCGTGGATCGGAAATGAGATTGTCGTATCCCAAAAGAAAATCCTGTCGTTTCCATAGAAACGTTACTCGATTTAGAAGGAAATGTCTTAGAACACATAGTATTTCATAGCGACGCAATTTCCGTGTGAATTCGTCAATGTGTGGGAGTGAGGGATGCAGTAAAGAAGGATTAGTGGATCGGAAATGAGATTGTCGTATCCCAAAAGAAAATCCTGTCGTTTCCATAGAAACGTTACCCGATTTAGAAGGAAATGTCTTAGAACGCATAGTATTTCATAGCGACGCAATTTCCGTGTGAATTGGTCAATGTGTGGGAGTGATAGATGCAGTAAAGAAGGATTAGTGGATCGGAAATGTGATTGTCGCATCCCAAAAGAAAATCCTGTCGTTTCCATAGAAACGTTACTCGATTTAGAAGGAAATGTCTTAGAACACATAGTATTTCATAGCGACGCAATTTCCGTGTGAATTGGTCAATGTGTGGAAGTGATAGATGCAGTAAAGAAGGATTAGTGGATCGGAAATGTGATTGTCGTATCCCAAAAGAAAATCCTGTCGTTTCCATAGAATCGTTACTCCATTTACGAGGAAATGTCTTAGAACACATAGTATTTCCTAGCGACGCAATTTCCGTGTGAATTCGACAATGTGTGGGAGTGAGGGATGCATTAAAGAAGGATTAGTGGTTCGGAAATGTGATTGTCGTATCCCAAAAGAAAATCCTGTCGTTTCCATAGAAACGTTACTCGATTTAGAAGGAAATGTCTTAGAACACATAGTATTACATAGCGACGCAATTTCCGTGTGAATTCGTCAATGAGTGGGAGTGTGGGATGCAGTAAAGAAGGATTAGTGGATCGGAAATGAGATTGTCGTATCCGAAAAGAAAATCCTGTCGTTTCCATAGAAACATTACTCGATTTAGAAGGAGCAGTCATAGAACCCATAGTAGTACATAGCGACGGAATTTCCGTGTGAATTCTTCAATGTGTGGGAGTGAGGGATGCAGTAAAGAAGGATTAGTGGATCGGAAATGTGATTGTCGTATCCCAAAAGAAATTTCTGTCGTTTCCATAGAAACGTTACTCGATTTAGAAGGAAATGTCTTAGAACACATAGTATTTCATAGCGACGCAATTTCCGTGTGAATTGGTCAATGTGTGGGAGTGATAGATGCAGTAAAGAAGGATTAGTGGATCGGAAATGTGATTGTCGTATCCCAAAAGAAAATCCTGTCGTTTCCATAGAAACGTTACTTGATTTAGAAGGAAATGTCTTAGAACACATAGTACTCGTATTTCATAGCGACGCAATTTCCGTGTGAATTCGTCAATGTGTGGGAGTGAGGGATGCAGTAAAGAAGGATTAGTGGATCGGAAATGAGATTGTCGTATCCCAAAAGAAAATCCTGTCGTTTCCATAGAAACGTTACTCATTTAGAAAGAAATGTCTTAGAACACATAGTATTTTATAGCGACGCAATTTCCGTGTGAATTGGTCAATGTGTGGGAGTGAGGGATGCAGTAAAGAAGGATTAGTGGATCGGAAATGAGATTGTCGTATCCCAAAAGAAACTCCTGTCGTTTCCATAGAAACGTTACCCGATTTAGAAGGAAATGTCTTAGAACACATAGTATTTCATAGCGACGCAATTTCCGTGTGAATTGGTCAATGTGTGGGAGTGATAGATGCAGTAAAGAAGGATTAGTGGATCGGAAATGTGATTGTCGCATCCCAAAAGAAAATCCTGTCGTTTCCATAGAAACTTTACTCGATTTAGAAGGAAATGTCTTAGAACACATAGTACTCGTATTTCATAGCGACGCAATTTCCGTGTGAATTCGTCAATGTGTGGGAGTGAGGAATGCAGTAAAGAAGGATTAGTGGATCGGAAATGAGATTGTCGTATCCCAATAGAAAATCCTGTCGTTTCCATAGAAACGTTACTCATTTAGAAGGAAATGTCTTAGAACACATAGTATTTTATAGCGACGCAATTTCCGTGTGAATTGGTCAATGTGTGGGATTGAGGGATGCAGTAAAGAAGGATTAGTGGATCGGAAATGAGATTGTCGTATCCCAAAAGAAAATCCTGTCGTTTCCATAGAAACGTTACTCGATTTAGAAGGAAATGTCTTAGAACACATAGTACACGTATTTCATAGCGACGGAATTTCCGTGTGAATTCGTCAATGTGTGGGAGTGAGGGATGCAATAAAGAAGGATTAGTGGATCGGAAATGAGATTGTCGTATCCCAAAAGAAAATCCTGTCGTTTCCATAGAAACGTTACTCGATTTAGAAGGAAATGTCTTAGAACACATAGTATTTCATAGCGACGCAATTTCCGTGTGAATTGGTCAATGTGTGGGAGTGATAGATGCAGTAAAGAAGGATTAGTGGATCGGAAATGTGATTGTCGTATCCCAAAAGAAAATCCTGTCGTTTCCATAGAATCGTTACTCCATTTACGAGGAAATGTCTTAGAACACATAGTATTTCCTAGCGACGCAATTTCCGTGTGAATTCGACAATGTGTGGGAGTGAGGGATGCAGTAAAGAAGGATTAGTGGTTCGGAAATGTGATTGTCGTATCCCAAAAGAAAATCCTGTCGTTTCCATAGAAACGTTACTCGATTTAGAAGGAAATGTCTTAGAACACATAGTATTACATAGCGACGCAATTTCCGTGTGAATTCGTCAATGAGTGGGAGTGTGGGATGCAGTAAAGAAGGACTAGTGGATCGGAAATGAGATTGTCGTATCCGAAAAGAAAATCCTGTCGTTTCCATAGAAACGATACTCGATTTAGAAGGAGCAGTCATAGAACCCATAGTAGTTCATAGCGACGGAATTTCCGTGTGAATTCTTCAATGTGTGGGAGTGAGGGATGCAGTAAAGAAGGATTAGTGGACCGGAAATGTGATTGTCGTATCCCAAAAGAAATTCCTGTCGTTTCCATAGAAACGTTACTCGATTTAGAAGGAAATGTCTTAGAACACATAGTATTTCATAGCGACGCAATTTCCGTGTGAATTGGTCAATGTGTGGGTGTGATAGATGCAGTAAAGAAGGATTAGTGGATCGGAAATAAGATTGTCGTATCCCAAAAGAAAATCCTCTCGTTTCCATAGAAACGTTACTTGATTTAGAAGGAAATGTCTTAGAACACATAGTACTCGTATTTCATAGCGACGCAATTTCCGTGTGAATTCGTCAATGTGTGGGAGTGAGGGATGCAGTAAAGAAGGATTAGTGGATCGGAAATGAGATTGTCGTATCCCAAAAGAAAATCCTGTCGTTTCCATAGAAACGTTACTCGATTTAGAAGGAAATGTCTTAGAACACATAGTACTCGTATTTCATAGCGACGCAATTTCCGTATGGATTCGTCAATGTGTGGGAGTGAGGGATCCAGTAAAGAAGGATAAGTGGATCGGAAATGAGATTGTCGTATCCCACAAGAAAATCCTGTCGTTTCCATAGAAACGTTACTCGATTTAGAAGGAAATGTCTTAGAACACATAGTATTTCATAGCGACGCAATTTCCGTGTGAATTCGTCAATGTGTGGGAGTGAGGGATGCAGTAAAGAAGGATTAGTGGATCGGAAATGAGATTGTCGTATCCCAAAAGAAAATCCTGTCGTTTCCATAGAAACGTTACTCGATTTAGAAGGAAATGTCTTAGAACACATAGTATTTCATAGCGACGCCATTTCCGTGTGAATTGGTCAATGTGCGGGAGTGAGGGATGCAGTAAAGAAGGATTAGTGGATCGGAAATGTGATTGTCGTATCCCAAAAGAAAATCCTGTCGTTTCCATAGAAACGTTACTCGATTTAGAAGGAAATGTCTTAGAACACATAGTATTTCATAGCGACGCAATTTCCGTGTGAATTCGTCAATGTGTGGGAGTGAGGGATGCAGTAAAGAAGGATTAGTGGATCGGAATTGTGATTGTCGTATCCCAAAAGAAAATCCTGTCGTTTCCATAGAAACGTTACTCGATTTAGAAGGAAATGTCTTAGAACACATGGTACTTGTATTTCATAGCGACGCAATTTCCGTGTGAATTCGTCAATGTGTGGGAGTGAGGGATGCAGTAAAGAAGGATTCGTGGATCGGAAATGAGATTGTCGTATCCCAAAAGAAAATCCTGTCGTTTCCATAGAAACGTTACTCGATTTAGAAGGAAATGTCTTAGAACACATAGTACACGTATTTCATAGCGACGGAATTTCCGTGTGAATTCGTCAATGTGTGGGAGTGAGGGATGCAATAAAGAAGGATTAGTGGATCGGAAATGAGATTGTCGTATCCCAAAAGAAAATCCTGTCGTTTCCATAGAAACGTTACTCGATTTAGAAGGAAATGTCTTAGAACACATAGTATTTCATAGCGACGCAATTTCCGTGTGAATTGGTCAATGTGTGGGAGTGATAGATGCAGTAAAGAAGGATTAGTGGATCGGAAATGTGATTGTCGTATCCCAAAAGAAAATCCTGTCGTTTCCATAGAATCGTTACTCCATTTACGAGGAAATGTCTTAGAACACATAGTATTTCCTAGCGACGCAATTTCCGTGTGAATTCGACAATGTGTGGGAGTGAGGGATGCAGTAAAGAAGGATTAGTGGTTCGGAAATGTGATTGTCGTATCCCAAAAGAAAATCCTGTCGTTTCCATAGAAACGTTACTCGATTTAGAAGGAAATGTCTTAGAACACATAGTATTACATAGCGACGCAATTTCCGTGTGAATTCGTCAATGAGTGGGAGTGTGGGATGCAGTAAAGAAGGACTAGTGGATCGGAAATGAGATTGTCGTATCCGAAAAGAAAATCCTGTCGTTTCCATAGAAACGTTACTCGATTTAGAAGGAGCAGTCATAGAACCCATAGTAGTTCATAGCGACGGAATTTCCGTGTGAATTCTTCAATGTGTGGGAGTGAGGGATGCAGTAAAGAAGGATTAGTGGATCGGAAATGTGATTGTCGTATCCCAAAAGAAATTCCTGTCGTTTCCATAGAAACGTTACTCGATTTAGAAGGAAATGTCTTAGAACACATAGTATTTCATAGCGACGCAATTTCCGTGTGAATTGGTCAATGTGTGGGTGTGATAGTTGCAGTAAAGAAGGATTAGTGGATCGGAAATGTGATTGTCGTATCCCAAAAGAAAATCCTCTCGTTTCCATAGAAACGTTACTTGATTTAGAAGGAAATGTCTTAGAACACATAGTACTCGTATTTCATAGCGACGCAATTTCCGTGTGAATTCGTCAATGTGTGGGAGTGAGGGATGCAGTAAAGAAGGATTAGTGGATCGGAAATGAGATTGTCGTATCCCAAAAGAAAATCCTGTCGTTTCCATAGAAACGTTACTCGATTTAGAAGGAAATGTCTTAGAACACATAGTACTCGTATTTCATATCGACGCAATTTCCGTATGGATTCGTCAATGTGTGGGAGTGAGGGATCCAGTAAAGAAGGATAAGTGGATCGGAAATGAGATTGTCGTATCCCACAAGAAAATCCTGTCGTTTCCATAGAAACGTTACTCGATTTAGAAGGAAATGTCTTAGAACACATAGTATTTCATAGCGACGCAATTTCCGTGTGAATTCGTCAATGTGTGGGAGTGAGGGATGCAGTAAAGAAGGATTAGTGGATCGGAAATGAGATTGTCGTATCCCAAAAGAAAATCCTGTCGTTTCCATAGAAACGTTACTCGATTTAGAAGGAAATGTCTTAGAACACATAGTATTTCATAGCGACGCCATTTCCGTGTGAATTGGTCAATGTGCGGGAGTGAGGGATGCAGTAAAGAAGGATTAGTGGATCGGAAATGTGATTGTCGTATCCCAAAAGAAAATCCTGTCGTTTCCATAGAAACGTTACTCGATTTAGAAGGAAATGTCTTAGAACACATAGTATTTCATAGCGACGCAATTTCCGTGTGAATTCGTCAATGTGTGGGAGTGAGGGATGCAGTAAAGAAGGATTAGTGGATCGGAATTGTGATTGTCGTATCCCAAAAGAAAATCCTGTCGTTTCCATAGAAACGTTACTCGATTTAGAAGGAAATGTCTTAGAACACATGGTACTTGTATTTCATAGCGACGCAATTTCCGTGTGAATTCGTCAATGTGTGGGAGTGAGGGATGCAGTAAAGAAGGATTCGTGGATCGGAAATGAGATTGTCGTATCCCAAAAGAAAATCCTGTCGTTTCCATAGAAACGTTACTCGATTTAGAAGGAAATGTCTTAGAACACATAGTATTTCATAGCGACGCAATTTCCGTGTGAATTCGTCAATGTGTGGGAGTGAGGGATGCAGTAAAGAAGGATTAGTGGATCGGAAATGAGATTGTCGTATCCCAAAAGAAAATCCTGTCGTTTCCATAGAAACGTTACCCGATTTAGAAGGAAATGTCTTAGAACGCATAGTATTTCATAGCGACGCAATTTCCGTGTGAATTGGTCAATGTGTGGGAGTGATAGATGCAGTAAAGAAGGATTAGTGGATCGGAAATGTGATTGTCGCATCCCAAAAGAAAATCCTGTCGTTTCCATAGAAACGTTACTCGATTTAGAAGGAAATGTCTTAGAACACACAGTATTTCATAGCGACGCAATTTCCGTGTGAATTGGTCAATGTGTGGAAGTGATAGATGCAGTAAAGAAGGATTAGTGGATCGAAAATGTGATTGTCGTATCCCAAAAGAAAATCCTGTCGTTTCCATAGAAACGTTACTCGATTTAGAAGGAAATGTCTTAGAACACATAGTACTCGTATTTCATAGCGACGCAATTTCCGTGTGAATTCGTCAATGTGTGGGAGTGAGGGATGCAGTAAAGAGGGATTAGTGGATCGGAAATGAGTTTGTCGTATCCCAAAAGAAATTCCTGTCGTTTCCATAGAAACGTTACTCGATTTAGAAGGAAATGTCTTAGAACACATAGTATTTCATAGCGACGCAATTTCCGTGTGAATTCGTCAATGTGTGGGAGTGAGGGATGCAGGAAAGAAGGATTAGTGGATCGGAAATGAGATTGTCGTATCCCAAAAGAAAATCCTGTCGTTTCCATAGAAACGTTACTCGATTTAGAAGGAAATGTCTTAGAACACATAGTAATTCATAGCGACGCTATTTCCGTGTGAATTGGTCAATGTGCGGGAGTGAAGGATGCAGTAAAGAAGGCTTAGTGGATCGGAAATGTGATTGTCGTATCCCAAAAGAAAATCCAGTCGTTTCCATAGAAACGTTACTCGATTTAGAAGGAAATGTCTTAGAACACATAGTATTTCATAGCGACGCAATTTCCGTGTGAATTCGTCAATGTGTGGGAGTGAGGGATGCAGTAAAGAAGGATTAGTGGATCGGAAATGTGATTGTCGTATCCCAAAAGAAAATCCTGTCGTTTCCATAGAAACGTTACTCGATTTAGAAGGAAATGTCTTAGAACACATGGTACTTGTATTTCATAGCGACGCAATTTCCGTGTGAATTCGTCAATGTGTGGGAGTGAGGGATGCAGTAAAGAAGGATTCGTGGATCGGAAATGAGATTGTCGTATCCCAAAAGAAAATCCTGTCGTTTCCATAGAAACGTTACTCGATTTAGAAGGAAATGTCTTAGAACACATAGTATTTCATAGCGACGCAATTTCCGTGTGAATTCGTCAATGTGTGGGAGTGAGGGATGCAGTAAAGAAGGATTAGTGGATCGGAAATGAGATTGTCGTATCCCAAAAGAAAATCCTGTCGTTTCCATAGAAACGTTACCCGATTTAGAAGGAAATGTCTTAGAACGCATAGTATTTCATAGCGACGCAATTTCCGTGTGAATTGGTCAATGTGTGGGAGTGATAGATGCAGTAAAGAAGGATTAGTGGATCGGAAATGTGATTGTCGCATCCCAAAAGAAAATCCTGTCGTTTCCATAGAAACGTTACTCGATTTAGAAGGAAATGTCTTAGAACACATAGTATTTCATAGCGACGCAATTTCCGTGTGAATTGGTCAATGTGTGGAAGTGATAGATGCAGTAAAGAAGGATTAGTGGATCGGAAATGTGATTGTCGTATCCCAAAAGAAAATCCTGTCGTTTCCATAGAATCGTTACTCCATTTACGAGGAAATGTCTTAGAACACATAGTATTTCCTAGCGACGCAATTTCCGTGTGAATTCGACAATGTGTGGGAGTGAGGGATGCAGTAAAGAAGGATTAGTGGTTCGGAAATGTGATTGTCGTATCCCCAAAGAAAATCCTGTCGTTTCCATAGAAACGTTACTCGATTTAGAAGGAAATGTCTTAGAACACATAGTACTCGTATTTCATAGCGACGGAATTTCCGTGTGAATTCGTCAATGTGTGGGAGTGAGGGATGCAGTAAAGAAGGATTAGTGGATCGGAAATGAGATTGTCGTATCCCAAAAGAAAATCCTGTCGTTTCCATAGAAACGTTACTCGATTTAGAAGGAAATGTCTTAGAACACATAGTATTTCATAGCGACGCAATTTCCGTGTGAATTGGTCAATGTGTGGGAGTGATTGATGCAGTAAAGAAGGATTAGTGGATCGGAAATGTGATTGTCGTATCCCAAAAGAAAATCCTGTCGTTTCCATAGAATCGTTACTCCATTTACGAGGAAATGTCTTAGAACACATAGTATTTCCTAGCGACGCAATTTCCGTGTGAATTCGACAATGTGTGGGAGTGAGGGATGCAGTAAAGAAGGATTAGTGGTTCGGAAATGAGATTGTCGTATCCCAAAAGAAAATCCTGTCGTTTCCATAGAAACGTTACTCGATTTAGAAGGAAATGTCTTAGAACACATAGTATTACATAGCGACGCAATTTCCGTGTGAATTCGTCAATGAGTGGGAGTGTGGGATGAAATAAAGAAGGATTAGTGGATCGGAAATGTGATTGTCGTATCCCAAAAGAAAATCCTGTCGTTTCCATAGAAACGTTACTCGATTCAGAATAAAATGTCTTAGAACACATAGTATTTCATAGCGACGCAATTTCCGTGTGAATTCGTCAATGAGTGGGAGTGTGGGATGAAATAAAGAAGGATTAGTGGATCGGAAATGAGATTGTCGTATCCCAAAAGAAAATCCTGTCGTTTCCATAGAAACGTTACTCGATTTAGAAGGAGAAGTCATAGAACCCATAGTAGTTCATAGCGACGGAATGTCTGTGTTAATTTTTCAATGTGTGGGAGTGAGGGATGCAGTAAAGAAGGATTAGTGGATCGGAAATGTGATTGTCGTATCCCAAAAGAAAATCCTGTCGTTTCCATAGAAACGTTACTCGATTTAGAAGGAAATGTCTTAGAACACATAGTATTTCATAGCGACGCAATTTCCGTGTGAATTGGTCAATGTGTGGGAGTGATAGATGCAGTAAAGAAAGAATAGTGGATCGGAAATGTGATTGTCGTATCCCAAAAGAAAATCCTGTCGTTTCCCTAGAAACGTTACTCGATTTAGAAGGAAATGTCTTAGAACACATAGTACTCGTATTTCATTGCGACGCAATTTCCGTGTGAATTCGTCAATGTGTGGGAGTGAGGGATGCAGTAAAGAAGGATTAGTGGATCGGAAATGAGATTGTCGTATCCCAAAAGAAAATCCTGTCGTTTCCATAAAAACGTTACTCGATTTAGAAGGAAATGTCTTAGAACACATAGTACTCGTATTTCATAGCGACGCAATTTCCGTGCGAATAAGTCAATGTGTGGGAGTGAGGGATCCAGTAAAGAAGGATTAGTGGATCGGAAATGAGATTGTCGTATCCCAAAAGAAAATCCTGTCGTTTCCATAGAAACGTTACTCGATTTAGAAGGAAATGTCTTAGAACACATAGTACTCGTATTTCATTGCAACGCAATTTCCGTGTGAATTCGTCAATGTGTGGGAGTGAGGGATGCAGTAAAGAAGGATTAGTGGATCGGAAATGAGATTGTCGTATCCCAAAAGAAAATGCTGTCGATTCCATAGAAACGTTACTCGATTTAGAAGGAAATGTCTTAGAACACATAGTACTCGTATTTCATAGCGACGCAATTTCCGTGCGAATAAGTCAATGTGTGGGAGTGAGGGATCCAGTAAAGAATTATTAGTGGATCGGAAATGAGATTGTCGTATCCCAGAAGAAAATCCTGTCGTATCCATAGAAACGTTACTCGATTTAGAAGGAAATGTCTTAGAACACATAGTACTCGTATTTCATAGCGACGCAATTTCCGTGCGAGTAAGTCAATGTGTGGGAGTGAGGGATCCAGTAAAGAAGGATTAGTGGATCGGAAATGAGATTGTCGTATCCCAAAAGAAAATCCTGTCGTTTCCATAGAAACGTTACTCGATTTAGAAGGAAATGTCTTAGAACACATAGTACTCGTATTTCATTGCGACGCAATTTCCGTGTGAATTCGTCAATGTGTGGGAGTGAGGGATGCAGTAAAGAAGGATTAGTGGATCGGAAATGAGATTGTCGTATCCCAAAAGAAAATCCTGTCGTTTCCATAGAAACGTTACTCGATTTAGAAGGAAATGTCTTAGAACACATAGTACTCGTATTTCATAGCGACGCAATTTCCGTATGGATTCGTCAATGTGTGGGAGTGAGGGATCCAGTAAAGAAGGATAAGTGGATCGGAAATGAGATTGTCGTATCCCACAAGAAAATCCTGTCGTTTCCATAGAAACGTTACTCGATTTAGAAGGAAATGTCTTAGAACACATAGTATTTCATAGCGACGCAATTTCCGTGTGAATTTGTCAATGTTTGAGAGTGAGGGATGCAGTAAAGAAGGATTAGTGGATCGGAAATGAGATTGTCGTATCCCAAAAAAAAGTCCTGTCGATTCCATAGAAACGTTACTTGATTTAGAAGGAGAAGTCATAGAACCCATAGTAATTCATAGCGACGCAATTTCCGTGTGAATTCGTCAATGTGTGGGACTGAGGGATGCAGTAAGGAAGGATTAGTGGATCGGAAATGAGATTGTCGTATCCCAAAAGAAAATCCTGTCGTTTCCATAGAAACGTTACTCGATTTAGAAGGAGAAGTCATAGAACCCATAGTAGTTCATAGCGACGGAATTTCCGTGTGAATTCTTCAATGTGTGGGAGTGAGGGATGCAGTAAAGAAGGATTAGTGGATCGGAAATGTGATTGTCGTATCGCAAAAGAAAATCCTGTCGTTTCCATAGAAACGTTACTCGATTTAGTAGGAAATGTCTTAGAACACATAGTATTTCATACCGACGCAATTTCCGTGTGAATTTGTCAATGTTTGGGAGAGAGGGATGCAGTAAACAAGGATTAGTGGATCGGAAATGAGATTGTCGTATCCCAAAAAAAAGTCCTGTCGTTTCCATAGAAACGTTACTTGATTTAGAAGGAGAAGTCATAGAACCCATAGTAATTCATAGCGACGCAATTTCCGTGTGAATTCGTCAATGTGTGGGAGTGAGGGATGCAGTAAGGAAGGATTAGTGGATCGGAAATGTGATTGTCGTATCCCAAAAGAAAATCCTGTCGTTTCCATAGAAACGTTACTCGATTTAGAAGGAAATGTCTTAGAACACATAGTATTTCATAGCGACGCAATTTCCGTGTGAATTCGACAATGTGTGGGAGTGAGGGATGCAGTAACGAAGGAATAGTGGATCGGAAATGTGATTGTCGTATCCCAAAAGAAAATCCTGTCGTTTCCATAGAAACGTTACTTGATTTAGAAGGAGAAGTCATAGAACCCATAGTAATTCATAGCGACGCAATTTCCGTGTGAATTCGTCAATGTGTGGGAGTGAGGGATGCAGTAAAGAAGGATTAGTGGATAGGAAATGAGATTGTCGTATCCCAAAAGAAAATCATGTCGTTTCCATAGAAACGTTACTCGATTTAGAAGGAGAAGTCATAGCACCCATAGTATCTCATAGCGACGCAATTTCCGTGTGAACTCGTCAATGTGTGGGAGTGAGGGATGCAGTAAAGAAGGATTAGTGGATCGGAAATGTGATTGTCGTATCCCAAAAGAAAATCCTGTCGTTTCCATAGAAACGTTACTCGATTTAGAAGGAAATGTCTTAGAACACATAGTATTTCATAGCGACGCAATTTCCGTGTGAATTGGTCAATGTGTGGGAGTGATAGATGCAGTAAAGAAAGAATAGTGGATCGGAAATGTGATTGTCGTATCTCAAAAGAAAATCCTGTCGTTTCCATAGAAACGTTACTCGATTTAGAAGGAAATGTCTTAGAACACATAGTACGCGTATTTCATTGCGACGCAATTTCCGTGTGAATTCGTCATTGTGTGGGAGTGAGGGATGCAGTAAAGAAGGATTAGTGGATCGGAAATGAGATTGTCGTATCCCAAAAGAAAATCCTGTCGTTTCCATAAAATCGTTACTCGATTTAGAAGGAAATGTCTTAGAACACATAGTATTTCATAGCGACGCAATTTCCGTGTGAATTGGTCAATGTGTGGGAGTGATAGATGCAGTAAAGAAGGATTAGTGGATCGGAAATGAGATTGTCGTATCCCAAAAGAAAATCCTGTCGTTTCCATAGAAACGTTACTCGATTTAGAAGGAAATGTCTTAGAACACATAGTACTCGTATTTCATAGCGTCGCAATTTCCGTGTGAATTCGTCAATGTGTGGGAGTGAGGGATCCAGTAAAGAAGGATTAGTGGATCGGAAATGAGATTGTCGTATCCCAAAAGAAAATCCTGTCGTTTCCATAGAAACGTTACTCGATTTAGAAGGAAATGTCTTAGAACACATAGTACTCGTATTTCATAGCGACGGAATTTCCGTGTGAATTCGTCAATGTGTGGGAGTGAGGGATGCAGTAAAGAAGGATTAGTGGATCGGAAATGAGATTGTCGTATCCCAAAAGAAAATCCTGTCGTTTCCATAGAAACGTTACTTGATTTAGAAGGAGAAGTCATAGAACCCATAGCCGGCCGAAGTGGCCGTGCGGTTAAAGGCGCTGCAGTCTGGAACCGCAGGACCGCTACGGTCGCAGGTTCGAATCCTGCCTCGGGCATGGATGTTTGTGATGTCCTTAGGTTAGATAGGTTTAACTAGTTCTAAGTTCTAGGGGACTAATGACCTCAGCAGTTGAGTCCCATAGTGCTCAGAGCCATAGAACCCATAGTAATTCATAGCGACGCAATTTCCGTGTGAATTCGTCAATGTGTGGGAGTGAGGGATGCAGTAAAGAAGGATTAGTGGATCGGAAATGAGATTGTCGTATCCCAAAAGAAAATCGGGTCGTTTCCATAGAAACGTTACTCGATTTAGAAGGAGAAGTCATAGAACCCATAGTATCTCATAGCGACGCAATTTCCGTGTGAACTCGTCAATGTATGGGAGTGAGGGATGCAGTAAAGAAGGATTAGTTGATCGGAAATGTGATTGTCGTATCCCAAAAGGAAACCTGTCGTTTCCATAGAATCGTTACTCCATTTACAAGGAAATGTCTTAGAACACATAGTATTTCATAGCGACGCAATTTCCGTGTGAATTCGACAATGTGTGCGAGTGAGGGATGCAGTAAAGAAGGATTAGTGGATCGAAAATGTGATTGTCGTATCCCAAAAGAAAATCCTGTCGTTTCCATAGAAACGTTACTCGATTTAGAAGGAAATGTCTTAGAACACATAGTACTCGTATTTCATTGCGACGCACTTTCCGTGTGAATTCGTCAATGTGTGGGAGTGAGGGATGCAGTAAAGAAGGATTAGTGGATCGTAAATGAGATTGTCGTATCCCAAAAGAAAATCCTGTCGTTTCCATAGAAACGTTACTCGATTTAGAAGGAAATGTCTTAGAACACATAGTACCCGTATTTCATAGCGACGCAATTTCCTTGCGAATAAATCAATGTGTGGGAGTGAGGGATCCAGTAAAGATGGATTAGTGGATCGGAAATGAGATTGTCGTATACCAAAAGAAAATCCTGTCGTTTTCATAGAAACGTTACTCGATTTAGAAGGAAATGTCTTAGAACACATAGTACTCGTATTTCATAGCGACGGAATTTCCGTGTGAATTCGTCAATGTGTGGGAGTGTGGCATGCAGTAAAGAAGGATTAGTGGATCGGAAATGAGATTGTCGTATCCCAAAAGAAAATCCTGTCGTTTCCATAGAAACGTTACTCGATTTAGAAGGAAATGTCTTAGAACACATAGTATTTCATAGCGACGCAATTTCCGTGTGAATAAGTCAATGTGTGGGAGTGAGGGATCCAGTAAAGAAGGATTAGTGGATCGGAAATGAGATTGTCGTATCCCAAAAGAAAATCCTGTCGTTTCCATAGAAACGTTACTCGATTTAGAAGGAAATGTCTTAGAACACATAGTACACGTATTTCATAGCGACGCAATTTCCGTGTGAATAAGTCAATGTGTGGGAGTGAGGGATCCAGTAAAGAAGGATTAGTGGATCGGAAATGAGATTGTCGTATCCCAAAAGAAAATCCTGTCGTTTCCATAGAAACGTTACTCGATTTAGAAGGAAATGTCTTAGAACACATAGTACTCGTATTTCATAGCGACGCAATTTCCGTGTGAATAAGTCAATGTGTGGGAGTGAGGGATCCAGGAAAGAAGGATTAGTGGATCGGAAATGAGATTGTCGTATCCCAAAAGAAAATCCTGTCGTTTCCATAGAAACGTTACTCGATTTAGAAGGAAATGTCTTAGAACACATAGTACCCGTATTTCATAGCGACGCAATTTCCGTGCGAATAAATCAATGTGTGGGAGTGAGGGATCCAGTAAAGATGGATTAGTGGATCGGAAATGAGATTGTCGTATCCCAAAAGAAAATCCTGTCGTTTTCATAGAAACGTTACTCGATTTAGAAGGAAATGTCTTAGAACACATAGTACTCGTATTTCATAGCGACGGAATTTCCGTGTGAATTCGTCAATGTGTGGGAGTGTGGCATGCAGTAAAGAAGGATTAGTGGATTGGAAATGAGATTGTCGTATCCCAAAAGAAAATCCTGTCGTTTCCATAGAAACGTTACTCGATTTAGAAGGAAATGTCTTAGAACACATAGTATTTCATAGCGACGCAATTTCCGTGTGAATAAGTCAATGTGTGGGAGTGAGGGATCCAGTAAAGAAGGATTAGTGGATCGGAAATGAGATTGTCGTATCCCAAAAGAAAATCCTGTCGTTTCCATAGAAACGTTACTCGATTTAGAAGGAAATGTCTTAGAACACACAGTACTCGTATTTCATAGCGACGCAATTTCCGTGTGAATAAGTCAATGTGTGGGAGTGAGGGATCCAGTAAAGAAGGATTAGTTGATCGGAAATGTGATTGTCGTATCCCAAAAGGAAACCTGTCGTTTCCATAGAATCGTTACTCCATTTACAAGGAAATGTCTTAGAACACATAGTATTTCATAGCGACGCAATTTCCGTGTGAATTCGACAATGTGTGGGAGTGAGGGATGCAGTAACGAAGGAATAGTGGATCGGAAATGTGATTGTCGTATCCCAAAAGAAAATCCTGTCGTTTCCATAGAAACGTTACTTGATTTAGAAGGAGAAGTCATAGAACCCATAGTAATTCATAGCGACGCAATTTCCGTGTGAATTCGTCAATGTGTGGGAGTGAGGGATGCAGTAAAGAAGGATTAGTGGATCGGAAATGAGATTGTCGTATCCCAAAAGAAAATCATGTCGTTCCCATAGAAACGTTACTCGATTTAGAAGGAGAAGTCATAGCACCCATAGTATCTCATAGCGACGCAATTTCCGTGTGAACTCGTCAATGTGTGGGAGTGAGGGATGCAGTAAAGAAGGATTAGTGGATCGGAAATGTGATTGTCGTAACCCAAAAGGAAATCCTGTCGTTTCCATAGAATCGTTACTCCATTTACAAGGAAATGTCTTAGAACACATAGTATTTCATAGCGACGCAATTTCCGTGTGAATTCGTCAATGTGTGGGAGTGAGGGATGCAGTAAAGAAGGATTAGTGGATCGGAAATGTGATTGTCGTATCCCAAAAGAAAATCCTGTCGTTTCCATAGAAACGTTACTCGATTCAGAAGGAAATGTCTTAGAACACATAGTATTTCATAGCGACGCAATTTCCGTGTGAATTCGTCAATGTGTGGGAGTGTGGGATGCAATAAAGAAGGATTAGTGGATCGGAAATGAGATTGTCGTATCCCAAAAGAAAATCCTGTCGTTTCCATAGAAACGTTACTCGATTTAGAAGGAGAAGTCATAGAACCCACAGTAGTTCATAGCGACGGAATTTCTGTGTGAATTTTTCAATGTGTGGGAGTGAGGGATGCAGTAAAGAAGGATTAGTGGATCGGAAATGTGATTGTCGTATCCCAAAAGAAAATCCTGTCGTTTCCATAGAAACGTTACTCGATTTAGAAGGAAATGTCTTAGAACACATAGTATTTCATAGCGACGCAATTTCCGTGTGAATTGGTCAATGTGTGGGAGTGATAGATGCAGTAAAGAAAGAATAGTGGATCGGAAATGTGATTGTCGTATCTCAAAAGAAAATCCTGTCGTTTCCTTAGAAACGTTACTCGATTTAGAAGGAAATGTCTTAGAACACATAGTACTCGTATTTCATTGCGACGCAATCTCCGTGTGAATTCGTCAATGTGTGGGAGTGAGGGATGCAGTAAAGAAGGATTAGTGGATCGGAAATGAGATTGTCGTATCCCAAAAGAAAATCCTGTCGTTTCCATAAAATCGTTACTCGATTTAGAAGGAAATGTCTTAGAACACATAGTATTTCATAGCGACGCAATTTCCGTGTGAATTGGTCAATGTGTGGGAGTGATAGATGCAGTAAATAAGGATTAGTGGATCGGAAATGAGATTGTCGTATCCCAAAAGAAAATCCTGTCGTTTCCATAGAAACGTTACTCGATTTAGAAGGAAATGTCTTAGAACACATAGTACTCGTATTTCATAGCGTCGCAATTTCCGTGTGAATTCGTCAATGTGTGGGAGTGAGGGATCCAGTAAAGAAGGATTAGTGGATCGGAAATGAGATTGTCGTATCCCAAAAGAAAATCCTGTCGTTTCCATAGAAACGTTACTTGATTTAGAAGGAGAAGTCATAGAACCCATAGTAATTCATAGCGACGCAATTTCCGTGTGAATTCGTCAATGTGTGGGAGTGAGGGATGCAGTAAAGAAGGATTAGTGGATCGGAAATGAGATTGTCGTATCCCAAAAGAAAATCATGTCGTTCCCATAGAAACGTTACTCGATTTAGAAGGAGAAGTCATAGCACCCATAGTATCTCATAGCGACGCAATTTCCGTGTGAACTCGTCAATGTGTGGGAGTGAGGGATGCAGTAAAGAAGGATTAGTGGATCGGAAATGTGATTGTCGTAACCCAAAAGGAAATCCTGTCGTTTCCATAGAATCGTTACTCCATTTACAAGGAAATGTCTTAGAACACATAGTATTTCATAGCGACGCAATTTCCGTGTGAATTCGTCAATGTGTGGGAGTGAGGGATGCAGTAAAGAAGGATTAGTGGATCGGAAATGTGATTGTCGTATCCCAAAAGAAAATCCTGTCGTTTCCATAGAAACGTTACTCGATTCAGAAGGAAATGTCTTAGAACACATAGTATTTCATAGCGACGCAATTTCCGTGTGAATTCGTCAATGAGTGGGAGTGTGGGATGCAATAAAGAAGGATTAGTGGATCGGAAATGAGATTGTCGTATCCCAAAAGAAAATCCTGTCGTTTCCATAGAAACGTTACTCGATTTAGAAGGAGAAGTCATAGAACCCATAGTAGTTCATAGCGACGGAATTTCTGTGTGAATTTTTCAATGTGTGGGAGTGAGGGATGCAGTAAAGAAGGATTAGTGGATCGGAAATGTGATTGTCGTATCCCAAAAGAAAATCCTGTCGTTTCCATAGAAACGTTACTCGATTTAGAAGGAAATGTCTTAGAACACATAGTATTTCATAGCGACGCAATTTCCGTGTGAATTGGTCAATGTGTGGGAGTGATAGATGCAGTAAAGAAAGAATAGTGGATCGGAAATGTGATTGTCGTATCTCAAAAGAAAATCCTGTCGTTTCCTTAGAAACGTTACTCGATTTAGAAGGAAATGTCTTAGAACACATAGTACTCGTATTTCATTGCGACGCAATCTCCGTGTGAATTCGTCAATGTGTGGGAGTGAGGGATGCAGTAAAGAAGGATTAGTGGATCGGAAATGAGATTGTCGTATCCCAAAAGAAAATCCTGTCGTTTCCATAAAATCGTTACTCGATTTAGAAGGAAATGTCTTAGAACACATAGTATTTCATAGCGACGCAATTTCCGTGTGAATTGGTCAATGTGTGGGAGTGATAGATGCAGTAAAGAAGGATTAGTGGATCGGAAATGAGATTGTCGTATCCCAAAAGAAAATCCTGTCGTTTCCATAGAAACGTTACTCGATTCAGAAGGAAATGTCTTAGAACACATAGTACTCGTATTTCATAGCGTCGCAATTTCCGTGTGAATTCGTCAATGTGTGGGAGTGAGGGATCCAGTAAAGAAGGATTAGTGGATCGGAAATGAGATTGTCGTATCCCAAAAGAAAATCCTGTCGTTTCCATAGAAACGTTACTCGATTTAGAAGGAAATGTCTTAGTACACATAGTACTCGTATTTCATAGCGACGGAATTTCCGTGTGAATTCGTCAATGTGTGGGAGTGAGGGATGCAGTAAAGAACGATTAGTGGATCGGAAATGAGATTGTCGTATCCCAAAAGAAAATCCTGTCGTTTCCATAGAAACGTTACTTGATTTAGAAGGAGAAGTCATAGAACCCATAGTAATTCATAGCGACGCAATTTCCGTGTGAATTCGTCAATGTGTGGGAGTGAGGGATGCAGTAAAGAAGGATTAGTGGATCGGAAATGAGATTGTCGTATCCCAAAAGAAAATCATGTCGTTCCCATAGAAACGTTACTCGATTTAGAAGGAGAAGTCATAGCACCCATAGTATCTCATAGCGACGCAATTTCCGTGTGAACTCGTCAATGTGTGGGAGTGAGGGATGCAGTAAAGAAGGATTAGTGGATCGGAAATGTGATTGTCGTAACCCAAAAGGAAATCCTGTCGTTTCCATAGAATCGTTACTCCATTTACAAGGAAATGTCTTAGAACACATAGTATTTCATAGCGACGCAATTTCCGTGTGAATTCGTCAATGTGTGGGAGTGAGGGATGCAGTATAGAAGGATTAGTGGATCGGAAATGTGATTGTCGTATCCCAAAAGAAAATCCTGTCGTTTCCATAGAAACGTTACTCGATTCAGAAGGAAATGTCTTAGAACACATAGTATTTCATAGCGACGCAATTTCCGTGTGAATTCGTCAATGAGTGGGAGTGTGGGATGCAATAAAGAAGGATTAGTGGATCGGAAATGAGATTGTCGTATCCCAAAAGAAAATCCTGTCGTTTCCATAGAAACGTTACTCGATTTAGAAGGAGAAGTCATAGAACCCATAGTAGTTCATAGCGACGGAATTTCTGTGTGAATTTTTCAATGTGTGGGAGTGAGGGATGCAGTAAAGAAGGATTAGTGGATCGGAAATGTGATTGTCGTATCCCAAAAGAAAATCCTGTCGTTTCCATAGAAACGTTACTCGATTTAGAAGGAAATGTCTTAGAACACATAGTATTTCATAGCGACGCAATTTCCGTGTGAATTGGTCAATGTGTGGGAGTGATAGATGCAGTAAAGAAATAATAGTGGATCGGAAATGTGATTGTCGTATCTCAAAAGAAAATCCTGTCGTTTCCTTAGAAACGTTACTCGATTTAGAAGGAAATGTCTTAGAACACATAGTACTCGTATTTCATTGCGACGCAATCTCCGTGTGAATTCGTCAATGTGTGGGAGTGAGGGATGCAGTAAAGAAGGATTAGTGGATCGGAAATGAGATTGTCGTATCCCAAAAGAAAATCCTGTCGTTTCCATAAAATCGTTACTCGATTTAGAAGGAAATGTCTTAGAACACATAGTATTTCATAGCGACGCAATTTCCGTGTGAATTGGTCAATGTGTGGGAGTGATAGATGCAGTAAAGAAGGATTAGTGGATCGGAAATGAGATTGTCGTATCCCAAAAGAAAATCCTGTCGTTTCCATAGAAACGTTACTCGATTTAGAAGGAAATGTCTTAGAACACATAGTACTCGTATTTCATAGCGTCGCAATTTCCGTGTGAATTCGTCAATGTGTGGGAGTGAGGGATCCAGTAAAGAAGGATTAGTGGATCGGAAATGAGATTGTCGTATCCCAAAAGAAAATCCTGTCGTTTCCATAGAAACGTTACTCGATTTAGAAGGAAATGTCTTAGTACACATAGTACTCGTATTTCATAGCGACGGAATTTCCGTGTGAATTCGTCAATGTGTGGGAGTGAGGGATGCAGTAAAGAACGATTAGTGGATCGGAAATGAGATTGTCGTATCCCAAAAGAAAATCCTGTCGTTTCCATAGAAACGTTACTTGATTTAGAAGGAGAAGTCATAGAACCCATAGTAATTCATAGCGACGCAATTTCCGTGTGAATTCGTCAATGTGTGGGAGTGAGGGATGCAGTAAAGAAGGATTAGTGGATCGGAAATGAGATTGTCGTATCCCAAAAGAAAATCCTGTCGTTTCCATAGAAACGTTACTCGATTTAGAAGGAGAAGTCATAGAACCCATAGTATCTCTTAGCGACGCAATTTCCGTGTGAACTCGTCAATGTATGGGAGTGAGGGATGCAGTAAAGAAGGATTAGTTGATCGGAAATGTGATTGTCGTATCCCAAAAGGAAACCTGTCGTTTCCATAGAATCGTTACTCCATTTACAAGGAAATGTCTTAGAACACATAGTATTTCATAGCGACGCAATTTCCGTGTGAATTCGACAATGTGTGGGAGTGAGGGATGCAGTAAAGAAGGATTAGTGGATCGAAAATGTGATTGTCGTATCCCAAAAGAAAATCCTGTCGTTTCCATAGAAACGTTACTCGATTTAGAAGGAAATGTCTTAGAACACATAGTACTCGTATTTCATTGCGACGCACTTTCCGTGTGAATTCGTCAATGTGTGGGAGTGAGGGATGCAGTAAAGAAGGATTAGTGGATCGGAAATGAGATTGTCGTATCCCAAAAGAAAATCCTGTCGTTTCCATAGATACGTTACTCGATTTAGAAGGAAATGTCTTAGAACACATAGTACCCGTATTTCATAGCGACGCAATTTCCGTGCGAATAAATCAATGTGTGGGAGTGAGGGATCCAGTAAAGATGGATTAGTGGATCGGAAATGAGATTGTCGTATCCCAAAAGAAAATCCTGTCGTTTTCATAGAAACGTTACTCGATTTAGAAGGAAATGTCTTAGAACACATAGTACTCGTATTTCATAGCGACGGAATTTCCGTGTGAATTCGTCAATGTGTGGGAGTGAGGGATGCAGTAAAGAAGGATTAGTGGATCGGAAATGAGATTGTCGTATCCCAAAAGAAAATCCTGTCGTTTCCATAGAAACGTTACTTGATTTAGAAGGAGAAGTCATAGAACCCATAGTAATTCATAGCGACGCAATTTCCGTGTGAATTCGTCAATGTGTGGGAGTGAGGGATGCAGTAAAGAAGGATTAGTGGATCGGAAATGAGATTGTCGTATCCCAAAAGAAAATCCTGTCGTTTCCATAGAAACGTTACTCGATTTAGAAGGAGAAGTCATAGAACCCATAGTATCTCATAGCGACGCAATTTCCGTGTGAACTCGTCAATGTATGGGAGTGAGGGATGCAGTAAAGAAGGATTAGTTGATCGGAAATGTGATTGTCGTATCCCAAAAGGAAACCTGTCGTTTCCATAGAATCGTTACTCCATTTACAAGGAAATGTCTTAGAACACATAGTATTTCATAGCGACGCAATTTCCGTGTGAATTCGACAATGTGTGGGAGTGAGGGATGCAGTAAAGAAGGATTAGTGGATCGAAAATGTGATTGTCGTATCCCAAAAGAAGATCCTGTCGTTTCCATAGAAACGTTACTCGATTTAGAAGGAAATGTCTTAGAACACATAGTACCCGTATTTCATAGCGACGCAATTTCCGTGCGAATAAATCAATGTGTGGGAGTGAGGGATCCAGTAAAGATGGATTAGTGGATCGGAAATGAGATTGTCGTATCCCAAAAGAAAATCCTGTCGTTTTCATAGAAACGTTACTCGATTTAGAAGGAAATGTCTTAGAACACATAGTACTCGTATTTCATAGCGACGGAATTTCCGTGTGAATTCGTCAATGTGTGGGAGTGTGGCATGCAGTAAAGAAGGATTAGTGGATCGGAAATGAGATTGTCGTATCCCAAAAGAAAATCCTGTCGTTTCCATAGAAACGTTACTCGATTTAGAAGGAAATGTCTTAGAACACATAGTATTTCATAGCGACGCAATTTCCGTGTGAATAAGTCAATGTGTGGGAGTGAGGGATCCAGTAAAGAAGGATTAGTGGATCGGAAATGAGATTGTCGTATCCCAAAAGAAAATCCTGTCGTTTCCATAGAAACGTTACTCGATTTAGAAGGAAATGTCTTAGAACACATAGTACTCGTATTTCATAGCAACGCAATTTCCGTGTGAATAAGTCAATGTGTGGGAGTGAGGGATCCAGTAAAGAAGGATTAGTGGATCGGAAATGAGATTGTCGTATCCCAAAAGAAAATCCTGTCGTTTCCATAGAAACGTTACTCGATTTAGAAGGAAATGTCTTAGAACACATAGTACTCGTATTTCATAGCGACGCAATTTCCGTGTGAATAAGTCAATGTGTGGGAGTGAGGGATCCAGGAAAGAAGGATTAGTGGATCGGAAATGAGATTGTCGTATCCCAAAAGAAAATCCTGTCGTTTCCATAGAAACGTTACTCGATTTAGAAGGAAATGTCTTAGAACACATAGTACTCGTATTTCATAGCAACGCAATTTCCGTGTGAATAAGTCAATGTGTGGGAGTGAGGGATCCAGTAAAGAAGGATTAGTGGATCGGAAATGAGATTGTCGTATCCCAAAAGAAAATCCTGTCGTTTCCATAGAAACGTTACTCGATTTAGAAGGAGAAGTCATAGAACCCATAGTATCTCATAGCGACGCAATTTCCGTGTGAACTCGTCAATGTGTGGGAGTGAGGGATGCAGTAAAGAAGGATTAGTGGATCGGAAATGTGATTGTCGTATCCCAAAAGGAAACCTGTCGTTTCCATAGAAACGTTACTCCATTTACAAGGAAATGTCTTAGAACACATAGTATTTCATAGCGACGCAATTTCCGTGTGAATTCGACAATGTGTGGGAGTGAGGGATGCAGTAAAGAAGGATTAGTGGATCGGAAATGTGATTGTCGTATCCCAAAAGAAAATCCTGTCGTTTCCATAGAAACGTTACTCGATTTAGAAGGAAATGTCTTAGAACACTTAGTATTTCATAGCGACGCAATTTCCGTGTGAATTGGTCAATGTGTGGGAGTGATAGATGCAGAAAAGAAAGAATAGTGGATCGGAAATGTGATTGTCGTATCTCAAAAGAAAATCCTGTCGTTTCCATAGAAACGTTACTCGATTTAGAAGGAAATGTCTTAGAACACATAGTACTCGTATTTCATAGCGACGCAATTTCCGTGCGAATAAGTCAATGTGTGGGAGTGAGGGATGCAGTAAAGAAGGATTAGTGGATCGGAAATGTGATTGTCGTATCCCAAAAGGAAACCTGTCGTTTCCATAGAAACGTTACTCCATTTACAAGGAAATGTCTTAGAACACATAGTATTTCATAGCGACGCAATTTCCGTGTGAATTCGACAATGTGTGGGAGTGAGGGATGCAGTAAAGAAGGATTAGTGGATCGGAAATGTGATTGTCGTATCCCAAAAGAAAATCCTGTCGTTTCCATAGAAACGTTACTCGATTTAGAAGGAAATGTCTTAGAACACATAGTATTTCATAGCGACGCAATTTCCGTGTGAATTGGTCAATGTGTGGGAGTGATAGATGCAGAAAAGAAAGAATAGTGGATCGGAAATGTGATTGTCGTATCTCAAAAGAAAATCCTGTCGTTTCCATAGAAACGTTACTCGATTTAGAAGGAAATGTCTTAGAACACATAGTACTCGTATTTCATAGCGACGCAATTTCCGTGCGAATAAGTCAATGTGTGGGAGTGAGGGATCCAGTAAAGAAGGATTAGTGGATCGGAAATGAGATTGTCGTATCCCAAAAGAAAATCCTGTCGTATCCATAGAAACGTTACTCGATTTAGAAGGAAATGTCTTAGAACACATAGTACTCGTATTTCATAGCGACGCAATTTCCGTGCGAGTAAGTCAATGTGTGGGAGTGAGGGATCCAGTAAAGAAGGATTAGTGGACCGGAAATGAGATTGTCGTATCCCAAAAGAAAATCCTGTCGTTTCCATAGAAACGTTACTCGATTTAGAAGGAAATGTCTTAGAACACATAGTACTCGCATTTCATTGCGACGCAATTTCCGTGTGAATTCGTCAATGTGTGGGAGTGAGGGATGCAGTAAAGAAGGATTAGTGGATCGGAAAAGAGATTGTCGTATCCCAAAAGAAAATCCTGTCGTTTCCATAGAAACGTTACTCGATTTAGAAGGAAATGTCTTAGAACACATAGTACTCGTATTTCATAGCGACGCAATTTCCGTGCGAATAAATCAATGTGTGGGAGTGAGGGATCCAGTAAAGATGGATTAGTGGATCGGAAATGAGATTGTCGTATCCCAAAAGAAAATCCTGTCGTTTCCATAGAAACGTTACTCGATTTAGAAGGAAATGTCTTAGAATACATAGTACTCGTATTTCATAGCGACGGAATTTCCGTGTGAATTCGTCAATGTGTGGGAGTGTGGCATGCAGTAAAGAAGGATTAGTGGATCGGAAATGAGATTGTCGTATCCCAAAAGAAAATCCTGTCGTTTCCATAGAAACGTTACTCGATTTAGAAGGAAATGTCTTAGAACACATAGTATTTCATAGCGACGCAATTTCCGTGTGAATAAGTCAATGTGTGGGAGTGAGGGATCCAGTAAAGAAGGATTAGTGGATCGGAAATGAGATTGTCGTATCCCATAAGAAAATCCTGTCGTTTCCATAGAAACGTTACTCGATTTAGAAGGAAATGTCTTAGAACACATAGTACTCGTATTTCATAGCGACGCAATTTCCGTGTGAATAAGTCAATGCGTGGGAGTGAGGGATCCAGTAAAGAAGGATTAGTGGATCGGAAATGAGATTGTCGTATCCCAAAAGAAAATCCTGTCGTTTCCATAGAAACGTTACTCGATTTAGAAGGAAATGTCTTAGAACACATAGTACTCGTATTTCACAGCGACGCAATTTCCGTGTGAATAAGTCAATGTGTGGGAGTGAGGGATCCAGTAAAGAAGGATTAGTGGATCGGAAATGAGATTGTCGTATCCCAAAAGAAAATCCTGTCGTTTCCATAGAAACGTTACTCGATTTAGAAGGAAATGTCTTAGAACACGTAGTACTCGTATTTCATTGCGACGCAATTTCCGTGTGAATTCGTCAATGTGTGGGAGTGAGGGATGCAGTAAAGAAGGATTAGTGGATCGGAAATGAGATTGTCGTATCCCAAAAGAAAATCCTGTCGTTTCCATAGAAACGATACTCGATTTAGAAGGAAATGTCTTAGAACACATAGTACTCGTATCTCATAGCGACGCAATTTCCGTGTGAATTCGTCAATGTGTGGGAGTGAGGGATGCAGTACAGAAGGATTAGTGGATCGGAAATGAGATTGTCGTATCCCAAAAGAAAATCCTGTCGCGTCCATAGAAACGTTACTCGATTTAGAAGGAAATGTCTTAGAACACATAGTATTTCATACCGACGCAATTTACGTGTGAATTTGTCAATGTTTGGGAGTGAGGGATGCAGTAAAGAAGGATTAGTGGATCGGAAATGAGATTGTCGTATCCCAAAAAAAAGTCCTGTCGTTTCCAGAGAAACGTTACTTGATTTAGAAGGAGAAGTTATAGAACCAATAGTAATTCATAGCGACGCAATTTCCATGTGAATTCGTCAATGTGTGGGAGTGAGGGATGCAGTAAGGAAGGATTAGTGGATCGGAAATGTGATTGTCGTATCCCAAAAGAAAATCCTGTCGTTTCCATAGAAACGTTACTCGATTTAGAAGGAAATGTCTTAGAACACATAGTATTTCATAGCGACGCAATTTCCGTGTGAATTCGACAATGTGTGGGAGTGAGGGATGCAGTAACGAAGGATTAGTGGATCGGAAATGTGATTGTCGTATCCCAAAAGAAAATCCTGTCGTTTCCATAGAAACGTTACTCGATTTAGAAGGAGAAGTCATAGAACCCATAGTAGTTCATAGCGACGGAATTTCCGTGTGAATTCTTCAATGTGTGGGAGTGAGGGATGCAGTAAAGAAGGATTAGTGGATCGGAAATGTGATTGTCGTATCCCAAAAGAAAATCCTGTCGTTTCCATAGAAACGTTACTCGATTTAGAAGGAATTGTCTTAGAACACATAGTATTTCATAGCGACGCAATTTCCGTGTGAATTGGTCAATGTGTGGGAGTGATAGATGCAGTAAAGAAGGATTAGTGGATCGGAAATGAGATTGTCGTATCCCAAAAGAAAATCCTGTCGTTTCCATAGAAACGTTACTCGATTTAGAAGGAAATGTCTTAGAACACATTGTACTCGTATTTCATAGCGACGCAATTTCCATGTGAATTCGTCAATGTGTGGGAGTGAGGGATCCAGTAAAGAAGGATTAGTGGATAGGAAATGAGATTGTCGTATCCCAAAAGAAAATCCTGTCGTTTCCATAGAAACGTTACTCGATTAAGAAGGAAATGTCTTAGAACACATAGTACTCGTATTTCATAACGACGGAATTTCCGTGTGAATTCGTCAATGTGTGGGAGTGAGGGATGCAGTAAAGAAGGATTAGTGGATCGGAAATGAGATTGTCGTATCCCAAAAGAAAATCCTGTCGTTCCCATAGAAACGTTACTTGATTTAGAAGGAGAAGTCATAGAACCCATAGTAATTCATAGCGACGCAATTTCCGTGTGAATTCGTCAATGTGTGGGAGTGAGGGATGCAGTAAAGAAGGATTAGTGGATCGGAAATGAGATTGTCGTATCCCAAAAGAAAATCCTGTCGTTTCCATAGAAACGTTACTCGATTTAGAAGGAGAAGTCATAGAACCCATAGTATCTCATAGCGACGCAATTTCCGTGTGAACTCGTCAATGTGTGGGAGTGAGGGATGCAGTAAAGAAGGATTAGTGGATCGGAAATGTGATTGTCGTATCCCAAAAGGAAACCTGTCGTTTCCATAGAATCGTTACTCCATTTACAAGGAAATGTCTTAGAACACATCGTATTTCATAGCGACGCAATTTCCGTGTGAATTCGACAATGTGTGAGAGTGAGGGATGCAGTAAAGAAGGATTAGTGGATCGGAAATGTGATTGTCGTATCCCAAAAGAAAATCCTGTCGTTTCCATAGAAACGTTACTCGATTCAGAAGGAAATGTCTTAGAACACATAGTATTTCATAGCGACGCAATTTCCGTGTGAATTCGTCAATGAGTGGGAGTGTGGGATGCAGTAAAGAAGGATTAGTGGATCGGAAATGAGATTGTCGTATCCCAAAAGAAAATCCTGTCGTTTCGATAGAAACGTTACTCGATTTAGAAGGAAATGTCTTAGAACACATAGTACTCGTATTTCATAGCGACGGAATTTCCGTGTGAATTCGTCAATGTGTGGGAGTGAGGGATGCAGTAAAGAAGGATTAGTGGATCGGAAATGAGATTGTCGTATCCCAAAAGAAAATCCTGTCGTTTCCATAGAAACGTTACTTGATTTAGAAGAAGAAGTCATAGAACACATAGTAATTCATAGCGACGCAATTTCGGTGTGAATTCGTCAATGTGTGGGAGTGAGGGATGCAGTAAAGAAGGATTAGTGGATCGGAAATGAGATTGTCGTATCCCAAAAGAAAATCCTGTCGTTTCCATAGAAACGTTACTCGATTTAGAAGGAGAAGTCATAGAACCCATAGTATCTCATAGCGACGCAATTTCCGTGTGAACTCGTCAATGTGTGGGAGTGAGGGATGCAGTAAAGAAGGATTAGTGGATCGGAAATGTGATTGTCGTATCCCAAAAGGAAACCTGTCGTTTCCATAGAATCGGTACTCCATTTACAAGGAAATGTCTTAGAACACATTGTATTTCATAGCGACGCAATTTCCGTGTGAATTCGACAATGTGTGGGAGTGAGGGATGCAGTAAAGAAGGATTAGTGGATCGGAAATGTGATTGTCGTATCCCAAAAGAAAATCCTGTCGTTTCCATAGAAACGTTACTCGATTCAGAAGGAAATGTCTTAGAACACATAGTATTTCATAGCGACGGAATTTCCATGTGAATTTTTCAATGTGTGGGAGTGAGGGATGCAGTAAAGAAGGATTAGTGGATCGGAAATGAGATTGTCGTATCCCAAAAGAAAATCCTGTCGTTTCCATAGAAACGTTACTCTATTTGGAAGGAAATGTCTTAGAACACATAGTATTTCATAGCGACGCAATTTCCGTGCGAGTAAGTCAATGTGTGGGAGTGAGGGATCCAGTGAAGAAGGATTAGTGGATCGGAAATGAGATTGTCGTATCCCAAAAGAAAATCCTGTCGTTTCCATAGAAACGTTACTCGATTTAGAAGGAAATGTTTTAGAACACATAGTACTCGTATTTCATTGCGACGCAATTTCCGTGTGAATTCGTCAATGTGTGGGAGTGAGGGATGCAGTAAAGAAGGATTAGTGGATCGGAAATGAGATGGTCGTATCCCAAAAGAAAATCCTGTCGTTTCCATAGAAACGTTACTCGATTTAGAAGGAAATGTCTTAGAACACATAGTACTCGTATTTCATAGCGACGGAATTTCCGTGTGAATTCGTCAATGTGTGGGAGTGAGGCATGCAGTAAAGAAGGATTAGTGGATCGGAAATGAGATTGTCGTATCCCAAAAGAAAATCCTGTCGTTTCCATAGAAACGTTACTCGATTTAGAAGTAAATGTCTTAGAACACATAGTATTTAATAGCGACGCAATTTCCGTGTGAATAAGTCAATGTGTGGGAGTGAGGGATCCAGTAAAGAAGGATTAGTGGATCGGTAATGAGATTGTCGTATTCCAAAAGAAAATCCTGTCGTTTCCATAGAAACGTTACTCGATTTAGAAGGAAATGTCTTAGAACACATAGTACTCGTATTTCATAGCGACGCAATTTCCGTGTGAATTCGTCAATGTGTGGGAGTGAGGGATCCAGTGAAGAAGGATTAGTGGATCGGAAATGAGATTGTCGTATCCCAAAAGAAAATCCTGTCGTTTCCATAGAAACGTTACTCGATTTAGAAGGAAATGTCTTAGAACACATAGTACTCGTATTTCATAGCGGCGGAATTTCCGTGTGAATTCGTCAATGTGTGGGAGTGAGGGATGCAGTAAAGAAGGATTAGTGGATCGGAAATGAGATTGTCGTATCCCAAAAGAAAATCCTGTCGTTTCCATAGAAACGTTACTCGATTTAGAAGGAATTGTCTTAGAACACATAGTATTTCATAGCGACGCAATTTCCGTGTGAATTGGTCAATGTGTGGGAGTGATAGATGCAGTAAAGAAGGATTAGTGGATCGGAAATGAGATTGTCGTATCCCAAAAGAAAATCCTGTCGTTTCCATAGAAACGTTACTCGATTTAGAAGGAAATGTCTTAGAACACATAGTACTCGTATTTCATAGCGACGCAATTTCCGTGTGAATTCGTCAATGTGTGGGAGTGAGGGATCCAGTAAAGAAGGATTAGTGGATCGGAAATGAGATTGTCGTATCCCAAAAGAAAATCCTGTCGTTTCCATAGAAACGTTACTCGATTTAGAAGGAAATGTCTTAGAACACATAGTACTCGTATTTCATAACGACGGAATTTCCGTGTGAATTCGTCAATGTGTGGGAGTGAGGGATGCAGTAAAGAAGGATTAGTGGATCGGAAATGAGATTGTCGTATCCCAAAAGAAAATCCTGTCGTTTCCATAGAAACGTTACTCGATTTAGAAGGAGAAGTCATAGAACCCATAGTAGTTCATAGCGACGGAATTTCCGTGTGAATTCATCAATGTGTGGGAGTGAGGGATGCAGTAAAGAAGGATTAGTGGATCGGAAATGTGATTGTCGTATCCCAAAAGAAAATCCTTTCGTTTCCATAGAAACGTTACTCGATTTAGAAGGAATTGTCTTAGAACACATAGTATTTCATAGCGACGCAATTTCCGTGTGAATTGGTCAATGTGTGGGAGTGATTGATGCAGTAAAGAAGGATTAGTGGATCGGAAATGCGATTGTCGTATCCCAAAAGAAAATCCTGTCGTTTCCATAGAAACGTTACTCGATTTAGAAGGAAATGTCTTAGAACACATAGTATTTCATAGCGACGCAATTTCCGTGTGAATTCGACAATGTGTGGGAGTGAGGGATGCAGTAACGAAGGATTAGTGGATCGGAAATGTGATTGTCGTATCCCAAAAGAAAATCCTGTCGTTTCCATAGAAACGTTACTCGATTTAGAAGGAGAAGTCATAGAACCCATAGTAGTTCATAGCGACGGAATTTCCGTGTGAATTCTTCAATGTGTGGGAGTGAGGGATGCAGTAAAGAAGGATTAGTGGATCGGAAATGTGATTGTCGTATCCCAAAAGAAAATCCTGTCGTTTCCATAGAAACGTTACTCGATTTAGAAGGAATTGTCTTAGAACACATAGTATTTCATAGCGACGCAATTTCCGTGTGAATTGGTCAATGTGTGGGAGTGATAGATGCAGTAAAGAAGGATTAGTGGATCGGAAATGAGATTGTCGTATCCCAAAAGAAAATCCTGTCGTTTCCATAGAAACGTTACTCGATTTAGAAGGAAATGTCTTAGAACACATAGTACTCGTATTTCATAGCGACGCAATTTCCGTGTGAATTCGTCAATGTGTGGGAGTGAGGGATCCAGTAAAGAAGGATTAGTGGATCGGAAATGAGATTGTCGTATCCCAAAAGAAAATCCTGTCGTTTCCATAGAAACGTTACTCGATTTAGAAGGAAATGTCTTAGAACACATAGTACTCGTATTTCATAACGACGGAATTTCCGTGTGAATTCGTCAATGTGTGGGAGTGAGGGATGCAGTAAAGAAGGATTAGTGGATCGGAAATGAGATTGTCGTATCCCAAAAGAAAATCCTGTCGTTTCCATAGAAACGTTACTTGATTTAGAAGGAGAAGTCATAGAACCCATAGTAATTCATAGCGACGCAATTTCCGTGTGAATTCGTCAATGTGTGGGAGTGAGGGATGCAGTAAAGAAGGATTAGTGGATCGGAAATGAGATTGTCGTATCCCAAAAGAAAATCCTGTCGTTTCCATAGAAACGTTACTCGATTTAGAAGGAGAAGTCATAGAACCCATAGTATCTCATAGCGACGCAATTTCCGTGTGAACTCGTCAATGTGTGGGAGTGAGGGATGCAGTAAAGAAGGATTAGTGGATCGGAAATGTGATTGTCGTATCCCAAAAGGAAACCTGTCGTTTCCATAGAATCGTTACTCCATTTACAAGGAAATGTCTTAGAACACATCGTATTTCATAGCGACGCAATTTCCGTGTGAATTCGACAATGTGTGGGAGTGAGGGATGCAGTAAAGAAGGATTAGTGGATCGGAAATGTGATTGTCGTATCCCAAAAGAAAATCCTGTCGTTTCCATAGAAACGTTACTCGATTCAGAAGGAAATGTCTTAGAACACATAGTATTTCATAGCGACGCAATTTCCGTGTGAATTCGTCAATGAGTGGGAGTGTGGGATGCAGTAAAGAAGGATTAGTGGATCGGAAATGAGATTGTCGTATCCCAAAAGAAAATCCTGTCGTTTCCATAGAAACGTTACTTGATTTAGAAGAAGAAGTCATAGAACACATAGTAATTCATAGCGACGCAATTTCCGTGTGAATTCGTCAATGTGTGGGAGTGAGGGATGCAGTAAAGAAGGATTAGTGGATCGGAAATGAGATTGTCGTATCCCAAAAGAATATCCTGTCGTTTCCATAGAAACGTTACTCGATTTAGAAGGAGAAGTCATAGAACCCATAGTATCTCATAGCGACGCAATTTCCGTGTGAACTCGTCAATGTGTGGGAGGGAGGGATGCAGTAAAGAAGGATTAGTGGATCGGAAATGTGATTGTCGTATCCCAAAAGGAAACCTGTCGTTTCCATAGAATCGTTACTCCATTTACAAGGAAATGTTTTTGAGAACACATTGTATTTCATAGCGACGCAATTTCCGTGTGAATTCGACAATGTGTGGGAGTGAGGGATGCAGTAAAGAAGGATTAGTGGATCGGAAATGAGATTGTCGTATCCCAAAAGAAAATCCTGTCGTTTCCATAGAAACGTTACTCGATTTAGAAGGAAATGTCTTAGAACACATAGTACTCGTATTTCATTGCGACGCAATTTCCGTGTGAATTCGTCAATGTGTGGGAGTGAGGGATGCAGTAAAGAAGGATTAGTGGATCGGAAATGAGATGGTCGTATCCCAAAAGAAAATCCTGTCGTTTCCATAGAAACGTTACTCGATTTAGAAGGAAATGTCTTAGAACACATAGTACTCGTATTTCATAGCGACGGAATTTCCGTGTGAATTCGTCAATGTGTGGGAGTGAGGCATGCAGTAAAGAAGGATTAGTGGATCGGAAATGAGATTGTCGTATCCCAAAAGAAAATCCTGTCGTTTCCATAGAAACGTTACTCGATTTAGAAGTAAATGTCTTAGAACACATAGTATTTCATAGCGACGCAATTTCCGTGTGAATAAGTCAATGTGTGGGAGTGAGGGATCCAGTAAAGAAGGATTAGTGGATCGGTAATGAGATTGTCGTATTCCAAAAGAAAATCCTGTCGTTTCCATAGAAACGTTACTCGATTTAGAAGGAAATGTCTTAGAACACATAGTACTCGTATTTCATAGCGACGCAATTTCCGTGTGAATTCGTCAATGTGTGGGAGTGAGGGATCCAGTGAAGAAGGATTAGTGGATCGGAAATGAGATTGTCGTATCCCAAAAGAAAATCCTGTCGTTTCCATAGAAACGTTACTCGATTTAGAAGGAAATGTCTTAGAACACATAGTACTCGTATTTCATAGCGGCGGAATTTCCGTGTGAATTCGTCAATGTGTGGGAGTGAGGGATGCAGTAAAGAAGGATTAGTGGATCGGAAATGAGATTGTCGTATCCCAAAAGAAAATCCTGTCGTTTCCATAGAAACGTTACTTGATTTAGAAGGAGAAGTCATAGAACCCATAGTAATTCATAGCGACGCAATTTCCGTGTGAATTCGTCAATGTGTGGGAGTGAGGGATGCAGTAAAGAAGGATTAGTGGATCGGAAATGAGATTGTCGTATCCCAAAAGAAAATCCTGTCGTTTCCATAGAAACGTTACTCGATTTCGAAGGAGAAGTCATAGAACCCATAGTATCTCATAGCGACGCAATTTCCGTGTGAACTCGTCAATGTGTGGGAGTGAGGGATGCAGTAAAGAAGGATTAGTGGATCGGAAATGTGATTGTCGTATCCCAAAAGGAAACCTGTCGTTTCCATAGAATCGTTACTCCATTTACAAGGAAATGTCTTACAACACATTGTATTTCATAGCGACGCAATTTCCGTGTGAATTCGACAATGTGTGGGAGTGAGGGATGCAGTAGAGAAGGATTAGTGGATCGGAAATGTGATTGTCGTATCCCAAAAGAAAATCCTGTCGTTTCCATAGAATCGTTACTCGATTCAGAAGGAAATGTCTTAGAACACATAGTATTTCATAGCGACGCAATTTCCGTGTGAATTCGTCAATGAGTGGGAGTGTTGGATGCAGTAAAGAAGGATTAGTGGATCGGAAATGAGATTGTCGTATCCCAAAAGAAAATCCTGTCGTTTGCATAGAAACGTTACTCGATTTAGAAGGAAATGTCTTAGAACACATAGTACTCGTATTTCATAGCGACGGAATTTCCGTGTGAATTCGTCAATGTGTGGGAGTGAGGGATGCAGTAAAGAAGGATTAGTGGATCGGAAATGAGATTGTCGTATCCCAAAAGAAAATCCTGTCGTTTCCATAGAAACGTTACTCGATTTAGAAGGAGAAGTCATAGAACCCATAGTATCTCATAGCGACGCAATTTCCGTGTGAACTCGTCAATGTGTGGGAGTGAGGGATGCAGTAAAGAAGGATTAGTGGATCGGAAATGTGATTGTCGTATCCCAAAAGGAAACCTGTCGTTTCCATAGAATCGTTACTCCATTTACAAGGAAATGTCTTAGAACACATTGTATTTCATAGCGACGCAATTTCCGTGTGAATTCGACAATGTGTGGGAGTGAGGGATGCAGTAAAGAAGGATTAGTGGATCGGAAATGAGATTGTCGTATCCCAAAAGAAAATCCTGTCGTTTCCATAGAATCGTTACTCCATTTACAAGGAAATGTCTTAGAACACATAGTATTTCATAGCGACGCAATTTCCGTGTGAATTCGACAATGTGTGGGAGTGAGGGATGCAGTAAAGAAGGATTAGTGGATCGGAAATGCGATTGTCGTATCCCAAAAGAAAATCCTGTCGTTTCCATAGAAACGTTACTCGATTTAGAAGGAAATGTCTTAGAACACATAGTACTCGTATTTCATAGCGACGGAATTTCCGGGTGAATTCGTCAATGTGTGGGAGTGAGGGATGCAGTAAAGAAGGATTAGTGGATCGGAAATGAGATTGTCGTATCCCAAAAGAAAATCCTGTCGTTTCCATAGAAACGTTACTCGTTTTAGAAGGAAATGTCTTAGAACACATAGTATTTCATAGCGACGCAATTTCCGTGTGAATTCGTCAATGAGTGGGAGTGTGGGATGCAGTAAAGAAGGATTAGTGGATCGGAAATGAGATTGTCGTATCCCAAAAGAAAATCCTGTCGTTTCCATAGAAACGTTACTCGATTTAGAAGGAGAAGTCATAGAACCCATAGTAGTTCATAGCGACGGAATTTCCATGTGAATTTTTCAATGTGTGGGAGTGAGGGATGCAGTAAAGAAGGATTAGTGGATCGGAAATGAGATTGTCGTATCCCAAAAGAAAATCCTGTCGTTTCCATAGAAACGTTACTCGATTTAGAAGGAAATGTCTTAGAACACATAGTACTCGTATTTCATAGCGACGGAATTTCCGTGTGAATTCGTCAAAGTGTGGGAGTGAGGGATGCAGTAAAGAAGGATTAGTGGATCGGAAATGAGATTGTCGTATCCCAAAAGAAAATCCTGTCGTTTCCATAGAAACGTTACTTGATTTAGAAGGAGAAGTCATAGAACCCATAGTAATTCATAGCGACGCAATTTCCGTGTGAATTCGTCAATGTGTGGGAGTGAGGGATGCAGTAAAGAAGGATTAGTGGATCGGAAATGAGATTGTCGTATCCCAAAAGAAAATCCTGCCGTTTCCATAGAAACGTTACTCGATTTAGAAGGAGAAGTCATAGAACCCATAGTATCTCATAGCGACGCAATTTCCGTGTGAACTCGTCAATGTGTGGGAATGAGGGATGCAGTAAAGAAGGATTAGTGGATCGGAAATGTGATTGTCGTATCCCAAAAGGAAACCTGTCGTTTCCATAGAATCGTTACTCCATTTACAAGGAAATGTCTTAGAACACATTGTATTTCATAGCGACTCAATTTCCGTGTGAATTCGACAATGTGTGGGAGTGAGGGATGCAGTAAAGAAGGATTAGTGGATCGGAAATGAGATGGTCGTATCCCAAAAGAAAATCCTGTCGTTTCCATAGAAACGTTACTCGATTTAGAAGGAGAAGTCATAGAACCCATAGTATCTCATAGCGACGCAATTTCCGTGTGAACTCGTCAATGTGTGGGAGGGAGGGATGCAGTAAAGAAGGATTAGTGGATCGGAAATGTGATTGTCGTATCCCAAAAGGAAACCTGTCGTTTCCATAGAATCGTTACTCCATTTACAAGGAAATGTTTTTGAGAACACATTGTATTTCATAGCGACGCAATTTCCGTGTGAATTCGACAATGTGTGGGAGTGAGGGATGCAGTAAAGAAGGATTAGTGGATCGGAAATGAGATTGTCGTATCCCAAAAGAAAATCCTGTCGTTTCCATAGAAACGTTACTCGATTTAGAAGGAAATGTCTTAGAACACATAGTACTCGTATTTCATTGCGACGCAATTTCCGTGTGAATTCGTCAATGTGTGGGAGTGAGGGATGCAGTAAAGAAGGATTAGTGGATCGGAAATGAGATGGTCGTATCCCAAAAGAAAATCCTGTCGTTTCCATAGAAACGTTACTCGATTTAGAAGGAAATGTCTTAGAACACATAGTACTCGTATTTCATAGCGACGGAATTTCCGTGTGAATTCGTCAATGTGTGGGAGTGAGGCATGCAGTAAAGAAGGATTAGTGGATCGGAAATGAGATTGTCGTATCCCAAAAGAAAATCCTGTCGTTTCCATAGAAACGTTACTCGATTTAGAAGTAAATGTCTTAGAACACATAGTATTTCATAGCGACGCAATTTCCGTGTGAATAAGTCAATGTGTGGGAGTGAGGGATCCAGTAAAGAAGGATTAGTGGATCGGTAATGAGATTGTCGTATTCCAAAAGAAAATCCTGTCGTTTCCATAGAAACGTTACTCGATTTAGAAGGAAATGTCTTAGAACACATAGTACTCGTATTTCATAGCGACGCAATTTCCGTGTGAATTCGTCAATGTGTGGGAGTGAGGGATCCAGTGAAGAAGGATTAGTGGATCGGAAATGAGATTGTCGTATCCCAAAAGAAAATCCTGTCGTTTCCATAGAAACGTTACTCGATTTAGAAGGAAATGTCTTAGAACACATAGTACTCGTATTTCATAGCGGCGGAATTTCCGTGTGAATTCGTCAATGTGTGGGAGTGAGGGATGCAGTAAAGAAGGATTAGTGGATCGGAAATGAGATTGTCGTATCCCAAAAGAAAATCCTGTCGTTTCCATAGAAACGTTACTTGATTTAGAAGGAGAAGTCATAGAACCCATAGTAATTCATAGCGACGCAATTTCCGTGTGAATTCGTCAATGTGTGGGAGTGAGGGATGCAGTAAAGAAGGATTAGTGGATCGGAAATGAGATTGTCGTATCCCAAAAGAAAATCCTGTCGTTTCCATAGAAACGTTACTCGATTTCGAAGGAGAAGTCATAGAACCCATAGTATCTCATAGCGACGCAATTTCCGTGTGAACTCGTCAATGTGTGGGAGTGAGGGATGCAGTAAAGAAGGATTAGTGGATCGGAAATGTGATTGTCGTATCCCAAAAGGAAACCTGTCGTTTCCATAGAATCGTTACTCCATTTACAAGGAAATGTCTTACAACACATTGTATTTCATAGCGACGCAATTTCCGTGTGAATTCGACAATGTGTGGGAGTGAGGGATGCAGTAGAGAAGGATTAGTGGATCGGAAATGTGATTGTCGTATCCCAAAAGAAAATCCTGTCGTTTCCATAGAATCGTTACTCGATTCAGAAGGAAATGTCTTAGAACACATAGTATTTCATAGCGACGCAATTTCCGTGTGAATTCGTCAATGAGTGGGAGTGTTGGATGCAGTAAAGAAGGATTAGTGGATCGGAAATGAGATTGTCGTATCCCAAAAGAAAATCCTGTCGTTTGCATAGAAACGTTACTCGATTTAGAAGGAAATGTCTTAGAACACATAGTACTCGTATTTCATAGCGACGGAATTTCCGTGTGAATTCGTCAATGTGTGGGAGTGAGGGATGCAGTAAAGAAGGATTAGTGGATCGGAAATGAGATTGTCGTATCCCAAAAGAAAATCCTGTCGTTTCCATAGAAACGTTACTCGATTTAGAAGGAGAAGTCATAGAACCCATAGTATCTCATAGCGACGCAATTTCCGTGTGAACTCGTCAATGTGTGGGAGTGAGGGATGCAGTAAAGAAGGATTAGTGGATCGGAAATGTGATTGTCGTATCCCAAAAGGAAACCTGTCGTTTCCATAGAATCGTTACTCCATTTACAAGGAAATGTCTTAGAACACATTGTATTTCATAGCGACGCAATTTCCGTGTGAATTCGACAATGTGTGGGAGTGAGGGATGCAGTAAAGAAGGATTAGTGGATCGGAAATGAGATTGTCGTATCCCAAAAGAAAATCCTGTCGTTTCCATAGAATCGTTACTCCATTTACAAGGAAATGTCTTAGAACACATAGTATTTCATAGCGACGCAATTTCCGTGTGAATTCGACAATGTGTGGGAGTGAGGGATGCAGTAAAGAAGGATTAGTGGATCGGAAATGCGATTGTCGTATCCCAAAAGAAAATCCTGTCGTTTCCATAGAAACGTTACTCGATTTAGAAGGAAATGTCTTAGAACACATAGTACTCGTATTTCATAGCGACGGAATTTCCGGGTGAATTCGTCAATGTGTGGGAGTGAGGGATGCAGTAAAGAAGGATTAGTGGATCGGAAATGAGATTGTCGTATCCCAAAAGAAAATCCTGTCGTTTCCATAGAAACGTTACTCGATTTAGAAGGAGAAGTCATAGAACCCATAGTAGTTCATAGCGACGGAATTTCCATGTGAATTTTTCAATGTGTGGGAGTGAGGGATGCAGTAAAGAAGGATTAGTGGATCGGAAATGAGATTGTCGTATCCCAAAAGAAAATCCTGTCGTTTCCATAGAAACGTTACTCGATTTAGAAGGAAATGTCTTAGAACACATAGTACTCGTATTTCATAGCGACGGAATTTCCGTGTGAATTCGTCAAAGTGTGGGAGTGAGGGATGCAGTAAAGAAGGATTAGTGGATCGGAAATGAGATTGTCGTATCCCAAAAGAAAATCCTGTCGTTTCCATAGAAACGTTACTTGATTTAGAAGGAGAAGTCATAGAACCCATAGTAATTCATAGCGACGCAATTTCCGTGTGAATTCGTCAATGTGTGGGAGTGAGGGATGCAGTAAAGAAGGATTAGTGGATCGGAAATGAGATTGTCGTATCCCAAAAGAAAATCCTGCCGTTTCCATAGAAACGTTACTCGATTTAGAAGGAGAAGTCATAGAACCCATAGTATCTCATAGCGACGCAATTTCCGTGTGAACTCGTCAATGTGTGGGAATGAGGGATGCAGTAAAGAAGGATTAGTGGATCGGAAATGTGATTGTCGTATCCCAAAAGGAAACCTGTCGTTTCCATAGAATCGTTACTCCATTTACAAGGAAATGTCTTAGAACACATTGTATTTCATAGCGACTCAATTTCCGTGTGAATTCGACAATGTGTGGGAGTGAGGGATGCAGTAAAGAAGGATTAGTGGATCGGAAATGAGATTGTCGTATCCCAAAAGAAAATCCTGTCGTTTCCATAGAAACGTTACTCGATTTAGAAGGAAATGTCTTAGAACACATAGTATTTCATAGCGACGCAATTTCCGTGCGAGTAAGTCAATGAGTGGGAGTGTGGGATGCAGTAAAGAAGGATTAGTGGATCGGAAATGAGATTGTCGTATCCCAAAAGAAAATCCTGTCGTTTCCATAGAAACGTTACTCGATTTAGAAGGAAATGTCTTAGAACACATAGTACTCGTATTTCATAGCGACGGAATTTCCGTGTGAATTCGTCAATGTGTGGGAGTGAGGGATGCAGTAAAGAAGGATTAGTGGATCGGAAATGAGATTGTCGTATCCCAAAAGAAAATCCTGTCGTTTCCATAGAAACGTTACTTGATTTAGAAGGAGAAGTCATAGAACCCATAGTAATTCATAGCGACGCAATTTCCGTGTGAATTCGTCAATGTGTGGGAGTGAGGGATGCAGTAAAGAAGAATTAGTGGATCGGAAATGAGATTGTCGTATCCCAAAAGAAAATCCTGTCGTTTCCATAGAAACGTTACTCGATTTAGAAGGAGAAGTCATAGAACCCATAGTATCTCATAGCGACGCAATTTCCGTGTGAACTCGTCAATGTGTGGGAGTGAGGGATGCAGTAAAGAAGGATTAGTGGATCGGAAATGTGATTGTCGTATCCCAAAAGGAAACCTGTCGTTTCCATAGAATCGTTACTCCATTTACAAGGAAATGTCTTAGAACACATTGTATTTCATAGCGACGCAATTTCCGTGTGAATTCGACAATGTGTGGGAGTGAGGGATGCAGTAAAGAAGGATTAGTGGATCGGAAATGTGATTGTCGTATCCCAAAAGAAAATCCTGTCGTTTCCATAGAAACGTTACTCGATTCAGAAGGAAATGTCTTAGAACACATAGTATTTCATAGCGACGCAATTTCCGTGTGAATTCGTCAATGAGTAGGAGTGTGGGATGCAGTAAAGAAGGATTAGTGGATCGGAAATGAGATTGTCGTATCCCAAAAGAAAATCCTGTCGTTTCCATAGAAACGTTACTCGATTTAGAAGGAGAAGTCATAGAACCCATAGTAGTTCATAGCGACGGAATTTCCATGTGAATTTTTCAATGTGTGGGAGTGAGGGATGCAGTAAAGAAGGATTAGTGGATCGGAAATGAGATTGTCGTATCCCAAAAGAAAATCCTGTCGTTTCCATAGAAACGTTACTCGATTTAGAAGGAAATGTCTTAGAACACATAGTATTTCATAGCGACGCAATTTCCGTGCGAGTAAGTCAATGTGTGGGAGTGAGGGATCCAGTGAAGAAGGATTAGTGGATCGGAAATGAGATTGTCGTATCCCAAAAGAAAATCCTGTCGTTTCCATAGAAACGTTACTCGATTTAGAAGGAAATGTCTTAGAACACATAGTACTCGTATTTCATTGCGACGTAATTTCCGTGTGAATTCGTCAATGTGTGGGAGTGAGGGATGCAGTAAAGAAGGATTAGTGGATCGGAAATGAGATTGTCGTATCCCAAAAGAAAATCCTGTCGTTTCCATAGAAACGTTACTCGATTTAGAAGGAAATGTCTTAGAACACATAGTACTCGAATTTCATAGCGACGCAATTTCCGTGTGAATAATTCAATGTGTGGGAGTGAGGGATCCAGTAAAGAAGGATTAGTGGATCGGAAATGAGATTGTCGTATCCCAAAAGAAAATCCTGTCGTTTCCATAGAAACGTTACTCGATTTAGAAGGAAATGTCTTAGAACACATAGTACTCGTATTTCATAGCGACGCAATTTCCGTGTGAATAAGTCAATGTGTGGGAGTGAGGGATGCAGTAAAGAAGGATTAGTGGATCGGAAATGTGATTGTCGTATCCCAAAAGGAAACCTGTCGTTTCCATAGAATCGTTACTCCATTTACAAGGAAATGTCTTAGAACACATTGTATTTCATAGCGACGCAATTTCCGTGTGAATTCGACAATGTGTGGGAGTGAGGGATGCAGTAAAGAAGGATTAGTGGATCGGAAATGAGATTGTCGTATCCCAAAAGAAAATCCTGTCGTTTCCATAGAATCGTTACTCCATTTACAAGGAAATGTCTTAGAACACATAGTATTTCATAGCGACGCAATTTCCGTGTGAATTCGACAATGTGTGGGAGTGAGGGATGCAGTAAAGAAGGATTAGTGGATCGGAAATGCGATTGTCGTATCCCAAAAGAAAATCCTGTCGTTTCCATAGAAACGTTACTCGATTTAGAAGGAAATGTCTTAGAACACATAGTACTCGTATTTCATAGCGACGGAATTTCCGGGTGAATTCGTCAATGTGTGGGAGTGAGGGATGCAGTAAAGAAGGATTAGTGGATCGGAAATGAGATTGTCGTATCCCAAAAGAAAATCCTGTCGTTTCCATAGAAACGTTACTCGTTTTAGAAGGAAATGTCTTAGAACACATAGTATTTCATAGCGACGCAATTTCCGTGTGAATTCGTCAATGAGTGGGAGTGTGGGATGCAGTAAAGAAGGATTAGTGGATCGGAAATGAGATTGTCGTATCCCAAAAGAAAATCCTGTCGTTTCCATAGAAACGTTACTCGATTTAGAAGGAGAAGTCATAGAACCCATAGTAGTTCATAGCGACGGAATTTCCATGTGAATTTTTCAATGTGTGGGAGTGAGGGATGCAGTAAAGAAGGATTAGTGGATCGGAAATGAGATTGTCGTATCCCAAAAGAAAATCCTGTCGTTTCCATAGAAACGTTACTCGATTTAGAAGGAAATGTCTTAGAACACATAGTACTCGTATTTCATAGCGACGGAATTTCCGTGTGAATTCGTCAAAGTGTGGGAGTGAGGGATGCAGTAAAGAAGGATTAGTGGATCGGAAATGAGATTGTCGTATCCCAAAAGAAAATCCTGTCGTTTCCATAGAAACGTTACTTGATTTAGAAGGAGAAGTCATAGAACCCATAGTAATTCATAGCGACGCAATTTCCGTGTGAATTCGTCAATGTGTGGGAGTGAGGGATGCAGTAAAGAAGGATTAGTGGATCGGAAATGAGATTGTCGTATCCCAAAAGAAAATCCTGCCGTTTCCATAGAAACGTTACTCGATTTAGAAGGAGAAGTCATAGAACCCATAGTATCTCATAGCGACGCAATTTCCGTGTGAACTCGTCAATGTGTGGGAATGAGGGATGCAGTAAAGAAGGATTAGTGGATCGGAAATGTGATTGTCGTATCCCAAAAGGAAACCTGTCGTTTCCATAGAATCGTTACTCCATTTACAAGGAAATGTCTTAGAACACATTGTATTTCATAGCGACTCAATTTCCGTGTGAATTCGACAATGTGTGGGAGTGAGGGATGCAGTAAAGAAGGATTAGTGGATCGGAAATGAGATTGTCGTATCCCAAAAGAAAATCCTGTCGTTTCCATAGAAACGTTACTCGATTTAGAAGGAAATGTCTTAGAACACATAGTATTTCATAGCGACGCAATTTCCGTGCGAGTAAGTCAATGAGTGGGAGTGTGGGATGCAGTAAAGAAGGATTAGTGGATCGGAAATGAGATTGTCGTATCCCAAAAGAAAATCCTGTCGTTTCCATAGAAACGTTACTCGATTTAGAAGGAAATGTCTTAGAACACATAGTACTCGTATTTCATAGCGACGGAATTTCCGTGTGAATTCGTCAATGTGTGGGAGTGAGGGATGCAGTAAAGAAGGATTAGTGGATCGGAAATGAGATTGTCGTATCCCAAAAGAAAATCCTGTCGTTTCCATAGAAACGTTACTTGATTTAGAAGGAGAAGTCATAGAACCCATAGTAATTCATAGCGACGCAATTTCCGTGTGAATTCGTCAATGTGTGGGAGTGAGGGATGCAGTAAAGAAGAATTAGTGGATCGGAAATGAGATTGTCGTATCCCAAAAGAAAATCCTGTCGTTTCCATAGAAACGTTACTCGATTTAGAAGGAGAAGTCATAGAACCCATAGTATCTCATAGCGACGCAATTTCCGTGTGAACTCGTCAATGTGTGGGAGTGAGGGATGCAGTAAAGAAGGATTAGTGGATCGGAAATGTGATTGTCGTATCCCAAAAGGAAACCTGTCGTTTCCATAGAATCGTTACTCCATTTACAAGGAAATGTCTTAGAACACATTGTATTTCATAGCGACGCAATTTCCGTGTGAATTCGACAATGTGTGGGAGTGAGGGATGCAGTAAAGAAGGATTAGTGGATCGGAAATGTGATTGTCGTATCCCAAAAGAAAATCCTGTCGTTTCCATAGAAACGTTACTCGATTCAGAAGGAAATGTCTTAGAACACATAGTATTTCATAGCGACGCAATTTCCGTGTGAATTCGTCAATGAGTAGGAGTGTGGGATGCAGTAAAGAAGGATTAGTGGATCGGAAATGAGATTGTCGTATCCCAAAAGAAAATCCTGTCGTTTCCATAGAAACGTTACTCGATTTAGAAGGAGAAGTCATAGAACCCATAGTAGTTCATAGCGACGGAATTTCCATGTGAATTTTTCAATGTGTGGGAGTGAGGGATGCAGTAAAGAAGGATTAGTGGATCGGAAATGAGATTGTCGTATCCCAAAAGAAAATCCTGTCGTTTCCATAGAAACGTTACTCGATTTAGAAGGAAATGTCTTAGAACACATAGTATTTCATAGCGACGCAATTTCCGTGCGAGTAAGTCAATGTGTGGGAGTGAGGGATCCAGTGAAGAAGGATTAGTGGATCGGAAATGAGATTGTCGTATCCCAAAAGAAAATCCTGTCGTTTCCATAGAAACGTTACTCGATTTAGAAGGAAATGTCTTAGAACACATAGTACTCGTATTTCATTGCGACGTAATTTCCGTGTGAATTCGTCAATGTGTGGGAGTGAGGGATGCAGTAAAGAAGGATTAGTGGATCGGAAATGAGATTGTCGTATCCCAAAAGAAAATCCTGTCGTTTCCATAGAAACGTTACTCGATTTAGAAGGAAATGTCTTAGAACACATAGTACTCGAATTTCATAGCGACGCAATTTCCGTGTGAATAATTCAATGTGTGGGAGTGAGGGATCCAGTAAAGAAGGATTAGTGGATCGGAAATGAGATTGTCGTATCCCAAAAGAAAATCCTGTCGTTTCCATAGAAACGTTACTCGATTTAGAAGGAAATGTCTTAGAACACATAGTACTCGTATTTCATAGCGACGCAATTTCCGTGTGAATAAGTCAATGTGTGGGAGTGAGGGATCCAGTAAAGAAGGATTAGTGGATCGGAAATGAGATTGTCGTATCCCAAAAGAAAATCCTGTCGTTTCCATAGAAACGTTACTCGATTTACAAGGAAATGTCTTAGAACACATAGTACTCGTATTTCATAGCGACGGAATTTCCGTGTGAATAAGACAATGTGTGGGAGTGAGGGATGCAGTAAAGAAGGATTAGTGGATCGGAAATAAGATTGTCGTATCCCAAAAGAAAATCCTGTCGTTTCCATACAAACGTTACTCGATTTGGAATCAAATGTCTTAGAACACATGGTACTCGTATTTCATAGCGACGCAATTTCCGTGTGAATAAGTCAATGTGTGGGAGTGAGGGATCCAGTAAAGAAGGATTAGTGGATCGGAAATGAGATTGTCATATCCCAAAAGAAAATCCTGTCGTTTCCATAGAAACGTTACTCGATTTACAAGGAAATGTCTTAGAACACATAGTACTCGTATTTCATTGCGACGCAATTTCCGTGTGAATAAGTCAATGTGTGGGAGTGAGGGATCCAGTAAAGAAGGATTAGTGGATCGGAAATGTGATTGTCGTATCCCAAAAGAAAATCCTGTCGTTTCCATAGAAACGTTACTCGATTTAGAAGGAAATGTCTTAGAACACATAGTACTCATATTTCATTGCGACGCAATTTCCGTGTGAATTCGTCAATGTGTGGGAGTGAGGGATGCAGTAAAGAAGGATTAGTGGATCGGAAATGAGATTGTCGTATCCCAAAAGAAAATCCTGTCGTTTCCATAGAAACGTTACTCGATTTAGAAGGAAATGTCTTAGAACACATAGTACTCGTATTTCATAGCGACGGAATTTCCGTGTGAATTCGTCAATGTGTGGGAGTGTGGCATGTAGTAAAGAAGGATTAGTGGATCGGAAATGAGATTGTCGTATCCCAAAAGAAAATCCTGTCGTTTCCATAGAAAAGTTACTCGATTTAGAAGGAAATGTCTTAGAACACATAGTATTTCATAGCGACGCAATTTCCGTGTGAATAAGTCAATGTGTGGGAGTGAGGGATCCAGTAAAGAAGGATTAGTGGATCGGAAATGAGATTGTCGTATCCCAAAAGAAAATCCTGTCGTTTCCATAGGAACGTTACTCGATTTAGAAGGAAATGTCTTAGAACACATAGTACTCGTATTTCATAGCGACGCAATTTCCGTGTGAATAAGTCAATGTGTGGGAGTGAGGGATCCAGTAAAGAAGGATTAGTGGATCGGAAATGAGATTGTCGTATCCCAAAAGAAAATCCTGTCGTTTCCATAGAAACGTTACTCGATTTAGAAGGAAATGTCTTGGAACACATAGTACTCGTATTTCATAGCGACGCAATTTCCGTGTGAATAAGTCAATGTGTGATAGTGAGGGATCCAGTAAAGAAGGATTAGTGGATCGGAAATGAGATTGTCGTATCCCAAAAGAAAATCCTGTCGTTTCCATAGAAACGATACTCGATTTAGAAGGAAATGCCTTAGAACACATAGTACTCGTATCTCATAGCGACGCAATTTCCGTGTGAATAAGTCAATGTTTTGGAGTGAGGGATCCAGTAAAGAAGGATTAGTGGATCGGAAATGAGATTGTCGTATCCCAAAAGAAAATCCTGTCGTTTCCATAGAAACGTTACTCGATTTAGAAGGAAATGTCTTAGAACACATAGTACTCGTATTTCATAGCGACGCATTTTCCGTGTGAATAAGTCAATGTGTGGGAGTGAGGGATGCAGTAAAGAAGGATTAGTGGATAGGAAATGAGATTGTCGTATCCCAAAAGAAAATCCTGTCGTTTCCATAGAAACGTTACTCGATTTAGAAGGAAATGTCTTAGAACACATAGTACTCGTATTTCACAGCGACGCAATTTCCGTGTGAATTCGTCAATGTGTGGGAGTGAGGGATCCAGTAAAGAAGGATTAGTGGATCGGAAATGAGATTGTCGTATCCCAAAAGAAAATCCTGTCGTTTCCATAGAAACGATACTCGATTTAGAAGGAAATGTCTTAGAACACATAGTACTCGTATTTCATAGCGACGGAATTTCCGTGTGAATTCGTCAATGTGTGGGAGTGAGGGATGCAGTAAAGAAGGATTAGTGGATCGGAAATGAGATTGTCGTATCCCAAAAGAAAATCCTGTCGTTTCCATTGAAACGTTACTCGATTTAGAAGGAAATGTCTTAGAACACATAGTATTTCATACCGACGCAATTTCCGTGTGAATTTGTCAATGTTTGGGAGTGAGGGATGCAGTAAAATAGGATTAGTGGATCGGAAATGAGATTGTCGTATCCCAAAAAAAAGTCCTGTCGTTTCCATAGAAACGTTACTTGATTTAGAAGGAGAAGTCATAGAACCCATAGTAATTCATAGCGACGCAATTTCCATGTGAATTCGTCAATGTGTGGGAGTTAGGGATGCAGTAAGGAAGGATTAGTGGATCGGAAATGTGATTGTCGTATCCCAAAAGAAAATCCTGTCGTTTCCATAGAAACGTTACTCGATTTAGAAGGAAATGTCTTAGAACACATAGTATTTCATAGCGACGCAATTTCCGTGTGAATTCGACAATGTGTGGGAGTGTGGGATGCAGTAACGAAGGATTAGTGGATCGGAAATGAGATTGTCGTATCCCAAAAGAAAATCCTGTCGTTTCCATAGAAACGTTACTCGATTTAGAAGGAGAAGTCATAGAACCCATAGTAGTTCATAGCGACGGAATATCCGTGTGAATTCTTCAATGTGTGGGAGTGAGGGATGCAGTAAAGAAGGATTAGTGGATCGGAAATGTGATTGTCCTATCCCAAAAGAAAATCCTGTCGTTTCCATAGAAACGTTACTCGATTTAGAAGGAAATGTCTTAGAACACATAGTATTTCATAGCGACGCAATTTCCGTGTGAATTGGTCAATGTGTGGGAGTGATAGATGCTGTAAAGAAGGATTAGTGGATCGGAAATGAGATTGTCGTATCCCAAAAGAAAATCCTGTCGTTTCCATAGAAACGTTACTCGATTTAGAAGGAAATGTCTTAGAACACATAGTATTTCATAGCGACGGAATTTCCGTGTGAATTTTTCAATGTGTGGGAGTGAGGGATGCAGTAAAGAAGGATTAGTGGATCGGAAATGTGATTGTCGTATCCCAAAAGAAAATCCTGTCGTTTCCATAGAAACGTTACTCGATTTACAAGGAAATGTCTTAGAACACATAGTACTCGTATTTGATTGCGACGCAATTTCCGTGTGAATAAGTCAATGTGTGGGAGTGAGGGATCCAGTAAAGAAGGATTAGTGGATCGGAAATGTGATTGTCGTATCCCAAAAGAAAATCCTGTCGTTTCCATAGAAACGTTACTCGATTTAGAAGGAAATGTCTTAGAGCACATAGTACTCATATTTCATTGCGACGCAATTTCCGTGTGAATTCGTCAATGTGTGGGAGTGAGGAATGCAGTAAAGAAGGATTAGTGGATCGGAAATGAGATTGTCGTATCCCAAAAGAAAATCCTGTCGTTTCCATAGAAACGTTACTCGATTTAGAAGGAAATGTCTTAGAACACATAGTACTTCATAGCGACGCAATTTCCGTGTGAATTCGTCAATGAGTGGGAGTGAGGGATGCAGTAAAGAAGGATTAGTGGATCGGAAATGAGATTGTCGTATCCCAAAAAAAAGTCCTGTCGTTTCCATAGAAAGGTTACTTGATTTAGAAGGAGAAGTCATAGAACCCATGGTAATTCATAGCGACGCAATTTCCGTGTGAATTCGTCAATGTGTGGGAGTGAGGGATGGAGTAAAGAAGGATTAGTGGATCGGAAATGTGATTGTCGTATCCCAAAAGAAAATCCTGTCGTTTCCATAGAAACGTTACTCGATTTAGAAGGAAATGCCTTAGAACACATAGTACTCGTATTTCATAGCGACGCAGTTTCCGTGTGAATTCGTCAATGTGTGGGAGTGAGGCATGCAGTAAAGAAGGATTAGTGGATCGGAAATGAGATTGTCGTATCCCAAAAGAAAATCCTGTCGTTTCCATAGAAACGTTACTCGATTTAGACGGAGAAGTCATAGAACCCATAGTAATTCATAGCGACGCAATTTCCGTGTGAATTCGTCAATGTTTGGGAGTGGGGGATGCAGTAAAGAAGGATTAGTGGATCGGAAATGTGATTGTCGTATCACATAGGAAAATCCTGTCGTTTCCATAGAAACGTCACTCGATTTAGAAGGAAATGCCTTAGAAGACATAGTACTCGTATTTCATAGCGACGCAATTTCCGTGTGAATTCGTCAATGTGTGGGAGTGAGGCATGCAGTAAAGAAGGATTAGTGGATCGGAAATGAGATTGTCGTATCCCAAAAGAAAATCCTGTCGTTTCCATAGAAACGTTACTCGATTTAGAAGGAAATGTCTTAGAACACATAGGACTCGCATTTCATAGCGACGCAATTTCCGTGTGAATTCGTCAATGTGTGGGAGTGAGGGATGCAGTAAAGAAGGATTAGTGGATCGGAAATGAGATAGTCGTATCCCAAAAGAAAATCCTGTCGTTTCCATAGAAACGTTACTCGATTTAGAAGGAAATGTTTTAGAACACATAGTACTCGTATTTCATAGCGACGCAATTTCCGTGTGAATTCGTCAATCTGTGGGAGTGAGGGATGCAGTAAAGAAGGATTAGTGGATCGGAAATGAGATTGTCGTATCCCAAAAGAAAATCCTATCGTTTCCATAGAAACGTTACTCGATTTAGAAGGAAAAGTCTTAGAACACATAGTACTCGTATTTCATAGCGACGGAATTTCCGTGTGAATTCGTCAATGAGTGGGAGTGAGGGATGCAGTAAAGAAGGATTAGTGGATCGGAAATGAGATTGTCGTATCCCAAAAGAAAATCCTGTCGTTTCCATAGAAACGTTACTCGATTTAGAAGGAAAAGTCGTAGAACCCATAGTAGTTCATAGCGACGGAATTTCCGTGTGAATTCTTCAATGTGTGGGAGTGAGGGATGCAGTAAAAGGATTAGTGGATCGGAAATGTGTTTGTCGTATCCCAAAAGAAAATCCTGTCGTTTCCATAGAAACGTTACTCGATTTAGAAGGAAACGTCTTAGAACACATAGTATTTCATAGCGACGCAATTTCCGTGTGTATTGGTCAATGTGTGGGAGTGATAGATGCAGTAAAGAAGGATTAGTGGATCGGAAATGTGATTGTCGTATCCCAAAAGAAAATCCTGTCGTTTCCATAGAAACGTTACTCGATTTAGAAGGAAATGTCTTAGAACACATAGGACTCGCATTTCATAGCGACGCAATTTCCGTGTGAATTCGTCAATGTGTGGGAGTGAGGGATGCAGTAAAGAAGGATTAGTGGATCGGAAATGAGATTGTCGTATCCCAAAAGAAAATCCTGTCGTTTCCATACAAACGTTACTCGATTTAGAAGGAAATGTCTTAGAAGACATGGTACTCGTATTTCATAGCGACGCAATTTCCGTGTGAATAAGTCAATGTGTGGGAGTGAGGGAACCAGTAAAGAAGGATTAGTGGATCGGAAATGAGATTGTCATATCCCAAAAGAAAATCCTGCCGTTTCCATAGAAACGTTACTCGATTTACAAGGAATGTCTTAGAACACATAGTACTCGTATTTCATTGCGACGCAATTTCCGTGTGAATAAGTCAATGTGTGGAAGTGAGGGATGCAGTAAAGAAGGAATAGTGGATCGGAAATGTGATTGTCGTATCCCAAAAGAAAATCCTGTCGTTTCCATAGAAACGTTACTCGATTTAGAAGGAAATGTCTTAGAACACATAGTACTCATATTTCATTGCGACGCAATTTCCGTGTTAATTCGTCAATGTGTGGGAGTGAGGGATGCAGTAAAGAAGGATTAGTGGATCGGAAATGAGATTGTCGTATCCCAAAAGAAAATCCTGTCGTTTCCATAGAAACGTTACTCGATTTAGAAGGAAATGTCCTAGAACACTTAGTATTTCATAGCGACGCAATTTCCGTGTGAATTCGTCAATGAGTGGGAGTGAGGGATGCAGTAAAGAAGGATTAGTGGATCGGAAATGGGATTGCCGTATCCCAAAAAAAAGTCCTGTCGTTTCCATAGAAACGTTACTTGATTTAGAAGGAGTAGTCATAGAACCCATAGTAATTCATAGCGACGCAATTTCCGTGTGAATTCGTCAATTTGTGGGAGTGAGGGATGCAGTAAAGAAGGATTAGTGGATCGGAAATGTGATTGTCGTATCCCAAAAGAAAATCCTGTCGTTTCTATAGAAACGTTACTCGATTTAGAAGGAGAATTCATAGAACCCATAGTAGTTCATAGCGACGGAATTTCCGTGTGAATTCTTCAATGTGTGGGAGTGAGGGATGCAGTAAAGAAGGATTAGTGGATCGGAAATGTGATTGTCGTATCCCAAAAGAAAATCCTGTCGTTTCCATAGAAACGTTACTCGATTTAGAAGGAAATGTCTTAGAACACATAGTACTCATATTTCATTGCGACGCAATTTCCGTGTGAATTCGTCAATGTGTGGGAGTGAGGGATGCAGTAAAGAAGGATTAGTGGATCGGAAATGAGATTGTCGTATCCCAAAAGAAAATCCTGTCGTTTCCATAGAAACGTTACTCGATTTAGAACGAAATGTCCTAGAACACATAGTATTTCATAGCGACGCAATTTCCGTGTGAATTCGTCAATGAGTGGGAGTGAGGGATGCAGTAAAGAAGGATTAGTGGATCGGAAATGAGATTGCCGTATCTTAAAAAAAAGTCCTGTCGTTTCCATAGAAACGTTACTTGATTTAGAAGGAGTAGTCATAGAACCCATAGTAATTCATAGCGACGCAATTTCCGTGTGAATTCGTCAATTTGTGGGAGTGAGGGATGCAGTAAAAAAGGATTAGTGGATCGGAAATGTGATTGTCGTATCCCAAGAGAAAATCCTGTCGTTTCTATAGAAACGTTACTCGATTTAGAAGGAAATGCCTTAGAACACATAGTACTCGTATTTCATAGCGACGCAATTTCCGTGTGAATTCGTCAATGTGAGGGAGTGAGGCATGCAGTAAAGAAGGATTAGTGGATCGGAAATGAGATTGTCGTATCCCAAAAGAAAATCCTGTCGTTTCCATAGAAACGTTACTCTATTTAGAAGGAAATGTCTTAGAACACATAGTATTACATAGCGACGCAATTTCCGTGTGAATTCGTAAATGAGTGGGAGTGTGGGATGCAGTAAAGAAGGATTAGTTGATCGGAAATGAGATTGTCGTATCCCAAAAGAAAATCCTGTCGTTTCCATAGAAACGTTACTCGATTTAGAAGGAGAAGTCATAGAACCCATAGTAGTTCATAGCGACGGAATTTCCGTGTGAATTCTTCAATGTGTGGGAGTGAGGGATGCAGTAAAAGGATTAGTGGTTCGGAAATGTGATTGTCGTATCCCAAAAGAAAATCCTGTCGTTTCCATAGAAACGTTACTCGATTTAGAAGGAAACGTCTTAGAACACATAGTATTTCATAGCGACGCAATTTCCGTGTGTATTGGTCAATGTGTGGGAGTGATAGATGCAGTAAAGAGGGATTAGTGGATCGGAAATGTGATTGTCGTATCCCAAAAGAAAATCCTGTCGTTTCCATAGAAACGTTACTCGATTTAGAAGGAAATGTCTTAGAACACATAGGACTCGCATTTCATAGCGACGCAATTTCCGTGTGAATTCGTCAATGTGTGGGAGTGAGGGATGCAGTAAAGAAGGATTAGTGGATCTAAAATGAGATAGTCGTATCCCAAAAGAAAATCCTGTCGTTTCCATAGAAACGTTACTCGATTTAGAAGGAAATGTTTTAGAACACATAGTACTCGTATTTCATAGCGACGCAATTTCCGTGTGAATTCGTCAATCTGTGGGAGTGAGGGATGCAGTAAAGAAGGATTAGTGGATCGGAAATGAGATTGTCGTATCCCAAAAGAAAATCCTATCGTTTCCATAGAAACGTTACTCGATTTAGAAGGAAAAGTCTTAGAACACATAGTACTCGTATTTCATAGCGACGGAATTTCCGTGTGAATTCGTCAATGAGTGGGAGTTAGGGATGCAGTAAAGAAGGATTAGTGGATCGGAAATGAGATTGTCGTATCCCAAAAGAAAATCCTGTCGTTTCCATAGAAACGTTACTCGATTTAGAAGGAAAAGTCATAGAACCCATAGTAGTTCATAGCGACGGAATTTCCGTGTGAATTCTTCAATGTGTGGGAGTGAGGGATGCAGTAAAAGGATTAGTGGATCGGAAATGTGTTTGTCGTATCCCAAAAGAAAATCCTGTCGTTTCCATAGAAACGTTACTCGATTTAGAAGGAAACGTCTTAGAACACATAGTATTTCATAGCGACGCAATTTCCGTGTGTATTGGTCAATGTGTGGGAGTGATAGATGCAGTAAAGAAGGATTAGTGGATCGGAAATGTGATTGTCGTATCCCAAAAGAAAATCCTGTCGTTTCCATAGAAACGTTACTCGATTTAGAAGGAAATGTCTTAGAACACATAGGACTCGCATTTCATAGCGACGCAATTTCCGTGTGAATTCGTCAATGTGTGGGAGTGAGGTATGCAGTAAAGAAGGATTAGTGGATCGGAAATGAGATTGTCGTATCCCAAAAGAAAGTCCTGTCGTTTCCATACAAACGTTACTCGATTTAGAAGGAAATGTCTTAGAAGACATGGTACTCGTATTTCATAGCGACGCAATTTCCGTGTGAATAAGTCAATGTGTGGGAGTGAGGGATCCAGTAAAGAAGGATTAGTGGATCGGAAATGAGATTGTCATATCCCAAACGAAAATCCTGCCGTTTCCATAGAAACGTTACTCGATTTACAAGGAATGTCTTAGAACACATAGTACTCGTATTTCATTGCGACGCAATTTCCGTGTGAATAAGTCAATGTGTGGGAGTGAGGGATGCAGTAAAGAAGGATTAGTGGATCGGAAATGTGATTGTCGTATCCCAAAAGAAAATCCTGTCGTTTCCATAGAAACGTTACTCGATTTAGAAGGAAATGTCTTAGAACACATAGTACTCATATTTCATTGCGACGCAATTTCCGTGTGAATTCGTCAATGTGTGGGAGTGAGGGATGCAGTAAAGAAGGATTAGTGGATCGGAAATGAGATTGTCGTATCCCAAAAGAAAATCCTGTCGTTTCCATAGAAACGTTACTCGATTTAGAAGGAAATGTCCTAGAACACTTAGTATTTCATAGCGACGCAATTTCCGTGTGAATTCGTCAATGAGTGGGAGTGAGGGATGCAGTAAAGAAGGATTAGTGGATCGGAAATGAGATTGCCGTATCCCAAAAAAAAGTCCTGTCGTTTCCATAGAAACGTTACTTGATTTAGAAGGAGTAGTCATAGAACCCATAGTAATTCATAGCGACGCAATTTCCGTGTGAATTCGTCAATTTGTGGGAGTGAGGGATGCAGTAAAGAAGGATTAGTGGATCGGAAATGTGATTGTCGTATCCCAAAAGAAAATCCTGTCGTTTCTATAGAAACGTTACTCGATTTAGAAGGAGAAGTCATAGAACCCATAGTAGTTCATAGCGACGGAATTTCCGTGTGAATTCTTCAATGTGTGGGAGTGAGGGATGCAGTAAAGAAGGATTAGTGGATCGGAAATGTGATTGTCGTATCCCAAAAGAAAATCCTGTCGTTTCCATAGAAACGTTACTCGATTTAGAAGGAAATGTCTTAGAACACATAGTACTCATATTTCATTGCGACGCAATTTCCGTGTGAATTCGTCAATGTGTGGGAGTGAGGGATGCAGTAAAGAAGGATTAGTGGATCGGAAATGAGATTGTCGTATCCCAAAAGAAAATCCTGTCGTTTCCATAGAAACGTTACTCGATTTAGAAGGAAATGTCCTAGAACACATAGTATTTCATAGCGACGCAATTTCCGTGTGAATTCGTCAATGAGTGGGAGTGAGGGATGCAGTAAAGAAGGATTAGTGGATCGGAAATGAGATTGCCGTATCCCAAAAAAAAGTCCTGTCGTTTCCATAGAAACGTTACTTGATTTAGAAGGAGTAGTCATAGAACCCATAGTAATTCATAGCGACGCAATTTCCGTGTGAATTCGTCAATTTGTGGGAGTGAGGGATGCAGTAAAGAAGGATTAGTGGATCGGAAATGTGATTGTCGTATCCCAAGAGAAAATCCTGTCGTTTCTATAGAAACGTTACTCGATTTAGAAGGAAATGCCTTAGAACACATAGTACTCGTATTTCATAGCGACGCAATTTCCGTGTGAATTCGTCAATGTGAGGGAGTGAGGCATGCAGTAAAGAAGGATTAGTGGATCGGAAATGAGATTGTCGTATCCCAAAAGAAAATCCTGTCGTTTCCATAGAAAAGTTACTCGATTTAGAAGGAAATGTCTTAGAACACATAGTATTTCATAGCGACGCAATTTCCGTGTGAATAAGTCAATGTGTGGGAGTGAGGGATCCAGTAAAGAAGGATTAGTGGATCGGAAATGAGATTGTCGTATCCCAAAAGAAAATCCTGTCGTTTCCATAGGAACGTTACTCGATTTAGAAGGAAATGTCTTAGAACACATAGTACTCGTATTTCATAGCGACGCAATTTCCGTGTGAATAAGTCAATGTGTGGGAGTGAGGGATCCAGTAAAGAAGGATTAGTGGATCGGAAATGAGATTGTCGTATCCCAAAAGAAAATCCTGTCGTTTCCATAGAAACGTTACTCGATTTAGAAGGAAATGTCTTGGAACACATAGTACTCGTATTTCATAGCGACGCAATTTCCGTGTGAATAAGTCAATGTGTGATAGTGAGGGATCCAGTAAAGAAGGATTAGTGGATCGGAAATGAGATTGTCGTATCCCAAAAGAAAATCCTGTCGTTTCCATAGAAACGATACTCGATTTAGAAGGAAATGCCTTAGAACACATAGTACTCGTATCTCATAGCGACGCAATTTCCGTGTGAATAAGTCAATGTTTTGGAGTGAGGGATCCAGTAAAGAAGGATTAGTGGATCGGAAATGAGATTGTCGTATCCCAAAAGAAAATCCTGTCGTTTCCATAGAAACGTTACTCGATTTAGAAGGAAATGTCTTAGAACACATAGTACTCGTATTTCATAGCGACGCATTTTCCGTGTGAATAAGTCAATGTGTGGGAGTGAGGGATGCAGTAAAGAAGGATTAGTGGATAGGAAATGAGATTGTCGTATCCCAAAAGAAAATCCTGTCGTTTCCATAGAAACGTTACTCGATTTAGAAGGAAATGTCTTAGAACACATAGTACTCGTATTTCACAGCGACGCAATTTCCGTGTGAATTCGTCAATGTGTGGGAGTGAGGGATCCAGTAAAGAAGGATTAGTGGATCGGAAATGAGATTGTCGTATCCCAAAAGAAAATCCTGTCGTTTCCATAGAAACGATACTCGATTTAGAAGGAAATGTCTTAGAACACATAGTACTCGTATTTCATAGCGACGGAATTTCCGTGTGAATTCGTCAATGTGTGGGAGTGAGGGATGCAGTAAAGAAGGATTAGTGGATCGGAAATGAGATTGTCGTATCCCAAAAGAAAATCCTGTCGTTTCCATTGAAACGTTACTCGATTTAGAAGGAAATGTCTTAGAACACATAGTATTTCATACCGACGCAATTTCCGTGTGAATTTGTCAATGTTTGGGAGTGAGGGATGCAGTAAAATAGGATTAGTGGATCGGAAATGAGATTGTCGTATCCCAAAAAAAAGTCCTGTCGTTTCCATAGAAACGTTACTTGATTTAGAAGGAGAAGTCATAGAACCCATAGTAATTCATAGCGACGCAATTTCCATGTGAATTCGTCAATGTGTGGGAGTTAGGGATGCAGTAAGGAAGGATTAGTGGATCGGAAATGTGATTGTCGTATCCCAAAAGAAAATCCTGTCGTTTCCATAGAAACGTTACTCGATTTAGAAGGAAATGTCTTAGAACACATAGTATTTCATAGCGACGCAATTTCCGTGTGAATTCGACAATGTGTGGGAGTGTGGGATGCAGTAACGAAGGATTAGTGGATCGGAAATGAGATTGTCGTATCCCAAAAGAAAATCCTGTCGTTTCCATAGAAACGTTACTCGATTTAGAAGGAGAAGTCATAGAACCCATAGTAGTTCATAGCGACGGAATATCCGTGTGAATTCTTCAATGTGTGGGAGTGAGGGATGCAGTAAAGAAGGATTAGTGGATCGGAAATGTGATTGTCCTATCCCAAAAGAAAATCCTGTCGTTTCCAAAGAAACGTTACTCGATTTAGAAGGAAATGTCTTAGAACACATAGTATTTCATAGCGACGCAATTTCCGTGTGAATTGGTCAATGTGTGGGAGTGATAGATGCTGTAAAGAAGGATTAGTGGATCGGAAATGAGATTGTCGTATCCCAAAAGAAAATCCTGTCGTTTCCATAGAAACGTTACTCGATTTAGAAGGAAATGTCTTAGAACACATAGTATTTCATAGCGACGGAATTTCCGTGTGAATTTTTCAATGTGTGGGAGTGAGGGATGCAGTAAAGAAGGATTAGTGGATCGGAAATGTGATTGTCGTATCCCAAAAGAAAATCCTGTCGTTTCCATAGAAACGTTACTCGATTTACAAGGAAATGTCTTAGAACACATAGTACTCGTATTTGATTGCGACGCAATTTCCGTGTGAATAAGTCAATGTGTGGGAGTGAGGGATCCAGTAAAGAAGGATTAGTGGATCGGAAATGTGATTGTCGTATCCCAAAAGAAAATCCTGTCGTTTCCATAGAAACGTTACTCGATTTAGAAGGAAATGTCTTAGAGCACATAGTACTCATATTTCATTGCGACGCAATTTCCGTGTGAATTCGTCAATGTGTGGGAGTGAGGAATGCAGTAAAGAAGGATTAGTGGATCGGAAATGAGATTGTCGTATCCCAAAAGAAAATCCTGTCGTTTCCATAGAAACGTTACTCGATTTAGAAGGAAATGTCTTAGAACACATAGTACTTCATAGCGACGCAATTTCCGTGTGAATTCGTCAATGAGTGGGAGTGAGGGATGCAGTAAAGAAGGATTAGTGGATCGGAAATGAGATTGTCGTATCCCAAAAAAAAGTCCTGTCGTTTCCATAGAAAGGTTACTTGATTTAGAAGGAGAAGTCATAGAACCCATGGTAATTCATAGCGACGCAATTTCCGTGTGAATTCGTCAATGTGTGGGAGTGAGGGATGGAGTAAAGAAGGATTAGTGGATCGGAAATGTGATTGTCGTATCCCAAAAGAAAATCCTGTCGTTTCCATAGAAACGTTACTCGATTTAGAAGGAAATGCCTTAGAACACATAGTACTCGTATTTCATAGCGACGCAGTTTCCGTGTGAATTCGTCAATGTGTGGGAGTGAGGCATGCAGTAAAGAAGGATTAGTGGATCGGAAATGAGATTGTCGTATCCCAAAAGAAAATCCTGTCGTTTCCATAGAAACGTTACTCGATTTAGACGGAGAAGTCATAGAACCCATAGTAATTCATAGCGACGCAATTTCCGTGTGAATTCGTCAATGTTTGGGAGTGGGGGATGCAGTAAAGAAGGATTAGTGGATCGGAAATGTGATTGTCGTATCACATAGGAAAATCCTGTCGTTTCCATAGAAACGTCACTCGATTTAGAAGGAAATGCCTTAGAAGACATAGTACTCGTATTTCATAGCGACGCAATTTCCGTGTGAATTCGTCAATGTGTGGGAGTGAGGCATGCAGTAAAGAAGGATTAGTGGATCGGAAATGAGATTGTCGTATCCCAAAAGAAAATCCTGTCGTTTCCATAGAAACGTTACTCGATTTAGAAGGAAATGTCTTAGAACACATAGGACTCGCATTTCATAGCGACGCAATTTCCGTGTGAATTCGTCAATGTGTGGGAGTGAGGGATGCAGTAAAGAAGGATTAGTGGATCGGAAATGAGATAGTCGTATCCCAAAAGAAAATCCTGTCGTTTCCATAGAAACGTTACTCGATTTAGAAGGAAATGTTTTAGAACACATAGTACTCGTATTTCATAGCGACGCAATTTCCGTGTGAATTCGTCAATCTGTGGGAGTGAGGGATGCAGTAAAGAAGGATTAGTGGATCGGAAATGAGATTGTCGTATCCCAAAAGAAAATCCTATCGTTTCCATAGAAACGTTACTCGATTTAGAAGGAAAAGTCTTAGAACACATAGTACTCGTATTTCATAGCGACGGAATTTCCGTGTGAATTCGTCAATGAGTGGGAGTGAGGGATGCAGTAAAGAAGGATTAGTGGATCGGAAATGAGATTGTCGTATCCCAAAAGAAAATCCTGTCGTTTCCATAGAAACGTTACTCGATTTAGAAGGAAAAGTCGTAGAACCCATAGTAGTTCATAGCGACGGAATTTCCGTGTGAATTCTTCAATGTGTGGGAGTGAGGGATGCAGTAAAAGGATTAGTGGATCGGAAATGTGTTTGTCGTATCCCAAAAGAAAATCCTGTCGTTTCCATAGAAACGTTACTCGATTTAGAAGGAAACGTCTTAGAACACATAGTATTTCATAGCGACGCAATTTCCGTGTGTATTGGTCAATGTGTGGGAGTGATAGATGCAGTAAAGAAGGATTAGTGGATCGGAAATGTGATTGTCGTATCCCAAAAGAAAATCCTGTCGTTTCCATAGAAACGTTACTCGATTTAGAAGGAAATGTCTTAGAACACATAGGACTCGCATTTCATAGCGACGCAATTTCCGTGTGAATTCGTCAATGTGTGGGAGTGAGGGATGCAGTAAAGAAGGATTAGTGGATCGGAAATGAGATTGTCGTATCCCAAAAGAAAATCCTGTCGTTTCCATACAAACGTTACTCGATTTAGAAGGAAATGTCTTAGAAGACATGGTACTCGTATTTCATAGCGACGCAATTTCCGTGTGAATAAGTCAATGTGTGGGAGTGAGGGAACCAGTAAAGAAGGATTAGTGGATCGGAAATGAGATTGTCATATCCCAAAAGAAAATCCTGCCGTTTCCATAGAAACGTTACTCGATTTACAAGGAATGTCTTAGAACACATAGTACTCGTATTTCATTGCGACGCAATTTCCGTGTGAATAAGTCAATGTGTGGAAGTGAGGGATGCAGTAAAGAAGGAATAGTGGATCGGAAATGTGATTGTCGTATCCCAAAAGAAAATCCTGTCGTTTCCATAGAAACGTTACTCGATTTAGAAGGAAATGTCTTAGAACACATAGTACTCATATTTCATTGCGACGCAATTTCCGTGTTAATTCGTCAATGTGTGGGAGTGAGGGATGCAGTAAAGAAGGATTAGTGGATCGGAAATGAGATTGTCGTATCCCAAAAGAAAATCCTGTCGTTTCCATAGAAACGTTACTCGATTTAGAAGGAAATGTCCTAGAACACTTAGTATTTCATAGCGACGCAATTTCCGTGTGAATTCGTCAATGAGTGGGAGTGAGGGATGCAGTAAAGAAGGATTAGTGGATCGGAAATGGGATTGCCGTATCCCAAAAAAAAGTCCTGTCGTTTCCATAGAAACGTTACTTGATTTAGAAGGAGTAGTCATAGAACCCATAGTAATTCATAGCGACGCAATTTCCGTGTGAATTCGTCAATTTGTGGGAGTGAGGGATGCAGTAAAGAAGGATTAGTGGATCGGAAATGTGATTGTCGTATCCCAAAAGAAAATCCTGTCGTTTCTATAGAAACGTTACTCGATTTAGAAGGAGAATTCATAGAACCCATAGTAGTTCATAGCGACGGAATTTCCGTGTGAATTCTTCAATGTGTGGGAGTGAGGGATGCAGTAAAGAAGGATTAGTGGATCGGAAATGTGATTGTCGTATCCCAAAAGAAAATCCTGTCGTTTCCATAGAAACGTTACTCGATTTAGAAGGAAATGTCTTAGAACACATAGTACTCATATTTCATTGCGACGCAATTTCCGTGTGAATTCGTCAATGTGTGGGAGTGAGGGATGCAGTAAAGAAGGATTAGTGGATCGGAAATGAGATTGTCGTATCCCAAAAGAAAATCCTGTCGTTTCCATAGAAACGTTACTCGATTTAGAACGAAATGTCCTAGAACACATAGTATTTCATAGCGACGCAATTTCCGTGTGAATTCGTCAATGAGTGGGAGTGAGGGATGCAGTAAAGAAGGATTAGTGGATCGGAAATGAGATTGCCGTATCTTAAAAAAAAGTCCTGTCGTTTCCATAGAAACGTTACTTGATTTAGAAGGAGTAGTCATAGAACCCATAGTAATTCATAGCGACGCAATTTCCGTGTGAATTCGTCAATTTGTGGGAGTGAGGGATGCAGTAAAAAAGGATTAGTGGATCGGAAATGTGATTGTCGTATCCCAAGAGAAAATCCTGTCGTTTCTATAGAAACGTTACTCGATTTAGAAGGAAATGCCTTAGAACACATAGTACTCGTATTTCATAGCGACGCAATTTCCGTGTGAATTCGTCAATGTGAGGGAGTGAGGCATGCAGTAAAGAAGGATTAGTGGATCGGAAATGAGATTGTCGTATCCCAAAAGAAAATCCTGTCGTTTCCATAGAAACGTTACTCTATTTAGAAGGAAATGTCTTAGAACACATAGTATTACATAGCGACGCAATTTCCGTGTGAATTCGTAAATGAGTGGGAGTGTGGGATGCAGTAAAGAAGGATTAGTTGATCGGAAATGAGATTGTCGTATCCCAAAAGAAAATCCTGTCGTTTCCATAGAAACGTTACTCGATTTAGAAGGAGAAGTCATAGAACCCATAGTAGTTCATAGCGACGGAATTTCCGTGTGAATTCTTCAATGTGTGGGAGTGAGGGATGCAGTAAAAGGATTAGTGGTTCGGAAATGTGATTGTCGTATCCCAAAAGAAAATCCTGTCGTTTCCATAGAAACGTTACTCGATTTAGAAGGAAACGTCTTAGAACACATAGTATTTCATAGCGACGCAATTTCCGTGTGTATTGGTCAATGTGTGGGAGTGATAGATGCAGTAAAGAGGGATTAGTGGATCGGAAATGTGATTGTCGTATCCCAAAAGAAAATCCTGTCGTTTCCATAGAAACGTTACTCGATTTAGAAGGAAATGTCTTAGAACACATAGGACTCGCATTTCATAGCGACGCAATTTCCGTGTGAATTCGTCAATGTGTGGGAGTGAGGGATGCAGTAAAGAAGGATTAGTGGATCTAAAATGAGATAGTCGTATCCCAAAAGAAAATCCTGTCGTTTCCATAGAAACGTTACTCGATTTAGAAGGAAATGTTTTAGAACACATAGTACTCGTATTTCATAGCGACGCAATTTCCGTGTGAATTCGTCAATCTGTGGGAGTGAGGGATGCAGTAAAGAAGGATTAGTGGATCGGAAATGAGATTGTCGTATCCCAAAAGAAAATCCTATCGTTTCCATAGAAACGTTACTCGATTTAGAAGGAAAAGTCTTAGAACACATAGTACTCGTATTTCATAGCGACGGAATTTCCGTGTGAATTCGTCAATGAGTGGGAGTTAGGGATGCAGTAAAGAAGGATTAGTGGATCGGAAATGAGATTGTCGTATCCCAAAAGAAAATCCTGTCGTTTCCATAGAAACGTTACTCGATTTAGAAGGAAAAGTCATAGAACCCATAGTAGTTCATAGCGACGGAATTTCCGTGTGAATTCTTCAATGTGTGGGAGTGAGGGATGCAGTAAAAGGATTAGTGGATCGGAAATGTGTTTGTCGTATCCCAAAAGAAAATCCTGTCGTTTCCATAGAAACGTTACTCGATTTAGAAGGAAACGTCTTAGAACACATAGTATTTCATAGCGACGCAATTTCCGTGTGTATTGGTCAATGTGTGGGAGTGATAGATGCAGTAAAGAAGGATTAGTGGATCGGAAATGTGATTGTCGTATCCCAAAAGAAAATCCTGTCGTTTCCATAGAAACGTTACTCGATTTAGAAGGAAATGTCTTAGAACACATAGGACTCGCATTTCATAGCGACGCAATTTCCGTGTGAATTCGTCAATGTGTGGGAGTGAGGTATGCAGTAAAGAAGGATTAGTGGATCGGAAATGAGATTGTCGTATCCCAAAAGAAAGTCCTGTCGTTTCCATACAAACGTTACTCGATTTAGAAGGAAATGTCTTAGAAGACATGGTACTCGTATTTCATAGCGACGCAATTTCCGTGTGAATAAGTCAATGTGTGGGAGTGAGGGATCCAGTAAAGAAGGATTAGTGGATCGGAAATGAGATTGTCATATCCCAAACGAAAATCCTGCCGTTTCCATAGAAACGTTACTCGATTTACAAGGAATGTCTTAGAACACATAGTACTCGTATTTCATTGCGACGCAATTTCCGTGTGAATAAGTCAATGTGTGGGAGTGAGGGATGCAGTAAAGAAGGATTAGTGGATCGGAAATGTGATTGTCGTATCCCAAAAGAAAATCCTGTCGTTTCCATAGAAACGTTACTCGATTTAGAAGGAAATGTCTTAGAACACATAGTACTCATATTTCATTGCGACGCAATTTCCGTGTGAATTCGTCAATGTGTGGGAGTGAGGGATGCAGTAAAGAAGGATTAGTGGATCGGAAATGAGATTGTCGTATCCCAAAAGAAAATCCTGTCGTTTCCATAGAAACGTTACTCGATTTAGAAGGAAATGTCCTAGAACACTTAGTATTTCATAGCGACGCAATTTCCGTGTGAATTCGTCAATGAGTGGGAGTGAGGGATGCAGTAAAGAAGGATTAGTGGATCGGAAATGAGATTGCCGTATCCCAAAAAAAAGTCCTGTCGTTTCCATAGAAACGTTACTTGATTTAGAAGGAGTAGTCATAGAACCCATAGTAATTCATAGCGACGCAATTTCCGTGTGAATTCGTCAATTTGTGGGAGTGAGGGATGCAGTAAAGAAGGATTAGTGGATCGGAAATGTGATTGTCGTATCCCAAAAGAAAATCCTGTCGTTTCTATAGAAACGTTACTCGATTTAGAAGGAGAAGTCATAGAACCCATAGTAGTTCATAGCGACGGAATTTCCGTGTGAATTCTTCAATGTGTGGGAGTGAGGGATGCAGTAAAGAAGGATTAGTGGATCGGAAATGTGATTGTCGTATCCCAAAAGAAAATCCTGTCGTTTCCATAGAAACGTTACTCGATTTAGAAGGAAATGTCTTAGAACACATAGTACTCATATTTCATTGCGACGCAATTTCCGTGTGAATTCGTCAATGTGTGGGAGTGAGGGATGCAGTAAAGAAGGATTAGTGGATCGGAAATGAGATTGTCGTATCCCAAAAGAAAATCCTGTCGTTTCCATAGAAACGTTACTCGATTTAGAAGGAAATGTCCTAGAACACATAGTATTTCATAGCGACGCAATTTCCGTGTGAATTCGTCAATGAGTGGGAGTGAGGGATGCAGTAAAGAAGGATTAGTGGATCGGAAATGAGATTGCCGTATCCCAAAAAAAAGTCCTGTCGTTTCCATAGAAACGTTACTTGATTTAGAAGGAGTAGTCATAGAACCCATAGTAATTCATAGCGACGCAATTTCCGTGTGAATTCGTCAATTTGTGGGAGTGAGGGATGCAGTAAAGAAGGATTAGTGGATCGGAAATGTGATTGTCGTATCCCAAGAGAAAATCCTGTCGTTTCTATAGAAACGTTACTCGATTTAGAAGGAAATGCCTTAGAACACATAGTACTCGTATTTCATAGCGACGCAATTTCCGTGTGAATTCGTCAATGTGAGGGAGTGAGGCATGCAGTAAAGAAGGATTAGTGGATCGGAAATGAGATTGTCGTATCCCAAAAGAAAATCCTGTCGTTTCCATAGAAACGTTACTCGATTTAGAAGGAGAAGTCATAGAACCCATAGTAATTCATAGCGACGCAATTTCCGTGTGAATTCGTCAATGTTTGGTAGTGGGGGATGCAGTAAAGAAGGATTAGTGGATCGGAAATGTGATTGTCGTATCACATAGGAAAATCCTGTCGTTTCCATAGAAACGTTACTCGATTTAGAAGGAAATGCCTTAGAAGACATAGTACTCGTATTTCATAGCGACCAAATTTCCGTGTGAATTCGTCAATGTGTGGGAGTGAGGCATGCAGTAAAGAAGGATTAGTGGATCGGAAATGAGATTGTCGTATCCCAAAAGAAAATCCTGCCGTTTCCATAGAAACGTTACTCGATTTAGAAGGAGAAGTCATACAACCCATAGTAATTCATAGCGACGCAATTTCCGTGTGAATTCGTCAATGAGTGGGAGTAAGGTATGCAGTAAAGAAGGGTTAGTGGATCGGAAATGAGATTGTCGTATCCCAAAAGAAAATCCTGTCGTTTCCATAGAAACGTTTTTCGATGTAGTAGGAAATGTCTTAGAACACACAGTATTTCATAGCGACGCAATTTCCGTGTTAAATCGTCAATGTGTGGGAGTGAGGGCTGCAGTAAAGAAGGATTAGTGGATCGGAAATGAGATTATCGTATCCCAAAAGAAAATCCTCTCGTCTCCATAGAAACGTTACTCGATTTAAAAGGAGAAGTCATAGAACCCATAGTGTTTCATAGCGACGCAATTTCCATGTGAACTCGTCAATGTGTGGGAGTGAGGGATGCAGTAAAGAAGGATTAGTGGATCGGAAATGTGATTGTCGTATCCCAAAAGAAAATCCTGTCGTTTCCATAGAAACGTTACTCGATTTAGAAGGAAATGTCTTAGAACACATAGTATTACATAGCGACGCAATTTCCGTGTGAATTCGTCAATGAGTGGGAGTAAGGGATGCAGTAACGAAGGATTAGTGGATCGGAAATGAGATTGTCGTATCCCAAAAGAAAATCCTGTCGTTTCCATAGAAACGTTACTCGATTTAGAAGGAGAAGTCATAGAACCCATAGTAGTTCATAGCGACGGAATTTCCGTGTGAATTCTTCAATGTGTGGGAGTGAGGGATGCAGTAAAGAAGGATTAGTGGATCGGAAATGTGATTGTCGTATCCCAAAAGAAACTCCTGTCGTTTCCATAGAAACGTTACTCGATTTAGAAGGAAATGTCTTAGAACACATAGTATTTCATAGCGACGCAATTTCCGTGTGAATTGGTCAATGTGTGGGAGTGATAGATGCAGTAAAGAAGGATTAGTGGATCGGAAATGAGATTGTCGTATCCCAAAAGAAAATCCTGTCGTTTCCATAGATACGTTACTCGATTTAGAAGGAAATGTCCTAGAACACATAGTATTTGATAGCGACGCAATTTCCGTGTGAATTCGTCAATGAGTGGGAGTGAGGGATGCAGTAAAGAAGGAATAGTGGATCGGAAATGAGATTGCCGTATCCCAAAAAAAAGTCCTGTCGTTTCCATAGAAACGTTACTTGATTTAGAAGGAGTAGTCATAGAACCCATAGTAATTCATAGCGACGCAATTTCCGTGTGAATTCGTCAATTTGTGGGAGTGAGGGATGCAGTAAAGAAGGATTAGTGGATCGGAAATGTGATTGTCGTATCCCAAAAGAAAATCCTGTCGTTTCTATAGAAACGTTACTCGATTTAGAAGGAAATGCCTTAGAACACATAGTACTCGTATTTCATTGCGACGCAATTTCCGTGTGAATTCGTCAATGTGTGGGAGTGAGGCATGCAGTAAAGAAGGATTAGTGGATCGGAAATGAGATTGTCGTATCCCAAAAGAAAATCCTGTCGTTTCCATAGAAACGTTACTCGATTTAGAAGGAGAAGTCATAGAGCCCATAGTAATTCATAGCGACGCAATTCCCGTGTGAATTCGTCAATGTTTGGGAGTGGGGGATGCAGTAAAGAAGGATTAGTGGATCGGAAATGTGATTGTCGTACCCCATAGGAAAATCCTGTCGTTTCCATAGAAACGTTACTCGATTTAGAAGGAAATGTCATAGAACACATAGTACTCGTATTTCATAGCGACGCAATTTCAGTGTGAATTCGTCAATGTGTGGGAGTGAGGCATGCAGTAAAGAAGGATTAGTGGATCGGAAATGAGATTGTCGTATCCCAAAAGAAAATCCTGTCGTTTCCATAGAAACGTTACTCGATTTAGAAGGAGAAGTCATAGAACCCATAGTAATTCATAGCGACGCAATTTCCGTGTGAATTCGTCAATGTTTGGTAGTGGGGGATGCAGTAAAGAAGGATTAGTGGATCGGAAATGTGATTGTCGTATCACATAGGATAATCCTGTCGTTTCCATAGAAACGTTACTCGATTTAGAAGGAAATGCCTTAGAAGACATAGTACTCGTATTTCATAGCGACGCAATTTCCGTGTGAATTCGTCAATGTGTGGGAGTGAGGCATGCAGTAAAGAAGGATTATTGGATCGGAAATGAGATTGTCGTATCCCAAAAGAAAATCCTGTCGTTTCCATAGAAACGTTACTCGATTTAGAAGGAGAAGTCATAGAACCCATAGTAATTCATAGCGATGCAATTTCCGTGTGAATTCGTCAATGAGTGGGAGTAAGGGATGCAGTAAAGAAGGGTTAGTGGATCGGAAATGAGATTGTCGTATCCCAAAAGAAAATCCTGTCGTTTCCATAGAAACGTTTTTCGATGTAGTAGGAAATGTCTTAGAACACACAGTATTTCATAGCGACGCAATTTCCGTGTTAAATCGTCAATGTGTGGGAGTGAGGGATGCAGTAAAGAAGGATTAGTGGATCGGAAATGAGATTATCGTATCCCAAAAGAAAATCCTCTCGTTTCCATAGAAACGTTACTCGATTTAAAAGGAGAAGTCATAGAACCCATAGTGTTTGATAGCGACGCAATTTCCATGTGAACTCGTCAATGTGTGGGAGTGAGGGATGCAGTAAAGAAGGATTAGTGGATCGGAAATGTGATTGTCGTATCCCAAAAGAAAATCCTGTCGTTTCCATAGAAACGTTACTCGATTTAGAAGGAAATGTCTTAGAACACATAGTATTACATAGCGACGCAATTTCCGTGTGAATTCGTCAATGAGTGGGAGTGTGGGATGCGGTAAAGAAGGATTAGTGGATCGGAAATGAGATTGTCGTATCCGAAAAGAAAATCCTGTCGTTTCCATAGAAACGTTACTCGATTTAGAAGGAGAAGTCATAGAACCCATAGTAGTTCATAGCGACGGAATTTCCGTGTGAATTCTTCAATGTGTGGGAGTGAGGGATGCAGTAAAAGGATTAGTGGATCGGAAATATGATTGTCGTATCCCAAAAGAAAATCCTGTCGTTTCCATAGAAACGTTACTCGATTTAGAAGGAAACGTCTTAGAACACATAGTATATCATAGCGACGCAATTTCCGTGTGTATTGGTCAATGTGTGGGAGTGATAGATGCAGTAAAGAAGGATTAGTGGATCGGAAATGTGATTGTCGTATCCCAAAAGAAAATCCTGTCGTTTCCATAGAAATGTTACTCGATTTAGAAGGAAATGTCTTAGAACACATAGGACTCGCATTCCATAGCGACGCAATTTCCGTGTGAATTCGTCAATGTGTGGGAGTGAGGGATGCAGTAAAGAAGGATTAGTGCATCGGAAATGAGATTGTCGTATTCCAAAAGAAAATCCTGTCGTTTCCATAGAAACGTTACTCGATTTAGAAGGAAATGTTTTAGAACACATAGTACTCGTATTTCATAGCGACGCAATTTCCGTGTGAATTCGTCAATATGTGGGAGTGAGGGATGCAGTAAAGAAGGATTATTGGGACGGAAATGAGATTGTCGTATCCCAAAAGAAAATCCTGTCGTTTCCATAGAAACGTTACTCGATTTAGAAGGAAAAGTCTTAGAACACATAGTACTCGTATTTCATAGCGACGGAATTTCCGTGTGAATTCGTCAATGAGTGGGAGTGAGGGATGCAGTAAAGAAGGATTAGTGGATCGGAAATGAGATTGTCGTATCCCAAAAGAAAATCCTGTCGTTTCCATAGAAACGTTACTCGATTTAGAAGGAAAAGTCATAGAACCCATAGTAGTTCATAGCGACGGAATTTCCGTGTGAATTCTTCAATGTGTGGGAGTGAGGGATGCAGTAAAAGGATTAGTGGATCGGAAATGTGTTTGTCGTATCCCAAAAGAAAATCCTGTCGTTTCCATAGAAACGTTACTCGATTTAGAAGGAAACGTCTTAGAACACATAGTATTTCATAGCGACGCAATTTCCGTGTGTATTGGTCAATGTGTGGGAGTGATAGATGCAGTAAAGAAGGATTAGTGGATCGGAAATGTGATTGTCGTATCCCAAAAGAAATTCCTGTCGTTTCCATAGAAACGTTCCTCGATTTAGAAGGAAACGTCTTAGAACACATAGTATTTCATAGCGACGCAATTTCCGTGTGTATTGGTCAATGTGTGGGAGTGATAGATGCAGTAAAGAAGGTTTAGTGGATCGGAAATGTGATTGTCGTATCCCAAAAGAAAATCCTGTCGTTTCCGTAGAAACGTTACTCGATTTAGAAGGAAATGTCTTAGAACACATAGGACTCGCATTTCATAGCGACGCAATTTCCGTGTGAATTCGTCAATGTGTGGGAGTGAGGGATGCAGTAAAGAAGGATTAGTGGATCGGAAATGAGATTGTCGTATCCCAAAAGAAAATCCTGTCGTTTCCATAGAAACGTTACTCGATTTAGAAGGAAATGTCCTAGAACACATAGTATTTGATAGCGACGCAATTTCCGTGTGAATTCGTCAATGAGTGGGAGTGAGGGATGCAGTAAAGAAGGATTAGTGGATCGGAAATGAGATTGCCGTATCCCAAAAAAAAGTCCTGTCGTTTCCATAGAAACGTTACTTGATTTAGAAGGAGTAGTCATAGAACCCATAGTAATTCATAGCGACGCAATTTCCGTGTGAATTCGTCAATTTGTGGGAGTGAGGGATGCAGTAAAGAAGGATTAGTGGATCGGAAATGTGATTGTCGTATCCCAAAAGAAAATCCTGTCGTTTCTATAGAAACGTTACTCGATTTAGAAGGAAATGCCTTAGAACACATAGTACTCGTATTTCATAGCGACGCAATTTCCGTGTGAATTCGTCAATGTGTGGGAGTGAGGCATGCAGTAAAGAAGGATTAGTGGATCGGAAATGAGATTGTCGTATCCCAAAAGAAAATCCTGTCGTTTCCATAGAAACGTTACTCGATTTAGAAGGAGAAGTCATAGAGCCCATAGTAATTCATAGCGACGCAATTTCCGTGTGAATTCGTCAATGTTTGGGAGTGGGGGATGCAGTAAAGAAGGATTAGTGGATCGGAAATGTGATTGTCGTATCCCATAGGAAAATCCTGTCGTTTCCATAGAAACGTTACTCGATTTAGAAGGAAATGTCATAGAACACATAGTACTCGTATTTCATAGCGACGCAATTTCAGTGTGAATTCGTCAATGTGTGGGAGTGAGGCATGCAGTAAAGAAGGATTAGTGGATCGGAAATGAGATTGTCGTATCCCAAAAGAAAATCCTGTCGTTTCCATAGAAACGTTACTCGATTTAGAAGGAGAAGTCATAGAACCCATAGTAATTCATAGCGACGCAATTTCCGTGTGAATTCGTCAATGTTTGGTAGTGGGGGATGCAGTAAAGAAGGATTAGTGGATCGGAAATGTGATTGTCGTATCACATAGGATAATCCTGTCGTTTCCATAGAAACGTTACTCGATTTAGAAGGAAATGCCTTAGAAGACATAGTACTCGTATTTCATAGCGACGCAATTTCCGTGTGAATTCGTCAATGTGTGGGAGTGAGGCATGCAGTAAAGAAGGATTAGTGGATCGGAAATGAGATTGTCGTATCCCAAAAGAAAATCCTGTCGTTTCCATAGAAACGTTACTCGATTTAGAAGGAGAAGTCATAGAACCCATAGTAATTCATAGCGACGCAATTTCCGTGTGAATTCGTCAATGAGTGGGAGTAAGGGATGCAGTAAAGAAGGGTTAGTGGATCGGAAATGAGATTGTCGTATCCCAAAAGAAAATCCTGTCGTTTCCATAGAAACGTTTTTCGATGTAGTAGGAAATGTCTTAGAACACACAGTATTTCATAGCGACGCAATTTCCGTGTTAAATCGTCAATGTGTGGGAGTGAGGGATGCAGTAAAGAAGGATTAGTGGATCGGAAAAGAGATTATCGTATCCCAAAAGAAAATCCTCTCGTTTCCATAGAAACCTTACTCGATTTAAAAGGAGAAGTCATAGAACCCATAGTGTTTGATAGCGACGCAATTTCCATGTGAACTCGTCAATGTGTGGGAGTGAGGGATGCAGTAAAGAAGGATTAGTGGATCGGAAATGTGATTGTCGTATCCCAAAAGAAAATCCTGTCGTTTCCATAGAAACGTTACTCGATTTAGAAGGAAATGTCTTAGAACACATAGTATTACATAGCGACGCAATTTCCGTGTGAATTCGTCAATGAGTGGGAGTGTGGGATGCAGTAAAGAAGGATTAGTGGACCGGAAATGAGATTGTCGTATCCGAAAAGAAAATCCTGTCGTTTCCATAGAAACGTTACTCGATTTAGAAGGAGAAGTCATAGAACCCATAGTAGTTCATAGCGACGGAATTTCCGTGTGAATTCTTCAATGTGTGGGAGTGAGGGATGCAGTAAAAGGATTAGTGGATCGGAAATATGATTGTCGTATCCCAAAAGAAAATCCTGTCGTTTCCATAGAAACGTTACTCGATTTAGAAGGAAACGTCTTAGAACACATAGTATATCATAGCGACGCAATTTCCGTGTGTATTGGTCAATGTGTGGGAGTGATAGATGCAGTAAAGAAGGATTAGTGGATCGGAAATGTGATTGTCGTATCCCAAAAGAAAATCCTGTCGTTTCCATAGAAATGTTACTCGATTTAGAAGGAAATGTCTTAGAACACATAGGACTCGCATTCCATAGCGACGCAATTTCCGTGTGAATTCGTCAATGTGTGGGAGTGAGGGATGCAGTAAAGAAGGATTAGTGCATCGGAAGTGAGATTGTCGTATTCCAAAAGAAAATCCTGTCGTTTCCATAGAAACGTTACTCGATTTAGAAGGAAATGTTTTAGAACACATAGTACTCGTATTTCATAGCGACGCAATTTCCGTGTGAATTCGTCAATATGTGGGAGTGAGGGATGCAGTAAAGAAGGATTATTGGATCGGAAATGAGATTGTCGTATCCCAAAAGAAAATCCTGTCGTTTCCATAGAAGCGTTACTCGATTTAGAAGGAAAAGTCTTAGAACACATAGTACTCGTATTTCATAGCGACGGAATTTCCGTGTGAATTCGTCAATGAGTGGGAGTGAGGGATGCAGTAAAGAAGGATTAGTGGATCGGAAATGAGATTGTCGTATCCCAAAAGAAAATCCTGTCGTTTCCATAGAAACGTTACTCGATTTAGAAGGAAAAGTCATAGAACCCATAGTAGTTCATAGCGACGGAATTTCCGTGTGAATTCTTCAATGTGTGGGAGTGAGGGATGCAGTAAAAGGATTAGTGGATCGGAAATGTGTTTGTCGTATCCCAAAAGAAAATCCTGTCGTTTCCATAGAAACGTTACTCGATTTAGAAGGAAACGTCTTAGAACACATAGTATTTCATAGCGACGCAATTTCCGTGTGTATTGGTCAATGTGTGGGAGTGATAGATGCAGTAAAGAAGGATTAGTGGATCGGAAATGTGATTGTCGTATCCCAAAAGAAAATCCTGTCGTTTCCGTAGAAACGTTACTCGATTTAGAAGGAAATGTCTTAGAACACATAGGACTCGCATTTCATAGCGACGCAATTTCCGTGTGAATTCGTCAATGTGTGGGAGTGAGGGATGCAGTAAAGAAGGATTAGTGGATCGGAAATGAGATTGTCGTATCCCAAAAGAAAATCCTGTCGTTTCCATAGAAACGTTACACGATTTAGAAGGAAACGTCTTAGAACACATAGTATTTCATAGCGACGCAATTTCCGTGTGAATTCGTCAATGTTTGGTAGTGGGGGATGCAGTAAAGAAGGATTAGTGGATCGGAAATGTGATTGTCGTATCACATAGGATAATCCTGTCGTTTCCATAGAAACGTTACTCGATTTAGAAGGAAATGCCTTAGAAGACATAGTACTCGTATTTCATAGCGACGCAATTTCCGTGTGAATTCGTCAATGTGTGGGAGTGAGGCATGCAGTAAAGAAGGATTAGTGGATCGGAAATGAGATTGTCGTATCCCAAAAGAAAATCCTGTCGTTTCCATAGAAACGTTACTCGATTTAGAAGGAGAAGTCATAGAACCCATAGTAATTCATAGCGACGCAATTTCCGTGTGAATTCGTCAATGAGTGGGAGTAAGGGATGCAGTAAAGAAGGGTTAGTGGATCGGAAATGAGATTGTCGTATCCCAAAAGAAAATCCTGTCGTTTCCATAGAAACGTTTTTCGATGTAGTAGGAAATGTCTTAGAACACACAGTATTTCATAGCGACGCAATTTCCGTGTTAAATCGTCAATGTGTGGGAGTGAGGGATGCAGTAAAGAAGGATTAGTGGATCGGAAATGAGATTATCGTATCCCAAAAGAAAATCCTCTCGTTTCCATAGAAACGTTACTCGATTTAAAAGGAGAAGTCATAGAACCCATAGTGTTTGATAGCGACGCAATTTCCATGTGAACTCGTCAATGTGTGGGAGTGAGGGATGCAGTAAAGAAGGATTAGTGGATCGGAAATGTGATTGTCGTATCCCAAAAGAAAATCCTGTCGTTTCCATAGAAACGTTACTCGATTTAGAAGGAAATGTCTTAGAACACATAGTATTACATAGCGACGCAATTTCCGTGTGAATACGTCAATGAGTGGGAGTGTGGGATGCAGTAAAGAAGGATTAGTGGATCGGAAATGAGATTGTCGTATCCGAAAAGAAAATCCTGTCGTTTCCATAGAAACGTTACTCGATTTAGAAGGAGAAGTCATAGAACCCATAGTAGTTCATAGCGACGGAATTTCCGTGTGAATTCTTCAATGTGTGGGAGTGAGGGATGCAGTAAAAGGATTAGTGGATCGGAAATATGATTGTCGTATCCCAAAAGAAAATCCTGTCGTTTCCATAGTAACGTTACTCGATTTAGAAGGAAACGTCTTAGAACACATAGTATATCATAGCGACGCAATTTCCGTGTGTATTGGTCAATGTGTGGGAGTGATAGATGCAGTAAAGAAGGATTAGTGGATCGGAAATGTGATTGTCGTATCCGAAAAGAAAATCCTGTCGTTTCCATAGAAATGTTACTCGATTTAGAAGGAAATGTCTTAGAACACATAGGACTCGCATTCCATAGCGACGCAATTTCCGTGTGAATTCGTCAATGTGTGGGAGTGAGGGATGCAGTAAAGAAGGATTAGTGCATCGGAAATGAGATTGTCGTATTCCAAAAGAAAACCCTGTCGTTTCCATAGAAACGTTACTCGATTTAGAAGGAAATGTTTTAGAACACATAGTACTCGTATTTCATAGCGACGCAATTTCCGTGTGAATTCGTCAATATGTGGGAGTGAGGGATGCAGTAAAGAAGGATTATTGGATCGGAAATGAGATTGTCGTATCCCAAAAGAAAATCCTGTCGTTTCCATAGAAGCGTTACTCGATTTAGAAGGAAAAGTCTTAGAACACATAGTACTCGTATTTCATAGCGACGGAATTTCCGTGTGAATTCGTCAATGAGTGGGAGTGAGGGATGCAGTAAAGAAGGATTAGTGGATCGGAAATGAGATTGTCGTATCCCAAAAGAAAATCCTGTCGTTTCCATAGAAACGTTACTCGATTTAGAAGGAAAAGTCATAGAACCCATAGTAGTTCATAGCGACGGAATTTCCGTGTGAATTCTTCAATGTGTGGGAGTGAGGGATGCAGTAAAAGGATTAGTGGATCGGAAATGTGTTTGTCGTATCCCAAAAGAAAATCCTGTCGTTTCCATAGAAACGTTACTCGATTTAGAAGGAAACGTCTTAGAACACATAGTATTTCATAGCGACGCAATTTCCGTGTGTATTGGTCAATGTGTGGGAGTGATAGATGCAGTAAAGAAGGATTAGTGGATCGGAAATGTGATTGTCGTATCCCAAAAGAAAATCCTGTCGTTTCCATAGAAACGTTACTCGATTTAGAAGGAAACGTCTTAGAACACATAGTATTTCATAGCGACGCAATTTCCGTGTGTATTGGTCAATGTGTGGGAGTGATAGATGCAGTAAAGAAGGTTTAGTGGATCGGAAATGTGATTGTCGTATCCCAAAAGAAAATCCTGTCGTTTCCGTAGAAACGTTACTCGATTTAGAAGGAAATGTCTTAGAACACATAGGACTCGCATTTCATAGCGACGCAATTTCCGTGTGAATTCGTCAATGTGTGGGAGTGAGGGATGCAGTAAAGAAGGATTAGTGGATCGGAAATGAGATTGTCGTATCCCAAAAGAAAATCCTGTCGTTTCCATAGAAACGTTACACGATTTAGAAGGAAACGTCTTAGAACACATAGTATTTCATAGCGACGCAATTTCCGTGTGTATTGGTCAACGTGTGGGAGTGATTGATGCAGTAAAGAAGGATTAGTGGATCGGAAATGTGATTGTCGTATCCCAAAAGAAAATCCTGTCGTTTCCATAGAAACGTTACTCGATTTAGAAGGAAATGTCTTAGAACACATAGGACTCGCATTTCATAGCGACGCAATTTCCGTGTGAATTCGTCAATGTGTGGGAGTGAGGGATGCAGTAAAGAAGGATTAGTGGATCGGTAATGTGAGTGTCGTATCCCAAAAGAAAATCCTGTCGTTTCCATAGAAACGTTACTCGATTTAGAAGGAAACGTCTTAGAACACATAGTATTTCATAGCGACGCAATTTCCGTGTGTATTGGTCAATGTGTGGGAGTGATAGATGCAGTAAAGAAGGATTAGTGGATCGGAAATGTGATTGTCGTATCCCAAAAGAAAATCCTGTCGTTTCCATAGAAACGTTACTCGATTTAGAAGGAAACGTCTTAGAACACATAGTACTTCATAGCGACGCAATTTCCGTGTGTATTGGTCAATGTGTGGGAGTGATAGATGCAGTAAAGAAGGATTAGTGGATCGGAAATGTGATTGTCGTATCCCAAAAGAAAATCCTGTCGTTTCCATAGAAACGTTACTCGATTTAGAAGGAAATGTTTTAGAACACATAGTACTCGTATTTCATAGCGACGCAATTTCCGTGTGAATTCGTCAATGTGTGGGAGTGAGGGATGCAGTAAAGAAGGATTAGTGGATCGGAAATGAGATTGTCGTATCCCAAAAGAAAATCCTGTCGTTTCCATAGAAACGTTACTCGATTTAGAAGGAAAAGTCTTAGAACACATAGTACTCGTATTTCATAGCGACGGAATTTCCGTGTGAATTCGTCAATGTGTGGGAGTGAGGGATGCAGTAAAGAAGGATTAGTGGACCGGAAATGAGATTGTCGTATCCCAAAAGAAAATCCTGTCGTTTCCATAGAAACGTTACTCGATTTAGAAGGAAAAGTCATAGAACCCATAGTAGTTCATAGCGACGGAATTTCCGTGTGAATTCTTCAATGTGTGGGAGTGAGGGATGCAGTAAAAGGATTAGTGGATCGGAAATGTGTTTGTCGTATCCCAAAAGAAAATCCTGTCGTTTCCATAGAAACGTTACTCGATTTAGAAGGAAACGTCTTTGAACACATAGTATTTCATAGCGACGCAATTTCCGTGTGTATTGGTCAATGTGTGGGAGTGATAGATGCAGTGAAGAAGGATTAGTGGATCGGAAATGTGATTGTCGTATCCCAAAAGAAAATCCTGTCGTTTCCATAGAAACGTTACTCGATTTAGAAGGAAATGTCTTAGAACACATAGTACTCGCATTTCATAGCGACGCAATTTCCGTGTGAATTCGTCAATGTGTGGGAGTGAGGGATGCAGTAAAGAAGGATTAGTGGATCGGAAATGAGATTGTCGTATCCCAAAAGAAAATCCTGTCGTTTCCATAGAAACGTAACTCGACTTAGAAGGAAAAGTCATAGAACCCATAGTAGTTCATAGGGACGGAATTTCCGTGTGAATTCTTCAATGTGTGGGAGTGAGGGATGCAGTAAAAGGATTAGTGGATCGGAAATGTGTTTGTCGTATCCCAAAAGAAAATCCTGTCGTTTCCATAGAAACGTTACTCGATTTAGAAGGAAATGTCTTAGAACACATAGTAGTTCATAGCGACGGAATTTCCGTGTGAATTCTTCAATGTGTGGGAGTGAGGGATGCAGTAAAGAAGGATTAGTGGATCGGAAATGAGATTGTCGTATCCCAAAAGAAAATCCTGTCGTTTCCATAGAAACGTTACTCGATTTAGAAGGAAAAGTCATAGAACCCATAGTAGTTCATAGCGACGGAATTTCCGTGTGAATTCTTCAATGTGTGGGAGTGAGGGATGCAGTAAAAGGATTAGTGGATCGGAAATGTGTTTGTCGTATCCCAAAAGAAAATCCTGTCGTTACCATAGAAACGTTACTCGATTTAGAAGGAAACGTCTTTGAACACATAGTATTTCATAGCGACGCAATTTCCGTGTGTATTGGTCAATGTGTGGGAGTGATAGATGCAGTGAAGAAGGATTAGTGGATCGGAAATGTGATTGTCGTATCCCAAAAGAAAATCCTGTCGTTTCCATAGAAACGTTACTCGATTTAGAAGGAAATGTCTTAGAACACATAGTACTCGCATTTCATAGCGACGCAATTTCCGTGTGAATTCGTCAATGTGTGGGAGTGAGGGATGCAGTAAAGAAGGATTAGTGGATCGGAAATGAGATTGTCGTATCCCAAAAGAAAATCCTGTCGTTTCCATAGAAACGTAACTCGATTTAGAAGGAAAAGTCATAGAACCCATAGTAGTTCATAGGGACGGAATTTCCGTGTGAATTCTTCAATGTGTGGGAGTGAGGGATGCAGTAAAGAAGGATTAGTGGATCGGAAATGAGATTGTCGTATCCCAAAAGAAAATCCTGTCGTTTCCATAGAAACGTTACTCGATTTAGAAGGAAGAGTCATAGAACCCATAGTAGTTCATAGCGACGGAATTTCCGTGTGAATTCTTCAATGTGTGGGAGTGAGGGATGCAGTAAAAGGATTAGTGGATCGGTAATGTGTTTGTCGTATCCCAAAAGAAAATCCTGTCGTTTCCATAGAAACGTTACTCGATTTAGAAGGAAATGTCTTAGAACACATAGTAGTTCATAGCGACGGAATTTCCGTGTGAATTCTTCAATGTGTGGGAGTGAGGGATGCAGTAAAGAAGGATTAGTGGATCGGAAATGAGATTGTCGTATCCCAAAAGAAAATCCTGTCGTTTCCATAGAAACGTTACTCGATTTAGAAGGAAAAGTCATAGAACCCATAGTAGCTCATAGCGACGGAATTTCCGTGTGAATTCTTCAATGTGTGGGAGTGAGGGATGCAGTAAAAGGATTAGTGGATCGGAAATGTGTTTGTCGTATCCCAAAAGAAAATCCTGTCGTTTCCATAGAAACGTTACTCGATTTAGAAGGAAAAGTTATAGAACCCATAGTAGTTCATAGCGACGGAATTTCCGTGTGAATTCTTCAATGTGTGGGAGTGACGGATGCAGTAAAAGTATTAGTGGATCGGAAATGTGATTGTCGTATCCCAAAAGAAAATCCTGTCGTTTCCATAGAAACGTTACTCGATTTAGAAGGAAATGTCTTAGAACACATAGGACTCGCATTTCATAGCGACGCAATTTCCGTGTGAATTCGTCAATGTGTGGGAGTGAGGGATGCAGTAAAGAAGGATTAGTGGATCGGAAATGAGATTGTCGTATCCCAAAAGAAAATCCTGTCGTTTCCATAGAAACGTTACTCGATTTAGAAGGAAATGTTTTAGAACACATAGTACTCGTATTTCATAGCGACGCAATTTCCGTGTGAATTCGTCAATCTGTGGGAGTGAGGGATGCAGTAAAGAAGGATTAGTGGATCGGAAATGAGATTGTCGTATCCCAAAAGAAAATCCTGTCGTTTCCATAGAAACGTTATTCGATTTAGAAGGAAAAGTCTTAGAACACATAGTACTCGTATTTCATAGCGACGGAATTTCCGTGTGAATTCGTCAATGAGTGGGAGTGAGGGATGCAGTAAAGAAGGATTAGTGGATCGGAAATGAGATTGTCGTATCCCAAAAGAAAATCCTGTCGTTTCCATAGAAACGTTACTCGATTTAGAAGGAAAAGTCATAGAACCCATAGTAGTTCATAGCGACGGAATTTCCGTGTGAATTCTTCAATGTGTGGGAGTGAGGGATGCAGTAAAAGGATTAGTGGATCGGAAATGTGATTGTCGTATCCCAAAAGAAAATCCTGTCGTTTCCATAGAAACGTTACTCGATTTAGAAGGAAATGTCTTAGAACACATAGGACTTGCATTTCATAGCGTCGCAATTTCCGTGTGAATTCGTCAATGTGTGGGAGTGAGGGATGCAGTAAAGAAGGATTAGTGGATCGGAAATGAGATTGTCGTATCCCAAAAGAAAATCCTGTCGTTTCCATAGAAACGTTACTCGATTTAGAAGGAAATGTTTTAGAACACATAGTAGTTCATAGCGACGGAATTTCCGTGTGAATTCTTCAATGTGTGGGAGTGAGGGATGCAGTAAAAGGATTAGTGGATCGGAAATGTGATTGCCGTATCCCAAAAGAAAATCCTGTCGTTTCCATAGAAACGTTACTCGATTTAGAAGGAAATGTCTTAGAACACATAGGTCTCGCATTTCATAGCGACGCAATTTCCGTGTGAATTCGTCAATGTGTGGGAGTGAGGGATGCAGTAAAGAAGGATTAGTGGATCGGAAATGAGATTGTCGTATCCCAAAAGGAAATCCTGTCGTTTCCATAGAAACGTTACTCGATTTAGAAGGAAATGTTTTAGAACACATAGTACTCGTATTTCATAGCGACGGAATTTCCGTGTGAATTCGTCAATGAGTGGGAGTGAGGGATGCAGTAAAGAAGGATTAGTGGATCGGAAATGTGATTGTCGTATCCCAAAAGAAAATCCTGTCGTTTCCATAGAAACGTTACTCCATTTAGAAGGAAATGTCTTAGAACACATAGGACTCGCATTTCATAGCGACGCAATTTCCGTGTGAATTCGTCAATGTGTGGGAGTGAGGGATGCAGTAAAGAAGGATTAGTGGATCGGAAATGTGAGTGTCGTATCCCAAAAGAAAATCCTGTCGTTTCCATAGAAACGTTACTCGATTTAGAAGGAAACGTCTTAGAACACATAGTATTTCATAGCGACGCAATTTCCGTGTGTATTGGTCAATGTGTGGGAGTGATAGATGCAGTAAAGAAGGATTAGTGGATCGGAAATGTGATTGTCGTATCCCAAAAGAAAATCCTGTCGTTTCCATAGAAACGTTACTCGATTTAGAAGGAAACGTCTTAGAACACATAGTACTTCATAGCGACGCAATTTCCGTGTGTATTGGTCAATGTGTGGGAGTGATAGATGCAGTAAAGAAGGATTAGTGGATCGGAAATGTGATTGTCGTATCCCAAAAGAAAATCCTGTCGTTTCCATAGAGACGTTACTCGATTTAGAAGGAAATGTTTTAGAACACATAGTACTCGTATTTCATAGCGACGCAATTTCCGTGTGAATTCGTCAATGTGTGGGAGTGAGGGATGCAGTAAAGAAGGATTAGTGGATCGGAAATGAGATTGTCGTATCCCAAAAGAAAATCCTGTAGTTTCCATAGAAACGTTACTCGATTTAGAAGGAAAAGTCTTAGAACACATAGTACTCGTATTTCATAGCGACGGAATTTCCGTGTGAATTCGTCAATGTGTGGGAGTGAGGGATGCAGTAAAGAAGGATTAGTGGATCGGAAATGAGATTGTCGTATCCCAAAAGAAAATCCTGTCGTTTCCATAGAAACGTTACTCGATTTAGAAGGAAAAGTCATAGAACCCATAGTAGTTCATAGCGACGTAATTTCCGTGTGAATTCTTCAATGTGTGGGAGTGAGGGATGCAGTAAAAGGATTAGTGGATCGGAAATGTGTTTGTCGTATCCCAAAAGAAAATCCTGTCGTTTCCATAGAAACGTTACTCGATTTAGAAGGAAACGTCTTAGAACACATAGTATTTCATAGCGACGCAATCTCCGTGTGTGGTCAATGTGTGGGAGTGATAGATGCAGTGAAGAAGGATTAGTGGATCGGAAATGTGATTGTCGTATCCCAAAAGAAAATCCTGTCGTTTCCATAGAAACGTTACTCGATTTAGAAGGAAATGTCTTAGAACACATAGGACTCGCATTTCATAGCGACGCAATTTCCGTGTGAATTCGTCAATGTGTGGGAGTGAGGGATGCAGTAAAGAAGGATTAGTGGATCGGAAATGAGATTGTCGTATCCCAAAAGAAAATCCTGTCGTTTCCATAGAAACGTTACTCGATTTAGAAGGAAATGTTTTAGAACACATAGTACTCGTATTTCATAGCGACGCTATTTCCGTGTGAATTCGTCAATCTGTGGGAGTGAGGGATGCAGTAAAGAAGGATTAGTGGATCGGAAATGAGATTGTCGTATCCCAAAAGAAAATCCTGTCGTTTCCATAGAAACGTTACTCGATTTAGAAGGAAAAGTCATAGAACCCATAGTAGTTCATAGCGACGGAATTTCCGTGTGAATTCTTCAATGTGTGGGAGTGAGGGATGCAGTAAAAGGATTAGTGGATCGGAAATGTGTTTGTCGTATCCCAAAAGAAAATCCTGTCGTTTCCATAGAAACGTTACTCGATTTAGAAGGAAATGTCTTAGAACACATAGTAGTTCATAGCGACGGAATTTCAGTGTGAATTTTTCAATGTGTGGGAGTGAGGGTTGCAGTAAAAGGATTAGTGGATCGGAAATGTGATTGTCGTATCCCAAAAGAAAATCCTGTCGTTTCCATAGAAACGTTACTCGATTTAGAAGGAAAAGTCATAGAACCCATAGTAGTTCATAGCGACGGAATTTCCGTGTGAATTCTTCAATGTGTGGGAGTGAGGGATGCAGTAAAGAAGGATTAGTGGATCGGAAATGAGATTGTCGTATCCCAAAAGAAAATCCTGTCGTTTCCATAGAAACGTAACTCGATTTAGAAGGAAAAGTCATAGAACCCATAGTAGTTCATAGCGACGGAATTTCCGTGTGAATTCTTCAATGTGTGGGAGTGAGGGATGCAGTAAAAGGATTAGTGGATCGGAAATGTGTTTGTCGTATCCCAAAAGAAAATCCTGTCGTTTCCATAGAAACGTTACTCGATTTAGAAGGAAATGTCTTAGAACACATAGTAGTTCATAGCGACGGAATTTCCGTGTGAATTCTTCAATGTGTGGGAGTGAGGGATGCAGTAAAGAAGGATTAGTGGATCGGAAATGAGATTGTCGTATCCCAAAAGAAAATCCTGTCGTTTCCATAGAAACGTTACTCGATTTAGAAGGAAAAGTCATAGAACCCATAGTAGTTTATAGCGACGGAATTTCCGTGTGAATTCTTCAATGTGTGGGAGTGAGGGATGCAGTAAAAGGATTAGTGGATCGGAAATGTGTTTGTCGTATCCCAAAAGAAAATCCTGTCGTTTCCATAGAAACGTTACTCGATTTAGAAGGAAATGTCTTAGAACACATAGTAGTTCATAGCGACGGAATTTCCGTGTGAATTCTTCAATGTGTGGGAGTGAGGGATGCAGTAAAGAAGGATTAGTGGATCGGAAATGAGATTGTCGTATCCCAAAAGAAAATCCTGTCGTTTCCATAGAAACGTTACTCGATTTAGAAGGAAAAGTCATAGAACCCATAGTAGCTCATAGCGACGGAATTTCCGTGTGAATTCTTCAATGTGTGGGAGTGAGGGATGCAGTAAAAGGATTAGTGGATCGGAAATGTGTTTGTCGTATCCCAAAAGAAAATCCTGTCGTTTCCATAGAAACGTTACTCGATTTAGAAGGAAAAGTCATAGAACCCATAGTAGTTCATAGCGACGGAATTTCCGTGTGAATTCTTCAATGTGTGGGAGAGAGTGATGCAGTAAAAGGATTAGTGGATCGGAAATGTGATTGTCGTGTCCCAAAAGAAAATCCTGTCGTTTCCATAGAAACGTTACTCGATTTAGAAGGAAATGTCTTAGAACACGTAGTACTCGTATTTCATTGCGACGCAATTTCCGTGTGAATTCGTCAATGTGTGGGAGTGAGGGATGCAGTAAAGAAGGATTAGTGGATCGGAAATGAGATTGTCGTATCCCAAAAGAAAATCCTGTCGTTTCCATAGAAACGTTACTCGATTTAGAAGGAAAAGTCATAGAACCCATAGTAGTTCATAGCGACGGAATTTCCGTGTGAATTCTTCAATGTGTGGGAGTGAGGGATGCAGTAAAAGTATTAGTGGATCGGAAATGTGATTGTCGTATCCCAAAAGAAAATCCTGTCGTTTCCATAGAAACGTTACTCGATTTAGAAGGAAATGTCTTAGAACACATAGGACTCGCATTTCATAGCGACGCAATTTCCGTGTGAATTCGTCAATGTGTGGGAGTGAGGGATGCAGTAAAGAAGGATTAGTGGATCGGAAATGAGATTGTCGTATCCCAAAAGAAAATCCTGTCGTTTCCATAGAAACGTTACTCGATTTAGAAGGAAATGTTTTAGAACACATAGTACTCGTATTTCATAGCGACGCTATTTCCGTGTGAATTCGTCAATCTGTGGGAGTGAGGGATGCAGTAAAGAAGGATTAGTGGATCGGAAATGAGATTGTCGTATCCCAAAAGAAAATCCTGTCGTTTCCATAGAAACGTTACTCGATTTAGAAGGAAAAGTCATAGAACCCATAGTAGTTCATAGCGACGGAATTTCCGTGTGAATTCTTCAATGTGTGGGAGTGAGGGATGCAGTAAAAGGATTAGTGGATCGGAAATGTGTTTGTCGTATCCCAAAAGAAAATCCTGTCGTTTCCATAGAAACGTTACTCGATTTAGAAGGAAATGTCTTAGAACACATAGTAGTTCATAGCGACGGAATTTCCGTGTGAATTTTTCAATGTGTGGGAGTGAGGGATGCAGTAAAAGGATTAGTGGATCGGAAATGTGATTGTCGTATCCCAAAAGAAAATCCTGTCGTTTCCATAGAAACGTTACTCGATTTAGAAGGAAATGTCTTAGAACACATAGGACTCGCATTTCATAGCGACGCAATTTCCGTGTGTATTGGTCAATGTGTGGGAGTGATAGATGCAGTAAAGAAGGATTAGTGGATCGGAAATGTGATTGTCGTATCCCAAAAGAAAATCCTGTCGTTTACATTGAAACGTTACTCGATTTAGAAGGAAAAGTCATAGAACCCATAGTAGTTCATAGCGACGGAATTTCCGTGTGAATTTTTCAATGTGTGGGAGTGAGGGATGCAGTAAAAGGATTAGTGGATCGGAAATGTGATTGTCGTATCCCAAAAGAAAATCCTGTCGTTTCCATAGAAACGTTACTCGATTTAGAAGGAAATGTTTTAGAACACATAGTAGTTCATAGCGACGGAATTTCCGTGTGAATTCTTCAATGTGTGGGAGTGAGGGATGCAGTAAAAGGATTAGTGGATCGGAAATGTGATTGCCGTATCCCAAAAGAAAATCCTGTCGTTTCCATAGAAACGTTACTCGATTTAGAAGGAAATGTCTTAGAACACATAGGTCTCGCATTTCATAGCGACGCAATTTCCGTGTGAATTCGTCAATGTGTGGGAGTGAGGGATGCAGTAAAGAAGGATTAGTGGATCGGAAATGAGATTGTCGTATCCCAAAAGGAAATCCTGTCGTTTCCATAGAAACGTTACTCGATTTAGAAGGAAATGTTTTAGAACACATAGTACTCGTATTTCATAGCGACGGAATTTCCGTGTGAATTCGTCAATGAGTGGGAGTGAGGGATGCAGTAAAGAAGGATTAGTGGATCGGAAATGAGATTGTCGTATCCCAAAAGAAAATCCTGTCGTTTCCATAGAAACGTTATTCGATTTAGAAGGAAATGTCGTAGAACACATAGGACTCGCATTTCATAGCGACGCAATTTCCGTGTGAATTCGTCAATGTGTGGGAGTGAGGGATGCAGTAAAGAAGGATTAGTGGATCGGAAATGAGATTGTCGTATCCCAAAAGAAAATCCTGTCGTTTCCATAGAAACGTTACTCGATTTAGAAGGAAATGTTTTAGAACACATAGTACTCGTATTTCATAGCGACGCAATTTCCGTGTGAATTCGTCAATCTGTGGGAGTGAGGGATGCAGTAAAGAAGGATTAGTGGATCGGAAATGAGATTGTCGTATCCCAAAAGAAAATCCTGTCGTTTCCGTAGAAACGTTACTCGATTTAGAAGGAAATGTCTTAGAACACATAGGACTCGCATTTCATAGCGACGCAATTTCCGTGTGAATTCGTCAATGTGTGGGAGTGAGGGATGCAGTAAAGAAGGATTAGTGGATCGGAAAAGAGATTGTCGTATCCCAAAAGAAAATCCTGTCGTTTCCATAGAAACGTTACTCGATTTAGAAGGAAACGTCTTAGAACACATAGTATTTCATAGCGACGCAATTTCCGTGTGTATTGGTCAATGTGTGGGAGTGATAGATGCAGTAAAGAAAGATTAGTGGATCGGAAATGTGATTGTCGTATCCCAAAAGAAAATCCTGTCGTTTCCATAGAAACGTTACTCCATTTAGAAGGAAATGTCTTAGAACACATAGGACTCGCATTTCATAGCGACGCAATTTCCGTGTGAATTCGTCAATGTGTGGGAGTGAGGGATGCAGTAAAGAAGGATTAGTGGATCGGAAATGTGAGTGTCGTATCCCAAAAGAAAATCCTGTCGTTTCCATAGAAACGTTACTCGATTTAGAAGGAAACGTCTTAGAACACATAGTATTTCATAGCGACGCAATTTCCGTGTGTATTGGTCAATGTGTGGGAGTGATAGATGCAGTAAAGAAGGATTAGTGGATCGGAAATGTGATTGTCGTATCCCAAAAGAAAATCCTGTCGTTTCCATAGAAACGTTACTCGATTTAGAAGGAAACGTCTTAGAACACATAGTACTTCATAGCGACGCAATTTCCGTGTGTATTGGTCAATGTGTGGGAGTGATAGATGCAGTAAAGAAGGATTAGTGGATCGGAAATGTGATTGTCGTATCCCAAAAGAAAATCCTGTCGTTTCCATAGAGACGTTACTCGATTTAGAAGGAAATGTTTTAGAACACATAGTACTCGTATTTCATAGCGACGCAATTTCCGTGTGAATTCGTCAATGTGTGGGAGTGAGGGATGCAGTAAAGAAGGATTAGTGGATCGGAAATGAGATTGTCGTATCCCAAAAGAAAATCCTGTAGTTTCCATAGAAACGTTACTCGATTTAGAAGGAAAAGTCTTAGAACACATAGTACTCGTATTTCATAGCGACGGAATTTCCGTGTGAATTCGTCAATGTGTGGGAGTGAGGGATGCAGTAAAGAAGGATTAGTGGATCGGAAATGAGATTGTCGTATCCCAAAAGAAAATCCTGTCGTTTCCATAGAAACGTTACTCGATTTAGAAGGAAAAGTCATAGAACCCATAGTAGTTCATAGCGACGTAATTTCCGTGTGAATTCTTCAATGTGTGGGAGTGAGGGATGCAGTAAAAGGATTAGTGGATCGGAAATGTGTTTGTCGTATCCCAAAAGAAAATCCTGTCGTTTCCATAGAAACGTTACTCGATTTAGAAGGAAACGTCTTAGAACACATAGTATTTCATAGCGACGCAATCTCCGTGTGTGGTCAATGTGTGGGAGTGATAGATGCAGTGAAGAAGGATTAGTGGATCGGAAATGTGATTGTCGTATCCCAAAAGAAAATCCTGTCGTTTCCATAGAAACGTTACTCGATTTAGAAGGAAATGTCTTAGAACACATAGGACTCGCATTTCATAGCGACGCAATTTCCGTGTGAATTCGTCAATGTGTGGGAGTGAGGGATGCAGTAAAGAAGGATTAGTGGATCGGAAATGAGATTGTCGTATCCCAAAAGAAAATCCTGTCGTTTCCATAGAAACGTTACTCGATTTAGAAGGAAATGTTTTAGAACACATAGTACTCGTATTTCATAGCGACGCTATTTCCGTGTGAATTCGTCAATCTGTGGGAGTGAGGGATGCAGTAAAGAAGGATTAGTGGATCGGAAATGAGATTGTCGTATCCCAAAAGAAAATCCTGTCGTTTCCATAGAAACGTTACTCGATTTAGAAGGAAAAGTCATAGAACCCATAGTAGTTCATAGCGACGGAATTTCCGTGTGAATTCTTCAATGTGTGGGAGTGAGGGATGCAGTAAAAGGATTAGTGGATCGGAAATGTGTTTGTCGTATCCCAAAAGAAAATCCTGTCGTTTCCATAGAAACGTTACTCGATTTAGAAGGAAATGTCTTAGAACACATAGTAGTTCATAGCGACGGAATTTCAGTGTGAATTTTTCAATGTGTGGGAGTGAGGGTTGCAGTAAAAGGATTAGTGGATCGGAAATGTGATTGTCGTATCCCAAAAGAAAATCCTGTCGTTTCCATAGAAACGTTACTCGATTTAGAAGGAAAAGTCATAGAACCCATAGTAGTTCATAGCGACGGAATTTCCGTGTGAATTCTTCAATGTGTGGGAGTGAGGGATGCAGTAAAGAAGGATTAGTGGATCGGAAATGAGATTGTCGTATCCCAAAAGAAAATCCTGTCGTTTCCATAGAAACGTAACTCGATTTAGAAGGAAAAGTCATAGAACCCATAGTAGTTCATAGCGACGGAATTTCCGTGTGAATTCTTCAATGTGTGGGAGTGAGGGATGCAGTAAAAGGATTAGTGGATCGGAAATGTGTTTGTCGTATCCCAAAAGAAAATCCTGTCGTTTCCATAGAAACGTTACTCGATTTAGAAGGAAATGTCTTAGAACACATAGTAGTTCATAGCGACGGAATTTCCGTGTGAATTCTTCAATGTGTGGGAGTGAGGGATGCAGTAAAGAAGGATTAGTGGATCGGAAATGAGATTGTCGTATCCCAAAAGAAAATCCTGTCGTTTCCATAGAAACGTTACTCGATTTAGAAGGAAAAGTCATAGAACCCATAGTAGTTTATAGCGACGGAATTTCCGTGTGAATTCTTCAATGTGTGGGAGTGAGGGATGCAGTAAAAGGATTAGTGGATCGGAAATGTGTTTGTCGTATCCCAAAAGAAAATCCTGTCGTTTCCATAGAAACGTTACTCGATTTAGAAGGAAATGTCTTAGAACACATAGTAGTTCATAGCGACGGAATTTCCGTGTGAATTCTTCAATGTGTGGGAGTGAGGGATGCAGTAAAGAAGGATTAGTGGATCGGAAATGAGATTGTCGTATCCCAAAAGAAAATCCTGTCGTTTCCATAGAAACGTTACTCGATTTAGAAGGAAAAGTCATAGAACCCATAGTAGCTCATAGCGACGGAATTTCCGTGTGAATTCTTCAATGTGTGGGAGTGAGGGATGCAGTAAAAGGATTAGTGGATCGGAAATGTGTTTGTCGTATCCCAAAAGAAAATCCTGTCGTTTCCATAGAAACGTTACTCGATTTAGAAGGAAAAGTCATAGAACCCATAGTAGTTCATAGCGACGGAATTTCCGTGTGAATTCTTCAATGTGTGGGAGAGAGTGATGCAGTAAAAGGATTAGTGGATCGGAAATGTGATTGTCGTGTCCCAAAAGAAAATCCTGTCGTTTCCATAGAAACGTTACTCGATTTAGAAGGAAATGTCTTAGAACACGTAGTACTCGTATTTCATTGCGACGCAATTTCCGTGTGAATTCGTCAATGTGTGGGAGTGAGGGATGCAGTAAAGAAGGATTAGTGGATCGGAAATGAGATTGTCGTATCCCAAAAGAAAATCCTGTCGTTTCCATAGAAACGTTACTCGATTTAGAAGGAAAAGTCATAGAACCCATAGTAGTTCATAGCGACGGAATTTCCGTGTGAATTCTTCAATGTGTGGGAGTGAGGGATGCAGTAAAAGTATTAGTGGATCGGAAATGTGATTGTCGTATCCCAAAAGAAAATCCTGTCGTTTCCATAGAAACGTTACTCGATTTAGAAGGAAATGTCTTAGAACACATAGGACTCGCATTTCATAGCGACGCAATTTCCGTGTGAATTCGTCAATGTGTGGGAGTGAGGGATGCAGTAAAGAAGGATTAGTGGATCGGAAATGAGATTGTCGTATCCCAAAAGAAAATCCTGTCGTTTCCATAGAAACGTTACTCGATTTAGAAGGAAATGTTTTAGAACACATAGTACTCGTATTTCATAGCGACGCTATTTCCGTGTGAATTCGTCAATCTGTGGGAGTGAGGGATGCAGTAAAGAAGGATTAGTGGATCGGAAATGAGATTGTCGTATCCCAAAAGAAAATCCTGTCGTTTCCATAGAAACGTTACTCGATTTAGAAGGAAAAGTCATAGAACCCATAGTAGTTCATAGCGACGGAATTTCCGTGTGAATTCTTCAATGTGTGGGAGTGAGGGATGCAGTAAAAGGATTAGTGGATCGGAAATGTGTTTGTCGTATCCCAAAAGAAAATCCTGTCGTTTCCATAGAAACGTTACTCGATTTAGAAGGAAATGTCTTAGAACACATAGTAGTTCATAGCGACGGAATTTCCGTGTGAATTTTTCAATGTGTGGGAGTGAGGGATGCAGTAAAAGGATTAGTGGATCGGAAATGTGATTGTCGTATCCCAAAAGAAAATCCTGTCGTTTCCATAGAAACGTTACTCGATTTAGAAGGAAATGTCTTAGAACACATAGGACTCGCATTTCATAGCGACGCAATTTCCGTGTGTATTGGTCAATGTGTGGGAGTGATAGATGCAGTAAAGAAGGATTAGTGGATCGGAAATGTGATTGTCGTATCCCAAAAGAAAATCCTGTCGTTTACATTGAAACGTTACTCGATTTAGAAGGAAAAGTCATAGAACCCATAGTAGTTCATAGCGACGTAATTTCCGTGTGAATTCTTCAATGTGTGGGAGTGAGGGATGCAGTAAAAGGATTAGTGGATCGGAAATGTGTTTGTCGTATCCCAAAAGAAAATCCTGTCGTTTCCATAGAAACGTTACTCGATTTAGAAGGAAACGTCTTAGAACACATAGTATTTCATAGCGACGCAATTTCCGTGTGTATTGGTCAATGTGTGGGAGTGATAGATGCAGTGAAGAAGGATTAGTGGATCGGAAATGTGATTGTCGTATCCCAAAAGAAAATCCTGTCGTTTCCATAGAAACGTTACTCGATTTAGAAGGAAATGTCTTAGAACACATAGGACTCGCATTTCATAGCGACGCAATTTCCGTGTGTATTGGTCAATGTGTGGGAGTGATAGATGCAGTAAAGAAGGATTAGTGGATCGGAAATGTGATTGTCGTATCCCAAAAGAAAATCCTGTCGTTTACATTGAAACGTTACTCGATTTAGAAGGAAAAGTCATAGAACCCATAGTAGTTCATAGCGACGTAATTTCCGTGTGAATTCTTCAATGTGTGGGAGTGAGGGATGCAGTAAAAGGATTAGTGGATCGGAAATGTGTTTGTCGTATCCCAAAAGAAAATCCTGTCGTTTCCATAGAAACGTTACTCGATTTAGAAGGAAACGTCTTAGAACACATAGTATTTCATAGCGACGCAATTTCCGTGTGTATTGGTCAATGTGTGGGAGTGATAGATGCAGTGAAGAAGGATTAGTGGATCGGAAATGTGATTGTCGTATCCCAAAAGAAAATCCTGTCGTTTCCATAGAAACGTTACTCGATTTAGAAGGAAATGTCTTAGAACACATAGGACTCGCATTTCATAGCGACGCAATTTCCGTGTGAATTCGTCAATGTGTGGGAGTGAGGGATGCAGTAAAGAAGGATTAGTGGATTGGAAATGAGATTGTCGTATCCCAAAAGAAAATCCTGTCGTTTCCATAGAAACGTTACTCGATTTAGAAGGAAATGTTTTAGAACACATAGTACTCGTATTTCATAGCGACGCTATTTCCGTGTGAATTCGTCAATCTGTGGGAGTGAGGGATGCAGTAAAGAAGGATTAGTGGATCGGAAATGAGATTGTCGTATCCCAAAAGAAAATCCTGTCGTTTCCATAGAAACGTTACTCGATTTAGAAGGAAAAGTCATAGAACCCATAGTAGTTCATAGCGACGGAATTTCCGTGTGAATTCTTCAATGTGTGGGAGTGAGGGATGCAGTAAAAGGATTAGTGGATCGGAAATGTGTTTGTCGTATCCCAAAAGAAAATCCTGTCGTTTCCATAGAAACGTTACTCGATTTAGAAGGAAATGTCTTAGAACACATAGTAGTTCATAGCGACGGAATTTCCGTGTGAATTTTTCAATGTGTGGGAGTGAGGGATGCAGTAAAAGGATTAGTGGATCGGAAATGTGATTGTCGTATCCCAAAAGAAAATCCTGTCGTTTCCATAGAAACGTAACTCGATTTAGAAGGAAAAGTCATAGAACCCATAGTAGTTCATAGCGACGGAATTTCCGTGTGAATTCTTCAATGTGTGGGAGTGAGGGATGCAGTAAAAGGATTAGTGGATCGGAAATGTGTTTGTCGTATCCCAAAAGAAAATCCTGTCGTTTCCATAGAAACGTTACTCGATTTAGAAGGAAATGTCTTAGAACACATAGTAGTTCATAGCGACGGAATTTCCGTGTGAATTCTTCAATGTGTGGGATTGAGGGATGCAGTAAAGAAGGATTAGTGGATCGGAAATGAGATTGTCGTATCCCAAAAGAAAATCCTGTCGTTTCCATAGAAACGTTACTCGATTTAGAAGGAAAAGTCATAGAACCCATAGTAGTTCATAGCGACGGAATTTCCGTGTGAATTCTTCAATGTGTGGGAGTGAGGGATGCAGCAAAAGGATTAGTGGATCGGAAATGTGTTTGTCGTATCCCAAAAGAAAATCCTGTCGTTTCCATAGAAACGTTACTCGATTTAGAAGGAAATGTCTTAGAACACATAGTAGTTCATAGCGACGGAATTTCCGTGTGAATTCTTCAATGTGTGGGAGTGAGGGATGCAGTAAAGAAGGATTAGTGGATCGGAAATGAGATTGTCGTATCCCAAAAGAAAATCCTGTCGTTTCCATAGAAACGTTACTCGATTTAGAAGGAAAAGTCATAGAACCCATAGTAGCTCATAGCGACGGAATTTCCGTGTGAATTCTTCAATGTGTGGGAGTGAGGGATGCAGTAAAAGGATTAGTGGATCGGAAATGTGTTTGTCGTATCCCAAAAGAAAATCCTGTCGTTTCCATAGAAACGTTACTCGATTTAGAAGGAAAAGTCATAGAACCCATAGTAGTTCATAGCGACGGAATTTCCGTGTGAATTCTTCAATGTGTGGGAGAGAGGGATGCAGTAAAAGGATTAGTGGATCAGAAATGTGATTGTCGTATCCCAAAAGAAAATCCTGTCGTTTCCATAGAAACGTTACTCGACTTAGAAGGAAATGTCTTAGAACACGTAGTACTCGTATTTCATTGCGACGCAATTTCCGTGTGAATTCGTCAATGTGTGGGAGTGAGGGATGCAGTAAAGAAGGATTAGTGGATCGGAAATGAGATTGTCGTATCCCAAAAGAAAATCCTGTCGTTTCCATAGAAACGTTACTCGATTTAGAAGGAAATGTCATAGAACCCATAGTAGTTCATAGCGACGGAATTTCCGTGTGAATTCTTCAATGTGTGGGAGTGAGGGATGCAGTAAAAGTATTAGTGGATCGGAAATGTGATTGTCGTATCCCAAAAGAAAATCCTGTCGTTTCCATAGAAACGTTACTCGATTCAGAAGGAAATGTCTTAGAACACATAGGAGTCGCATTTCATAGCGACGCAATTTCCGTGTGAATTCGTCAATGTGTGGGAGTGAGGGATGCAGTAAAGAAGGATTAGTGGATCGGAAATGAGATTGTCGTATCCCAAAAGAAAATCCTGTCGTTTCCATAGAAACGTTACTCGATTTAGAAGGAAATGTTTTAGAACACACAGTACTCGTATTTCATAGCGACGCAATTTCCGTGTGAATTCGTCAATCTGTGGGAGTGAGGGATGCAGTAAAGAAGGATTAGTGGATCGGAAATGAGATTGTCGTATCCCAAAAGAAAATCCTGTCGTTTCCATAGAAACGTTATTCGATTTAGAAGGAAAAGTCTTAGAACACATAGTACTCGTATTTCATAGCGACGGAATTTCCGTGTGAATTCGTCAATGAGTGGGAGTGAGGGATGCAGTAAAGAAGGATTAGTGGATCGGAAATGAGATTGTCGTATCCCAAAAGAAAATCCTGTCGTTTCCATAGAAACGTTACTCGATTTAGAAGGAAATGTTTTAGAACACATAGTAGTTCATAGCGACGGAATTTCCGTGTGACTTCTTCAATGTGTGGGAGTGAGGGATGCAGTAAAAGGATTAGTGGATCGGAAATGTGATTGCCGTATCCCAAAAGAAAATCCTGTCGTTTCCATAGAAACGTTACTCGATTTAGATGGAAATGTCTTAGAACACATAGGTCTCGCATTTCATAGCGACGCAATTTCCGTGTGAATTCGTCAATGTGTGGGAGTGAGGGATGCAGTAAAGAAGGATTAGTGGATCGGAAATGAGATTGTCGTATCCCAAAAGAAAATCCTGTCGTTTCCATAGAAACGTTACTCGATTTAGAAGGAAAAGTCATAGAACCCATAGTAGTTCATAGCGACGGAATTTCCGTGTGAATTCTTCAATGTGTGGGAGTGAGGGATGCAGTAAAAGTATTAGTGGATCGGAAATGTGATTGTCGTATCCCAAAAGAAAATCCTGTCGTTTCCATAGAAACGTTACTCGATTTAGAAGGAAATGTCTTAGAACACATAGGACTCGCATTTCATAGCGACGCAATTTCCGTGTGAATTCGTCAATGTGTGGGAGTGAGGGATGCAGTAAAGAAGGATTAGTGGATCGGAAATGAGATTGTCGTATCCCAAAAGAAAATCCTGTCGTTCCATAGAAACGTTACTCGATTTAGAAGGAAATGTTTTACAACACATAGTACTCGTATTTCATAGCGACGCAATTTCCGTGTGAATTCGTCAATCTGTGGGAGTGAGGGATGCAGTAAAGAAGGATTAGTGGATCGGAAATGAGATTGTCGTATCCCAAAAGAAAATCCTGCCGCTTCCATAGAAACGTTACTCGATTTAGAAGGAAAAGTCATAGAACCCATAGTAGTTCATAGCGACGGAATTTCCGTGTGAATTCTTCAATGTGTGGGAGTGAGGGATGCAGTAAAAGGATTAGTGGATCGGAAATGTGATTGTCGTATCCCAAAAGAAAATCCTGTCGTTTCCATAGAAACGTTACTCGATTTAGAAGGAAATGTCTTAGAACACATAGGACTCGCATTTCATAGCGACGCAATTTCCGTGTGAATTCGTCAATGTGTGGGAGTGAGGGATGCAGTAAAGAAGGATTAGTGGATCGGAAATGAGATTGTCGTATCCCAAAAGAAAATCCTGTCGTTTCCATAGAAACGTTACTCGATTTAGAAGGAAATGTTTTAGAACACATAGTAGTTCATAGCGACGGAATTTCTGTGTGAATTCTTCAATGTGTGGGAGTGAGGGATGCAGTAAAAGGATTAGTGGGTCGGAAATGTGATTTTCGTATCCCAAAAGAAAATCCTGTCGTTTCCATAGAAACGTTACTCGATTTAGAAGGAAATGTCTTAGAACACATACTACTCGCATTTCATAGCGACGCAATTTCCGTGTGAATTCGTCAATGTGTGGGAGTGAGGGATGCAGTAAAGTAGGATTAGTGGATCGGAAATGAGATTGTCGTATCCCAAAAGAAAATCCTGTCGTTTCCATAGAAACGTTACTCGATTTAGAAGGAAACGTCTTAGAACACATAGTATTTCATAGCGACGCAATTTCCGTGTGTATTGGTCAATGTGTGGGAGTGATAGATGCAGTAAAGAAGGATTAGTGGATCGGAAATGTGATTGTCGTATCCCAAAAGAAAATCCTGTCGTTTCCATAGAAACGTTACTCGATTTAGAAGGAAATGTCTTAGAACACATAGGACTCGCATTTCATAGCGACGCAATTTCCGTGTGAATTCGTCAATGTGTGGGAGTGAGGGATGCAGTAAAGAAGGATTAGTGGATCGGAAATGTGAATGTCGTATCCCAAAAGAAAATCCTGTCGTTTCCATAGAAACGTTACTCGAATTAGACGGAAACGTCTTAGAACACATAGTATTTCATAGCGACGCAATTTCCGTGTGTATTGGTCAATGTGTGGGAGTGATAGATGCAGTAAAGAAGGATTAGAGGATCGGAAATGTGATTGTCGTATCCCAAAAGAAAATCCTGTCGTTTCCATAGAAACGTTACTCGATTTAGAAGGAAACGTCTTAGAACACATAGTATTTCATAGCGACGCAATTTCCGTGTGAATTCGTCAATATGTGGGAGTGAGGGATGCAGTAAAGAAGGATTATTGGATCGGAAATGAGATTGTCGTATCCCAAAAGAAAATCCTGACTTTTCCATAGAAACGTTACTCGATTTAGAAGGAAACGTCTTAGAACACATAGTATTTCGTAGCGACGCAATTTCCGTGTGTATTGGTCAATGTGTGGGAGTGATAGATGCAGTAAAGAAGGATTAGTGGATCGGAAATGTGATTGTCGTATCCCAAAAGAAAATCCTGTCGTTTCCATAGAAACGTTACTCGATTTAGAAGGAAACGTCTTAGAACACATAGTATTTCATAGCGACGCAATTTCCGTGTGTATTGGTCAATGTGTGGGAGTGATAGATGCAGTAAAGAAGGATTAGTGGATCGGAAATGTGATTGTCGTATCCCAAAAGAAAATCCTGTCGTTTCCGTAGAAACGTTACTCGATTTAGAAGGAAATGTCTTAGAACACATAGGACTCGCATTTCATAGCGACGTAATTTCCGTGTGAATTCGTCAATGTGTGGGAGTGAGGGATGCAGTAAAGAAGGAGTAGTGGATCGGAAATGAGATTGACGTATCCCAAAAGAAAATCCTGTCGTTTCCATAGAAACGTTACTCGATTTAGAAGGAAACGTCTTAGAACACATAGTATTTCATAGCGACGCAATTTCCGTGTGTATTGGTCAATGTGTGGGAGTGATAGATGCAGTAAAGAAGGATTAGTGGATCGGAAATGTGATTGTCGTATCCCAAAAGAAAATCCTGTCGTTTCCATAGAAACGTTACTCGATTTAGAAGGAAATGTCTTAGAACACATAGGACTCGCATTTCATAGCGACGCAATTTCCGTGTGAATTCGTCAACGTGTGGGAGTGAGGGATGCAGTAAAGAAGGATTAGTGGATCGGAAATGTGAGTGTCGTATCCCAAAAGAAAATCCTGTCGTTTCCATAGAAACGTTACTCGATTTAGAAGGAAACGTCTTAGAACACATAGTATTTCATAGCGACGCAATTTCCGTGTGTATTGGTCAATGTGTGGGAGTGATAGATGCAGTAAAGAAGGATTAGTGGATCGGAAATGTGATTGTCGTATCCCAAAAGAAAATCCTGTCGTTTCCATAGAAACGTTACTCGATTTAGAAGGAAACGTCTTAGAACACATAGTACTTCATAGCGACGCAATTTCCGTGTGTATTGGTCAATGTGTGGGAGTGATAGATGCAGTAAAGAAGGATTAGTGGATCGGAAATGTGATTGTCGTATCCCAAAAGAAAATCCTGTCGTTTCCATAGAAACGTTACTCGATTTAGAAGGAAATGTTTTAGAACACATAGTACTCGTATTTCATAGCGACGCAATTTCCGTGTGAATTCGTCAATGTGTGGGAGTGAGGTATGCAGTAAAGAAGGATTAGTGGATCGGAAATGAGATTGTCGTATCCCAAAAGAAAATCCTGTCGTTTCCATAGAAACGTTACTCGATTTAGAAGGAAAAGTCTTAGAACACATAGTACTCGTATTTCATAGCGACGGAATTTCCGTGTGAATTCGTCAATGTGTGGGAGTGAGGGATGCAGTAAAGAAGGATTAGTGGATCGGAAATGAGATTGTCGTATCCCAAAAGAAAATCCTGTCGTTTCCATAGAAACGTTACTCGATTTAGAAGGAAAAGTCATAGAACCCATAGTAGTTCATAGCGACGGAATTTCCGTGTGAATTCTTCAATGTGTGGGAGTGAGGGATGCAGTAAAAGGATTAGTGGATCGGAAATGTGTTTGTCGTAACCCAAAAGAAAATCCTGTCGTTTCCATAGAAACGTTACTCGATTTAGAAGGAAACGTCTTAGAACACATAGTATTTCATAGCGACGCAATTTCCGTGTGTATTGGTCAATGTGTGGGAGTGATAGATGCAGTGAATAAGGATTAGTGGATCGGAAATGTGATTGTCGTATCCCAAAAGAAAATCCTGTCGTTTCCATAGAAACGTTACTCGATTTAGAAGGAAATGTCTTAGAACACATAGGACTCGCATTTCATAGCGACGCAATTTCCGTGTGAATTCGTCAATGTGTGGGAGTGAGGGATGCAGTAAAGAAGGATTAGTGGATCGGAAATGAGATTGTCGTATCCCAAAAGAAAATCCTGTCGTTTCCATAGAAACGTTACTCGATTTAGAAGGAAATATTTTAGAACACATAGTACTCGTATTTCATAGCGACGCTATTTCCGTGTGAATTCGTCAATCTGTGGGAGTGAGGGATGCAGTAAAGAAGGATTAGTGGATCGGAAATGAGATTGTCGTATCCCAAAAGAAAATCCTGTCGTTTCCATAGAAACGTTACTCGATTTAGAAGGAAAAGTCATAGAACCCATAGTAGTTCATAGCGACGGAATTTCCGTGTGAATTCTTCAATGTGTGGGAGTGAGGGATGCAGTAAAAGGATTAGTGGATCGGAAATGTGTTTGTCGTATCCCAAAAGAAAATCCTGTCGTTTCCATAGAAACGTTACTCGATTTAGAAGGAAATGTCTTAGAACACATAGTAGTTCATAGCGACGGAATTTCCGTGTGAATTCTTCAATGTGTGGGAGTGAGGGATGCAGTAAAAGGATTAGTGGATCGGAAATGTGTTTGTCGTATCCCAAAAGAAAATCCTGTCGTTTCCATAGAAACGTTACTCGATTTAGAAGGAAATGTCTTAGAACACATAGTAGTTCATAGCGACGGAATTTCCGTGTGAATTCTTCAATGTGTGGGAGTGAGGGATGCAGTAAAGAAGGATTAGTGGATCGGAAATGAGATTGTCGTATCCCAAAAGAAAATCCTGTCGTTTCCATAGAAACGTTACTCGATTTAGAAGGAAAAGTCATAGAACCCATTGTAGTTCATAGCGACGGAATTTCCGTGTGAATTCTTCAATGTGTGGGAGTGAGGGATGCAGTAAAAGGATTAGTGGATCGGAAATGTGTTTGTCGTATCCCAAAAGAAAATCCTGTCGTTTCCATAGAAACGTTACTCGGTTTAGAAGGAAATGTCTTAGAACACATAGTAGTTCATAGCGACGGAATTTCCGTGTGAATTCTTCAATGTGTGGGAGTGAGGGATGCAGTAAAGAAGGATTAGTGGATCGGAAATGAGATTGTCGTATCCCAAAAGAAAATCCTGTCGTTTCCATAGAAACGTTACTCGATTTAGAAGGAAAAGTCATAGAACACATAGTAGCTCATAGCGAGGGAATTTCCGTGTGAATTCTTCAATGTGTGGGAGTGAGGGATGCAGTAAAAGGATTAGTGGATCGGAAGTGTGTTTGTCGTATCCCAAAAGAAAATCCTGTCGTTTCCATAGAAACGTTACTCGATTTAGAAGGAAAAGTCATAGAACCCATAGTAGTTCATAGCGACGGAATTTCCGTGTGAATTCTTCAATGTGTGGGAGAGAGGGATGCAGTAAAAGGATTAGTGGATCGGAAATGTGATTGTCGTAACCCAAAAGAAAATCCTGTCGTTTCCATAGAAACGTTACTCGATTTAGAAGGAAATGTCTTAGAACACGTAGTACTCGTATTTCATTGCGACGCAATTTCCGTGTGAATTCGTCAATGTGTGGGAGTGAGGGATGCAGTAAAGAAGGATTAGTGGATCGGAAATGAGATTGTCGTATCCCAAAAGAAAATCCTGTCGTTTCCATAGAAACGTTACTCGATTTAGAAGGAAAAGTCATAGAACCCATAGTAGTTCATAGCGACGGAATTTCCGTGTGAAATCTTCAATGTGTGGGAGTGAGGGATGCAGTAAAAGTATTAGTGGATCGGAAATGTGATTGTCGTATCCCAAAAGAAAATCCTGTCGTTTCCATAGAAACGTTACTCGATTTAGAAGGAAATGTCTTAGAACACATAGGACTCGCATTTCATAGCGACGCAATTTCCGTGTGAATTCGTCAATGTGTGGGAGTGAGGGATGCAGTAAAGAAGGATTAGTGGATCGGAAATGAGATTGTCGTATCCCAAAAGAAAATCCTGTCGTTTCCATAGAAACGTTACTCGATTTAGAAGGAAATGTTTTAGAACACATAGTACTCGTATTTCATAGCGACGCAATTTCCGTGTGAATTCGTCAATCTGTGGGAGTGAGGGATGCAGTAAAGAAGGATTAGTGGATCGGAAATGAGATTGTCGTATCCCAAAAGAAAATCCTGTCGTTTCCATAGAAACGTTACTCGATTTAGAAGGAAAAGTCATAGAACACATAGTAGCTCATAGCGAGGGAATTTCCGTGTGAATTCTTCAATGTGTGGGAGTGAGGGATGCAGTAAAAGGATTAGTGGATCGGAAGTGTGTTTGTCGTATCCCAAAAGAAAATCCTGTCGTTTCCATAGAAACGTTACTCGATTTAGAAGGAAAAGTCATAGAACCCATAGTAGTTCATAGCGACGGAATATCCGTGTGAATTCTTCAATGTGTGGGAGAACGGGATGCAGTAAAAGGATTAGTGGATCGGAAATGTGATTGTCGTATCCCAAAAGAAAATCCTGTCGTTTCCATAGAAACGTTACTCGATTTAGAAGGAAATGTCTTAGAACACGTAGTACTCGTATTTCATTGCGACGCAATTTCCGTGTGAATTCGTCAATGTGTGGGAGTGAGGGATGCAGTAAAGAAGGATTAGTGGATCGGAAATGAGATTGTCGTATCCCAAAAGAAAATCCTGTCGTTTCCATAGAAACGTTACTCGATTTAGAAGGAAAAGTCATAGAACCCATAGTAGTTCATAGCGACGGAATTTCCGTGTGAAATCTTCAATGTGTGGGAGTGAGGGATGCAGTAAAAGTATTAGTGGATCGGAAATGTGATTGTCGTATCCCAAAAGAAAATCCTGTCGTTTCCATAGAAACGTTACTCGATTTAGAAGGAAATGTCTTAGAACACATAGGACTCGCATTTCATAGCGACGCAATTTCCGTGTGAATTCGTCAATGTGTGGGAGTGAGGGATGCAGTAAAGAAGGATTAGTGGATCGGAAATGAGATTGTCGTATCCCAAAAGAAAATCCTGTCGTTTCCATAGAAACGTTACTCGATTTAGAAGGAAATGTTTTAGAACACATAGTACTCGTATTTCATAGCGACGCAATTTCCGTGTGAATTCGTCAATCTGTGGGAGTGAGGGATGCAGTAAAGAAGGATTAGTGGATCGGAAATGAGATTGTCGTATCCCAAAAGAAAATCCTGTCGTTTCCATAGAAACGTTACTCGATTTAGAAGGAAAAGTCATAGAACACATAGTAGCTCATAGCGAGGGAATTTCCGTGTGAATTCTTCAATGTGTGGGAGTGAGGGATGCAGTAAAAGGATTAGTGGATCGGAAGTGTGTTTGTCGTATCCCAAAAGAAAATCCTGTCGTTTCCATAGAAACGTTACTCGATTTAGAAGGAAAAGTCATAGAACCCATAGTAGTTCATAGCGACGGAATATCCGTGTGAATTCTTCAATGTGTGGGAGAACGGGATGCAGTAAAAGGATTAGTGGATCGGAAATGTGATTGTCGTATCCCAAAAGAAAATCCTGTCGTTTCCATAGAAACGTTACTCGATTTAGAAGGAAATGTCTTAGAACACGTAGTACTCGTATTTCATTGCGACGCAATTTCCGTGTGAATTCGTCAATGTGTGGGAGTGAGGGATGCAGTAAAGAAGGATTAGTGGATCGGAAATGAGATTGTCGTATCCCAAAAGAAAATCCTGTCGTTTCCATAGAAACGTTACTCGATTTAGAAGGAAAAGTCATAGAACCCATAGTAGTTCATAGCGACGGAATTTCCGTGTGAATTCTTCAATGTGTGGGAGTGAGGGATGCAGTAAAAGTATTAGTGGATCGGAAATGTGATTGTCGTATCCCAAAAGAAAATCCTGTCGTTTCCATAGAAACGTTACTCGATTTAGAAGGAAATGTCTTAGAACACATAGGACTCGCATTTCATAGCGACGCAATTTCCGTGTGAATTCGTCAATGTGTGGGAGTGAGGGATGCAGTAAAGAAGGATTAGTGGATCGGAAATGAGATTGTCGTATCCCAAAAGAAAATCCTGTCGTTTCCATAGAAACGTTACTCGATTTAGAAGGAAATGTCTTAGAACACATAGTAGTTCATAGCGACGGAATTTCCGTGTGAATTCTTCAATGTGTGGGAGTGAGGGATGCAGTAAAGAAGGATTAGTGGATCGGAAATGAGATTGTCGTATCCCAAAAGAAAATCCTGTCGTTTCCATAGAAACGTTACTCGATTTAGAAGGAAAAGTCATAGAACCCATTGTAGTTCATAGCGACGGAATTTCCGTGTGAATTCTTCAATGTGTGGGAGTGAGGGATGCAGTAAAAGGATTAGTGGATCGGAAATGTGTTTGTCGTATCCCAAAAGAAAATCCTGTCGTTTCCATAGAAACGTTACTCGGTTTAGAAGGAAATGTCTTAGAACACATAGTAGTTCATAGCGACGGAATTTCCGTGTGAATTCTTCAATGTGTGGGAGTGAGGGATGCAGTAAAGAAGGATTAGTGGATCGGAAATGAGATTGTCGTATCCCAAAAGAAAATCCTGTCGTTTCCATAGAAACGTTACTCGATTTAGAAGGAAAAGTCATAGAACACATAGTAGCTCATAGCGAGGGAATTTCCGTGTGAATTCTTCAATGTGTGGGAGTGAGGGATGCAGTAAAAGGATTAGTGGATCGGAAGTGTGTTTGTCGTATCCCAAAAGAAAATCCTGTCGTTTCCATAGAAACGTTACTCGATTTAGAAGGAAAAGTCATAGAACCCATAGTAGTTCATAGCGACGGAATTTCCGTGTGAATTCTTCAATGTGTGGGAGAGAGGGATGCAGTAAAAGGATTAGTGGATCGGAAATGTGATTGTCGTAACCCAAAAGAAAATCCTGTCGTTTCCATAGAAACGTTACTCGATTTAGAAGGAAATGTCTTAGAACACGTAGTACTCGTATTTCATTGCGACGCAATTTCCGTGTGAATTCGTCAATGTGTGGGAGTGAGGGATGCAGTAAAGAAGGATTAGTGGATCGGAAATGAGATTGTCGTATCCCAAAAGAAAATCCTGTCGTTTCCATAGAAACGTTACTCGATTTAGAAGGAAAAGTCATAGAACCCATAGTAGTTCATAGCGACGGAATTTCCGTGTGAAATCTTCAATGTGTGGGAGTGAGGGATGCAGTAAAAGTATTAGTGGATCGGAAATGTGATTGTCGTATCCCAAAAGAAAATCCTGTCGTTTCCATAGAAACGTTACTCGATTTAGAAGGAAATGTCTTAGAACACATAGGACTCGCATTTCATAGCGACGCAATTTCCGTGTGAATTCGTCAATGTGTGGGAGTGAGGGATGCAGTAAAGAAGGATTAGTGGATCGGAAATGAGATTGTCGTATCCCAAAAGAAAATCCTGTCGTTTCCATAGAAACGTTACTCGATTTAGAAGGAAATGTTTTAGAACACATAGTACTCGTATTTCATAGCGACGCAATTTCCGTGTGAATTCGTCAATCTGTGGGAGTGAGGGATGCAGTAAAGAAGGATTAGTGGATCGGAAATGAGATTGTCGTATCCCAAAAGAAAATCCTGTCGTTTCCATAGAAACGTTACTCGATTTAGAAGGAAAAGTCATAGAACACATAGTAGCTCATAGCGAGGGAATTTCCGTGTGAATTCTTCAATGTGTGGGAGTGAGGGATGCAGTAAAAGGATTAGTGGATCGGAAGTGTGTTTGTCGTATCCCAAAAGAAAATCCTGTCGTTTCCATAGAAACGTTACTCGATTTAGAAGGAAAAGTCATAGAACCCATAGTAGTTCATAGCGACGGAATATCCGTGTGAATTCTTCAATGTGTGGGAGAACGGGATGCAGTAAAAGGATTAGTGGATCGGAAATGTGATTGTCGTATCCCAAAAGAAAATCCTGTCGTTTCCATAGAAACGTTACTCGATTTAGAAGGAAATGTCTTAGAACACGTAGTACTCGTATTTCATTGCGACGCAATTTCCGTGTGAATTCGTCAATGTGTGGGAGTGAGGGATGCAGTAAAGAAGGATTAGTGGATCGGAAATGAGATTGTCGTATCCCAAAAGAAAATCCTGTCGTTTCCATAGAAACGTTACTCGATTTAGAAGGAAAAGTCATAGAACCCATAGTAGTTCATAGCGACGGAATTTCCGTGTGAATTCTTCAATGTGTGGGAGTGAGGGATGCAGTAAAAGTATTAGTGGATCGGAAATGTGATTGTCGTATCCCAAAAGAAAATCCTGTCGTTTCCATAGAAACGTTACTCGATTTAGAAGGAAATGTCTTAGAACACATAGGACTCGCATTTCATAGCGACGCAATTTCCGTGTGAATTCGTCAATGTGTGGGAGTGAGGGATGCAGTAAAGAAGGATTAGTGGATCGGAAATGAGATTGTCGTATCCCAAAAGAAAATCCTGTCGTTTCCATAGAAACGTTACTCGATTTAGAAGGAAATGTTTTAGAACACATAGTACTCGTATTTCATAGCGCCGCAATTTCCGTGTGAATTCGTCAATCTGTGGGAGTGAGGGATGCAGTAAAGAAGGATTAGTGGATCGGAAATGAGATTGTCGTATCCCAAAAGAAAATCCTGTCGTTTCCATAGAAACGTTATTCGATTTAGAAGGAAAAGTCTTAGAACACATAGTACTCGTATTTCATAGCGACGGAATTTCCGTGTGAATTCGTCAATGAGTGGGAGTGAGGGATGCAGTAAAGAAGGATTAGTGGATCGGAAATGATATTGTCGTATCCCAAAAGAAAATCCTGTCGTTTCCATAGAAACGTTACTCGATTTAGAAGGAAAAGTCATAGAACCCATAATAGTTCATAGCGACGGAATTTCCGTGTGAATTCTTCAATGTGTGGGAGTGAGGGATGCAGTAAAAGGATTAGTGGATCGGAAATGTGATTGTCGTATCCCAAAAGAAAATCCTGTCGTTTCCATAGAAACGTTACTCGATTTAGAAGGAAATGTCTTAGAACACATAGGACTCGCATTTCATAGCGACGCAATTTCCGTGTGAATTCGTCAATGTGTGGGAGTGAGGGATGCAGTAAAGAAGGATTAGTGGATCGGAAATGAGATTTTCGTATCCCAAAAGAAAATCCTGTCGTTTCCATAGAAACGTTACTCGATTTAGAAGGAAATGTTTTAGAACACATAGTAGTTCATAGCGACGGAATTTCCGTGTGAATTCGTCAATGTGTGGGAGTGAGGGATGCAGTAAAAGGATTAGTGGATCGGAAATGTGATTGCCGTATCCCAAAAGAAAATCCTGTCGTTTCCATAGAAACGTTACTCGATTTAGAAGGAAATGTCTTAGAACACATAGGTCTCGCATTTCATAGCGACGCAATTTCCGTGTGAATTCGTCAATGTGTGGGAGTGAGGGATGCAGTAAAGAAGGATTAGTGGATCGGAAATGAGATTGTCGTATCCCAAAAGGAAATCCTGTCGTTTCCATAGAAACGTTACTCGATTTAGAAGGAAATGTTTTAGAACACATAGTACTCGTATTTCATAGCGACGGAATTTCCGTGTGAATTCGTCAATGAGTGGGAGTGAGGGATGCAGTAAAGAAGGATTAGTGGATCGGAAATGAGATTGTTGTATCCCAAAAGAAAATCCTGTCGTTTCCATAGAAACGTTACTCGATTTAGAAGGAAATGTCTTAGAACACATAGGACTCGCATTTCATAGCGACGCAATTTCCGTGTGAATTCGTCAATGTGTGGGAGTGAGGGATGCAGTAAAGAAGGATTAGTGGATCGGAAATGAGATTGTCGTATCCCAAAAGAAAATCCTGTCGTTTCCATAGAAACGTTACTCGATTTAGAAGGAAATGTTTTAGAACACATAGTACTCGTATTTCATAGCGACGCAATTTCCGTGTGAATTCGTCAATCTGTGGGAGTGAGGGATGCAGTAAAGAAGGATTAGTGGATCGGAAATGAGATTGTCGTATCCCAAAAGAAAATCCTGTCGTTTCCATAGAAACGTTACTCGATTTAGAAGGAAAAGTCATAGAACCCATAGTAGTTCATAGCGACGGAATTTCCGTGTGAATTCTTCAATGTGTGGGAGTGAGGGATGCAGTAAAAGGATTAGTGGATCGGAAATGTGTTTGTCGTATCCCAAAAGAAAATCCTGTCGTTTCCATAGAAATGTTACTCGATTTAGAAGGAAATGTCTTAGAACACATAGGACTCGCATTTCATAGCGACGCAATTTCCGTGTGAATTCGTCAATGTGTGGGAGTGAGGGATGCAGTAAAGAAGGATTAGTGGATCGGAAATGAGATTGTCGTATCCCAAAAGAAAATCCTGTCGTTTCCATAGAAACGTTACTCGATTTAGAAGGAAATGTTTTAGAACACATAGTAGTTCATAGCGACGGAATTTCCGTGTGAATTCTTCAATGTGTGGGAGTGAGGGATGCAGTAAAAGAATTAGTGGATCGGAAATGTGATTGTCGTATCCCAAAAGAAAATCCTGTCGTTTCCATAGAAACGTTACTCGATTTAGAAGGAAATGTCTTAGAACACATAGGACTCGCATTTCATAGCGACGCAATTTCCGTGTGAATTCGTCAATGTGTGGGAGTGAGGGATGCAGTAAAGAAGGATTAGTGGATCGGAAATGAGATTTTCGTATCCCAAAAGAAAATCCTGTCGTTTCCATAGAAACGTTACTCGATTTAGAAGGAAATGTTTTAGAACACATAGTAGTTCATAGCGACGGAATTTCCGTGTGAATTCGTCAATGTGTGGGAGTGAGGGATGCAGTAAAAGGATTAGTGGATCGGAAATGTGATTGCCGTATCCCAAAAGAAAATCCTGTCGTTTCCATAGAAACGTTACTCGATTTAGAAGGAAATGTCTTAGAACACATAGGTCTCGCATTTCATAGCGACGCAATTTCCGTGTGAATTCGTCAATGTGTGGGAGTGAGGGATGCAGTAAAGAAGGATTAGTGGATCGGAAATGAGATTGTCGTATCCCAAAAGGAAATCCTGTCGTTTCCATAGAAACGTTACTCGATTTAGAAGGAAATGTTTTAGAACACATAGTACTCGTATTTCATAGCGACGGAATTTCCGTGTGAATTCGTCAATGAGTGGGAGTGAGGGATGCAGTAAAGAAGGATTAGTGGATCGGAAATGAGATTGTTGTATCCCAAAAGAAAATCCTGTCGTTTCCATAGAAACGTTACTCGATTTAGAAGGAAATGTCTTAGAACACATAGGACTCGCATTTCATAGCGACGCAATTTCCGTGTGAATTCGTCAATGTGTGGGAGTGAGGGATGCAGTAAAGAAGGATTAGTGGATCGGAAATGAGATTGTCGTATCCCAAAAGAAAATCCTGTCGTTTCCATAGAAACGTTACTCGATTTAGAAGGAAATGTTTTAGAACACATAGTAGTTCATAGCGACGGAATTTCCGTGTGAATTCTTCAATGTGTGGGAGTGAGGGATGCAGTAAAAGGATTAGTGGATCGGAAATGTGATTGTCGTATCCCAAAAGAAAATCCTGTCGTTTCCATAGAAACGTTACTCGATTTAGAAGGAAATGTCTTAGGACACATAGGACTCGCATTTCATAGCGACGCAATTTCCGTGTGAATTCGTCAATGTGTGGGAGTGAGGGATGCAGTAAAGAAGGATTAGTGGATCGGAAATGAGATTTTCGTATCCCAAAAGAAAATCCTGTCGTTTCCATAGAAACGTTACTCGATTTAGAAGGAAATGTTTTAGAACACATAGTAGTTCATAGCGACGGAATTTCCGTGTGAATTCGTCAATGTGTGGGAGTGAGGGATGCAGTAAAAGGATTAGTGGATCGGAAGTGTGATTGCCGTATCCCAAAAGAAAATCCTGTCGTTTCCATAGAAACGTTACTCGATTTAGAAGGAAATGTCTTAGAACACATAGGTCTCGCATTTCATAGCGACGCAATTTCCGTGTGAATTCGTCAATGTGTGGGAGTGAGGGATGCAGTAAAGAAGGATTAGTGGATCGGAAATGAGATTGTCGTATCCCAAAAGGAAATCCTGTCGTTTCCATAGAAACGTTACTCGATTTAGAAGGAAATGTTTTAGAACACATAGTACTCGTATTTCATAGCGACGGAATTTCCGTGTGAATTCGTCAATGAGTGGGAGTGAGGGATGCAGTAAAGAAGGATTAGTGGATCGGAAATGAGATTGTTGTATCCCAAAAGAAAATCCTGTCGTTTCCATAGAAACGTTACTCGATTTAGAAGGAAATGTCTTAGAACACATAGGACTCGCATTTCATAGCGACGCAATTTCCGTGTGAATTCGTCAATGTGTGGGAGTGAGGGATGCAGTAAAGAAGGATTAGTGGATCGGAAATGAGATTGTCGTATCCCAAAAGAAAATCCTGTCGTTTCCATAGAAACGTTACTCGATTTAGAAGGAAATGTTTTAGAACACATAGTACTCGTATTTCATAGCGACGCAATTTCCGTGTGAATTCGTCAATCTGTGGGAGTGAGGGATGCAGTAAAGAAGGATTAGTGGATCGGAAATGAGATTGTCGTATCCCAAAAGAAAATCCTGTCGTTTCCATAGAAACGTTACTCGATTTAGAAGGAAAAGTCAAAGAACCCGTAGTAGTTCATAGCGACGGAATTTCCGTGTGAATTCTTCAATGTGTGGGAGTGAGGGATGCAGTAAAAGGATTAGTGGATCGGAAATGTGATTGTCGTATCCCAAAAGAAAATCCTGTCGTTTCCATAGAAATGTTACTCGATTTAGAAGGAAATGTCTTAGAACACATAGGACTCGCATTTCATAGCGACGCAATTTCCGTGTGAATTCGTCAATGTGTGGGAGTGAGGGATGCAGTAAAGAAGGATTAGTGGATCGGAAATGAGATTGTCGTATCCCAAAAGAAAATCCTGTCGTTTCCATAGAAACGTTACTCGATTTAGAAGGAAATGTTTTAGAACACATAGTAGTTCATAGCGACGGAATTTCCGTGTGAATTCTTCAATGTGTGGGAGTGAGGGATGCAGTAAAAGAATTAGTGGATCGGAAATGTGATTGTCGTATCCCAAAAGAAAATCCTGTCGTTTCCATAGAAACGTTACTCGATTTAGAAGGAAATGTCTTAGAACACATAGGACTCGCATTTCATAGCGACGCAATTTCCGTGTGAATTCGTCAATGTGTGTGAGTGAGGGATGCAGTAAAGAAGGATTAGTGGATCGGAAATGAGATTGTCGTATCCCAAAAGAAAATCCTGTCGTTTCCATAGAAACGTTACTCGATTTAGAAGGAAATGTTTTAGAACACATAGTACTCGTATTTCATAGCGACGCTATTTCCGTGTGAATTCGTCAATCTGTGGGAGTGAGGGATGCAGTAAAGAAGGATTAGTGGATCGGAAATGAGATTGTCGTATCCCAAAAGAAAATCCTGTCGTTTCCATAGAAACGTTACTCGATTTAGAAGGAAAAGTCATAGAACCCATAGTAGTTCATAGCGACGGAATTTCCGTGTGAATTCTTCAATGTGTGGGAGTGAGGGATGCAGTAAAAGGATTAGTGGATCGGAAATGTGTTTGTCGTATCCCAAAAGAAAATCCTGTCGTTTCCATAGAAACGTTACTCGATTTAGAAGGAAATGTCTTAGAACACATAGTAGTTCATAGCGACGGAATTTCCGTGTGAATTCTTCAATGTGTGGGAGTGAGGGATGCAGTAAAAGGATTAGTGGATCGGAAATGTGTTTGTCGTATCCCAAAAGAAAATCCTGTCGTTTCCATAGAAACGTTACTCGATTTAGAAGGAAATGTCTTAGAACACATAGTAGTTCATAGCGACGGAATTTCCGTGTGAATTCTTCAATGTGTGGGAGGGAGGGATGCAGTAAAGAAGGATTAGTGGATCGGAAATGAGATTGTCGTATCCCAAAAGAAAATCCTGTCGTTTCCATAGAAACGTTACTCGATTTAGAAGGAAAAGTCATAGAACCCATAGTAGTTCATAGCGACGGAATTTCCGTGTGAATTCTTCAATGTGTGGGAGTGAGGGATGCAGTAAAAGGATTAGTGGATCGGAAATGTGTTTGTCGTATCCCAAAAGAAAATCCTGTCGTTTCCATAGAAACGTTACTCGATTTAGAAGGAAATGTCTTAGAACACATAGTAGTTCATAGCGACGGAATTTCCGTGTGAATTCTTCAATGTGTGGGAGTGAGGGATGCAGTAAAGAAGGATTAGTGGATCGGAAATGAGATTGTCGTATCCCAAAAGAAAATCCTGTCGTTTCCATAGAAACGTTACTCGATTTAGAAGGAAAAGTCATAGAACACATAGTAGCTCATAGCGAGGGAATTTCCGTGTGAATTCTTCAATGTGTGGGAGTGAGGGATGCAGTAAAAGGATTAGTGGATCGGAAGTGTGTTTGTCGTATCCCAAAAGAAAATCCTGTCGTTTCCATAGAAACGTTACTCGATTTAGAAGGAAAAGTCATAGAACCCATAGTAGTTCATAGCGACGGAATTTCCGTGTGAATTCTTCAATGTGTGGGAGAGAGGGATGCAGTAAAAGGATTAGTGGATCGGAAATGTGATTGTCGTATCCCAAAAGAAAATCCTGTCGTTTCCATAGAAACGTTACTCGATTTAGAAGGAAATGTCTTAGAACGCGTAGTACTCGTATTTCATTGCGACGCAATTTCCGTGTGAATTCGTCAATGTGTGGGAGTGAGGGATGCAGTAAAGAAGGATTAGTGGATCGGAAATGAGATTGTCGTATCCCAAGAGAAAATCCTGTCGTTTCCATAGAAACGTTACTCGATTTAGAAGGAAAAGTCATAGAACCCATAGTAGTTCATAGCGACGGAATTTCCGTGTGAATTCTTCAATGTGTGGGAGTGAGGGATGCAGTAAAAGTATTAGTGGACCGGAAATGTGATTGTCGTATCCCAAAAGAAAATCCTGTCGTTTCCATAGAAACGTTACTCGATTTAGAAGGAAATGTCTTAGAACACATAGGACTCGCATTTCATAGCGACGCAATTTCCGTGTGAATTCGTCAATGTGTGGGAGTGAGGGATGCAGTAAAGAAGGATTAGTGGATCGGAAATGAGATTGTCGTATCCCAAAAGAAAATCCTGTCGTTTCCATAGAAACGTTACTCGATTTAGAAGGAAATGTTTTAGAACACATAGTACTCGTATTTCATAGCGACGCAATTTCCGTGTGAATTCGTCAATCTGTGGGAGTGAGGGATGCAGTAAAGAAGGATTAGTGGATCGGAAATGAGATTGTCGTATCCCAAAAGAAAATCCTGTCGTTTCCATAGAAACGTTATTCGATTTACAAGGAAAAGTCTTAGAACACATAGTACTCGTATTTCATAGCGACGGAATTTCCGTGTGAATTCGTCAATGAGTGGGAGTGAGGGATGCAGTAAAGAAGGATTAGTGGATCGGAAATGAGATTTTCGTATCCCAAAAGAAAATCCTGTCGTTTCCATAGAAACGTTACTCGATTTAGAAGGAAATGTTTTAGAACACATAGTAGTTCATAGCGACGGAATTTCCGTGTGAATTCTTCAATGTGTGGGAGTGAGGGATGCAGTAAAAGGATTAGTGGATCGGAAATGTGATTGCCGTATCCCAAAAGAAAATCCTGTCGTTTCCATAGAAACGTTACTCGATTTAGAAGGAAATGTCTTAGAACACATAGGTCTCGCATTTCATAGCGACGCAATTTCCGTGTGAATTCGTCAATGTGTGGGAGTGAGGGATGCAGTAAAGAAGGATTAGTGGATCGGAAATGAGATTGTCGTATCCCAAAAGGAAATCCTGTCGTTTCCATAGAAACGTTACTCGATTTAGAAGGAAATGTTTTAGGACACATAGTACTCGTATTTCATAGCGACGGAATTTCCGTGTGAATTCGTCAATGAGTGGGAGTGAGGGATGCAGTAAAGAAGGATTAGTGGATCGGAAATGAGATTGTATTATCCCAAAAGAAAATCCTGTCGTTTCCATAGAAACGTTACTCGATTTAGAAGGAAATGTCTTAGAACACATAGGACTCGCATTTCATAGCGACGCAATTTCCGTGTGAATTCGTCAATGTGTGGGAGTGAGGGATGCAGTAAAGAAGGATTAGTGGATCGGAAATGAGATTGTCGTATCCCAAAAGAAAATCCTGTCGTTTCCATAGAAACGTTACTCGATTTAGAAGGAAATGTTTTAGAACACATAGTACTCGTATTTCATAGCGACGCAATTTCCGTGTGAATTCGTCAATCTGTGGGAGTGAGGGATGCAGTAAAGAAGGATTAGTGGATCGGAAATGAGATTGTCGTATCCCAAAAGAAAATCCTGTCGTTTCCATAGAAACGTTACTCGATTTAGAAGGAAAAGTCATAGAACCCATAGTAGTTCATAGCGACGGAATTTCCGTGTGAATTCTTCAATGTGTGGGAGTGAGGGATGCAGTAAAAGGATTAGTGGATCGGAAATGTGATTGTCGTATCCCAAAAGAAAATCCTGTCGTTTCCATAGAAACGTTACTCGATTTAGAAGGAAATGTCTTAGAACACATAGGACTCGCATTTCATAGCGACGCAATTTCCGTGTGAATTCGTCAATGTGTGGGAGTGAGGGATGCAGTAAAGAAGGATTAGTGGATCGGAAATGAGATTGTCGTATCCCAAAAGAAAATCCTGTCGTTTCCATAGAAACGTTACTCGATTTAGAAGGAAATGTTTTAGAACACATAGTAGTTCATAGCGACGGAATTTCCGTGTGAATTCTTCAATGTGTGGGAGTGAGGGATGCAGTAAAAGAATTATTGGATCGGAAATGTGATTGTCGTATCCCAAAAGAAAATCCTGTCGTTTCCATAGAAACGTTACTCGATTTAGAAGGAAATGTCTTAGAACACATAGGACTCGCATTTCATAGCGACGCAATTTCCGTGTGAATTCGTCAATGTGTGGGAGTGAGGGATGCAGTAAAGAAGGATTAGTGGATCGGAAATGAGATTGTCGTATCCCAAAAGAAAATCCTGTCGTTTCCATAGAAACGTTACTCGATTTAGAAGGAAAAGTCATAGAACCCATAGTAGTTCATAGCGACGGAATTTCCGTGTGAATTCTTCAATGTGTGGGAGTGAGGGATGCAGTAAAAGTATTAGTGGATCGGAAATGTGATTGTCGTATCCCAAAAGAAAATCCTGTCGTTTCCATAGAAACGTTACTCGATTTAGAAGGAAATGTCTTAGAACACATAGGACTCGCATTTCATAGCGACGCAATTTCCGTGTGAATTCGTCAATGTGTGGGAGTGAGGGATGCAGTAAAGAAGGATTAGTGGATCGGAAATGAGATTGTCGTATCCCAAAAGAAAATCCTGTCGTTTCCATAGAAACGTTACTCGATTTAGAAGGAAATGTTTTAGAACACATAGTACTCGTATTTCATAGCGACGCAATTTCCGTGTGAATTCGTCAATCTGTGGGAGTGAGGGATGCAGTAAAGAAGGATTAGTGGATCGGAAATGAGATTGTCGTATCCCAAAAGAAAATCCTGTCGTTTCCATAGAAACGTTATTCGATTTACAAGGAAAAGTCTTAGAACACATAGTACTCGTATTTCATAGCGACGGAATTTCCGTGTGAATTCGTCAATGAGTGGGAGTGAGGGATGCAGTAAAGAAGGATTAGTGGATCGGAAATGATATTGTCGTATCCCAAAAGAAAATCCTGTCGTTTCCATAGAAACCTTACTCGATTTAGAAGGAAAAGTCATAGAACCCATAGTAGTTCATAGCGACGGAATTTCCGTGTGAATTCTTCAATGTGTGGGAGTGAGGGATGCAGTAAAAGGATTAGTGGATCGGAAATGTGATTGTCGTATCCCAAAAGAAAATCCTGTCGTTTCCATAGAAACGTTACTCGATTTAGAAGGAAATGTCTTAGAACACATAGGACTCGCATTTCATAGCGACGCAATTTCCGTGTGAATTCGTCAATGTGTGGGAGTGAGGGATGCAGTAAAGAAGGATTAGTGGATCGGAAATGAGATTGTCGTATCCCAAAAGAAAATCCTGTCGTTTCCATAGAAACGTTACTCGATTTAGAAGGAAATGTTTTAGAACACATAGTAGTTCATAGCGACGGAATTTCCGTGTGAATTCTTCAATGTGTGGGAGTGAGGGATGCAGTAAAAGGATTAGTGGATCGGAAATGTGATTGCCGTATCCCAAAAGAAAATCCTGTCGTTTCCATAGAAACGTTACTCGATTTAGAAGGAAATGTCTTAGAACACATAGGTCTCGCATTTCATAGCGACGCAATTTCCGTGTGAATTCGTCAATGTGTGGGAGTGAGGGATGCAGTAAAGAAGGATTAGTGGATCGGAAATGAGATTGTCGTATCCCAAAAGGAAATCCTGTCGTTTCCATAGAAACGTTACTCGATTTAGAAGGAAATGTTTTAGAACACATAGTACTCGTATTTCATAGCGACGGAATTTCCGTGTGAATTCGTCAATGAGTGGGAGTGAGGGATGCAGTAAAGAAGGATTAGTGGATCGGAAATGAGATTGTTGTATCCCAAAAGAAAATCCTGTCGTTTCCATAGAAACGTTACTCGATTTAGAAGGAAATGTCTTAGAACACATAGGACTCGCATTTCATAGCGACGCAATTTCCGTGTGAATTCGTCAATGTGTGGGAGTGAGGGATGCAGTAAAGAAGGATTAGTGGATCGGAAATGAGATTGTCGTATCCCAAAAGAAAATCCTGTCGTTTCCATAGAAACGTTACTCGATTTAGAAGGAAATGTTTTAGAACACATAGTACTCGTATTTCATAGCGACGCAATTTCCGTGTGAATTCGTCAATCTGTGGGAGTGAGGGATGCAGTAAAGAAGGATTAGTGGATCGGAAATGAGATTGTCGTATCCCAAAAGAAAATCCTGTCGTTTCCATAGAAACGTTACTCGATTTAGAAGGAAAAGTCATAGAACCCATAGTAGTTCATAGCGACGGAATTTCCGTGTGAATTCTTCAATGTGTGGGAGTGAGGGATGCAGTAAAAGGATTAGTGGATCGGAAATGTGATTGTCGTATCCCAAAAGAAAATCCTGTCGTTTCCATAGAAACGTTACTCGATTTAGAAGGAAATGTCTTAGAACACATAGGACTCGCATTTCATAGCGACGCAATTTCCGTGTGAATTCGTCAATGTGTGGGAGTGAGGGATGCAGTAAAGAAGGATTAGTGGATCGGAAATGAGATTGTCGTATCCCAAAAGAAAATCCTGTCGTTTCCATAGAAACGTTACTCGATTTAGAAGGAAATGTTTTAGAACACATAGTAGTTCATAGCGACGGAATTTCCGTGTGAATTCTTCAATGTGTGGGAGTGAGGGATGCAGTAAAAGAATTAGTGGATCGGAAATGTGATTGTCGTATCCCAAAAGAAAATCCTGTCATTTCCATAGAAACGTTACTCGATTTAGAAGGAAACGTCTTAGAACACATAGTATTTCATAGCGACGCAATTTCCGTGTGTATTGGTCAATGTGTGGGAGTGATAGATGCAGTAAAGAAGGATTAGAGGATCGGAAATGTGATTGTCGTATCCCAAAAGAAAATCCTGTCGTTTCCATAGAAACGTTACTCGATTTAGAAGGAAACGTCTTAGAACACATAGTATTTCATAGCGACGCAATTTCCGTGTGAATTCGTCAATATGTGGGAGTGAGGGATGCAGTAAAGAAGGATTATTGGATCGGAAATGAGATTGTCGTATCCCAAAAGAAAATCCTGTCGTTTCCATAGAAACGTTACTCGATTTAGAAGGAGAAGTCTTAGAACACATAGTACTCGTATTTCATAGCGACGGAATTTCCGTGTGAATTCGTCAATGAGTGGGAGTGAGGGATGCAGTAAAGAAGGATTAGTGGATCGGAAATGAGATTGTCGTATCCCAAAAGAAAATCCTGTCGTTTCCATAGAAACGTTACTCGATTTAGAAGGAAAAGTCATAGAACCCATAGTAGTTCATAGCGACGGAATTTCCGTGTGAATTCTTCAATGTGTGGGAGTGAGGGATGCAGTAAAAGGATTAGTGGATCGGAAATGTGTTTGTCGTATCCCAAAAGAAAATCCTGTCGTTTCCATAGAAACGTTACTCGATTTAGAAGGAAACGTCTTAGAACACATAGTATTTCATAGCGACGCAATTTCCGTGTGTATTGGTCAATGTGTGGGAGTGATAGATGCAGTAAAGAAGGATTAGTGGATCGGAAATGTGATTGTCGTATCCCAAAAGAAAATCCTGTCGTTTCCATAGAAACGTTACTCGATTTAGAAGGAAACGTCTTAGAACACATAGTATTTCATAGCGACGCAGTTTCCGTGTGTATTGGTCAATGTGTGGGAGTGATAGATGCAGTAAAGAAGGATTAGTGGATCGGAAATGTGATTGTCGTATCCCAAAAGAAAATCCTGTCGTTTCCGTAGAAACGTTACTCGATTTAGAAGGAAATGTCTTAGAACACATAGGACTCGCATTTCATAGCGACGCAATTTCCGTGTGAATTCGTCAATGTGTGGGAGTGAGGGATGCAGTAAAGAAGGATTAGTGGATCGGAAATGTGATTGTCGTATCCCAAAAGAAAATCCTGTCGTTTCCATAGAAACGTTACTCGATTTAGAAGGAAACGTCTTAGAACACATAGTATTTCATAGCGACGCAATTTCCGTGTGTATTGGTCAATGTGTGGGAGTGATAGATGCAGTAAAGAAGGATTAGAGGATCGGAAATGTGATTGTCGTATCCCAAAAGAAAATCCTGTCGTTCCCATAGAAACGTTACTCGATTTAGAAGGGAATGTCTTAGAACACATAGGACTCGCATTTCATAGCGACGCAATTTCCGTGTGAATTCGTCAACGTGTGGGAGTGATAGATGCAGTAAAGAAGAATTAGTGGATCGGAAATGTGATTGTCGTATCCCAAAAGAAAATCCTGTCGTTTCCATAGAAACGTTACTCGATTTAGAAGGAAATGTTTTAGAACACATAGTACTCGTATTTCATAGCGACGCAATTTCCGTGTGAATTCGTCAATGTGTGGGAGTGAGGGATGCAGTAAAGAAGGATTAGTGGATCGGAAATGAGATTGTCGTATCCCAAAAGAAAATCCTGTCGTTTCCATAGACACGTTACTCGATTTAGAAGGAAAAGTCTTAGAACACATAGTACTCGTATTTCATAGCGACGGAATTTCCGTGTGAATTCGTCAATGTGTGGGAGTGAGGGATGCAGTAAAGAAGGATTAGTGGATCGGAAATGAGATTGTCGTATCCCAAAAGAAAATCCTGTCGTTTCCATAGAAACGTTACTCGATTTAGAAGGAAAAGTCATAGAACCCATAGTAGTTCATAGCGACGGAATTTCCGTGTGAATTCTTCAATGTGTGGGAGTGAGGGATGCAGTAAAAGGATTAGTGGATCGGAAATGTGTTTGTCGTATCCCAAAAGAAAATCCTGTCGTTTCCATAGAAACGTTACTCGATTTAGAAGGAAACGTCTTAGAACACATAGTATTTCATAGCGACGCAATTTCCGTGTGTATTGGTCAATGTGTGGGAGTGATAGATGCAGTGAAGAAGGATTAGTGGATCGGAAAAGTGATTGTCGTATCCCAAAAGAAAATCCTGTCGTTTCCATAGAAACGTTACTCGATTTAGAAGGAAATGTCTTAGAACACATAGGACTCGCATTTCATAGCGACGCAATTTCCGTGTGAATTCGTCAATGTGTGGGAGTGAGGGATGCAGTAAAGAAGGATTAGTGGATCGGAAATGAGATTGTCGTATCCCAAAAGAAAATCCTGTCGTTTCCATAGAAACGTTACTCGATTTAGAAGGAAATGTTTTAGAACACATAGCACTCGTATTTCATAGCGACGCTATTTCCGTGTGAATTCGTCAATCTGTGGGAGTGAGGGATGCAGTAAAGAAGGATTAGTGGATCGGAAATGTGATTGTCGTAACCCAAAAGAAAATCCTGTCGTTTCCATAGAAACGTTACTCGATTTAGAAGGAAAAGTCATAGAACACATAGTAGTTCATAGCGACGGAATTTCCGTGTGAATTCTTCAATGTGTGGGAGTGAGGGATGCAGTAAAAGTATTAGTGGATCGGAAATGTGTTTGTCGTATCCCAAAAGAAAATCCTGTCGTTTCCATAGAAACGTTACTCGATTTAGAAGGAAATGTCTTAGAACACATAGTAGTTCACAGCGACGGAAAATACGTGTGAATTCTTCAATGTGTGGGAGTGAGGGATGCAGTAAAAGGATTAGTGGATCGGAAATGTGATTGTCGTATCCCAAAAGAAAATCCTGTCGTTTCCATAGAAATGTTACTCGATTTAGAAGGAAAAGTCATAGAACCCATAGTAGTTCATAGCGACGGAATTTCCGTGTGAATTCTTCAATGTGTGGGAGTGAGGGATGCAGTAAAGAAGGATTAGTGGATCGGAAATGAGATTGTCGTATCCCAAAAGAAAATCCTGTCGTTTCCATACAAACGTAACTCGATTTAGAAGGAAAAGTCATAGAACCCATAGTAGTTCATAGCGACGGAATTTCCGTGTGAATTCTTCAATGTGTGGGAGTGAGGGATGCAGTAAAAGGATTAGTGGATCGGAAATGTGTTTGTCGTATCCCAAAAGAAAATCCTGTCGTTTCCATAGAAACGTTACTCGATTTAGAAGGAAATGTCTTAGAACACATAGTAGTTCATACCGACGGAATTTCCGTGTGAATTCTTCAATGTGTGGGAGTGAGGGATGCAGTAAAGAAGGATTAGTGGAGCGGAAATGAGATTGTCGTATCCCAAAAGAAAATCCTGTCCTTTCCATAGAAACGTTACTCGATTTAGAAGGAAAAGTCATAGAACCCATAGTAGCTCATAGCGACGGAATTTCCGTGTGAATTCTTCAATGTGTGGGAGTGAGAGATGCAGTAAAAGGATTAGTGGATCGGAAATGTGTTTGTCGTATCCCAAAAGAAAATCCTGTCGTTTCCATAGAAACGTTACTCGATTTAGAAGGAAAAGTCATAGAACCCATAGTAATTCATAGCGACGGAATTTCCGTGTGAATTCTTCAATGTGTGGGAGAGAGGGATGCAGTAAAAGGATTAGTGGATCGGAAATGTGATTGTCGTATCCCAAAAGAAAATCCTGTCGTTTCCATAGAAACGTTACTAGATTTAGAAGGAAATGTCTTAGAACACATAGTACTCGTATTTCATTGCGACGCAATTTCCGTGTGAATTCGTCAATGTGTGGGAGTGAGGGATGCAGTAAAGAAGGATTAGTGGATCGGAAATGAGATTGTCGTATCCCAAAAGAAAATCCTGTCGTTTCCATAGAAACGTTACTCGATTTAGAAGGAAAAGTCATAGAACCCATAGTAGTTCATAGCGACGGAATTTCCGTGTGAATTCTTCAATGTGTGGGAGTGAGGGATGCAGTAAAAGTATTAGTGGATCGGAAATGTGATTGTCGTATCCCAAAAGAAAATCCGGTCGTTTCCATAGAAACGTTACTCGATTTAGAAGGAAATGTCTTAGAACACATAGGACTCGCATTTCATAGCGACGCAATTTCCGTGTGAAATTCAATGTGTGGGAGTGAGGGATGCAGTAAAGAAGGATTAGTGGATCGGAAATGAGATTGTCGTATCCCAAAAGAAAATCCTGTCGTTTCCATAGAAACGTTACTCGATTTAGAAGGAAATGTTTTAGAACACATAGTACTCGTATTTCATAGCGACGCAATTTCCGTGTGAATTCGTCAATCTGTGGGAGTGAGGGATGCAGTAAAGAAGGATTAGTGGATCGGAAATGAGATTGTCGTATCCCAAAAGAAAATCCTGTCGTTTCCATAGAAACGTTATTCGATTTAGAAGGAAAAGTCTGAGAACACATAGTACTCGTATTTCATAGCGACGGAATTTCCGTGTGAATTCGTCAATGAGTGGGAGTGAGGGATGCAGTAAAAAAGGATTAGTGGATCGGAAATGAAATTGTCGTATCCCAAAAGAAAATCCTGTCGTTTCCATAGAAACGTTACTCGATTTAGAAGGAAAAGTCATAGAACCCATAGTAGTTCATAGCGACGGAATTTCCGTGTGAATTCTTCAATGTGTGGGAGTGAGGGATGCAGTAAAAGGATTAGTGGATCGGAAATGTGATTGTCGTATCCCAAAAGAAAATCCTGTCGTTTCCATAGAAACGTTACTCGATTTAGAAGGAAATGTCTTAGAACACATAGGACTCGCATTTCATAGCGACGCAATTTCCGTGTGAATTCGTCAATGTGTGGGAGTGAGGGATGCAGTAAAGAAGGATTAGTGGATCGGAAATGAGATTGTCGTATCCCAAAAGAAAATCCTGTCGTTTCCATAGAAACGTTACTCGATTTAGAAGGAATTGTTTTAGAACACATAGTAGTTCATAGCGACGGAATTTCCGTGTGAATTCTTCAATGTGTGGGAGTGAGGGATGCAGTAAAAGGATTAGTGGATCGGAAATGTGATTGCCGTATCCCAAAAGAAAATCCTGTCGTTTCCATAGAAACGTTACTCGATTTAGAAGGAAATGTCTTAGAACACATAGGTCTCGTATTTCATAGCGACGCAATTTCCGTGTGAATTCGTCAATGTGTGGGAGTGAGGGATGCAGTAAAGAAGGATGAGTGGATCGGAAATGAGATTGTCGTATCCCAAAAGGAAATCCTGTCGTTTCCATAGAAACGTTACTCGATTTAGAAGGAAATGTTTTAGAACACATAGTACTCGTATTTCATAGCGACGGAATTTCCGTGTGAATTCGTCAATGAGTGGGAGTGAGGGATGCAGTAAAGAAGGATTAGTGGATCGGAAATGAGATTGTCGTATCCCAAAAGAAAATCCTGTCGTTTCCATAGAAACGTTACTCGATTTAGAAGGAAATGTCTTAGAACACATAGGACTCGCATTTCATAGCGACGCAATTTCCGTGTGAATTCGTCAATGTGTGGGAGTGAGGGATGCAGTAAAGAAGGATTAGTGGATCGGAAATGAGATTGTCGTATCCCAAAAGAAAATCCTGTCGTTTCCATAGAAACGTTACTCGATTTAGAAGGAAATGTTTTAGAACACATAGTACTCGTATTTCATAGCGACGCAATTTCCGTGTGAATTCGTCAATCTGTGGGAGTGAGGGATGCAGTAAAGAAGGATTAGTGGATCGGAAATGAGATTGTCGTATCCCAAAAGAAAATCCTGTCGTTTCCATAGAAACGTTACTCGATTTAGAAGGAAAAGTCATAGAACCCATAGTAGTTCATAGCGACGGAATTTCCGTGTGAATTCTTCAATGTGTGGGAGTGAGGGATGCAGTAAAAGGATTAGTGGATCGGAAATGTGATTGTCGTATCCCAAAAGAAAATCCTGTCGTTTCCATAGAAACGTTACTCGATTTAGAAGGAAATGTCTTAGAACACATAGGACTCGCATTTCATAGCGACGCAATTTCCGTGTGAATTCGTCAATGTGTGGGAGTGAGGGATGCAGTAAAGAAGGATTAGTGGATCGGAAATGAGATTGTCGTATCCCAAAAGAAAATCCTGTCGTTTCCATAGAAACGTTACTCGATTTAGAAGGAAATGTTTTAGAACACATAGTAGTTCATAGCGACGGAATTTCCGTGTGAATTCGTCAATGAGTGGGAGTGAGGGATGCAGTAAAGAAGGATTAGTGGATCGGAAATGAGATTGTCGTATCCCAAAAGAAAATCCTGTCGTTTCCATAGAAACGTTACTCGATTTAGAAGGAAATGTCTTAGAACACATAGGACTCGCATTTCATAGCGACGCAATTTCCGTGTGAATTCGTCAATGTGTGGGAGTGAGGGATGCAGTAAAGAAGGATTAGTGGATCGGAAATGAGATTGTCGTATCCCAAAAGAAAATCCTGTCGTTTCCATAGAAACGTTACTCGATTTAGAAGGAAATGTCTTAGAACACATAGGACTCGCATTTCATAGCGACGCAATTTCCGTGTGAATTCGTCAATGTGTGGGAGTGAGGGATGCAGTAAAAGGATTAGTGGATCGGAAATGTGATTGTCGTATCCCAAAAGAAAATCCTGTCGTTTCCATAGAAACGTTACTCGATTTAGAAGGAAATGTCTTAGAACACATAGGACTCGCATTTCATAGCGACGCAATTTCCGTGTGAATTCGTCAATGTGTGGGAGTGAGGGATGCAGTAAAGAAGGATTAGTGGATCGGAAATGAGATTGTCGTATCCCAAAAGAAAATCCTGTCGTTTCCATAGAAACGTTACTCGATTTAGAAGGAAATGTTTTAGAACACATAGTAGTTCATAGCGACGGAATTTCCGTGTGAATTCTTCAATATGTGGGAGTGAGGGATGCAGTAAAAGGATTAGTGGATCGGAAATGTGATTGTCGTATCCCAAAAGAAAATCCTGTCGTTTCCATAGAAACGTTACTCGATTTAGAAGGAAATGTCTTAGAACACATAGGACTCGCATTTCATAGCGACGCAATTTCCGTGTGAATTCGTCAATGTGTGGGAGTGAGGGATGCAGTAAAGTAGGATTAGTGGATCGGAAATGAGATTGTCGTATCCCAAAAGAAAATCCTGTCGTTTCCATAGAAACGTTACTCGATTTAGAAGGAAACGTCTTAGAACACATAGTATTTCATAGCGACGGAATTTCCGTGTGAATTCGTCAATGAGTGGGAGTGAGGGATGCAGTAAAGAAGGATTAGTGGATCGGAAATGAGATTGTCGTATCCCAAAAGAAAATCCTGTCGTTTCCATAGAAACGTAACTCGATTTAGAAGGAAATGTCTTAGAAGACATAGGACTCGCATTTCATAGCGACGCAATTTCCGTGTGAATTCGTCAATGTGTGGGAGTGAGGGATGCAGTAAAGAAGGATTAGTGGATCGGAAATGAGATTGTCGTATCCCAAAAGAAAATCCTGTCGTTTCCATAGAAACGTTACTCGATTTAGAAGGAAATGTTTTAGAACACATAGTACTCGTATTTCATAGCGACGCAATTTCCGTGTGAATTCGTCAATCTGTGGGAGTGAGGGATGCAGTAAAGAAGGATTAGTGGATCGGAAATGAGATTGTCGTATCCCAAAAGAAAATCCTGTCGTTTCCATAGAAACGTTACTCGATTTAGAAGGAAAAGTCATAGAACCCATAGTAGTTCATAGCGACGGAATTTCCGTGTGAATTCTTCAATGTGTGGGAGTGAGGGATGCAGTAAAAGGATTAGTGGATCGGAAATGTGATTGTCGTATCCCAAAAGAAAATCCTGTCGTTTCCATAGAAACGTTACTCGATTTAGAAGGAAATGTCTTAGAACACATAGGACTCGCATTTCATAGCGACGCAATTTCCGTGTGAATTCGTCAATGTGTGGGAGTGAGGGATGCAGTAAAGAAGGATTAGTGGATCGGAAATGAGATTGTCGTATCCCAAAAGAAAATCCTGTCGTTTCCATAGAAACGTTACTCGATTTAGAAGGAAATGTTTTAGAACACATAGTAGTTCATAGCGACGGAATTTCCGTGTGAATTCGTCAATGAGTGGGAGTGAGGGATGCAGTAAAGAAGGATTAATGGATCGGAAATGAGATTGTCGTATCCCAAAAGAAAATCCTGTCGTTTCCATAGAAACGTTACTCGATTTAGAAGGAAATGTCTTAGAACACATAGGACTCGCATTTCATAGCGACGCAATTTCCGTGTGAATTCGTCAATGTGTGGGAGTGAGGGATGCAGTAAAGAAGGATTAGTGGATCGGAAATGAGATTGTCGTATCCCAAAAGAAAATCCTGTCGTTTCCATAGAAACGTTACTCGATTTAGAAGGAAATGTCTTAGAACACATAGGACTCGCATTTCATAGCGACGCAATTTCCGTGTGAATTCGTCAATGTGTGGGAGTGAGGGATGCAGTAAAAGGATTAGTGGATCGGAAATGTGATTGTCGTATCCCAAAAGAAAATCCTGTCGTTTCCATAGAAACGTTACTCGATTTAGAAGGAAATGTCTTAGAACACATAGGACTCGCATTTCATAGCGACGCAATTTCCGTGTGAATTCGTCAATGTGTGGGAGTGAGGGATGCAGTAAAGTAGGATTAGTGGATCGGAAATGAGATTGTCGTATCCCAAAAGAAAATCCTGTCGTTTCCATAGAAACGTTACTCGATTTAGAAGGAAAAGTCATAGAACCCATAGTAGTTCATAGCGACGGAATTTCCGTGTGAATTCTTCAATGTGTGGGAGTGAGGGATGCAGTAAAAGGATTAGTGGATCGGAAATGTGATTGTCGTATCCCAAAAGAAAATCCTGTCGTTTCCATAGAAACGTTACTCGATTTAGAAGGAAATGTCTTAGAACACATAGGACTCGCATTTCATAGCGACGCAATTTCCGTGTGAATTCGTCAATGTGTGGGAGTGAGGGATGCAGTAAAGAAGGATTAGTGGATCGGAAATGAGATTGTCGTATCCCAAAAGAAAATCCTGTCGTTTCCATAGAAACGTTACTCGATTTAGAAGGAAATGTTTTAGAACACATAGTAGTTCATAGCGACGGAATTTCCGTGTGAATTCTTCAATATGTGGGAGTGAGGGATGCAGTAAAAGGATTAGTGGATCGGAAATGTGATTGTCGTATCCCAAAAGAAAATCCTGTCGTTTCCATAGAAACGTTACTCGATTTAGAAGGAAATGTCTTAGAACACATAGGACTCGCATTTCATAGCGACGCAATTTCCGTGTGAATTCGTCAATGTGTGGGAGTGAGGGATGCAGTAAAGTAGGATTAGTGGATCGGAAATGAGATTGTCGTATCCCAAAAGAAAATCCTGTCGTTTCCATAGAAACGTTACTCGATTTAGAAGGAAACGTCTTAGAACACATAGTATTTCATAGCGACGCAATTTCCGTGTGTATTGGTCAATGTGTGGGAGTGATAGATGCAGTAAAGAAGGATTAGTGGATCGGAAATGTGATTGTCGTATCCCAAAAGAAAATCCTGTCGTTTCCATAGAAACGTTACTCGATTTAGAAGGAAATGTCTTAGAACACATAGGACTCGCATTTCATAGCGACGCAATTTCCGTGTGAATTCGTCAATGTGTGGGAGTGAGGGATGCAGTAAAGAAGGATTAGTGGATCGGAAATGTGATTGTCGTATCCCAAAAGAAAATCCTGTCGTTTCCATGGAAACGTTACTCGATTTAGAAGGAAACGTCTTAGAACACATAGTATTTCATAGCGACGTAATTTCCGTGTGTATTGGTCAATGTGTGGGAGTGATAGATGCAGTAAAGAAGGATTAGAGGATCGGAAATGTGATTGTCGTATCCCAAAAGAAAATCCTGTCGTTTCCATAGAAACGTTACTCGATTTAGAAGGAAACGTCTTAGAACACATAGTATTTCATAGCGACGCAATTTCCGTGCGTATTGGTCAATGTGTGGGAGTGATAGATGCAGTAAAGAAGGATTAGTGGATCGGAAATGTGATTGTCGTATCCCAAAAGAAAATCCTGTCGTTTCCATAGAAACGTTACTCGATTTAGAAGGAAATGTTTTAGAACACATAGTACTCGTATTTCATAGTTACGCAATTTCCGTGTGAATTCGTCAATGTGTGGGAGTGAGGGATGCAGTAAAGAAGGATTAGTGGATCGGAAATGAGATTGTCGTATCCCAAAAGAAAATCCTGTCGTTTCCATAGAAACGTTTTTCGATTTAGAAGGAAAAGTCTTAGAACACATAGTACTCGTATTTCATAGCGACGGAATTTCCGTGTGAATTCGTCAATGTGTGGGAGTGAGGGATGCAGTAAAGAAGGATTAGTGGATCGGAAATGAGATTGTCGTATCCCAAAAGAAAATCCTGTCGTTTCCATAGAAACGTTACTCGATTTAGATGGAAAAGTCATAGAACCCATAGTAGTTCATAGCGACGGAATTTCCGTGTGAATTCTTCAATGTGTGGGAGTGAGGGATGTAGTAAAAGGATTAGTGGATCGGAAATGTGTTTGTCGTATCCCAAAAGAAAATCCTGTCGTTTCCATAGAAACGTTACTCGATTTAGAAGGAAACGTCTTAGAACACATAGTATTTCATAGCGACGTAATTTCCGTGTGTATTGGTCAATGTGTGGGAGTGATAGATGCAGTAAAGAAGGATTAGAGGATCGGAAATGTGATTGTCGTATCCCAAAAGAAAATCCTGTCGTTTCCATAGAAACGTTACTCGATTTAGAAGGAAACGTCTTAGAACACATAGTATTTCATAGCGACGCAATTTCCGTGCGTATTGGTCAATGTGTGGGAGTGAAAGATGCAGTAAAGAAGGATTAGTGGATCGGAAATGTGATTGTCGTATCCCAAAAGATAATCCTGTCGTTTCCATAGAAACGTTACTCGATTTAGAAGGAAATGTTTTAGAACACATAGTACTCGTATTACATAGTTACGCAATTTCCGTGTGAATTCGTCAATGTGTGGGAGTGAGGGATGCAGTAAAGAAGGATTAGTGGATCGGAAATGAGATTGTCGTATCCCAAAAGAAAATCCTGTCGTTTCCATAGAAACGTTTTTCGATTTAGAAGGAAAAGTCTTAGAACACATAGTACTCGTATTTCATAGCGACGGAATTTCCGTGTGAATTCTTCAATGTGTGGGAGTGAGGGATGTAGTAAAAGGATTAGTGGATGGGAAATGTGTTTGTCGTATCCCAAAAGAAAATCCTGTCGTTTCCATAGAAACGTTACTCGATTTAGAAGGAAACGTCTTAGAACACATAGTATTTCATAGCGACGCAATTTCCGTGTGTATTGGTCAATGTGTGGGAGTGATAGATGCAGTAAAGAAGGATTTATGGATCGGAAATGTGATTGTCGTATCCCAAAAGAAAATCCTGTCGTTTCCATAGAAACGTTACTCGATTTAGAAGGAAATGTCTTAGAACACATAGGACTCGCATTTCATAGCGACGCAATTTCCGTGTGAATTCGTCAATGTGTGGGAGTGAGGGATGCAGTAAAGAAGGATTAGTGGATCGGAAATGAGATTGTCGTATCCCAAAAGAAAATCCTGTCGTTTCCATAGAAACGTTACTCGATTTAGAAGGAAATGTTTTAGAACACATAGTAGTTCATAGCGACGGAATTTCCGTGTGAATTCTTCAATGTGTGGGAGTGAGGGATGCAGTAAAGGGATTAGTGGATCGGAAATGTGATTGTCGTATCCCAAAAGAAAATCCTGTCGTTTCCATAGAAACGTTACTCGATTTAGAAGGAAATGTCTTAGAACACATAGGACTCGCATTTCATAGCGACGCAATTTCCGTGTGAATTCGTCAATGTGTGGGAGTGAGGGATGCAGTAAAGTAGGATTAGTGGATCGGAAATGAGATTGTCGTATCCCAAAAGAAAATCCTGTCGTTTCCATAGAAACGTTACTCGATTTAGAAGGAAACGTCTTAGAACACATAGTATTTCATAGCGACGCAATTTCCGTGTGTATTGGTCAATGTGTGGGAGTGATAGATGCAGTAAAGAAGGATTAGTGGATCGGAAATGTGATTGTCGTATCCCAAAAGAAAATCCTGTCGTTTCCATAGAAACGTTACTCGATTTAGAAGGAAATGTCTTAGAACACATAGGACTCGCATTTCATAGCGACGCAATTTCCGTGTGAATTCGTCAATGTGTGGGAGTGAGGGATGCAGTAAAGAAGGATTAGTGGATCGGAAATGTGATTGTCGTATCCCAAAAGAAAATCCTGTCGTTTCCATGGAAACGTTACTCGATTTAGAAGGAAACGTCTTAGAACACATAGTATTTCATAGCGACGTAATTTCCGTGTGTATTGGTCAATGTGTGGGAGTGATAGATGCAGTAAAGAAGGATTAGAGGATCGGAAATGTGATTGTCGTATCCCAAAAGAAAATCCTGTCGTTTCCATAGAAACGTTACTCGATTTAGAAGGAAACGTCTTAGAACACATAGTATTTCATAGCGACGCAATTTCCGTGCGTATTGGTCAATGTGTGGGAGTGATAGATGCAGTAAAGAAGGATTAGTGGATCGGAAATGTGATTGTCGTATCCCAAAAGAAAATCCTGTCGTTTCCATAGAAACGTTACTCGATTTAGAAGGAAATGTTTTAGAACACATAGTACTCGTATTTCATAGTTACGCAATTTCCGTGTGAATTCGTCAATGTGTGGGAGTGAGGGATGCAGTAAAGAAGGATTAGTGGATCGGAAATGAGATTGTCGTATCCCAAAAGAAAATCCTGTCGTTTCCATAGAAACGTTTTTCGATTTAGAAGGAAAAGTCTTAGAACACATAGTACTCGTATTTCATAGCGACGCAATTTCCGTGTGAATTCGTCAATGTGTGGGAGTGAGGGATGCAGTAAAGAAGGATTAGTGGATCGGAAATGAGATTGTCGTATCCCAAAAGAAAATCCTGTCGTTTCCATAGAAACGTTACTCGATTTAGAAGGAAAAGTCATAGAACCCATAGTAGTTCATAGCGACGGAATTTCCGTGCGAATTCTTCAATGTGTGGGAGTGAGGGATGTAGTAAAAGGATTAGTGGATCGGAAATGTGTTTGTCGTATCCCAAAAGAAAATCCTGTCGTTTCCATAGAAACGTTACTCGATTTAGAAGGAAACGTCTTAGAACACATAGTATTTCATAGCGACGTAATTTCCGTGTGTATTGGTCAATGTGTGGGAGTGATAGATGCAGTAAAGAAGGATTAGAGGATCGGAAATGTGATTGTCGTATCCCAAAAGAAAATCCTGTCGTTTCCATAGAAACGTTACTCGATTTAGAAGGAAATGTTTTAGAACACATAGTACTCGTATTTCATAGCGACGCAATTTCCGTGTGAATTCGTCAATCTGTGGGAGTGAGGGATGCAGTAAAGAAGGATTAGTGGATCGGAAATGAGATTGTCGTATCCCAAAAGAAAATCCTGTCGTTTCCATAGAAACGTTACTCGATTTAGAAGGAAAAGTCATAGAACCCATAGTAGTTCATAGCGACGGAATTTCCGTGTGAATTCTTCAATGTGTGGGAGTGAGGGATGCAGTATAAGGATTAGTGGATCGGAAATGTGATTGTCGTATCCCAAAAGAAAATCCTGTCGTTTCCATAGAAACGTTACTCGATTTAGAAGGAAATGTCTTAGAACACATAGGACTCGCATTTCATAGCGACGCAATTTCCGTGTGAATTCGTCAATGTGTGGGAGTGAGGGATGCAGTAAAGAAGGATTAGTGGATCGGAAATGAGATTGTCGTATCCCAAAAGAAAATCCTGTCGTTTCCATAGAAACGTTACTCGATTTAGAAGGAAATGTTTTAGAACACATAGTAGTTCATAGCGACGGAATTTCCGTGTGAATTCTTCAATATGTGGGAGTGAGGGATGCAGTAAAAGGATTAGTGGATCGGAAATGTGATTGTCGTATCCCAAAAGAAAATCCTGTCGTTTCCATAGAAACGTTACTCGATTTAGAAGGAAATGTCTTAGAACACATAGGACTCGCATTTCATAGCGACGCAATTTCCGTGTGAATTCGTCAATGTGTGGGAGTGAGGGATGCAGTAAAGTAGGATTAGTGGATCGGAAATGAGATTGTCGTATCCCAAAAGAAAATCCTGTCGTTTCCATAGAAACGTTACTCGATTTAGAAGGAAACGTCTTAGAACACATAGTATTTCATAGCGACGCAATTTCCGTGTGTATTGGTCAATGTGTGGGAGTGATAGATGCAGTAAAGAAGGATTAGTGGATCGGAAATGTGATTGTCGTATCCCAAAAGAAAATCCTGTCGTTTCCATAGAAACGTTACTCGATTTAGAAGGAAATGTCTTAGAACACATAGGACTCGCATTTCATAGCGACGCAATTTCCGTGTGAATTCGTCAATGTGTGGGAGTGAGGGATGCAGTAAAGAAGGATTAGTGGATCGGAAATGTGATTGTCGTATCCCAAAAGAAAATCCTGTCGTTTCCATGGAAACGTTACTCGATTTAGAAGGAAACGTCTTAGAACACATAGTATTTCATAGCGACGTAATTTCCGTGTGTATTGGTCAATGTGTGGGAGTGATAGATGCAGTAAAGAAGGATTAGAGGATCGGAAATGTGATTGTCGTATCCCAAAAGAAAATCCTGTCGTTTCCATAGAAACGTTACTCGATTTAGAAGGAAACGTCTTAGAACACATAGTATTTCATAGCGACGCAATTTCCGTGCGTATTGGTCAATGTGTGGGAGTGATAGATGCAGTAAAGAAGGATTAGTGGATCGGAAATGTGATTGTCGTATCCCAAAAGAAAATCCTGTCGTTTCCATAGAAACGTTACTCGATTTAGAAGGAAATGTTTTAGAACACATAGTACTCGTATTTCATAGTTACGCAATTTCCGTGTGAATTCGTCAATGTGTGGGAGTGAGGGATGCAGTAAAGAAGGATTAGTGGATCGGAAATGAGATTGTCGTATCCCAAAAGAAAATCCTGTCGTTTCCATAGAAACGTTTTTCGATTTAGAAGGAAAAGTCTTAGAACACATAGTACTCGTATTTCATAGCGACGGAATTTCCGTGTGAATTCGTCAATGTGTGGGAGTGAGGGATGCAGTAAAGAAGGATTTGTGGATCGGAAATGAGATTGTCGTATCCCAAAAGAAAATCCTGTCGTTTCCATAGAAACGTTACTCGATTTAGATGGAAAAGTCATAGAACCCATAGTAGTTCATAGCGACGGAATTTCCGTGTGAATTCTTCAATGTGTGGGAGTGAGGGATGTAGTAAAAGGATTAGTGGATCGGAAATGTGTTTGTCGTATCCCAAAAGAAAATCCTGTCGTTTCCATAGAAACGTTACTCGATTTAGAAGGAAACGTCTTAGAACACATAGTATTTCATAGCGACGTAATTTCCGTGTGTATTGGTCAATGTGTGGGAGTGATAGATGCAGTAAAGAAGGATTAGAGGATCGGAAATGTGATTGTCGTATCCCAAAAGAAAATCCTGTCGTTTCCATAGAAACGTTACTCGATTTAGAAGGAAACGTCTTAGAACACATAGTATTTCATAGCGACGCAATTTCCGTGCGTATTGGTCAATGTGTGGGAGTGAAAGATGCAGTAAAGAAGGATTAGTGGATCGGAAATGTGATTGTCGTATCCCAAAAGATAATCCTGTCGTTTCCATAGAAACGTTACTCGATTTAGAAGGAAATGTTTTAGAACACATAGTACTCGTATTACATAGTTACGCAATTTCCGTGTGAATTCGTCAATGTGTGGGAGTGAGGGATGCAGTAAAGAAGGATTAGTGGATCGGAAATGAGATTGTCGTATCCCAAAAGAAAATCCTGTCGTTTCCATAGAAACGTTTTTCGATTTAGAAGGAAAAGTCTTAGAACACATAGTACTCGTATTTCATAGCGACGGAATTTCCGTGTGAATTCTTCAATGTGTGGGAGTGAGGGATGTAGTAAAAGGATTAGTGGATGGGAAATGTGTTTGTCGTATCCCAAAAGAAAATCCTGTCGTTTCCATAGAAACGTTACTCGATTTAGAAGGAAACGTCTTAGAACACATAGTATTTCATAGCGACGCAATTTCCGTGTGTATTGGTCAATGTGTGGGAGTGATAGATGCAGTAAAGAAGGATTAGTGGATCGGAAATGTGATTGTCGTATCCCAAAAGAAAATCCTGTCGTTTCCATAGAAACGTTACTCGATTTAGAAGGAAATGTCTTAGAACACATAGGACTCGCATTTCATAGCGACGCAATTTCCGTGTGAATTCGTCAATGTGTGGGAGTGAGGGATGCAGTAAAGAAGGATTAGTGGATCGGAAATGAGATTGTCGTATCCCAAAAGAAAATCCTGTCGTTTCCATAGAAACGTTACTCGATTTAGAAGGAAATGTTTTAGAACACATAGTAGTTCATAGCGACGGAATTTCCGTGTGAATTCTTCAATGTGTGGGAGTGAGGGATGCAGTAAAAGGATTAGTGGATCGGAAATGTGATTGTCGTATCCCAAAAGAAAATCCTGTCGTTTCCATAGAAACGTTACTCGATTTAGAAGGAAATGTCTTAGAACACATAGGACTCGCATTTCATAGCGACGCAATTTCCGTGTGAATTCGTCAATGTGTGGGAGTGAGGGATGCAGTAAAGTAGGATTAGTGGATCGGAAATGAGATTGTCGTATCCCAAAAGAAAATCCTGTCGTTTCCATAGAAACGTTACTCGATTTAGAAGGAAACGTCTTAGAACACATAGTATTTCATAGCGACGCAATTTCCGTGTGTATTGGTCAATGTGTGGGAGTGATAGATGCAGTAAAGAAGGATTAGTGGATCGGAAATGTGATTGTCGTATCCCAAAAGAAAATCCTGTCGTTTCCATAGAAACGTTACTCGATTTAGAAGGAAATGTCTTAGAACACATAGGACTCGCATTTCATAGCGACGCAATTTCCGTGTGAATTCGTCAATGTGTGGGAGTGAGGGATGCAGTAAAGAAGGATTAGTGGATCGGAAATGTGATTGTCGTATCCCAAAAGAAAATCCTGTCGTTTCCATGGAAACGTTACTCGATTTAGAAGGAAACGTCTTAGAACACATAGTATTTCATAGCGACGTAATTTCCGTGTGTATTGGTCAATGTGTGGGAGTGATAGATGCAGTAAAGAAGGATTAGAGGATCGGAAATGTGATTGTCGTATCCCAAAAGAAAATCCTGTCGTTTCCATAGAAACGTTACTCGATTTAGAAGGAAACGTCTTAGAACACATAGTATTTCATAGCGACGCAATTTCCGTGCGTATTGGTCAATGTGTGGGAGTGATAGATGCAGTAAAGAAGGATTAGTGGATCGGAAATGTGATTGTCGTATCCCAAAAGAAAATCCTGTCGTTTCCATAGAAACGTTACTCGATTTAGAAGGAAATGTTTTAGAACACATAGTACTCGTATTTCATAGTTACGCAATTTCCGTGTGAATTCGTCAATGTGTGGGAGTGAGGGATGCAGTAAAGAAGGATTAGTGGATCGGAAATGAGATTGTCGTATCCCAAAAGAAAATCCTGTCGTTTCCATAGAAACGTTTTTCGATTTAGAAGGAAAAGTCTTAGAACACATAGTACTCGTATTTCATAGCGACGCAATTTCCGTGTGAATTCGTCAATGTGTGGGAGTGAGGGATGCAGTAAAGAAGGATTAGTGGATCGGAAATGAGATTGTCGTATCCCAAAAGAAAATCCTGTCGTTTCCATAGAAACGTTACTCGATTTAGAAGGAAAAGTCATAGAACCCATAGTAGTTCATAGCGACGGAATTTCCGTGCGAATTCTTCAATGTGTGGGAGTGAGGGATGTAGTAAAAGGATTAGTGGATCGGAAATGTGTTTGTCGTATCCCAAAAGAAAATCCTGTCGTTTCCATAGAAACGTTACTCGATTTAGAAGGAAACGTCTTAGAACACATAGTATTTCATAGCGACGTAATTTCCGTGTGTATTGGTCAATGTGTGGGAGTGATAGATGCAGTAAAGAAGGATTAGAGGATCGGAAATGTGATTGTCGTATCCCAAAAGAAAATCCTGTCGTTTCCATAGAAACGTTACTCGATTTAGAAGGAAATGTTTTAGAACACATAGTACTCGTATTTCATAGCGACGCAATTTCCGTGTGAATTCGTCAATCTGTGGGAGTGAGGGATGCAGTAAAGAAGGATTAGTGGATCGGAAATGAGATTGTCGTATCCCAAAAGAAAATCCTGTCGTTTCCATAGAAACGTTACTCGATTTAGAAGGAAAAGTCATAGAACCCATAGTAGTTCATAGCGACGGAATTTCCGTGTGAATTCTTCAATGTGTGGGAGTGAGGGATGCAGTATAAGGATTAGTGGATCGGAAATGTGATTGTCGTATCCCAAAAGAAAATCCTGTCGTTTCCATAGAAACGTTACTCGATTTAGAAGGAAATGTCTTAGAACACATAGGACTCGCATTTCATAGCGACGCAATTTCCGTGTGAATTCGTCAATGTGTGGGAGTGAGGGATGCAGTAAAGAAGGATTAGTGGATCGGAAATGAGATTGTCGTATCCCAAAAGAAAATCCTGTCGTTTCCATAGAAACGTTACTCGATTTAGAAGGAAATGTTTTAGAACACATAGTAGTTCATAGCGACGGAATTTCCGTGTGAATTCTTCAATGTGTGGGAGTGAGGGATGCAGTAAAAGGATTAGTGGATCGGAAATGTGATTGTCGTATCCCAAAAGAAAATCCTGTCGTTTCCATAGAAACGTTACTCGATTTAGAAGGAAATGTCTTAGAACACATAGGACTCGCATTTCATAGCGACGCAATTTCCGTGTGAATTCGTCAATGTGTGGGAGTGAGGGATGCAGTAAAGTAGGATTAGTGGATCGGAAATGAGATTGTCGTATCCCAAAAGAAAATCCTGTCGTTTCCATAGAAACGTTACTCGATTTAGAAGGAAACGTCTTAGAACACATAGTATTTCATAGCGACGCAATTTCCGTGTGTATTGGTCAATGTGTGGGAGTGATAGATGCAGTAAAGAAGGATTAGTGGATCGGAAATGTGATTGTCGTATCCCAAAAGAAAATCCTGTCGTTTCCATAGAAACGTTACTCGATTTAGAAGGAAATGTCTTAGAACACATAGGACTCGCATTTCATAGCGACGCAATTTCCGTGTGAATTCGTCAATGTGTGGGAGTGAGGGATGCAGTAAAGAAGGATTAGTGGATCGGAAATGTGATTGTCGTATCCCAAAAGAAAATCCTGTCGTTTCCATGGAAACGTTACTCGATTTAGAAGGAAACGTCTTAGAACACATAGTATTTCATAGCGACGTAATTTCCGTGTGTATTGGTCAATGTGTGGAAGTGATAGATGCAGTAAAGAAGGATTAGAGGATCGGAAATGTGATTGTCGTATCCCAAAAGAAAATCCTGTCGTTTCCATAGAAACGTTACTCGATTTAGAAGGAAACGTCTTAGAACACATAGTATTTCATAGCGACGCAATTTCCGTGCGTATTGGTCAATGTGTGGGAGTGATAGATGCAGTAAAGAAGGATTAGTGGATCGGAAATGTGATTGTCGTAACCCAAAAGATAATCCTGTCGTTTCCATAGAAACGTTACTCGATTTAGAAGGAAATGTTTTAGAACACATAGTACTCGTATTTCATAGTTACGCAATTTCCGTGTGAATTCGTCAATGTGTGGGAGTGAGGGATGCAGTAAAGAAGGATTAGTGGATCGGAAATGAGATTGTCGTATCCCAAAAGAAAATCCTGTCGTTTCCATAGAAACGTTTTTCGATTTAGAAGGAAAAGTCTTAGAACACATAGTACTCGTATTTCATAGCGACGGAATTTCCGTGTGAATTCGTCAATGTGTGGGAGTGAGGGATGCAGTAAAGAAGGATTAGTGGATCGGAAATGAGATTGTCGTATCCCAAAAGAAAATCCTGTCGTTTCCATAGAAACGTTACTCGATTTAGAAGGAAAAGTCATAGAACCCGTAGTAGTTCATAGCGACGGAATTTCCGTGTGAATTCTTCAATGTGTGGGAGTGAGGGATGTAGTAAAAGGATTAGTGGATCGGAAATGTGTTTGTCGTATCCCAAAAGAAAATCCTGTCGTTTCCATAGAAACGTTACTCGATTTAGAAGGAAACGTCTTAGAACACATAGTATTTCATAGCGACGCAATTTCCGTGTGTATTGGTCAATGTGTGGGAGTGATAGATGCAGTAAAGAAGGATTAGTGGATCGGAAATGTGATTGTCGTATCCCAAAAGAAAATCCTGTCGTTTCCATAGAAACGTTACTCGATTTAGAAGGAAATGTCTTAGAACACATAGGACTCGCATTTCATAGCGACGCAATTTCCGTGTGAATTCGTCAATGTGTGGGAGTGAGGGATGCAGTAAAGAAGGATTAGTGGATCGGAAATGAGATTGTCGTATCCCAAAAGAAAATCCTGTCGTTTCCATAGAAACGTTACTCGATTTAGAAGGAAATGTTTTAGAACACATAGTACTCGTATTTCATAGCGACGCTATTTCCGTGTGAATTCGTCAATCTGTGGGAGTGAGGGATGCAGTAAAGAAGGATTAGTGGATCGGAAATGAGATTGTCGTATCCCAAAAGAAAATCCTGTCGTTTCCATAGAAACGTTACTCGATTTAGAAGGAAAAGTCATAGAACCCATAGTAGTTCATAGCGACGGAATTTCCGTGTGAATTCTTCAATGTGTGGGAGTGAGGGATGCAGTAAAGGGATTAGTGGATCGGAAATGTGTTTGTCGTATCCCCAAAGAAAATCCTGTCGTTTCCATAGAAACGTTACTCGATTTAGAAGGAAATGTCTTAGAACACATAGTAGTTCATAGCGACGGAATTTCCGTGTGAATTCTTCAATGTGTGGGAGTGAGGGATGCAGTAAAAGGATTAGTGGATCGGAAATGTGATTGTCGTATCCCAAAAGAAAATCCTGTCGTTTCCATAGAAACGTTACTCGATTTAGAAGGAAAAGTCATAGAACCCATAGTAGTTCATAGCGACGGAATTTCCGTGTGAATTCTTCAATGTGTGGGAATGAGGGATGCAGTAAAAGGATTAGTGGATCGGAAATGTGTTTGTCGTATCCCAAAAGAATATCCTGTCGTTTCCATAGAAACGTTACTCGATTTAGAAGGAAATGTCTTAGAACACATAGTAGTTCATAGCGACGGAATTTCCGTGTGAATTCTTCAATGTGTGGGAGTGAGGGATGCAGTAAAGAAGGATTAGTGGATCGGAAATGAGATTGTCGTATCAAAAAAGAAAATCCTGTCGTTTCCATAGAAACGTTACTCGATTTAGAAGGAAAAGTCATAGAACCCATAGTAGTTCATAGCGACGGAATTTCCGTGTGAATTCTTCAATGTGTGGGAGTGAGGGATGCAGTAAAAGGATTAGTGGATAGGAAATGTGTTTGTCGTATCCCAAAAGAAAATCCGGTCGTTTCCATAGAAACGTTACTCGATTTAGAAGGAAATGTCTTAGAACACATAGTAGTTCATAGCGACGGAATTTCCGTGTGAATTCTTCAATGTGTGGGTGTGAGGGATGCAGTAAAGAAGGATTAGTGGATCGGAAATGAGATTGTCGTATCCCAAAAGAAAATCCTGTCGTTTCCATAGAAACGTTACTCGATTTAGAAGGAAAAGTCATTGAACCCATAGTAGTTCATAGCGACGGAATTTCCGTGTGAATTCTTCAATGTGTGGGAGTGAGGGATGCAAGAAAAGGATTAGTGGATCGGAAATGTGTTTGTCGTATCCCAAAAGAAAATCCTGTCGTTTCCATAGAAACGTTACTCGATTTAGAAGGAAATGTCTTAGAACACATAGTAGTTCATAGCGACGGAATTTCCGTGTGAATTCTTCAATGTGTGGGAGTGAGGGATGCAGTAAAGAAGGATTAGTGGATCGGAAATGAGATTGTCGTATCCCAAAAGAAAATCCTGTCGTTTCCATAGAAACGTTACTCGATTTAGAAGGAAAAGTCTTAGAACACATAGTACTCGTATTTCATAGCGACGGAATTTCCGTGTGAATTCGTCAATGAGTGGGAGTGAGGGATGCAGTAAAGAAGGATTAGTGGATCGGAAATGAGATTGTCGTATCCCAAAAGAAAATCCTGTCGTTTCCATAGAAACGTTACTCGATTTACAAGGAAATGTCTTAGAACACATAGGACTCGCATTTCATAGCGACGCAATTTCCGTGTGAATTCGTCAATGTGTGGGAGTGAGGGATGCAGTAAAGAAGGATTAGTGGATCGGAAATGAGATTGTCGTATCCCAAAAGAAAATCCTGTCGTTTCCATAGAAACGTTACTCGATTTAGAAGGAAATGTTTTAGAACACATAGTACTCGTATTTCATAGCGACGCAATTTCCGTGTGAATTCGTCAATCTGTGGGAGTGAGGGATGCAGTAAAGAAGGATTAGTGGATCGGAAATGAGATTGTCGTATCCCAAAAGAAAATCCTGTCGTTTCCATAGAAACGTTACTCGATTTAGAAGGAAAAGTCATAGAACCCATAGTAGTTCATAGCGACGGAATTTCCGTGTGAATTCTTCAATGTGTGGGAGTGAGGGATGCAGTAAAAGGATTAGTGGATCGGAAATGTGATTGTCGTATCCCAAAAGAAAATCCTGTCGTTTCCATAGAAACGTTACTCGATTTAGAAGGAAATGTCTTAGAACACATAGGACTCGCATTTCATAGCGACGCAATTTCCGTGTGAATTCGTCAATGTGTGGGAGTGAGGGATGCAGTAAAGAAGGATTAGTGGATCGGAAATGAGATTGTCGTATCCCAAAAGAAAATCCTGTCGTTTCCATAGAAACGTTACTCGAATTAGAAGGAAACGTTTTAGAACACATAGTAGTTCATAGCGACGGAATTTCCGTGTGAATTCTTCAATGTGTGGGAGTGAGGGATGCAGTAAAAGGATTAGTGGATCGGAAATGTGATTGTCGTATCCAAAAAGAAAATCCTGTCGTTTCCATAGAAACGTTACTCGATTTAGAAGGAAATGTCTTAGAACACATAGGACTCGCATTTCATAGCGACGCAATTTCCGTGTGAATTCGTCAATCTGTGGGAGTGAGGGATGCAGTAAAGAAGGATTAGTGGATCGGAAATGAGATTGTCGTATCCCAAAAGAAAATCCTGTCGTTTCCATAGAAACGTTACTCGATTTAGAAGGAAAAGTCTTAGAACACATAGTACTCGTATTTCATAGCGACGGAATTTCCGTGTGAATTCGTCAATGAGTGGGAGTGAGGGATGCAGTAAAGAAGGATTAGTGGACCGGAAATGAGATTGTCGTATCCCAAAAGAAAATCCTGTCGTTTCCATAGAAACGTTACTCGATTTAGAAGGAAATGTTTTAGAACACATAGTACTCGTATTTCATAGCGACGCAATTTCCGTGTGAATTCGTCAATCTGTGGGAGTGAGGGATGCAGTAAAGAAGGATTAGTGGATCGGAAATGAGATTGTCGTATCCCAAAAGAAAATCCTGTCGTTTCCATAGAAACGTTACTCGATTTAGAAGGAAAAGTCATAGAACCCATAGTAGTTCATATCGACGGAATTTCCGTGTGAATTCTTCAATGTGTGGGAGTGAGGGATGCAGTAAAAGGATTAGTGGATCGGAAATGTGATTGTCGTATCCCAAAAGAAAATCCTGTCGTTTCCATAGAAACGTTACTCGATTTAGAAGGAAATGTTTTAGAACACATAGTACTCGTATTTCATAGCGACGCAATTTCCGTGTGAATTCGTCAATCTGTGGGAGTGAGGGATGCAGTAAAGAAGGATTAGTGGATCGGAAATGAGATTGTCGTATCCCAAAAGAAAATCCTGTCGTTTCCATAGAAACGTTACTCGATTTAGAAGGAAAAGTCTTAGAACACATAGTACTCGTATTTCATAGCGACGGAATTTCCGTGTGAATTCGTCAATGAGTGGGAGTGAGGGATGCAGTAAAGAAGGATTAGTGGATCGGAAATGAGATTGTCGTATCCCAAAAGAAAATCCTGTCGTTTCCATAGAAACGTTACTCGATTTAGAAGGAAAAGTCATAGAACCCATAGTAGTTCATAGCGACGGAATTTCCGTGTGAATTCTTCAATGTGTGGGAGTGAGGGATGCAGTAAAAGGATTAGTGGATCGGAAATGTGTTTGTCGTATCCCAAAAGAAAATCCTGTCGTTTCCATAGAAACGTTACTCGATTTAGAAGGAAACGTCTTAGACACATAGTATTTCATAGCGACGCAATTTCCGTGTGTATTGGTCAATGTGTGGGAGTGATAGATGCAGTAAAGAAGGATTAGTGGATCGGAAATGTGATTGTCGTATCCCAAATGAAAATCCTGTCGTTTCCATAGAAACGTTACTCGATTTAGAAGGAAATGTCTTAGAACACATAGGACTCGCATTTCATAGCGACGCAATTTCCGTGTTAATTCGTCAATGTGTGGGAGTGAGGGATGCAGTAAAGAAGGATTAGTGGATCGGAAATGAGATTGTCGTATCCCAAAAGAAAATCCTGTCGTTTCCATAGAAACGTTACTCGATTTAGAAGGAAACGTCTTAGAACACATAGTATTTCATAGCGACGCAATTTCCGTGTGTATTGGTCAATGTGTGGGAGTGATAGATGCAGTAAAGGGATTAGTGGATCGGAAATGTGATTGTCGTATCCCAAAAGAAAATCCTGTCGTTTCCATAGAAACGTTACTCGATTTAGAAGGAAATGTTTTAGAACACATAGTACTCGTATTTCATAGCGACGCAATTTCCGTGTGAATTCGTCAATCTGTGGGAGTGAGGGATGCAGTAAAGAAGGATTAGTGGATCGGAAATGAGATTGTCGTATCCCAAAAGAAAATCCTGTCGTTTCCATAGAAACGTTACTCGATTTAGAAGGAAATGTTTTAGAACACATAGTACCCGTATTTCATAGCGACGCTATTTCCGTGTGAATTCGTCAATCTGTGGGAGTGAGAGATGCAGTAAAGAAGGATTAGTGGATCGGAAATGAGATTGTCGTATCCCAAAAGAAAATCCTGTCGTTTCCATAGAAACGTTACTCGATTTAGAAGGAAAAGTCTTAGAGCACGTAGTACTCGTATTTCATGGCGACGGAATTTCCGTGTGAATTCGTCAATGTTTGGGAGTGAGGGATGCAGTAAAGAAGGATTAGTGGATCGGAAATGTGACTGTCGTATCCTAAAACAAGATCCTGTCGTTTCAATAGAAACGTTACTCGATTTAGAAGGAAATGTCTTAGAACACATAGTATTGCATAGCGACGCAATTTCCGTGTGAATTCGTCAATGTGTGGGAGTGAGGGATGCAGTAAAGAAGGATTAGTGGATCGTAAATGAGATTGTCGTATCCCAAAAGAAAATCCTGTCGTTTCCATAGAAACGTTACTCGATTTAGAAGGAAATGTCTTAGAACACATAGTATTTCATAGCGACGCAATTTCCGTGTGAATTCGTCAATGTTTGGGAGTGAGGGATGCAGTAAAGAAGGATTAGTGGATCGGAAATGAGATTGTCGTATCCCAAAAGAAAATCCTGTCGTTTCCATAGAAACGTTACTCGATTTAGAAGGAGAAGTCATAGAACCCATAGTAGTTCATAGCGACGGAATTTCCGTGTGAATTCTTCAATGTGTGGGAGTGAGGGATGCAGTAAAAGGATTAGTGGATCGGAAATGTGATTGTCGTATCCCAAAAGAAAATCCTGTCGTTTCCATAGAAACGTTACTCGATTTAGAAGGAAATGTTTTAGAACACATAGTACTCGTATTTCGTAGCGACGCAATTTCCGTGTGAATTCGTCAATCTGTGGGAGTGAGGGATGCAGTAAAGAAGGATTAGTGGATCGGAAATGAGATTGTCGTATCCCAAAAGAAAATCCTGTCGTTTCCATAGAAACGTTACTCGATTTAGAAGGAAAAGTCATAGAACCCATAGTAGTTCATAGCGACGGAATTTCCGTGTGAATTCTTCAATGTGTGGGAGTGAGGGATGCAGTAAAAGGATTAGTGGATCGGAAATGTGTTTGTCGTATCCCAAAAGAAAATCCTGTCGTTTCCATAGAAACGTTACTCGATTTAGAAGGAAACGTCTTAGAACACATAGTATTTCATAGCGACGCAATTTCCGTGTGAATTCGTCAATGTGTGGGAGTGAGGGATGCAGTAAAGAAGGATTAGTGGATCGGAAATGAGATTGTCGTATCCCAAAAGAAAATCCTGTCGTTTCCATAGAAACGTTACTCGATTTAGAAGGAAATGTTTTAGAACACATAGTACCCGTATTTCATAGCGACGCTATTTCCGTGTGAATTCGTCAATCTGTGGGAGTGAGAGATGCAGTAAAGAAGGATTAGTGGATCGGAAATGAGATTGTCGTATCCCAAAAGAAAATCCTGTCGTTTCCATAGAAACGTTACTCGATTTAGAAGGAAAAGTCTTAGAACACATAGTACTCGTATTTCATAGCGACGGAATTTCCGTGTGAATTCGTCAATGTTTGGGAGTGAGGGATGCAGTAAAGAAGGATTAGTGGATCAGAAATGTGACTGTCATATCCCAAAACAAAATCCTGTCGTTTCCTTAGAAACGTTACTCGATTTAGAAGGAAATATTTTAGAACACATAATACTCGTATTTCATATCGACGCTATTTCCGTGTGAATTCGTCAATCTGTGGGAGTGAGAGATGCAGTAAAGAAGGATTAATGGATCGGAAATGAGATTGTCGTATCCCAAAAGAAAATCCTGTCGTTTCCATAGAAACGTTTCTCGATTTAGAAGGAAAAGTCTTAGAACACATAGTACTCGTATTTCATGGCGACGGAATTTCCGTGTGAATTCGTCAATGTTTGGGAGTGAGGGATGCAGTAGAGAAGGATTAGTGGATCGGAAATGTGACTGTCGTATCCTAAAACAAAATCCTGTCGTTTCAATAGAAACGTTACTCGATTTAGAAGGAAATGTCTTAGAACACATAGTATTGCATAGCGACGCAATTTCCGTGTGAATTCGTCAATGTGTGGGAGTGAGGGATGCAGTAAAGAAGGATTAGTGGATCGTAAATGAGATTGTCGTATCCCAAAAGAAAATCCTGTCGTTTCCATAGAAACGTTACTCGATTTAGAAGGAAATGTCTTAGAACACATAGTATTTCATAGCGACGCAATTTCCGTGTGAATTCGTCAATGTTTGGGAGTGAGGGATGCAGTAAAGAAGGATTAGTGGATCGGAAATGAGATTGTCGTATCCCAAAAGAAAATCCTGTCGTTTCCATAGAAACGTTACTCGATTTAGAAGGAAAAGTCTTAGAGCACATAGTACTCGTATTTCATGGCGACGGAATTTCCGTGTGAATTCGTCAATCTGTGGGAGTGAGGGATGCAGTAAAAGGATTAGTGGATCGGAAATGTGATTGTCGTATCCCAAAAGAAAATCCTGTCGTTTCCATAGAAACGTTACTCGATTTAGAAGGAAATGTTTTAGAACACATAGTACTCGTATTTCGTAGCGACGCAATTTCCGTGTGAATTCGTCAATCTGTGGGAGTGAGGGATGCAGTAAAGAAGGATTAGTGGATCGGAAATGAGATTGTCGTATCCCAAAAGAAAATCCTGTCGTTTCCATAGAAACGTTACTCGATTTAGAAGGAAAAGTCATAGAACCCATAGTAGTTCATAGCGACGGAATTTCCGTGTGAATTCTTCAATGTGTGGGAGTGAGGGATGCAGTAAAAGGATTAGTGGATCGGAAATGTGTTTGTCGTATCCCAAAAGAAAATCCTGTCGTTTCCATAGAAACGTTACTCGATTTAGAAGGAAACGTCTTAGAACACATAGTATTTCATAGCGACGCAATTTCCGTGTGAATTCGTCAATGTGTGGGAGTGAGGGATGCAGTAAAGAAGGATTAGTGGATCGGAAATGAGATTGTCGTATCCCAAAAGAAAATCCTGTCGTTTCCATAGAAACGTTACTCGATTTAGAAGGAAATGTTTTAGAACACATAGTACCCGTATTTCATAGCGACGCTATTTCCGTGTGAATTCGTCAATCTGTGGGAGTGAGAGATGCAGTAAAGAAGGATTAGTGGATCGGAAATGAGATTGTCGTATCCCAAAAGAAAATCCTGTCGTTTCCATAGAAACGTTACTCGATTTAGAAGGAAAAGTCTTAGAACACATAGTACTCGTATTTCATAGCGACGGAATTTCCGTGTGAATTCGTCAATGTTTGGGAGTGAGGGATGCAGTAAAGAAGGATTAGTGGATCAGAAATGTGACTGTCATATCCCAAAACAAAATCCTGTCGTTTCCTTAGAAACGTTACTCGATTTAGAAGGAAATATTTTAGAACACATAATACTCGTATTTCATATCGACGCTATTTCCGTGTGAATTCGTCAATCTGTGGGAGTGAGAGATGCAGTAAAGAAGGATTAATGGATCGGAAATGAGATTGTCGTATCCCAAAAGAAAATCCTGTCGTTTCCATAGAAACGTTACTCGATTTAGAAGGAAAAGTCTTAGAACACATAGTACTCGTATTTCATGGCGACGGAATTTCCGTGTGAATTCGTCAATGTTTGGGAGTGAGGGATGCAGTAGAGAAGGATTAGTGGATCGGAAATGTGACTGTCGTATCCTAAAACAAAATCCTGTCGTTTCAATAGAAACGTTACTCGATTTAGAAGGAAATGTCTTAGAACACATAGTATTGCATAGCGACGCAATTTCCGTGTGAATTCGTCAATGTGTGGGAGTGAGGGATGCAGTAAAGAAGGATTAGTGGATCGTAAATGAGATTGTCGTATCCCAAAAGAAAATCCTGTCGTTTCCATAGAAACGTTACTCGATTTAGAAGGAAATGTCTTAGAACACATAGTATTTCATAGCGACGCAATTTCCGTGTGAATTCGTCAATGTTTGGGAGTGAGGGATGCAGTAAAGAAGGATTAGTGGATCGGAAATGAGATTGTCGTATCCCAAAAGAAAATCCTGTCGTTTCCATAGAAACGTTACTCGATTTAGAAGGAGAAGTCATAGAACCCATAGTAGTTCATAGCGACGGAATTTCCGTGTGAATTCTTCAATGTGTGGGAGTGAGGGATGCAGTAAAGAAGGATTAGTGGATCGGAAATGTGATTGTCGTATCCCAAAAGAAAATCCTGTCGTTTCCATAGAAACGTTACTCGATTTAGAAGGAAATGTCTTAGAACACATAGTATTGCATAGCGACGCAATTTCCGTGTGAATTCGTCAATGTGTGGGAGTGAGGGATGCAGTAAAGAAGGATTAGTGGATCGGAAATGAGATTGTCGTATCCCAAAAGAAAATCCTGTCGTTTCCATAGAAACGTTACTCGATTTAGAAGGAAAAGTCTTAGAACACATAGTACTCGTATTTCATAGCGACGGAATTTCCGTGTGAATTCGTCAATGAGTGGGAGTGAGGGATGCAGTAAAGAAGGATTAGTGGATCGGAAATGAGATTGTCGTATCCCAAAAGAAAATCCTGTCGTTTCCATAGAAACGTTACTCGATTTAGAAGGAAAAGTCATAGAACCCATAGTAGTTCATAGCGACGGAATTTCCGTGTGAATTCTTCAATGTGTGGGAGTGAGGGATGCAGTAAAAGGATTAGTGGATCGGAAATGTGTTTGTCGTGTCCCAAAAGAAAATCTTGTCGTTTCCATAGAAACGTTACTCGATTTAGAAGGAAACGTCTTAGAACACATAGTATTTCATAGCGACGCAATTTCCGTGTGTATTGGTCAATGTGTGGGAGTGATAGATGCAGTAAAGAAGGATTAGTGGATCGGAAATGTGATTGTCGTATCCCAAAAGAAAATCCTGTCGTTTCCATAGAAACGTTACTCGATTTAGAAGGAAATGTCTTAGAACACATAGGACTCGCATTTCATAGCGACGGAATTTCCGTGTGAATTCGTCAATGTGTGGGAGTGAGGGATGCAGTAAAGAAGGATTAGTGGATCGGAAATTAGATTGTCGTATCCCAAAAGCAAATCCTCTCGTTTCCATAGAAACGTTACTCGATTTAGAAGGAAATGTTTTAGAACACATAGTACTCGTATTTCATAGCGACGCTATTTCCGTGTGAATTCGTCAATCTGTGGGAGTGAGGGATGCAGTAAAGAAGGATTAGTGGATCGGAAATGAGATTGTCGTATCCCAAAAGAAACTCCTGTCGTTTCCATAGAAACGTTACTCGATTTAGAAGGAGAAGTCATAGAACCCATAGTAGTTCATAGCGACGGAATTTCCGTGTGAATTCTTCAATGTGTGGGAGTGAGGGATGCAGTAAAGAAGGATTAGTGGATCGGAAATGATATTGTCGTATCCCAAAAGAAAATCCTGTCATTTCCATAGAAACGTTACTCGATTTAGAAGGAAATGTCTTAGAACACATAGTATTTCATAGCGACGCAATTTCCGTGTGAATTGGTCAATGTGTGGGAGTGATAGATGCAGTAAAGAAGGATTAGTGGATCGGAAATGAGATTGTCGTATCCCAAAAGAAAATCCTGTCGTTTCCATAGAAACGTTACTCGATTTAGAAGGAAATGTCTTAGAACACATGGTACTCGTATTTCATAGCGACGCTATTTCCGTGTGAATTCGTCAATGTGTGGGAGTGAGGGATCCAGTAAAGAAGGATTAGTGGATCGGAAATGAGATTGTCGTATCCCGAAAGAAAATCCTGTCGTTTCCATAGAAACGTTACTCGATTTAGAAGGAAATGTCTTAGAACACATAGTACTCGTATTTCATAGCGACGGAATTTCCGTGTGAATTCGTCAATGTGTGGGAGTGAGGGATGCAGTAAAGAAGGATTAGTGGATCGGAAATGAGATTGTCGTATCCCAAAAGAAAATCCTGTCGTTTCCATAGAAACGTTACTCGATTTAGAAGGAGAAGTCATAGAACCCATAGTATCTCATAGCGACGCAATTTCCGTGTGAACTCGTCAATGTGTGGGAGTGAGGGATGCAGTAAAGAAGGATTAGTGGATCGGAAATGTGATTGTCGTATCCCAAAAGGAAATCCTGTCGTTTCCATAGAATCGTTACTCCATTTACAAGGAAATGTCTTAGAACACATAGTATTTCATAGCGACGCAATTTCCGTGTGAATTCGACAATGTGTGGGAGTGAGGGATGCAGTAAAGAAGGATTAGTGGATCGGAAATGTGATTGTCGTATCCCAAAAGAAAATCCTGTCGTTTCCATAGAAACGTTACTCGATTCAGAAGGAAATGTCTTAGAACACATAGTATTTCATAGCGACGCAATTTCCGTGTGTATTGGTCAATGTGTGGGAGTGATAGATGCAGTAAAAGGATTAGTGGATCGGAAATGTGATTGTCGTATCCCAAAAGAAAATCCTGTCGTTTCCATAGAAACGTTACTCGATTTAGAAGGAAATGTTTTAGAACACATAGTACTCGTATTTCATAGCGACGCAATTTCCGTGTGAATTCGTCAATCTGTGGGAGTGAGGGATGCAGTAAAGAAGGATTAGTGGATCGGAAATGAGATTGTCGTATCCCAAAAGAAAATCCTGTCGTTTCCATAGAAACGTTACTCGATTTAGAAGGAAATGTTTTAGAACACATAGTACCCGTATTTCATAGCGACGCTATTTCCGTGTGAATTCGTCAATCTGTGGGAGTGAGAGATGCAGTAAAGAAGGATTAGTGGATCGGAAATGAGATTGTCGTATCCCAAAAGAAAATCCTGTCGTTTCCATAGAAACGTTACTCGATTTAGAAGGAAAAGTCTTAGAGCACATAGTACTCGTATTTCATGGCGACGGAATTTCCGTGTGAATTCGTCAATGTTTGGGAGTGAGGGATGCAGTAAAGAAGGATTAGTGGATCGGAAATGTGACTGTCGTATCCTAAAACAAGATCCTGTCGTTTCAATAGAAACGTTACTCGATTTAGAAGGAAATGTCTTAGAACACATAGTATTGCATAGCGACGCAATTTCCGTGTGAATTCGTCAATGTGTGGGAGTGAGGGATGCAGTAAAGAAGGATTAGTGGATCGTAAATGAGATTGTCGTATCCCAAAAGAAAATCCTGTCGTTTCCATAGAAACGTTACTCGATTTAGAAGGAAATGTCTTAGAACACATAGTATTTCATAGCGACGCAATTTCCGTGTGAATTCGTCAATGTTTGGGAGTGAGGGATGCAGTAAAGAAGGATTAGTGGATCGGAAATGAGATTGTCGTATCCCAAAAGAAAATCCTGTCGTTTCCATAGAAACGTTACTCGATTTAGAAGGAGAAGTCATAGAACCCATAGTAGTTCATAGCGACGGAATTTCCGTGTGAATTCTTCAATGTGTGGGAGTGAGGGATGCAGTAAAAGGATTAGTGGATCGGAAATGTGATTGTCGTATCCCAAAAGAAAATCCTGTCGTTTCCATAGAAACGTTACTCGATTTAGAAGGAAATGTTTTAGAACACATAGTACTCGTATTTCGTAGCGACGCAATTTCCGTGTGAATTCGTCAATCTGTGGGAGTGAGGGATGCAGTAAAGAAGGATTAGTGGATCGGAAATGAGATTGTCGTATCCCAAAAGAAAATCCTGTCGTTTCCATAGAAACGTTACTCGATTTAGAAGGAAAAGTCATAGAACCCATAGTAGTTCATAGCGACGGAATTTCCGTGTGAATTCTTCAATGTGTGGGAGTGAGGGATGCAGTAAAAGGATTAGTGGATCGGAAATGTGTTTGTCGTATCCCAAAAGAAAATCCTGTCGTTTCCATAGAAACGTTACTCGATTTAGAAGGAAACGTCTTAGAACACATAGTATTTCATAGCGACGCAATTTCCGTGTGAATTCGTCAATGTGTGGGAGTGAGGGATGCAGTAAAGAAGGATTAGTGGATCGGAAATGAGATTGTCGTATCCCAAAAGAAAATCCTGTCGTTTCCATAGAAACGTTACTCGATTTAGAAGGAAATGTTTTAGAACACATAGTACCCGTATTTCATAGCGACGCTATTTCCGTGTGAATTCGTCAATCTGTGGGAGTGAGAGATGCAGTAAAGAAGGATTAGTGGATCGGAAATGAGATTGTCGTATCCCAAAAGAAAATCCTGTCGTTTCCATAGAAACGTTACTCGATTTAGAAGGAAAAGTCTTAGAACACATAGTACTCGTATTTCATAGCGACGGAATTTCCGTGTGAATTCGTCAATGTTTGGGAGTGAGGGATGCAGTAAAGAAGGATTAGTGGATCAGAAATGTGACTGTCATATCCCAAAACAAAATCCTGTCGTTTCCTTAGAAACGTTACTCGATTTAGAAGGAAATATTTTAGAACACATAATACTCGTATTTCATATCGACGCTATTTCCGTGTGAATTCGTCAATCTGTGGGAGTGAGAGATGCAGTAAAGAAGGATTAATGGATCGGAAATGAGATTGTCGTATCCCAAAAGAAAATCCTGTCGTTTCCATAGAAACGTTACTCGATTTAGAAGGAAAAGTCTTAGAACACATAGTACTCGTATTTCATGGCGACGGAATTTCCGTGTGAATTCGTCAATGTTTGGGAGTGAGGGATGCAGTAGAGAAGGATTAGTGGATCGGAAATGTGACTGTCGTATCCTAAAACAAAATCCTGTCGTTTCAATAGAAACGTTACTCGATTTAGAAGGAAATGTCTTAGAACACATAGTATTGCATAGCGACGCAATTTCCGTGTGAATTCGTCAATGTGTGGGAGTGAGGGATGCAGTAAAGAAGGATTAGTGGATCGTAAATGAGATTGTCGTATCCCAAAAGAAAATCCTGTCGTTTCCATAGAAACGTTACTCGATTTAGAAGGAAATGTCTTAGAACACATAGTATTTCATAGCGACGCAATTTCCGTGTGAATTCGTCAATGTTTGGGAGTGAGGGATGCAGTAAAGAAGGATTAGTGGATCGGAAATGAGATTGTCGTATCCCAAAAGAAAATCCTGTCGTTTCCATAGAAACGTTACTCGATTTAGAAGGAGAAGTCATAGAACCCATAGTAGTTCATAGCGACGGAATTTCCGTGTGAATTCTTCAATGTGTGGGAGTGAGGGATGCAGTAAAGAAGGATTAGTGGATCGGAAATGTGATTGTCGTATCCCAAAAGAAAATCCTGTCGTTTCCATAGAAACGTTACTCGATTTAGAAGGAAATGTCTTAGAACACATAGTATTGCATAGCGACGCAATTTCCGTGTGAATTCGTCAATGTGTGGGAGTGAGGGATGCAGTAAAGAAGGATTAGTGGATCGGAAATGAGATTGTCGTATCCCAAAAGAAAATCCTGTCGTTTCCATAGAAACGTCACTCGATTTAGAAGGAAAAGTCTTAGAACACATAGTACTCGTATTTCATAGCGACGGAATTTCCGTGTGAATTCGTCAATGAGTGGGAGTGAGGGATGCAGTAAAGAAGGATTAGTGGATCGGAAATGAGATTGTCGTATCCCAAAAGAAAATCCTGTCGTTTCCATAGAAACGTTACTCGATTTAGAAGGAAAAGTCATAGAACCCATAGTAGTTCATAGCGACGGAATTTCCGTGTGAATTCTTCAATGTGTGGGAGTGAGGGATGCAGTAAAAGGATTAGTGGATCGGAAATGTGTTTGTCGTGTCCCAAAAGAAAATCTTGTCGTTTCCATAGAAACGTTACTCGATTTAGAAGGAAACGTCTTAGAACACATAGTATTTCATAGCGACGCAATTTCCGTGTGTATTGGTCAATGTGTGGGAGTGATAGATGCAGTAAAGAATAATTAGTGGATCGGAAATGTGATTGTCGTATCCCAAAAGAAAATCCTGTCGTTTCCATAGAAACGTTACTCGATTTAGAAGGAAATGTCTTAGAACACATAGGACTCGCATTTCATAGCGACGGAATTTCCGTGTGAATTCGTCAATGTGTGGGAGTGAGGGATGCAGTAAAGAAGGATTAGTGGATCGGAAATGAGATTGTCGTATCCCAAAAGCAAATCCTGTCGTTTCCATAGAAACGTTACTCGATTTAGAAGGAAATGTTTTAGAACACATAGTACTCGTATTTCATAGCGACGCTATTTCCGTGTGAATTCGTCAATCTGTGGGAGTGAGGGATGCAGTAAAGAAGGATTAGTGGATCGGAAATGAGATTGTCGTATCCCAAAAGAAAATCCTGTCGTTTCCATAGAAACGTTACTCGATTTAGAAGGAGAAGTCATAGAACCCATAGTAGTTCATAGCGACGGAATTTCCGTGTGAATTCTTCAATGTGTGGGAGTGAGGGATGCAGTAAAGAAGGATTAGTGGATCGGAAATGTGATTGTCGTATCCCAAAAGAAAATCCTGTCATTTCCATAGAAACGTTACTCGATTTAGAAGGAAATGTCTTAGAACACATAGTATTTCATAGCGACGCAATTTCCGTGTGAATTGGTCAATGTGTGGGAGTGATAGATGCAGTAAAGAAGGATTAGTGGATCGGAAATGAGATTGTCGTATCCCAAAAGAAAATCCTGTCGTTTCCATAGAAACGTTACTCGATTTAGAAGGAAATGTCTTAGAACACATGGTACTCGTATTTCATAGCGACGCTATTTCCGTGTGAATTCGTCAATGTGTGGGAGTGAGGGATCCAGTAAAGAAGGATTAGTGGATCGGAAATGAGATTGTCGTATCCCGAAAGAAAATCCTGTCGTTTCCATAGAAACGTTACTCGATTTAGAAGGAAATGTCTTAGAACACATAGTACTCGTATTTCATAGCGACGGAATTTCCGTGTGAATTCGTCAATGTGTGGGAGTGAGGGATGCAGTAAAGAAGGATTAGTGGATCGGAAATGAGATTGTCGTATCCCAAAAGAAAATCCTGTCGTTTCCATAGAAACGTTACTCGATTTAGAAGGAGAAGTCATAGAACCCATAGTATCTCATAGCGACGCAATTTCCGTGTGAACTCGTCAATGTGTGGGAGTGAGGGATGCAGTAAAGAAGGATTAGTGGATCGGAAATGTGATTGTCGTATCCCAAAAGGAAATCCTGTCGTTTCCATAGAATCGTTACTCCATTTACAAGGAAATGTCTTAGAACACATAGTATTTCATAGCGACGCAATTTCCGTGTGAATTCGACAATGTGTGGGAGTGAGGGATGCAGTAAAGAAGGATTAGTGGATCGGAAATGTGATTGTCGTATCCCAAAAGAAAATCCTGTCGTTTCCATAGAAACGTTACTCGATTCAGAAGGAAATGTCTTAGAACACATAGTATTTCATAGCGACGCAATTTCCGTGTGAATTCGTCAATGAGTGGGAGTGTGGGATGCAGTAAAGAAGGATTAGTGGGTCGGAAATGAGATTGTCGTATCCCAAAATAAAATCCTGTCGTTTCCATAGAAACGTTACTCGATTTAGAAGGAGAAGTCATAGAACCCATAGTAGTTCATAGCGACGGAATTTCCGTGTGAATTTTTCAATGTGTGGGAGTGAGGGATGCAGTAAAGAAGGATTAGTGGATTGGAAATGAGATTGTCGTATCCCAAAAGAAAATCCTGTCGTTTCCATAGAAACGTTACTCGATTTAGAAGGAAATGTCTTAGAACACATAGTACTCGTATTTCATAGCGACGCAATTTCCGTGCGAATAAGTCAATGTGTGGGAGTGAGGGATCCAGTAAAGAAGGATTAGTGGATCGGAAATGAGATTGTCGTATCCCAAAAGAAAATCCTGTCGTTTCCATAGAAACGTTACTCGATTTAGAAGGAAATGTCTTAGAACACATAGTACTCGTATTTCACAGCGACGCAATTTCCGTGCGAGTAAGTCAATGTGTGGGAGTGAGGGATCCAGCAAAGAAGGATTAGTGGATCGGAAATGAGATTGTCGTATCCCAAAAGAAAATCCTGTCGTTTCCATAGAAACGTTACTCGATTTAGAAGGAAATGTTTTAGAACACATAGTACTCGTATTTCATAGCGACGCTATTTCCGTGTGAATTCGTCAATCTGTGGGAGTGAGGGATGCAGTAAAGAAGGATTAGTGGAGCGGAAATGAGATTGTCGTATCCCAAAAGAAAATCCTGTCGTTTCCATAGAAACGTTACTCGATTTAGAAGGAAATGTCTTAGAACACATAGTACTCGTATTTCATAGCGACGGAATTTCCGTGTGAATTCGTCAATGTTTGGGAGTGAGGGATGCAGTAAAGAAGGATTAGTGGATCGGAAATGTGATTGTCGTATCCCAAAAGAAAATCCTGTCGTTTCCATAGAAACGTTACTCGATTTAGAAGGAAATGTCTTAGAACACATAGTATTGCATAGCGACGCAATTTCCGTGTGAATTCGTCAATGTGTGGGAGTGAGGGATGCAGTAAAGAAGGATTAGTGGATCGGAAATGCGATTGTCGTAACCCAAAAAAAAGTCCTGCCGTTTCCATAGAAACGTTGCTTGATTTAGAAGGAGAAGTCATAGAACCCATAGTAATTCATAGCGACGCAATTTCCGTGTGAATTCGTCAATGTGTGGGAGTGAGGGATGCAGTAAGGATGGATTAGTGGATCGGAAATGTGATTGTCGTATCCCAAAAGGAAATCCTGTCGTTTCCATAGAAACGTTACTCGATTTAGAAGGAAATGTCTTTGAACACATAGTATTTCATAGCGACGCAATTTCCGTGTGAATTCGTCAATGTTTGGGAGTGAGGGATGCAGTAAAGAAGGATTAGTGGATCGGAAATGCGATTGTCGTAACCCAAAAAAAAGTCCTGCCGTTTCCATAGAAACGTTGCTTGATTTAGAAGGAGAAGTCATAGAACCCATAGTATTTCATAGCGACGCAATTTCCGTGTGAATTCGACAATGTGTGGGAGTGAGGGATGCAGTAACGAAGGATTAGTGGATCGGAAATGATATTGTCGTATCCCAAAAGAAAATCCTGTCGTTTCCATAGAAACGTTACTCGATTTAGAAGGAGAAGTCATAGAACCCATAGTAGTTCATAGCAACGGAATTTCCATGTGAATTCTTCAATGTGTGGGAGTGAGGGATGAAGTAAAGAAGGATTAGTGGATCAGAAATGTGATTGTCGTATCCCGAAAGAAAATCCTGTCATTTCCATAGAAACGTTACTCGATTTAGAAGGAAATGTCTTAGAACACATAGTATTTCATAGCGACGCAATTTCCGTGTGAATTGGTCAATGTGTGGGAGTGATAGATGCAGTAAAGAAGGATTAGTGGATCGGAAATGAGATTGTCGTATCCCAAAAGAAAATCCTGTCGTTTCCATTGAAACGTTACTCGATTTAGACGGAAATGTCTTAGAACACATGGTACTCGTATTTCATAGCGACGCTATTTCCGTGTGAATTCGTCAATGTGTGGGAGTGAGGGATCCAGTAAAGAAGGATTAGTGGATCGGAAATGAGATTGTCGTATCCCAAAAGAAAATCCTGTCGTTTCCATAGAAACGTTACTCGATTTAGAAGGAAATGTCTTAGAACACATAGTACTCGTATTTCATAGCGACGGAGTTTCCGTGTGAATTCGTCAATGTGTGGGAGTGAGGGATGCAGTAAAGAAGGATTAGTAGATCGGAAATGAGATTGTCGTATCCCAAAAGAAAATCCTGTCGTTTCCATAGAAACGTTACTTGATTTAGAAGGAGAAGTCATAGAACCCATAGTAATTCATAGCGACGCAATTTCCGTGTGAATTCGTCAATGTGTGGGAGTGAGGGATGCAGTAAAGAAGGATTAGTGGATCGGAAATGAGATTGTCGTATCCCAAAAGAAAATCCTGTCGTTTCCATAGAAACGTTACTCGATTTAGAAGGAGAAGTCATAGAACCCATAGTATCTCATAGCGACGCAATTTCCGTGTGAACTCGTCAATGTGTGGGAGTGAGGGATGCAGTAAAGAAGGATTAGTGGATCGGAAATGTGATTGTCGTATCCCAAAAGGAAATCCTGTCGTTTCCATAGAATCGTTACTCCATTTACAAGGAAATGTCTTAGAACACATAGTATTTCATAGCGACGCAATTTCCGTGTGAATTCGACAATGTGTGGGAGTGAGGGATGCAGTAAAGAAGGATTAGTGGATCGGAAATGTGATTGTCGTATCCCAAAAGAAAATCCTGTCGTTTCCATAGAAACGTTACTCGATTTAGAAGGAGAAGTCATAGAACCCATAGTAGTTCATAGCGACGGAATTTCCGTGTGAATTCTTCAATGTGTGGGAGTGAGGGATGCAGTAAAAGGATTAGTGGATCGGAAATGTGTTTGTCGTTTCCCAAAAGAAAATCCTGTCGTTTCCATAGTAACGTTACTCGATTTAGAAGGAAACGTCTTAGAACACATAGTATTTCATAGCGACGCAATTTCCGTGTGTATTGGTCAATGTGTGGGAGTGATAGATGCAGTAAAGAAGGATTAGTGGATCGGAAATGTGATTGTCGTATCCCAAAAGAAAATCCTGTCGTTTCCATAGAAACGTTACTCGATTTAGAAGGAAATGTCTTAGAACACATAGGACTCGCATTTCATAGCGACGGAATTTCCGTGTGAATTCGTCAATGTGTGGGAGTGAGGGATGCAGTAAAGAAGGATTAGTGGATCGGAAGTGAGATTGTCGTATCCCAAAAGAAAATCCTGTCGTTTCCATAGAAACGTTACTCGATTTAGAAGGAAATGTTTTAGGACACATAGTACTCGTATTTCATAGCGACGCTATTTCCGTGTGAATTCGTCAATCTGTGGGAGTGAGGGATGCAGTAAAGAAGGATTAGTGGATCGGAAATGAGATTGTCGTATCCCAAAAGAAAATCCTGTCGTTTCCATAGAAACGTTACTCGATTTAGAAGGAAAAGTCTTAGAACACAAAGTACTCGTATTTCATAGCGACGGAATTTTCGTGTGAATTCGTCAATGTTTGGGAGTGAGGGATGCAGTAAAGAAGGATTAGTGGATCGGAAATGTGATTGTCGTATCCCAAAAGAAAATCCTGTCGTTTCCATAGAAACGTTACTCGATTTAGAAGGAAATGTCTTAGAACACATAGTATTGCATAGCGACGCAATTTCCGAGTGAATTGGTCAATGTGTGGGAGTGATAGATGCAGTAAAGAAGGATTAGGGGATCGGAAATGAGATTGTCGTATCCCAAAAGAAAATCCTGTCGTTTCCATAGAAACGTTACTCGATTTAGAAGGAAATGTCTTAGAACACATGGTACTCCTATTTCATAGCGACGCTATTTCCGTGTGAATTCGTCAATGTGTGGGAGTGAGGGATCCAGTAAAGAAGGATTAGTGGATCGGAAATGAGATTGTCGTATCCCAAAAGAAAATCCTGTCGTTTCCATAGAAACGTTACTCGATTTAGAAGGAAATGTCTTAGAACACATAGTACTCGTATTTCATAGCAACGGAATTTCCGTGTGAATTCGTCAATGTGTGGGAGTGAGGGATGCAGTAAAGAAGGATTAGTGGATCGGAAATGAGATTGTCGTGTCCCAAAAGAAAATCCTGTCGTTTCCATAGAAACGTTACTTGATTTAGAAGGAGAAGTCATAGAACCCATAGTAATTCATAGCGACGCAATTTCCGTGTGAATTCGTCAATGTGTGGGAGTGAGGGATGCAGTAAAGAAGGATTAGTGGATCGGAAATGAGATTGTCGTATCCCAAAAGAAAATCCTGTCGTTTCCATAGAAACGTTACTCGATTTAGAAGGAGAAGTCATAGAACCCATAGTATCTCATAGCGACGCAATTTCCGTGTGAACTCGTCAATGTGTGGGAGTGAGGGATGCAGTAAAGAAGGATTAGTGGATCGGAAAAGTGATTGTCGTATCCCAAAAGGAAATCTTGTCGTTTCCATAGAATCGTTACTCAATTTACAAGGAAATGTCTTAGAACACATAGTATTTCATAGCGACGCAATTTCCGTGTGAATTCGTCAATGAGTGGGAGTGTGGGATGCAGTAAAGAAGGATTAGTGGGTCGGAAATGAGATTGTCGTATCCCAAAAGAAAATCCTGTCGTTTCCATAGAAACGTTACTCGATTTAGAAGGGGAAGTCATAGAACCCATAGTAGTTCATAGCGACGGAATTTCCGTGTGAATTTTTCAATGTGTGGGAGTGAGGGATGCAGTAAAGAAGGATTAGTGGATTGGAAATGAGATTGTCGTATCCCAAAAGAAAATCCTGTCGTTTCCATAGAAACGTTACTCGATTTAGAAGGAAATGTCTTAGAACACATATTACTCGTATTTCATAGCGACCCAATTTCCGTGCGAATAAGTCAATGTGTGGGAGTGATGGATCCAGTAAAGAAGGATTAGTGGATCGGAAATGAGATTGTCGTATCCCAAAAGAAAATCCTGTCGTTTCCATAGAAACGTTACTCGATTTAGAAGGAAATGTCTTAGAACACATAGTACTCGTATTTCATAGCGACGCAATGTCCGTGCGAGTAAGTCAATGTGTGGGAGTGAGGGATCCAGTAAAGAAGGATTAGTGGATCGGAAATGAGATTGTCGTATCCCAATGAAAATCCTGTCGTTTCCATAGAAACGTTACTCGATTTAGAAGGAAATGTCTTAGAACACATAGTACTCGTATTTCATTGCGACGCAATTTCCGTGTGAATTCGTCAATGTGTGGGAGTGAGGGATGCAGTAAAGAAGGATTAGTGGATCGGAAATGAGATTGTCGTATCCCAAAAGAAAATCCTGTCGTTTCCACAGAAACGTTACTCGATTTAGAAGGAAATGTCTTAGAACACATAGTATTTCATAGCGACGCAATTTCCGTGAGAATAAGTCAATGTGTGGGAGTGAGGGATCCAGTAAAGAAGGAATAGTGGATCGGAAATGAGATTGTCGTATCCCAAAAGAAAATCCTGTCGTTTCCATAGAAACGTTACTCGATTTAGAAGGAGAAGTCATAGAACCCATAGTAGTTCATAGCGACGGAATTTCCGTGTGAATTTTCCAATGTGTGGGAGTGAGGGATGCAGTAAAGAAGGATTAGTGGATTGGAAATGAGATTGTCGTATCCCAAAAGAAAATCCTGTCGTTTCCATAGAAACGTTACTCGATTTAGAAGGAAATGTCTTAGAACACATAGTACTCGTATTTCATAGCGACGCAATTTCCGTGCGAGTAAGTCAATGTGTGGGAGTGAGGGATCCAGTAAAGAAGGATTAGTGGATCGGAAATGAGATTGTCGTATCCCAATGAAAATCCTGTCGTTTCCATAGAAACGTTACTCGATTTAGAAGGAAATGTCTTAGAACACATAGTACTCGTATTTCATTACGACGCAATTTCCGTGTGAATTCGTCAATGTGTGGGAGTGAGGGATGCAGTAAAGAAGGATTAGTGGATCGGAAATGAGATTGTCGTATCCCAAAAGAAAATCCTGTCGTTTCCATAGAAACGTTACTCGATTTAGAAGGAAATGTCTTAGAACACATAGTACTCGTATTTCATAGCGACGCAATTTCCGTGCGAATAAATCAATGTGTGGGAGTGAGGGATCCAGTAAAGAAGGATTAGTGGATCGGAAATGAGATTCTCGTATCCCAAAAGAAAATCCTGTCGTTTCCATAGAAACGTTACTCGATTTAGAAGGAAATGTCTTAGAACACATAGTACTCGTATTTCATAGCGACGGAATTTCCGTGTGAATTCGTCAATGTGTGGGAGTGAGGCATGCAGTAAAGAAGGATTAGTGGATCGGAAATGAGATTGTCGTATCCCAAAAGAAAATCCTGTCGTTTCCATAGAAACGTTACTCGATTTAGAAGGAAATGTCTTAGAACACATAGTATTTCATAGCGACGCAATTTCCGTGTGAATAAGTCAATGTGTGGGAGTGAGGGATCCAGTAAAGAAGGATTAGTGGATCGGAAATGAGATTGTCGTATCCCAAAAGAAAATCCTGTCGTTTCCATAGAAACGTTACTCGATTTAGAAGGAAATGTCTTAGAACACATAGTACTCGTATTTCATAGCGACGCAATTTCCGTGTGAATAAGTCAATGTGTGGGAGTGAGGGATCCAGTAAAGAAGGATTAGTGGATCGGAAATGAGATTGTCGTATCCCAAAACAAAATCCTGTCGTTTCCATAGAAACGTTACTCGATTTAGAAGGAAATGTCTTAGAACACATAGTACTCGTATTTCATAGCGACGCAATTTCCGTGTGAATAAGTCAATGTGTGGGAGTGAGGGATCCAGTAAAGAAGGATTAGTGGATCGGAAATGAGATTGTCGTATCCCGAAAGAAAAACCTGTCGTTTCCATAGAAACGTTACTCGATTTAGAAGGAAATGTCTTAGAACACGTAGTACTCGTATTTCATTGCGACGCAATTTCCGTGTGAATTCGTCAATGTGTGGGAGTGAGGGATGCAGTAAAGAAGGATTAGTGGATCGGAAATGAGATTGTCGTATCCCAAAAGAAAATCCTGTCGTGTCCATAGAAACGTTACTCGATTTAGAAGGAAATGTCTTAGAACACATAGTACTCGTATTTCATAGCGACGCAATTTCCGTGTGAATAAATCAATGTGTGGGAGTGAGGGATCCAGTAAAGAAGGATTAGTGGATCGGAAATGAGATTGTCGTATCCCAAAAGAAAATCCTGTCGTTTCCATAGAAACGTTACTCGATTTAGAAGGAAATGTCTTAGAACACATAGTACTCGTATTTCATAGCGACGCAATTTCCATGTGAATAAGTCAATGTGTGGGAGTGAGGGATGCAGTAAAGAAGGATTAGTGGATCGGAAATGAGATTGTCGTATCCCAAAAGAAAATCCTGTCGTTTCCATAGAAACGTTACTCGATTTAGAAGGAAATGTCTTAGAACACATAGTACTCGTATTTCATAGCGACGCAATTTCCGTGTGAATAAGTTAATGTGTGGGAGTGAGGGATCCAGTAAAGAAGGATTAGTGGATCGGAAATGAGATTGTCGTATCCCAAAAGAAAATCCTGTCGTTTCCGTAGAAACGTTACTCGATTTAGAAGGAAATGTCTTAGAACACATAGTACTCGTATTTCATATCGACGCAATTTCCGTGTGAATTCGTCAATGTGTGGGAGTGAGGGATGCAGTAAAGAAGGATTAGTGGATCGGAAATGAGATTGTCGTATCCCAAAAAGAAAATCCTGTCGTTTCCATAGAAACGTTACTCGATTTAGAAGGAAATGTCTTAGAACACATAGTACTCGTATTTCATAGCGACGCAATTTCCGTGTGAATAAGTCAATGTGTGGGTGTGAGGGATCCAGTAAAGAAGGATTAGTGGATCGGAAATGAGATTGTCGTATCCCAAAAGAAAATCCTGTCGTTTCCATAGAAACGTTACTCGATTTGGAAGGAAATGTCTTAGAACACATAGTACTCGTATTTCATAGCGACGCAATTTCCGTGTGAATAAGTCAATGTGTGGGAGTGAGGGATGCAGTAAAGAAGGATTAGTGGATCGGAAATGAGATTGTCGTATCCCAAAAGAAAATCCTGTCGTTTCCATACAAACGTTACTCGGTTTAGAAGGAAATGTCCTAGAACACATAGTACTCGTATTTCATAGCGACGCAATTTCCATGTGAATAAGTCAATGTGTGGGAGTGAGGGATGCAGTAAAGAAGGATTAGTGGATCGGAAATGAGATTGTCGTATCCCAAAAGAAAATCCTGTCGTTTCCATAGAAACGTTACTCGATTTAGAAGGAAATGTCTTAGAACACATAGTACTCGTATTTCATTGCGACGCAATTTCCGTGTGAATTCGTCAATGTGTGGGAGTGAGGGATGCAGTAAAGAAGGATTAGTGGATCGGAAATGAGATTGTCGTATCCCAAAAGAAAATCCTGTCGTTTCCATAGAAACGTTACTCGATTTAGAAGGAAATGTCTTAGAACACATAGTACTCGTATTTCATAGCGACGCAATTTCCGTGCGAATAAATCAATGTGTGGGAGTGAGGGATCCAGTAAAGAAGGATTAGTGGATCGGAAATGAGATTGTCGTATCCCAAAAGAAAATCCTGTCGTTTCCATAGAAACGTTACTCGATTTAGAAGGAAATGTCTTAGAACACATAGTACTCGTATTTCATAGCGACGGAATTTCCGTGTGAATTCGTCAATGTGTGGGAGTGATTCATGCAGTAAAGAAGGATTAGTGGATCGGAAATGAGATTGTCGTATCCCAAAAGAAAATCCTGTCGTTTCCATAGAAACGTTACCCGATTTAGAAGGAAATGTCTTAGAACACATAGTATTTCATAGCGACGCAATTTCCATGTGAATAAGTCAATGTGTGGGAGTGAGGGATCCAGTAAAGAAGGATTAGTGGATCGGAAATGAGATTGTCGTATCCCAAAATAAAATCCTGTCGTTTCCATAGAAACGTTACTCGATTTAGAAGGAAATGTCTTAGAACACATAGTACTCGTATTTCATAGCGACGCAATTTCCGTGTGAATAAGTCAATGTGTGGGAGTGAGGGATCCAGTAAAGATGGATTAGTGGATCGGAAATGAGATTGTCGTATCCCAAAAGAAAATCCTGTCGTTTCCATAGAAACGTTACTCGATTTAGAAGGAAATGTCTTAGAACACATAGTACTCGTATTTCATAGCGACGCAATTTCCGTGTGAATAAGTCAATGTGTGGGAGTGAGGGATCCAGTAAAGAAGGATTAGTGGATCGGAAATGATATTGTCGTATCCCAAAAGAAAATCCTGTCGTTTCCATAGAAACGTTACTCGATTTAGAAGGAAATGTCTTAGAACACGTAGTACTCGTATTTCATTGCGACGCAATTTCCGTGTGAATTCGTCAATGTGTGGGAGTGAGGGATGCAGTAAAGAAGGATTAGTGGATCGGAAATGAGATTGTCGTATCCCAAAAGAAAATCCTGTCGTTTCCATAGAAACGTTACTCGATTTAGAAGGAAATGTCTTAGAACACATAGTACTCGTATTTCATAGCGACGCAATTTCCGTGTGAATAAGTCAATGTGTGGGAGTGAGGGATCCAGTAAAGAAGGATTAGTGGATCGGAAATGAGATTGTCGTATCCCAAAAGAAAATCCTGTCGTTTCCATAGAAACGTTACTCGATTTAGAAGGAAATGTCTTAGAACACATAGTACTCGTATTTCATATCGACGCAATTTCCGTGTGAATTCGTCAATGTGTGGGAGTGAGGGATGCAGTAAAGAAGGATTAGTGGATCGGAAATGAGATTGTCGTATCCCAAAAAGAAAATCCTGTCGTTTCCATGGAAACGTTACTCGATGTAGAAGGAAATGTCTTAGAACACATAGTACTCGTATTTCATAGCGACGCAATTTCCGTGTGAATAAGTCAATGTGTGGGAGTGAGGGATCCAGTAAAGAAGGATTAGTGGATCGGAAATGAGATTGTCGTATCCCAAAAGAAAATCCCGTCGTTTCCATAGAAACGTTACTCGATTTGGAAGGAAATGTCTTAGAACACATAGTACTCGTATTTCATAGCGACGCAATTTCCGTGTGAATAAGTCAATGTGTGGGAGTGAGGGATGCAGTAAAGAAGGATTAGTGGATCGGAAATGAGATTGTCGTATCCCAAAATAAAATCCTGTCGTTTCCATACAAACGTTACTCGGTTTAGAAGGAAATGTCTTAGAACACATGGTACTCGTATTTCATAGCGACGCAATTTCCGTGTGAATAAGTCAATGTGTGGGAGTGAGGGATCCAGTAAAGAAGGATTAGTGGATCGGAATTGAGATTGTCATATCCCAAAAGAAAATCCTGTCGTTTCCATAGAAACGTTACTCGATTTACAAGGAAATGTCTTAGAACACATAGTACTCGTATTTCATTGAACGCAATTTCCGTGTGAATTCGTCAATGTTTTGTAGTGGGGGATGCAGTAAAGAAGGATTAGTGGATCGGAAATGTGATTGTTGTATCCCATAGGAAAATCCTGTCGTTTCCATAGAAACGTTACTCGATTTAGAAGGAAATGTCATAGAACACATAGTACTCGTATTTCATAGCGACGCAATTTCCGTGTGAATTCGTCAATGTGTGGGAGTGAGGCATGCAGTAAAGAAGGATTAGTGGATCGGAAATGAGATTGTCGTATCCCAAAAGAAAATCCTGTCGTTTCCATAGAAACGTTACTCGATTTAGAAGGAGAAGTCATAGAACCCATAGTAATTCATAGCGACGCAATTTCCGTGTGAATTCGTCAATGTTTGGGAGTGGGGGATGCAGTAAAGAAGGATTAGTGGATCGGAAATGTGATTGTCGTATCCCATGGGAAAATCCTGTCGTTTCCATAGAAACGTTACTCGATTTAGAAGGAAATGCCTTAGAAGACATGGTACTCGTATTTCATAGCGAAGCAATTTCCGTGTGAATTCGTCAATGTGTGGGAGTGAGGCATGCAGTAAAGAAGGATTAGTGGATCGGAAATGAGATTGTCGTATCCCAAAAGAAAATCCTGTCGTTTCCATAGAAACGTTACTCGATTTAGAAGGAGAAGTCATAGAACCCATAGTAATTTATAGCGACGCAATTTCCGTGTGAATTCGTCAATGAGTGGGAGTAAGGGATGCAGTAAAGAAGGGTTAGTGGATCGGAAATGAGATTGTCGTATCCCAAAAGAAAATCCTGTCGTTTCCATAGAAACGTTTCTCGATGAAGAAGGAAATGTCTTAGAACACACAGTATTTCATAGCGACGCAATTTCCGTGTTAAATCGCCAATGTGTGGGAGTGAGGGATGCAGTAAAGAAGGATTAGTGGATCGGAAATGAGATTATCGTATCCTAAAAGAAAATCCTCTCGTTTCCATAGAAACGTTACTCGATTTAAAAGGAGAAGTCATACAACCCCTTTGTGTGAACTCGTCAATGTGTGGGAGTGAGGGATGCAGTAAAGAAGGATTAGTGGATCGGAAATGAGATTGTCGTATCCCAAAAGAAAATCCTGTCGTTTCCATAGAAACGTTACTCGATTTAGAAGGAAATGTCTTAGAACACATAGTATTACATAGCGACGCAATTTCCGTGTGAATTCGTCAATGAGTGGGAGTGTGGGATGCAGTAAAGAAGGATTGGTAGATCGGAAATGAGATTGTCGTATCCCAAAAGAAAATCCTGTCGTTTCCATAGAAACGTTACTCGATTTAGAAGGAGAAGTCATAGAACCCATAGTAGTTCATAGCGACGGAATTTCCGTGTGAATTCTTCAATGTGTGGGAGTGAGGGATGCAGTAAAAGGATTAGTGGATCGGAAATGTGATTGTCGTATCCCAAAAGAAAATCCTGTCGTTTCCATAGAAACGTTACTCGATTTAGAAGGAAACGTCTTAGAACACAGTATTTCATAGCGACGCAATTTCCGTGTGTATTGGTCAATGTGTGGGAGTGATAGATGCAGTAAAGAAGGATTAGTGGATCGGAAATGTGATTGTCGTATCCCAAAAGAAAATCCTGTCGTATCCATAGAAACGTTACTCGATTTAGAAGGAAATGTTTTAGAACACATAGTACTCGTATTTCATAGCGACGCAATTTCCGTGTGAATTCGTCAATCTGTGGGAGTGAGGGATGCAGTAAAGAAGGATTAGTGGATCGGAAATGAGATTGTCGTATCCCAAAAAGAAAATCCTGTCGTTTCCATAGAAACGTTACTCGATTTAGAAGGAAAAGTCTTAGAACACATAGTACTCGTATTTCATAGCGACGCAATTTCCGTGTGAATAAGTCAATGTGTGGGAGTGAGGGATCCAGTAAAGAAGGATTAGTGGATCGGAAATGAGATTGTCGTATCCCAAAAGAAAATCCCGTCGTTTCCATAGAAACGTTACTCGATTTGGAAGGAAATGTCTTAGAACACATAGTACTCGTATTTCATAGCGACGCAATTTCCGTGTGAATAAGTCAATGTTTGGGAGTGAGGGACGCAGTAAAGAAGGATTAGTGGATCGGAAATGTGATTGTCGTATCCCAAATGAAAATCCTGTCGTTTCCATAGAAACGTTACTCGATTTAGAAGGAAATGTCTTAGAACACATAGTATTGCATAGCGACGCAATTTCCGTGTGAATTCGTCAATGTGTGGGAGTGAGGGATGCAGTAAAGAAGGATTAGTGGATCGTAAATGAGATTGTCGTATCCCAAAAGAAAATCCTGTCGTTTCCATAGAAACGTTACTCGATTTAGAAGGAAATGTCTTAGAACACATAGTATTTCATAGCGACGCAATTTCCGTGTGCATTCGTCAATGTGTGGGAGTGAGGGATGCAGTAAAGAAGGATTAGTGGATCGGAAATGATATTGTCGTATCCCAAAAGAAAATCCTGTCGTTTCCATAGAAACGTTACTCGATTTAGAAGGAAATGTTTTTGAACTCATAGTACTCGTATTTCATAGCGACGCAATTTCCGTGTGAATTCGTCAATCTGTGGGAGTGAGGGATGCAGTAAAGAAGGATTAGTGGATCGGAAATGAGATTGTCGTATCCCAAAAGAAAATCCTGTCGTTTCCATAGAAACGTTACTCGATTTAGAACGAAAAGTCTTGGAACACATAGTACTCGTATTTCATAGCGACGAAATTTCCGTGTGAATTCGTCAATGTTTGGGAGTGAGGGATGCAGTAAAGAAGGATTAGTGGATCGGAAATGAGATTGTCGTATCCCAAAAGCAAATCCTGTCGTTTCCATAGAAACGTTACTCGATTTAGAAGGAAATGTCTTAGAACACATAGTATTTCATAGCGACGCAATTTCCGTGTGCATTCGTCAATGTGTGGGAGTGAGGGATGCAGTAAAGAAGGATTAGTAGATCGGAAATGAGATTGTCGTATCCCAAAAGCAAATCCTGTCGTTTCCATAGAAACGTTACTCGATTTAGAAGGAAATGTTTTAGAACACGTAGTACTCGTATTTCATAGCGACGCTATTTCCGTGTGAATTCGTCAATCTGTGGGAGTGAGGGATGCAGTAAAGAAGGATTAGTGGATCGGAAATGTGATTGTCGTATCCCAAAAGAAAATCCTGTCGTTTCCATAGAAACGTTACTCGATTTAGAAGGAAATGTCTTAGAACACATAGTAATGCATAGCGACGCAATTTCCGTGTGAATTCTTCAATGTGTGGGAGTGAGGGATGCAGTAAAGAAGGATTAGTGGATCGTAAATGAGATTGTCGTATCCCAAAAGAAAATCCTGTCGTTTCCATAGAAACGTTATTCGATTTAGAAGGAAATGTCTTAGAACACATAGTACTTCATAGCGACGCAATTTCCGTGTGAATTCGTCAATGTTTGGGAGTGAGGGATGCAGTAAAGAAGGATTAGTGGATCGGAAATGAGATTGTCGTAACCCAAAAAAAAAGTCCTGCCGTTTCCATAGAAACGTTACATGATTTAGAAGGAGAAGTCATAGAACCCATAGTAATTCATAGTCGCAATTTCCGTGTGAATTCGTCAGTGTGTGGGAGTGAGGGATGCAGTAAAGAAGGATTAGTGGATCGGAAATGTGATTGTCGTATCCCAAAAGAAAATCCTGTCGTTTCCATAGAAACGTTACTCGATTTGGAAGGAAATGTCTTAGAACACATAGTACTCGTATTTCATATCGACGCAATTTCCGTGTGAATTCGTCAATGTGTGGGAGTGAGGGATGCAGTAAAGAAGGATTAGTGGATCGGAAATGAGATTGTCGTATCCCAAAAAGAAAATCCTGTCGTTTCCATAGAAACGTTACTCGATGTAGAAGGAAATGTCTTAGAACACATAGTACTCGTATTTCATAGCGACGCAATTTCCGTGTGAATAAGTCAATGTGTGGGAGTGAGGGATCCAGTAAAGAAGGATTAGTGGATCGGAAATGAGATTGTCGTATCCCAAAAGAAAATCCCGTCGTTTCCATAGAAACGTTACTCGATTTGGAAGGAAATGTCTTAGAACACATAGTACTCGTATTTCATAGCGACGCAATTTCCGTGTGAATAAGTCAATGTGTGGGAGTGAGGGATGCAGTAAAGAAGGATTAGTGGATCGGAAATGAGATTGTCGTATCCCAAAATAAAATCCTGTCGTTTCCATACAAACGTTACTCGGTTTAGAAGGAAATGTCTTAGAACACATGGTACTCGTATTTCATAGCGACGCAATTTCCGTGTGAATAAGTCAATGTGTGGGAGTGAGGGATCCAGTAAAGAAGGATTAGTGGATCGGAATTGAGATTGTCATATCCCAAAAGAAAATCCTGTCGTTTCCATAGAAACGTTACTCGATTTACAAGGAAATGTCTTAGAACACATAGTACTCGTATTTCATTGAACGCAATTTCCGTGTGAATTCGTCAATGTTTTGTAGTGGGGGATGCAGTAAAGAAGGATTAGTGGATCGGAAATGTGATTGTTGTATCCCATAGGAAAATCCTGTCGTTTCCATAGAAACGTTACTCGATTTAGAAGGAAATGTCATAGAACACATAGTACTCGTATTTCATAGCGACGCAATTTCCGTGTGAATTCGTCAATGTGTGGGAGTGAGGCATGCAGTAAAGAAGGATTAGTGGATCGGAAATGAGATTGTCGTATCCCAAAAGAAAATCCTGTCGTTTCCATAGAAACGTTACTCGATTTAGAAGGAGAAGTCATAGAACCCATAGTAATTCATAGCGACGCAATTTCCGTGTGAATTCGTCAATGTTTGGGAGTGGGGGATGCAGTAAAGAAGGATTAGTGGATCGGAAATGTGATTGTCGTATCCCATGGGAAAATCCTGTCGTTTCCATAGAAACGTTACTCGATTTAGAAGGAAATGCCTTAGAAGACATGGTACTCGTATTTCATAGCGAAGCAATTTCCGTGTGAATTCGTCAATGTGTGGGAGTGAGGCATGCAGTAAAGAAGGATTAGTGGATCGGAAATGAGATTGTCGTATCCCAAAAGAAAATCCTGTCGTTTCCATAGAAACGTTACTCGATTTAGAAGGAGAAGTCATAGAACCCATAGTAATTTATAGCGACGCAATTTCCGTGTGAATTCGTCAATGAGTGGGAGTAAGGGATGCAGTAAAGAAGGGTTAGTGGATCGGAAATGAGATTGTCGTATCCCAAAAGAAAATCCTGTCGTTTCCATAGAAACGTTTCTCGATGTAGAAGGAAATGTCTTAGAACACACAGTATTTCATAGCGACGCAATTTCCGTGTTAAATCGTCAATGTGTGGGAGTGAGGGATGCAGTAAAGAAGGATTAGTGGATCGGAAATGAGATTATCGTATCCTAAAAGAAAATCCTCTCGTTTCCATAGAAACGTTACTCGATTTAAAAGGAGAAGTCGTAGAACCCCTTTGTGTGAACTCGTCAATGTGTGGGAGTGAGGGATGCAGTAAAGAAGGATTAGTGGATCGGAAATGAGATTGTCGTATCCCAAAAGAAAATCCTGTCGTTTCCATAGAAACGTTACTCGATTTAGAAGGAAATGTCTTAGAACACATAGTATTACATAGCGACGCAATTTCCGTGTGAATTCGTCAATGAGTGGGAGTGTGGGATGCAGTAAAGAAGGATTGGTAGATCGGAAATGAGATTGTCGTATCCCAAAAGAAAATCCTGTCGTTTCCATAGAAACGTTACTCGATTTAGAAGGAGAAGTCATAGAACCCATAGTAGTTCATAGCGACGGAATTTCCGTGTGAATTCTTCAATGTGTGGGAGTGAGGGATGCAGTAAAAGGATTAGTGGATCGGAAATGTGATTGTCGTATCCCAAAAGAAAATCCTGTCGTTTCCATAGAAACGTTACTCGATTTAGAAGGAAACGTCTTAGAACACAGTATTTCATAGCGACGCAATTTCCGTGTGTATTGGTCAATGTGTGGGAGTGATAGATGCAGTAAAGAAGGATTAGTGGATCGGAAATGTGATTGTCGTATCCCAAAAGAAAATCCTGTCGTATCCATAGAAACGTTACTCGATTTAGAAGGAAATGTTTTAGAACACATAGTACTCGTATTTCATAGCGACGCAATTTCCGTGTGAATTCGTCAATCTGTGGGAGTGAGGGATGCAGTAAAGAAGGATTAGTGGATCGGAAATGAGATTGTCGTATCCCAAAAAGAAAATCCTGTCGTTTCCATAGAAACGTTACTCGATTTAGAAGGAAAAGTCTTAGAACACATAGTACTCCTATTTCATAGCGACGCAATTTCCGTGTGAATAAGTCAATGTGTGGGAGAGAGGGATCCAGTAAAGAAGGATTAGTGGATCGGAAATGAGATTGTCGTATCCCAAAAGAAAATCCCGTCGTTTCCATAGAAACGTTACTCGATTTGGAAGGAAATGTCTTAGAACACATAGTACTCGTATTTCATAGCGACGCAATTTCCGTGTGAATAAGTCAATGTTTGGGAGTGAGGGATGCAGTAAAGAAGGATTAGTGGATCGGAAATGTGATTGTCGTATCCCAAATGAAAATCCTGTCGTTTCCATAGAAACGTTACTCGATTTAGAAGGAAATGTCTTAGAACACATAGTATTGCATAGCGACGCAATTTCCGTGTGAATTCGTCAATGTGTGGGAGTGAGGGATGCAGTAAAGAAGGATTAGTGGATCGTAAATGAGATTGTCGTATCCCAAAAGAAAATCCTGTCGTTTCCATAGAAACGTTACTCGATTTAGAAGGAAATGTCTTAGAACACATAGTATTTCATAGCGACGCAATTTCCGTGTGCATTCGTCAATGTGTGGGAGTGAGGGATGCAGTAAAGAAGGATTAGTGGATCGGAAATGATATTGTCGTATCCCAAAAGAAAATCCTGTCGTTTCCATAGAAACGTTACTCGATTTAGAAGGAAATGTTTTTGAACTCATAGTACTCGTATTTCATAGCGACGCAATTTCCGTGTGAATTCGTCAATCTGTGGGAGTGAGGGATGCAGTAAAGAAGGATTAGTGGATCGGAAATGAGATTGTCGTATCCCAAAAGAAAATCCTGTCGTTTCCATAGAAACGTTACTCGATTTAGAACGAAAAGTCTTGGAACACATAGTACTCGTATTTCATAGCGACGAAATTTCCGTGTGAATTCGTCAATGTTTGGGAGTGAGGGATGCAGTAAAGAAGGATTAGTGGATCGGAAATGAGATTGTCATATCCCAAAAGCAAATCCTGTCGTTTCCATAGAAACGTTACTCGATTTAGAAGGAAATGTCTTAGAACACATAGTATTTCATAGCGACGCAATTTCCGTGTGCATTCGTCAATGTGTGGGAGTGAGGGATGCAGTAAAGAAGGATTAGTAGATCGGAAATGAGATTGTCGTATCCCAAAAGCAAATCCTGTCGTTTCCATAGAAACGTTACTCGATTTAGAAGGAAATGTTTTAGAACACGTAGTACTCGTATTTCATAGCGACGCTATTTCCGTGTGAATTCGTCAATCTGTGGGAGTGAGGGATGCAGTAAAGAAGGATTAGTGGATCGGAAATGTGATTGTCGTATCCCAAAAGAAAATCCTGTCGTTTCCATAGAAACGTTACTCGATTTAGAAGGAAATGTCTTAGAACACATAGTAATGCATAGCGACGCAATTTCCGTGTGAATTCGTCAATGTGTGGGAGTGAGGGATGCAGTAAAGAAGGATTAGTGGATCGTAAATGAGATTGTCGTATCCCAAAAGAAAATCCTGTCGTTTCCATAGAAACGTTATTCGATTTAGAAGGAAATGTCTTAGAACACATAGTATTTCATAGCGACGCAATTTCCGTGTGAATTCGTCAATGTTTGGGAGTGAGGGATGCAGTAAAGAAGGATTAGTGGATCGGAAATGAGATTGTCGTAACCCAAAAAAAAAGTCCTGCCGTTTCCATAGAAACGTTACATGATTTAGAAGGAGAAGTCATAGAACCCATAGTAATTCATAGTCGCAATTTCCGTGTGAATTCGTCAGTGTGTGGGAGTGAGGGATGCAGTAAAGAAGGATTAGTGGATCGGAAATGTGATTGTCGTATCCCAAAAGAAAATCCTGTCGTTTCCATAGAAACGTTACTCGATTTAGAAGGAAATGTCTTAGAACACATAGTACTCGTATTTCATAGCGACGCAATTTCCGTGTGCATTCGTCAATGTGTGGGAGTGAGGGATGCAGTAAAGAAGGATTAGTGGATCGGAAATGAGATTGTCGTATCCCAAAAGAAAATCCTGTCGTTTCCAAAGAAACGTTACTCGATTTAGAAGGAAATGTTTTAGAACACATAGTACTCGTATTTCAAAGCGACGCAATTTCCGTGTGAATTCGTCAATCTGTGGGAGTGAGGGATGCAGTAAAGAAGGATTAGTGGATCGGAAATGAGATTGTCGTAACCCAAAAAAGAAGTCCTGCCGTTTCCATAGAAACGTTACTCGATTTAGAAGGAAATGTTTTAGAACACGTAGTACTCGTATTTCATAGCGACGCAATTTACGTGTGAATTCGTCAATCTGTGGGAGTGAGGGATGCAGTAAAGAAGGATTAGTGGATCGGAAATGAGATTGTCGTATCCCAAAAGAAAATCCTGTCGTTTCCATAGAAACGTTACTCGATTTAGAAGGAAAAGTCTTAGAACACATAGTACTCGTATTTCATAGCGACGAAATTTCCGTGTGAATTCGTCAATGTTTGGGAGTGAGGGATGCAGTAAAGAAGAATTAGTGTATCGGAAATGTGATTGTCGTATCCCAGAAGAAAATCCTGTCGTTTCCATAGAAACGTTACTCGATTTAGAAGGAAATGTCTTAGAACACATAGTATTGCATAGCGACGCAATTTCCGTGTGAATTCGTCAATGTGTGGGAGTGAGGGATGCAGTAAAGAAGGATTAGTGGATCGTAAATGAGATTGTCGTATCCCAAAAGAAAATCCTGTCGTTTCCATAGAAACGTTACTCGATTTAGAAGGAAATGTTTTAGAACACATAGTTCTCGTATTTCATAGCGACGCAATTTCCGTGTGAATTCGTCAATCTGCGGGAGTGAGGGATGCAGTAAAGAAGGATTAGTGGATCGGAAATGAGATTGTCGTATCCCAAAAGAAAATCCTGTCGTTTCCATAGAAACGCTACTCGATTTAGAAGGAAATGTTTTAGAACACATAGTACTCGTATTTCATAGCGACGCATTTTCCGTGTGAATTCGTCAATCTGTGGGAGTGAGGGATGCAGTAAAGAAGGATTAGTGGATCGGAAATGAGATTGTCGTATCCCAAAAGAAAATCCTGTCGTTTCCATAGAAACGTTACTCGATTTAGAAGGAAAAGTCTTAGAACACATAGTACTCGTATTTCATAGCGACGAAATTTCCGTGTGAATTCGTCAATGTTTGGGAGTGAGGGATGCAGTAAAGAAGGATTAGTGGATCGGAAATGTGATTGTCGTATCCCAAAAGAAAATCCTGTCGTTTCCATAGAAACGTTACTCGATTTAGAAGGAAATGTCTTAGAACACATAGTATTGCGTAGCGACGCAATTTCCGTGTGAATTCGTCAATGTGTGGGAGTGAGGGATGCAGTAAAGAAGGATTAGTCAATCGTAAATGAGATTGTCGTATCCCAAAAGAAAATCCTGTCGTTTCCATAGAAACGTTACTCGATTTAGAAGGAAATGTCTTAGAACACATAGTATTTCATAGCGACGCAATTTCCGTGTGAATTCGTCAATGTTTGGGAGTGAGGGATGCAGTAAAGAAGGATTAGTGGATCGGAAATGAGATTGTCGTAACCCAAAAAAAAAGTCCTGCCGTTTCCATAGAAACGTTACTTGATTTAGAAGGAGAAGTCATAGAACCCATAGTAATTCATAGTCGCAATTTCCGTGTGAATTCGTCAGTGTGTGGGAGTGAGGCATGCAGTAAAGAAGGATTAGTGGATCGGAAATGTGATTGTCGTATCCCAAAAGAAAATCCTGTCGTTTCCATAGAAACGTTACTCGATTTAGAAGGAAATGTCTTAGAACACATAGTACTCGTATTTCATAGCGACGCAATTTCCGTGTGCATTCGTCAATGTGTGGGAGTGAGGGATGCAGAAAAGAAGGATTAGTGGATAGGAAATGAGATTGTCGTATCCCAAAAGGAAATCCTGTCGTTTCCAGCGAAACGTTACTCGATTTAGAAGGAAATGTTTTAGAACACATAGTACTCGTATTTCAAAGCGACGCAATTTCCGTGTGAATTCGTCAATCTGTGGGAGTGAGGGATGCAGTAAAGAAGGATTAGTGGATCGGAAATGAGATTGTCGTATCCCAAAAGAAAATCCTGTCGTTTCCATAGAAACGTTACTCGATTTAGAAGGAAATGTCTTAGAACACATAGTACTCGTATTTCATAGCGACGCAATTTCCGTGTATATTCGTCAATGTTTAGGAGTGGGGGATGCAGTAGAGAAGGATTAGTGGATCGGAAATGTGATTGTCGTATCCCAAAAGAAAATCCTGTCGTTTCCATAGAAACGTTACTCGATTTAGAAGGAAATGTCTTAGAACACATAGTAATTCATAGCGACGCAATTTCCGTGTGAATTCGTCGATGTGTGGGAGTGAGGGATGCAGTAAAGAAGGATTAGTGGATCGTAAATGAGATTGTCGTATCCCAAAAGAAAATCCTGTCGTTTCCATAGAAACGTTACTCGATTTAGAAGGAAATGTCTTAAAACACATAGTATTTCATAGCGACGCAATTTCCGTGTGAATTCGTCAATGTTTGGGAGTGAGGGATCCAGTAAAGAAGGATTAGTGGATCGGAAATGAGATTGTCGTAACCCAAAAAAAAGTCCTGCCGTTTCCATAGAAACGTTACTTGATTTAGAAGGAGAAGTCATAGAACCCATAGTAATTCATAGCGACGCAATTTCCGTGTGAATTCGTCAGTGTGTGGGAGTGAGGGATGCAGTAAAGAAGGATTAGTGGATCGGAAATGTGATTGTCGCATCCCAAAAGAAAATCCTGTCGTTTCCATAGAAACGTTACTCGATTTAGAAGGAAATGTCTTAGAACACATAGTATTTCATAGCGACGCAATTTCCGTGTGAATTCGTCAATGTTTGGGAGTGAGGGATGCAGTAAAGAAGGATTAGTGGATCGGAAATGAGATTGTCGTAACCCAAAAAAAAAGTCCTGCCGTTTTCATAGAAACGTTACTTGATTTAGAAGGAGAAGTCATAGAACCCATCGTAATTCATAGTCGCAATTTCCTTGTGAATTCGTCAGTGTGTGGGAGTGAGGGATGCAGTAAAGAAGGATTAGTGGATCGGAAATGTGATTGTCGTATCCCAAAAGAAAATCCTGTCGTTTCCATAGAAACGTTACTCGATTTAGAAGGAAATGTCTTAGAACACATAGTACTCGTATTTCATAGCGACGCAATTTCCGTGTGCATTCGTCAATGTGTGGGAGTGAGGGATGCAGTAAAGAAGGATTAGTGGATCGGAAATGAGATTGTCGTATCCCAAAAGAAAATCCTGTCGTTTCCAAAGAAACGTCACTCGATTTAGAAGGAAATGTTTTAGAACACATAGTACTCGTATTTCAAAGCGACGCAATTTCCGTGTGAATTCGTCAATCTGTGGGAGTGAGGGATGCAGTAAAGAAGGATTAGTGGATCGGAAATGAGATTGTCGTATCCCAAAAGAAAATCCTGTCGTTTCCATAGAAACGTTACTCGATTTAAAGGAAATGTCTTAGAACACATAGTACTCGTATTTCATAGCGACGCAATTTCCGTGTATATTCGTCAATGTTTAGGAGTGGGGGATGCAGTAGAGAAGGATTAGTGGATCGGAAATGTGATTGTCGTATCCCAAAAGAAAATCCTGTCGTTTCCATAGAAACGTTACTCGATTTAGAAGGAAATGTCTTAGAACACATAGTATTTCATAGCGACGCAATTTCCGTGTGAATTCGTCGATGTGTGGGAGTGAGGGATGCAGTAAAGAAGGATTAGTGGATCGTAAATGAGATTGTCGTAACCCAAAAGAAAATCCTGTCATTTCCATAGAAACGTTACTCGATTTAGAAGGAAATGTCTTAGAACACATAGTACTCGTATTTCATAGCGACGCAATTTCCGTGTATATTCGTCAATGTTTAGGAGTGGGGGATGCAGTAGAGAAGGATTAGTGGATCGGAAATGTGATTGTCGTATCCCAAAAGAAAATCCTGTCGTTTCCATAGAAACGTTACTCGATTTAGAAGGAAATGTCTTAGAACACATAGTATTTCATAGCGACGCAATTTCCGTGTGAATTCGTCGATGTGTGGGAGTGAGGGATGCAGTAGAGAAGGATTAGTGGATCGTAAATGAGATTGTCGTATCCCAAAAGAAAATCCTGTCGTTTCCATAGAAACGTTACTCGATTTAGAAGGAAATGTCTTAGAACACATAGTATTTCATAGCGACGCAATTTCCGTGTGAATTCGTCAATGTTTGGGAGTGAGGGATGCAGTAAAGAAGGATTAGTGGATCGGAAACGAGATTGTCGTAACCCAAAAAAAAGTCCTGCCGTTTCCATAGAAACGTTACTTGATTTAGAAGAAGAAGTCATAGAACCCATAGTAATACATAGCGACGCAATTTCCGTGTGAATTCGTCAGTGTGTGGGAGTGAGGGATGCAGTAAAGAAGGATTAGTGGATCGGAAATGTGATTGTCGTATCCCAAAAGAAAATCCTGTCGTTTCCATAGAAACGTTACTCGATTTAGAAGGAAATGTCTTAGATCACATAGTACTCGTATTTCATAGCGACGCAATTTCCGTGTGAATTCGTCAATGTGTGGGAGTGAGGTATGCAGTAAAGAACGATTAGTGGATCGGAAATGAGATTGTCGTATCCCAAAAGAAAATCCGGTCGTTTCCATAGAAACGTTACTCGATTTAGAAAGAAATGTCTTAGAACACATAGCATTTCATAGCGTCACAATTTCCGTGTGAATTCGTCAATGTTTGGGAGTGAGGGATGCAGTAAAGAAGGATTAGTGGATCGGATATGTGATTGTCGTATCCCAAAAGAAAATCCTGTCGTTTCCATAGAATCGTTACTCGATTTAGAAGGAAATGTCTTAGAACACATAGTACTCGTATTTCATAGCGACGGAATTTCCGTGTGAATTCGTCAATGTTTGGGAGTGAGGGATGCAGTAAAGAAGGAGTAGTGGATCGGAAATGAGATTGTCGTATCCCAAAAGAAAATCCTGTCGTTTCCATAGAAACGTTACTCGATTTAGAAGGAAATGTCTTAGAACACATAGTACTCGTATTTCATAGCGACGCAATTTCCGTGTATATTCGTCAATGTTTAGGAGTGGGGGATGCAGTAGAGAAGGATTAGTGGATCGGAAATGTGATTGTCGTATCCCAAAAGAAAATCCTGTCGGTTCCATAGAAACGTTACTCGATTTAGAAGGAAATGTCTTAGAACACATAGTATTTCATAGCGACGCAATTTCCGTGTGAATTCGTCGATGTGTGGGAGTGAGGGATGCAGTAAAGAAGGATTAGTGGATCGAAAATGAGATTGTCGTATCCCAAAAGAAAATCCTGTCGTTTCCATAGAAACGTTACTCGATTTAGAAGGAAATGTCTTAGAACACATAGTATTTCATAGCGACGCAATTTCCGTGTGAATTCGTCAATGTTTGGGAGTGAGGGATGCAGTAAAGAAGGATTAGTGGATCGGAAATGAGATTGTCGTAACCCAAAAAAAAGTCCTGCCGTTTCCATAGAAACGTTACTTGATTTAGAAGGAGAAGTCATAGAACCCATAGTAATTCATAGCGACGCAATTTCCGTGTGAATTCGTCAGTGTGTGGGAGTGAGGGATGCAGTAAAGAAAGATTAGTGGATCGGAAATGTGATTGTCGTATCCCAAAAGAAAATCCTGTCGTTTCCATAGAAACGTTACTCGATTTAGAAGGAAATGTCTTAGAACACATAGTACTCGTATTTCATAGCGACGCAATTTCCGTGTGAATTCGTCAATGTGTGGGAGTGAGGTATGCAGTAAAGAACGGTTAGTGGATCGGAAATGAGATTGTCGTATCCCAAAAGAAAATCCGGTCGTTTCCATAGAAACGTTACTCGATTTAGAAAGAAATGTCTTAGAACACATAGCATTTCATAGCGTCACAATTTCCGTGTGAATTCGTCAATGTTTGGGAGTGAGGGATGCAGTAAAGAAGGATTAGTGGATCGTAAATGAGATTGTCGTATCCCAAAAGAAAATCCTGTCGTTTCTATAGAATCGTTACTCGATTTAGAAGGAAATGTCTTAGAACACATAGTACTCGTATTTCATAGCGAAGGAATTTCCGTGTGAATTCGTCAATGTTTGGGAGTGAGGGATGCAGTAAAGAAGGAGTAGTGGATCGGAAATGAGATTGTCGTATCCCAAAAGAAAATCCTGTCGTTTCCATAGAAACGTTACTCGATTTAGAAGGAAATGTCTTAGAACACATAGTACTCGTATTTCATAGCGACGCAATTTCCGTGTGCATTCGTCAATGTGTGGGAGTGAGGGATGCAGTAAAGAAGGATTAGTGGATCGGAAATGAGATTGTCGTATCCCAAAAGAAAATCCTGTCGTTTCCAAAGAAACGTTACTCGATTTAGAAGGAAATGTTTTAGAACACATAGTACTCGTATTTCAAAGCAACGCAATTTCCGTGTGAATTCGTCAATCTGTGGGAGTGAGGGATGCAGTAAAGAAGGATTAGTGGATCGGAAATGAGATTGTCGTATCCCAAAAGAAAATCCTGTCGTTTCCATAGAAACGTTACTCGATTTAGAAGGAAATGTCTTAGAACACATAGTACTCGTATTTCATAGCGACGCAATTTCCGTGTATATTCGTCAATGTTTAGGAGTGGGGGTTTGCAGTAGAGAAGGATTAGTGGATCGGAAATGTGATTGTCGTATCCCAAAAGAAAATCCTGTCGTTTCCATAGAAACGTTACTCGATTTAGAAGGAAATGTCTTAGAACACATAGTATTTCATAGCGACGCAATTTCCGTGTGAATTCGTCAATGTTTGGGAGTGAGGGATGCAGTAAAGAAGGATTAGTGGATCGGAAATGAGATTGTCGTAACCCAAAAAAAAAGTCCTGCCGTTTTCATAGAAACGTTACTTGATTTAGAAGGAGAAGTCATAGAACCCATAGTAATTCATAGTCGCAATTTCCGTGTGAATTCGTCAGTGTGTGGGAGTGAGGGATGCAGTAAAGAAGGATTAGTGGATCGGAAATGAGATTGTCGTATCCCAAAAGAAAATCCTGTCGTTTCCAAAGAAACGTTACTCGATTTAGAAGGAAATGTTTTAGAACACATAGTACTCGTATTTCAAAGCGACGCAATTTCCGTGTGAATTCGTCAATCTGTGGGAGTGAGGGATGCAGTAAAGAAGGATTAGTGGATCGGAAATGAGATTGTCGTATCCCAAAAGAAAATCCTGTCGTTTCCATAGAAACGTTACTCGATTTAGAAGGAAATGTCTTAGAACACATAGTACTCGTATTTCACAGCGACGCAATTTCCGTGTATATTCGTCAATGTTTAGGAGTGGGGGATGCAGTAGAGAAGGATTAGTGGATCGGAAATGTGATTGTCGTATCCCAAAAGAAAATCCTGTCGTTTCCATAGAAACGTTACTCGATTTAGAAGGAAATGTCTTAGAACACATAGTATTTCATAGCGACGCAATTTCCGCGTGAATTCGTCAATGTTTGGGAGTGAGGGATGCAGTAAAGAAGGATTAGTGGATCGGAAATGAGATTGTCGTAACCCAAAAAAAAAGTCCTGCCGTTTTCATAGAAACGTTACTTGATTTAGAAGGAGAAGTCATAGAACCCATAGTAATTCATAGTCGCAATTTCCGTGTGAATTCGTCAGTGTGTGGGAGTGAGGGATGCAGTAAAGAAGGATTAGTGGATCGGAAATGTGATTGTCGTATCCCAAAAGAAAATCCTGTCGTTTCCATAGAAACGTTACTCGATTTAGAAGGAAATGTCTTAGAACACATAGTACTCGTATTTCATAGCGACGCAATTTCCGTGTGCATTCGTCAATGTGTGGGAGTGAGGGATGCAGTAAAGAAGGATTAGTGGATCGGAAATGAGATTGTCGTATCCCAAAAGAAAATCCTGTAGTTTCCAAAGAAACGTCACTCGATTTAGAAGGAAATGTTTTAGAACACATAGTACTCGTATTTCAAAGCGACGCAGTTTCCGTGTGAATTCGTCAATCTGTGGGAGTAAGGGATGCAGTAAAGAAGGATTAGTGGATCGGAAATGAGATTGTCGTATCCCAAAAGAAAATCCTGTCGTTTCCATAGAAACGTTACTCGATTTAAAGGAAATGTCTTAGAACACATAGTACTCGTATTTCATAGCGACGCAATTTCCGTGTATATTCGTCAATGTTTAGGAGTGGGGGATGCAGTAGAGAAGGATTAGTGGATCGGAAATGTGATTGTCGTATCCCAAAAGAAAATCCTGTCGTTTCCATAGAAACGTTACTCGATTTAGAAGGAAATGTCTTAGAACACATAGTATTTCATAGCGACGCAATTTCCGTGTGAATTCGTCGATGTGTGGGAGTGAGGGATGCAGTAAAGAAGGATTAGTGGATCGTAAATGAGATTGTCGTATCCCAAAAGAAAATCCTGTCGTTTCCATAGAAACGTTACTCGATTTAGAAGGAAATGTCTTAGAACACATAGTATTTCATAGCGGCGCAATTTCCGTGTGAATTCGTTAATGTTTGGGAGTGAGGGATGCAGTAAAGAAGGATTAGTGGATCGGAAATGAGATTGTCGTAACCCAAAAAAAAGTCCTGCCGTTTCCATAGAAACGTTACTTGATTTAGAAGGAGAAGTCATAGAACCCATAGTAATACATAGCGACGCAATTTCCGTGTGAATTCGTCAGTGTGTGGGAGTGAGGGATGCAGTAAAGAAGGATTAGTGGATCGGAAATGTGATTGTCGTATCCCAAAAGAAAATCCTGTCGTTTCCATAGAAACGTTACTCGATTTAGAAGGAAATGTCTTAGAACACATAGTACTCGTATTTCATAGCGACGCAATTTCCGTGTGAATTCGTCAATGTGTGGGAGTGAGGTATGCAGTAAGGAACGATTAGTGGATCGGAAATGAGATTGTCGTATCCCAAAAGAAAATCCTGTCGTTTCCATAGAAACGTTACTCGATTCAGAAAGAAATGTCTTAGAACACATAGCATTTCATAGCGTCACAATTTCCGTGTGAATTCGTCAATGTTTGGGAGTGAGGGATGCAGTAAAGAAGGATTAGTGGATCGGAAATGTGATTGTCGTATCCCAAAAGAAAATCCTGTCGTTTCCATAGAATCGTTACTCGATTTAGAAGGAAATGTCTTAGAACACATAGTACTCGTATTTCATAGCGACGGAATTTCCGTGTGAATTCGTCAATGTTTGGGAGTGAGGGATGCAGTAAAGAAGGAGTAGTGGATCGGAAATGAGATTGTCGTATCCCAAAATAAAATCCTGTCGTTTCCACAGAAACGTTACTCGATTTAGAAGGAAATGTCTTAGAACACATAGTACTCGTATGTCGTAGCGACGCAATTTCCGTGTGGATTCGTCAATGTGTGGGAGTGAGGGATGCAGTAAAGAAGGATTAGTGGATCGGAAATGAGATTGTCGTATCCCAAAAGAAAATCCTGTCGTTTCCATAGAAACGTTACTCGATTTAGAAGGAAATGTCTTAGAACACATAGTACTCGTATTTCATAGCGACGCAATTTCCGTGTATATTCGTCAATGTTTAGGAGTGGGGGATGCAGTAGAGAAGGATTAGTGGATCGGAAATGTGATTGTCGTATCCCAAAAGAAAATCCTGTCGTTTCCATAGAAACGTTACTCGATTTAGAAGGAAATGTCTTAGAACACATAGTATTGCATAGCGACGCAATTTCCGTGTGAATTCGTCAATGTGTGGGAGTGAGGGATGCAGTAAAGAAGGATTAGTGGATCGTAAATGAGATTGTCGTATCCCAAAAGAAAATCCTGTCGTTTCCATAGAAACGTTACTCGATTTAGAAGGAAATGTCTTAGAACACATAGTATTTCATAGCGACGCAATTTCCGTGTGAATTCGTCAACGTTTGGGAGTGAGGGATGCAGTAAAGAAGGATTAGTGGATCGGAAATGAGATTGTCGTAACCCAAAAAAAAAGTCCTGCCGTTTCCATAGAAACGTTACTTGATTTAGAAGGAGAAGTCATAGAACCCATAGTATTCCATAGTCGCAATTTCCGTGTGAATTCGTCAATGTGTGGGAGTGAGGGATGCAGTAAAGAAGGATTAGTGGATCGGAAATGTGATTGTCGTATCCCAAAAGAAAATCCTGTCGTTTCCATAGAAACGTTACTCGATTTAGAAGGAAATGTCTTAGAACACATAGTACTCGTATTTCATAGCGACGCAATTTCCGTGTGCATTCGTCAATGTGTGGGAGTGAGGGATGCAGTAAAGAAGGATTAGTGGATCGGAAATGAGATTGTCGTATCCCAAAAGAAAATCGTGTCGTTTCCAAAGAAACGTTACTCGATTTAGAAGGAAATGTTTTAGAACACATAGTACTCGTATTTCAAAGCGAAGCAATTTCCGTGTGAATTCGTCAATCTGTGGGAGTGAGGGATGCAGTAAAGAAGGATTAGTGGATCGGAAATGAGATTGTCGTATCCCAAAAGAAAATCCTGTCGTTTCCATAGAAACGTTACTCGATTTAGAAGGAAATGTCTTAGAACACATAGTATTCGTATTTCATAGCGACGCAATTTCCGTGTGCATTCGTCAATGTGTGGGAGTGAGGGATGCAGTAAAGAAGGATTAGTGGATCGGAAATGAGATTGTCGTATCCCAAAAGAAAATCCTGTCGTTTCCAAAGAAACGTTACTTGATTTAGAAGGAAATGTTTTAGAACACATAGTACTCGTATTTCAAAGCGACGCAATTTCCGTGTGAATTCGTCAATCTGTGGGAGTGAGGGATGCAGTAAAGAAGGATTAGTGGATCGGAAATGAGATTGTCGTAACCCAAAAAAAAAGTCCTGCCGTTTCCATAGAAACGTTACTTGATTTAGAAGGAGAAGTCATAGAACCCATAGTAATTCATAGTCGCAATTTCCGTGTGAATTCGTCAGTGTGTGGGAGTGAGGGATGCAGTAAAGAAGGATTAGTGGATCGGAAATGAGATTGTGGTATCCCAAAAGAAAATCCTGTCGTTTCCATAGAAACGTTACTCGATTTAGAAGGAAATGTTTTAGAACACATAGTACTCGTATTTCATAGCGACGCAATTTCCGTGTGAATTCATCAATCTGTGGGAGTGAGGGATGCAGTAAAGAAGGATTAGTGGATCGGAAATGAGATTGTCGTATCCCAAAAGAAAATCCTGTCGTTTCCATAGAAACGTTACTCGATTTAGAAGGAAAAGTCTTAGAACACATAGTACTCGTATTTCATAGCGACGAAATTTCCGTGTGAATTCGTCAATGTTTGGGAGTGAGGGATGCAGTAAAGAAGGATTAGTGGATCGGAAATGTGATTGTCGTATCCCAAAAGAAAATCCTGTCGTTTCCATAGAAACGTTACTCGATTTAGAAGGAAATGTCTTAGAACACATAGTATTGCATAGCGACGCAATTTCCGTGTGAATTCGTCAATGTGTGGGAGTGAGGGATGCAGTAAAGAAGGATTAGTGGATCGTAAATTAGATTGTCGTATCCCAAAAGAAAATCCTGTCGTTTCCATAGAAACGTTACTCGATTTAGAAGGAAATGTTTTAGAACACATAGTACTCGTATTTCATAGCGACGCAATTTCCGTGTGAATTCGTCAATCTGTGGAAGTGAGGGATGCAGTAAAGAAGGATTAGTGGATCGGAAATGAGATTGTCGTATCCCAAAAGAAAATCCTGTCGTTTCCATAGAAATGTTACTCGATTTAGAAGGAAATGTTTTAGAACACATAGTACTCGTATTTCATAGCGACGCAATTTCCGTGTGAATTCGTCAATCTGTGGGAGTGAGGGATGCAGTAAAGAAGGATTAGTGGATCGGAAATGAGATTGTCGTATCCCAAAAGAAAATCCTGTCGTTTCCATAGAAACGTTACTCGATTTAGAAGGAAAAGTCTTAGAACACATAGTACTCGTATTTCATAGCGACGAAATTTCCGTGTGAATTCATCAATGTTTGGGAGTGAGGGATGCAGTAAAGAAGGATTAGTGGATCGGAAATGTGATTGTCGTATCCCAAAAGAAAATCCTGTCGTTTCCATAGAAACGTTACTCGATTTAGAAGGAAATGTCTTAGAACACATAGTATTGCATAGCGACGCAATTTCCGTGTGAATTCGTCAATGTGTGGGAGTGAGGGATGCAGTAAAGAAGGATTAGTGGATCGTAAATGAGATTGTCGTATCCCAAAATAAAATCCTGTCGTTTCCATAGAAACGTTACTCGATTTAGAAGGAAATGTCTTAGAACACATAGTATTTCATAGCGACGCAATTTCCGTGTGAATTCGTCAATGTTTGGGAGAGAGGGATGCAGTAAAGAAGGATTAGTGGATCGGAAATGAGATTGTCGTAACCCAAAAAAAAGGTCCTGCCGTTTCCATAGAAACGTTACTTGATTTAGAAGGAGAAGTCATAGAACCCATAGTAATTCATAGTCGCAATTTCCGTGTGAATTCGTCAGTGTGTGGGAGTGAGGGATGCAGTAAAGAAGGATTAGTGGATCGGAAATGTGATTGTCGTATCCCAAAAGAAAATCCTGTCGTTTCCATAGAAACGTTACTCGATTTAGAAGGAAATGTCTTAGAACACATAGTACTCGTATTTCATAGCGACGCAATTTCCGTGTGCATTCGTCAATGTGTGGGAGTGAGGGATGCAGTAAAGAAGGATTAGTGGATCGGAAATGAGATTGTCGTATCCCAAAAGAAAATCCTGTCGTTTCCAAAGAAACGTTACTCGATTTAGAAGGAAATGTTTTAGAACACATAGTACTCGTATTTCAAAGCGACGCAATTTCCGTGTGAATTCGTGAATCTGTGGGAGTGAGGGATGAAGTAAAGAAGGATTAGTGGATCGTAAATGAGATTGTCGTATCCCAAAAGAAAATCCTGTCGTTTCCATAGAAACGTTACTCGATTTAGAAAGAAATGTCTTAGAACACATAGTATTTTATAGCGACGCAATTTCCGTGTGAATTCGTCAATGTTTGGGAGTGAGGGATGCAGTAAAGAAGGATTAGTGGATCGGAAATGTGATTGTCGTATCCCAAAAGAAAATCCTGTCGTTTCCATAGAAACGTTACTCGATTTAGAAGGAAATGTCTTAGAACACATAGTACTCGTAATTCATAGCGTCGGAATTTCCGTGTGAATTCGTCATTGTTTGGGAGTGAGGGATGCAGTAAAGAAGGATTAGTGGATCGGAAATGAGATTGTCGTATCCCAAAAGAAAATCCTGTCGTTTCCATAGAAACGTTACTCGATTTAGAAGGAAATGTCATAGAACACATACTACTCGTATTTCGTAGCGACGCAATTTCCGTGTGAATTCGTCAATGTGTGTGAGTGAGGGATGCAGTAAAGAGGGATTAGTGGATCGGAAATGAGATTGTCGTATCCCAAAAGAAAATCCTGTCGTTTCCATAGAAACGTTGCTCGATTTAGAAGGAAATGTCTTGGAACACATAGTACTCGTATTTCATAGCGACGCAATTTCCGTGTGAATTCGTCAATGTTTGTTGGTGAGGGATGCAGTAAAGCAGGATTAGTCAATCGGAAATGTGATTGTCGTATCCCAAAAGAAAATCCTGTCGTTTCCATAGAAACGTTACTCGATTTAGAAGGAAATGCCTTAGAACACATAGTACTCGTATTTCATAGCGACGCAATTTCCGTGTGAATTCGTCAATGTGTGGGAGTGAGGGATGCAGTAAAGAAGGATTAGTGGATCGGAAATGAGATTGTCGTATCCCAAAAGAAAATCCTGTCGTTTCTATAGAAACGTTACTCGATTTAGAAGGAGAAGTCATAGAACCCATAGTAATTCATAGCGACGCAATTTCCGTGTGAATTCGTCAATGTTTGGGAGTGGGGGATGCAGTAAAGAAGGATTAGTGGATCGGAAATGTGATTGTCGTATCCAAAAAGAAAATCCTGTCGTTTCCATAGAAACGTTACTCGATTTAGAAGGAAATGTCTTAGAACACATAGTATTTCATAGCGACGCAATTTCCGTGTGAATTCGTCAAAGTGTGGGAGTGAGGGATGCAGTAAAGAAGGATTAGTGGATCGTAAATGAGATTGTCGTATCCCAAAAGAAAATCCTGTCGTTTCCATAGAAACGTTACTCGATTTAGAAGGAAATGTCTTAGAACACATAGTATTTCATAGCGACGCAATTTCCGTGTGAATTCGTCAATGTTTGGGAGTGAGGGATGCAGTAAAGAAGAATTAGTGGATCGGAAATGTGGTTGTCGTAACCCAAAAAAAAGTCCTTCCGTTTCCATAGAAACGTTACTTGATTTAGAAGGAGAAGTCATAGAACCCATAGTAATTCATAGCGACGCAATTTCCGTGTGAATTCGTCAGTGTGTGGGTGTGAGGGATACAGTAAAGAAGGATTAGTGGATCGGAAATGTGATTGTCGTATCCCAAAAGAAAATCCTGTCGTTTCCATAGGAACGTTACTCGATTTAGAAGGAAATGTCTTAGAACACATAGTACTCGTATTTCATAGCGACGCAATTTCCGTGTGAATTCGTCAATGTATGGGAGTGAGGTATGCAGTAAAGAAGGATTAGTGGATCGGAAATGTGATTGTCGTATCCCAAAAGAAAATCCTGTCGTTTCCATAGAAACGTTACTCGATTTAGAAGGAAATGTCTTAGAACACATAGTACTCGTATTTCATAGCGACGGAGTTACCGTGTGAATTCGTCAATGTTTGGGAGTGAGGGATGCAGTAAAGAAGGATTAGTGGATCGGAAGTGAAATTGTCGTATCCCAAAAGAAAATCCTGACGTTTCCATAGAAACGTTACTCGATTTAGAAGGAAATGTCTTTGAACACAACGTACTCGTATTTCATGGCGACGCAATTTCCGTGGAATTCGTCAATGTGTGGGAGTGAGGGATGCAGTAAAGAAGGATTAGTGGATCGGAAATGTGATTGTCGTATCCCAAAAGAAAATCCTGTCGTTTCCATAGAAACGTTACTCGATTTAGAAGGAAATGTCTTAGAACACATAGTACTCGTATTTCATAGCGACGCAATTTCCGTGTGAATTCGTCAATGTGTGGGAGTGAGGGATGCAGTAAAGAAGGATTAGTGGATCGGAAATGTGATTGTCGTATGCCAACAGAAAATCCTGTCGTTTCCATAGAAACGTTACTCGATTTAGAAGGAAATGTCTTAGAACACATAGTACTCGTATTTCATAGCGACGCAATTTCCGCGTGAATTCGTCAATGTGTGGGAGTGAGGGATGCAGTAAGGAAGGATTAGTGGATCGGAAATGAGATTGACGTATCCCAAAAGAAAATCCTGTCGTTTCCATAGAAACGTTACTCGATTTAGAAGAAAATGTCTTAGAACACATAGTATTTCATAGCGACACAATTTCCGTGTGAATTCGTCAATGTGTGGGAGTGAGGGATGCAGTAAAGAAGGATTAATGGATCGGAAATGAGATTGTCGTATCCCAAAAGAAAATCCTGTCGTTTCCATAGAAACGTTACTCGATTTAGAAGGAAATGTCTTAGAACATATAGTATTTTATAGCGACGCAATTTCCGTGTGAATTCGTCAATGTTTGGGAGTGAGGGATGCAGTAAAGAAGGATTAGTGGATCGGAAATGAGATTGTCGTATCCCAAAAGAAAATCCTGTCGTTTCCATAGAAACGTTACTCGATTTAGAAGGAAATGTCTTAGAACACATAGTACTCGTATTTCATAGCGACGGAATTTCTGTGTGAATTCGTCAATGTTTGGGAGTGAGGGATGCAGTAAAGAAGGATTAGTGGATCGGAAATGAGATTGTCGTATCCCAAAAGAAAATCCTGTCGTTTCCATAGAAACGTTACTCGATTTAGAAGGAAATGTCTTAGAACACATAGTACTCGTATTTCGTAGCGACGCAATTTCCGTGTGAATTCGTCAATGTGTGTGAGTGAGGGATGCAGTAAAGAAGGATTAGTGGATCGGAAATGTGATTGTCGTATCCCAAAAGAAAATCCTGTCGTTTCCATACAAACGTTACTCGATTTAGAAGGAAATGTCTTAGAACACATAGTACTCGTATTTCATAGCGACGCAATTTCCGTGTGAATTCGTCAATGTGTGGGGTGAGGGATGCAGTAAGAAGGATTAGTGGATCGTAAATGAGATTGTCGTATCCCAAAAGAAAATCCCTGTCGTTTCCAGAGAAACGTTACTCGATTTAGAAGGGGGGATGCAGTAAAGAAGGATTAGTGGATCGGAAATGTGATAGTCGTATCCCAAAACAAAATCCTGTCGTTTCTATAGAAACGTTACACAATTTAAATGGAAATGTATTAGAACACATAGTATTTCATAGCGACGCAATTTCCGTGTGAATTCGTCAATGAGTGGGAGTGAGGGATGCAGTAAAGAAGGATTAGTGGATCGGAAATGAGAACGTCGTATCCCAAGAGAAAATCCTGTCGTTTCCACAGAATCGTCACTCGATTTAGAAGGAGAAGTCATAGAACCCATAGTATTTCATAGCGACGCAATTTCCGTGTAAATTCGTCAATGTGTGGGAGTGAGGAATGCAGTAAAGAAGAATTAGTTGATCGGAAATATGATTGTCGTTTCCCAAAAGAAAATCCTGTCGTTTCCATAGAAAAGTTACTCGCTTTAGAAGGAAATGTCTTAGAACACATAGTATTTCATAGCGACGCAATTTCCGTGTAAATTCGTCAATGAGTGGGTGTGAGGGATGCAGTAAAGAAGGATTAGTGGATCGGAAATGAGACTGTCGTATCCCAAAAGAAAATCCTGTCGTTTCCATAGAAACGTTACTCGATTTAGAAGGAAATGTCTTAGAACACACAGTATTTCATAGCGACTCAATTTCCGTGTGAATTCTTCAGTGTGTGGGAGTGAGGGATGCAGTAAAGAAGGATTAGTGGATCGGAAATGAGACTGTCGTATCCCAAAAGAAAATCCTGTCGTTTCCATGAAAACGTTACTCGATTTAGAAGGAGAAGTCATAGAACCCATAGTATTTCATAGCGACCCAATTTCCGTGTGAATCCGTCAATGTGTGGGAGTGAGGGATGCAGTAAAGAAGGATTAGTGGATCGGAAATGTGATTGTCGTATCCCAAAAGAAAATCCTGTCGTGCCATAGAAACGTTACTCGATTTAGAAGGAAATGTCTTAGAACACATAGTACTCGTATTTCATAGCGACGGAATTTCCGTGTGAATTCGTCAATGTTTGGGAGTGAGGGATGCAGTAAAGAAGGATTAGTGGATCGGAAATGTGATTGTCGTATCCCAAAAGAAAATCCTGTCGTTTCCATAGAAACGTTACTCGATTTAGAAGGAAATGTCTTAGAACACATAGTACTCGTATTTCATAGCGACGGAATTTCCGTGTGAATTCGTCAATGTTTGTGAGTGACGGATGCAGTAAAGAAGGATTAGTGGATCGGAAGTGAGATTGTCGTATCCCAAAAGAAAATCCTGTCGTTTCCACAGAAACGTTACTCGATTTAGAAGGAAATGTCTTAGAACACATAGTACTCGTATGTCGTAGCGACGCAATTTCCGTGTGGATTCGTTAATGTGTGGGAGTGAGGGATGCAGTAAAGAAGGATTAGTGGATCGGAAATGAGATTGTCGTATCCCAAAAGAAAATCCTGTCGTTTCCATAGAAACGTTACTCGATTTAGAAGGAAATGTCTTAGAACACATAGTACTCGTATTTCATAGCAACGCAATTTCCGTGTGAATTCGTCGATGTTTGGGAGTGAGGGATGCAATAAAGAAGGATTAGTGGATCGGAAATGTGATTGTCGTATCCCAAAAAAAAATCCTGTCGTTTCCATAGAAACGTTACTCGATTTAGAAGGAAATGTCTTAGAACACAAAGTACTCGTATTTCATGGCGACGCAATTTCCGTGGAATTCGTCAATGTGTGGGAGTGAGGGATGCAGTAAAGAAGGATTAGTGGATCGGAAATGTGATTGTCGTATCCCAAAAGAAAATCCTGTCGTTTCCATAGAAACGTTACTCGATTTAGAAGGAAATGTCTTAGAACACATAGTACTCGTATTTCATAGCGACGCAATTTCCGTGTGAATTCGTCAATGTGTGGGAGTGAGGGATGCAGTAAAGAAGGATTAGTGGATCGGAAATGTGATTGTCGTATGCCAACAGAAAATCCTGTCGTTTCCATAGAAACGTTACTCGATTTAGAAGGAAATGTCTTAGAACACATAGTACTCGTATTTCATAGCGACGCATTTTCCGCGTGAATTCGTCAATGTGTGGGAGTGAGGGATGCAGTAAGGAAGGATTAGTGGATCGGAAATGAGATTGACGTATCCCAAAAGAAAATCCTGTCGTTTCCATAGAAACGTTACTCGATTTAGAAGGAAATGTCTTAGAACACATAGTATTTCATAGCGACACAATTTCCGTGTGAATTCGTCAATGTGTGGGAGTGAGGGATGCAGTAAAGAAGGATTAGTGGATCGGAAATGAGATTGTCGTATCCCAAAAGAAAATCCTGTCGTTTCCATAGAAACGTTACTCGATTTAGAAGGAAATGTCTTAGAACACATAGTATTATATAGCGACGCAATTTCCGTGTGAATTCGTCAAAGTTTGGGAGTGAGGGATGCAGTAAAGAAGGATTAGTGGATCGGAAATGTGATTGTCGTATCCCAAAAGAAAATCCTGTCGTTTCCATACAAACGTTACTCGATTTAGAAGGAAATGTCTTAGAACACATAGTACTCGTATTTCATAGCGACGCAATTTCCGTGTGAATTCGTCAATGTGTGGGGTGAGGGATGCAGTAAGAAGGATTAGTGGATCGTAAATGAGATTGTCGTATCCCAAAAGAAAATCCCTGTCGTTTCCAGAGAAACGTTACTCGATTTAGAAGGGGGGATGCAGTAAAGAAGGATTAGTGGATCGGAAATGTGATAGTCGTATCCCAAAACAAAATCCTGTAGTTTCTATAGAAACGTTACTCAATTTAAATGGAAATGTCTTAGAACACATAGTATTTCATAGCGACGCAATTTCCGTGTGAATTCGTCAATGAGTGGGAGTGAGGGATGCAGTAAAGAAGGATTAGTGGATCGGAAATGAGAACGTCGTATCCCAAGAGAAAATCCTGTCGTTTCCACAGAATCGTTACTCGATTTAGAAGGAGAAGTCATAGAACCCATAGTATTTCATACCGACGCAATTTCCGTGTAAATTCGTCAATGTGTGGGAGTGAGGAATGCAGTAAAGAAGAATTAGTTGATCGGAAATATGATTGTCGTTTCCCAAAAGAAAATCCTGTCGTTTCCATAGAAAAGTTACTCGCTTTAGAAGGAAATGTCTTAGAACACATAGTATTTCATAGCGACGCAATTTCCGTGTAAATTCGTCAATGAGTGGGTGTGAGGGATGCAGTAAAGAAGGATTAGTGGATCGGAAATGAGACTGTCGTATCCCAAAAGAAAATCCTGTCGTTTCCATAGAAACGTTACTCGATTTAGAAGGAAATGTCTTAGAACACACAGTATTTCATAGCGACTCAATTTCCGTGTGAATTCTTCAGTGTGTGGGAGTGAGGGATGCAGTAAAGAAGGATTAGTGGATCGGAAATGAGACTGTCGTATCCCAAAAGAAAATCCTGTCGTTTCCTTGAAAACGTTACTCGATTTAGAAGGAGAAGTCATAGAACCCATAGTATTTCATAGCGACCCAATTTCCGTGTGAATCCGTCAATGTGTGGGAGTGAGGGATGCAGTAAAGAAGGATTAGTGGATCGGAAATGTGATTGTCGTATCCCAAAAGAAAATCCTGTCGTGCCATAGAAACGTTACTCGATTTAGAAGGAAATGTCTTAGAACACATAGTACTCGTATTTCATAGCGACGGAATTTCCGTGTGAATTCGTCAATGTTTGGGAGTGAGGGATGCAGTAAAGAAGGATTAGTGGATCGGAAATGTGATTGTCGTATCCCAAAAGAAAATCCTGTCGTTTCCATAGAAACGTTACTCGATTTAGAAGCAAATGTCTTAGAACACATAGTACTCGTATTTCATAGCGACGGAATTTCCGTGTGAATTCGTCAATGTTTGGGAGTGACGGATGCAGTAAAGAAGGATTAGTGGATCGGAAGTGAGATTGTCGTATCCCAAAAGAAAATCCTGTCGTTTCCACAGAAACGTTACTCGATTTAGAAGGAAATGTCTTAGAACACATAGTACTCGTATGTCGTAGCGACGCAATTTCCGTGTGGATTCGTTAATGTGTGGGAGTGAGGGATGCAGTAAAGAAGGATTAGTGGATCGGAAATGAGATTGTCGTATCCCAAAAGAAAATCCTGTCGTTTCCATAGAAACGTTACTCGATTTAGAAGGAAATGTCTTAGAACACATAGTACTCGTATTTCATAGCAACGCAATTTCCGTGTGAATTCGTCGATGTTTGGGAGTGAGGGATGCAATAAAGAAGGATTAGTGGATCGGAAATGTGATTGTCGTATCCCAAAAGAAAATCCTGTCGTTTCCATAGAAACGTTACTCGATTTAGAAGGAAATGTCTTAGAACACAAAGTATTCGTATTTCATGGCGACGCAATTTCCGTGGAATTCGTCAATGTGTGGGAGTGAGGGATGCAGTAAGGAAGGATTAGTGGATCGGAAATGAGATTGACGTATCCCAAAAGAAAATCCTGTCGTTTCCATAGAAACGTTACTCGATTTAGAAGGAAATGTCTTAGAACACATAGTATTTCACAGCGACACAATTTCCGTGTGAATTCGTCAATGTGTGGGAGTGAGGGATGCAGTAAAGAAGGATTAGTGGATCGGAAATGAGATTGTCGTATCCCAAAAGAAAATCCTGTCGTTTCCATAGAAACGTTACTCGATTTAGAAGGAAATGTCTTAGAACACATAGTATTTTATAGCGACGCAATTTCCGTGTGAATTTGTCAATGTTTGGGAGTGAGGGATGCAGTAAAGAAGGATTAGTGGATCCGAAATGTGATTGTCGTATCCCAAAAGAAAATCCTGTCGTTTCCATAGAAACGTTACTCGATTTAGAAGGAAATGTCTTAGAACACATAGTACTCGTATTTCATAGCGACGGAATTTCTGTGTGAATTCGTCAATGTTTGGGAGTGAGGGATGCAGTAAAGAAGGATTAGTGGATCGGAAATGAGATTGTCGTATCCCAAAAGAAAATCCTGTCGTTTCCATAGAAACGTTACTCGATTTAGAAGGAAATGTCTTAGAACACATAGTACTCGTATTTCGTAGCGACGCAATTTCTGTGTGAATTCGTCAATGTGTGTGAGTGAGGGATGCAGTAGAGAAGGATTAGTGGATCAGAAATGTGATTGTCGTATCCCAAAAGAAAATCCTGTCGTTTCCATACAAACGTTACTCGATTTAGAAGGAAATGTCTTAGAACACATAGTACTCGTATTTCATAGCGACGCAATTTCCGTGTGAATTCGTCAATGTGTGGGGTGAGGGATGCAGTAAGAAGGATTAGTGGATCGTAAATGAGATTGTCGTATCCCAAAAGAAAATCCCTGTCGTTTCCAGAGAAACGTTACTCGATTTAGAAGGGGGGATGCAGTAAAGAAGGATTAGTGGATCGGAAATGTGATAGTCGTATCCCAAAACAAAATCCTGTCGTTTCTATAGAAACGTTACTCAATTTAAATGGAAATGTCTTAGAACACATAGTAATTCATAGCGACGCAATTTCCGTGTGAATTCGTCAATGAGTGGGAGTGAGGGATGCAGTAAAGAAGGATTAGTGGATCGGAAATGAGAACGTCGTATCCCAAGAGAAAATCCTGTCGTTTCCACAGAATCGTTACTCGATTTAGAAGGAGAAGTCATAGAACCCATAGTATTTCATAGCGACGCAATTTCCGTGTAAATTCGTCAATGTGTGGGAGTGAGGAATGCAGTAAAGAAGAATTAGTTGATCGGAAATATGATTGTCGTTTCCCAAAAGAAAATCCTGTCGTTTCCATAGAAAAGTTACTCGCTTTAGAAGGAAATGTCTTAGAACACATAGTATTTCATAGCGACGCAATTTCCGTGTAAATTCGTCAATGAGTGGGTGTGAGGGATGCAGTAAAGAAGGATTAGTGGATCGGAAATGAGACTGTCGTATCCCAAAAGAAAATCCTGTCGTTTCCATAGAAACGTTACTCGATTTAGAAGGAAATGTCTTAGAACACACAGTATTTCATAGCGACTCAATTTCCGTGTGAATTCTTCAGTGTGTGGGAGTGAGGGATGCAGTAAAGAAGGATTAGTGGATCGGAAATGAGACTGTCGTATCCCAAAAGAAAATCCTGTCGTTTCCATGAAAACGTTACTCGATTTAGAAGGAGAAGTCATAGAACCCATAGTATTTCACAGCGACCCAATTTCCGTGTGAATCCGTCAATGTGTGGGAGTGAGGGATGCAGTAAAGAAGGATTAGTGGATCGGAAATGTGATTGTCGTATCCCAAAAGAAAATCCTGTCGTGCCATAGAAACGTTACTCGATTTAGAAGGAAATGTCTTAGAACACATAGTACTCGTATTTCATAGCGACGGAATTTCCGTGTGAATTCGTCAATGTTTGGGAGTGAGGGATGCAGTAAAGAAGGATTAGTGGATCAGAAATGTGATTGTCGTATCCCAAAAGAAAATCCTGTCGTTTCCATAGAAACGTTACTCGATTTAGAAGGAAATGTCTTAGAACACATAGTACTCGTATTTCATAGCGACGGAATTTCCGTGTGAATTCGTCAATGTTTGGGAGTGACGGATGCAGTAAAGAAGGATTAGTGGATCAGAAGTGAGATTGTCGTATCCCAAAAGAAAATCCTGTCGTTTCCACAGAAACATTACTCGATTTAGAAGGAAATGTCTTAGAACACATAGTACTCGTATGTCGTAGCGACGCAATTTCCGTGTGGATTCGTTAATGTGTGGGAGTGAGGGATGCAGTAAAGAAGGATTAGTGGATCGGAAATGAGATTGTCGTATCCCAAAAGAAAATCCTGTCGTTTCCATAGAAACGTTACTCGATTTAGAAGGATATGTCTTAGAACACATAGTACTCGTATTTCATAGCAACGCAATTTCCGTGTGAATTCGTCGATGTTTGGGAGTGAGGGATGCAATAAAGAAGGATTAGTGGATCGGAAATGTGATTGTCGTATCCCAAAAGAAAATCCTGTCGTTTCCATAGAAACGTTACTCGATTTAGAAGGAAATGTCTTAGAACACAAAGTACTCGTATTTCATGGCGACGCAATTTCCGTGGAATTCGTCAATGTGTGGGAGTGAGGGATGCAGTAAAGAAGGATTAGTGGATCGGAAATGTGATTGTCGTATCCCAAAAGAAAATCCTGTCGTTTCCATAGAAACGTTACTCGATTTAGAAGGAAATGTCTTAGAACACATAGTACTCGTATTTCATAGCGACGCAATTTCCGTGTGTATTCGTCAATGTGTGGGAGTGAGGGATGCAGTAAAGAAGGATTAGTGGATCGGAAATGTGATTGTCGTATGCCAACAGAAAATCCTGTCGTTTCCATAGAAACGTTACTCGATTTAGAAGGAAATGTCTTAGAACACATAGTACTCGTATTTCATAGCGACGCATTTTCCGCGTGAATTCGTCAATGTGTGGGAGTGAGGGATGCAGTAAGGAAGGATTAGTGGATCGGAAATGAGATTGACGTATCCCAAAAGAAAATCCTGTCGTTTCCATAGAAACGTTACTCGATTTAGAAGGAAATGTCTTAGAACACATAGTATTTCATAGCGACACAATTTCCGTGTGAATTCGTCAATGTGTGGGAGTGAGGGATGCAGTAAAGAAGGATTAGTGGATCGGAAATGAGATTGTCGTATCCCAAAAGAAAATCCTGTCGTTTCCATAGAAACGTTACTCGATTTAGAAGGAAATGTCTTAGAACACATAGTATTTTATAGCGACGCAATTTCCGTGTGAATTCGTCAATGTTTGGGAGTGAGGGATGCAGTAAAGAAGGATTAGTGGATCGGAAATGTGATTGTCGTATCCCAAAAGAAAATCCTGTCGTTTCCATAGAAACGTTACTCGATTTAGAAGGAAATGTCTTAGAACACATAGTACTCGTATTTCATAGCGACGGAATTTCTGTGTGAATTCGTCAATGTTTGGGAGTGAGGGATGCAGTAAAGAAGGATTAGTGGATCGGAAATGAGATTGTCGTATCCCAAAAGAAAATCCTGTCGTTTCCATAGAAACGTTACTCGATTTAGAAGGAAATGTCTTAGAACACATAGTACTCGTATTTCGTAGCGACGCAATTTCTGTGTGAATTCGTCAATGTGTGTGAGTGAGGGATGCAGTAAAGAAGGATTAGTGGATCAGAAATGTGATTGTCGTATCCCAAAAGAGAATCCTGTCGTTTCCATACAAACGTTACTCGATTTAGAAGGAAATGTCTTAGAACACATAGTACTCGTATTTCATAGCGACGCAATTTCCGTGTGAATTCGTCAATGTGTGGGGTGAGGGATGCAGTAAGAATTATTAGTGGATCGTAAACGAGATTGTCGTATCCCAAAAGAAAGCCCCTGTCGTTTCCAAAGAAACGTTACTCGATTTAGAAGGAGGGATGCAGTAAAGAAGGATTAGTGGATCGGAAATGTGATTGTCGTATCCCAAAACAAAATCCTGTCGTTTCTATAGAAACGTTACTCAATTTAAATGGAAATGTCTTAGAACACATAGTATTTCATAGCGACGCAATTTCCGTGTGAATTCGTCAATGAGTGGGAGTGAGGGATGCAGTAAAGAAGGATTAGTGGATCGGAAATGAGAATGTCGTATCCCAAGAGAAAATGCTGTCGTTTCCACAGAATCGTTACTCGATTTAGAAGGAGAAGTCATAGAACCCATAGTATTTCATAGCGACGCAATTTCCGTGTAAATTCGTCAATGTGTGGGAGTGAGGAATGCAGTAAAGAAGAATTAGTTGATCGGAAATGTGATTGTCGTTTCCCAAAAGAAAATCCTGTCGTTTCCATAGAAAAGTTACTCGATTTAGAAGGAAATGTCTTAGAACACATAGTATTTCATAGCGACGCCATTTCCGTGTAAATTCGTCAATGAGTGGGAGTGAGGGATGCAGTAAAGAAGGATTAGTGGATCGGAAATGAGATTGTCGTATCCCAAAAGAAAATCCTGTCGTTTCCATAGAAACGTTACTCGATTTAGACGGAAATGTCTTAGAACACATAGTATTTCATAGCGACTCAATTTCCGTGTGAATTCTTCAGTGTGTGGGAGTGAGGGATGCAGTAAAGAAGGATTAGTGGATCGGAAATGAGACTGTCGTATCCCAAAAGAAAATCCTGTCGTTTCCATGAAAACGTTACTCGATTTAGAAGGAGAAGTCATAGAACCCATAGTATTTCATAGCGACCCAATTTCCGTGTGAATCCGTCAATGTGTGGGAGTGAGGGATGCAGTAAAGAAGGATTAGTGGATCGGAAATGTGATTGTCGTATCCCAAAAGAAAATCCTGTCGTGCCATAGAAACGTTACTCGATTTAGAAGGAAATGTCTTAGAACACATAGTACTCGTATTTTATAGCGACGGAATTTCCGTGTGAATTCGTCAATGTTTGGGAGTGAGGGATGCAGTAAAGAAGGATTAGTGGATCGGAAATGATATTGTCGTATCCGAAAAGAAAATCCTGTCGTTTCCATAGAAACGTTTCTCGATTTAGAAGGAGAAGTCATAAAACCCATAGTAATTCATAGCGACGCAATTTCCGTGTGAATTCGTCAATGTTTGGGAGTGGGGGATTCAGTAATGAAGGATTAGTGGATCGGAAATGTGATTGTCGTATCCCAAAAGTAAATCCTGTCGTTTCCATAGAAACGTTATTCGATTTAGAAGGAAATGTCTTAGAACACATAGTACTCGTATTTCATAGCGACGCAATTTCCGTGTGACTTCGTCAATGTGTGGGAGAGAGGGATGTAGTAAAGAAGGATTAGTGAATCGTAAATGAGATTGTCGTATCCCAAAAGAAAATCCTGTCGTTTCCATAGAAACGTTACTCGATTTAGAAGGAAATGTCTTAGATCACAAAGTATTTCATAGTGACGCAATTTCCGTGTGAATTCGTCAATGTTTGGGAGTGAGGGATGCAGTAAAGAAGGATTAGTGGATCGGAAATGTGATTGTCGTTTCACAAAAGAAAATCCTGTCGTGCCATAGAAACGTTACTCGATTTAGGGGGAAATGTCTTAGAACACATAGTACTCGTATTTCATAGCGACGGAATTTCCGTGTGAATTCGTCAATGTTTGGGAGTGAAGGATGCAGTAAAGAAGGATTAGTGGATCGGAAATGAGATTGTCGTATCCCAAAAGAAAATCCTGTCGTTTCCATAGAAACGTTACTCGATTTAGAAGGAAATGTCTTAGAACACATAGTACTCGTATTTCATAGCGACGCAATTTCCGTGTGAATTCGTCAATGTGTGGGAGTGAGGGATGCAGTAAAGAAGGATTAGTGGATCGGAAATGTGATTGTCGTATGCCAACAGAAAATCCTGTCGTTTCCATAGAAATGTTACTCGATTTAGAAGGAAATGTCTTAGAACACATAGTACTCGTATTTCATAGCGACGCAATTTCCGCGTGAATTCGTCAATGTGTGGGAGTGAGGGATGCAGTAAGGAAGGATTAGTGGATCGGAAATGAGATTGACGTATCCCAAAAGAAAATCCTGTCGTTTCCATAGAAACGTTACTCGATTTAGAAGGGGGGATGCAGTAAAGAAGGATTAGTGGATCGGAAATGTGATAGTCGTATCCCAAAACAAAATCCTGTCGTTTCTATAGAAACGTTACTCAATTTAAATGGAAATGTCTTAGAACACATAGTAATTCATAGCGACGCAATTTCCGTGTGAATTCGTCAATGAGTGGGAGTGAGGGATGCAGTAAAGAAGGATTAGTGGATCGGAAATGAGAACGTCGTATCCCAAGAGAAAATCCTGTCGTTTCCACAGAATCGTTACTCGATTTAGAAGGAGAAGTCATAGAACCCATAGTATTTCATAGCGACGCAATTTCCGTGTAAATTCGTCAATGTGTGGGAGTGAGGAATGCAGTAAAGAAGAATTAGTTGATCGGAAATATGATTGTCGTTTCCCAAAAGAAAATCCTGTCGTTTCCATAGAAAAGTTACTCGCTTTAGAAGGAAATGTCTTAGAACACATAGTATTTCATAGCGACGCAATTTCCGTGTAAATTCGTCAATGAGTGGGTGTGAGGGATGCAGTAAAGAAGGATTAGTGGATCGGAAATGAGACTGTCGTATCCCAAAAGAAAATCCTGTCGTTTCCATAGAAACGTTACTCGATTTAGAAGGAAATGTCTTAGAACACACAGTATTTCATAGCGACTCAATTTCCGTGTGAATTCTTCAGTGTGTGGGAGTGAGGGATGCAGTAAAGAAGGATTAGTGGATCGGAAATGAGACTGTCGTATCCCAAAAGAAAATCCTGTCGTTTCCATGAAAACGTTACTCGATTTAGAAGGAGAAGTCATAGAACCCATAGTATTTCATAGCGACCCAATTTCCGTGTGAATCCGTCAATGTGTGGGAGTGAGGGATGCAGTAAAGAAGGATTAGTGGATCGGAAATGTGATTGTCGTATCCCAAAAGAAAATCCTGTCGTGCCATAGAAACGTTACTCGATTTAGAAGGAAATGTCTTAGAACACATAGTACTCGTATTTCATAGCGACGGAATTTCCGTGTGAATTCGTCAATGTTTTGGAGTGAGGGATGCAGTAAAGAAGGATTAGTGGATCGGAAATGTGATTGTCGTATCCCAAAAGAAAATCCTGTCGTTTCCATAGAAACGTTACTCGATTTAGAAGGAAATGTCTTAGAACACATAGTACTCGTATTTCATAGCGACGGAATTTCCGTGTGAATTCGTCAATGTTTGGGAGTGACGGATGCAGTAAGGAAGGATTAGTGGATCGGAAGTGAGATTGTCGTATCCCAAAAGAAAATCCTGTCGTTTCCACAGAAACATTACTCGATTTAGAAGGAAATGTCTTAGAACACATAGTACTCGTATGTCGTAGCGACGCAATTTCCGTGTGGATTCGTTAATGTGTGGGAGTGAGGGATGCAGTAAAGAAGGATTAGTGGATCGGAAATGAGATTGTCGTATCCCAAAAGAAAATCCTGTCGTTTCCATAGAAACGTTACTCGATTTAGAAGGATATGTCTTAGAACACATAGTACTCGTATTTCATAGCAACGCAATTTCCGTGTGAATTCGTCGATGTTTGGGAGTGAGGGATGCAATAAAGAAGGATTAGTGGATCGGAAATGTGATTGTCGTATCCCAAAAGAAAATCCTGTCGTTTCCATAGAAACGTTACTCGATTTAGAAGGAAATGTCTTAGAACACAAAGTACTCGTATTTCATGGCGACGCAATTTCCGTGGAATTCGTCAATGTGTGGGAGTGAGGGATGCAGTAAAGAAGGATTAGTGGATCGGAAATGTGATTGTCGTATCCCAAAAGAAAATCCTGTCGTTTCCATAGAAACGTTACTCGATTTAGAAGGAAATGTCTTAGAACACATAGTACTCGTATTTCATAGCGACGCAATTTCCGTGTGTATTCGTCAATGTGTGGGAGTGAGGGATGCAGTAAAGAAGGATTAGTGGATCGGAAATGTGATTGTCGTATGCCAACAGAAAATCCTGTCGTTTCCATAGAAACGTTACTCGATTTAGAAGGAAATGTCTTAGAACACATAGTACTCGTATTTCATAGCGACGCATTTTCCGCGTGAATTCGTCAATGTGTGGGAGTGAGGGATGCAGTAAGGAAGGATTAGTGGATCGGAAATGAGATTGACGTATCCCAAAAGAAAATCCTGTCGTTTCCATAGAAACGTTACTCGATTTAGAAGGAAATGTCTTAGAACACATAGTATTTCATAGCGACACAATTTCCGTGTGAATTCGTCAATGTGTGGGAGTGAGGGATGCAGTAAAGAAGGATTAGTGGATCGGAAATGAGATTGTCGTATCCCAAAAGAAAATCCTGTCGTTTCCATAGAAACGTTACTCGATTTAGAAGGAAATGTCTTAGAACACATAGTATTTTATAGCGACGCAATTTCCGTGTGAATTCGTCAATGTTTGGGAGTGAGGGATGCAGTAAAGAAGGATTAGTGGATCGGAAATGTGATTGTCGTATCCCAAAAGAAAATCCTGTCGTTTCCATAGAAACGTTACTCGATTTAGAAGGAAATGTCTTAGAACACATAGTACTCGTATTTCATAGCGACGGAATTTCTGTGTGAATTCGTCAATGTTTGGGAGTGAGGGATGCAGTAAAGAAGGATTAGTGGATCGGAAATGAGATTGTCGTATCCCAAAAGAAAATCCTGTCGTTTCCATAGAAACGTTACTCGATTTAGAAGGAAATGTCTTAGAACACATAGTACTCGTATTTCGTAGCGACGCAATTTCTGTGTGAATTCGTCAATGTGTGTGAGTGAGGGATGCAGTAAAGAAGGATTAGTGGATCAGAAATGTGATTGTCGTATCCCAAAAGAAAATCCTGTCGTTTCCATACAAACGTTACTCGATTTAGAAGGAAATGTCTTAGAACACATAGTACTCGTATTTCATAGCGACGCAATTTCCGTGTGAATTCGTCAATGTGTGGGGTGAGGGATGCAGTAAGAATTATTAGTGGATCGTAAACGAGATTGTCGTATCCCAAAAGAAAGCCCCTGTCGTTTCCAAAGAAACGTTACTCGAAATAGAAGGAGGGATGCAGTAAAGAAGGATTAGTGGATCGGAAATGTGATTGTCGTATCCCAAAACAAAATCCTGTCGTTTCTATAGAAACGTTACTCAATTTAAATGGAAATGTCTTAGAACACATAGTATTTCATAGCGACGCAATTTCCGTGTGAATTCGTCAATGAGTGGGAGTGAGGGATGCAGTAAAGAAGGATTAGTGGATCGGAAATGAGAATGTCGTATCCCAAGAGAAAATGCTGTCGTTTCCACAGAATCGTTACTCGATTTAGAAGGAGAAGTCATAGAACCCATAGTATTTCATAGCGACGCAATTTCCGTGTAAATTCGTCAATGTGTGGGAGTGAGGAATGCAGTAAAGAAGAATTAGTTGATCGGAAATGTGATTGTCGTTTCCCAAAAGAAAATCCTGTCGTTTCCATAGAAAAGTTACTCGATTTAGAAGGAAATGTCTTAGAACACATAGTATTTCATACCGACGCCATTTCCGTGTAAATTCGTCAATGAGTGGGAGTGAGGGATGCAGTAAAGAAGGATTAGTGGATCGGAAATGAGATTGTCGTATCCCAAAAGAAAATCCTGTCGTTTCCATAGAAACGTTACTCGATTTAGACGGAAATGTCTTAGAACACATAGTATTTCATAGCGACTCAATTTCCGTGTGAATTCTTCAGTGTGTGGGAGTGAGGGATGCAGTAAAGAAGGATTAGTGGATCGGAAATGAGACTGTCGTATCCCAAAAGAAAATCCTGTCGTTTCCATGAAAACGTTACTCGATTTAGAAGGAGAAGTCATAGAACCCATAGTATTTCATAGCGACCCAATTTCCGTGTGAATCCGTCAATGTGTGGGAGTGAGGGATGCAGTAAAGAAGGATTAGTGGATCGGAAATGTGATTGTCGTATCCCAAAAGAAAATCCTGTCGTGCCATAGAAACGTTACTCGATTTAGAAGGAAATGTCTTAGAACACATAGTACTCGTATTTTATAGCGACGGAATTTCCGTGTGAATTCGTCAATGTTTGGGAGTGAGGGATGCAGTAAAGAAGGATTAGTGGATCGGAAATGATATTGTCGTATCCGAAAAGAAAATCCTGTCGTTTCCATAGAAACGTTTCTCGATTTAGAAGGAGAAGTCATAAAACCCATAGTAATTCATAGCGACGCAATTTCCGTGTGAATTCGTCAATGTTTGGGAGTGGGGGATTCAGTAATGAAGGATTAGTGGATCGGTAATGTGATTGTCGTATCCCAAAAGTAAATCCTGTCGTTTCCATAGAAACGTTATTCGATTTAGAAGGAAATGTCTTAGAACACATAGTACTCGTATTTCATAGCGACGCAATTTCCGTGTGACTTCGTCAATGTGTGGGAGAGAGGGATGTAGTAAAGAAGGATTAGTGAATCGTAAATGAGATTGTCGTATCCCAAAAGAAAATCCTGTCGTTTCCATAGAAACGTTACTCGATTTAGAAGGAAATGTCTTAGATCACAAAGTATTTCATAGTGACGCAATTTCCGTGTGAATTCGTCAATGTTTGGGAGTGAGGGATGCAGTAAAGAAGGATTAGTGGATCGGAAATGTGATTGTCGTTTCCCAAAAGAAAATCCTGTCGTGCCATAGAAACGTTACTCGATTTAGAGGGAAATGTCTTAGAACACATAGTACTCGTATTTCATAGCGACGGAATTTCCGTGTGAATTCGTCAATGTGTGGGAGTGAGGGATGCAGTAAAGAAGGATTAGTGGATCGGAAATGTGATTGTCGTATGCCAACAGAAAATCCTGTCGTTTCCATAGAAATGTTACTCGATTTAGAAGGAAATGTCTTAGAACACATAGTACTCGTATTTCATAGCGACGCAATTTCCGCGTGAATTCGTCAATGTGTGGGAGTGAGGGATGCAGTAAGGAAGGATTAGTGGATCGGAAATGAGATTGACGTATCCCAAAAGAAAATCCTGTCGTTTCCATAGAAACGTTACTCGATTTAGAAGGAAATGTCTTAGAACACATAGTATTTCATAGCGACACAATTTCCGTGTGAATTCGTCAATGTGTGGGAGTGAGGGATGCAGTAAAGAAGGATTAGTGGATCGGAAATGAGATTGTCGTATCCCAAAAGAAAATCCTGTCGTTTCCATAGAAACGTTACTCGATTTAGATGGAAATGTCTTAGAACACATAGTATTTTATAGCGACGCAATTTCCGTGTGAATTCGTCAATGTTTGGGAGTGAGGGAAGCAGTAAAGAAGGATTAGTGGATCGGAAATGTGATTGTCGTATCCCAAAAGAAAATCCTGTCGTTTCCATAGAAACGTTACTCGATTTAGAAGGAAATGTCTTAGAACACATAGTACTCGTATTTCATAGCGACGGAATTTCTGTGTGAATTCGTCAATGTTTGGGAGTGAGGGATGGAGTAAAGAAGGATTAGTGGATCGGAAATGAGATTGTCGTATCCCAAAAGAAAATCCTGTCGTTTCCATAGAAACGTTACTCGATTTAGAAGGAAATGTCTTAGAACACATAGTACTCGTATTTCGTAGCGACGCAATTTCTGTGTGAATTCGTCAATGTGTGTGAGTGAGGGATGCAGTAAAGAAGGATTAGTGGATCAGAAATGTGATTGTCGTATCCCAAAAGAAAATCCTGTCGTTTCCATACAAACGTTACTCGATTTAGAAGGAAATGTCTTAGAACACATAGTACTCGTATTTCATAGCGACGCAATTTCCGTGTGAATTCGTCAATGTGTGGGGTGAGGGATGCAGTAAGAAGGATTAGTGGATCGTAAATGAGATTGTCGTATCCCAAAAGAAAATCCCTGTCGTTTCCAAAGAAACGTTACTCGATTTAGAAGGAGGGATGCAGTAAAGAAGGATTAGTGGATCGGAAATGTATTTGTCGTATCCCAAAACAAAATCCTGTCGTTTCTATAGAAACGTTACTCAATTTAAATGGAAATGTCTTAGAACACATAGTATTTCATAGCGACGCAATTTCCGTGTGAATTCGTCAATGAGTGGGAGTGAGGGATGCAGTAAAGAAGGATTAGTGGATCGGAAATGAGAATGTCGTATCCCAAGAGAAAATGCTGTCGTTTCCACAGAATCGTTACTCGATTAAGAAGGAGAAGTCATAGAACCCATAGTATTTCATAGCGACGCAATTTCCGTGTAAATTCGTCAATGTGTGGGAGTGAGGAATGCAGTAAAGAAGAATTAGTTGATCGGAAATGTGATTGTCGTTTCCCAAAAGAAAATCCTGTCGTTTCCATAGAAAAGTTACTCGATTTAGAAGGAAATGTCTTAGAACACATAGTATTTCATAGCGACGCCATTTCCGTGTAAATTCGTCAATGAGTGGGAGTGAGGGATGCAGTAAAGAAGGATTAGTGGATCGGAAATGAGATTGTCGTATCCCAAAAGAAAATCCTGTCGTTTCCATAGAAACGTTACTCGATTTAGACGGAAATGTCTTAGAACACATAGTATTTCATAGCGACTCAATTTCCGTGTGAATTCTTCAGTGTGTGGGAGTGAGGGATGCAGTAAAGAAGGATTAGTGGATCGGAAATGAGACTGTCGTATCCCAAAAGAAAATCCTGTCGTTTCCATGAAAACGTTACTCGATTTAGAAGGAGAAGTCATAGAACCCATAGTATTTCATAGCGACCCAATTTCCGTGTGAATCCGTCAATGTGTGGGAGTGAGGGATGCAGTAAAGAAGGATTAGTGGATCGGAAATGTGATTGTCGTATCCCAAAAGAAAATCCTGTCGTGCCATACAAACGTTACTCGATTTAGAAGGAAATGTCTTAGAACACATAGTACTCGTATTTCATAGCGACGGAATTTCTGTGTGAATTCGTCAATGTTTGGGAGTGAGGGATGGAGTAAAGAAGGATTAGTGGATCGGAAATGAGATTGTCGTATCCCAAAAGAAAATCCTGTCGTTTCCATAGAAACGTTACTCGATTTAGAAGGAAATGTCTTAGAACACATAGTACTCGTATTTCGTAGCGACGCAATTTCTGTGTGAATTCGTCAATGTGTGTGAGTGAGGGATGCAGTAAAGAAGGATTAGTGGATCAGAAATGTGATTGTCGTATCCCAAAAGAAAATCCTGTCGTTTCCATACAAACGTTACTCGATTTAGAAGGAAATGTCTTAGAACACATAGTACTCGTATTTCATAGCGACGCAATTTCCGTGTGAATTCGTCAATGTGTGGGGTGAGGGATGCAGTAAGAAGGATTAGTGGATCGTAAATGAGATTGTCGTATCCCAAAAGAAAATCCCTGTCGTTTCCAAAGAAACGTTACTCGATTTAGAAGGAGGGATGCAGTAAAGAAGGATTAGTGGATCGGAAATGTATTTGTCGTATCCCAAAACAAAATCCTGTCGTTTCTATAGAAACGTTACTCAATTTAAATGGAAATGTCTTAGAACACATAGTATTTCATAGCGACGCAATTTCCGTGTGAATTCGTCAATGAGTGGGAGTGAGGGATGCAGTAAAGAAGGATTAGTGGATCGGAAATGAGAATGTCGTATCCCAAGAGAAAATGCTGTCGTTTCCACAGAATCGTTACTCGATTAAGAAGGAGAAGTCATAGAACCCATAGTATTTCATAGCGACGCAATTTCCGTGTAAATTCGTCAATGTGTGGGAGTGAGGAATGCAGTAAAGAAGAATTAGTTGATCGGAAATGTGATTGTCGTTTCCCAAAAGAAAATCCTGTCGTTTCCATAGAAAAGTTACTCGATTTAGAAGGAAATGTCTTAGAACACATAGTATTTCATAGCGACGATATTTCCGTGTAAATTCGTCAATGAGTGGGAGTGAGGGATGCAGTAAAGAAGGATTAGTGGATCGGAAATGAGATTGTCGTATCCCAAAAGAAAATCCTGTCGTTTCCATAGAAACGTTACTCGATTTAGACGGAAATGTCTTAGAACACATAGTATTTCATAGCGACTCAATTTCCGTGTGAATTCTTCAGTGTGTGGGAGTGAGGGATGCAGTAAAGAAGGATTAGTGGATCGGAAATGAGACTGTCGTATCCCAAAAGAAAATCCTGTCGTTTCCATGAAAACGTTACTCGATTTAGAAGGAGAAGTCATAGAACCCATAGTATTTCATAGCGACCCAATTTCCGTGTGAATCCGTCAATGTGTGGGAGTGAGGGATGCAGTAAAGAAGGATTAGTGGATCGGAAATGTGATTGTCGTATCCCAAAAGAAAATCCTGTCGTGCCATAGAAACGTTACTCGATTTAGAAGGAAATGTCTTAGAACACATAGTACTCGTATTTCATAGCGACGGAATTTCCGTGTGAATTCGTCAATGTTTGGGAGTGAGGGATGCAGTAAAGAAGGATTAGTGGATCGGAAATGATATTGTCGTATCCGAAAAGAAAATCCTGTCGTTTCCATAGAAACGTTTCTCGATTTAGAAGGAGAAGTCATAAAACCCATAGTAATTCGTAGCGACGCAATTTCCGTGTGAATTCGTCAATGTTTGGGAGTGGGGGATTCAGTAATGAAGGATTAGTGGATCGGAAATGTGATTGTCGTATCCCAAAAGTAAATCCTGTCGTTTCCATAGAAACGTTACTCGATTTAGAAGGAAATGTCTTAGAACACATAGTACTCGTATTTCATAGCGACGCAATTTCCGTGTGAATTCGTCAATGTGTGGGAGTGAGGGATGTAGTAAAGAAGGATTAGTGAATCGTAAATGAGATTGTCGTATCCCAAAAGAAAATCCTGTCGTTTCCATAGAAACGTTACTCGATTTAGAAGGAAATGTCTTAGATCACAAAGTATTTCATAGTGACGCAATTTCCGTGTGAATTCGTCAATGTTTGGGAGTGAGGGATGCAGTAAAGAAGGATTAGTGGATCGGAAATGTGATTGTCGTTTCCCAAAAGAAAATCCTGTCGTGCCATAGAAACGTTACTCGATTTAGAGGGAAATGTCTTAGAACACATAGTACTCGTATTTCATAGCGACGGAATTTCCGTGTGAATTCGTCAATGTTTGGGAGTGAAGGATGCAGTAAAGAAGGATTAGTGGATCGGAAATGAGATTGTCGTATCCCAAAAGAAAATCCTGTCGTTTCCATAGAAACGTTACTCGATTTAGAAGGAAATGTCTTAGAACACATAGTACTCGTATTTCGTAGCGACGCAATTTCCGTGTGAATTCGTCAATGTGTGGGAGTGAGGGATGCAGTAAAGAAGGATTAGTGGATCGGAAATGAGATTGTCGTATCCCAAAAGAAAATCCTGTCGTTTCCATAGAAACGTTACTCGATTTAGAAGGAAATGTCTTAGAACACATACTACTCGTATTTCATAGCGACACAATTTCCGTGTGAATTCGTCTATGTTTGGGAGTGAGGGATGCAGTAAAGAAGGATTAGTGGATCGGAAATGTGATTGTCGTATCCCAAAAGGAAATCCTGTCGTGCCATAGAAACGTTACTCGATTTAGAAGGAAATGTCTTAGATCACAAAGTATTTCATAGTGACGCAATTTCCGTGTGAATTCGTCAATGTTTGGGAGTGAGGGATGCAGTAAAGAAGGATTAGTGGATCGGAAATGTGATTGTCGTTTCCCAAAAGAAAATCCTGTCGTGCCATAGAAACGTTACTCGATTTAGAGGGAAATGTCTTAGAACACATAGTACTCGTATTTCATAGCGACGGAATTTCCGTGTGAATTCGTCAATGTTTGGGAGTGAAGGATGCAGTAAAGAAGGATTAGTGGATCGGAAATGAGATTGTCGTATCCCAAAAGAAAATCCTGTCGTTTCCATAGAAACGTTACTCGATTTAGAAGGAAATGTCTTAGAATACATAGTACTCGTATTTCGTAGCGACGCAATTTCCGTGTGAATTCGTCAATGTGTGGGAGTGAGGGATGCAGTAAAGAAGGATTAGTGGATCGGAAATGAGATTGTCGTATCCCAAAAGAAAATCCTGTCGTTTCCATAGAAACGTTACTCGATTTAGAAGGAAATGGCTTAGAACACATACTACTCGTATTTCATAGAGACACAATTTCCGTGTGAATTCGTCTATGTTTGGGAGTGAGGGATGCAGTAAAGAAGGATTAGTGGATCGGAAATGTGATTGTCGTATCCCAAAAGAAATGCCTGTCGTGCCATAGAAACGTTACTCGATTTAGAAGGAAATGTCTTAGAACACATAGTACTCGTATTTCATAGCGACGGAATTTCCGTGTGAATTCGTCAATGTTTGGGAGTGAGGGATGCAGTAAAGAAGGATTAGTGGATCGGAAATGATATTGTCGTATCCGAAAAGAAAATCCTGTCGTTTCCATAGAAACGTTTCTCGATTTAGAAGGAGAAGTCATAAAACCCATAGTAATTCATAGCGACGCAATTTCCGTGTGAATTCGTCAATGTTTGGGAGTGGGGGATTCAGTAATGAAGGATTAGTGGATCGGAAATGTGATTGTCGTATCCCAAAAGAAAATCCTGTCGTTTCCATAGAAACGTTACTCGATTTAGAAGGAAATGTCTTAGAACACATAGTACTCGTATTTCATAGCGACGCAATTTCCGTGTGAATTCGTCAATGTGTGGGAGTGAGGGATGCAGTAAAGAAGGATTAGTGAATCGTAAATGAGATTGTCGTATCCCAAAAGAAAATCCTGTCGTTTCCATAGAAACGTTACTCGATTTAGAAGGAAATGTCTTAGATCACAAAGTATTTCATAGTGACGCAATTTCCGTGTGAATTCGTCAATGTTTGGGAGTGAGGGATGCAGTAAAGAAGGATTAGTGGATCGGAAATGTGATTGTCGTTTCCCAAAAGAAAATCCTGTCGTGCCATAGAAACGTTACTCGATTTAGAGGGAAATGTCTTAGAACACATAGTACTCGTATTTCATAGCGACGGAATTTCCGTGTGAATTCGTCAATGTTTGGGAGTGAAGGATGCAGTAAAGAAGGATTAGTGGATCGGAAATGAGATTGTCGTATCCCAAAACAAAATCCTGTCGTTTCCATAGAAACGTTACTCGATTTAGAAGGAAATGTCTTAGAACACATAGTACTCGTATTTCGTAGCGACGCAATTTCCGTGTGAATTCGTCAATGTGTGGGAGTGAGGGATGCAGTAAAGAAGGATTAGTGGATCGGAAATGAGATTGTCGTATCCCAAAAGAAAATCCTGTCGTTTCCATAGAAACGTTACTCGATTTAGAAGGAAATGTCTTAGAACACATACTACTCGTATTTCATAGCGACACAATTTCCGTGTGAATTCGTCTATGTTTGGGAGTGAGGGATGCAGTAAAGAAGGATTAGTGGATCCGAAATAAGATTGTCGTATCCCAAAAGAAATTCCTGTCGTTTCCATAGAAACGTTACTCGATTTAGAAGGAAATGTCTTAGAACACAAAGTACTCGTATTTCATGGCGACGCAATTTCCGGGTGAATTCGTCAATGTGTGGGAGTGAGGGATGCAGTAAAGAAGGATTAGTGGATCGGAAATGTGATTGTCGTATCCCAAAAGAAAATCCTGTCGTTTCCATAGAAACGGTACTCGATTTAGAAGGAAATGTCTTAGAACACATAGCACTCGTATTTCATAGCGACGCAATTTCCGTGTGAATACATCAATGTGTGGGAGTGAGGGATGCAGTAAAGAAGGATTAGTGGATCGGAAATGTGATTGTCGTATCCCAAAAGAAAATCCTGTCGTTTCCATAGAAACGTTACTCGATTTAGAAGGAAATGTCTTAGAACACATAGTATTTCATAGCGACGCAATTTCTGTGTGAATTCGTCAATGTGTGGGAGTGAGGGATGCAGTAAAGAAGGAATAGTGGATCGGAAATGAGATTGTCGTATCCCAAAAGAAAATCCTGTCGTTTCCATAGAAACGTTACTCGATTTAGAAAGAAATGTCTTAGAACACATAGTATTTTATAGCGACGCAATTTCCGTGTGAATTCGTCAATGTTTGGGAGTGAGGGATGCAGTAAAGAAGGATTAGTGGATCGGAAATGTGATTGTCGTATCCCAAAAGAAAATCCTGTCGTTTCCATAGAAACGTTACTCGATTTACAAGGAAATGTCTTAGAACACATAGTACTCGTATTTCATAGCGACGGAATTTCCGTGTGAATTCGTCAATGTTTGGGAGTGAGGGATGCAGTAAAGAAGGATTAGTGGATCGGAAATGAGATTGTCGTATCCCAAGAGAAAATCCTGTCGTTTCCATAGAAACGTTACTCGATTTAGAAGGAAATGTCTTAGAACACATAGTATTTCATAGCGACGCAATTTCCGTGTGAATTCGTCAATGTTTGGGAGTGGGGGATGCAGTAAAGAAGGATTAGTGGATCGGAAATGTGATTGTCGTATCTTAAAAGAAAATCCTGTCGTTTCCATAGAAACGTTACTCGATTTAGAAGAAAATGTCTTGGAACACATAGTATATGATAGCGACGCAATTTCCGTGTGAATTCGTCAATGTGTGGGAGTGAGGGATGCAGTAAAGAAGGATTAGTGGATCGTAAATGAGATTGTCGTATCTCAAAAGAAAATCCTGTCGTTTCCATAGAAACGTTACTCGATTTAGAAGGAAGTGTCTTAGAACACATAGTATTTCATAGCGACGCAATTTCCGTGTGAATTCGTCAATGTTTGGGAGTGAGGGATGCAGTAAAGAAGGATTAGTGGATCGGAAATGAGATTGTCGTAACCCAAAAAAAAGTCCTGCCGTTTCCATAGAAACGTTATTTGATTTAGAAGGAGAAGTCATAGAACCCATAGTAATTCATAGCGACGCAATTTCCGTGTGAATTCGTCAGTGTGTGGGAGTGAGGGATGCAGTAAAGAAGGATTAGTGGATCGGAATTGTGATTGTCGTATCCCAAAAGAAAATCCTGTCGTTTCCATAGAAACGTTACTCGATTTAGAAGGAAATGTCTTAGAACACATAGTACTCGTATTTCATAGCGACGCAATTTCCGTGTGAATTCGTCAATGTTTGGGTGTGAGGTATGCAGTAAAGAAGGATTAGTGGATCGGAAATGAGATTGTCGTATCCCAAAAGAAAATCCTGTCGTTTCCATAGAAACGTTACTTGATTTAGAAAAAAATGTCTTAGAACACATAGCATTTCATAGCGACGCAATTTCCGTGTGAATTCGTCAATGTTTGGGAGTGAGGGATGCAGTAAAGAAGGATTAGTGGATCGGAAATGTGATTGTCGTATCCCAAAAGAAAATCCTGTCGTTTCCATAGAAACGTTACTCGATTTAGAAGGAAATGTCTTAGAACACATAGTACTCGTATTTCATAGCGATGGAATTTCCGTGTGAATTCGTCAATGTTTAGGGGTGAGGGATGCAGTAAAGAAGGATTAGTGGATCGGAAATGAGATTGTCGTATCCCAAAAGAAAATCCTGTCGTTTCCACAGAAACGTTACTCGATTTAGAAGGAAATGTCTTAGAATACATAGTACTCGTATGTCGTAGCGACGCAATTTCTTTGTGGATTCGTCAATGTGTGGGAGTGAGGGATGCAGTAAAGAAGGATTAGTGGATCGGAAATGAGATTGTCGTATCCCAAAAGAAAATCTTGTCGTTTCCATAGAAACGTTACTCATTTTAGAAGGAAATGTCTTAGAACACATAGTACTCGTGTTTCATAGCGACGCAATTTCCGTGTGAATTCGTCAATGTGTGGGAGTGAGGGATGCAGTAAAGAAGGATTAGTGGATCGGAAATGTGATTGTCGTATGCCAAAAGAAAATCCTGTCGTTTCCATAGAAACGTTATTCGATTTAGAAGGAAATGTCTTAGAACACATAGTACTCGTATTTCATAGCGACGCAATTTCCGCGTGAATTCGTCAATGTGTGGGAGTGAGGGATGCAGTAAGGAAGGATTAGTGGATCGGAAATGAGATTGTCGTATCCCAAAAGAAAATCCTGTCGTTTCCATAGAAACGTTACTTGATTTAGAAGGAAATGTCTTAGAACACATAGTACTCGTATTTCATAGCGACGCAATTTCCGCGTGAATTCGTCAATGTGTGGGAGTGAGGGATGCAGTAAAGAAGGATTAGTGGATCGGAAATGTGATTGACGTATCCCAAAAGAAAATCCTGTCGTTTCCATTGAAACGTTACTCGATTTAGAAGGAAATGTCTTAGAACACATAGTACTCGTATTTCATAGCGACGCAATTTCCGTGTGAATTCGTCAATGTGTGGGAGTGAGGGATGCAGTAAAGAATGATTAGTGGATCTTAAATGTGATTGTCGTATCCCAAAAGAAAATCCTGTCGTTTCCATAGAAACGTTACTCGATTTAGAAGGAAATGTCTTAGAACACATAGTACTCGTATTTCATAGCGACGCAATTTCCGTGTGAATTCGTCAATGTGTGGGGTGAGGGATGCAGTAAGAAGGATTAGTGGATCGTAAATGAGATTGTCGTATCCCAAAAGAAAATCCCTGTCGTTTCCAGAGAAACGTTACTCGATTTAGAAGGAGGGATGCAGTAAAGAAGGATTAGTTAATCGGAAAGGAGATTGTCGTATCCCAAAAGAAAATCCTGTCGTTTCTATAGAAACGTTACTCAATTTAAATGGAAATGTCTTAGAACAAGTAGTATTTCACAGCGACGCAATTTCCGTGTGAATTCGTCAATGAGTGGGAGTGAGGGATGCAGTAAAGAAGGATTAGTGGATCGGAAATGAGAATGTCGTATCCCAAGAGAAAATCCTGTCGTTTCCACAGAATCGTTACTCGATTTAGAAGGAGAAGTCATAGAACCCATAGTATTTCATAGCGACGCAATTTCCGTGTAAATTCGTCAATGTGTGGGAGTGAGGGATGCAGTAAAGAAGAATTGGTTGATCGGAAATGTGATTGTCGTATCCCAAAAGAAAATCCTGTCGTTTCCATAGAAAAGTTACTCGATTTAGAAGGAAATGTCTTAGAACACATAGTATTTCATAGCGACGCAATTTCCGTGTAAATTAGTCATGGAGTGGGAGTGAGGGATGCAGCAAAGAAGGATTAGTGGATCGGAAATGTGATTGTCGTATCCCAAAAGAAAATCCTGTCGTTTCCATAGAAACGTTACTCGATTTAGAAGGAAATGTCTTAGAACACATAGTACTCGTATTTCATAGCGACGCAATATCCGTGTGAATTCGTCAATGTGTGGGGTGAGGGATGCAGTAAGAAGGATTAGTGGATCGTAAATGAGATTGTCGTATCCCAAAAGAAAATCCCTGTCGTTTCCAGATAAACGTTACTCGATTTAGAAGGAGGGATGCAGTAAAGAAGGATTAGTGGATCGGAAAGGAGATTGTCGTATCCCAAAAGAAAATCCTGTCGTTTCTACAGAAACGTTACTCAATTTAAATGGAAATGTCTTAGAACACATAGTATTTCACAGCGACGCAATTTCCGTGTGAATTCGTCAATGAGTGGGAGTGAGGGATGCAGTAAAGAAGGATTAGTGGATCGGAAATGAGAATGTCGTATCCCAAGAGAAAATCCTGTCGTTTCCACAGAATCGTTACTCGATTTAGAAGGAGAAGTCATAGAACACATAGTATTTCATAGCGACGCAATTTCCGTGTAAATTCGTCAATGTGTGGGAGTGAGGGATGCAGTAAAGAAGAATTGGTTGATCGGAAATGTGATTGTCGTATCCCAAAAGAAAATCCTGTCGTTTCCATAGAAAAGTTACTCGATTTAGAAGGAAATGTCTTAGAACACATAGTATTTCATAGCGACGCAATTTCCGTGTAAATTAGTCATGGAGTGGGAGTGAGGGATGCAGTAAAGAAGGATTAGTGGATCGAAAATGAGATTGTCGTATCCCAAAAGAAAATCCTGTCGTTTCCATAGAAACGTTACTCGATTTAGAAGGAAATGTCTTAGAACACATAGTATTTCATAGCGACTCAATTTCCGTGTGAATTCTTCAGTGTGTGGGAGTGAGGGATGCAGTAAAGAAGGATTAGTGGATCGGAAATGAGACTGTCGTATCCCAAAAGAAAATCCTGTCGTTTCCATGAAAACGTTACTCGATTTAGAAGGAGAAGGCATAGAACCCATAGTATTTCATAGCGACCCAATTTCCGTGTGAATCCGTCAATGTGTGGGAGTGAGGGATGCAGTAAAGAAGGATTAGTGGATCGGAAATGTGATTGTCGTATCCCAAAAGAAAATCCTGTCGTTTCCATAGAAACGTTACTCGATTTAGAAAGAAATGTCTTAGAACACTTAGTACTCGTATTTCATAGCGACGCAATTTCCGTGTTAATTCGTCAATGTGTGGGAGTGAGGGATGCAGTAAAGAAGGATTAGTGGATCGGAAATCAGATTGTCGTATCCCAAAAGAAAATCCTGTCGTTTCCATAGAAACGTTACTCGATTTAGAAAGAAATGTCTTAGAACACACAGTATTTCATAGCGACGCAATTTCCGTGTGAATTCGTCAATGGTTGGGAGTGAGGGATGCAGTAAAGAAGGATTAGTGGATCGGAAATGTGATTGTCGTTTGTCAAAAGAAAATCCTGTCGTGCCATAGAAACGTTACTCGATTTAGAAGGAGAAGTCATAAAACCCATAGTAATTCATAGCGACGCAATTTCCGTGTGAATTCGTCAATGTTTGGGAGTGAGGGATGCAGTAAAGAAGGATTAGTGGATCGGAAATGTGATTGCCGTATCCGAAAAGAAAATCCTGTCGTGCCATAGAAACGTTACTCGATTTAGAAGGAAATGTCTTGCAACACATAGTACTCGTATTTCATAGCGACGGAATTTCCGTGTGAATTCGTCAATGTTTGGGAGTGAAGGATGCAGTAAAGAAGGATTAGTGGATCGGAAATGAGATTGTCGTATCCCAAAAGAAAATCCTGTTGTTTCCATAGAAACGTTACTCGATTTAGAAGGAAATGTCTTAGAACACATAGTACTCGTATTTCGTAGCGACGCAATTTCCGTGTGAATTCGTCAATGTGTGGGAGCGAGGGATGCAGTAAAGAAGGATTAGTGGATCGGAAATGAGATTGTCGTATCCCAAAAGAAAATCCTGTCGTTTCCATAGAAACGTTACTCGATTTAGAAGGAAATGTCTTAGAACACATACTACTAGTATTTCATAGCGACGCAATTTCCGTGTGAATTCGTCTATGTTTGGGAGTGAGGGATGCAGTAAAGAAGGATTAGTGGATCGGAAATGAGATTGTCGTATCCCAAAAGAAATTCCTGTCGTTTCCATAGAAACGTTACTCGATTTAGAAGGAAATGTCTTAGAACACAAAGTACTCGTATTTCATGGCGACGCAATTTCCGGGTGCATTCGTCAATGTGTGGGAGTGAGAGATGCAGTAAAGAAGGATTAGTGGATCGGAAATGTGATTGTCGTATCCCAAAAGAAAATCCTGTCGTTTCCATAGAAACGTTACTCGATTTAGAAGGAAATGTCTTAGAACACATACTACTCGTATTTCATAGCGATGCAATTTCCGTGTGAATTCGTCAATGTGTGGGAGTGAGGGATGCAGTAAAGAAGGATTAGTGAATCGTAAATGAGATTGTCGTATCCCAAAAGAAAATCCTGTCGTTTCCATAGAAACGTTACTCGATTTAGAAGGAAATGTCTTAGAACACATAGTATTTCATAGTGACGCAATTTCCGTGTGAATTCGTCAATGTTTGGGAGTGAGGGATGCAGTAAAGAAGGATTAGTGGATCGGAAATGTGATTGTCGTATCCCAAAAGAAAATCCTGTCGTGCCATAGAAACGTTACTCGATTTAGAAGGAAATGTCTTGGAACACATAGTACTCGTATTTCATAGCGACGGAATTTCCGTGTGAATTCGTCAATGTTTGGGAGTGAAGGATGCAGTAAAGAAGGATTAGTGGATCGGAAATGAGATTGTCGTATCCCAAAAGAAAATCCTGTTGTTTCCATAGAAACGTTACTCGATTTAGAAGGAAATGTCTTAGAACACATAGTACTCGTATTTCGTAGCGACGCAATTTCCGTGTGAATTCGTCAATGTGTGGGAGTGAGGGATGCAGTAAAGAGGGATTAGTGGATCGGAAATGAGATTGTCGTATCCCAAAAGAAAATCCTGTCGTTTCCATAGAAACGTTACTCGATTTAGAAGGAAATGTCTTAGAACACATACTACTAGTATTTCATAGCGACGCAATTTCCGTGTGAATTCGTCTATGTTTGGGAGTGAGGGATGCAGTAAAGAAGGATTCGTGGATCGGAAATGAGATTGTCGTATCCCAAAAGAAATTCCTGTCGTTTCCATAGAAACGTTATTTGATTTAGAAGGAAATGTCTTAGAACACAAAGTACTCGTATTTCATGGCGACGCAATTTCCGGGTGAATTCGTCAATGTGTGGGAGTGAGAGATGCAGTAAAGAAGGATTAGTGGATCGGAAATGTGATTGTCGTATCCCAAAAGAAAATCCTGTCGTTTCCATAGAAACGTTACTCGATTTAGAAGGAAATGTCTTAGAACACATACTACTCGTATTTCATAGCGATGCAATTTCCGTGTGAATTCGTCAATGTGTGGGAGTGAGGGATGCAGTAAAGAAGGATTAGTGAATCGTAAATGAGATTGTCGTATCCCAAAAGAAAATCCTGTCGTTTCCATAGAAACGTTACTCGATTTAGAAGGAAATGTCTTAGAACACATAGTATTTCATAGTGACGCAATTTCCGTGTGAATTCGTCTATGTTTGGGAGTGAGGGATGCAGTAAAGAAGGATTAGTGGATCGGAAATGAGATTGTCGTATCCCAAAAGAAATTCCTGTCGTTTCCATAGAAACGTTACTCGATTTAGAAGGAAATGTCTTAGAACACAAAGTACTCGTAATTCATGGCGACGCAATTTCCGGGTGAATTCGTCAATGTGTGGGAGTGAGAGATGCAGTAAAGAAGGATTAGTGGATCGGAAATGTGATTGTCGTATCCCAAAAGAAAATCCTGTCGTTTCCATAGAAACGTTACTCGATTTAGAAGGAAATGTCTTAGAACACATAGTACTCGTATTTCATAGCGACGCAATTTCCGTGTGAATTCGTCAATGTGTGGGAGTGAGGGATGCAGTAAAGAAGGATTAGTGGATCGGAAATGTGATTGTCGTATCCCAAAAGAAAATCCTGTCGTTTCCATAGAAACGTTACTCGATTTAGAAGGAAATGTCTTAGAACACATAGTATTTCATAGCGACGCAATTTCTGTGTGAATTCGTCAATGTGTGGGAGTGAGGGATGCAGTAAAGAAGGATTAGTGAATCGTAAATGAGATTGTCGTATCCCAAAAGAAAATCCTGTCGTTTCCATAGAAACGTTACTCGATTTAGAAGGAAATGTCTTAGAACACATAGTATTTCATAGTGACGCAATTTCCGTGTGAATTCGTCAATGTTTGGGAGTGAGGGATGCAGTAAAGAAGGATTAGTGGATCGGAAATGTGATTGTCGTATCCCAAAAGAAAATCCTGTCGTGCCATAGAAACGTTACTCGATTTAGAAGGAAATGTCTTGGAACACATAGTACTCGTATTTCATAGCGACGGAATTTCCGTGTGAATTCGTCAATGTTTGGGAGTGAAGGATGCAGTAAAGAAGGATTAGTGGATCGGAAATGAGATTGTCGTATCCCAAAAGAAAATCCTGTTGTTTCCATAGAAACGTTACTCGATTTAGAAGGAAATGTCTTTGAACACATAGTACTCGTATTTCGTAGCGACGCAATTTCCGTGTGAATTCGTCAATGTGTGGGAGTGAGGGATGCAGTAAAGAAGGATTAGTGGATCGGAAATGAGATTGTCGTATCCCAAAAGAAAATCCTGTCGTTTCCATAGAAACGTTACTCGATTTAGAAGGAAATGTCTTAGAACACATACTACTAGTATTTCATAGCGACGCAATTTCCGTGTGAATTCGTCTATGTTTGGGAGTGAGGGATGCAGTAAAGAAGGATTAGTGGATCGGAAATGAGATTGTCGTATCCCAAAAGAAATTCCTGTCGTTTCCATAGAAACGTTACTCGATTTAGAAGGAAATGTCTTAGAACACAAAGTACTCGTATTTCATGGCGACGCAATTTCCGGGTGAATTCGTCAATGTGTGGGAGTGAGAGATGCAGTAAAGAAGGATTAGTGGATCGGAAATGTGATTGTCGTATCCCAAAAGAAAATCCTGTCGTTTCCATAGAAACGTTACTCGATTTAGAAGGAAATGTCTTAGAACACATAGTACTCGTATTTCATAGCGGCGCAATTTCCGTGTGAATTCGTCAATGTGTGGGAGTGAGGGATGCAGTAAAGAAGGATTAGTGGATCGGAAATGTGATTGTCGTATCCCAAAAGAAAATCCTGTCGTTTCCATAGAAACGTTACTCGATTTAGAAGGAAATGTCTTAGAACACATAGTATTTCATAGCGACGCAATTTCTGTGTGAATTCGTCAATGTGTGGGAGTGAGGGATGCAGTAAAGAAGGAATAGTGGATCGGAAACGAGATTGTCGTATCCCAAAAGAAAATCCTGTCGTTTCCATAGAAACGTTACTCGATTTAGAAAGAAATGTCTTAGAACACATAGTATTTTATAGCGACGCAATTTCCGTGTGAATTCGTCAATGTTTGGGAGTGAGGGATGCAGTAAAGAAGGATTAGTGGATCGGAAATGTGATTGTCGTATCCCAAAAGAAAATCCAGTCGTTTCCATAGAAACGTTACTCGATTTAGAAGGAAATGTCTTAGAACACATAGTACTCGTATTTCATAGCGACGGAATTTCCGTGTGAATTCGTCAATGTTTGGGAGTGAGGGATGCAGTAAAGAAGGATTAGTGGATCGGAAATGAGATTGTCGTATCCCTAAAGAAAATCCTGTCGTTTCCATAGAAACGTTACTCGATTTAGAAGGAGAAGTCGTAAAACCCATAGTAATTCATAGCGACGCAATTTCCGTGTGAATTCGTCAATGTTTGGGAGTGGGGGATTCAGTAAAGAAGGATTAGTGGATCGGAAATGTGATTGTCGTATCCCAAAAGAAAATCCTGTCGTTTCCATAGAAACGTTACTCGATTTAGAAGGAAATGTCTTAGAGCACATACTACTCGTATTTCATAGCGATGCAATTTCCGTGTGAATTCGTCAATGTGTGGGAGTGAGGGATGCAGTAAAGAAGGATTAGTGAATCGTAAATGAGATTGTCGTATCCCAAAAGAAAATCCTGTCGTTTCCATAGAAACGTTACTCGATTTAGAAGGAAATGTCTTAGAACACATAGTATTTCATAGTGACGCAATTTCCGTGTGAATTCGTCAATGTTTGGGAGTGAGGGATGCAGTAAAGAAGGATTAGTGGATCGGAAATGTGATTGTCGTATCCCAAAAGAAAATCCTGTCGTGCCATAGAAACGTTACTCGATTTAGAAGGAAATGTCTTGGAACACATAGTACTCGTATTTCATAGCGACGGAATTTCCGTGTGAATTCGTCAATGTTTGGGAGTGAAGGATGCAGTAAAGAAGGATTAGGGGATCGGAAATGATATTGTCGTATCCCAAAAGAAAATCCTGTCGTTTCCATAGAAACGTTACTCGATTTAGAAGGAGAAGTCATAAAACCCATAGTAATTCATAGCGACGCAATTTCCGTGTGAATTCGTCAATGTTTGGGAGTGGGGGATTCAGTAAAGAAGGATTAGTGGATCGGAAATGTGATTGTCGTATCCCAAAAGAAAATCCTGTCGTTTCCATAGAAACGTTACTCGATTTAGAAGGAAATGTCTTAGAACACATACTACTCGTATTTCATAGCGATGCAATTTCCGTGTGAATTCGTCAATGTGTGGGAGTGAGGGATGCAGTAAAGAAGGATTAGTGAATCGTAAATGAGATTGTCGTATCCCAAAAGAAAATCCTGTCGTTTCCATAGAAACGTTACTCGATTTAGAAGGAAATGTCTTAGAACACATAGTATTTCATAGTGACGCAATTTCCGTGTGAATTCGTCAATGTTTGGGAGTGAGGGATGCAGTAAAGAAGGATTAGTGGATCGGAAATGTGATTGTCGTATCCCAAAAGAAAATCCTGTCGTGCCATAGAAACGTTACTCGATTTAGAAGGAAATGTCTTGGAACACATAGTACTCGTATTTCATAGCGACGGAATTTCCGTGTGAATTCGTCAATGTTTGGGGTGTGAAGGATGCAGTAAAGAAGGATTAGTGGATCGGAAATGAGATTGTCGTATCCCAAAAGAAAATCCTGTCGTTTCCATAGAAACGTTACTCGATTTAGAAGGAAATGTCTTAGAACACATAGTACTCGTATTTCGTAGCGACGCAATTTCCGTGTGAATTCGTCAATGTGTGGGAGTGAGGGATGCAGTAAAGAAGGATTAGTGGATCGGAAATGAGATTGTCGTATCCCAAAAGAAAATCCTGTCGTTTCCATAGAAACGTTACTCGATTTAGAAGGAAATGTCTTAGAACACATACTACTAGTATTTCATAGCGACGCAATTTCCGTGTGAATTCGTCTATGTTTGGGAGTGAGGGATGCAGTAAAGAAGGATTAGTGGATCGGAAATGAGATTGTCGTATCCCAAAAGAAAATCCTGTCGTTTCCATAGAAACGTTACTCGATTTAGAAGGAAATGTCTTAGAACACATACTACTAGTATTTCATAGCGACGCAATTTCCGTGTGAATTCGTCTATGTTTGGGAGTGAGGGATGCAGTAAAGAAGGATTAGTGGATCGGAAATGAGATTGTCGTATCCCAAAAGAAATTCCTGTCGTTTCCATAGAAACGTTACTCGATTTAGAAGGAAATGTCTTAGAACACAAAGTACTCGTATTTCATGGCGACGCAATTTCCGGGTGAATTCGTCAATGTGTGGGAGTGAGAGATGCAGTAAAGAAGGATTAGTGGATCGGAAATGTGATTGTCGTATCCCAAAAGAAAATCCTGTCGTTTCCATAGAAACGTTACTCGATTTAGAAGGAAATGTCTTAGAACACATACTACTCGTATTTCATAGCGATGCAATTTCCGTGTGAATTCGTCAATGTGTGGGAGTGAGGGATGCAGTAAAGAAGGATTAGTGAATCGTAAATGAGATTGTCGTATCCCAAAAGAAAATCCTGTCGTTTCCATAGAAACGTTACTCGATTTAGAAGGAAATGTCTTAGAACACATAGTATTTCATAGTGACGCAATTTCCGTGTGAATTCGTCAATGTTTGGGAGTGAGGGATGCAGTAAAGAAGGATTAGTGGATCGGAAATGTGATTGTCGTATCCCAAAAGAAAATCCTGTCGTGCCATAGAAACGTTACTCGATTTAGAAGGAAATGTCTTGGAACACATAGTACTCGTATTTCATAGCGACGGAATTTCCGTGTGAATTCGTCAATGTTTGGGAGTGAAGGATGCAGTAAAGAAGGATTAGTGGATCGGAAATGAGATTGTCGTATCCCAAAAGAAAATCCTGTTGTTTCCATAGAAACGTTACTCGATTTAGAAGGAAATGTCTCAGAACACATAGTACTCGTATTTCGTAGCGACGCAATTTCCGTGTGAATTCGTCAATGTGTGGGAGTGAGGGATGCAGTAAAGAAGGATTAGTGGATCGGAAATGAGATTGTCGTATCCCAAAAGAAAATCCTGTCGTTTCCATAGAAACGTTACTCGATTTAGAAGGAAATGTCTTAGAACACATACTACTAGTATTTCATAGCGACGCAATTTCCGTGTGAATTCGTCTATGTTTGGGAGTGAGGGATGCAGTAAAGAAGGATTCGTGGATCGGAAATGAGATTGTCGTATCCCAAAAGAAATTCCTGTCGTTTCCATAGAAACGTTATTTGATTTAGAAGGAAATGTCTTAGAACACAAAGTACTCGTATTTCATGGCGACGCAATTTCCGGGTGAATTCGTCAATGTGTGGGAGTGAGAGATGCAGTAAAGAAGGATTAGTGGATCGGAAATGTGATTGTCGTATCCCAAAAGAAAATCCTGTCGTTTCCATAGAAACGTTACTCGATTTAGAAGGAAATGTCTTAGAACACATACTACTCGTATTTCATAGCGATGCAATTTCCGTGTGAATTCGTCAATGTGTGGGAGTGAGGGATGCAGTAAAGAAGGATTAGTGAATCGTAAATGAGATTGTCGTATCCCAAAAGAAAATCCTGTCGTTTCCATAGAAACGTTACTCGATTTAGAAGGAAATGTCTTAGAACACATAGTATTTCATAGTGACGCAATTTCCGTGTGAATTCGTCAATGTTTGGGAGTGAGGGATGCAGTAAAGAAGGATTAGTGGATCGGAAATGTGATTGTCGTATCCCAAAAGAAAATCCTGTCGTGCCATAGAAACGTTACTCGATTTAGAAGGAAATGTCTTGGAACACATAGTACTCGTATTTCATAGCGACGGAATTTCCGTGTGAATTCGTCAATGTTTGGGAGTGAAGGATGCAGTAAAGAAGGATTAGTGGATCGGAAATGAGATTGTCGTATCCCAAAAGAAAATCCTGTTGTTTCCATAGAAACGTTACTCGATTTAGAAGGAAATGTCTTAGAACACATAGTACTCGTATTTCGTAGCGACGCAATTTCCGTGTGAATTCGTCAATGTGTGGGAGTGAGGGATGCAGTAAAGAGGGATTAGTGGATCGGAAATGAGATTGTCGTATCCCAAAAGAAAATCCTGTCGTTTCCATAGAAACGTTACTCGATTTAGAAGGAAATGTCTTAGAACACATACTACTAGTATTTCATAGCGACGCAATTTCCGTGTGAATTCGTCTATGTTTGGGAGTGAGGGATGCAGTAAAGAAGGATTCGTGGATCGGAAATGAGATTGTCGTATCCCAAAAGAAATTCCTGTCGTTTCCATAGAAACGTTATTTGATTTAGAAGGAAATGTCTTAGAACACAAAGTACTCGTATTTCATGGCGACGCAATTTCCGGGTGAATTCGTCAATGTGTGGGAGTGAGAGATGCAGTAAAGAAGGATTAGTGGATCGGAAATGTGATTGTCGTATCCCAAAAGAAAATCCTGTCGTTTCCATAGAAACGTTACTCGATTTAGAAGGAAATGTCTTAGAACACATAGTACTCGTATTTCATAGCGACGCAATTTCCGTGTGAATTCGTCAATGTGTGGGAGTGAGGGATGCAGTAAAGAAGGATTAGTGGATCGGAAATGTGATTGTCGTATCCCAAAAGAAAATCCTGTCGTTTCCATAGAAACGTTACTCGATTTAGAAGGAAATGTCTTAGAACACATAGTATTTCATAGCGACGCAATTTCTGTGTGAATTCGTCAATGTGTGGGAGTGAGGGATGCAGTAAAGAAGGAATAGTGGATCGGAAACGAGATTGTCGTATCCCAAAAGAAAATCCTGTCGTTTCCATAGAAACGTTACTCGATTTAGAAAGAAATGTCTTAGAACACATAGTATTTTATAGCGACGCAATTTCCGTGTGAATGTGTCAATGTTTGGGAGTGAGGGATGCAGTAAAGAAGGATTAGTGGATCGGAAATGTGATTGTCGTATCCCAAAAGAAAATCCAGTCGTTTCCATAGAAACGTTACTCGATTTAGAAGGAAATGTCTTAGAACACATAGTACTCGTATTTCATAGCGACGGAATTTCCGTGTGAATTCGTCAATGTTTGGGAGTGAGGGATGCAGTAAAGAAGGATTAGTGGATCGGAAATGAGATTGTCGTATCCCAAAAGAAAATCCTGTCGTTTCCATAGAAACGTTACTCGATTTAGAAGGAGAAGTCATAAAACCCATAGTAATTCATAGCGACGCAATTTCCGTGTGAATTCGTCAATGTTTGGGAGTGGGGGATTCAGTAAAGAAGGATTAGTGGATCGGAAATGTGATTGTCGTATCCCAAAACAAAATCCTGTCGTTTCCATAGAAACGTTACTCGATTTAGAAGGAAATGTCTTAGAACACATACTACTCGTATTTCATAGCGATGCAATTTCCGTGTGAATTCGTCAATGTGTGGGAGTGAGGGATGCAGTAAAGAAGGATTAGTGAATCGTAAATGAGATTGTCGTATCCCAAAAGAAAATCCTGTCGTTTCCATAGAAACGTTACTCGATTTAGAAGGAAATGTCTTAGAACACATAGTACTTCATAGTGACGCAATTTCCGTGTGAATTCGTCAATGTTTGGGAGTGAGGGATGCAGTAAAGAAGTATTAGTGGATCGGAAATGTGATTGTCGTATCCCAAAAGAAAATCCTGTCGTGCCATAGAAACGTAACTCGATTTAGAAGGAAATGTCTTGGAACACATAGTACTCGTATTTCATAGCGACGGAATTTCCGTGTGAATTCGTCAATGTTTGGGAGTGAAGGATGCAGTAAAGAAGGATTAGGGGATCGGAAATGATATTGTCGTATCCCAAAAGAAAATCCTGTCGTTTCCATAGAAACGTTACTCGATTTAGAAGGAGAAGTCATAAAACCCATAGTAATTCATAGCGACGCAATTTCCGTGTGAATTCGTCAATGTTTGGGAGTGGGGGATTCAGTAAAGAAGGATTAGTGGATCGGAAATGTGATTGTCGTATCCTAAAAGAAAATCCTGTCGTTTCCATAGAAACGTTACTCGATTTAGAAGGAAATGTCTTAGAACACATACTACTAGTATTTCATAGCGACGCAATTTCCGTGTGAATTCGTCTATGTTTGGGAGTGAGGGATGCAGTAAAGAAGGATTAGTGGATCGGAAATGAGATTGTCGTATCCCAAAAGAAATTCCTGTCGTTTCCATAGAAACGTTACTCGATTTAGAAGGAAATGTCTTAGAACACAAAGTACTCGTATTTCATGGCGACGCAATTTCCGGGTGAATTCGTCAATGTGTGGGAGTGAGAGATGCAGTAAAGAAGGATTAGTGGATCGGAAATGTGATTGTCGTATCCCAAAAGAAAATCCTGTCGTTTCCATAGAAACGTTACTCGATTTAGAAGGAAATGTCTTAGAACACATAGTACTCGTATTTCATAGCGACGCAATTTCCGTGTGAATTCGTCAATGTGTGGGAGTGAGGGATGCAGTAAAGAAGGATTAGTGGATCGGAAATGTGATTGTCGTATCCCAAAAGAAAATCCTGTCGTTTCCATAGAAACGTTACTCGATTTAGAAGGAAATGTCTTAGAACACATAGTATTTCATAGCGACGCAATTTCTGTGTGAATTCGTCAATGTGTGGGAGTGAGGGATGCAGTAAAGAAGGAATAGTGGATCGGAAATGAGATTGTCGTATCCCAAAAGAAAATCCTGTCGTTTCCATAGAAACGTTACTCGATTTAGAAAGAAATGTCTTAGAACACATTGTATTTTATAGCGACGCAATTTCCGTGTGAATTCGTCAATGTTTGGGAGTGAGGGACGCAGTAAAGAAGGATTAGTGGATCGGAAATGTGATTGTCGTATCCCAAATGAAAATCCAGTCGTTTCCATAGAAACGTTACTCGATTTAGAAGGAAATGTCTTAGAACAAATAGTACTCGTATTTCATAGCGACTGAATTTCCGTGTGAATTCGTCAATGTTTGGGAGTGAGGGATGCAGTAAAGAAGGATTAGTGGATCGGAAATGAGATTGTCGTATCCCAAAAGAAAATCCTGTCGTTTCCATAGAAACGTTACTCGATTTAGAAGGAAATGTCTTAGAAGACATAGTATTTCATAGCGACGCAATTTCCGTGTGAATTCGTCAATGTTTGGGAGTGGGGGATGCAGTAAAGAAGGATTAGTGGATCGGAAATGTGAATGTCGTATCCCAAAAGAAAATCCTGTCGTTTCCATAGAAACGTTACTCGATTTAGAAGGAAATGTCTTGGAACACATAGTATTTCATAGCGACGCAATTTCCGTGTGAATTCGTCAATGTGTGGGAGTGAGGGATGCAGTAAAGAAGGATTAGTGGATCGTAAATGAGATTGTCGTGTCCCAAAAGAAAATCCTGTCGTTTCCATAGAAACGTTACTCGATTTAGAAGGAAGTGTCTTAGAACACATAGTATTTCATAGCGACGCAATTTCCGTGTGAATTCGTCAATGTTTGGGAGTGAGGGATGCAGTAAAGAAGGATTAGTGGATCGCAAATGAGATTGCCGTAACCCAAAAAAAAGTTCTGCCGTTTCCATAGAAACGTTACTTGATTTAGAAGGAGAAGTCATAGAACCCATAGTAATTCATAGCGACGCAATTTCCGTGTGAATTCGTCAGTGTGTGGGAGTGAGGGATGCAGTAAAGAAGGATTAGTGGATCGGAAATGTGATTGTCGTATCCCAAAAGAAAATCCTGTCGTTTCCATAGAAACGTTACTCGATTTAGAAGGAATTGTCTTAGAACACATAGTACTCGTATTTCATAGCGACGCAATTTCCGTGTGAATTCGTCAACGTGTGGGAGTGAGGTATGCAGTAAAGAAGGATTAGTGGATCGGAAATGAGATTGTCGTATCCCAAAAGAAAATCCTGTCGTTTCCAGAGAAACGTTATTCGATTTAGAAAGAAATGTCTTAGAACACATAGCATTTCATAGCGACGCAATTTCCGTGTGAATTCGTCAATGTTTGGGAGTGAGGGATGCAGTAAAGAAGGATTAGTGGATCGGAAATGTGATTGTCGTATCCCAAAAGAAAATCCTGTCGTTTCCATAGAAACGTTACTCGATTTAGAAGGAAATGTCTTAGAACACATAGTACTCGTATTTCATAGCGACGGAATTTCCGTGTGAATTCGTCAATGTTTGTGAGTGAGGGATGCAGTAGAGAAGGATTAGTGGATCGGAAATGTGATTGTCGTATCCCAAAAGAAAATCCTGTCGTTTCCATAGAAACGTTACTCGATTTAGAAGGAAATGTCTTAGAACACATAGTACTCGTATTTCATAGCGACGCAATTTCCGCGTGAATTCGTCAACGTGTGGGAGTGAGGTATGCAGTAAAGAAGGATTAATGGATCGGAAATGAGATTGTCGTATCCCAAAAGAAAATCCTGTCGTTTCCATATAAACGTTACTCGATTTAGAAAGAAATGTCTTAGAACACATAGCATTTCATAGCGACGCAATTTCCGTGTGAATTCGTCAATGTTTGGGAGTGAGGGATGCAGTAAAGAAGGATTAGTGGATCGGAAATGTGATTGTCGTATCCCAAAAGAAAATCCTGTCGTTTCCATAGAAACGTTACTCGACTTAGAAGGAAATGTCTTAGAACACATAGTACTCGTATTTCATAGCGACGGAATTTCCGTGTGAATTCGTCAATGTTTGGGAGTGAGGGATGCAGTAGAGAAGGATTAGTGGATCGGAAATGAGATTGTCGTATCCCAAAAGAAAATCCTGTCGTTTCCACAGAAACGTTACTCGATTTAGAAGGAAATGTCTTAGAACACATAGTACTCGTATGTCGTAGCGACGCAATTTCTTTGTGGATTCGTCAATGTGTGGGAGTGAGGGATGCAGTAAAGAAGGATTAGTGGATCGGAAATGAGATTGTCGTATCCCAAAAGAAAATCTTGTCGTTTCCATAGAAACGTTACTCGATTTAGAAGGAAATGTCTTAGAACACATAGTACACGTGTTTCATAGCGACGCAATTTCCGTGTGAATTCGTCAATGTGTGGGAGTGAGGGATGCAGCAAAGAAGGATTAGTGGATCGGAAATGTGATTGTCGTATCCCAAAAGAAAATCCTGTCGTTTCCATAGAAACGTTATTCGATTTAGAAGGAAATGTCTTAGAACACATAGTACTCGTATTTCATAGCGACGCAATTTCCGCGTGAATTCGTCAATGTGTGGGAGTGAGGGATGCAGTAAGGAAGGATTAGTGGATCGGAAATGAGATTGTCGTATCCCAAAAGAAAATCCTGTCGTTTCCATAGAAACGTTACTCGATTTGGAAGGAAATGTCTTAGAACACATAGTACTCGTATTTCATATCGTCGCAATTTCCGCGTGAATTCGTCAATATGTGGGAGTGAGGGATGCAGTAAAGAAGGATTAGTGGATCGGAAATGTGATTGTCGTATCCCAAAAGAAAATCCTGTCGTTTCCATAGAAACGTTACTCGATTTAGAAGGAAATGTCTTAGAACACATAGTACTCGTATTTCATAGCGACGCAATTTCCGTGTGAATTCGTCAATGTGTGGGAGTGAGGGATGCAGTAAAGAAGGATTAGTGGATCGGAAATGTGATTGTCGTATCCCAAAAGAAAATCCTGTCGTTTCCATAGAAATGTTACTCGATTTAGAAGGAAATGTCTTAGAACACATAGTACTCGTATTTCATAGCGACGCAATTTCCGTGTGCATTCGTCAATGTGTGGGAGTGAGGGATGCACTAAAGAAGGATTAGTGGATCGGAAATGTGATTTTCGTATCCCAAAAGAAAATCCTGTCGTTTCCATAGAAACGTTACTCGATTTAGAAGGAAATATCTTAGAACACAAAGTACTCGTATTTCATGGCGACGCAATTTCCGTGTGAATTCGTCAATGTTTGGGAGTGGGGGATGCAGTAAAGAAGGATTAGTATATCGTAAATGTGATTGTCGTATCCCAAAAGTAAATCCTGTCGTTTCCATAGAAACGTTACTCGATTTAGAAGGAAATGTCTTAGAACACATAGTACTCGTATTTCATAGCGACGCAATTTCCGTGTGAATTCGTCAATGTGTGGGAGTGAGGGATGCAGGAAGGAAGGATTAGTGGATCGGAAATGAGATTGTCGTATCCCAAAACAAAATCCTGTCGTTTCCATAGAAACGTTACTCGATTTAGAAGGAAATGTCTTAGAACACATAGTATTTCATAGCGACACAATTTCTGTGTGAATTCGTCAATGTGTGGGAGTGAGGGATGCAGTAAAGAAGGATTAGTGGATCGGAAATGAGATTGTCGTATCCCAAAAGCTAATCCTGTCGTTTCCATAGAAACGTAACTCGATTTAGAAAGAAATGTCTTAGAACACATAGTATTTTATAGCGACGCAATTTCCGTGTGAATTCGTCAATGTTTGGGAGTGGGGGATGCAGTAAAGAAGGATTAGTATATCGTAAATGTGATTGTAGTATCCCAAAAGAAAATCCTGTCGTTTCCATAGAAATGTTACTCGATTTAGAAGGAAATGTCTTAGAACACATAGTACTCGTATTTCATAGCGACGGAATTTCCGTGTGAATTCGTCAATGTTTGGGAGTGAGGGATGCAGTAAAGATGGATTAGTGGATCGGAAATGAGATTGTCGTATCCGAAAAGAAAATCCTGTCGTTTCCATAGAAACGTTTCTCGATTTCGAAGGAGAAGTCATAAAACCCATAGTAATTCATAGCGACGCAATTTCCGTGTGAATTCGTCAATGTTTGGGAGTGGGGGATTCAGTAATGAAGGATTAGTGGATCGGAAATGTGATTGTCGTATCCCAAAAGTAAATCCTGTCGTTTCCATAGAAACGTTACTCGATTTAGAAGGAAATGTCTTAGAACACATAGTACTCGTATTTCATAGCGACGCAATTTCCGTGTGAATTCGTCAATGTGTGGGAGTGAGGGATGCAGTAAAGAAGGATTACTGAATCGTAAATGAGATTGTCGTATCCCAAAAGTAAATCCTGTCGTTTCCATAGAAACGTTACTCGATTTAGAAGGAAATGTCTTAGATCACAAAGTATTTCATAGTGACGCAATTTCCGTTTGAATTCGTCAATGTTTGGGAGTGAGGGATGCAGTAAAGAAGGATTAGTGGATCGGAAATGTGATTGTCGTTTCCCAAAAGAAAATCCTGTCGTGCCATAGAAACGTTACTCGATTTAGAAGGAAATGTCTTAGAACACATAGTACTCGTATTTCATAGCGACGGAATTTCCGTGTGAATTCGTCAATGTTTGGGAGTGAAGGATGCAGTAAAGAAGGATTAGTGGATCGGAAATGAGATTGTCGTATCGCAAAAGAAAATCCTGTCGTTTCCATAGAAACGTTACTCGATTTAGAAGGAAATGTCTTAGAACACATAGTACTCGTATTTCGTAGCGACGCAATTTCCGTGTGAATTCGTCAATGTGTGGGAGTGAGGGATGCAGTAAAGAAGGATTAGTGGATCGGAAATGAGATTGTCGTATCCCAAAAGAAAATCCTGTCGTTTCCATAGAAACGTTACTCGATTTAGAAGGAAATGTCTTAGAACACATACTACTCGTATTTCATAGCGACACAATTTCCGTGTGAATTCGTCTACGTTTGGGAGTGAGGGATAAAGTAAAGAAGGATTAGTTGATCGGAAATGAGATTGTCGTATCCCAAAAGAAATTCCTGTCGTTTCCATAGAAACGTTACTCGATTTAGAAGGAAATGTCTTAGAACACATAGTATTTCATAGCGACGCAATTTCTGTGTGAATTCGTCAATGTGTGGGAGTGAGGGATGCAGTAAAGAAGGAATAGTGGATCGGAAATGAGATTGTCGTATCCCAAAAGAAAATCCTGTCGTTTCCATAGAAACGTTACTCGATTTAGAAAGAAATGTCTTAGAACACATAGTATTTTATAGCGACGCAATTTCCGTGTGAATTCGTCAATGTTTGGGAGTGAGGGATGCAGTAAAGAAGGATTAGTGGATCGGAAATGTGATTGTCGTATCCCAAAAGAAAATCCTGTCGTTTCCATAGAAACGTAACTCGATTTAGAAAGAAATGTCTTAGAACACATAGTATTTTATAGCGACGCAATTTCCGTGTGAATTCGTCAATGTTTGGGAGTGGGGGATGCAGTAAAGAAGGATTAGTATATCGTAAATGTGATTGTCGTATCCCAAAAGAAAATCCTGTCGTTTCCATAGAAATGTTACTCGATTTAGAAGGAAATGTCTTAGAACACATAGTACTCGTATTTCATAGCGACGGAATTTCCGTGTGAATTCGTCAATGTTTGGGAGTGAGGGATGCAGTAAAGATGGATTAGTGGATCGGAAATGAGATTGTCGTATCCGAAAAGAAAATCCTGTCGTTTCCATAGAAACGTTTCTCGATTTCGAAGGAGAAGTCATAAAACCCATAGTAATTCATAGCGACGCAATTTCCGTGTGAATTCGTCAATGTTTGGGAGTGGGGGATTCAGTAATGAAGGATTAGTGGATCGGAAATGTGATTGTCGTATCCCAAAAGTAAATCCTTTCGTTTCCATAGAAACGTTACTCGATTTAGAAGGAAATGTCTTAGAACACATAGTACTCGTATTTCATAGCGACGCAATTTCCGTGTGAATTCGTCAATGTGTGGGAGTGAGGGATGCAGTAAAGAAGGATTACTGAATCGTAAATGAGATTGTCGTATCCCAAAAGAAAATCCTGTCGTTTCCATAGAAACGTTACTCGATTTAGAAGGAAATGTCTTAGATCACAAAGTATTTCATAGTGACGCAATTTCCGTGTGAATTCGTCAATGTTTGGGAGTGAGGGATGCAGTAAAGAAGGATTAGTGGATCGGAAATGTGATTGTCGTTTCCCAAAAGAAAATCCTGTCGTGCCATAGAAACGTTACTCGATTTAGAAAGAAATCTCTTAGAACACATAGTATTTTATAGCGACGCAATTTCCGTGTGAATTCGTCAATGTTTGGGAGTGAGGGATGCAGTAAAGAAGGATTAGTGGATCGGAAATGTGATTGTCGTATCCCAAAAGAAAATCCTGTCGTTTCCATAGAAACGTTACTCGATTTACAAGGAAATGTCTTAGAACACATAGTATTTCATAGCGACGCAATTTCTGTGTGAATTCGTCAATGTGTGGGAGTGAGGGATGCAGTAAAGAAGGAATAGTGGATCGGAAATGAGATTGTCGTATCCCAAAAGAAAATCCTGTCGTTTCCATAGAAACGTTACTCGATTTAGAAAGAAATCTCTTAGAACACATAGTATTTTATAGCGACGCAATTTCCGTGTGAATTCGTCAATGTTTGGGAGTGAGGGATGCAGTAAAGAAGGATTAGTGGATCGGAAATGTGATTGTCGTATCCCAAAAGAAAATCCTGTCGTTTCCATAGAAACGTTACTCGATTTACAAGGAAATGTCTTAGAACACATAGTACTCGTATTTCATAGCGACGGAATTTCCGTGTGAATTCGTCAATGTTTGGGAGTGAGGGATGCAGTAAAGAAGGATTAGTGGGTCGTAAATGAGACTGTCGTATCCCAAAAGAAAATCCTGTCGTTTCCATAGAAACGTTACTCGATTTAGAAGGAAATGTGTTAGAACACATAGTATTTCATAGCGACGCAATTTCCGTGTGAATTCGTCAATGTTTGGGAGTGAGGGATGCAGTAAAGAAGGATTAGTGGATCGGAAATGAGATTGTCGTAACCCAAAAAAAAGTCCTGCCGTTTCCATAGAAACGTTATTTGATTTAGAAGGAGAAGTCATAGAACCCATAGTAATTCATAGCGACGCAATTTCCGTGTGAATTCGTCAGTGTGTGGGAGTGAGGGATGCAGTAAAGAAGGATTAGTGGATCGGAAATGTGATTGTCGTATCCCAAAAGAAAATCCTGTCGTTTCCATAGAAACGTTACTCGATTTAGAAGGAAATGTCTTAGAACACATAGTACTCGTATTTCATAGCGACGCAATTTCCGCGTGAATTCGTCAACGTGTGGGAGTGAGGTATGCAGTAAAGAAGGATTAATGGATCGGAAATGAGATTGTCGTATCCCAAAAGAAAATCCTGTCGTTTCCATATAAACGTTACTCGATTTAGAAAGAAATGTCTTAGAACACATAGCATTTCATAGCGACGCAATTTCCGTGTGAATTCGTCAATGTTTGGGAGTGAGGGATGCAGTAAAGAAGGATTAGTGGATCGGAAATGTGATTGTCGTATCCCAAAAGAAAATCCTGTCGTTTCCATAGAAACGTTACTCGACTTAGAAGGAAATGTCTTAGAACACATAGTACTCGTATTTCATAGCGACGGAATTTCCGTGTGAATTCGTCAATGTTTGGGAGTGAGGGATGCAGTAGAGAAGGATTAGTGGATCGGAAATGAGATTGTCGTATCCCAAAAGAAAATCCTGTCGTTTCCACAGAAACGTTACTCGATTTAGAAGGAAATGTCTTAGAACACATAGTACTCGTATGTCGTAGCGACGCAATTTCTTTGTGGATTCGTCAATGTGTGGGAGTGAGGGATGCAGTAAAGAAGGATTAGTGGATCGGAAATGAGATTGTCGTATCCCAAAAGAAAATCTTGTCGTTTCCATAGAAACGTTACTCGATTTAGAAGGAAATGTCTTAGAACACATAGTACACGTGTTTCATAGCGACGCAATTTCCGTGTGAATTCGTCAATGTGTGGGAGTGAGGGATGCAGCAAAGAAGGATTAGTGGATCGGAAATGTGATTGTCGTATCCCAAAAGAAAATCCTGTCGTTTCCATAGAAACGTTATTCGATTTAGAAGGAAATGTCTTAGAACACATAGTACTCGTATTTCATAGCGACGCAATTTCCGCGTGAATTCGTCAATGTGTGGGAGTGAGGGATGCAGTAAGGAAGGATTAGTGGATCGGAAATGAGATTGTCGTATCCCAAAAGAAAATCCTGTCGTTTCCATAGAAACGTTACTCGATTTGGAAGGAAATGTCTTAGAACACATAGTACTCGTATTTCATATCGTCGCAATTTCCGCGTGAATTCGTCAATATGTGGGAGTGAGGGATGCAGTAAAGAAGGATTAGTGGATCGGAAATGTGATTGTCGTATCCCAAAAGAAAATCCTGTCGTTTCCATAGAAACGTTACTCGATTTAGAAGGAAATGTCTTAGAACACATAGTACTCGTATTTCATAGCGACGCAATTTCCGTGTGAATTCGTCAATGTGTGGGAGTGAGGGATGCAGTAAAGAAGGATTAGTGGATCGGAAATGTGATTGTCGTATCCCAAAAGAAAATCCTGTCGTTTCCATAGAAATGTTACTCGATTTAGAAGGAAATGTCTTAGAACACATAGTACTCGTATTTCATAGCGACGCAATTTCCGTGTGCATTCGTCAATGTGTGGGAGTGAGGGATGCACTAAAGAAGGATTAGTGGATCGGAAATGTGATTTTCGTATCCCAAAAGAAAATCCTGTCGTTTCCATAGAAACGTTACTCGATTTAGAAGGAAATATCTTAGAACACAAAGTACTCGTATTTCATGGCGACGCAATTTCCGTGTGAATTCGTCAATGTTTGGGAGTGGGGGATGCAGTAAAGAAGGATTAGTATATCGTAAATGTGATTGTCGTATCCCAAAAGTAAATCCTGTCGTTTCCATAGAAACGTTACTCGATTTAGAAGGAAATGTCTTAGAACACATAGTACTCGTATTTCATAGCGACGCAATTTCCGTGTGAATTCGTCAATGTGTGGGAGTGAGGGATGCAGGAAGGAAGGATTAGTGGATCGGAAATGAGATTGTCGTATCCCAAAACAAAATCCTGTCGTTTCCATAGAAACGTTACTCGATTTAGAAGGAAATGTCTTAGAACACATAGTATTTCATAGCGACACAATTTCTGTGTGAATTCGTCAATGTGTGGGAGTGAGGGATGCAGTAAAGAAGGATTAGTGGATCGGAAATGAGATTGTCGTATCCCAAAAGCTAATCCTGTCGTTTCCATAGAAACGTAACTCGATTTAGAAAGAAATGTCTTAGAACACATAGTATTTTATAGCGACGCAATTTCCGTGTGAATTCGTCAATGTTTGGGAGTGGGGGATGCAGTAAAGAAGGATTAGTATATCGTAAATGTGATTGTAGTATCCCAAAAGAAAATCCTGTCGTTTCCATAGAAATGTTACTCGATTTAGAAGGAAATGTCTTAGAACACATAGTACTCGTATTTCATAGCGACGGAATTTCCGTGTGAATTCGTCAATGTTTGGGAGTGAGGGATGCAGTAAAGATGGATTAGTGGATCGGAAATGAGATTGTCGTATCCGAAAAGAAAATCCTGTCGTTTCCATAGAAACGTTTCTCGATTTCGAAGGAGAAGTCATAAAACCCATAGTAATTCATAGCGACGCAATTTCCGTGTGAATTCGTCAATGTTTGGGAGTGGGGGATTCAGTAATGAAGGATTAGTGGATCGGAAATGTGATTGTCGTATCCCAAAAGTAAATCCTGTCGTTTCCATAGAAACGTTACTCGATTTAGAAGGAAATGTCTTAGAACACATAGTACTCGTATTTCATAGCGACGCAATTTCCGTGTGAATTCGTCAATGTGTGGGAGTGAGGGATGCAGTAAAGAAGGATTACTGAATCGTAAATGAGATTGTCGTATCCCAAAAGTAAATCCTGTCGTTTCCATAGAAACGTTACTCGATTTAGAAGGAAATGTCTTAGATCACAAAGTATTTCATAGTGACGCAATTTCCGTTTGAATTCGTCAATGTTTGGGAGTGAGGGATGCAGTAAAGAAGGATTAGTGGATCGGAAATGTGATTGTCGTTTCCCAAAAGAAAATCCTGTCGTGCCATAGAAACGTTACTCGATTTAGAAGGAAATGTCTTAGAACACATAGTACTCGTATTTCATAGCGACGGAATTTCCGTGTGAATTCGTCAATGTTTGGGAGTGAAGGATGCAGTAAAGAAGGATTAGTGGATCGGAAATGAGATTGTCGTATCGCAAAAGAAAATCCTGTCGTTTCCATAGAAACGTTACTCGATTTAGAAGGAAATGTCTTAGAACACATAGTACTCGTATTTCGTAGCGACGCAATTTCCGTGTGAATTCGTCAATGTGTGGGAGTGAGGGATGCAGTAAAGAAGGATTAGTGGATCGGAAATGAGATTGTCGTATCCCAAAAGAAAATCCTGTCGTTTCCATAGAAACGTTACTCGATTTAGAAGGAAATGTCTTAGAACACATACTACTCGTATTTCATAGCGACACAATTTCCGTGTGAATTCGTCTATGTTTGGGAGTGAGGGATAAAGTAAAGAAGGATTAGTTGATCGGAAATGAGATTGTCGTATCCCAAAAGAAATTCCTGTCGTTTCCATAGAAACGTTACTCGATTTAGAAGGAAATGTCTTAGAACACATAGTATTTCATAGCGACGCAATTTCTGTGTGAATTCGTCAATGTGTGGGAGTGAGGGATGCAGTAAAGAAGGAATAGTGGATCGGAAATGAGATTGTCGTATCCCAAAAGAAAATCCTGTCGTTTCCATAGAAACGTTACTCGATTTAGAAAGAAATGTCTTAGAACACATAGTATTTTATAGCGACGCAATTTCCGTGTGAATTCGTCAATGTTTGGGAGTGAGGGATGCAGTAAAGAAGGATTAGTGGATCGGAAATGTGATTGTCGTATCCCAAAAGAAAATCCTGTCGTTTCCATAGAAACGTAACTCGATTTAGAAAGAAATGTCTTAGAACACATAGTATTTTATAGCGACGCAATTTCCGTGTGAATTCGTCAATGTTTGGGAGTGGGGGATGCAGTAAAGAAGGATTAGTATATCGTAAATGTGATTGTCGTATCCCAAAAGAAAATCCTGTCGTTTCCATAGAAATGTTACTCGATTTAGAAGGAAATGTCTTAGAACACATAGTACTCGTATTTCATAGCGACGGAATTTCCGTGTGAATTCGTCAATGTTTGGGAGTGAGGGATGCAGTAAAGATGGATTAGTGGATCGGAAATGAGATTGTCGTATCCGAAAAGAAAATCCTGTCGTTTCCATAGAAACGTTTCTCGATTTCGAAGGAGAAGTCATAAAACCCATAGTAATTCATAGCGACGCAATTTCCGTGTGAATTCGTCAATGTTTGGGAGTGGGGGATTCAGTAATGAAGGATTAGTGGATCGGAAATGTGATTGTCGTATCCCAAAAGTAAATCCTTTCGTTTCCATAGAAACGTTACTCGATTTAGAAGGAAATGTCTTAGAACACATAGTACTCGTATTTCATAGCGACGCAATTTCCGTGTGAATTCGTCAATGTGTGGGAGTGAGGGATGCAGTAAAGAAGGATTACTGAATCGTAAATGAGATTGTCGTATCCCAAAAGAAAATCCTGTCGTTTCCATAGAAACGTTACTCGATTTAGAAGGAAATGTCTTAGATCACAAAGTATTTCATAGTGACGCAATTTCCGTGTGAATTCGTCAATGTTTGGGAGTGAGGGATGCAGTAAAGAAGGATTAGTGGATCGGAAATGTGATTGTCGTTTCCCAAAAGAAAATCCTGTCGTGCCATAGAAACGTTACTCGATTTAGAAGGAAATGTCTTAGAACACATAGTACTCGTATTTCATAGCGACGGAATTTCCGTGTGAATTCGTCAATGTTTGGGAGTGAAGGATGCAGTAAAGAAGGATTAGTGGATCGGAAATGGGATTGTCGTATCGCAAAAGAAAATCCTGTCGTTTCCATAGAAACGTTACTCGATTTAGAAGGAAATGTCTTAGAACACATAGTACTCGTATTTCGTAGCGACGCAATTTCCGTGTGAATTCGTCAATGTGTGGGAGTGAGGGATGCAGTAAAGAAGGATTAGTGGATCGGAAATGAGATTGTCGTATCCCAAAAGAAAATCCTGTCGTTTCCATAGAAACGTTACTCGATTTAGAAGGAAATGTCTTAGACCACATACTACTCGTATTTCAATGCGACACAATTTCCGTGTGAATTCGTCTATGTTTGGGAGTGAGGGATAAAGTAAAGAAGGATTAGTGGATCGGAAATGAGATTGTCGTATCCCAAAAGAAATTCCTGTCGTTTCCATAGAAACGTTACTCGATTTAGAAGGAAATGTCTTAGAACACAAAGTACTCGTATTTCATGGCGACGCAATTTCCGGGTGAATTCGTCAATGTGTGGGAGTGAGGGATGCAGTAAAGAAGGATTAGTGGATCGGAAATGTGATTGTCGTATCCCAAAAGAAAATCCTGTCGTTTCCATAGAAACGTTACTCGATTTAGAAGGAAATGTCTTAGAACACATAGCACTCGTATTTCATAGCGACGCAATTTCCGTGTGAATTCGTCAATGTGTGGGAGTGAGGGATGCAGTAAAGAAGGATTAGTGGATCGGAAATGTGATTGTCGTATCCCAAAAGAAAATCCTGTCGTTTCCATAGAAACGTTACTCGATTTAGAAGGAAATGTCTTAGAACACATAGTATTTCATAGCGACGCAATTTCTGTGTGAATTCGTCAATGTGTGGGAGTGAGGGATGCAGTAAAGAAGGAATAGTGGATCGGAAATGAGATTGTCGTATCCCAAAAGAAAATCCTGTCGTTTCCATAGAAACGTTACTCGATTTAGAAAGAAATCTCTTAGAACACATAGTATTTTATAGCGACGCAATTTCCGTGTGAATTCGTCAATGTTTGGGAGTGAGGGATGCAGTAAAGAAGGATTAGTGGATCGGAAATGTGATTGTCGTATCCCAAAAGAAAATCCTGTCGTTTCCATAGAAACGTTACTCGATTTACAAGGAAATGTCTTAGAACACATAGTACTCGTATTTCATAGCGACGGAATTTCCGTGTGAATTCGTCAATGTTTGGGAGTGAGGGATGCAGTAAAGAAGGATTAGTGGGTCGTAAATGAGACTGTCTTATCCCAAAAGAAAATCCTGTCGTTTCCATAGAAACGTTACTCGATTTAGAAGGAAATGTGTTAGAACACATAGTATTTCATAGCGACGCAATTTCCGTGTGAATTCGTCAATGTTTGGGAGTGAGGGATGCAGTAAAGAAGGATTAGTGGATCGGAAATGAGATTGTCGTAACCCAAAAAAAAGTCCTGCCGTTTCCATAGAAACGTTATTTGATTTAGAAGGAGAAGTCATAGAACCCATAGTAATTCATAGCGACGCAATTTCCGTGTGAATTCGTCAGCGTGTGGGAGTGAGGGATGCAGTAAAGAAGGATTAGTGGATCGGAAATGTGATTGTCGTATCCCAAAAGAAAATCCTGTCGTTTCCATAGAAACGTTACTCGATTTAGAAGGAAATGTCTTAGAACACATAGTACTCGTATTTCATAGCGACGCAATTTCCGTGTGAATTCGTCAATGTGTGGGAGTGAGGTATGCAGTAAAGAAGGATTAGTGGATCGGAAATGAGATTGTCGTATCCCAAAAGAAAATCCTGTCGTTTCCATAGAAACGTTACTCGATTTAGAAAAAAATGTCTTAGAACACATAGCATTTCATAGCGACGAAATTTCCGTGTGAATTCGTCAATGTTTGGGAGTGAGGGATGCAGTAAAGAAGGATTAGTGGATCGGAAATGTGATTGTCGTATCCCAAAAGAAAATCCTGTCGTTTCCATAGAAACGTTACTCGATTTAGAAGGAAATGTCTTAGAACACATAGTACTCGTATTTCATAGCGACGGAATTTCCGTGTGAATTCGTCAATGTTTAGGAGTGAGGGATGCAGTAAAGAAGGATTAGTGGATCGGAAATGAGATTGTCGTATCCCAAAAGAAAATCCTGTCGTTTCCACAGAAACGTTACTCGATTTAGAAGGAAATGTCTTAGAACACATAGTACTCGTATGTCGTAGCGACGCAATTTCTTTGTGGATTCGTCAATGTGTGGGAGTGAGGGATGCAGTAAAGAAGGATTAGTGGATCGGAAATGAGATTGTCGTATCCCAAAAGAAAATCTTGTCGTTTCCATAGAAACGTTACTCATTTTAGAAGGAAATGTCTTAGAACACATAGTACTCGTGTTTCATAGCGACGCAATTACCGTGTGAATTCGTCAATGTGTGGGAGTGAGGGATGCAGTAAAGAAGGATTAGTGGATCGGAAATGTGATTGTCGTATGCCAAAAGAAAATCCTGTCGTTTCCATAGAAACGTTATTCGATTTAGAAGGAAATGTCTTAGAACACATAGTACTCGTATTTCATAGCGACGCAATTTCCGCGTGAATTCGTCAATGTGTGGGAGTGAGGGATGCAGTAAGGAAGGATTAGTGGATCGGAAATGAGATTGTCGTATCCCAAAAGAAAATCCTGTCGTTTCCATAGAAACGTTACTCGATTTAGAAGGAAATGTCTTAGAACACATAGTACTCGTATTTCATAGCGACGCAATTTCCGCGTGAATTCGTCAATGTGTGGGAGTGAGGGATGCAGTAAAGAAGGATTAGTGGATCGGAAATGTGATTGACGTATCCCAAAATAAAATCCTGTCGTTTCCATTGAAACGTTACTCGATTTAGAATAAAATGTCTTAGGACACATAGTACTCGTATTTCATAGCGACGCAATTTCCGTGTGAATTCGTCAATGTGTGGGAGTGAGGGATGCAGTAAAGAAGGATTAGTGGATCGGAAATGTGATTGTCGTATTCCAAAAGAAAATCCTGTCGTTTCCATAGAAACGTTACTCGATTTAGAAGGAAATGCCTTAGAACACATAGTACTCGCATTTCATAGCGACGCAATTTTCGTGTGAATTCGTCAATGTGTGGGGTGAGGGATGCAGTAAGAAGGATTAGTGGATCGTAAATGAAATTGTCGTATCCCAAAAGAAAATCCCTGTCGTTTCCAGAGAAACGTTACTCGATTTAGAAGGAGGGATGCAGTAAAGAAGGATTAGTGGATCGGAAAGGAGATTGTCGTATCCCAAAAGAAAATCCTGTCGTTTCTATAGAAACGTTACTCAATTTAAATGGAAATGTCTTGGAACACATAGTATTTCACAGCGACGCAATTTCCGTGTGAATTCGTCAATGAGTGGGAGTGAGGGATGATGTAACGAAGGATTAGTGGATCGGAAATGAGAATGTCGTATCCCAAGAGAAAATCCTGTCGTTTCCACAGAATCGTTACTCGATTTAGAAGGAGAATTCATAGAACCCATAGTATTTCATAGCGACGCAATTTCCGTGTAAATTCGTCAATGTGTGGGAGTGAGGGATGCAGTAAAGAAGAATTAGTTGATCGGAAATGTGATTGTCGTATCCCAAAAGAAAATCCTGTCGTTTCCATAGAAAAGTTACTCGATTTAGAAGGAAATGTCTTAGAACACAAAGTACTCGTATTTCATGGCGACGCAATTTCCGGGTGAATTCGTCAATGTGTGGGAGTGAGGGATGCAGTAAAGAAGGATTAGTGGATCGGAAATGTGATTGTCGTATCCCAAAAGAAAATCCTGTCGTTTCCATAGAAACGTTACTCGATTTAGTAGGAGAAGTCATAAAACCCATAGTAATTCATAGCGACGCAATTTCCGTGTGAATTCGTCAATGTTTGGGAGTGAGGGATGCAGTAAAGAAGGATTAGTGGATCGGAAATGTGATTGTCGTTTCCCAAAAGAAAATCCTGTCGTGCCATAGAAACGTTACTCGATTTAGAAGGAAATGTCTTAGAACACATAGTACTCGTATTTCATAGCGACGGAATTTCCGTGTGAATTCGTCAATGTTTGGGAGTGAAGGATGCAGTAAAGAAGGATTAGTGGATCGGAAATGAGATTGTCGTATCGCAAAAGAAAATCCTGTCGTTTCCATAGAAACGTTACTCGATTTAGAAGGAAATGTCTTAGAACACATAGTACTCGTATTTCGTAGCGACGCAATTTCCGTGTGAATTCGTCAATGTGTGGGAGTGAGGGATGCAGTAAAGAAGGATTAGTGGATCGGAAATGAGATTGTCGTATTCCAAAAGAAAATCCTGTCGTTTCCATAGAAACGTTACTCGATTTAGAAGGAAATGTCTTAGAACACATACTACTCGTATTTCAATGCGACACAATTTCCGTGTGAATTCGTCTATGTTTGGGAGTGAGGGATAAAGTAAAGAAGGATTAGTGGATCGGAAATGAGATTGTCGTATCCCAAAAGAAATTCCTGTCGTTTCCATAGAAACGTTACTCGATTTAGAAGGAAATGTCTTAGAACACAAAGTACTCGTATTTCATGGCGACGCAATTTCCGGGTGAATTCGTCAATGTGTGGGAGTGAGGGATGCAGTAAAGAAGGATTAGTGGATCGGAAAGGTGATTGTCGTATCCCAAAAGAAAATCCTGTCGTTTCCATAGAAACGTTACTCGATTTAGAAGGAAATGTCTTAGAACACATAGCACTCGTATTTCATAGCGACGCAATTTCCGTGTGAATTCGTCAATGTGTGGGAGTGAGGGATGCAGTAAAGAAGGATTAGTGGATCGGAAATGTGATTGTCGTATCCCAAAAGAAAATCCTGTCGTTTCCATAGAAACGTTACTCGATTTAGAAGGAAATGTCTTAGAACACATAGTATTTCATAGCGACGCAATTTCTGTGTGAATTCGTCAATGTGTGGGAGTGAGGGATGCAGTAAAGAAGGAATAGTGGATCGGAAATGAGATTGTCGTATCCCAAAAGAAAATCCTGTCGTTTCCATAGAAACGTTACTCGATTTAGAAAGAAATGTCTTAGAACACATAGTATTTTATAGCGACGCAATTTCCGTGTGAATTCGTCAATGTTTGGGAGTGAGGGATGCAGTAAAGAAGGATTAGTAAATCGGAAATGTGATTGTCGTATCCCAAAAGAAAATCCTGTCGTTTCCATAGAAACGTTACTCGATTTACAAGGAAATGTCTTAGAACACATAGTACTCGTATTTCATAGCGACGGAATTTCCGTGTGAATTCGTCAATGTTTGGGAGTGAGGGATGCAGTAAAGAAAGATTAGTGGGTCGTAAATGAGACTGTCGTATCCCAAAAGAAAATCCTGTCGTTTCCATAGAAACGTTACTCGATTTAGAAGGAAATGTGTTAGAACACATAGTATTTCATAGCGACGCAATTTCCGTGTGAATTCGTCAATGTTTGGGAGTGAGGGATGCAGTAAAGAAGGATTAGTGGATCGGAAATGAGATTGTCGTAACCCAAAAAAAAGTCCTGCCGTTTCCATAGAAACGTTATTTGATTTAGAAGGAGAAGTCATAGAACCCATAGTAATTCATAGCGACGCAATTTCCGTGTGAATTCGTCAGTGTGTGGGAGTGAGGGATGCAGTAAAGAAGGATTAGTGGATCGGAAATGTGATTGTCGTATCCCAAAAGAAAGTTCTGTCGTTTCCATAGAAACGTTACTCGATTTAGACGGAAATGTCTTAGAACACATAGTACTCGTATTTCATAGCGACGCAATTTCCGTGTGAATTCGTCAATGTGTGGGAGTGAGGTATGCAGTAAAGAAGGATTAGTGGATCGGAAATGAGATTGTCGTATCCCAAAAGAAAATCCTGTCGTTTCCATAGAAACGTTACTCGATTTAGAAAAAAATGTCTTAGAACACATAGCATTTCATAGCGACGCAATTTCCGTGTGAATTCGTCAATGTTTGGGAGTGAGGGATGCAGTAAAGAAGGATTAGTGGATCGGAAATGTGATTGTCGTATCCCAAAAGAAAATCCTGTCGTTTCCATAGAAACGTTACTCGATTTAGAAGGAAATGTCTTAGAACACATAGTACTCGTATTTCATAGCGACGGAATTTCCGTGTGAATTCGTCAATGTTTAGGAGTGAGGGATGCAGTAAAGAAGGATTAGTGGATCGGAAATGAGATTGTCGTATCCCAAAAGAAAATCCTGTCGTTTCCACAGAAACGTTACTCGATTTAGAAGGAAATGTCTTAGAACACATAGTACTCGTATGTCGTAGCGACGCAATTTCTTTGTGGATTCGTCAATGTGTGGGAGTGAGGGATGCAGTAAAGAAGGATTAGTGGATCGGAAATGAGATTGTCGTATCCCAAAAGAAAATCTTGTCGTTTCCATAGAAACGTTACTCATTTTAGAAGGAAATGTCTTAGAACACATAGTACTCGTGTTTCATAGCGACGCAATTTCCGTGTGAATTCGTCAATGTGTGGGAGTGAGGGATGCAGTAAAGAAGGATTAGTGGATCGGAAATGTGATTGTCGTATGCCAAAAGAAAATCCTGTCGTTTCCATAGAAACGTTATTCGATTTAGAAGGAAATGTCTTAGAACACATAGCACTCGTATTTCATAGCGACGCAATTTCCGCGTGAATTCGTCAATGTGTGGGAGTGAGGGATGCAGTAAGGAAGGATTAGTGGATCGGAAATGAGATTGTCGTATCCCAAAAGAAAATCCTGTCGTTTCCATAGAAACGTTACTCGATTTAGAAGGAAATGTCTTAGAACACATAGTACTCGTATTTCATAGCGACGCAATTTCCGCGTGAATTCGTCAATGTGTGGGAGTGAGGGATGCAGTAAAGAAGGATTAGTGGATCGGAAATGTGATTGACGTATCCCAAAATAAAATCCTGTCGTTTCCATTGAAACGTTACTCGATTTAGAAGGAAATGTCTTAGAACACATAGTACTCGTATTTCATAGCGACGCAATTTCCGTGTGAATTCGTCAATGTGTGGGAGTGAGGGATGCAGTAAAGAAGGATTAGTGGATCGGAAATGTGATTGTCGTATTCCAAAAGAAAATCCTGTCGTTTCCATAGAAACGTTACTCGATTTAGAAGGAAATGCCTTAGAACACATAGTACTCGTATTTCATAGCGACGCAATTTTCGTGTGAATTCGTCAATGTGTGGAGTGAGGGATGCAGTAAGAAGGATTAGTGGATCGTAAATGAGATTGTCGTATCCCAAAAGAAAATCCCTGTCGTTTCCAGAGAAACGTTACTCGATTTAGAAGGAGGGATGCAGTAAAGAAGAATTAGTGGATCGGAAAGGAGATTGTCGTATCCCAAAAGAAAATCCTGTCGTTTCTGTAGAAACGTTACTCAATTTAAATGGAAATGTCTTGGAACACATAGTATTTCACAGCGACGCAATTTCCGTGTGAATTCGTCAATGAGTGGGAGTGAGGGATGATGTAACGAAGGATTAGTGGATCGGAAATGAGAATGTCGTATCCCAAGAGAAAATCCTGTCGTTTCCACAGAATCGTTACTCGATTTAGAAGGAGAAGTCATAGAACCCATAGTATTTCATAGCGACGCAATTTCCGTGTAAATTCGTCAATGTGTGGGAGTGAGGGATGCAGTAAAGAAGAATTAGTTGATCGGAAATGTGATTGTCGTATCCCAAAAGAAAATCCTGTCGTTGCCATAGAAAAGTTACTCGATTTAGAAGGAAATGTCTTAGAACACATAGTATTTCATAGCGACGCAATTTCCGTGTAAATTAGTCATGGAGTGGGAGTGAGGGATGCCGTAACGAAGGATTAGTGGATCGGAAATGAGATTGTCGTATCCCAAAAGAAAATCCGGTCGTTTCCATAGAAACGTTACTCGATTTAGAAGGAAATGTCTTAGAACACATAGTATTTCATAGCGACTCAATTTCCGTGTGAATTCTTCAGTGTGTGGGAGTGAGGGATGCAGTAAAGAAGGATTAGTGGATCGGAAATGAGACTGTCGTATCCCAAAAGAAAATCCTGTCGTTTCCATGAAAACGTTACTCGATTTAGAAGGAGAAGTCATAGAACCCATAGTATTTCATAGCGACCCAATTTCCGTGTGAATCCGTCAATGTGTGGGAGTGAGGGATGCAGTAAAGAAGGATTAGTGGATCGGAAATGTGATTGTCGTATCCCAAAAGAAAATCCTGTCGTTTCCATAGAAACGTTACTCGATTTAGAAAGAAATGTCTTAGAACACTTAGTACTCGTATTTCATAGCGACGCAATTTCCGTGTTAATTCGTCAATGTGTGGGAGTGAGGGATGCAGTAAGGAAGGATTAGTGGATCGGAAATCAGATTGTCGTATCCCAAAAGAAAATCCTGTCGTTTCCATAGAAACGTTACTCGATTTAGAAAGAAATGTCTTAGAACACACAGTATTTCATAGCGACGCAATTTCCGTGTGAATTCGTCAATGTTTGGGAGTGAGGGATGCAGTAAAGAAGGATTAGTGGATCGGAAATGTGATTGTCGTTTCCCAAAAGAAAATCCTGTCGTGCCATAGAAACGTTACTCGATTTAGAAGGAAATGTCTTAGAACACATAGTACTCGTATTTCATAGCGACGGAATTTCCGTGTGAATTCGTCAATGTTTGGGAGTGAGGGATGCAGTAAAGAAGGATTAGTGGATCGGAAATGATATTGTCGTATCCCAAAAGAAAATCCTGTCGTTTCCATAGAAACGTTACTCGATTTAGAAGGAGAAGTCATAAAACCCATAGTAATTCATAGCGACGCAATCTCCGTGTGAATTCGTCAATGTTTGGGAGTGGGGGATTCAGTAAAGAAGGATTAGTGGATCGGAAATGTGATTGTCGTATCCCAAAAGAAAATCCTGTCGTTTCCATAGAAACGTTACTCGATTTAGAAGGAAATGTCTTAGAACACATAGTATTTCATAGCGACGCAATTTCTGTGTGAATTCGTCAATGTGTGGGAGTGAGGGATGCAGTAAAGAAGGAATAGTGGATCGGAAATGAGATTGTCGTATCCCAAAAGAAAATCCTGTCGTTTCCATAGAAACGTTACTCGATTTAGAAAGAAATGTCTTAGAACACATAGTATTTTATAGCGACGCAATTTCCGTGTGAATTCGTCAATGTTTGGGAGTGAGGGATGCAGTAAAGAAGGATTAGTGGATCGGAAATGTGATTGTCGTATCCCAAAAGAAAATCCAGTCGTTTCCATAGAAACGTTACTCGATTTAGCAGGAAGTGTCTTAGAACACATAGTATTTCATAGCGACGCAATTTCCGTGTGAATTCGTCAATGTTTGGGAGTGAGGGATGCAGTAAAGAAGGATTAGTGGATCGCAAATGAGATTGCCGTAACCCAAAAAAAAGTCCTGCCGTTTCCATAGAAACGTTACTTGATTTAGAAGGAGAAGTCATAAAACCCATAGTAATTCATAGCGACGCAATTTCCGTGTGAATTCGTCAGTGTGTGGGAGTGAGGGATGCAGTAAAGAAGGATTAGTGGATCGGAAATGTGATTGTCGTATCCCAAAAGAAAATCCTGTCGTTTCCATAGAAACGTTACTCGATTTAGAAGGAATTGTCTTAGAACACATAGTACTCGTATTTCATAGCGACGCAATTTCCGTGTGAATTCGTCAACGTGTGGGAGTGAGGTATGCAGTAAAGAAATATTAGTGGATCGGAAATGAGATTGTCGTATCCCAAAAGAAAATCCTGTCGTTTCCATAGAAACGTTACTCGATTTAGAAAGAAATGTCTTAGAACACATAGCATTTCATAGCGACGCAATTTCCGTGTGAATTCGTCAATGTTTGGGAGTGAGGGATGCAGTAAAGAAGGATTAGTGGATCGGAAATGTGATTGTCGTATCTCAAAAGAAAATCCTGTCGTTTCCATAGAAACGTTACTCGATTTAGAAGGAAATGTCTTAGAACACATAGTACTCGTATTTCATAGCGACGGAATTTCCGTGTGAATTCGTCAATGTTTGTGAGTGAGGGATGCAGTAGAGAAGGATTAGTGGATCGGAAATGTGATTGTCGTATCCCAAAAGAAAATCCTGTCGTTTCCATAGAAACGTTACTCGATTTAGAAGGAAATGTCTTAGAACACATAGTACTCGTATTTCATAGCGACGCAATTTCCGCGTGAATTCGTCAACGTGTGGGAGTGAGGTATGCAGTAAAGAAGGATTAGTGGATCGGAAATGAGATTGTCGTATCCCAAAAGAAAATCCTGTCGTTTCCATAGAAACGTTACTCGATTTAGAAAGAAATGTCTTAGAACACATAGCATTTCATAGCGACGCAATTTCCGTGTGAATTCGTCAATGTTTGGGAGTGAGGGATGCAGTAAAGAAGGATTAGTGGATCGGAAATGTGATTGTCGTATCCCAAAAGAAAATCCTGTCGTTTCCATAGAAACGTTACTCGATTTAGAAGGAAATGTCTTAGAACACATAGTACTCGTATTTCATAGCGACGGAATTTCCGTGTGAATTCGTCAATGTTTGGGAGTGAGGGATGCAGTAGAGAAGGATTAGTGGATCGGAAATGAGATTGTCGTATCCCAAAAGAAAATCCTGTCGTTTCCACAGAAACGTTACTCGATTTAGAAGGAAATGTCTTAGAACACATAGTACTCGTATGTCGTAGCGACGCAATTTCTTTGTGGATTCGTCAATGTGTGGAAGTGAGGGATGCCGTAAAGAAGGATTAGTGGATCGGAAATGAGATTGTCGTATCCCAAAAGAAAATCTTGTCGTTTCCATAGAAACGTTACTCGATTTAGAAGGAAATGTCTTAGAACACATAGTACTCGTGTTTCATAGCGACGCAATTTAGGTGTCAATTCGTCAATGTGTGGGAGTGAGGGATGCAGCAAAGAAGGATTAGTGGATCGGAAATGTGATTGTCGTATCCCAAAAGAAAATCCTGTCGTTTCCATAGAAACGTTATTCGATTTAGAAGGAAATGTCTTAGAACACATAGTACTCGTATTTCATAGCGACGCAATTTCCGCGTGAATTCGTCAATGTGTGGGAGTGAGGGATGCAGTAAGGAAGGATTAGTGGATCGGAAATGAGATTGTCGTATCCCAAAAGAAAATCCTGTCGTTTCCATAGAAACGTTACTCGATTTAGAAGGAAATGTCTTAGAACACATAGTACTCGTATTTCATGGCGACGCAATTTCCGTGTGAATTCGTCAATGTTTGGGAGTGGGGGATGCAGTAAAGAAGGATTAGTGGATCGTAAATGTGATTGTCGAATCCCAAAAGTAAATCCTGTCGTTTCCATAGAAACGTTACTCGATTTAGAAGGAAATGTCTTAGAACACATAGTACTCGTATTTCATAGCGACGCAATTTCCGTGTGAATTCGTCAATGTGTGGGAGTGAGGGATGCAGTAAGGAAGGATTAGTGGATCGGAAATGAGATTGTCGTATCCCAAAACAAAATCCTGTCGTTTCCATAGAAACGTTACTCGATTTAGAAGGAAATGTCTTAGAACACATAGTATTTCATAGCGACACAATTTCCCTGTGAATTCGTCAATGTGTGGGAGTGAGGGATGCAGTAAAGAAGGATTAGTGGATCGGAAATGAGATTGTCGTATCCCAAAAGAAAATCCTGTCGTTTCCATAGAAACGTTACTCGATTTAGAAAGAAATGTCTTAGAACACATAGTATTTTATAGCGACGAAATTTCCGTGTGAATTCGTCAATGTTTTGGAGTGAGGGATGCAGTAAAGAAGGATTAGTGGATCGGAAATATGATTGTCGTATCCCAAAAGAAAATCCTGTCGTTTCCATAGAAACGTTACTCGATTTAGAAGGAAATGTCTTAGAACACATAGTACTCGTATTTCATAGCGACGGAATTTCCGTGTGAATTCGTCAATGTTTGGGAGTGAGGGATGCAGTAAAGATGGATTAGTGGATCGGAAATGAGGTTGTCGTATCCGAAAAGAAAATCCTGTCGTTTCCATAGAAACGTTACTCGATTTAGAAGGAAATGTCTTAGAACACATAGTACTCGTATTTCGTAGCGACGCAATTTCCGTGTGAATTCGTCAATGTGTGTGAGTGAGGGATGCAGTAAAGAAGGATTAGTGGATCGGAAATGAGATTGTCGTATCCCAAAAGAAAATCCTGTCGTTTCCATAGAAACGTTGCTCGATTTAGATGGAAATGTCTTAGAACACATAGTACTCGTATTTCATAGCGACGCAATTTCCATGTGAATTCGTCAATGTTTTGGGGTGAGGGATGCAGTAAAGAAGGATTAGTGGATCGGAAATGTGATTGTCGTATCCCAAAAGAAAATCCTGTCGTTTCCATAGAAACGTTACTCGATTTAGAAGGAAATGTCATAGAACACAAAGTACTCGAATTTCATGGCGATGCCATTTCCGTGTGAATTCGTCAATGTGTGGGAGTGAGGGATGCAGTAAAGAAGGGTTAGTGGATCGGAAATGTGATTGTCGTATCCCAAAAGAAAATCCTGTCGTTTCCATAGAAACGTTACTCGATTTAGAAGGAAATGTCTTAGAACACATAGTATTTCATAGCGACTCAATTTCCGTGTGAATTCTTCAGTGTGTGGGAGTGAGGAATGCAGTAAAGAAGGATTAGTGGATCGGAAATGAGACTGTCGTATCCCAAAAGAAAATCCTGTCGTTTCCATAGAAACGTTACTCGATTTAGAAGGAAATGTCTTAGAACACATACTACTCGTATTTCAATGCGACACAATTTCCGTGTGAATTCGTCTATGTTTGGGAGTGAGGGATAAAGTAAAGAAGGATTAGTGGATCGGAAATGAGATTGTCGTATCCCAAAATAAATTCCTGTCGTTTCCATAGAAACGTTACTCGATTTAGAAGGAAATGTCTTAGAACACAAAGTACTCGTATTTCATGGCGACGCAATTTCCGGGTGAATTCGTCAATGTGTGGGAGTGAGGGATGCAGTAAAGAAGGATTAGTGGATCGGAAATGTGATTGTCGTATCCCAAAAGAAAATCCTGTCGTTTCCATAGAAACGTTACTCGATTTAGAAGGAAATGTCTTAGAACACATAGCACTCGTATTTCATAGCGACGCAATTTCCGTGTGAATTCGTCAATGTGTGGGAGTGAGGGATACAGTAAAGAAGGATTAGTGGATCGGAAATGTGATTGTCGTATCCCAAAAGAAAATCCTGTCGTTTCCATAGAAACGTTACTCGATTTAGAAGGAAATGTCTTAGAACACATAGTATTTCATATCGACGCAATTTCTGTGTGAATTCGTCAATGTGTGGGAGTGAGGGATGCAGTAAAGAAGGAATAGTGGATCGGAAATGAGATTGTCGTATCCCAAAAGAAAATCCTGTCGTTTCCATAGAAACGTTACTCGATTTAGAAAGAAATGTCTTAGAACACATAGTATTTTATAGCGACGCAATTTCCGTGTGAATTCGTCAATGTTTGGGAGTGAGGGATGCAGTAAAGAAGGATTAGTGGATCGGAAATGTGATTGTCGTATCCCAAAAGAAAATCCTGTCGTTTCCATAGAAACGTTACTCGATTTACAAGGAAATGTCTTAGAACACATAGTACTCGTATTTCATAGCGACGGAATTTCCGTGTGAATTCGTCAATGTTTGGGAGTGAGGGATGCAGTAAAGAAAGATTAGTGGGTCGTAAATGAGACTGTCGTATCCCAAAAGAAAATCCTGTCGTTTCCATAGAAACGTTACTCGATTTAGAAGGAAATGTGTTAGAACTCATAGTATTTCATAGCGACGCAATTTCCGTGTGAATTCGTCAATGTTTGGGAGTGAGGGATGCAGTAAAGAAGGATTAGTGGATCGGAAATGAGATTGTCGTAACCCAAAAAAAAGTCCTGCCGTTTCCATAGAAACGTTATTTGATTTAGAAGGAGAAGTCATAGAACCCATAGTAATTCATAGCGACGCAATTTCCGTGTGAATTCGTCAGTGTGTGGGAGTGAGGGATGCAGTAAAGAAGGATTAGTGGATCGGAAATGTGATTGTCGTATCCCAAAAGAAAATCCTGTCGTTTCCATAGAAACGTTACTCGATTTAGACGGAAATGTCTTAGAACACATAGTACTCGTATTTCATAGCGACGCAATTTCCGTGTGAATTCGTCAATGTGTGGGAGTGAGGTATGCAGTAAAGAAGGATTAGTGGATCGGAAATGAGATTGTCGTATCCCAAAAGAAAATCCTGTCGTTTCCATAGAAACGTTACTCGATTTAGAAAAAAATGTCTTAGAACACATAGCATTTCATAGCGACGCAATTTCCGTGTGAATTCGTCAATGTTTGGGAGTGAGGGATGCAGTAAAGAAGGATTAGTGGATCGGAAATGTGATTGTCGTATCCCAAAAGAAAATCCTGTCGTTTCCATAGAAACGTTACTCGATTTAGAAGGAAATGTCTTAGAACACATAGTACTCGTATTTCATAGCGACGGAATTTCCGTGTGAATTCGTCAATGTTTAGGAGTGAGGAATGCAGGAAAGAAGGATTAGTGGATCGGAAATGAGATTGTCGTATCCCAAAAGAAAATCCTGTCGTTTCCACAGAAACGTTACTCGATTTAGAAGGAAATGTCTTAGAACACATAGTACTCGTATGTCGTAGCGACGCAATTTCTTTGTGGATTCGTCAATGTGTGGGAGTGAGGGATGCAGTAAAGAAGGATTAGTGGATCGGAAATGAGATTGTCGTATCCCAAAAGAAAATCTTGTCGTTTCCATAGAAACGTTACTCATTTTAGAAGGAAATGTCTTAGAACACATAGTACTCGTGTTTCATAGCGACGCAATTTCCGTGTGAATTCGTCAATGTGTGGGAGTGAGGGATGCAGTAAAGAAGGATTAGTGGATCGGAAATGTGATTGTCGTATGCCAAAAGAAAATTCTGTCGTTTCCATAGAAACGTTATTCGATTTAGAAGGAAATGTCCTAGAACACATAGTACTCGTATTTCATAGCGACGCAATTTCCGCGTGAATTCGTCAATGTGTGGGAGTGAGGGATGCAGTAAGGAAGGATTAGTGGATCGGAAATGAGATTGTCGTATCCCAAAAGAAAATCCTGTCGTTTCCATAGAAACGTTACTCGATTTAGAAGGAAATGTCTTAGAACACATAGTACTCGTATTTCATAGCGACGCAATTTCCGCGTGAATTCGTCAATGTGTGGGAGTGAGGGATGCAGTAAAGAAGGATTAGTGGATCGGAAATGTGATTGACGTATCCCAAAATAAAATCCTGTCGTTTCCATTGAAACGTTACTCGATTTAGAAGGAAATGTCTTAGAACACATAGTACTCGTATTTCATAGCGACGCAATTTCCGTGTGAATTCGTCAATGTGTGGGAGTGAGGAATGCAGTAAAGAAGGATTAGTGGATCGGAAATGTGATTGTCGTATTCCAAAAGAAAATCCTGTCGTTTCCATAGAAACGTTACTCGATTTAGAAGGAAATGCCTTAGAACACATAGTACTCGTATTTCATAGCGACGCAATTTTCGTGTGAATTCGTCAATGTGTGGAGTGAGGGATGCAGTAAGAAGGATTAGTGGATCGTAAATGAGATTGTCGTATCCCAAAAGAAAATCCCTGTCGTTTCCAGAGAAACGTTACTCGATTTAGAAGGAGGGATGCAGTAAAGAAGAATTAGTGGATCGGAAAGGAGATTGTCGTATCCCAAAAGAAAATCCTGTCGTTTCTATAGAAACGTTACTCAATTTAAATGGAAATGTCTTGGAACACATAGTATTTCACAGCGACGCAATTTCCGTGTGAATTCGTCAATGAGTGGGAGTGAGGGATGATGTAACGAAGGATTAGTGGATCGGAAATGAGAATGTCGTATCCCAAGAGAAAATCCTGTCGTTTCCACAGAATCGTTACTCGATTTAGAAGGAGAAGTCATAGAACCCATAGTATTTCATAGCGACGCAATTTCCGTGTAAATTCGTCAATGTGTGGGAGTGAGGGATGCAGTAAAGAAGAATTAGTTGATCGGAAATGTGATTGTCGTATCCCAAAAGAAAATCCTGTCGTTTCCATAGAAAAGTTACTCGATTTAGAAGGAAATGTCTTAGAACACATAGTATTTCATAGCGACGCAATTTCCGTGTAAATTAGTCATGGAGTGGGAGTGAGGGATGCCGTAACGAAGGATCAGTGGATCGGAAATGAGATTGTCGTATCCCAAAAGAAAATCCGGTCGTTTCCATAGAAACGTTACTCGATTTAGAAGGAAATGTCTTAGAACACATAGTATTTCATAGCGACTCAATTTCCGTGTGAATTCTTCAGTGTGTGGGAGTGAGGGATGCAGTAAAGAGGGATTAGTGGATCGGAAATGATACTGTCGTATCCCAAAAGAAAATCCTGTCGTTTCCATGAAAACGTTACTCGATTTAGAAGGAGAAGTCATAGAACCCATAGTATTTCATAGCGACCCAATTTCCGTGTGAATCCGTCAATGTGTGGGAGTGAGGGATGCAGTAAAGAAGGATTAGTGGATCGGAAATGTGATTGTCGTATCCCAAAAGAAAATCCTGTCGTTTCCATAGAAACGTTACTCGATTTAGAAAGAAATGTCTTAGAACACTTAGTACTCGTATTTCATAGCGACGCAATTTCCGTGTTAATTCGTCAATGTGTGGGAGTGAGGGATGCAGTAAGGAAGGATTAGTGGATCGGAAATCAGATTGTCGTATCCCAAAAGAAAATCCTGTCGTTTCCATAGAAACGTTACTCGATTTAGAAAGAAATGTCTTAGAACACACAGTATTTCATAGCGACGCAATTTCCGTGTGAATTCGTCAATGTTTGGGAGTGAGGGATGCAGTAAAGAAGGATTAGTGGATCGGAAATGTGATTGTCGTTTCCCAAAAGTAAATCCTGTCGTGCCATAGAAACGTTACTCGATTTAGAAGGAAATGTCTTAGAACACATAGTACTCGTATTTCATAGCGACGGAATTTCCGTGTGAATTCGTCAATGTTTGGGAGTGAGGGATGCAGTAAAGAAGGATTAGTGGATCGGAAATGATATTGTCGTATCCCAAAAGAAAATCCTGTCGTTTCCATAGAAACGTTACTCGATTTAGAAGGAGAAGTCATAAAACCCATAGTAATTCATAGCGACGCAATCTCCGTGTGAATTCGTCAATGTTTGGGAGTGGGGGATTCAGTAAAGAAGGATTAGTGGATCGGAAATGTGATTGTCGTATCCCAAAAGAAAATCCTGTCGTTTCCATAGAAACGTTACTCGATTTAGAAGGAAATGTCTTAGAACACATAGTATTTCATAGCGACGCAATTTCTGTGTGAATTCGTCAATGTGTGGGAGTGAGGGATGCAGTAAAGAAGGAATAGTGGATCGGAAATGAGATTGTCGTATCCCAAAAGAAAATCCTGTCGTTTCCATAGAAACGTTACTCGATTTAGAAAGAAATGTCTTAGAACACATAGTATTTTATAGCGACGCAATTTCCGTGTGAATTCGTCAATGTTTGGGAGTGAGGGATGCAGTAAAGAAGGATTAGTGGATCGGAAATGTGATTGTCGTATCCCAAAAGAAAATCCAGTCGTTTCCATAGAAACGTTACTCGATTTAGAAGGAAGTGTCTTAGAACACATAGTATTTCATAGCGACGCAATTTCCGTGTGAATTCGTCAATGTTTGGGAGTGAGGGATGCAGTAAAGAAGGATTAGTGGATCGCAAATGAGATTGCCGTAACCCAAAAAAAAGTCCTGCCGTTTCCATAGAAACGTTACTTGATTTAGAAGGAGAAGTCATAAAACCCATAGTAATTCATAGCGACGCAATTTCCGTGTGAATTCGTCAATGTTTGTGAGTGAGGGATGCAGTAGAGAAGGATTAGTGGATCGGAAATGTGATTGTCGTATCCCAAAAGAAAATCCTGTCGTTTCCATAGAAACGTTACTCGATTTAGAAGGAAATGTCTTAGAACACATAGTACTCGTATTTCATAGCGACGCAATTTCCGCGTGAATTCGTCAACGTGTGGGAGTGAGGTATGCAGTAAAGAAGGATTAGTGGATCGGAAATGAGATTGTCGTATCCCAAAAGAAAATCCTGTCGTTTCCATAGAAACGTTACTCGATTTAGAAAGAAATGTCTTAGAACACATAGCATTTCATAGCGACGCAATTTCCGTGTGAATTCGTCAATGTTTGGGAGTGAGGGATGCAGTAAAGAAGGATTAGTGGATCGGAAATGTGATTGTCGTATCCCAAAAGAAAATCCTGTCGTTTCCATAGAAACGTTACTCGATTTAGAAGGAAATGTCTTAGAACACATAGTACTCGTATTTCATAGCGACGGAATTTCCGTGTGAATTCGTCAATGTTTGGGAGTGAGGGATGCAGTAGAGAAGGATTAGTGGATCGGAAATGAGATTGTCGTATCCCAAAAGAAAATCCTGTCGTTTCCACAGAAACGTTACTCGATTTAGAAGGAAATGTCTTAGAACACATAGTACTCGTATGTCGTAGCGACGCAATTTCTTTGTGGATTCGTCAATGTGTGGAAGTGAGGGATGCCGTAAAGAAGGATTAGTGGATCGGAAATGAGATTGTCCTATCCCAAAAGAAAATCTTGTCGTTTCCATAGAAACGTTACTCGATTTAGAAGGAAATGTCTTAGAACACATAGTACTCGTGTTTCATAGCGACGCAATTTAGGTGTGAATTCGTCAATGTGTGGGAGTGAGGGATGCAGCAAAGAAGGATTAGTGGATCGGAAATGTGATTGTCGTATCCCAAAAGAAAATCCTGTCGTTTCCATAGAAACGTTATTCGATTTAGAAGGAAATGTCTTAGAACACATAGTACTCGTATTTCATAGCGACGCATTTTCCGCGTGAATTCGTCAATGTGTGGGAGTGAGGGATGCAGTAAGGAAGGATTAGTGGATCGGAAATGAGATTGTCGTATCCCAAAAGAAAATCCTGTCGTTTCCATAGAAACGTTACTCGATTTAGAAGGAAATGTCTTAGAACACATAGTACTCGTATTTCATAGCGACGCAATTTCCGCGTGAATTCGTCAATGTGTGGGAGTGAGGGATGCAGTAAAGAAGGATTAGTGGATCGGAAATGTGTTTGTCGTATCCCAAAAGAAAATCCTGTCGTTTCCATAGAAACGTTACTCGATTTAGAAGGAAATGTCTTAGAACACATAGTACTCGTATGTCATAGCGACGCAATTTCCGTGTGAATTCGTCAATGTGTGGGAGTGAGGGATGCAGTAAAGAAGGATTAGTGGATCGGAAATGTGATTGTCGTATCCCAAAAGAAAATCCTGTCGTTTCCATAGAAATGTTACTCGATTTAGAAGGAAATGTCTTAGAACACATAGTACTCGTATTTCATAGCGACGAAATTTCCGTGTGCATTCGTCAATGTGTGGGAGTGAGGGATGCAGTAAAGAAGGATTAGTGGATCGGAAATGTGATTTTCGTATCCCAAAAGAAAATCCTGTCGTTTACATAGAAACGTTACTCGATTTAGAAGGAAATATCTTAGAACACAAAGTACTCGTATTTCATGGCGACGCAATTTCCGTGTGAATTCGTCAATGTTTGGGAGTGGGGGATGCAGTAAAGAAGGATTAGTGGATCGTAAATGTGATTGTCGTATCCCAAAAGTAAATCCTGTCGTTTCCATAGAAACGTTACTCGATTTAGAAGGAAATGTCTTAGAACACATAGTACTCGTATTTCATAGCGACGCAATTTCCGTGTGAATTCGTCAATGTGTGGGAGTGAGGGATGCAGTAAGGAAGGATTAGTGGATCGGAAATGAGATTGTCGTATCCCAAAACAAAATCCTGTCGTTTCCATAGAAACGTTACTCGATTTAGAAGGAAATGTCTTAGAACACATAGTATTTCATAGCGACACAATTTCCCTGTGAATTCGTCAATGTGTGGGAGTGAGGGATGCAGTAAAGAAGGATTAGTGGATCGGAAATGAGATTGTCGTATCCCAAAAGAAAATCCTGTCGTTTCCATAGAAACGTTACTCGATTTAGAAAGAAATGTCTTAGAACACATAGTATTTTATAGCGACGAAATTTCCGTGTGAATTCGTCAATGTTTTGGAGTGAGGGATGCAGTAAAGAAGGATTAGTGGATCGGAAATATGATTGTCGTATCCCAAAAGAAAATCCTGTCGTTTCCATAGAAACGTTACTCGATTTAGAAGGAAATGTCTTAGAACACATAGTACTCGTATTTCATAGCGACGGAATTTCCGTGTGAATTCGTCAATGTTTGGGAGTGAGGGATGAAGTAAAGATGGATTAGTGGATCGGAAATGAGATTGTCGTATCCCAAAAGAAAATCCTGTCGTTTCCATAGAAACGTTACTCGATTTAGAAGGAAAAGTCTTAGAACACATAGTACTCGTATTTCGTAGCGACGCAATTTCCGTGTGAATTCGTCAATGTGTGTGAGTGAGGGATGCAGTAAAGAAGGATTAGTGGATCGGAAATGAGATTGTCGTATCCCAAAAGAAAATCCTGTCGTTTCCATAGAAACGTTGCTCGATTTAGATGGAAATGTCTTAGAACACATAGTACTCGTATTTCATAGCGACGCAATTTCCATGTGAATTCGTCAATGTTTGGGGGTGAGGGATGCAGTAAAGAAGGATTAGTGGATCGGAAATGTGATTGTCGTATCCCAAAAGAAAATCCTGTCGTTTCCATAGAAACGTTACTCGATTTAGAAGGAAATGTCATAGAACACAAAGTACTCGAATTTCATGGCGATGCAATTTCCGTGTGAATTCGTCAATGTGTGGGAGTGAGGGATGCAGTAAAGAAGGGTTAGTGGATCGGAAATGTGATTGTCGTATCCCAAAAGAAAATCCTGTCGTTTCCATAGAAACGTTACTCGATTTAGAAGGAAATGTCTTAGAACACATAGTATTTCATAGCGACTCAATTTCCGTGTGAATTCTTCAGTGTGTGGGAGTGAGGAATGCAGTAAAGAAGGATTAGTGGATCGGAAATGAGACTGTCGTATCCCAAAAGAAAATCCTGTCGTTTCCATAGAAACGTTACTCGATTTAGAAGGAGAAGTCATAGAACCCATAGTATTTCATAGCGACCCAATTTCCGTGTGTATCCGTCAATGTGTGGGAGTGAGGGATGCAGTAAAGAAGGATTAGTGGATCGGAAATGTGATTGTCGTATCCCAAAAGAAAATCCTGTCGTTTCCATAGAAACGTTACTCGATTTAGAAAGAAATGTCTTAGAACACATAGTACTCGTATTTCATAGCGACGCAATTTCCGTGTGAATTCGTCAATGTGTGGGAGTGAGGGATGCAGTAAAGAAGGATTAGTGGATCGGAAATGAGATTGTCGTATCCCAAAAGAAAATCCTGTCGTTTCCATAGAAACGTTACTCGATTTAGAAAGAAATGTCTTAGAACACATAGTACTCGTATTTCATAGCGACGCAATTTCCGTGTGAATTCGTCAATGTGTGGGAGTGAGGGATGCAGTAAAGAAGGATTAGTGGATCGGAAATGAGATTGTCGTATCCCAAAAGAAAATCCTGTCGTTTCCATAGAAACGTTACTCGATTTAGAAAGAAATGTCTTAGAACACACAGTATGTCATAGCGACGCAGTTTCCGTGTGAATTCGTCAATGTGTGGGAGTGAGGGATGCAGTAAAGAAGGATTAGTGGATCGGAAATGTGATTGTCGTATCCCAAAAGAAAATCCTGTCGTTTCCATAGAAATGTTACTCGATTTAGAAGGAAATGTCTTAGAACACATAGTACTCGTATTTCATAGCGACGCAATTTCCGTGTGCATTCGTCAATGTGTGGGAGTGAGGGATGCAGTAAAGAAGGATTAGTGGATCGGAAATGTGATTTTCGTATCCCAAAAGAAAATCCTGTCGTTTACATAGAAACGTTACTCGATTTAGAAGGAAATATCTTAGAACACAAAGTACTCGTATTTCATGGCGACGCAATTTCCGTGTGAATTCGTCAATGTTTGGGAGTGGGGGATGCAGTAAAGAAGGATTAGTGGATCGTAAATGTGATTGTCGTATCCCAAAAGTAAATCCTGTCGTTTCCATAGAAACGTTACTCGATTTAGAAGGAAATGTCTTAGAACACATAGTACTCGTATTTCATAGCGACGCAATTTCCGTGTGAATTCGTCAATGTGTGGGAGTGAGGGATGCAGTAAGGAAGGATTAGTGGATCGGAAATGAGATTGTCGTATCCCAAAACAAAATCCTGTCGTTTCCATAGAAACGTTACTCGATTTAGAAGGAAATGTCTTAGAACACATAGTATTTCATAGCGACACAATTTCCCTGTGAATTCTTCAATGTGTGGGAGTGAGGGATGCAGTAAAGCAGGATTAGTGGATCGGAAATGAGATTGTCGTATCCCAAAAGAAAATCCTGTCGTTTCCATAGAAACGTTACTCGATTTAGAAAGAAATGTCTTAGAACACATAGTATTTTATAGCGACGAAATTTCCGTGTGAATTCGTCAATGTTTTGGAGTGAGGGATGCAGTAAAGAAGGATTAGTGGATCGGAAATATGATTGTCGTATCCCAAAAGAAAATCCTGTCGTTTCCATAGAAACGTTACTCGATTTAGAAGGAAATGTCTTAGAACACATAGTACTCGTATTTCATAGCGACGGAATTTCCGTGTGAATTCGTCAATGTTTGGGAGTGAGGGATGCAGTAAAGATGGATTAGTGGATCGGAAATGAGATTGTCGTATCCCAAAAGAAAATCCTGTCGTTTCCATAGAAACGTTACTCGATTTAGAAGGAAATGTCTTAGAACACATAGTACTCGTATTTCGTAGCGACGCAATTTCCGTGTGAATTCGTCAATGTGTGTGAGTGAGGGATGCAGTAAAGAAGGATTAGTGGATCGGAAATGAGATTGTCGTATCCCAAAAGAAAATCCTGTCGTTTCCATAGAAACGTTGCTCGATTTAGATGGAAATGTCTTAGAACACATAGTACTCGTATTTCATAGCGACGCAATTTCCATGTGAATTCGTCAATGTTTGGGGGTGAGGGATGCAGTAAAGAAATATTAGTGGATCGGAAATGTGATTGTCGTATCCCAAAAGAAAATCCTGTCGTTTCCATAGAAACGTTACTCGATTTAGAAGGAAATGTCATAGAACACAAAGTACTCGAATTTCATGGCGATGCAATTTCCGTGTGAATTCGTCAATGTGTGGGAGTGAGGGATGCAGTAAAGAAGGGTTAGTGGATCGGAAATGTGATTGTCGTATCCCAAAAGAAAATCCTGTCGTTTCCATAGAAACGTTACTCGATTTAGAAGGAAATGTCTTAGAACACATAGTATTTCATAGCGACTCAATTTCCGTGTGAATTCTTCAGTGTGTGGGAGTGAGGAATGCAGTAAAGAAGGATTAGTGGATCGGAAATGAGACTGTCGTATCCCAAAAGAAAATCCTGTCGTTTCCATAGAAACGTTACTCGATTTAGAAGGAGAAGTCATAGAACCCATAGTATTTCATAGCGACCCAATTTCCGTGTGTATCCGTCAATGTGTGGGAGTGAGGGATGCAGTAAAGAAGGATTAGTGGATCGGAAATGTGATTGTCGTATCCCAAAAGAAAATCCTGTCGTTTCCATAGAAACGTTACTCGATTTAGAAAGAAATGTCTTAGAACACATAGTACTCGTATTTCATAGCGACGCAATTTCCGTGTGAATTCGTCAATGTGTGGGAGTGAGGGATGCAGTAAAGAAGGATTAGTGGATCGGAAATGAGATTGTCGTATCCCAAAAGAAAATCCTGTCGTTTCCATAGAAACGTTACTCGATTTAGAAAGAAATGTCTTAGAACACACAGTATGTCATAGCGACGCAGTTTCCGTGTGAATTCGTCAATGTTTGGGAGTGAGGGATGCAGTAAAGAAGGATTAGTGGATCGGAAATGATATTGTCGTGTCCCAAATTGAAAATCCTGTCGTCTCCATAGAAACGTTACTCGATTTAGAAGGAGAAGTCATCAAAACCCATAGTAATTCATAGCGACGCAATTTCCGTGTGAATTCGTCAATGTTTGGGAGTGGGGGATGCAGTAAAAAAGGATTAGTGGATCGGAAATGTGATTGTCGTATCCCAAAAGTAAATCCTGTCGTTTCCATAGAAACGTTACTCGATTTAGAAGGAAATGTCTTAGAACACATAGTACTCGTATTTCATAGCGACGCCATTTCCGTGTGAATTCGTCAATGTGTGGGAGTGAGGGATGCAGTAAAGAAGGATTAGTGAATATTAAATGAGATTGTCGTATCCCAAAAGAAAATCCTGTCGTTTCTATAGAAACGTTACTCAATTTAAATGGAAATGTCTTAGAACACATAGTATTTCATAGCGACGCAATTTCCGTGTGAATTCGTCAACGAGTGGGAGTGAGGGATGCAGTAAAGAAGGATTAGTGGATCGGAAATGAGACTGTCGTATCCCAAAAGAAAATCCTTGCGTTTCCATGGAAACGTTACTCGATTTAGAAGGAGAAGTCATAGAACCCATAGTATTTCATAGCGACCCAATTTCCGTGTGAATCCGACAATGTTTGGGAGTGAGGGATGCAGTAAAGAAGGATTAGTGGATCGGATATGTGATTGTCGTATCCCAAAAAAAATCCTGTCGTTTCCATAGAAACGTTACTCGATTTAGAAGGAAATGTCTTAGAACACATAGTACTCGTATTTCATAGCGACGGAATTTCCGTGTGAATTCGTCAATGTTTGGGAGTGGGGATGCAGTACAGAAGGATTAGTGGATCGGAAATGTGATTGTCGTATCCCAAAAGAAAATCCTGTCGTTTCCAAAGAAACGTTACTCGATTTAGAAGGAAATGTCTTAGAACACATAGTACTCGTATTTCATAGCGACGGAATTTCCGTGTGAATTCGTCAATGTTTGGGAGTGGGGATGCAGTACAGAAGGATTAGTGGATCGGAAATGTGATTGTCGTATCCCAAAAGAAAATCCTGTCGTTTCCAAAGAAACGTTACTCGATTTAGAAGGAAATGTCTTAGAACACATAGTACTCGTATTTCATAGCGACGGAATTTCCGTGTGAATTCGTCAATGTTTAGGAGTGAGGGATGCAGTAAAGAAGGATTAGTGGATCGGAAATGAGATTGTCGTATCCCAAAAGAAAATCCTGTCGTTTCCATAGAAACGTTACTCGATTTAGAAGGAAATGTCTTAGAACACAAAGTACTCGTATTTCATGGCGACGCAATTTCCGTGTGAATTCGTAAATGTGTGGGAGTGAGGGATGCAGTAAAGAAATATTAGTGGATCGGAAATGTGATTGTCGTATCGCAAAAGAAAATCCTGTCGTTTCCATAGAAACGTTACTCGATTTAGAAGGAAATGTCTTAGAACACATAGTAATCGAATTTCATAGCGACGCAATTTCCGTGTGAATTCGTCAATGTGTGGGAGTGAGGGATGCAGTAAGGAAGGATTAGTGGATCGGAAATGAGATTGTCGTATCCCAAAAGAAAATCCTGTCGTTTCCATAGAGACGTTACTCGATTTAGAAGGAGGGATGCAGTAAAGAAGGATTAGTGCATCGGAAAGGAGATTGTCGTATCCCAAAAGAAAATCCTGTCGTTTCTATAGAAACGTTAATCAATTTAGATGGCAATGTCTTAGAACACATAGTATTTCATAGCGACGCAATTTCCGTGTGAATTCGTCAATGAGTGGGAGTGAGGGATGCAGTAAAGAAGGATTAGTGGATCGGAAATGAGAATGTCGTATCCCAAGAGAAAATCCTGTCGTTTCCATAGAAACGTTACTCGATTTAGAAGGAGAAGTCATAGAACCAATAGTATTTCATAGCGACGCAATTTCCGTGTGAATTCGTCAATGTGTGGGAGTGAGGGATGCAGTAAAGAAGGATTAGTGGATCGGAAATGTGATTGTCGTATCCCAAAAGAAAATCCTGTCGTTTCCATAGAAAAGTTACTCGATTTAGAAGGAAATGTCTTAGAACAATTAGTATTTCATAGCGACGCAATTTCCGTGTAAATTCGTCAATGAGTGGGAGTGAGGGATGCAGTAAAGAAGGATTAGTGGATCGGAAATGTGATTGTCGTATCCCAAAAGAAAATCCTGTCATTTCCAAAGAAACGTTACTCGATTTAGAAGGAAATGTCTTAGAACACATAGTACTCGTATTTCATAGCGACGGAATTTCCGTGTGAATTCGTCAATGTTTAGGAGTGAGGGATGCAGTAAAGAAGGATTAGTGGATCGGAAATGAGATTGTCGTATCCCAAAAGAAAATCCTGTCGTTTCCATAGAAACGTTACTCGATTTAGAAGTAAATGTCTTAGAACACATAGTACTCGTATTTCGTAGCGACGCAATTTCCGTGAGAATTCGTCAATGTGTGTGAGTGAGGGACGCAGTAAAGAAGGATTAGTGGATCGGAAATGAGATTGTTGTATCCCAAAAGAAAATCCTGTCGTTTCCATAGAAACGTTACTCGATTTAGAAGGAAATCTCTTAGAACACATAGTACTCGTATTTCATAGCGACGCAATTTCCCTGTGAATTCGTCAATGTTTGTGAGTGAGGGATGCAGTAAAGAAGGATTAGTGGATCGGAAATGTGATTGTCGTATCCCAAAAGAAAATCCTGTCGTTTCCATAGAAACGTTACTCGATTTAGAAGGAAATGTCTTAGAACACAAAGTACTCGTATTTCATGGCGACGCAATTTCCGTGTGAATTCGTAAATGTGTGGGAGTGAGGGATGCAGTAAAGAAATATTAGTGGATCGGAAATGTGATTGTCGTATCGCAAAAGAAAATCCTGTCGTTTCCATAGAAACGTTACTCGATTTAGAAGGAAATGTCTTAGAACACATAGTAATCGTATTTCATAGCGACGCAATTTCCGTGTGAATTTGTCAATGTGTGGGAGTGAGGGATGCAGTAAGGAAGGATTAGTGGATCGGAAATGAGATTGTCGTATCCCAAAAGAAAATCCTGTCGTTTCCATAGAGACGTTACTCGATTTAGAAGGAGGGATGCAGTAAAGAAGGATTAGTGCATCGGAAAGGAGATTGTCGTATCCCAAAAGAAAATCCTGTCGTTTCTATAGAAACGTTAATCAATTTAGATGGCAATGTCTTAGAACACATAGTATTTCATAGCGACGCAATTTCCGTGTGAATTCGTCAATGAGTGGGAGTGAGGGATGCAGTAAAGAAGGATTAGTGGATCGGAAATGAGAATGTCGTATCCCAAAAGAAAATCCTGTCGTTTCCATAGAAACGTTACTCGATTTAGAAGGAGAAGTCATAGAACCCATAGTACTTCATAGCGACCCAATTTCCGTGTGAATCCGTCAATGTGTGGGAGTGAGAGATGCAGTAAAGAAGGATTAGTGGATCGGAAATGTGATTGTCGTATCCCAAAAGAAAATCCTGTCGTTTCCATAGAAACGTTACTCGATTTAGAAGGAGAAGTCAGAGAACCCATAGTATTTCATAGCGACGCAATTTCCGTGTGAATTCGTCAATGTGTGGGAGTGAGGGATGCAGTAAAGAAGGATTAGTGGATCGGAAATGAGATTGTCGTATCCCAAAAGAAAATCCTGTCGTTTCCATAGAAACGTTACTCGATTTAGAATGAGAAGTCATAGAACCCATAGTATTTCATAGCGACGCAATTTCCGTGTGAACTCGTCAATGTGTGGGAGTGAGGGATGCAGTAAAGAAGGATTAGTGGATCGGAAATGTGATTGTCGTATCCCAAAAGAAAATCCTGTCGTTTCCATAGAATCGTTACTCCATTTACAAGGAAATGTCTTAGAACACATAGTATTTCATAGCGACGCAATTCCGTGTGAATTCGACAATGTGTGGGAGTGAGGGATGCAGTAAAGAAGGATTAGTGGATCGGAAATGTGATTGTCGTATCCCAAAAGAAAATCCTGTCGTTTCCATAGAAACGTTACTCGATTTAGAAGGAAATGTCTTAGAACACATAGTATTTCATAGCAAAGCAATTTCCGTGTGAATTCGTCAATGAGTGGGAGTGTGGGATGCAGAAAAGAAGGATTAGTGGATCGGAAATCAGATTAACGTATCCCAAAAGAAAATCCTGTCGTTTCCATAGAAACGTTACTCGATTTAGAAGGAGAAGTCATAGAACCCATAGTAGTTCATAGCGACGGAATTTCCGTGTGAATTCTTCAATGTGTGGGAGTGAGGGATGCAGTAAAGAAGGATTAGTGGTTCGGAAATGTGATTGTCGTATCCCAAAAGAAAATCCTGTCGTTTCCATGGAAACGTTACTCGATTTAGAAGGAAATGTCTTAGAACACATAGTACTCGTATTTCATAGCGACGCAATTTCCGTGTGAATTCGTCAATGTGTGGGAGTGAGGGATGCAGTAAAGAAGGATTAGTGGATCGGAAATGAGATTGTCGTATCCCAAAAGAAAATCCTGTCGTTTCCATGGAAATGTTACTCGATTTAGAAGGAAATGTCTTAGAACACATAGTACTCGTATTTCGTAGCGACGCAATTTCCGTGTGAAGTCGTCAATGTGTGGGAGTGAGGGATCCAGTAAAGAAGGATTAGTGGATCGGAAATGAGATTGTCGTATCCCAAAAGAAAGTCCTGTCGTTTCTGTAGAAACGTTACTCGATTTAGAAGGAAATGTCTTAGAACACATAGTACTCGTATTTCATAGCGACGCAATTTCCGTGTGAATTCGTCAATGTGTGGGAGTGAGGGATGCAGTAAAGAAGGATTAGTGGATCGGAAATGAGATTGTCGTATCCCAAAAGAAAATCCTGTCGTTTCCATAGAAACGTTACTCGATTTAGAAGGAAATGTCTTCGAACACATAGTACTCGTATTTCGTAGCGACGCAATTTCCGTGTGAATTCGTCAATGTGTGGGAGTGAGGGATGCAGTAAAGAAGGATTAGTGGATCGGAAATGAGATTGTCGTATCCCAAAAGAAAATCCTGTCGTTTCCATAGAAACGTTACCCGACTTAGAAGGAAATGTTTTAGAACCCATAGTAATTCATAGCGACGCAATTTCCGTGTGAATTCGTCAATGTGTGGGAGTGAGGGATGCAGTAAAGAAGGAATAGTGGATCGAAAATGTGATTGTCGTATCCCAAAAGAAAATCCTGTCGTTTCCATAGAAACGTTACTCGATTTAGAAGGAAATGCCTTAGAAAACATAGTACTCGTATTTCATAGCGACGCAATTTCCGTGTGAATTCGTCAATGAGTGGGAGTAAGGGATGCAGTAAAGAAGGGTTAGTGGATCGGAAATGAGATTGTCGTATCCCAAAAGAAAATCCTGTCGTTTCCATAGAAACGTTTCTCGATGTAGAAGGAAATGTCTTAGACCACATAGTATTTCATAGCGACGCAATTTCCGTGTTAAATCGTCAATGTGTGGGAGTGAGGGATGCAGTAGAGAAGGATTAGTGGATCGGAAATGAGATTGTCGTATCCCAAAAGAAAATCCTGTCGTTTCCATAGAAACGTTACTCGATTTAGAAGGAGATGTCATGGAACCCATAGTATTTCATAGCGACGCAATTTCCATGTGAACTCGTCAATGTGTGGGAGTGAGGGATGCAGTAAAGAAGGATTAGTAGATCGGAAATGTGATTGTCGTATCCCAAAAGAAAATCCTATCGTTTCCATAGAATCGTTACTCCATTTACAACGAAATGTCTTAGAACACATAGTATCTCATAGCGACGCAATTTCTGTGTGTATTCGACAAAGTGTGGGAGTGAGGCATGCAGTAAAGAAGGATTAGTGGATCGGAAGTGTGTGGGAGTGAGGGATGCAGTAAAGAAGGATTAGTGGATCGGAAATGAGATTGTCGTATCCCAAAAGAAAATCCTGTCGTTTCCATAGAAACGTTACTCGATTTAGAAGGAAATGTCTTAGAACACATAGTATTTCATAGCGACGCAATTTCCGTGTGAATTCGTCAATGAGTGGGAGAGTGGGATGCAGTAAAGAAGGATTAGTGGATCGGAAATCAGATTAACGTATCCCAAAAGAAAATCCTGTCGTTTCCATAGAAACGTTACTCGATTTAGAAGGAAATGTCTTAGAACACATAGTACTCGTATTTCGTAGCGACGCAATTTCCGTGTGAAGTCGTCAATGTGTGGGAGTGAGGGATCCAGTAAAGAAGGATTAGTGGATCGGAAATGAGATTGTCGTATCCCAAAAGAAAGTCCTGTCGTTTCTATAGAAACGTTACTCGATTTAGAAGGAAATGTCTTAGAACACATAGTACTCGTATTTCATAGCGACGCAATTTCCGTGTGAATTCGTCAATGTGTGGGAGTGAGGGATCCAGTAAAGAAGGATTAGTGGATCGGAAATGAGATTGTCGTATCCCAAAAGAAAATCCTGTCGTTTCCATAGAAACGTTACTCGATTTAGAAGGTAATGTCTTAGAACACATAGTACTCGTATTTCGTAGCGACGCAATTTCCGTGTGAATTCGTCAATGTGTGGGAGTGAGGGATGCAGTAAAGAAGGATTAGTGGATCGGAAATGAGATTGTCGTATCCCAAAAGAAAATCCTGTCGTTTCCATAGAAACGTTACCCGACTTAGAAGGAAATGTCTTAGAACCCATAGTAATTCATAGCGACGCAATTTCCGTGTGAATTCGTCAATGTGTGGGAGTGAGGGATGCAGTAAAGAAGGATTAGTGGATCGGAAATGAGATTGTCGTATCCCAAAAGAAAATCCTCTCGTTTCCATAGAAACGTTACTCGATTTAGAAAGAAATGTCTTAGAACACATAGTATTTCATAGCGACGCAATTTCCGTGTGAATTCGTCAATGTTTGGGACTGAGGGATGCAGTAAAGAAGGATTAGTGGATCGTAAATGTGACTGTCGTATCCCAAAACAAAATCCTGTCGTTTCCAAGGAAACGTTACTCGATTTAGAAGGAAATGTCTTAGAACACATAGTACTCGTATTTCATAGCGACGCAATTTCCGTGTGAATTCGTCAATGTGTGGGAGTGAGGGATGCAGTAAAGAAGGATTAGTGGATCGGAAATGAGATTGTCGTATCCCAAAAGAAAAGGCTGTCGTTTCCATAGAAACGTTACTCGATTCAGAAGGAGAAGTCATAGAACTCATAGTAATTCATAGCGACGCAATTTCCGTGTGAATTCGTCAATGTTTGGGAGTGGGGGATGCAGTAAAGAAGGATTAGTGAATCGGAAATGTGATTGTCGTATCCCAAAAGAAAATCCTGTCGTTTCCATAGAAACGTTACTCGATTTAGAAGGTAATGTCTTAGAACACATAGTACTCGTATTTCATAGCGACGCAATTTCCGTGTGAATTCGTCAATGTGTGGGAGTGAGGGATGCAGTAAAGAAGGATTAGTGGATCGGAAATGAGATTGTCGTATCCCAAAAGAAAATCCTGTCGTTTCCATAGAAACGTTACTCGATTTAGAAGGAAATGTCTTAGAACACATAGTATTTCATAGCGACGCAATTTCCGTGTGAATTCGTCAATGTGTGGGAGTGAGGGATGCAGTAAAGAAGGATTAGTGGATCGGAAATGAGATTGCCGTATCCCAAAAGAAAATCCTGTCGTTTCCATACAAACGTTACTCGATTTAGAAGGAAATGTCTAAGAACACAGTACTCGTATTTCATAGCGACGGAATTTCCGTGTGAATTCGTCAATGTTTGGGAGTGAGGGATGCAGTAAAGAAGGATTAGTGGATTGGAAATGTGATTGTCGTATCCCAAAAGAAAATCCTGTCGTTTCCATAGAAACGTTACTCGATTTAGAAGGAAATGTCTTAGAACACATAGTACTCGTATTTCATAGCGACGCAATTTCCGTGTGAATTCGTCAATGTGTGGGAGTGAGGGATGCAGTAGAGAAGGATTAGTGGATCGGAAATGAGATTGTCGTATCCCAAAAGAAAATCCTGTCGTTTCCATAGAAACGTTACTCGATTTAGAAAGAAATGTCTTAGAACACATAGTATTTCATAGCGACGCAATTTCCGTGTGAATTCGTCAATGTGTGGGATTGAGGGATGCAGTAAAGAAGGATTAGTGGATCGGAAATGAGATTGTCGTATCCCAAAAGAAAATATTGTCGTTTCCATAGAAACGTTACTCGATTTAGAAGAAAATGTCTTAGAACACAAAGTACTCGTATTTCATGGCGACGCAATTTCCGTGTGAATTCGTCAATGTGTGGGAGTGAGGGATGCAGTAAAGAAGGATTAGTGGATCGGAAATGTGATTGTCGTATCCCAAAAGAAATCCTGTCGTTTCCATAGAAACGTTACTCGATTTAGAAGGAAATGTCTTAGAACACATAGTACTCGTATGTCATAGCGACGCAATTTCCGTGTGAATTCGTCAATCTGTGGGAGTGAGGGATGCAGTAAAGAAGGATTAGTGGATCCAAAATGAGATTGTCGTATCCCAAAAGAAAATCCTGTCGTTTCCAAAGAAACGTTACTCGATTTAGAAGGAGAAATCATAGAACCCATAGTAATTCATAGCGACGCAATTTCCGTGTGAATTCGTCAATGTTTGGGAGTGGGGGATGCAGTAAAGAAGGATTAGTGGATCGGAAATGTGATTGTCGTATCCCAAAAAAAAAAATCCTGTCGTTTCCATAGAAACGTTACTCTATTTAGAAGGAAATGTCTTAGAACACATAGTACTCGTATTTCATAGCGACGCAATTTCCGTGTGAATTCGACAATGAGTGGGAGTAAGGGATGCAGTAAAGAAGGGTTAGTGGATCGGAAATGAGATTGTCGTATCCCAAAAGAAAATCCTGTCGTTTCCATAGAAACGTTTCTCGATGTAGAAGGAAATGTCTTAGAACACATAGTATTTCATAGCGACGCAATTTCCGTGTTAAGTCGTCAATGTGTGGGAGTGAGGGATGCAGTAGAGAAGGATTAGTGGATCGGAAATGAGATTGTCGTATCCCAAAAGAAAATCCTGTCGTTTCCATAGAAACGTTACTCGATTTAGAAGGAGAAGTCATAGAACCCATAGTATTTCATAGCGACGCACTTTCCATGTGAACTCGTCAATGTGTGGGAGTGAGGGATGCAGTAAAGAAGGATTAGTGGATCGGAAATGTGATTGTCGTATCCCAAAAGAAAATCCTGTCGTTTCCATAGAATCGTTACTCCATTTACAACGAAATGTCTTAGAACACATAGTATCTCATAGCGACGCAATTTCCGTGTGAATTCGACAATGTGTGGGAGTGAGGGATGCAGTAAAGAAGGATTAGTGGATCGGAAATGAGATTGTCGTATCCCAAAAAAAATCCTGTCGTTTCCATAGAAACGTTACTCGATTTAGAAGGAAATGTCTTAGAACACATAGTACTCGTATATCATAGCGACGGAATTTCCGTGTGAATTCGACAATGAGTGGGAGTAAGGGATGCAGTAAAGAAGGGTTAGTGGATCGGAAATGAGATTGTCGTATCCCAAAAGAAAATCCTGTCGTTTCCATAGAAACGTTTCTCGATGTAGAAGGAAATGTCTTAGAACACATAGTATTTCATAGCGACGCAATTTCCGTGTTAAGTCGTCAATGTGTGGGAGTGAGGGATGCAGTAGAGAAGGATTAGTGGATCGGAAATGAGATTGTCGTATCCCAAAAGAAAATCCTGTCGTTTCCATAGAAACGTTACTCGATTTAGAAGGAGAAGTCATAGAACCCATAGTATTTCATAGCGACGCACTTTCCATGTGAACTCGTCAATGTGTGGGAGTGAGGGATGCAGTAAAGAAGGATTAGTGGATCGGAAATGTGATTGTCGTATCCCAAAAGAAAATCCTGTCGTTTCCATAGAATCGTTACTCCATTTACAACGAAATGTCTTAGAACACATAGTATCTCATAGCGACGCAATTTCCGTGTGAATTCGACAATGTGTGGGAGTGAGGGATGCAGTAAAGAAGGATTAGTGGATCGGAAATGAGATTGTCGTATCCCAAAAAAAATCCTGTCGTTTCCATAGAAACGTTACTCGATTTAGAAGGAAATGTCTTAGAACACATAGTACTCGTATATCATAGCGACGGAATTTCCGTGTGAATTCGTCAATGTGTGGGAGTGAGGGATGCAGTAAAGAAGGATTAGTGGATCGGAAATGAGATTGTCGTATCCCAAAAGAAAATCCTGTCGTTTCCATAGAAACGTTACTCGATTTAGAAGGAAATGTCTTAGAACACATAGTATTTCATAGCGACGCAATTTCCGTGTGAATTCGTCAATGTTTGGGAGTGAGGGATGCAGTAAAGGAGGATTAGTAGATCGGAAATGAGATTGTCGTATCCCAAAAAAAAGTCCTGTCGTTTCCATAGAAACGTTACTTGATTTAGGAGGAGAAGTCATAGGACCCATAGTAATTCATAGCGACGGAATTTCCGTGTGAATTCGTAAATGTGTGGGAGTGAGGGATGCAGTAAAGAAGGATTAGTGGATCGGACATGTGATTGTCGTATCCCAAAAGAAAATCCTGTCGTTTCCATAGAAACGTTACTCGATTTAGAAGGAAATGCCTTAGAACACATAGTACTCGTATTTCATAGCGACGCTATTTCCGTGTGAATTCGTCAGTGTGTGGGAGTGAGGGATGCAGTAAAGAAGGATTAGTGGATCGGAAATGAGATTGTCGTATCCCAAAAGAAAATCCTGTCGTTTCCATAGAAACGTTACTCGATTTAGAAAGAAATGTCTTAGAACACATAGTATTTCATAGCGACGCAATTTCCGTGTGAATTCGTCAATGTTTGGGAGTGAGGGATGCAGTAAAGAAGGATTAGTGGATCGTAAATGTGACTGTCGTATCCCAAAAGAAAATCCTGTCGTTTCCATAGAAACGTTACTCGATTTAGAAGGAAATGTCTTAGAACACATAGTACTCGTATTTCATAGCGACGCAATTTCCGTGTGAATTCGTCAATGTGTGGGAGTGAGGGATGCAGTAAAGAAGGATTAGTGGATCGGAAATGAGATTGTCGTATCCCAAAAGAAAATCCTGTCGTTTCCATAGAAACGTTACTCGATTCAGAAGGAGAAGTCATAGAAGTCATAGTAATTCATAGCGACGCAATTTCCGTGTGAATTCGTCAATGTTTGGGAGTGGGGGATGCAGTAAAGAAGGATTAGTGGATCGGAAATGTGATTGTCGTATCCCAAAAGAAAATCCTGTCGTTTCCATAGAAACGTTACTCGATTTAGAAGGTAATGTCTTAGAACACATAGTACTCGTATTTCATAGCGACGCAATTTCCGTGTGAATTCGTCAATGTGTGGGAGTGAGGGATGCAGTAAACAAGGATTAGTGGATCAGAAATGAGATTGTCGTATCCCAAAAGAAAATCCTGTCGTTTCCATAGAAACGTTACTCGATTTAGAAGGAAATGTCTTAGAACACATAGTATTTCATAGCGACGCAATTTCCGTGTGAATTCGTCAATGTGTGGGAGTGACGGATGCAGGAAAGAAGGATTAGTGGATCGGAAATGAGATTGTCGTATCCCAAAAGAAAATCCTGTCGTTTCCATACAAACGTTACTCGATTTAGAAGGAAATGTCTTAGAACACATAGTACTCGTATTTCATAGCGACGCAATTTCCGTGTGAATTCGTCAATGTGTGGGAGTGAGGGATGCAGTAAAGAAGGATTAGTGGATCGGAAATGTGATTGTCGTATCCCAAAAGAAATCCTGTCGTTTCCATAGAAACGTTACTCGATTTAGAAGGAAATGTCTTAGAACACATAGTACTCGTATTTCATAGCGACGCAATTTCCGTGTGAATTCGTCAATGTGTGGGAGTGAGGGATGCAGTAAAGAAGGATTAGTGGATCGGAAATGAGATTGTCGTATCCCAAAAGAAAATCCTGTCGTTTCCAAAGAAACGTTACTCGATTTAGAAGGAGAAATCATAGAACCCATAGTAATTCATAGCGACGCAATTTCCGTGTGAATTCGTCAATGTTTGGGAGTAGGGGATGCAGTAAAGAAGGATTAGTGGATCGGAAATGTGATTGTCGTATCCCAAAAGAAAATCCTGTCGTATCCATAGAAACGTTACCCGATTTAGAAGGAAATGTCTTAGAACACATAGTACTCGTATTTCATAGCGACGCAATTTCCGTGTGAATTCGTCAATGTGTGGGAGTGAGGGATGCAGTAAAGAAGGATTAGTGGATCGGAAATGAGATTGTCGTATCCCAAAAGAAAATCCTGTCGTTTCCATAGAAACGTTACTCGATTTAGAAAGAAATGTCTTAGAACACATAGTATTTCATAGCGACGCAATTTCCGTGTGAATTCGTCAATGTTTGGGAGTGAGGGATGCAGTAAAGAAGGATTAGTGGATCGTAAATGTGACTGTCGTATCCCAAAAGAAAATCCTGTCGTTTCCATAGAAACGTTACTCGATTTAGAAGGAAATGTCTTAGAACACATAGTACTCGTATTTCATAGCGACGCAATTTCCGTGTGAATTCGTCAATGTGTGGGAGTGAGGGATGCAGTAAAGAAGGATTAGTGGATCGGAAATGAGATTGTCGTATCCCAAAAGAAAATCCCGTCGTTTCCATAGAAACGTTACTCGATTCAGAAGGAGAAGTCATAGAAGTCATAGTAATTCATAGCGACGCAATTTCCGTGTGAATTCGTCAATGTTTGGGAGTGGGGGATGCAGTAAAGAAGGATTAGTGGATCGGAAATGTGATTGTCGTATCCCAAAAGAAAATCCTGTCGTTTCCATAGAAACGTTACTCGATTTAGAAGGTAATGTCTTAGAACACGTAGTACTCGTATTTCATAGCGACGCAATTTCCGTGTGAATTCGTCAATGTGTGGGAGTGAGGGATGCAGTAAAGAAGGATTAGTGGATCAGAAATGAGATTGTCGTATCCCAAAAGAAAATCCTGTCGTTTCCATAGAAACGTTACTCGATTTAGAAGGAAATGTCTTAGAACACATAGTATTTCATAGCGACGCAATTTCCGTGTGAATTCGTCAATGTGTGGGAGTGAGGGATGCAGTAAAGAAGGATTAGTGGATCGGAAATGAGATTGTCGTATCCCAAAAGAAAATCCTGTCGTTTCCATACAAACGTTACTCGATTTAGAAGGAAATGTCTAAGAACACAGTACTCGTATTTCATAGCGACGGAATTTCCGTGTGAATTCGTCAATGTTTGGGAGTGAGGGATGCAGTAAAGAAGGATTAGTGGATCGGAAATGTGATTGTCGTATCCCAAAAGAAAATCCTGTCGTTTCCATAGAAACGTTACCCGATTTAGAAGGAAATGTCTTAGAACACATAGTACTCGTATTTCATAGCGACGCAATTTCCGTGTCAATTCGTCAATGTGTGGGAGTGAGGGATGCAGTAGAGAAGGATTAGTGGATCGGAAATGAGATTGTCGTATCCCAAAAGAAAATCCTGTCGTTTCCATAGAAACGTCACTCGATTTAGAAAGAAATGTCTTAGAACACATAGTATTTCATAGCGACGCAATTTCCGTGTGAATTCGTCAATGTGTGGGATTGAGGGATGCAGTAAAGAAGGATTAGTGGATCGGAAATGAGATTGTCGTATCCCAAAAGAAAATCCTGTCGTTTCCATAGAAACGTTACTCGATTTTGAAGAAAATGTCTTAGAACACAAAGTACTCGTATTTCATGGCGACGCAATTTCCGTGTGAATTCGTCAATGTGTGGGAGTGAGGGATGCAGTAAAGAAGGATTAGTGGATCGGAAATGTGATTGTCGTATCCCAAAAGAAATCCTGTCGTTTCCATAGAAACGTTACTCGATTTAGAAGGAAATGTCTTAGAACACATAGTACTCGTATTTCATAGCGACGCAATTTCCGTGTGAATTCGTCAATGTGTGGGAGTGAGGGATGCAGTAAAGAAGGATTAGTGGATCGGAAATGAGATTGTCGTATCCCAAAAGAAAATCCTGTCGTTTCCAAAGAAACGTTACTCGATTTAGAAGGAGAAATCATAGAACCCATAGTAATTCATAGCGACGCATTTTCCGTGTGAATTCGTCAATGTTTGGGAGTGGGGGATGCAGTAAAGAAGGATTAGTGGATCGGAAATGTGATTGTCGTATCCCAAAAGAAAATCCTGTCGTTTCCATAGAAACGTTACTCGATTTAGAAGGTAATGTCTTAGAACACGTAGTACTCGTATTTCATAGCGACGCAATTTCCGTGTGAATTCGTCAATGTGTGGGAGTGAGGGATGCAGTAAAGAAGGATTAGTGGATCAGAAATGAGATTGTCGTATCCCAAAAGAAAATCCTGTCGTTTCCATAGAAACGTTACTCGATTTAGAAGGAAATGTCTTAGAACACATAGTATTTCATAGCGACGCAATTTCCGTGTGAATTCGTCAATGTGTGGGAGTGAGGGATGCAGTAAAGAAGGATTAGTGGATCGGAAATGAGATTGTCGTATCCCAAAAGAAAATCCTGTCGTTTCCATACAAACGTTACTCGATTTAGAAGGAAATGTCTAAGAACACAGTACTCGTATTTCATAGCGACGGAATTTCCGTGTGAATTCGTCAATGTTTGGGAGTGAGGGATGCAGTAAAGAAGGATTAGTGGATCGGAAATGTGATTGTCGTATCCCAAAAGAAAATCCTGTCGTTTCCATAGAAACGTTACCCGATTTAGAAGGAAATGTCTTAGAACACATAGTACTCGTATTTCATAGCGACGCAATTTCCGTGTGAATTCGTCAATGTGTGGGAGTGAGGGATGCAGTAGAGAAGGATTAGTGGATCGGAAATGAGATTGTCGTATCCCAAAAGAAAATCCTGTCGATTCCATAGAAACGTCACTCGATTTAGAAAGAAATGTCTTAGAACACATAGCATTTCATAGCGACGCAATTTCCGTGTGAATTCGTCAATGTGTGGGATTGAGGGATGCAGTAAAGAAGGATTAGTGGATCGGAAATGAGATTGTCGTATCCCAAAAGAAAATCCTGTCGTTTCCATAGAAACGTTACTCGATTTTGAAGAAAATGTCTTAGAACACAAAGTACTCGTATTTCATGGCGACGCAATTTCCGTGTGAATTCGTCAATGTGTGGGAGTGAGGGATGCAGTAAAGAAGGATTAGTGGATCGGAAATGTGATTGTCGTATCCCAAAAGAAATCCTGTCGTTTCCATAGAAACGTTACTCGATTTAGAAGGAAATGTCTTAGAACACATAGTACTCGTATTTCATAGCGACGCAATTTCCGTGTGAATTCGTCAATGTGTGGGAGTGAGGGATGCAGTAAAGAAGGATTAGTGGATCGGAAATGAGATTGTCGTATCCCAAAAGAAAATCCTGTCGTTTCCAAAGAAACGTTACTCGATTTAGAAGGAGAAATCATAGAACCCATAGTAATTCATAGCGACGCATTTTCCGTGTGAATTCGTCAATGTTTGGGAGTGGGGGATGCAGTAAAGAAGGATTAGTGGATCGGAAATGTGATTGTCGTATCCCAAAAGAAAATCCTGTCGTTTCCATAGAAACGTTACTCGATTTAGAAGGAAATGTCTTAGAACACATAGTACTCGTATTTCATAGCGACGCAATTTCCGTGTGAATTCGTCAATGAGTGGGAGTAACGGATGCAGTAAAGAAGGGTTAGTGGATCGGAAATGAGATTGTCGTATCCCAAAAGAAAATCCTGTCGTTTCCATAGAAACGTTTCTCGATGTAGAAGGAAATGTCTTAGAACACATAGTATTTCATAGCGACGCAATTTCCGAGTTAAATCGTCAATGTGTGGGAGTGAAAGATGCAGTAGAGAAGGATTAGTGGATCGGAAATGAGATTGTCGTATCCCAAAAGAAAATCCTGTCGTTTTCATAGAAACGTTACTCGATTTAGAAGGAGAAGTCATAGAACCCATAGTATTTCATAGCGACGCACTTTCCATGTGAACTCGTCAATGTGTGGGAGTGAGGGATGCAGTAAAGAAGGATTAGTGGATCGGAAATGTGATTGTCGTATCCCAAAAGAAAATCCTGTCGTTTCCATAGAATCGTTACTCCATTTACAACGAAATGTCTTAGAACACATAGTATCTCATAGCGACGCAATTTCCGTGTGAATTCGACAATGTGTGGGAGTGAGGGATGCAGTAAAGAAGGATTAGTGGATCGGAAATGTGATTGTCGTATCCCAAAAAAAATCCTGTCGTTTCCATAGAAACGTTACTCGATTTAGAAGGAAATGTCTTAGAACACAGAGTACTCGTATATCATAGCGACGGAATTTCCGTGTGAATTCGTCAATGTGTGGGAGTGAGGGATGCAGTAAAGAAGGATTAGTGGATCGGAAATGAGATTTTCGTATCCCAAAAGAAAATCCTGTCGTTTCCATAGAAACGTTACTCGATTTAGAAGGAAATGTCTTAGAACACATAGTATTTCATAGCGACGCAATTTCCGTGTGAATTCGTCAATGAGTGGGAGTGTGGGATGCAGTAAAGAAGGATTAGTGGATCGGAAATGAGATTGTCGTATCCCAATAGAAAATCCTGTCGTTTCCATAGAAACGTTACTCGATTTAGAAGGAGAAGTCATAGAACCCATAGTAGTTCATAGCGACGGAATTTCAGTGTGAATTCTTCAATGTGTGGGAGTGAGGGATGCAGTAAAGAAGGATTAGTGGATCGGAAATGTGATTGTCGTATCCCAAAAGAAAATCCTGTCGTTTCCATAGAAACGTTACTCGATTTAGAAGGAAATGTCTTAGAACACATAGTACTCGTATTTCATAGCGACGCAATTTCCGTGTGAATTCGTCAATGTGTGGGAGTGAGGGATGCAGTAAAGAAGGATTAGTGGATCGGAAACGAGATTGTCGTATCCCAAAAAAAATCCTGTCGTTTCCATAGAAACGTTACTCGATTTAGAAGGAAATGTCTTAGAACACAGAGTACTCGTATATCATAGCGACGGAATTTCCGTGTGAATTCGTCAATGTGTGGGAGTGAGGGATGCAGTAAAGAGGGATTAGTGGATCGGAAATGAGATTTTCGTATCCCAAAAGAAAATCCTGTCGTTTCCATAGAAACGTTACTCGATTTAGAAGGAAATGTCTTAGAACACATAGTATTTCATAGCGACGCAATTTCTGTGTGAATTCGTCAATGTTTGGGAGTGAGGGATGCAGTAAAGGAGGACTAGTGGACCGGAAATGAGATTGTCGTATCATAAAAAAAAGTCCTGTCGTTTCCATTGAAACGTTACTTGATTTAGAAGGAGAAGTCATAGGACCCATAGTAACTCATAGCGACGGAACTTCCGTGTGAATTCGTCAATGTATGGGAGTGAAGGATGCAGTAAAGAATGATTAGTGGATCGGACATGTGATTGTCGTATCCCAAAAGAAAATCCTGTCGTTTCCATAGAAACGTTACTCGATTTAGAAGGAAATGCCTTAGAACACATAGTACTCGTATTTCATAGCGACGCAATTTCCGTGTGAATTCGTCAATGTGTGGGAGTGAGGGATGCAGTAAAGAAGGATTAGTGGATCGGAAATGAGATTGTCGTATCCCAAAAGAAAATCCTGTCGTTTCCATAGAAACGTTACTCGATTTAGAAAGAAATGTCTTAGAACACATAGTATTGCATAGCGACGCAATTTCCGTGTGAATTCGTCAATGTTTGGGAGTGAGGGATGCAGTAAAGAAGGATTAGTGGATCGTAAATGTGACTGTCGTATCCCAAAAGAAAATCCTGTCGTTTCCATAGAAACGTTACTCGATTTAGAAGGAAATGTCTTAGAACACATAGTACTCGTATTTCATAGCGACGCAATTTAGGTGTGAATTCGTCAATGTGTGGGAGTGAGGGATGCAGTAAAGAAGGATTAGTGGATCGGAAATGAGATTGTCGTATCCCAAAAGAAAATCCTGTCGTTTCCATAGAAACGTTACTCGATTCAGAAGGAGAAGTCATAGAAGTCATAGTAATTCATAGCGACGCAATTTCCGTGTGAATTCGTCAATGTTTGATAGTGGGGGATGCAGTAAAGAAGGATTAGTGGATCGGAAATGTGATTGTCGTATCCCAAAAGAAAATCCTGTCGTTTCCATAGAAACGTTACTCGATTTAGAAGGTAATGTCTTAGAACACATAGTACTCGTATTTCATAGCGACGCAATTTCCGTGTGAATTCGTCAATGTGTGGGAGTGAGGGATGCAGTAAAGAAGGATTAGTGGATCGGAAATGAGATTGTCGTATCCCAAAAGAAAATCCTGTCGTTTCCATAGAAACGTTACTCGATTTAGAAGGAAATGTCTTAGAACACATAGTACTCGTATTTCATAGCGACGCAATTTCCGTGTGAATTCGTCAATGTGTGGGAGTGAGGGATGCAGTAGAGAAGGATTAGTGGATCGGAAATGAGATTGTCGTATCCCAAAAGAAAATCCTGCCGTTTCCATAGAAACGTTACTCGATTTAGAAGGAAATGTCTTAGAACACATAGTATTTCATAGCGACGCAATTTCCGTGTGAATTCGTCAATGTGTGGGAGTGAGGGATGCAGTAAGGAAGGATTAGTGGATCGGAAATGAGATTGTCGTATCCCAAAAGAAAATCCTGTCGTTTCCATAGAAACGTTACTCGATTTAGAAGGAAATGTCTTAGAACACATAGTATTTCATAGCGACGCAATTTCCGTGTGAATTCGTCAATGTGTGGGAGTGAGGGATGCAGTATGGAAGGATTAGTGGATCGGAAATGAGATTGTCGTATCCCAAAAGAAAATCCTGTCGTTTCCATAGAAACGTTACTCGATTTAGAAGGAAACGTCTTAGAACACATAGTATTTCATAGCGACGCAATTTCCGTGTGAATTCGTCAATGTGTGGGAGTGAGGGATGCAGTAAAGCAGGATTAGTGGATCGGAAATGAGATTGTCGTATCCCAAAAGAAAATCCTGTCGTTTCCATAGAAACGTTACTCGATTTAGAAAGAAATGTCTTAGAACACATAGTATTTCATAGCGACGCAATTTCCGTGTGAATTCGTCAATGTGTGGGAGTGAGGGATGCAGTAAGGAAGGATTAGTGGATCGGATATGAGATTGTCGTATCCCAAAAGAAAATCCTGTCGTTTCCATAGAAACGTTACTCGATTTAGAAGGAAATGTCTTAGAACACATAGTACTCGTATTTCATAGCGACGCAATTTCCTTGTGAATTCGTCAACGTTTGGGAGTGAGGGATGCAGTAAAGAAGGATTAGTGGATCGGAAAAGAGATTGTCGTATCCCAAAAGGAAATCCTGTCGTTTCCATAGAAACGTTACTCGATTTAGAAGGAAATGTCTTAGAACACATAGTATTTCATAGCGACGCAATTTCCGTCTGAATTCGTCAATGTTTGGGAATGAGGGATGCAGTAAAGAAGGATTAGTGGATCGGATATGTGATTGTCGAATCCCGAAAGAAAATCCTGTCGTTTCCATAGAAACGTTACTCGATTTAGAAGGAAATGTCTTAGAACACAAAGTACTCGTATTTCATGGCGACGCAATTTCCGTGTGAATTCGTCAATGTGTGGGAGTGAGGGATGCAGTAAAGAAGGATTAGTGGATCGGAAATGTGATTGTCGTATCCCAAAAGAAAATCCTGTCGTTTAAATAGAAACGTTACTCTATTTAGAAGGAAATGTCTTAGAACACATAGTACTCGTATTTCATAGCGACGCAATTTCCGTGAGAATTCGTCAATGTTTGGGAGTGAGGGATGCAGTAAAGAAGGATTAGTGGATCGGAAATGAGATTGTCGTATCCCAAAAAGAAAATCCTGTCGTTTCCATAGAAACGTTACTCGATTTAGCAAGAAATGTCTTAGAACACATAGTATTTCATAGCGACGCAATTTCCGTGTGAATTCGTCTATGTTTGGGAGTGAGGGATGCAGTAAAGAAGGATTAGTGGATCGGAAATGTGATTGTCATATCCCAAATGAAAATCCTGTCGTTTCCATAGAAACGTTACTCGATTTAGAAGGAAATGTTTTAGAACACATAGTACTCGTATTTCATAGCGACGGAATTTCCGTGTGAATTCGTCAATGTTTGGGAGTGAGGGATGCAGTAAAGAAGGATTAGTGGTTCGGAAATGAGATTGTCGTATCCCAAAAGAAAATCCTGTCGTTTCCATAGAAACGTTACTCGATTTAGAAGGAAATGTCTTAGAACACATAGTACCCGTATTTCGTAGCGACGCAATTTCCGTGTGAATTCGTAAATGTGTGTGATTGAGGGATGCAGTAAAGAAGGATCAGGGGATCGTAAATGAGATTGTCGTATCCCAAAAGAAAATCCTGTCGTTTCTACAGAAAAGTTACTCGATTTAGAAGGAAATGTCTAAGAACACATAGTACTCGTATTTCATAGCGACGCTATTTCCGTGTGAATTCGTCAATGTGTGGGAGTGAGGGATGCAAAAAAGAAGGATTAGTGGATCGGAAATGAGATTGTCGTATCCCAAAAGAAAATCCTGTCGTTTCCATAGAAACGTTACTCGATTTAGAAGGAAATGTCTTAGAACACATAGTATTTCATAGCGACGCAATTTCCGTGTGAATTCGTCAATGTGTGGGAGTGAGGGATGCAGTAAAGAAGGATTAGTGGACCTGAAATGAGATTGTTGTATCCCAAAAGAAAATCCTGTCGTTTCCATAGAAACGTTACTCGATTTAGAAGGAAACTTCTTAGAACACATAGTGTTTAGTAGCGACGCAATTTCCGTGTGAATTCGTCAATGTTAGGGAGTGAGGGATGCAGTAAAGAAGGATTAATGGATCGGAAATGAGATTGTCGTATCCCAAAAAAAAGTCCTGTCGTTTCCATAGAAACGTTACTTGTTTTAGAAGGAGAAGTCATAGAACCCATTGTAATTCATAGCGACGCAATTTCCGTGTGAATTCGTCAATGTGTGGGAGTGAGGGATGCAGTAAAAAAGGATTAGTGGATCGGAAATGTGATTGTCTTATCCCAAAAGAAAATCGTGTCGTTTCCATAGAAACGTTACTCGATTTAGAAGGAAATGTCTTAGAACACATAGTACTCGTATTTCATAGCGACGCAATTTCCGTGTGAATTCGTCAATGTTTGGGAGTGAGGGATGCAGAAAAGAAGGATTAGTGGATCGGAAATGTGATTGTCGTATCCCAAAAGAAAATCCTGTCGTTTCCATAGAAACGTTACTCGATTTAGAAGGAAATGTCTTAGAACACATAGTACTCGTATTTCATAGCGACGCAATTTCCGTGTGAATTCGTCAATGTGTGGGAGTGAGGGATGCAGTAAAGAAGGATTAGTGGATCGGAAATGAGATTGTCGTATCCCAAAAGAAAATCCTGTCGTTTCCATAGAAACGTTACTCGATTCAGAAGGAGAAGTCATAGAAGTCATAGTAATTCATAGCGACGCAATTTCCGTGTGAATTCGTCAATGTTTGATAGTGGGGGATGCAGTAAAGAAGGATTAGTGGATCGGAAATGTGATTGTCGTATCCCAAAAGAAAATCCTGTCGTTTCCATAGAAACGTTACTCGATTTAGAAGGAAATGTCTTAGAACACATAGTACTCGTATTTCATAGCGACGCAATTTCCGTGTGAATTCGTCAATGTGTGGGAGTGAGGGATGCAGTAGAGAAGGATAGGTGGATCGGAAATGAGATTGTCGTATCCCAAAAGAAAATCCTGTCGTTTCCATAGAAACGTTACTCGATTTAGAAGGAAATGTCTTAGAACACATAGTATTTCATAGCGACGCAATTTCCGTGTGAATTCGTCAATGTGTGGGAGTGAGGGATGCAGTAAGGAAGGATTAGTGGATCGGAAATGAGATTGTCGTATCCCAAAAGAAAATCCTGTCGTTTCCATAGAAACGTTACTCGATTTAGAAGGAAATGTCTTAGAACACATAGTACTCGTATTTCATAGCGACGCAATTTCCGTGTGAATTCGTCAATGTTTGGGAGTGAGGGATGCAGTAAAGAAGGATTAGTGGATCGGAAATGAGATTGTCGTATCCCAAAAGAAAATCCTGTCGTTTCCATAGAAACGTTACTCGATTTAGAAGGAAATGTCTTAGAACACATAGTATTTCATAGCGACGCAATTTCCGTGTGATTTCGTCAATGTGAGGGAGTGAGGGATGCAGTAAGGAAGGATTAGTGGATCGGAAATGAGATTGTCGTATCCCAAAAGAAAATCCTGTCGTTTCCATAGAAACGTTACTCGATTTAGAAGGAAATGTCTTAGAACACGTAGTATTTCATAGCGACGCAATTTCCGTGTGAATTCGTCAATGTGTGGGAGTGAGGGATGCAGTAAGGAAGGATTAGTGGATCGGATATGAGATTGTCGTATCCCAAAAGAAAATCCTGTCGTTTCCATAGAAACGTTACTCGATTTAGAAGGAAATGTCTTAGAACACATAGTACTCGTATTTCATAGCGACGCAATTTCCTTGTGAATTCGTCAACGTTTGGGAGTGAGGGATGCAGTAAAGAAGGATTAGTGGATCGGAAAAGAGACTGTCGTATCCCAAAAGAAAATCCTGTCGTTTCCATAGAAACGTTACTCGATTTAGAAGGAAATGTCTTAGAACACATAGTATTTCATAGCGACGCAATTTCCGTCTGAATTCGTCAATGTTTGGGAATGAGGGATGCAGTAAAGCAGGATTAGTGGATCGGAAATGAGATTGTCGTATCCCAAAAGAAAATCCTGTCGTTTCCATAGAAACGTTACTCGATTTAGAAAGAAATGTCTTAGCACACATAGTATTTCATAGCGACGCAATTTCCGTGTGAATTCGTCATTGTATGGGAGTGAGGGATGCAGTAAGGAAGGATTAGTGGATCGGAAATGAGATTGTCGTATCCCAAAAGAAAATCCTGTCGTTTCCATAGAAACGTTACTCGAATTAGAAGGAAATGTCTTAGAACACATAGTACTCGTATTTCATAGCGACGCAATTTCCGTGTGAATTCCTGAATGTGTGGGAGTGAGGGATGCAGTAAAGAAGGATTAGTGGATCGGAAATGAGATTGTCGTATCCCAAAAGAAAATCCTGTCGTTTCCATAGAAACGTTACTCGATTTAGAAGGAAATGTCTTAGAACACATAGTATTTCATAGCGACGCAATTTCCGTGTGAATTCGTCAATGTGTGGGAGTGAGGGATGCAGTAAGGAAGGATTAGTGGATCGGAAATGTGATTGTCGTATCCCAAAAGAAAATCCTGTCGTTTCCATAGAAACGTTACTCGATTTAGAAGGAAATGTCTTAGAACACATAGTACTCGTATTTCATAGCGTCGTAATTTCCGCGTGAATTCGTCAATGCGTGGGAGTGAGGGATGCAGTAAAGAAGGATTAGTGGATCGGAAATGAGATTGTCGTATCCCAAAAGAAAATCCTGTCGTTTCCATAGAAACGTTACTCGATGTAGAAGGAAATGTCTTAGAACACATAGTATTTCATAGCGACGCAATTTCCGTGTGAATTCGTCAATGTGTGGGAGTGAGGGATGCAGTAAGGAAGGATTAGTGGATCGGAAATGAGATTGTCGTATCCCAAAAGAAAATCCTGTCGTTTCCATAGAAACGTTACTCGATTTAGAAGGGAACGTCTTAGAACACATAGTATTTCATAGCGACGCAATTTCCGTGTGAATTCGTCAATGTGTGGGAGTGAGGGATGCAGTAAAGCAGGATTAGTGAATCGGAAATGAGATTGTCGTATCCCAAAAGAAAATCCTGTCGTTTCCATAGAAACGTTACTCGATTTAGAAAGAAATGTCTTAGAACACATAGTATTTCATAGCGACGCAATTTCCGTGTGAATTCGTCAATGTGTGGGAGTGAGGGATGCAGTAAGGAAGGATTAGTGGATCGGATATGAGATTGTCGTATCCCAAAAGAAAATCCTGTCGTTTCCATAGAAACGTTACTCGATTTAGAAGGGAATGTCTTAGAACACATAGTACTCGTATTTCATAGCGACGCAATTTCCTTGAGAATTCGTCAACGTTTGGGAGTGAGGGATGCAGTAAAGAAGGATTAGTGGATCGGAAAAGAGATTGTCGTATCCCAAAAGAAAATCATGTCGTTTCCATAGAAACGTTACTCGATTTAGAAGGAAATGTCTTAGAACACATAGTATTTCATAGCGACGCAATTTCCGTCTGAATTCGTCAATGTTTGGGAATGAGGGATGCAGTAAAGAAGGATTAGTGGATCGGATGTGTGATTGTCGAATCCCGAAAGAAAATCCTGTCGTTTCCATAGAAACGTTACTCGATTTAGAAGGAAATGTCTTAGAACACAAAGTACTCGTATCTCATGGCGACGCAATTTCCGTGTGAATTCGTCAATGTGTGGGAGTGAGGGATGCAGTAAAGAAGGATTAGTGGACCAGAAATGTGATTGTCGTATCCCAAAAGAAAATCCTGTCGTTTCCATAGAAACGTTACTCGATTTAGAAGGAAATGTCTTGGAACACATAGTACTCGTATTTCATAGCGACGCAATTTCCGTGAGAATTCGTCAATGTTTGGGAGTGAGGGATGCAGTAAAGAAGGATTAGTGGAGCGGAAATGAGATTGTCGTATCCCAAAAGAAAATCCTGTCGTTTCCATAGAAACGTTACTCGATTTAGGAAGAAATGTCTTAGAACACATAGTACTCGTATTTCATAGCGACGCAATTTCCGTGTGAATTCGTCAATGTGTGGGAGTGAGGGATGCAGTAAAGAAGGATTAGTGGATCGGAAATGTGATTGTCATATCCCAAATGAAAATCCTGTCGTTTCCATAGAAACGTTACTCGATTTAGAAGGAAATGTTTTAGAACACATAGTACTCGTATTTCATAGCGACGGAATTTCCGTGTGAATTCGTCAATGTTTGGGAGTGAGGGATGCAGTAAAGAAGGATTAGTGGATCGGAAATGAGATTGTCGTATCCCAAAAGAAAATCCTGTCGTTTCCATAGAAACGTTACTCGATTTAGAAGGAAATGTCTTAGAACACATAGTACCCGTATTTCGTAGCGACGCAATTTCCGTGTGAATTCGTCAATGTGTGTGAGTGAGGGATGCAGTAAAGAAGGATCAGGGGATCGTAAATGAGATTGTCGCATCCCAAAAGAAAATCCTGTCGTTTCTACAGAAACGTTACTCGATTTAGAAGGAAATGTCTAAGAACACATAGTACTCGTATTTCATAGCGACGCAATTTCCGTGTGAATTCGTCAATGTGTGGGAGTGAGGGATGCAGTAAAGAAGGATTAGTGGATCGGAAATGTGATTGTCGTATCCCAAAAGAAAATCCTGTCGTCTCCATAGAAACGTTACTCGATATAGAAGGAAATGTCTTAGAACACATAGTACTCGTATTTCATAGCGACGCAATTTCCGTGTGAATTCGTCAATGTTTGGGAGTGAGGGATGCAGTAAAGAAGGATTAGTAGATCGGAAATGAGATTGTCGTATCCCAAAAGAAAATCCTGTCGTTTCCATAGAAACGTTACTCGATTTAGAAGGAAATGTCTTAGAACACATAGTATTTCATAGCGACGCAATTTCCGTGTGAATTCGTCAATGTGTGGGAGTGAGGGATGCAGTAAAGAAGGATTAGTGGATCTGAAATGAGATTGTTGTATCCCAAAAGAAAATCCTGTCGTTTCCATAGAAACGTTACTCGATTTAGAAGGAAACTTCTTAGAACACATAGTGTTTAATAGCGACGCAATTTCCGTGTGAATTCGTCAATGTTAGGGAGTGAGGGATGCAGTAAAGAAGGATTAATGGATCGGAAATGAGATTGTCGTATCCCAAAAAAAAGTCCTGTCGTTTCCATAGAAACGTTACTTGTTTTAGAAGGAGAAGCCATAGAACCCAATGTAATTCATAGCGACGCAATTTCCGTGTGAATTCGTCAATGTGTGGGAGTGAGGGATGCAGTAAAAAAGGATTAGTGGATCGGAAATGTGATTGTCTTATCCCAAAAGAAAATCGTGTCGTTTCCATAGAAACGTTACTCGATTTAGAAGGAAATGTCTTAGAACACATAGTACTCGTATTTCATAGCGACGCAATTTCCGTGTGAATTCGTCAATGTTTGGGAGTGAGGGATGCAGAAAAGAAGGATTAGTGGATCGGAAATGTGATTGTCGTATCCCAAAAGAAAATCCTGTCGTTTCCATAGAAACGTTACTCGATGTAGAAGGAAATGTCTTAGAACACATAGTACTCGTATTTCATAGCGACGCAATTTCCGTGTGAATTCGTCAATGTGTGGGAGTGAGGGATGCAGTAAAGAAGGATTAGTGGATCGGAAATGAGATTGTCGTATCCCAAAAGAAAATCCTGTCGTTTCCATAGAAACGTTACTCGATTCAGAAGGAGAAGTCATAGAAGTCATAGTAATTCATAGCGACGCAATTTCCGTGTGAATTCGTCAATGTTTGATAGTGGGGGATGGAGTAAAGAAGGATTAGTGGATCGGAAATGTGATTGTCGTATCCCAAAAGAAAATCCTGTCGTTTCCATAGAAACGTTACTCGATTTAGAAGGTAATGTCTTAGAACACATAGTACTCGTATTTCATAGCGACGCAATTTCCGTGTGAATTCGTCAATGTGTGGGAGTGAGGGATGCAGTAAAGAAGGATTAGTGGATCGGAAATGAGATTGTCGTATCCCAAAAGAAAATCCTGTCGTTTCCATAGAAACGTTACTCGATTTAGAAGGAAATGTCTTAGAACACATAGTACTCGTATTTCATAGCGACGCAATTTCCGTGTGAATTCGTCAATGTGTGGGAGTGAGGGATGCAGTAGAGAAGGATTAGTGGATCGGAAATGAGATTGTCGTATCCCAAAAGAAAATCCTGTCGTTTCCATAGAAACGTTACTCGATTTAGAAGGAAATGTCTTAGAACACATAGTATTTCATAGCGACGCAATTTCCGTGTGAATTCGTCAATGTGTGGGAGTGAGGGATGCAGTAAGGAAGGATTAGTGGATCGGAAATGAGATTGTCGTATCCCAAAAGAAAATCCTGTCGTTTCCATAGAAACGTTACTCGATTTAGAAGGAAATGTCTTAGAACACATAGTACTCGTATTTCATAGCGACGCAATTTCCGTGTGAATTCGTCAATGTTTGGGAGTGAGGGATGCAGTAAAGAAGGATTAGTGGATCGGAAATGAGATTGTCGTATCCCAAAAGAAAATCCTGTCGTTTCCATAGAAACGTTACTCGATTTAGAAGGAAATGTCTTAGAACACATAGTATTTCATAGCGACGCAATTTCCGTGTGATTTCGTCAATGTGTGGGAGTGAGGGATGCAGTAAGGAAGGATTAGTGGATCGGAAATGAGATTGTCGTATCCCAAAAGAAAATCCTGTCGTTTCCATAGAAACGTTACTCGATTTAGAAATAAATGTCTTAGAACACATAGTATTTCATAGCGACGCAATTTCCGTGTGAATTCGTCAATGTGTGGGAGTGAGGGATGCAGTAAAGCAGGATTAGTGGATCGGAAATGAGATTGTCGTATCCCAAAAGAAAATCCTGTCGTTTCCATAGAAACGTTACTCGATTTAGAAAGAAATGTCTTAGAACACATAGTATTTCATAGCGACGCAATTTCCGTGTGAATTCGTCATTGTATGGGAGTGAGGGATGCAGTAAGGAAGGATTAGTGGATCGGAAATGAGATTGTCGTATCCCAAAAGAAAATCCTGTCGTTTCCATAGAAACGTTACTCGATTTAGAAGGAAATGTCTTAGAACACATAGTACTCGTATTTCATAGCGACGCAATTTCCGTGTGAATTCCTGAATGTGTGGGAGTGAGGGATGCAGTAAAGAAGGATTAGTGGATCGGAAATGAGATTGTCGTATCCCAAAAGAAAATCCTGTCGTTTCCATAGAAACGTTACTCGATTTAGAAGGAAATGTCTTAGAACACATAGTACTCGTATTTCATAGCGACGCAATTTCCGTGTGAATTCGTCATTGTTTGGGAATGAGGTATGCAGTAAAGAAGGATTAGTGGATCGGATATGTGATTGTCGAATCCCGAAAGAAAATCCTGTCGTTTCCATAGAAACGTTACTCGATTTAGAAGGAAATGTCTTAGAACACAAAGTACTCGTATTTCATGGCGACGCAATTTCCGTGTGAATTCGTCAATGTGTGGGAGTGAGGGATGCAGTAAAGAAGGATTAGTGGATCGGAAATGTGATTGTCGTATCCCAAAAGAAAATCCTGTCGTTTCCATAGAAACGTTACTCGATTTAGAAGGAAATGTCTTAGAACTCATAGTACTCGTGTTTCATAGCGACGCAATTTCCGTGAGAATTCGTCAATGTTTGGGAGTGAGGGATGCAGTAAAGAAGGATTAGTGGATCGGAAATGAGATTGTCGTATCCCAAAAGAAAATCCTGTCGTTTCCATAGAAACGTTACTCGATTTAGGAAGAAATGTCTTAGAACACATAGTATTTCATAGCGACGCAATTTCCGTGTGAATTCGTCTAGGTTTGGGAGTGAGGGATGCAGTAAAGAAGGATTAGGGGATCGGAAATGTGATTGTCATATGCCAAATGAAAATCCTGTCGTTTCCATAGAAACGTTACTCGATTTAGAAGGAAATGTTTTAGAACACATAGTACTCGTATTTCATAGCGACGGAATTTCCGTGTGAATTCGTCAATGTTTGGGAGTGAGGGATGCAGTAAAGAAGGATTAGTGGATCGGAAATGAGATTGTCGTATCCCAAAAGAAAATCCTGTCGTTTCCATAGAAACGTTACTCGATTTAGAAGGAAATGTCTTAGAACAATTAGTACCCGTATTTCGTAGCGACGCAATTTCCGTGTGAATTCGTCAATGTGTGTGAGTGAGGGATGCAGTAAAGAAGGATCAGGGGATCGTAAATGAGATTGTCGTATCCCAAAAGAAAATCCTGTCGTTTCTACAGAAATGTTACTCGATTTAGAAGGAAATGTCTAAGAACACATAGTACTCGTATTTCATAGCGACGCAATTTCCGTGTGAATTCGTCAATGTGTGGGAGTGAGGGATGCAGTAAAGAAGGATTAGTGGATCGGAAATGTGATTGTCGTATCCCAAAAGAAAATCCTGTCGTCTCCATAGAAACGTTACTCGATATAGAAGGAAATGTCTTAGAACACATAGTACTCGTATTTCATAGCGACGCAATTTCCGTGTGAATTCGTCAATGTGTGGGAGTGAGGGATGCAGTAAAGAAGGATTAGTAGATCGGAAATGAGATTGTCGTATCCCAAAAGAAAATCCTGTCGTTTCCATAGAAACGTTACTCGATTTAGAAGGAAATGTCTTAGAACACATAGTATTTCATAGCGACGCAATTTCCGTGTGAATTCGTCAATGTGTGGGAGTGAGGGATGCAGTAAAGAAGGATTAGTGGATCTGAAATGAGATTGTTGTATCCCAAAAGAAAATCCTGTCGTTTCCATAGAAACGTTACTCGATTTAGAAGGAAACTTCTTAGAACACATAGTGTTTAATAGCGACGCAATTTCCGTGTGAATTCGTCAATGTTAGGGAGTGAGGGATGCAGTAAAGAAGGATTAATGGATCGGAAATGAGATTGTCGTATCCCAAAAAAAAGTCCTGTCGTTTCCATAGAAACGTTACTTGTTTTAGAAGGAGAAGTCATAGAACCCATTGTAATTCATAGCGACGCAATTTCCGTGTGAATTCGTCAATGCGTGGGAGTGAGGGATGCAGTAAAAAAGGATTAGTGGATCGGAAATGTGATTGTCTTATCCCAAAAGAAAATCCTGTCGTTTCCATAGAAACGTTACTCGATTTAGAAGGAAATGTCTTAGAACACATAGTACTCGTATTTCATAGCGACGCAATTTCCGTGCGAATTCGTCAATGTTTGGGAGTGAGGGATGCAGAAAAGAAGGATTAGTGGATCGGAAATGTGATTGTCGTATCCCAAAAGAAAATCCTGTCGTTTCCATAGAAACGTTACTCGATTTAGAAGGAAACGTCTTAGAACACATTGTACTCGTATTTCATGGCGACGCAATTTCCGTGTGAATTCGTCAATGTGTGGGAGTGAGGGATGCAGTAAAGAAGGAATAGAGGATCGGAAATGTGATTGCCGTATCTCAAAAGAAAATCCTTTCGTTTCCATAGAAACGTTACTCGATTTAGAAGGAAATGTCTTAGAACACATAGTACTCGTATTTCACAACGACGCAATTTCCGTGTGAATTCGTCAATGTGTGGGAGTGAGGGATGCAGTAAAGAAGGATTAGTGGATCGGAAATAAGATTGTCGTATCCCAAAAGAAAATCCTGTCGTTTCCATAGAAACGTTACTCGATTTAGAAGGAAATGTCTTAGAACACATAGTACTCGTATTTCATAGCGACGCAATTTCCGTGTGAATTCGTCAATGCGTGGGAGTGAGGGATGCAGTAAAGAAGGATTAGTGGATCGGAAATGAGATTGTCGTATCCCAAAAGAAAATCCTGTCGTTTCCATAGAAACGTTACTCGATGTAGAAGGAAATGTCTTAGAACACATAGTATTTCATAGCGACGCAATTTCCGTGTGAATTCGTCAATGTGTGGGAGTGAGGGATGCAGTAAGGAAGGATTAGTGGATCGGATATGAGATTGTCGTATCCCAAAAGAAAATCCTGTCGTTTCCATAGAAACGTTACTCGATTTAGAAGGAAACGTCTTAGAACACATAGTATTTCATAGCGACGCAATTTCCGTGTGAATTCGTCAATGTGTGGGAGTGAGGGATGCAGTAAAGCAGGATTAGTGGATCGGAAATGAGATTGTCGTATCCCAAAAGAAAATCCTGTCGTTTCCATAGAAACGTTACTCGATTTAGAAAGAAATGTCTTAGAACACATAGTATTTCATAGCGACGCAATTTCCGTGTGAATTCGTCAATGTGTGGGAGTGAGGGATGCAGTAAGGAAGGATTAGTGGATCGGATATGAGATTGTCGTATCCCAAAAGAAAATCCTGTTGTTTCCATAGAAACGTTACTCGATTTAGAAGGAAATGTCTTAGAACACATAGTACTCGTATTTCATAGCGACGCAATTTCCTTGTGAATTCGTCAACGTTTGGGAGTGAGGGATGCAGTAAAGAAGGATTAGTGGATCGGAAAAGAGATTGTCGTATCCCAAAAGAAAATCCTGTCGTTTCCATAGAAACGTTACTCGATTTAGAAGGAAATGACTTAGAACACATAGTATTTCATAGCGACGCAATTTCCGTCTGAATTCGTCAATGTTTGGGAATGAGGGATGCAGTAAAGAAGGATTAGTGGATCGGATATGTGATTGTCGAATCCCGAAAGAAAATCCTGTCGTTTCCATAGAAACGTTACTCGATTTAGAAGGAAATGTCTTAGAACACAAAGTACTCGTATCTCATGGCGACGCAATTTCCGTGTGAATTCGTCAATGTGTGGGAGTGAGGGATGCAGTAAAGAAGGATTAGTGGATCGGAAATGTGATTGTCGTATCCCAAAAAAAAATCCTGTCGTTTCCATAGAAACGTTACTCGATTTAGAAGGAAATGTCTTAGAACACATAGTACTCGTATTTCATAGCGACGCAATTTCCGTGAGAATTCGTCAATGTTTGGGAGTGAGGGATGCAGTAAAGAAGGATTAGTGGATCGGAAATGAGATTGTCGTATCCCAAAAGAAAATCCTGTCGTTTCCATAGAAACGTTACTCGATTTAGGAAGAAATGTCTTAGAACACATAGTACTCGTATTTCATAGCGACGCAATTTCCGTATGAATTCGTCAATGTGTGGGAGTGAGGGATGCACTAAAGAAGGATTAGTGGATCGGAAATGTGATTGTCATATCCCAAATGAAAATCCTGTCGTTTCCATAGAAACGTTACTCGATTTAGAAGGAAATGTTTTAGAACACATAGTACTCGTATTTCATAGCGACGGAATTTCCGTGTGAATTCGTCAATGTTTGGGAGTGAGGGATGCAGTAAAGAAGGATTAGTGGATCGGAAATGAGATTGTCGTATCCCAAAAGAAAATCCTGTCGTTTCCATAGAAACGTTACTCGATTTAGAAGGAAATGTCTTAGAACACATAGTACCCGTATTTCGTAGCGACGCAATTTCCGTGTGAATTCGTCAATGTGTGTGAGTGAGGGATGCAGTAAAGAAGGATCAGGGGATCGTAAATGAGATTGTCGTATCCCAAAAGAAAATCCTGTCGTTTCTACAGAAACGTTACTCGATTTAGAAGGAAATGTCTAAGAACACATAGTACTCGTATTTCATAGCGACGCAATTTCCGTGTGAATTCGTCAATGTGTGGGAGTGAGGGATGCAGTAAAGAAGGATTAGTGGATCGGAAATGTGATTGTCGTATCCCAAAAGAAAATCCTGTCGTCTCCATAGAAACGTTACTCGATATAGAAGGAAATGTCTTAGAACACATAGTACTCGTATTTCATAGCGACGCAATTTCCGTGTGAATTCGTCAATGTGTGGGAGTGAGGGATGCAGTAAAGAAGGATTAGTAGATCGGAAATGAGATTGTCGTATCCCAAAAGAAAATCCTGTCGTTTCCATAGAAACGTTACTCGATTTAGAAGGAAATGTCTTAGAACACATAGTATTTCATAGCGACGCAATTTCCGTGTGAATTCGTCAATGTGTGGGAGTGAGGGATGCAGTAAAGAAGGATTAGTGGATCTGAAATGAGATTGTTGTATCCCAAAAGAAAATCCTGTCGTTTCCATAGAAACGTTACTCGATTTAGAAGGAAACTTCTTAGAACACATAGTGTTTAATAGCGACGCAATTTCCGTGTGAATTCGTCAATGTTAGGGAGTGAGGGATGCAGTAAAGAAGGATTAATGGATCGGAAATGAGATTGTCGTATCCCAAAAAAAAGTCCTGTCGTTTCCATAGAAACGTTACTTGTTTTAGAAGGAGAAGTCATAGAACCCATTGTAATTCATAGCGACGCAATTTCCGTGTGAATTCGTCAATGTGTGGGAGTGAGGGATGCAGTAAAAAAGGATTAGTGGATCGGAAATGTGATTGTCTTATCCCAAAAGAAAATCATGTCGTTTCCATAGAAACGTTACTCGATTTAGAAGGAAATGTCTTAGAACACATAGTACTCGTATTTCATAGCGACGCAATTTCCGTGTGAATTCGTCAATGTTTGGGAGTGAGGGATGCAGAAAAGAAGGATTAGTGGATCGGAAATGTGATTGTCGTATCCCAAAAGAAAATCCTGTCGTTTCCATAGAAACGTTACTCGATGTAGAAGGAAATGTCTTAGAACACATAGTACTCGTATTTCATAGCGACGCAATTTCCGTGTGAATTCGTCAATGTGTGGGAGTGAGGGATGCAGTAAAGAAGGATTAGTGGATCGGAAATGAGATTGTCGTATCCCAAAAGAAAATCCTGTCGTTTCCATAGAAACGTTACTCGATTCAGAAGGAGAAGTCATAGAAGTCATAGTAATTCATAGCGACGCAATTTCCGTGTGAATTCGTCAATGTTTGATAGTGGGGGATGGAGTAAAGAAGGATTAGTGGATCGGAAATGTGATTGTCGTATCCCAAAAGAAAATCCTGTCGTTTCCATAGAAACGTTACTCGATTTAGAAGGTAATGTCTTAGAACACATAGTACTCGTATTTCATAGCGACGCAATTTCCGTGTGAATTCGTCAATGTGTGGGAGTGAGGGATGCAGTAAAGAAGGATTAGTGGATCGGAAATGAGATTGTCGTATCCCAAAAGAAAATCCTGTCGTTTCCATAGAAACGTTACTCGATTTAGAAGGAAATGTCTTAGAACACATAGTACTCGTATTTCATGGCGACGCAATTTCCGTGTGAATTCGTCAATGTGTGGGAGTGAGGGATGCAGTAGAGAAGGAATAGTGGATCGGAAATGAGATTGTCGTATCCCAAAAGAAAATCCTGTCGTTTCCATAGAAACGTTACTCGATTTAGAAGGAAATGTCTTAGAACACATAGTATTTCATAGCGACGCAATTTCCGTGTGAATTCGTCAATGTGTGGGAGTGAGGGATGCAGTAAGGAAGGATTAGTGGATCGGAAATGAGATTGTTGTATCCCAAAAGAAAATCCTGTCGTTTCCATAGAAACGTTACTCGATTTAGAAGGAAATGTCTTAGAACACATAGTACTCGTATTTCATAGCGACGCAATTTCCGTGTGAATTCGTCACTGTTTGGGAGTGAGGGATGCAGTAAAGAAGGATTAGTGGATCGGAAATGAGATTGTCGTATCCCAAAAGAAAATCCTGTCGTTTCCATAGAAACGTTACTCGATTTAGAAGGAAATGTCTTAGAACACATAGTATTTCATAGCGACGCCATTTCCGTGTGATTTCGTCAATGTGTGGGAGTGAGGGATGCAGTAAGGAAGGATTAGTGGATCGGAAATGAGATTGTCGTATCCCAAAAGAAAATCCTGTCGTTTCCATAGAAACGTTACTCGATTTAGAAAGAAATGTCTTAGAACACATAGTATTTCATAGCGACGCAATTTCCGTGTGAATTCGTCAATGTGTGGGAGTGAGGGATGCAGTAAAGCAGGATTAGTGGATCGGAAATGAGATTGTCGTATCCCAAAAGAAAATCCTGTCGTTTCCATAGAAACGTTACTCGATTTAGAAAGAAATGTCTTAGAACACATAGTATTTCATAGCGACGCAATTTCCGTGTGAATTCGTCATTGTATGGGAGTGAGGGATGCAGTAAGGAAGGATTAGTGGATCGGAAATGAGATTGTCGTATCCCAAAAGAAAATCCTGTCGTTTCCATAGAAACGTTACTCGATTTAGAAGGAAATGTCTTAGAACACATAGTACTCGTATTTCATAGCGACGCAATTTCCGTGTGAATTCCTGAATGTGTGGGAGTGAGGGATGCAGTAAAGAAGGATTAGTGGATCGGAAATGAGATTGTCGTATCCCAAAAGAAAATCCTGTCGTTTCCATAGAAACGTTGCTCGATTTAGAAGGAAACGTCTTAGAACACATAGTATTTCATAGCGACGCAATTTCCGTGTGAATTCGTCAATGTGTGGGAGTGAGGGATGCAGTAAAGCAGGATTAGTGGATCGGAAATGAGATTGTCGTATCCCAAAAGAAAATCCTGTCGTTTCCATAGAAACGTTACTCGATTTAGAAAGAAATGTCTTAGAACACATAGTATTTCATAGCGACGCAATTTCCGTGTGAATTCGTCAATGTGTGGGAGTGAGGGATGCAGTAAGGAAGGATTAGTGGATCGGATATGAGATTGTCGTATCCCAAAAGAAAATCCTGCCGTTTCCATAGCAACGTTACTCGATTTAGAAGGAAATGTCTTAGAACACATAGTACTCGTATTACATAGCGACGCAATTTCCTTAAGAATTCGTCAACGTTTGGGAGTGAGGGATGCAGTAAAGAAGGATTAGTGGATCGGAAAAGAGATTGTCGTATCCCAAAAGAAAATCCTGTCGTTTCCATAGAAACGTTACTCGATTTAGAAGGAAATGTCTTAGAACACATAGTATTTCATAGCGACGCAATTTCCGTCTGAATTCGTCAATGTTTGGGAATGAGGTATGCAGTAAAGAAGGATTAGTGGATCGGATATGTGATTGTCGAATCCCGAAAGAAAATCCTGTCGTTTCCATAGAAACGTTACTCGATTTAGAAGGAAATGTCTTAGAACACAAAGTACTCGTATTTCATGGCGACGCAATTTCCGTGTGAATTCGTCAATGTGTGGGAGTGAGGGATGCAGTAAAGAAGGATTAGTGGATCGGAAATGTGATTGTCGTATCCCAAAAGAAAATCCTGTCGTTTCCATAGAAACGTTACTCGATTTAGAAGGAAATGTCTTAGAACACATAGTACTCGTATTTCATAGCGACGCAATTTCCGTGAGAATTCGTCAATGTTTGGGAGTGAGGGATGCAGTAAAGAAGGATTAGTGGATCGGAAATGAGATTGTCGTATCCCAAAAGAAAATCCTGTCGTTTCCATAGAAACGTTACTCGATTTAGGAAGAAATGTCTTAGAACACATAGTATTTCATAGCGACGCAATTTCCGTGTGAATTCGTCTAGGTTTGGGAGTGAGGGATGCAGTAAAGAAGGATTAGTGGATCGGAAATGTGATTGTCATATCCCAAATGAAAATCCTGTCGTTTCCATAGAAACGTTACTCGATTTAGAAGGAAATGTTTTAGAACACATAGTACTCGTATTACATAGCGACGGAATTTCCGTGTGAATTCGTCAATGTTTGGGAGTGAGGGATGCAGTAAAGAAGGATTAGTGGATCGGAAATGAGATTGTCGTATCCCAAAAGAAAATCCTGTCGTTTCCATAGAAACGTTACTCGATTTAGAAGGAAATGTCTTAGAACAATTAGTACCCGTATTTCGTAGCGACGCAATTTCCGTGTGAATTCGTCAATGTGTGTGAGTGAGGGATGCAGTAAAGAAGGATCAGGGGATCGTAAATGAGATTGTCGTATCCCAAAAGAAAATCCTGTCGTTTCTACAGAAACGTTACTCGATTTAGAAGGAAATGTCTAAGAACACATAGTACTCGTATTTCACAGCGACGCAATTTCCGTGTGAATTCGTCAATGTGTGGGAGTGAGGGATGCAGTAAAGAAGGATTAGTGGATCGGAAATGTGATTGTCGTATCCCAAAAGAAAATCCTGTCGTCTCCATAGAAACGTTACTCGATATAGAAGGAAATGTCTTAGAACACATAGTACTCGTATTTCATAGCGACGCAATTTCCGTGTGAATTCGTCAATGTGTGGGAGTGAGGGATGCAGTAAAGAAGGATTAGTAGATCGGAAATGAGATTGTCGTATCCCAAAAGAAAATCCTGTCGTTTCCATAGAAACGTTACTCGATTTAGAAGGAAACGTCTTAGAACACATTGTACTCGTATTTCATGGCGACGCAAATTCCGTGTGAATTCGTCAATGTGTTGGAGTGAGGGATGCAGTAAAGAAGGAATAGAGGATCGGAAATGTGATTGCCGTATCCCAAAAGAAAATCCTGTCGTTTCCATAGAAACGTTACTCGATTTAGAAGGAAATGTCTTAGAACACATAGTACTCGTATTTCACAACGACGCAATTTCCGTGTGAATTCGTCAATGTGTGGGAGTGAGGGATGCAGTAAAGAAGGATTAGTGGATCGGAAATAAGATTGTCGTATCCCAAAAGAAAATCCTGTCGTTTCCATAGAAACGTTACTCGATTTAGAAGGAAATGTCTTAGAACACATAGTACTCGTATTTCATAGCGACGCAATTTCCGTGTGAATTCGTCAATGTGTGGGAGTGAGGGATGCAGTAAAGAAGGATTAGTGGATCGGAAATGAGATTGTCGTATCCCAAAAGAAAATCGTGTCGTTTCCATAGAAACGTTACTCGATTTAGAAGGAAATGTCTTAGAACACACAGTATTTCATAGCGACGCAATTTCCGTGTGAATTCGTCAATGTGTGGGAGTGAGGGATGCAGTAAAGAAGGATTAGTGGATCTGAAATGAGATTGTCGTATCCCAAAAGAAAATCCTGTCGTTTCCATAGAAACGTTACTCGATTTAGAAGGAAATGTCTTAGAACACATAGTATTTCGTAGCGACGCAATTTCCGTGTGAATTCGTCAATGTTTGGGAGTGAGGGATGCAGTAAAGAAGGATTAGTGGATCGGAAATGAGATTGTCGTATCCCAAAAGAAAATCCTGTCGTTTCCATAGAAACGTTACTCGATTTAGAAGGTAATGTCTTAGAACACATAGTATTTCATAGCGACGCAATTTCCGTGTGAATTTGTCAATGTGTGGGAGTGAGGGATGCAGTAAGGAAGGATTAGTGGATCGGAAATGAGATTGTCGTATCCCAAAAGAAAATCCTGTCGTTTCCATAGAAACGTTACTCGATTTAGGAGGAAATGTCTTAGAACACATAGTATTTCATTGCGACGCAATTTCCGTGTGAATTCGTCAATGTGTGGGAGTGAGGGATGCAGTAAAGCAGGATTAGTGGATCGGAAATGAGATTGTCGTATCCCAAAAGAAAATCCTGTCGTTTCCATAGAAACGTTAGTCGATTAAGAAAGAAATGTCTTAGAACACATAGTATTTCATAGCGACGCAATTTCCGTGTGAATTCGTCAATGTGTGGGAGTGAGGGATGTATTAAGGAAGGATTAGTGGGTCGGATATGAGTTTGTCGTATCCCAAAAGAAAATCCTGTCGTTTCCATAGAAACGTTACTCGATTTAGAAGGAAATGTCTTAGAACACATAGTACTCGTATTTCATAGCGACGCAATTTCCGTGGGAATTCGTCAATGTTTGGGAGTGAGGGATGCAGTAAAGAAGGATTAGTGGATCGGAAATGAGATTGTCGTATCCCAAAAGAAAATCCTGTCGTTTCCATAGAAACGTTACTCGATTTAGAAGGAAATGTCTTAGAACACACAGTATTTCTTAGCGACGCAATTTCCGTGTGAATTCGTCAATGTGTGGGAGTGAGGGATGCAGTAAAGAAGGATTAATGGATCGGAAATGTGATTGTCGTATCCCAAAAGAAAATCCTGTCGTTTCCATAGAAACGTTACTCGATTTAGAAGGAAATGTCTTAGAACACATAGTACTCGTATTTCATAGCGACGCAATTTCCGTGTGAATTCGTCAATGTGTGGGAGTGAGGGATGCAGTAAGGAAGGATTAGTGGATCGGAAATGAGATTGTCGTATCCCAAAAGAAAATCCTGTCGTTTCCATAGAAACGTTACTCGATTTAGAAGGAAATGTCTTAGAACACATAGTATTTCATAGCGACGCAATTTCCGTGTGAATTCGTCAATGTGTGGGAGTGAGGGATGCAGTAAAGCAGGATTAGAGGATCGGAAATGAGATTGTCGTATCCCAAAAGAAAATCCTGTCGTTTCCATAGAAACGTTACTCGATTTAGAAAGAAATGTCTTAGAACACATAGTATTTCATAGCGACGCAATTTCCGTGTGAATTCGTCATTGTATGGGAGTGAGGGATGCAGTAAAGAAGGATTAGTGGATCGGAAATGAGATTGTCGTATCCCAAAAGAAAATCCTGTCGTTTCCATAGAAACGTTACTCGATTTAGGAGGAAATGTCTTAGAACACATAGTACTCGTATTTCATAGCGTCGCAATTTCCGTGTGAATTCGTCAATGTGTGGGAGTGAGGGATGCAGTAAAGAAGGATTAGTGGATCGGAAATGAGATTGTCGTATCCCAAAAGAAAATCCTGTCGTTTCCATAGAAACGTTACTCGATTTAGAAGGAAACGTCTTAGAACACATTGTACTCGTATTTCATGGCGACGCAATTTCCGTGTAAATTCGTCAATGTGTGGGAGTGAGGGATGCAGTAAAGAAGGATTAGAGGATCGGAAATGTGATTGCCGTATCCCAAAAGAAAATTCTGTCGTTTCCATGGAAACGTTACTCGATTTAGAAGGAAATGTCTTAGAACACATAGTACTCGTATTTCATAGCGACGCAATTTCCGTGTGAATTCGTCAATGTGTGGGAGTGAGGGATGCAGTAAAGAGGGATTAGTGGATCGGAAATGTGATTGTCGTATCCCAAAAGAAAATCCTGTCGTTGCCATAGAAACGTTACTCGATTTAGAAGGAAATGTCTTAGAACACGTAGTACTCGTATTTCATAGCGACGCAATTTCCGTGTGAATTCGTCAATGTGTGGGAGTGAGGGATGCAGTAAAGAAGGATTAGTGGATCGGAAATGAGATTGTCGTGTCCCAAAAGAAAATCGTGTCGTTTCCATAGAAACGTTACTCGATTTAGAAGGAAATGTCTTAGAACACACAGTATTTCATAGCGACGCAATTTCCGTGTGAATTCGTCACTGTGTGTTAGTGAGGGATGCAGTAAAGAAGGATTAGTGGATCTGAAATGAGATTGTCGTATCCCAAAAGAAAATCCTGTCGTTTCCATAGAAACGTTACTCGATTTAGAAGGAAATGTCTTAGAACACATAGTATTTCATAGCGACGCAATTTCCGTGTGAATTCGTCAATGTGTGGGAGTGAGGGATGCAGTAAAGATGGATTAGTGGATCGGAAGTGTGATTGTCGTATCCCAAAAGAAAATCCTGTCGTTTCCATAGAAACGTTACTCGATGTAGAAGGAAATGTCTTAGTACATATAGTACTCGTATTTCATAGCGACGCAATTTCCGTGTGAATTCGTCAATGTGTGGGAGTGAGGGATGCAGTAAAGAAGGATTAGTGGATCGGAAATGAGATTGTCGTATCCCAAAAGAAAATCGTGTCGTTTCCATAGAAACGTTACTCGATTTAGAAGGAAATGTCTTAGAACACACAGTATTTCATAGCGACGCAATTTCCGTGTGAATTCGTCAATGTGTGGGAGTGAGGGATGCAGTAAAGAAGGATTAGTGGATCTGAAATGAGATTGTCGTATCCCAAAAGAAAATCCTGTCGTTTCCATAGAAACGTTACTCGATTTAGAGGGAAATGTCTTAGAACACATAGTACTCGTATTTCATAGCGACGCAATTTCCGTGTGAATTCGTCAATGTGTGGGAGTGAGGGATGCAGTAGAGAAGGATTAGTGGATCGGAAATGAGATTGTCGTATCCCAAAAGAAAATCCTGTCGTTTCCATAGAAACGTTACTCGATTTAGAAGGAAATGTCTAAGAACACGTAGTACTCGTATTTCATAGCGACGGAATTTCCGTGTGAATTCGTCAATGTTTGGGAGTGAGGGATGCAGTAAAGAAGGATTAGTGGATCGGAAATGAGATTGTCGTATCCCAAAAGAAAATCCTGTCGTTTCCATAGAAACGTTACTCGATTTAGAAGGAAATGTCTTAGAACGCAGAGTACTCGTATTTCGTAGCGACGCAATTTCCGTGTGAATTTCTCATTGTGTGAGAGTGAGGGATGCAGTAAAGAAGGATTGGTGGATCGGAAATGAGATTGTCGTATCCCAAAAGAAGATCCTGCCGTTTCCATAGGAACGTTACTCGATTTAGAAGGAAATGTCTTAGAACACATAGTACTCGTATTTCATAGCGACGCAATTTCCGTGTTATTTCGTCAATGTGTGGGAGTGAGGGATGCAGTAAAGAAGCATTAGTGGATCGGAAATGTGATTGTCGTATCCCATAAGAAAATCCTGTCATTTACATAGAAACGTTACTCGATTTAGAAGGAAATGTCTTAGAACACATAGTACTCGTATTTCATAGCGACGCAATTTCCGTGTGAATTCGTCAATGTGTGGGAGTGAGGGATGCAGTAAAGAAGGATTAGTGGATCGGAAATGTGATTGTCGTATCCCAAAAGAAAATCCTGTCGTTTCCATAGAAACGTTACTCGATTTAGAAGGAAATGTCTTAGAACACATAGTACTCGAATTTCATAGCGACGCAATTTCCGTGTGAATTCGTCAATTTGTGGGAGTGAGGGATGCAGTAAAGAAGGATTAGTGGATCGGAAATGTGATTGTCGTATCCCAAAAGAAAATCCTGTCGTTTCCATAGAAACGTTACTCGATTTAGAAGGAAATGTCTTAGAACACATAGTATTTCATAGCGACGCAATTTCCGTGTGAATTCGTCAATGTGTGGGAGTGAGGGATGCAGTAAAGAAGGATTAGTGGATCTGAAATGTGATTGCCGTATCCCAAAAGAAAATCCTGTCGTTTCCATAGAAACGTTACTCGATTTAGAAGGAAATGTCTTAGAACACATAGTATTTCATAGCGACGCAATTTCCGTGTGAATTCTTCAATGTTTGGGAGTGAGGGATGCAGTAAAGAAGGATTAGTGGATCGGAAATGTGATTGTCGTATCCCAAAAAAAAGTCCTGTCGTTTCCATAGAAACGTTACTTGATTTAGAAGGATAAGTCATAGAACCCATTGTAATTCATAGCGACGCAATTTCCGTGTGAATTCGTCAATGTGTGGGAGTGAGGGATGCAGTAAAGAAGGATTAGTGGATCGGAAATGTGATTATCGTATCCCAAAAGAAAATCCTGTCGTTTCCATAGAAACGTTACTCGATTTAGAAGGAAATGTCTTAGAACACATAGTACTCCTATTTCATAGCGACGCAATTTCCGTGTGAATTCGTCAATGTTTGAGAGTGAGGGATGCAGAAGAGAAGGATTAGTGGATCGGAAATGTGATTGTCGTATCACAAAAGAAAATCCTGTCGTTTCCATAGAAACGTTACTCGATTTAGAAGGAAATGTCTTAGAACACACAGTATTTCATAGCGACGCAATTTCCGTGTGAGTTCGTCAATGTGTGGGAGTGAGGGATGCAGTAAAGAAGGATTAGTGGATCTGAAATGAGATTGTCGTATCCCAAAAGGAAATCCTGTCGTTTCCATAGAAACGTTACTCGATTTAGAAGGAAATGTCTTAGAACACATAGTATTTCATAGCGACGCAATTTCCGTGTGAATTCGTCAATGTTTGGGAGTGAGGGATGCCGGTAAAGATGGATTAGTGGATCGGAAATGTGATTGTCGTATCCCAAAAGAAAATCCTGTCGTTTCCACAGAAACGTTACTCGATTTAGCAGGAAATGTCTTAGAACACATAGTACTCGTATTTCATAGCGACGGAATTTCCGTGTGAATTCGTCAATGTGTGGGAGTGAGGGATGCAGTAAAGAAGGATTAGTGGATCGGAAATAAGATTGTCGTGTCCCGAAAGAAAATCCTGTCGTTTCCATAGAAACGTTACTCGATTTAGAAGGAAATGTCTTAGAACACATAGTACTCGTATTTCATAGCGACGCCATTTCCGTGTGAATTCGTCAATGTGTGGGAGTGAGGGATGCAGTAAAGAAGGATTAGTGGATCGGAAATGAGATTGTTGTATCCCAAAAGAAAATCCTGTCGTTTCCATAGAAACGTTACTCGATTTAGAAGGAAATGTCTTAGAACACATAGTACTCGTATTTCACAGCGACGCAATTTCCGTGTGAATTCGTCAATGTTTGGGAGTGAGGGATGCAGTAAAGAAGGATTAGAGGATCGGAAATGTGATTGCCGTATCCCAAAAGAAAATCCTGTCGTTTCCATAGAAACGTTACTCGATTTAGAAGGAAATGTCTTAGAACACATAGTACTCGAATTTCATAGCGACGCAATTTCCGTGTGAATTCGTCAATGTGTGGGAGTGAGGGATGCAGTAAAGAAGGATTAGTGGATCGGAAATGTGATTGTCGTATCCCAAAAGAAAATCCTGTCGTTTCCATTGAAACGTTATTCGATTTAGAAGGAAATGTCCTAGAACACATAGTACTTGTATTTCATAGCGACGCAATTTCCGTGTGAATTCGTCAGTGTGTGGGAGTGAGGGATGCAGTAAAGAAGGATTAGTGGATCTGAAATGAGATTGTCGTATCCCAAAAGAAAATCCTGTCGTTTCCATAGAAACGTTACTCGATTTAGAAGGAAATGTCTTAGAACACATAGTATTTCATAGCGACGCAATTTCCGTGTGAATTCGTCAATGTTTGGGAGTGAGGGATGCGGGTAAAGATGGATTAGTGGATCGGAAATGTGATTGTCGTATCCCAAAAGAAAATCCTGTCGTTTCCATAGAAACGTTACTCGATTTAGAAGGAAATGTCTTAGACACATAGTACTCGTATTTCATAGCGACGGAATTTCCGTGTGAATTCGTCAATGTTTGGGAGTGGGGATGCAGTAAAGAAGGATTAGTGGATCGGAAGTGAGATTGTCGTATCCCAAAAGAAATTCCTGTCGTTTCCATAGAAACGTTACTCGATTTAGAAGGAAATGTCTTAGAACACATAGTACTCGTATTTCATAGCGACGCAATTTCCGTGTGAATTCGTCAATGTTTGGGAGTGAGGGATGCAGTAAAGAACGATTTGTGGATCGGAAATGTGATTGTCGTATCCCAAACGAAAATCCTGTCGTTTCCATAGAAACGTTACTCGATTTAGAAGGAAATGTCTTAGAACACATAGTAATCGTATTTCATAGCGACGAAATTTCCGTGTGAATTCGCCAATGTGTGGGAGTGAGGGATGCAGTAAAGAAGGATTAGAGGATCGGAAATGTGATTGTCGTATCCCAAAAAAAAGTCCTGTCGTTTCCATAGAAACGTTACTTGATTTAGAAGGATAAGTCATAGAACCCATTGTAATTCATAGCGACGCAATTTCCGTGTGAATTCGTCAATGTGTGGGAGTGAGGGATGCAGTAAAGAAGGATTAGTGGATCGGAAATGTGATTATCGTATCCCAAAAGAAAATCCTGTCGTTTCCATAGAAACGTTACTCGATTTAGAAGGAAATGTCTTAGAACACATAGTACTCCTATTTCATAGCGACGCAATTTCCGTGTGAATTCGTCAATGTTTGAGAGTGAGGGATGCAGAAGAGAAGGATTAGTGGATCGGAAATGTGATTGTCGTATCACAAAAGAAAATCCTGTCGTTTCCATAGAAACGTTACTCGATTTAGAAGGAAATGTCTTAGAACACACAGTATTTCATAGCGACGCAATTTCCGTGTGAGTTCGTCAATGTGTGGGAGTGAGGGATGCAGTAAAGAAGGATTAGTGGATCTGAAATGAGATTGTCGTATCCCAAAAGGAAATCCTGTCGTTTCCATAGAAACGTTACTCGATTTAGAAGGAAATGTCTTAGAACACATAGTATTTCATAGCGACGCAATTTCCGTGTGAATTCGTCAATGTTTGGGAGTGAGGGATGCCGGTAAAGATGGATTAGTGGATCGGAAATGTGATTGTCGTATCCCAAAAGAAAATCCCGTCGTTTCCACAGAAACGTTACTCGATTTAGCAGGAAATGTCTTAGAACACATAGTACTCGTATTTCATAGCGACGGAATTTCCGTGTGAATTCGTCAATGTGTGGGAGTGAGGGATGCAGTAAAGAAGGATTAGTGGATCGGAAATAAGATTGTCGTATCCCGAAAGAAAATCCTGTCGTTTCCATAGAAACGTTACTCGATTTAGAAGGAAATGTCTTAGAACACATAGTACTCGTATTTCATAGCGACGCCATTTCCGTGTGAATTCGTCAATGTGTGGGAGTGAGGGATGCAGTAAAGAAGGATTAGTGGATCGGAAATGAGATTGTTGTATCCCAAAAGAAAATCCTGTCGTTTCCATAGAAACGTTACTCGATTTAGAAGGAAATGTCTTAGAACACATAGTACTCGTATTTCATAGCGACGCAATTTCCGTGTGAATTCGTCAATGTTTGGGAGTGAGGGATGCAGTAAAGAAGGATTAGAGGATCGGAAATGTGATTGCCGTATCCCAAAAGAAAATCCTGTCGTTTCCATAGAAACGTTACTCGATTTAGAAGGAAATGTCTTAGAACACATAGTACTCGAATTTCATAGCGACGCAATTTCCGTGTGAATTCGTCAATGTGTGGGAGTGAGGGATGCAGTAAAGAAGGATTAGTGGATCGGAAATGTGATTGTCGTATCCCAAAAGAAAATCCTGTCGTTTCCATTGAAACGTTATTCGATTTAGAAGGAAATGTCTTAGAACACATAGTACTTGTATTTCATAGCGACGCAATTTCCGTGTGAATTCGTCAGTGTGTGGGAGTGAGGGATGCAGTAAAGAAGGATTAGTGGATCTGAAATGAGATTGTCGTATCCCAAAAGAAAATCCTGTCGTTTCCATAGAAACGTTACTCGATTTAGAAGGAAATGTCTTAGAACACATAGTATTTCATAGCGACGCAATTTCCGTGTGAATTCGTCAATGTTTGGGAGTGAGGGATGCGGGTAAAGATGGATTAGTGGATCGGAAATGTGATTGTCGTATCCCAAAAGAAAATCCTGTCGTTTCCATAGAAACGTTACTCGATTTAGAAGGAAATGTCTTAGACACATAGTACTCGTATTTCATAGCGACGGAATTTCCGTGTGAATTCGTCAATGTTTGGGAGTGGGGATGCAGTAAAGAAGGATTAGTGGATCGGAAGTGAGATTGTCGTATCCCAAAAGAAATTCCTGTCGTTTCCATAGAAACGTTACTCGATTTAGAAGGAAATGTCTTAGAACACATAGTACTCGTATTTCATAGCGACGCAATTTCCGTGTGAATTCGTCAATGTTTGGGAGTGAGGGATGCAGTAAAGAACGATTTGTGGATCGGAAATGTGATTGTCGTATCCCAAACGAAAATCCTGTCGTTTCCATAGAAACGTTACTCGATTTAGAAGGAAATGTCTTAGAACACATAGTAATCGTATTTCATAGCGACGAAATTTCCGTGTGAATTCGCCAATGTGTGGGAGTGAGGGATGCAGTAAAGAAGGATTAGAGGATCGGAAATGTGATTGTCGTATCCCAAAAGAAAATCCTGTCGTTTCCATAGAAACGTTACTCGATTTAGAAGGAAATGTCTTAGAACACATAGTATTTCATAGCGACGCAATTTCCGTGTGAATTCGTCAATGGTTGGGAGTGAGGGATGCAGTAAAGAAGGATTAGTGGATCGGAAATGAGATTGTCGTATCCCAAAAGAAAAGGCTGTCGATTCCATAGAAACGTTACTCGATTTAGAAGGGGAAGTCATAGAACCCATAGTAATTCATAGCGACGCAATTTCCGTGTGAATTCGTTAATGTTTGGGAGTGAGGGATGCAGTAAAGAAGGATTAGTGGATCGGAAATGTGATTGTCGTATCCCAAAAGAAAATCCTGTCGTTTCCATAGAAACGTTACTCGATTTAGAAGGAAATGTCTTAGAACACATAGTATTTCATAGCGACGGAATTTCCGTGTGAATTCGTCAATGTTTGGGAGTGAGGGATGCAGTAAAGAAGGATTAGTGGATCGGAAATGAGATTGTCGTATCCCAAAAAAAAGTCCTGTCGTTTCCATAGAAACGTTACTTGATTTAGAAGGAGAAGTCATAAAAACCATAGTAATTCATAGCGACGCAATTTCCGTGTGAATTCGTCAATGTGTGGGAGTGAGGAATGCAGTAAAGAAGGATTAATGGATCGGAAATGAGATTGTCGTATCCCAAAAGAAAATCCTGTCGTTTCCATAGAAACGTTACTCGATTTAGAAGGAAATGTCTTAGAACACATAGTACCCGTATTTCGTAGCGACGCAATTTCCGTGTGAATTCGTCAATGTGTGTGAGTGAGGGATGCAGTAAAGAAGGATCAGGGGATCGTAAATGAGATTGTCGTATCCCAAAAGAAAATCCTGTCGTTTCTGTAGAAACGTTACTCGATTTAGAAGGAAATGTCTAAGAACACATAGTACTCGTATTTCATAGCGACGCAATTTCCGTGTGAAATAGTCAATGTGTGGGAGTGAGGGATGCAGTAAAGAAGGATTAGTGGATCGGAAATGTGATTGTCGTATCCCATAAGAAAATCCTGTCGTCTCCATAGAAACGTTACTCGATTTAGAAGGAAATGTCTTAGAACACATAGTACTCGTATTTCATAGCGACGCAATTTCCGTGTGAATTCGTCAATGTGTGGGAGTGAGGGATGCAGTAGAGAAGGATTAGTGGATCGGAAATGAGATTGTCGTATCCCAAAAGAAAATCCTGTCGTTTCCATAGAAACGTTACTCGATTTAGAAAGAAATGTCTTAGAACACATAGTATTTCATAGCGACGCAATTTCCGTGTGAATTCGTCAATGTGTGGGATTGAGGGATGCAGTAAAGAAGGATCAGGGGATCGTAAATGAGATTGTCGTATCCCAAAAGAAAATCCTGTCGTTTCTGTAGAAACGTTACTCGATTTAGAAGGAAATGTCTAAGAACACATAGTACTCGTATTTCATAGCGACGCAATTTCCGTGTGAATTCGGCAATGTGTGTGAGTGAGGGATGCAGTAAAGAAGGATCAGGGGATCGTAAATGAGATTGTCGTATCCCAAAAGAAAATCCCGTCGTTTCTGTAGAAACGTTACTCGATTTAGAAGGAAATGTCTAAGAACACATAGTACTCGTATTTCATAGCGACGCAATTTCCGTGTGAATTCGTCAATGTGTGTGAGTGAGGGATGCAGTAAAGAAGGATCAGGGGATCGTAAATGAGATTGTCGTATCCCAAAAGAAAATCCTGTCGTTTCTGTAGAAACGTTACTCGATTTAGAAGGAAATGTCTAAGAACACATAGTACTCGTATTTCATAGCGACGCAATTTCCGTGTGAAATAGTCAATGTGTGGGAGTGAGGGATGCAGTAAAGAAGGATTAGTTTATCGGAAATGTGATTGTCGTATCCCATAAGAAAATCCTGTCGTCTCCATAGAAACGTTACTCGATTTAGAAGGAAATGTCTTAGAACACATAGTACTCGTATTTCATAGCGACGCAATTTCCGTGTGAATTCGTCAATGTGTGGGAGTGAGGGATGCAGTAGAGAAGGATTAGTGGATCGGAAATGAGTTTGTCGTATCCCAAAAGAAAATCCTGTCGTTTCCATAGAAACGTTACTCGATTTAGAAGAAAATGTCTTAGAACACAAAGTACTCGTATTTCGAGGCGACGCAATTTCCGTGTGAATTCGTCAATGTGTGGGAGTGAGGGATGCAGTAAAGAAGGATTAGTGGATCGGAAATAAGATTGTCGTATCCGGAAAGAAAATCCTGTCGTTTCCATAGAAACGTTACTCGATTTAGAAGGAAATGTCTTAGAACACATAGTACTCGTATTTCATAGCGACGCCATTTCCGTGTGAATTCGTCAATGTGTGGGAGTGAGGGATGCAGTAAAGAAGGATTAGTGGATCGGAAATGAGATTGTTGTATCCCAAAAGAAAATCCTGTCGTTTCCATAGAAACGTTACTCGATTTAGAAGGAAATGTCTTAGAACACATAGTACTCGTATTTCATAGCGACGCAATTTCCGTGTGAATTCGTCAATGTTTGGGAGTGAGGGATGCAGTAAAGAAGGATTAGAGGATCGGAAATGTGATTGCCGTATCCCAAAAGAAAATCCTGTCGTTTCCATAGAAACGTTACTCGATTTAGAAGGAAATGTCTTAGAACACATAGTACTCGAATTTCATAGCGACGCAATTTCCGTGTGAATTCGTCAATGTGTGGGAGTGAGGGATGCAGTAAAGAAGGATTAGTGGATCGGAAATGTGATTGTCGTATCCCAAAAGAAAATCCTGTCGTTTCCATTGAAACGTTATTCGATTTAGAAGGAAATGTCTTAGAACACATAGTACTTGTATTTCATAGCGACGCAATTTCCGTGTGAATTCGTCAGTGTGTGGGAGTGAGGGATGCAGTAAAGAAGGCTTAGTGGATCTGAAATGAGATTGTCGTATCCCAAAAGAAAATCCTGTCGTTTCCATAGAAACGTTACTCGATTTAGAAGGAAATGTCTTAGAACACATAGTATTTCATAGCGACGCAATTTCCGTGTGAATTCGTCAATGTTTGGGAGTGAGGGATGCGGGTAAAGATGGATTAGTGGATCGGAAATGTGATTGTCGTATCCCAAAAGAAAATCCTGTCGTTTCCATAGAAACGTTACTCGATTTAGAAGGAAATGTCTTAGACACATAGTACTCGTATTTCATAGCGACGGAATTTCCGTGTGAATTCGTCAATGTTTGGGAGTGGGGATGCAGTAAAGAAGGATTAGTGGATCGGAAGTGAGATTGTCGTATCCCAAAAGAAATTCCTGTCGTTTCCATAGAAACGTTACTCGATTTAGAAGGAAATGTCTTAGAACACATAGTACTCGTATTTCATAGCGACGCAATTTCCGTGTGAATTCGTCAATGTTTGGGAGTGAGGGATGCAGTAAAGAACGATTTGTGGATCGGAAATGTGATTGTCGTATCCCAAACGAAAATCCTGTCGTTTCCATAGAAACGTTACTCGATTTAGAAGGAAATGTCTTAGAACACATAGTAATCGTATTTCATAGCGACGAAATTTCCGTGTGAATTCGTCAATGTGTGGGAGTGAGGGATGCAGTAAAGAAGGATTAGAGGATCGGAAATGTGATTGTCGTATCCCAAAAGAAAATCCTGTCGTTTCCATAGAAACGTTACTCGATTTAGAAGGAAATGTCTTAGAACACATAGTATTTCATAGCGACGCAATTTCCGTGTGAATTCGTCAATGGTTGGGAGTGAGGGATGCAGTAAAGAAGGATTAGTGGATCGGAAATGAGATTGTCGTATCCCAAAAGAAAAGGCTGTCGATTCCATAGAAACGTTACTCGATTTAGAAGGGGAAGTCATAGAACCCATAGTAATTCATAGCGACGCAATTTCCGTGTGAATTCGTTAATGTTTGGGAGTGAGGGATGCAGTAAAGAAGGATTAGTGGATCGGAAATGTGATTGTCGTATCCCAAAAGAAAATCCTGTCGTTTCCATAGAAACGTTACTCGATTTAGAAGGAAATGTCTTAGAACACATAGTATTTCATAGCGACGGAATTTCCGTGTGAATTCGTCAATGTTTGGGAGTGAGGGATGCAGTAAAGAATTATTAGTGGATCGGAAATGAGATTGTCGTATCCCAAAAAAAAGTCCTGTCGTTTCCATAGAAACGTTACTTGATTTAGAAGGAGAAGTCATAAAAACCATAGTAATTCATAGCGACGCAATTTCCGTGTGAATTCGTCAATGTGTGGGAGTGAGGAATGCAGTAAAGAAGGATTAATGGATCGGAAATGAGATTGTCGTATCCCAAAAGAAAATCCTGTCGTTTCCATAGAAACGTTACTCGATTTAGAAGGAAATGTCTTAGAACACATAGTACCCGTATTTCGTAGCGACGCAATTTCCGTGTGAATTCGTCAATGTGTGTGAGTGAGGGATGCAGTAAAGAAGGATCAGGGGATCGTAAATGTGATTGTCGTATCCCAAAAGAAAATCCTGTCGTTTCTGTAGAAACGTTACTCGATTTAGAAGGAAATGTCTAAGAACACATAGTACTCGTATTTCATTGCGACGCAATTTCCGTGTGAAATAGTCAATGTGTGGGAGTGAGGGATGCAGTAAAGAAGGATTAGTGGATCGGAAATGTGATTGTCGTATCCCATAAGAAAATCCTGTCGTCTCCATAGAAACGTTACTCGATTTAGAAGGAAATGTCTTAGAACACATAGTACTCGTATTTCATAGCGACGCAATTTCCGTGTGAATTCGTCAATGTGTGGGAGTGAGGGATGCAGTAGAGAAGGATTAGTGGATCGGAAATGAGATTGTCGTATCCCAAAAGAAAATCCTGTCGTTTCCATAGAAACGTTACTCGATTTAGAAAGAAATGTCTTAGAACACATAGTATTTCATAGCGACGCAATTTCCGTGTGAATTCGTCAATGTGTGGGATTGAGGGATGCAGTAAAGAAGGATTAATGGATCGGAAATGAGTTTGTCGTATCCCAAAAGAAAATCCTGTCGTTTCCATAGAAACGTTACTCGATTTAGAAGAAAATGTCTTAGAACACATAGTACTCGTATTTCATAGCGACGCAATTTCCGTGTGAATTCGTCAATGTGTGGGAGTGAGGGATGCAGTAAAGAAGGATTAGTGGATCGGAAATGAGATTGTCGTATCCCAAAAGAAAATCCTGTCGTTTCCATAGAAACGTTACTCGATTTAGAAGGAAATGTTTTAGAACTCATAGTATTTCATAGCGACGCAATTTCCGTGTGAATTCGTCAATGTGTATGAGTGAGGGATGCAGTAAGGAAGGATTAGTGGATCGGAAATGAGATTGTCGTATCCCAAAAGAAAATCCTGTCGTTTCCATAGAAACGTTACTCGATTTAGAAGGAAATGTCTTAGAACACATAGTACTCGTATTTCATTGCGACGCAATTTCCGTGTGAAATAGTCAATGTGTGGGAGTGAGGGATGCAGTAAAGAAGGATTAGTGGATCGGAAATGTGATTGTCGTATCCCATAAGAAAATCCTGTCGTCTCCATAGAAACGTTACTCGATTTAGAAGGAAATGTCTTAGAACACATAGTACTCGTATTTCATAGCGACGCAATTTCCGTGTGAATTCGTCAATGTGTGGGAGTGAGGGATGCAGTAGAGAAGGATTAGTGGATCGGAAATGAGATTGTCGTATCCCAAAAGAAAATCCTGTCGTTTCCATAGAAACGTTACTCGATTTAGAAGGAAATGTTTTAGAACTCATAGTATTTCATAGCGACGCAATTTCCGTGTGAATTCGTCAATGTGTATGAGTGAGGGATGCAGTAAGGAAGGATTAGTGGATCGGAAATGAGATTGTCGTATCCCAAAAGAAAATCCTGTCGTTTCCATAGAAACGTTACTCGATTTAGAAGGAAATGTCTTAGAACACATAGTACTCGTATTTCATAGCGACGCAATTTCCGTGTGAATTCGTCAATGTTTGGGAGTGAGGGATGCAGTAAAGAAGGATTAGTGGATCGGAAATGAGATTGTCGTATCCCAAAAGAAAATCCTGTCGTTTCCATAGAAACGTTACTCGATTTAGAAGGAAATAGCTTAGAACACATAGTATTTTATAGCGACGCAATTTCCGTGTGATTTCGTCAATGTGTGGGAGTGAGGGAGGCAGTAAGGAAGGATTAGTGGATCGGAAATGAGATTGTCGTATCCCAAAAGACAATCCTGTCGTTTCCATAGAAACGTTACTCGATTTAGAAGGAAATGTCTTAGAACACATAGTATTTCATAGCGACGCAATTTCCGTGTGAATTCGTCAATGTGTGGGAGTGAGGGATGCAGTAAAGCAGGATTAGAGGATCGGAAATGAGATTGTCGTATCCCAAAAGAAAATCCTGTCGTTTCCATAGAAACGTTACTCGATTTAGAAAGAAATGTCTTAGAACACATAGTATTTCATAGCGACGCAATTTCCGTGTGAATTCGTCATTGTATGGGAGTGAGGGATGCAGTAAGGAAGGATTAGTGGATCGGAAATGAGATTGTCGTATCCCAAAAGAAAATCCTGTCGTTTCCATAGAAACGTTACTCGATTTAGGAGGAAATGTCTTAGAACACATAGTACTCGTATTTCATAGCGTCGCAATTTCCGTGTGAATTCGTCAATGTGTGGGAGTGAGGGATGCAGTAAGGAAGGATTAGTGGATCGGAAATGAGATTGTCGTATCCCAAAAGAAAATCCTGTCGTTCCATAGAAACGTTACTCGATTTAGAAGGAAATGTCTTAGAACACATAGTATTTCATAGCGACGCAACTTCCGTGTGAATTCGTCAATGTGTGGGAGTGAGGGATGCAGTAAAGCAGGATTAGTGGATCGGAAATGAGATTGTCGTATCCCAAAAGAAAATCCTGTCGTTTCCATAGAAACGTTACTCGATTTAGAAAGAAATGTCTTAGAACACATAGTATTTCATAGCGACGCAATTTCCGTGTGAATTCGTCAATGTGTGGGAGTGAGGGATGCAGTAAGGAAGGATTAGTGGATCGGATATGAGATTGTCGTATCCCAAAAGAAAATCCTGTCGTTTCCATAGAAACGTTACTCGATTTAGAAGGAAATGTCTTAGAACACATAGTATTTCATAGCGACGCAATTTCCGTCTGAATTCGTCAATGTTTGGGAATGAGGGATGCAGTAAAGAAGGATTAGTGGATCGGATATGTGATTGTCGAATCCCGAAAGAAAATCCTGTCGTTTCCATAGAAACGTTACTCGATTTAGAAGGAAATGTCTTAGAACACAAAGTACTCGTATTTCATGGCGACGCAATTTCCGTGTGAATTCGTCAGTGTGTGGGAGTGAGGGATGCAGTAAAGAAGGATTAGTGGATCGGAAATGTGATTGTCGTATCCCAAAAGAAAATCCTGTCGTTTCCATAGAAACGTTACTCGATTTAGGAGGAAATGTCTTAGAACACATAGTACTCGTATTTCATAGCGACGCAATTTCCGTGAGAATTCGTCAATGTTTGGGAGTGAGGGATGCAGTAAAGAAGGATTAGTGGATCGGAAATGAGATTGTCGTATCCCAAAAGAAAATCCTGTCGTTTCCATAGAGCGTTACTCGATTTAGAAAGAAATGTCTTAGAACACATAGTATTTCTTAGCGACGCAATTTCCGTGTGAATTCGTCTATGGTTGGGAGTGAGGGATGCAGTAAAGAAGGATTAGTGGATCGGAAATGTGATTGTCAAATCCCAAATGAAAATCCTGTCGTTTCCATAGAAACGTTACTCGATTTAGAAGGAAATGTTTTAGAACACATAGTACTCGTATTTCATAGCGAAGGAATTTCCGTGTGAATTCGTCAATGTTTGGGAGTGAGGGATGCAGTAAAGAAGGATTAGTGGATCGGAAATGAGATTGTCGTATCCCAAAAGAAAATCCTGTCGTTTCCATAGAAACGTTACTCGATTTAGAAGGAAATGTCTTAGAACACATAGTACCCGTATTTCGTAGCGACGCAATTTCCGTGTGAATTCGTCAATGTGTGTGAGTGAGGGATGCAGTAAAGAAGGATCAGGGGATCGTAAATGAGATTGTCGTATCCCAAAAGAAAATCCTGTCGTTTCTATAGAAACGTTACTCGATTTAGAAGGAAATGTCTAAGAACACATACTACTCGTACTTCATAGCGACGCAATTTCCGTTTGAATTCGTCAATGTGTGGGAGTGAGGGATGCAGTAAAGAAGGATTAGTGGATCGGAAATGTGATTGTCGTATCCCAAAAGAAAATCCTGTCGTCTCCATAGAAACGTTACTCGATTTAGAAGGAAATGTCTTAGAACACATAGTACTCGTATTTCATAGCGACGCAATTTCCGTGTGAATTCGTCAATGTGTGGGAGTGAGGGATGCAGTAAAGAAGGATTAGTGGATCGGAAATGAGATTGTCGTATCCCAAAAGAAAATCCTGTCGTTTCCATAGAAACGTTACTCGATTTGGAAGGAAATGTCTTAGAACACATAGTATTTCATAGCGACGCAATTTCCGTGTGAATTCGTCAATGTGTGGGAGTGAGGGATGCAGTAAAGAAGGATTAGTGGATCTGAAATGAGATTGTCGTATCCCAAAAGAAAATCCTGTCGTTTCCATAGAAACGTTACTCGATTTAGAAGGAAACTTCTTAGAACACATAGTGTTTAATAGCGAAGCAATTTCAGTGTGAATTCGTCAATGTTTGGGAGTGAGGGATGCAGTAAAGAAGGATTAATGGATAGGAAATGAGATTGTCGTATCCCGAAAAAAAGTCCTGTCGTTTCCATAGAAACGTTACTTGTTTTAGAAGGAGAAGTCATAGAACCCATTGTAATTCATAGCGACGCAATTTCCGTGTGAATTCGTCAATGTGTGGGAGTGAGGGATGCAGTAAAAAAGGATTAGTTGATCGGAAATGTGATTGTCGTATCCCAAAAGAAAATCCTGTCGTTTCCATAGAAACGTTACTCGATTTAGAAGGAAATGTCTTAGAACACATAGTACTCGTATTTCATAGCGACGCAATTTCCGTGTGAATTCGTCAATGTTTGGGAGTGAGGGATGCAGAAAAGAAGAATTAGTGGATCGGAAACGAGATTGTCGTATCCCAAAAGAAAATCCTGTCGTTTCCATAGAAACGTTACTCGATTTAGAAGGAAAGGCCTTAGAACACAATGTACTCGTATTTCATGGCGACGCAATTTCCGTGTGAATTCGTCAATGTGTGGGAGTGAGGGATGCAGTAAAGAAGGATTAGAGGATCGGAAATGTGATTGCCGTATCCCAAAAGAAAATCCTGTCGTTTCCATAGAAACGTTACTCGATTTAGAAGGAAATGTCTTAGAACACATAGTACTCGTATTTCATAGCGACGCAATTTCCGTGTGAATTCGTCAATGTGTGGGAGTGAGGGATGCAGTAAAGAAGGATTAGTGGATCGGAAATGTGATTGTCGTATCCCAAAAGAAAATCCTGTCGTTTCCATAGAAACGTTACTCGATTTAGAAGGAAATGTCTTAGAACACATAGTACTCGTATTTCATAGCGACGCAATTTCCGTGTGAATTCGTCAATGTGTGGGAGTGAGGGATGCAGTAAAGAAGGATTAGTGGATCGGAAATGAGATTGTCGTATCCCAAAAGAAAATCGTGTCGTTTCCATAGAAACGTTACTCGATTTAGAAGGAAATGTCTTAGAACACACAGTATTTCATAGCGACGCAATTTCCGTGTGAATTCGTCAATGTGTGGGAGTGAGGGATGCAGTAAAGAAGGATTAGAGGATCTGAAATGAGATTGTCGTATCCCAAAAGAAAATCCTGTCGTTTCCATAGAAACGTTACTCGATTTAGAAGGAAATGTCTTAGAACACATAGTATTTCATAGCGACGCAATTTCCGTGTGAATTCGTCAATGTTTGGGAGTGAGGGATGCAGTAAAGAAGGATTAGTGGATCGGAAATGAGATTGTCGTATCCCAAAAGAAAATCCTGTCGTTTCCATAGAAACGTTACTCGATTTAGAAGGAAATGTCTTAGAACACATAGTATTTCATAGCGACGCAATTTCCGTGTGAATTCGTCAATGTGTGGGAGTGAGGGATGCAGTAAAGCAGGATTAGTGGATCGGAAATGAGATTGTCGTATCCCAAAAGAAAATCCTGTCGTTTCCATAGAAACGTTACTCGATTTAGAAAGAAATGTCTTAGAACACATAGTATTTCATGGCGACGCAATTTCCGTGTGAATTCGTCAATGTGTGGGAGTGAGGGATGCAGTAAGGAAGGATTAGTGGATCAGATATGAGATTGTCGTATCCCAAAAGAAAATCCTGTCGTTTCCATAGTAACGTTACTCGATTTAGAAGGAAATGTCTTTGAACACATAGTACTCGTATTTCATAGCGACGCAATTTCCGTGGGAATTCGTCAGTGTGTGGGAGTGAGGGATGCAGTAAAGAAGGATTAGTGGATCGGAAATGAGATTGTCGTATCCCAAAAGAAAATCCTGTCGTTTCCATAGAAACGTTACTCGATTTAGAAGGAAATGTCTTAGAACACACAGTACTTCATAGCGACGCAATTTCCGTGTGAATTCGTCAATGTGTGGGAGTGAGGGATGCAGTAAAGAAGGATTAGTGGATCGGAAATGTGATTGTCGCATCCCAAAAGAAAATCCTGTCGTTTCCATAGAAACGTTACTCGATTTAGAATGAAATGTCTTAGAACACATAGTACTCGTATTTCATAGCGACGCAATTTCCGTGTGAATTCGTCAACGTTTGGGAGTGACGGATGCAGTAAAGAAGGATTAGTGGATCGGAAATTAGATTGTCGTATCCCAAAAGAAAATCCTGTCGTTTCCATAGAAACGTTACTCGATTTAGAAGGAAATGTCTTAGAACACATAGTATTTCATAGCGACGCAATTTCCGTGTGAATTCGTCAATGTGTGGGAGTGAGGGATGCAGTAAAGCAGGATTAGTGGATCGGAAATGAGATTGTCGTATCCCAAAAGAAAATCCTGTCGTTTCCATAGAAACGTTACTCAATTAGAAAGAAATGTCTTAGAACACATAGTATTTCATGGCGACGCAATTTCCGTGTGAATTCGTCAATGTGTGGGAGTGAGGGATGCAGTAAGGAAGGATTAGTGGATCAGATATGAGATTGTCGTATCCCAAAAGAAAATCCTGTCGTTTCCATAGTAACGTTACTCGATTTAGAAGGAAATGTCTTTGAACACATAGTACTCGTATTTCATAGCGACGCAATTTCCGTGGGAATTCGTCAGTGTGTGGGAGTGAGGGATGCAGTAAAGAAGGATTAGTGGATCGGAAATGAGATTGTCGTATCCCAAAAGAAAATCCTGTCGTTTCCATAGAAACGTTACTCGATTTAGAAGGAAATGTCTTAGAACACACAGTACTTCATAGCGACGCAATTTCCGTGTGAATTCGTCAATGTGTGGGAGTGAGGGATGCAGTAAAGAAGGATTAGTGGATCGGAAATGTGATTGTCGCATCCCAAAAGAAAATCCTGTCGTTTCCATAGAAACGTTACTCGATTTAGAATGAAATGTCTTAGAACACATAGTACTCGTATTTCATAGCGACGCAATTTCCGTGTGAATTCGTCAACGTTTGGGAGTGACGGATGCAGTAAAGAAGGATTAGTGGATCGGAAATTAGATTGTCGTATCCCAAAAGAAAATCCTGTCGTTTCCATAGAAACGTTACTCGATTTAGAAGGAAATGTCTTAGAACACATAGTATTTCATAGCGACGCAATTTCCGTGTGAATTCGTCAATGTGTGGGAGTGAGGGATGCAGTAAAGCAGGATTAGTGGATCGGAAATGAGATTGTCGTATCCCAAAAGAAAATCCTGTCGTTTCCATAGAAACGTTACTCAATTAGAAAGAAATGTCTTAGAACACATAGTATTTCATAGCGACGCAATTTCCGTGTGAATTATTCAATGTGTGGGAGTGAGGGATGCAGTAAGGAAGGATTAGTGGATCGGATATGAGATTGTCGTATCCCAAAAGAAAATCCTGTCGTTTCCATAGAAACGTTACTCGATTTAGAAGGAAATGTCTTAGAACACATAGTACTCGTATTTCATAGCGACGCAATTTCCGTGTGAATTCGTCAATGTTTGGGAGTGAGGGATGCAGTAAAGAAGGATTAGTGGATCGGAAATGAGATTGTCGTATCCCAAAAGAAAATCCTGTCGTTTCCATAGAAACGTTACTCGATTTAGAAGGATATGTCTTAGAACACATAGTATTTCATAGCGACGCAATTTCCGTCTGAATTCGTCAATGTTTGGGAATAAGGGATGCAGTAAAGAAGGATTAGTGGATCGGATATGTGATTGTCGAATCCCGAAAGAAAATCCTGTCGTTTCCATAGAAACGTTACTCGATTTAGAAGGAAATGTCTTAGAACACATAGTACTCGTATTTCATAGCGACGCAATTTCCGTGTGAATTCGTCAATGTGTGGGAGTGAGGGATGCAGTAAAGAAGGATTAGTGGATCGGAAATGAGATTGTCGTATCCCAAAAGAAAATCGTGTCGTTTCCATAGAAACGTTACTCGATTTAGAAGGAAATGTCTTAGAACACACAGTATTTCATAGCGACGCAATTTCCGTGTGAATTCGTCAATGTGTGGGAGTGAGGGATGCAGTAAAGAAGGATTAGAGGATCTGAAATGAGATTGTCGTATCCCAAAAGAAAATCCTGTCGTTTCCATAGAAACGTTACTCGATTTAGAAGGAAATGTCTTAGAACACATAGTATTTCATAGCGACGCAATTTCCGTGTGAATTCGTCAATGTTTGGGAGTGAGGGATGCAGTAAAGAAGGATTAGTGGATCGGAAATGAGATTGTCGTATCCCAAAAGAAAATCCTGTCGTTTCCATAGAAACGTTACTCGATTTAGAAGGAAAAGTCTTAGAACACATAGTATTTCATAGCGACGCAATTTCCGTGTGAATTCGTCAATGTGTGGGAGTGAGGGATGCAATAAGCAAGGTTTAGTGGATCGGAAATGAGATTGTCGTATCCCAAAAGAAAACCCTATTGTTTCCATAGAAACGTTACTCGATTTAGAAGGAAATGTCTTAGAACACATAGTATTTCATTGCGACGCAATTTCCGTGTGAATTCGTCAATGTGTCGGAGTGAGGGATGCAGTAAAGCAGGATTAGTGGATCGGAAATGAGATTGTCGTATCCCAAAAGAAAATCCTGTCGTTTCCATAGAAACGTTACTCGATTTAGAAAGAAATGTCTTAGAACACATAGTATTTCATAGCGACGCAATTTCCGTGTGAATTCGTCAATGTGTGGGAGTGAGGGATGCAGTAAGGAAGGATTAGTGGATCAGATATGAGATTGTCGTATTCCAAAAGAAAATCCTGTCGTTTCCATAGTAACGTTACTCGATTTAGAAGGAAATGTCTTTGAACACATAGTACTCGTATTTCATAGCGACGCAATTTCCGTGGGAATTCGTCAATGTTTGGGAGTGAGGGATGCAGTAAAGAAGGATTAGTGGATCGGAAATGAGATTGTCGTATCCCAAAAGAAAATCCTGTCGTTTCCATAGAAACGTTACTCGATTTAGAAGGAAATGTCTTAGAACACACAGTACTTCATAGCGACGCAATTTCCGTGTGAATTCGTCAATGTGTGGGAGTGAGGGATGCAGTAAAGAAGGAATAGTGGATCGGAAATGTGATTGTCGCATCCCAAAAGAAAATCCTGTCGTTTCCATAGAAACGTTACTCGATTTAGAATGAAATGTCTTAGAACACATAGTACTCGTATTTCATAGCGACGCAATTTCCGTGTGAATTCGTCAACGTTTGGGAGTGAGGGATGCAGTAAAGAAGGATTAGTGGATCGGAAATTAGATTGTCGTATCCCAAAAGAAAATCCTGTCGTTTCCATAGAAACGTTACTTGATTTAGAAGGAGAAGTCATAAAAACCATAGTAATTCATAGCGACGCAATTTCCGTGTGAATTCGTCAATGTGTGGGAGTGAGGAATGCAGTAAAGAAGGATTAATGGATCGGAAATGAGATTGTCGTATCCCAAAAGAAAATCCTGTCGTTTCCATAGAAACGTTACTCGATTTAGAAGGAAATGTCTTAGAACACATAGTACCCGTATTTCGTAGCGACGCAATTTCCGTGTGAATTCGTCAATGTGTGTGAGTGAGGGATGCAGTAAAGAAGGATCAGGGGATCGTAAATGAGATTGTCGTATCCCAAAAGAAAATCCTGTCGTTTCTGTAGAAACGTTACTCGATTTAGAAGGAAATGTCTTAGAACACATAGTACTCGTATTTCATAGCGACGCAATTTCCGTGTGAAATAGTCAATGTGTGGGAGTGAGGGATGCAGTAAAGAAGGATTAGTGGATCGGAAATGTGATTGTCGTATCCCATAAGAAAATCCTGTCGTCTCCATAGAAACGTTACTCGATTTAGAAGGAAATGTCTTAGAACACATAGTACTCGTATTTCATAGCGACGCAATTTCCGTGTGAATTCGTCAATGTGTGGGAGTGAGGGATGCAGTAAAGAAGGATTAGTGGATCGGAAATGAGATTGTCGTATCCCAAAAGAAAATCCTGTCGTTTCCATAGAAACGTTACTCGATTTAGAAAGAAATGTCTTAGAACACATAGTATTTCATAGCGACGTAATTTCCGTGTGAATTCGTCAATGTGTGGGATTGAGGGATGCAGTAAAGAAGGATTAATGGATCGGAAATGAGTTTGTCGTATCCCAAAAGAAAATCCTGTCGTTTCCATAGAAACGTTACTCGATTTAGAAGAAAATGTCTTAGAACACAAAGTACTCGTATTTCGAGGCGACGCAATTTCCGTGTGAATTCGTCAATGTGTGGGAGTGAGGGATGCAGTAAAGAAGGATTAGTGGATCGGAAATGAGATTGTCGTATCCCAAAAGAAAATCCTGTCGTTTCCATAGAAACGTTACTCGATTTAGAAGGAAATGTCTTAGAACTCATAGTATTTCATAGCGACGCAATTTCCGTGTGAATTCGTCAATGTGTGGGAGTGAGGGATGCAGTAAGGAAGGATTAGTGGATCGGAAATGAGATTGTCGTATCCCAAAAGAAAATCCTGTCGTTTCCATAGAAACGTTACTCGATTTAGAAGGAAATGTCTTAGAACACATAGTACTCGTATTTCATAGCGACGCAATTTCCGTGTGAATTCGTCAATGTTTGGGAGTGAGGGATGCAGTAAAGAAGGATTAGTGGATCGGAAATCAGATTGTCGTATCCCAAAAGAAAATCCTGTCGTTTCCATAGAAACGTTACTCGATTTAGAAGGAAATGTCTTAGAACACATAGTATTTTATAGCGACGCAATTTCCGTGTGATTTCGTCAATGTGTGGGAGTGAGGGATGCAGTAAGGAAGGATTAGTGGATCGGAAATGAGATTGTCGTATCCCAAAAGACAATCCTGTCGTTTCCATAGAAACGTTACTCGATTTAGAAGGAAATGTCTTAGAACACATAGTATTTCATAGCGACGCAATTTCCGTGTGAATTCGTCAATGTGTGGGAGTGAGGGATGCAGTAAAGCAGGATTAGAGGATCGGAAATGAGATTGTCGTATCCCAAAAGAAAATCCTGTCGTTTCCATAGAAACGTTACTCGATTTAGAAAGAAATGTCTTAGAACACATAGTATTTCATAGCGACGCAATTTCCGTGTGAATTCGTCATTGTATGGGAGTGAGGGATGCAGTAAGGAAGGATTAGTGGATCGGAAATGAGATTGTCGTATCCCAAAAGAAAATCCTGTCGTTTCCATAGAAACGTTACTCGATTTAGGAGGAAATGTCTTAGAACACATAGTACTCGTATTTCATAGCGTCGCAATTTCCGTGTGAATTCGTCAATGTGTGGGAGTGAGGGATGCAGTAAGGAAGGATTAGTGGATCGGAAATGAGATTGTCGTATCCCAAAAGAAAATCCTGTCGTTTCCATAGAAACGTTACTCGATTTAGAAGGAAATGTCTTAGAACACATAGTATTTCATAGCGACGCAACTTCCGTGTGAATTCGTCAATGTGTGGGAGTGAGGGATGCAGTAAAGCAGGATTAGTGGATCGGAAATGAGATTGTCGTATCCCAAAAGAAAATCCTGTCGTTTCCATAGAAACGTTACTCGATTTAGAAGGAAATGTCTTAGAACACATAGTACCCGTATTTCGTAGCGACGCAATTTCCGTGTGAATTCGTCAATGTGTGGGAGTGAGGGATGCAGTAAAGAAGGATTAGTGGATCGGAAATGAGATTGTCGTATCCCAAAAGAAAATCCTGTCGTTTCCATAGAAACGTTACTCGATTTAGAAGGAAATGTCTTAGAACACATAGTACCCGTATTTCGTAGCGACGCAATTTCCGTGTGAATTCGTCAATGTGTGTGAGTGAGGGATGCAGTAAAGAAGGATCAGGGGATCGTAAATGAGATTGTCGTATCCCAAAAGAAAATCCTGTCGTTTCTATAGAAACGTTACTCGATTTAGAAGGAAATGTCTAAGAACACATACTACTCGTATTTCATAGCGACGCAATTTCCGTTTGAATTCGTCAATGTGTGGGAGTGAGGGATGCAGTAAAGAAGGATTAGTGGATCGGAAATGTGATTGTCGTATCCCAAAATAAAATCCTGTCGTCTCCATAGAAACGTTACTCGATTTAGAAGGAAATGTCTTAGAACACATAGTACTCGTATTTCATAGCGACGCAATTTCCGTGTGAATTCGTCAATGTGTGGGAGTGAGGGATGCAGTAAAGAAGGATTAGTGGATCGGAAATGAGATTGTCGTATCCCAAAAGAAAATCCTGTCGGTTCCATAGAAACGTTACTCGATTTGGAAGGAAATGTCTTAGAACACATAGTATTTCATAGCGACGCAATTTCCGTGTGAATTCGTCAATGTGTGGGAGTGAGGGATGCAGTAAAGAAGGATTAGTGGATCTGAAATGAGATTGTCGTAACCCAAAAGAAAATCCTGTCGTTTCCATAGAAACGTTACTCGATTTAGAAGGAAACTTCTTAGAACACATAGTGTTTAATAGCGAAGCAATTTCAGTGTGAATTCGTCAATGTTTGGGAGTGAGGGATGCAGTAAAGAAGGATTAATGGATCGGAAATGAGATTGTCGTATCCCGAAAAAAAGTCCTGTCGTTTCCATAGAAACGTTACTTGTTTTAGAAGGAGAAGTCATAGAACCCATTGTAATTCATAGCGACGCAATTTCCGTGTGAATTCGTCAATGTGTGGGAGTGAGGGATGCAGTAAAAAAGGATTAGTTGATCGGAAATGTGATTGTCGTATCCCAAAAGAAAATCCTGTAGTTTCCTTAGAAACGTTACTCGATTTAGAAGGAAATGTCTTAGAACACATAGTACTCGTATTTCATAGCGACGCAATTTCCGTGTGAATTCGTCAATGTTTGGGAGTGAGGAATGCAGAAAAGAAGGATTAGTGGATCGGAAACGAGATTGTCGTATCCCAAAAGAAAATCCTGTCGTTTCCATAGAAACGTTACTCGATTTAGAAGGAAAGGCCTTAGAACACAATGTACTCGTATTTCATGGCGACGCAATTTCCGTGTGAATTCGTCAATGTGTGGGAGTGAGGGATGCAGTAAAGAAGGATTAGAGGATCGGAAATGTGATTGCCGTATCCCAAAAGAAAATCCTGTCGTTTCCATAGAAACGTTACTCGATTTAGAAGGAAATGTCTTAGAACACATAGTACTCGTATTTCATAGCGACGCAATTTCCGTGTGAATTCGTCAATGTGTGGGAGTGAGGGATGCAGTAAAGAAGGATTAGAGGATCTGAAATGAGATTGTCGTATCCCAAAAGAAAATCCTGTCGTTTCCATAGAAACGTTACTCGATTTAGAAGGAAATGTCTTAGAACACATAGTATTTCATAGCGACGCAATTTCCGTGTGAATTCGTCAATGTGTGGGAGTGAGGGATGCAGTAAAGAAGGATTAGTGGATCGGAAATGTGATTGTCGTATCCCAAAAGAAAATCCTGTCGTTTCCATAGAAACGTTACTCGATTTAGAAGGAAATGTCTTAGAACACATAGTACTCGTATTTCATAGCGACGCAATTTCCGTGTGAATTCGTCAATGTGTGGGAGTGAGGGATGCAGTAAAGAAGGATTAGTGGATCGGAAATGAGATTGTCGTATCCCAAAAGAAAATCGTGTCGTTTCCATAGAAACGTTACTCGATTTAGAAGGAAATGTCTTAGAACACACAGTATTTCATAGCGACGCAATTTCCGTGTGAATTCGTCAATGTGTGGGAGTGAGGGATGCAGTAAAGAAGGATTAGAGGATCTGAAATGAGATTGTCGTATCCCAAAAGAAAATCCTGCCGTTTCCATAGAAACGTTACTCGATTTAGAAGGAAATGTCTTAGAACACATAGTATTTCATAGCGACGCAATTTCCGTGTGAATTCGTCAATGTTTGGGAGTGAGGGATGCAGTAAAGAAGGATTGGTGGATCGGAAATGAGATTGTCGTATCCCAAAAGAAAATCCTGTCGTTTCCATAGAAACGTTACTCGATTTAGAAGGAAATGTCTTAGAACACATAGTATTTCATAGCGACGCAATTTCCGTGTGAATTCGTCAATGTGTGGGAGTGAGGGATGCAGTAAGGAAGGTTTAGTGGATCGGAAATGAGATTGTCGTATCCCAAAAGAAAACCCTATTGTTTCCATAGAAACGTTACTCGATTTAGAAGGAAATGTCTTAGAACACATAGTATTTCATTGCGACGCAATTTCCGTGTGAATTCGTCAATGTGTGGGAGTGAGGGATGCAGTAAAGCAGGATTAGTGGATCGGAAATGAGATTGTCGTATCCCAAAAGAAAATCCTGTCGTTTCCATAGAAACGTTACTCGATTTAGAAAGAAATGTCTTAGAACACATAGTATTTCATAGCGACGCAATTTCCGTGTGAATTCGTCAATGTGTGGGAGTGAGGGATGCAGTAAGGAAGGATTAGTGGATCAGATATGAGATTGTCGTATCCCAAAAGAAAATCCTGTCGTTTCCATAGTAACGTTACTCGATTTAGAAGGAAATGTCTTTGAACACATAGTACTCGTATTTCATAGCGACGCAATTTCCGTGTGAATTCGTCAATGTTTGGGAGTGAGGGATGCAGTAAAGAAGGATTAGTGGATCGGAAATGAGATTGTCGTATCCCAAAAGAAAATCCTGTCGTTTCCATAGAAACGTTACTCGATTTAGAAGGAAATGTCTTAGAACACACAGTACTTCATAGCGACGCAATTTCCGTGTGAATTCGTCAATGTGTGGGAGTGAGGGATGCAGTAAAGAAGGATTAGTGGATCGGAAATGTGATTGTCGCATCCCAAAAGAAAATCCTGTCGTTTCCATAGAAACGTTACTCGATTTAGAATGAAATGTCTTAGAACACATAGTACTCGTATTTCATAGCGACGCAATTTCCGTGTGAATTCGTCAACGTTTGGGAGTGAGGGATGCAGTAAAGAAGGATTAGTGGATCGGAAATTAGATTGTCGTATCCCAAAAGAAAATCCTGTCGTTTCCATAGAAACGTTACTCGATTTAGAAGGAAATGTCTTAGAACACATAGTATTTCATAGCGACGCAATTTCCGTGTGAATTCGTCAATGTGTGGGAGTGAGGGATGCAGTAAAGCAGGATTAGTGGATCGGAAATGAGATTGTCGTATCCCAAAAGAAAATCCTGTCGTTTCCATAGAAACGTTACTCAATTAGAAAGAAATGTCTTAGAACACATAGTATTTCATAGCGACGCAATTTCCGTGTGAATTATTCAATGTGTGGGAGTGAGGGATGCAGTAAGGAAGGATTAGTGGATCGGATATGAGATTGTCGTATCCCAAAAGAAAATCCTGTCGTTTCCATAGAAACGTTACTCGATTTAGAAGGAAATGTCTTAGAACACATAGTACTCGTATTTCATAGCGACGCAATTTCCGTGTGAATTCGTCAATGTTTGGGAGTGAGGGATGCAGTAAAGAAGGATTAGTGGATCGGAAATGAGATTGGCGTATCCCAAAAGAAAATCCTGTCGTTTCCATAGAAACGTTACTCGATTTAGAAGGATATGTCTTAGAACACATAGTATTTCATAGCGACGCAATTTCCGTCTGAATTCGTCAATGTTTGGGAATGAGGGATGCAGTAAAGAAGGATTAGTGGATCGGATATGTGATTGTCGAATCCCGAAAGAAAATCCTGTCGTTTCCATAGAAACGTTACTCGATTTAGAAGGAAATGTCTTAGAACACATAGTACTCGTATTTCATAGCGACGCAATTTCCGTGTGAATTCGTCAATGTGTGGGAGTGAGGGATGCAGTAAAGAAGGATTAGTGGATCGGAAATGAGATTGTCGTATCCCAAAAGAAAATCGTGTCGTTTCCATAGAAACGTTACTCGATTTAGAAGGAAATGTCTTAGAACACACAGTATTTCATAGCGACGCAATTTCCGTGTGAATTCGTCAATGTGTGGGAGTGAGGGATGCAGTACAGAAGGATTAGAGGATCTGAAATGAGATTGTCGTATCCCAAAAGAAAATCCTGTCGTTTCCATAGAAACGTTACTCGATTTAGAAGGAAATGTCTTAGAACACATAGTATTTCATAGCGACGCAATTTCCGTGTGAATTCGTCAATGTTTGGGAGTGAGGGATGCAGTAAAGAAGGATTAGTGGATCGGAAATGAGATTGTCGTATCCCAAAAGAAAATCCTGTCGTTTCCATAGAAACGTTACTCGATTTAGAAGGAAATGTCTTAGAACACATAGTATTTCATAGCGACGCAATTTCCGTGTGAATTCGTCAATGTGTGGGAGTGAGGGATGCAGTAAGGAAGGTTTAGTGGATCGGAAATGAGATTGTCGTATCCCAAAAGAAAACCCTATTGTTTCCATAGAAACGTTACTCGATTTAGAAGGAAATGTCTTAGAACACATAGTATTTCATTGCGACGCAATTTCCGTGTGAATTCGTCAATGTGTGGGAGTGAGGGATGCAGTAAAGCAGGATTAGTGGATCGGAAATGCGATTGTCGTATCCCAAAAGAAAATCCTGTCGTTTCCATAGAAACGTTACTCGATTTAGAAAGAAATGTCTTAGAACACATAGTATTTCATAGCGACGCAATTTCCGTGTGAATTCGTCAATGTGTGGGAGTGAGGGATGCAGTAAGGAAGGATTAGTGGATCAGATATGAGATTGTCGTATCCCAAAAGAAAATCCTGTCGTTTCCATAGTAACGTTACTCGATTTAGAAGGAAATGTCTTTGAACACATAGTACTCGTATTTCATAGCGACGCAATTTCCGTGGGAATTCGTCAATGTTTGGGAGTGAGGGATGCAGTAAAGAAGGATTAGTGGATCGGAAATGAGATTGTCGTATCCCAAAAGAAAATCCTGTCGTTTCCATAGAAACGTTACTCGATTTAGAAGGAAATGTCTTAGAACACACAGTACTTCATAGCGACGCAATTTCCGTGTGAATTCGTCAATGTGTGTGAGTGAGGGATGCAGTAAAGAAGGATCAGGGGATCGTAAATGAGATTGTCGTATCCCAAAAGAAAATCCTGTCGTTTCCATAGAAACGTTACTCGATTTAGAAGGAAATGTCTTAGAACTCATAGTATTTCATAGCGACGCAATTTCCGTGTGAATTCGTCAATGTTTGGGAGTGAGGGATGCAGTAAAGAAGGATTAGTGGATCGGAAATGAGATTGTCGTATCCCAAAAGAAAATCCTGTCGTTTCCATAGAAACGTTACTCGATTTAGAAGGAAATGTCTTAGAACACATAGTATTTTATAGCGACGCAATTTCCGTGTGATTTCGTCAATGTGTGGGAGTGAGGGATGCAGTAAGGAAGGATTAGTGGATCGGAAATGAGATTGTCGTATCCCAAAAGACAATCCTGTCGTTTCCATAGAAACGTTACTCGATTTAGAAGGAAATGTCTTAGAACACATAGTATTTCATAGCGACGCAATTTCCGTGTGAATTCGTCAATGTGTGGGAGTGAGGGATGCAGTAAAGCAGGATTAGAGGATCGGAAATGAGATTGTCGTATCCCAAAAGAAAATCCTGTCGTTTCCATAGAAACGTTACTCGATTTAGAAAGAAATGTCTTAGAACACATAGTATTTCATAGCGACGCAATTTCCGTGTGAATTCGTCAATGTGTGGGAGTGAGGGATGCAGTAAGGAAGGATTAGTGGATCAGATATGAGATTGTCGTATCCCAAAAGAAAATCCTGTCGTTTCCATAGTAACGTTACTCGATTTAGAAGGAAATGTCTTTGAACACATAGTACTCGTATTTCATAGCGACGCAATTTCCGTGGGAATTCGTCAATGTTTGGGAGTGAGGGATGCAGTAAAGAAGGATTAGTGGATCGGAAATGAGATTGTCGTATCCCAAAAGAAAATCCTGTCGTTTCCATAGAAACGTTACTCGATTTAGAAGGAAATGTCTTAGAACACACAGTACTTCATAGCGACGCAATTTCCGTGTGAATTCGTCAATGTGTGTGAGTGAGGGATGCAGTAAAGAAGGATCAGGGGATCGTAAATGAGATTGTCGTATCCCAAAAGAAAATCCTGTCGTTTCCATAGAAACGTTACTCGATTTAGAAGGAAATGTCTTAGAACTCATAGTATTTCATAGCGACGCAATTTCCGTGTGAATTCGTCAATGTTTGGGAGTGAGGGATGCAGTAAAGAAGGATTAGTGGATCGGAAATGAGATTGTCGTATCCCAAAAGAAAATCCTGTCGTTTCCATAGAAACGTTACTCGATTTAGAAGGAAATGTCTTAGAACACATAGTATTTTATAGCGACGCAATTTCCGTGTGATTTCGTCAATGTGTGGGAGTGAGGGATGCAGTAAGGAAGGATTAGTGGATTGGAAATGAGATTGTCGTATCCCAAAAGACAATCCTGTCGTTTCCATAGAAACGTTACTCGATTTAGAAGGAAATGTCTTAGAACACATAGTATTTCATAGCGACGCAATTTCCGTGTGAATTCGTCAATGTGTGGGAGTGAGGGATGCAGTAAAGCAGGATTAGAGGATCGGAAATGAGATTGTCGTATCCCAAAAGAAAATCCTGTCGTTTCCATAGAAACGTTACTCGATTTAGAAAGAAATGTCTTAGAACACATAGTATTTCATAGCGACGCAATTTCCGTGTGAATTCGTCATTGTATGGGAGTGAGGGATGCAGTAAGGAAGGATTAGTGGATCGGAAATGAGATTGTCGTATCCCAAAAGAAAATCCTGTCGTTTGCATAGAAACGTTACTCGATTTAGGAGGAAATGTCTTAGAACACATAGTACTCGTATTTCATAGCGTCGCAATTTCCGTGTGAATTCGTCAATGTGTGGGAGTGAGGGATGCAGTAAGGAAGGATTAGTGGATCGGAAATGAGATTGTCGTATCCCAAAAGAAAATCCTGTCGTTTCCATAGAAACGTTACTCGATTTAGAAGGAAATGTCTTAGAACACATAGTATTTCATAGCGACGCAACTTCCGTGTGAATTCGTCAATGTGTGGGAGTGAGGGATGCAGTAAAGCAGGATTAGTGGATCGGAAATGAGATTGTCGTATCCCAAAAGAAAATCCTGTCGTTTCCATAGAAACGTTACTCGATTTAGAAAGAAATGTCTTAGAACACATAGTATTTCATAGCGACGCAATTTCCGTGTGAATTCGTCAATGTGTGGGAGTGAGGGATGCAGTAAGGAAGGATTAGTGGATCGGATATGAGATTGTCGTATCCCAAAAGAAAATCCTGTCGTTTCCATAGAAACGTTACTCGATTTAGAAGGAAATGTCTTAGAACACATAGTATTTCATAGCGACGCAATTTCCGTCTGAATTCGTCAATGTTTGGGAATGAGGGATGCAGTAAAGAAGGATTAGTGGATCGGATATGTGATTGTCGAATCCCGAAAGAAAATCCTGTCGTTTCCATAGAAACGTTACTCGATTTAGAAGGAAATGTCTTAGAACACAAAGTACTCGTATTTCATGGCGACGCAATTTCCGTTTGAATTCGTCAATGTGTGGGAGTGAGGGATGCAGTAAAGAAGGATTAGTGGATCGGAAATGTGATTGTCGTATCCCAAAAGAAAATCCTGTCGTCTCCATAGAAACGTTACTCGATTTAGAAGGAAATGTCTTAGAACACATAGTACTCGTATTTCATAGCGACGCAATTTCCGTGTGAATTCGTCAATGTGTGGGAGTGAGGGATGCAGTAAAGAAGGATTAGTGGATCGGAAATGAGATTGTCGTAACCCAAAAGAAAATCCTGTCGTTTCCATAGAAACGTTACTCGATTTGGAAGGAAATGTCTTAGAACACATAGTATTTCATAGCGACGCAATTTCCGTGTGAATTCGTCAATGTGTGGGAGTGAGGGATGCAGTAAAGAAGGATTAGTGGATCTGAAATGAGATTGTCGTATCCCAAAAGAAAATCCTGTCGTTTCCATAGAAACGTTACTCGATTTAGAAGGAAACTTCTTAGAACACATAGTGTTTAATAGCGAAGCAATTTCAGTGTGAATTCGTCAATGTTTGGGAGTGAGGGATGCAGTAAAGAAGGATTAATGGATCGGAAATGAGATTGTCGTATCCCGAAAAAAAGTCCTGTCGTTTCCATAGAAACGTTACTTGTTTTAGAAGGAGAAGTCATAGAACCCATTGTAATTCATAGCGACGCAATTTCCGTGTGAATTCGTCAATGTGTGGGAGTGAGGGATGCAGTAAAAAAGGATTAGTTGATCGGAAATGTGATTGTCGTATCCCAAAAGAAAATCCTGTCGTTTCCATAGAAACGTTACTCGATTTAGAAGGAAATGTCTTAGAACACATAGTACTCGTATTTCATAGCGACGCAATTTCCGCGTGAATTCGTCAATGTTTGGGAGTGAGGGATGCAGAAAAGAAGGATTAGTGGATCGGAAACGAGATTGTCGTATCCCAAAAGAAAATCCTGTCGTTTCCATAGAAACGTTACTCGATTTAGAAGGAAAGGCCTTAGAACACAATGTACTCGTATTTCATGGCGACGCAATTTCCGTGTGAATTCGTCAATGTGTGGGAGTGAGGGATGCAGTAAAGAAGGATTAGAGGATCGGAAATGTGATTGCTGTATCCCAAAAGAAAATCCTGTCGTTTCCATAGAAACGTTACTCGATTTAGAAGGAAATGTCTTAGAACACATAGTACTCGTATTTCATAGCGACGCAATTTCCGTGTGAATTCGTCAATGTGTGGGAGTGAGGGATGCAGTAAAGAAGGATTAGTGGATCGGAAATGTGATTGTCGTATCCCAAAAGAAAATCCTGTCGTTTCCATAGAAACGTTACTCGATTTAGAAGGAAATGTCTTAGAACACATAGTACTCGTATTTCATAGCGACGCAATTTCCGTGTGAATTCGTCAATGTGTGGGAGTGAGGGATGCAGTAAAGAAGGATTAGTGGATCGGAAATGAGATTGTCGTATCCCAAAAGAAAATCGTGTCGTTTCCATAGAAACGTTACTCGATTTAGAAGGAAATGTCTTAGAACACACAGTATTTCATAGCGACGCAATTTCCGTGTGAATTCGTCAATGTGTGGGAGTGAGGGATGCAGTAAAGAAGGATTAGAGGATCTGAAATGAGATTGTCGTATCCCAAAAGAAAATCCTGTCGTTTCCATAGAAACGTTACTCGATTTAGAAGGAAATGTCTTAGAACACATAGTATTTCATAGCGACGCAATTTCCGTGTGAATTCGTCAATGTTTGGGAGTGAGGGATGCAGTAAAGAAGGATTAGTGGATCGGAAATGAGATTGTCGTATCCCAAAAGAAAATCCTGTCGTTTCCATAGAAACGTTACTCGATTTAGAAGGAAATGTCTTAGAACACATAGTACTCGTATTTCATAGCGACGCAATTTCCGTGTGAATTCGTCAATGTGTGGGAGTGAGGGATGCAGTAAAAAAGGATTAGTTGATCGGAAATGTGATTGTCGTATCCCAAAAGAAAATCCTGTCGTTTCCATAGAAACGTTACTCGATTTAGAAGGAAATGTCTTAGAACACATAGTACTCGTATTTCATAGCGACGCAATTTCCGTGTGAATTCGTCAATGTTTGGGAGTGAGGGATGCAGAAAAGAAGGATTAGTGGATCGGAAACGAGATTGTCGTATCCCAAAAGAAAATCCTGTCGTTTCCATAGAAACGTTACTCGATTTAGAAGGAAAGGCCTTAGAACACAATGTACTCGTATTTCATGGCGACGCAATTTCCGTGTGAATTCGTCAATGTGTGGGAGTGAGGGATGCAGTAAAGAAGGATTAGAGGATCGGAAATGTGATTGCCGTATCCCAAAAGAAAATCCTGTCGTTTCCATAGAAACGTTACTCGATTTAGAAGGAAATGTCTTAGAACACATAGTACTCGTATTTCATAGCGACGCAATTTCCGTGTGAATTCGTCAATGTGTGGGAGTGAGGGATGCAGTAAAGAAGGATTAGTGGATCGGAAATGTGATTGTCGTATCCCAAAAGAAAATCCTGTCGTTTCCATAGAAACGTTACTCGATTTAGAAGGAAATGTCTTAGAACACATAGTACTCGTATTTCATAGCGACGCAATTTCCGTGTGAATTCGTCAATGTGTGGGAGTGAGGGATGCAGTAAAGAAGGATTAGTGGATCGGAAATGAGATTGTCGTATCCCAAAAGAAAATCGTGTCGTTTCCATAGAAACGTTACTCGATTTAGAAGGAAATGTCTTAGAACACACAGTATTTCATAGCGACGCAATTTCCGTGTGAATTCGTCAATGTGTGGGAGTGAGGGATGCAGTAAAGAAGGATTAGAGGATCTGAAATGAGATTGTCGTATCCCAAAAGAAAATCCTGTCGTTTCCATAGAAACGTTACTCGATTTAGAAGGAAATGTCTTAGAACACATAGTATTTCATAGCGACGCAATTTCCGTGTGAATTCGTCAATGTTTGGGAGTGAGGGATGCAGTAAAGAAGGATTAGTGGATCGGAAATGAGATTGTCGTATCCCAAAAGAAAATCCTGTCGTTTCCATAGAAACGTTACTCGATTTAGAAGGAAATGTCTTAGAACACATAGTATTTCATAGCGACGCAATTTCCGTGTGAATTCGTCAATGTGTGGGAGTGAGGGATGCAGTAAGGAAGGTTTAGTGGATCGGAAATGAGATTGTCGTATCCCAAAAGAAAACCCTATTGTTTCCATAGAAACGTTACTCGATTTAGAAGGAAATGTCTTAGAACACATAGTATTTCATTGCGACGCAATTTCCGTGTGAATTCGTCAATGTGTGGGAGTGAGGGATGCAGTAAAGCACGATTAGTGGATCGGAAATGAGATTGTCGTATCCCAAAAGAAAATCCTGTCGTTTCCATAGAAACGTTACTCGATTTAGAAAGAAATGTCTTAGAACACATAGTATTTCATAGCGACGCAATTTCCGTGTGAATTCGTCAATGTGTGGGAGTGAGGGATGCAGTAAGGAAGGATTAGTGGATCAGATATGAGATTGTCGTATCCCAAAAGAAAATCCTGTCGTTTCCATAGTAACGTTACTCGATTTAGAAGGAAATGTCTTTGAACACATAGTACTCGTATTTCATAGCGACGCAATTTCCGTGGGAATTCGTCAATGTTTGGGAGTGAGGGATGCAGTAAAGAAGGATTAGTGGATCGGAAATGAGATTGTCGTATCCCAAAAGAAAATCCTGTCGTTTCCATAGAAACGTTACTCGATTTAGAAGGAAATGTCTTAGAACACACAGTACTTCATAGCGACGCAATTTCCGTGTGAATTCGTCAATGTGTGGGAGTGAGGGATGCAGTAAAGAAGGATTAGTGGATCGGAAATGTGATTGTCGCATCCCAAAAGAAAATCCTGTCGTTTCCATAGAAACGTTACTCGATTTAGAATGAAATGTCTTAGAACACATAGTACTCGTATTTCATAGCGACGCAATTTCCGTGTGAATTCGTCAACGTTTGGGAGTGAGGGATGCAGTAAAGAAGGACTAGTGGATCGGAAATTAGATTGTCGTATCCCAAAAGAAAATCCTGTCGTTTCCATAGAAACGTTACTCGATTTAGAAAGAAATGTCTTAGAACACATAGTATTTCATAGCGACGCAATTTCCGTGTGAATTCGTCAATGTGTGGGAGTGAGGGATGCAGTAAAGCAGGATTAGTGGATCGGAAATGAGATTGTCGTATCCCAAAAGAAAATCCTGTCGTTTCCATAGAAACGTTACTCAATTAGAAAGAAATGTCTTAGAACACATAGTATTTCATAGCGACGCAATTTCCGTGTGAATTATTCAATGTGTGGGAGTGAGGGATGCAGTAAGGAAGGATTAGTGGATCGGATATGAGATTGTCGTATCCCAAAAGAAAATCCTGTCGTTTCCATAGAAACGTTACTCGATTTAGAAGGAAATGTCTTAGAACACATAGTACTCGTATTTCATAGCGACGCAATTTCCGTGTGAATTCGTCAATGTTTGGGAGTGAGGGATGCAGTAAAGAAGGATTAGTGGATCGGAAATGAGATTGTCGTATCCCAAAAGAAAATCCTGTCGTTTCCATAGAAACGTTACTCGATTTAGAAGGATATGTCTTAGAACACATAGTATTTCATAGCGACGCAATTTCCGTCTGAATTCGTCAATGTTTGGGAGTGAGGGATGCAGTAAAGAAGGATTAGTGGATCGGATATGTGATTGTCGAATCCCGAAAGAAAATCCTGTCGTTTCCATAGAAACGTTACTCGATTTAGAAGGAAATGTCTTAGAACACATAGTACTCGTATTTCATAGCGACGCAATTTCCGTGTGAATTCGTCAATGTGTGGGTGTGAGGGATGCAGTAAAGAAGGATTAGTGGATCGGAAATGAGATTGTCGTATCCCAAAAGAAAATCATGTCGTTTGCATAGAAACGTTACTCGATTTAGAAGGAAATGTCTTAGAACACACAGTATTTCATAGCGACGCAATTTCCGTGTGAATTCGTCAATGTGTGGGAGTGAGGGATGCAGTAAAGAAGGATTAGAGGATCTGAAATGAGATTGTCGTATCCCAAAAGAAAATCCTGTCGTTTCCATAGAAGCGTTACTCGATTTAGAAGGAAATGTCTTAGAACACATAGTATTTCATAGCGACGCAATTTCCGTGTGAATTCGTCAATGTTTGGGAGTGAGGGATGCAGTAAAGAAGGATTAGTGGATCGGAAATGAGATTGTCGTATCCCAAAAGAAAATCCTGTCGTTTCCATAGAAACGTTACTCGATTTAGAAGGAAATGTCTTAGAACACATAGTATTTCACAGCGACGCAATTTCCGTGTGAATTCGTCAATGTGTGGGAGTGAGGGATGCAGTAAGGAAGGTTTAGTGGATCGGAAATGAGATTGTCGTATCCCAAAAGAAAACCCTATTGTTTCCATAGAAACGTTACTCGATTTAGAAGGAAATGTCTTAGAACACATAGTATTTCATTGCGACGCAATTTCCGTGTGAATTCGTCAATGTGTGGGAGTGAGGGATGCAGTAAAGCAGGATTAGTGGATCGGAAATGAGATTGTCGTATCCCAAAAGAAAATCCTGTCGTTTCCATAGAAACGTTACTCGATTTAGAAAGAAATGTCTTAGAACACATAGTATTTCATAGCGACGCAATTTCCGTGTGAATTCGTCAATGTGTGGGAGTGAGGGATGCAGTAAGGAAGGATTAGTGGATCAGATATGAGATTGTCGTATCCCAAAAGAAAATCCTGTCGTTTCCATAGTAACGTTACTCGATTTAGAAGGAAATGTCTTTGAACACATAGTACTCGTATTTCATAGCGACGCAATTTCCGTGGGAATTCGTCAATGTTTGGGAGTGAGGGATGCAGTAAAGAAGGATTAGTGGATCGGAAATGAGATTGTCGTATCCCAAAAGAAAATCCTGTCGTTTCCATAGAAACGTTACTCGATTTAGAAGGAAATGTCTTAGAACACACAGTACTTCATAGCGACGCAATTTCCGTGTGAATTCGTCAATGTGTGGGAGTGAGGGATGCAGTAAAGAAGGATTAGTGGATCGGAAATGTGATTGTCGCATCCCAAAAGAAAATCCTGTCGTTTCCATAGAAACGTTACTCGATTTAGAATGAAATGTCTTAGAACACATAGTACTCGTATTTCATAGCGACGCAATTTCCGTATGAATTCGTCAACGTTTGGGAGTGAGGGATGCAGTAAAGAAGGATTAGTGGATCGGAAATTAGATTGTCGTATCCCAAAAGAAAATCCTGTCGTTTCCATAGAAACGTTACTCGATTTAGAAGGAAATGTCTTAGAACACATAGTATTTCATAGCGACGCAATTTCCGTGTGAATTCGTCAATGTGTGGGAGTGAGGGATGCAGTAAAGCAGGATTAGTGGATCGGAAATGAGATTGTCGTATCCCAAAAGAAAATCCCGTCGTTTCCATAGAAACGTTACTCAATTAGAAAGAAATGTCTTAGAACACATAGTATTTCATAGCGACGCAATTTCCGTGTGAATTATTCAATGTGTGGGAGTGAGGGATGCAGTAAGGAAGGATTAGTGGATCGGATATGAGATTGTCGTATCCCAAAAGAAAATCCTGTCGTTTCCATAGAAACGTTACTCGATTTAGAAGGAAATGTCTTAGAACACATAGTACTCGTATTTCATAGCGACGCAATTTCCGTGTGAATTCGTCAATGTTTGGGAGTGAGGGATGCAGTAAAGAAGGATTAGTGGATCGGAAATGAGATTGTCGTATCCCAAAAGAAAATCCTGTCGTTTCCATAGAAACGTTACTCGATTTAGAAGGATATGTCTTAGAACACATAGTATTTCATAGCGACGCAATTTCCGTCTGAATTCGTCAATGTTTGGGAATGAGGGATGCAGTAAAGAAGGATTAGTGGATCGGATATGTGATTGTCGAATCCCGAAAGAAAATCCTGTCGTTTCCATAGAAACGTTACTCGATTTAGAAGGAAATGTCTTAGAACACAAAGTACTCGTATTTCATGGCGACGCAATTTCCGTGTGAATTCGTCAATGTGTGGGAGTGAGCGATGCAGTAAAGAAGGATTAGTGGATCGGAAATGTGATTGTCGTATCCCAAAAGAAAATCCTGTCGTTTCCATAGAAACGTTACTCGATTTAGAAGGAAATGTCTTAGAACACATAGTACTCGTATTTCATAGCGACGCAATTTCCGTGAGAATTCGTCAATGTTTGGGAGTGAGGGATGCAGTAAAGAAGGATTAGTGGATCGGAAATGAGATTGTCGTATCCCAAAAGAAAATCCTGTCGTTTCCATAGAAACGTTACTCGATTTAGAAAGAAATATCTTAGAACACATAGTATTTCATAGCGACGCAATTTCCGTGTGAATTCGTCTATGTTTGGGAGTGAGGGATGCAGTAAAGAAGGATTAGTGGATCGGAAATGTGATTGTCATATCCCAAATGAAAATCCTGTCGTTTCCATAGAAACGTTACTCGATTTAGAAGGAAATGTTTTAGAACACATTGTACTCGTATTTCATAGCAACGGAATTTCCGTGTGAATTCGACAATGTGTGGGAGTGAGGGATGCAGTAAAGAAGGATTAGTGGATCGGAAATGAGATTGTCGTATCCCAAAAGAAAATCCTGTCGTTTCAATAGAAACGTTACTCGATTTAGAAGGAAATGTCTTAGAACACATAGTACTCGTATTTCGTAGCGACGCAATTTCCGTGTGAATTCATCAATGTGTGTGAGTGAGGGATGCAGTAAAGAAGGATCAGGGGATCGTAAATGAGATTGTCGTATCCCAAAAGAAAATCCGGTCGTTTCTATAGAAACGTTACTCGATTTAGAAGGAGATGTCTAAGAACACATAGTACTCGTATTTCATAGCGACGCAATTTCCGTGTGAATTCGTCAATGTGTGGGAGTGAGGGATGCAGTAAAGAAGGATTAGTGGATCGGAAATGTGATTGTCGTATCCCAAAAGAAAATCCTGTCGTCTCCATAGAAACGTTACTCGATTTAGAAGGAAATGTCTTAGAACACATAGTACTCGTATTTCATAGCGACGGAATTTCCGTGTGAATTCGTCAATGTGTGGGAGTGAGGGATGCAGTAAAGAAGGATTAGTGGATCGGAAATTAGATTGTCGTATCCCAAAAGAAAATCCTGTCGTTTCCATAGAAACGTTACTCGATTTAGAAGGAAATGTCTTAGAACACATAGTATTTCATAGCGACGCAATTTCCGTGTGAATTCGTCAATGTGTGGGAGTGAGGGATGCAGTAAAGAAGGATTAGTGGATCTGAAATGAGATTGTCGTATCCCAAAAGAAAATCCTGTCGTTTCCATAGAAACGTTACTCGATTTAGAAGGAAACTTCTTAGAACACATAGTGTTTAATAGCGACGCAATTTCCGTGTGAATTCGTCAATGTTTGGGAGTGAGGGATGCAGTAAAGAAGGATTAATGGATCGGAAATGAGATTGTCGTATCCCAAAAAAAAGTCCTGTCGTTTCCATAGAAACGTTACTTGTTTTAGAAGGAGAAGTCATAGAACCATTGTAATTCATAGCGACGCAATTTCCGTGTGAATTCGTCAATGTGTGGGAGTGAGGGATGCAGTAAAAAAGGATTAGTGGATCGGAACCGTGATTGTCGTATCCCAAAAGAAAATCCTGTCGTTTCCATAGAAACGTTACTCGATTTAGAAGGAAATGTCTTAGAACACATAGTACTCGTATTTCATAGCGACGCAATTTCCGTGTGAATTCGTCAATGTTTGGGAGTGAGGGATGCAGTAAAGAAGGATTAGTGGATCGGAAATGAGATTGTCGTATCCCAAAAGAAAATCCTGTCGTTTCCATAGAAACGTTACTCGATTTAGAAGGAAATGTCTTAGAACACATAGTATTTCATAGCGACGCAATTTCCATGTGAATTCGTCAATGTGTGGGAGTGAGGGTTGCAGTAAAGAAGGATTAGTGGATCGGAAATGAGATTGTCGTATCCCAAAAGAAAATCCTGTCGTTTCCATTGAAACGTTACTCGATTTAGAAGGAAATGTCTAAGAACACATAGTACTCGTATTTCATAGCGACGGAATTTCCGTGTGAATTCGTTAATGTTTGGGAGTGAGGGATGCAGTAAAGATGGATTAGTGGATCGGAAATGTGATTGTCGTATCCCAAAAGAAAATCCTGTCGTTTCCATAGAAACGTTACTCGATTTAGAAGGAAATGTCTTAGAACACATAGTACTCGTATTTCATAGCGACGCAATTTCCGTGTGAATTCGTCAATGTGTGGGAGTGAGGGATGCAGTAGAGAAGGATTAGTGGATCGGAGATGAGATTGTCGTATCCCAAAAGAAAATCCTGTCGTTTCCATAGAAACGTTACTCGATTTAGCAAGAAATGTCTTAGAACACATAGTATTTCATAGCGACGCAATTTCCGTGTGAATTCGTCAATGTGTGGGACTGAGGGATGCAGTAAAGAAGGATTAGTGGATCTGAAATGAGATTGTCGTATCCCAAAAGAAAATCCTGCCGTTTCCATAGAAACGTTACTCGATTTAGAAGGAAATGTCTTAGAACACATAGTATTTCATAGCGACACAATTTCCGTGTGAATTCGTCAATGTGTGGTAGTGAGGGATGCAGTAAAGAAGGATTAGTGGATCGGAAATGTGATTGTCGTATCCCAAAAGAAAATCCTGTCGTTTCCATAGAAACGTTACTCGATTTAGAAGGAAATGTCTTAGAACACATAGTATTTCATAGCGACGCAATTTCCGTGTGAATTCGTCAATGTGTGGTAGTGAGGGATGCAGTAAAGAAGGATTAGTGGATCGGAAATGTGATTGTCGTATCCCAAAAGAAAATCCTGTCGTTTCCATAGAAACGTTACTCGATTTAGAAGGAAATGTCTTAGAACATATAGTACTCGTATTTCATAGCGACGCAATTTCCGTGTGAATTCGTCAATGTGTGGGAGTGAGGGATGCAGTAAAGAAGGATTAGTGGATCGGAAATGAGATTGTCGTATCCCAAAAGAAAATCGTGTCGTTTCCATAGAAACGTTAATCGATTTAGAAGGAAATGTCTTAGAACACACAGTATTTCATAGCGACGCAATTTCCGTGTGAATTCGTCAATGTGTGGGAGTGAGGGATGCAGTAAAGAAGGATTAGTGGATCTGAAATGAGATTGTCGTATCCCAAAAGAAAATCCTGTCGTTTCCATAGAAACGTTACTCGATTTAGAAGGAAAGGTCTTAGAACACATAGTACTCGTATTTCATAGCGACGCAATTTCCGTGTGAATTCGTCAATGTGTGGGAGTGAGGGTTGCAGTAGAGGAGGATTAGTGGATCGGAAATGAGATTGTCGTATCCCAAAAGAAAATCCTGTCGTGTCCATAGAAACGTTACTCGATTTAGAAAGAAATGTCTTAGAACACATAGTACTCGTATTTCATAGCGACGCAATTTCCGTGTGAATTCGTCAATGTGTGGGATTGAGGGATGCAGTAAAGAAGGATTAGTGGATCGGAAATGAGATTGTCGTATCCCAAAAGAAAAACCTGTCGTTTCCATAGAAACGTTACTCGATTTGGAAGGAAATGTCTAAGAACACGTAGTACTCGTATTTCATAGCGACGGAATTTCCGTGTGAATTCGTCAATGTTTGGGAGTGAGGGATGCAGTAAAGAAGGATTAGTGGATCGGAAATGAGATTGTCGTATCCCAAAAGAAAATCCTGTCGTTTCCATAGAAACGTTACTCGATTTAGAAGGAAATGTCTTAGAACACACAGTACTCGTATTTCGTAGCGACGCAATTTCCGTGTGAATTTGTCAATGTGTGAGAGTGAGGGATGCAGTAAAGAAGGATTAGTGAATCGGAAATGAGATTGTCGTATCCCAAAAGAAGATCCTGTCGTTTCCATAGGAACGATACTGGATTTAGAAGGAAATGTCTTAGAACACATAGTACTCATATTTCATAGCGACGCAATTTCCGTGTGATTTCGTCAATGTGTGGGAGTGAGGGATGCAGTAAAGAAGGATTAGTGGATCGGAAATGTGATTGTCGTATCCCAAAAGAAAATCCTGTCGTTTCCATAGAAACGTTACTCGATTTAGATGGAAATGTCTTAGAACACATATAATTTCATAGCGACGCAATTTCCGTGTGAATTCGTCAATGTGTGGGAGTGAGGGATGCAGTAAAGAAGGATTAGTGGATCTGAAATGAGATTGCCGTATCCCAAAAGAAAATCCTGTCGTTTCCATAGAAACGTTACTCGATGTAGAAGGAAATGTCTTAGAACACATAGTATTTCATAGCGACGCAATTTCCGTGTGAATTCGTCAATGTTTGGGAGTGAGGGATGCAGTAAAGAAGGATTAATGGATCGGAAATGAGATTGTCGTATCCCAAAAAAAAGTCCTGTCGTCTCCATACAAAGGTTACTTGATTTAGAAGGATAAGTCGTAGAACCCATTGTAATTCATAGCGACGCAATTTCCGTGTGAATTCGTCAATGTGTGGTAGTGAGGGATGCAGTAAAGAAGGATTAGTGGATCGGAAATGTGATTATCGTATCCCAAAAGAAAATCCTGTCGTTTCCATAGAAACGTTACTCGATTTAGAAGGAAATGTCTTAGAACACATAGTACTCGTATTTCATAGCGACGCAATTTCCGTGTGAATTCGTCAATGTTTGAGAGTGAGGGATGCAGAAAAGAAGGATTAGTGGATCGGAAATGTGATTGTCGTATCCCAAAAGAAAATCCTGTCGTTTCCATAGAACGTTACTCGATTTAGAAGGAAATGTCTTAGAACACATAGTACTCGTATTTCATGGCGACGCAATTTCCGTGTGAATTCGTCAATATGTGGGAGTGAGGGTTGCAGTAAAGAAGGATTAGAGGATCGGAAATGTGATTGTCGTATCCCAAAAGAAAATCCTGTCGTTTCCATAGAAACGTTACTCGATTTAGAAGGAAATGTCTTAGAACACATAGTACTCGTATTTCATAGCGACGCGATTTCCGTGTGAATTCGTCAATGTGTGGGTGTGAGGGATGCAGTAAAGAAGGATTAGTGGATCGGAAATAAGATTGTCGTATCCCAAAAGAAAATCGTGTCGTTTTCATAGAAACGTTACTCGATTTAGAAGGAAATGTCTTAGAACACACAGTATTTCATAGCGACGCAATTTCCGTGTGAGTTCGTCAATGTGTGGGAGTGAGGGATGCAGTAAAGAAGGACTAGTGGATCTGAAATGAGATTGTCGTATCCTAAAAGAAAATCCTGACGTTTCCATAGAAACGTTACTCGATTTAGAAGGAAATGTCTCAGAATACATAGTATTTCATAGGGACGCAATTTCCGTGTGAATTCGTCAATGTTTGGGAGTGAGGGATGCAGTAAAGAAGGATTAGAGGATCAGAAATGTGATTGCCGTATCCCAAAAGAAAATCATGTCGTTTCCATAGAAACGTTACTCGATTTAGAAGGAAATGTCTGAGAACACATAGTACTCGTATTTCACAGCGACGCAATTTCCGTGTGAATTCGTCAATGTGTGGGAGTGAGGGATGCAGTAAAGAAGGATTAGAGGATCGGAAATGTGATTGCCGTATCCCAAAAGAAAATCCTGTCGTTCCCATAGAAACGTAACTCGATTTAGAAGGAAATGTCTTAGAACACATAGTACTCGTATTTCACAGCGACGCAATTTCCGTGTGAATTCGTCAATGTGTGGGAGTGAGGGATGCAGTAAAGAAGGATTAGTGGATCGGAAATGTGATTGTCGTATCCCAAAAGAAAATCCTGTCGTTTCCATAGAAACGTTACTCGATTTAGAAGGAAATGTCTTAGAACACATAGTACTCGTATTTCATAGCGACGGAATTTCCGTGTGAATTCGTCAATGTTTGGGAGTGAGGGATGCAGTAAAGAAGGATTAGTGGATTGGAAATGAGATTGTCGTATCCCAAAAGAAAATCCTGTCGTTTCCATAGAAACGTTACTCGATTTAGAAGTAAATGTCTTAGGACACATAGTACTCGTATTTCATAGCGACGCAATTTCCGTGTGAATTCGTCAATGTGTGGGAGTGAGGGATGCAGTAAAGAAGGATTAGTGGATCGGAAATGAGATTGTCGTATCCCAAAAGAAAATCCTGTCGTTTCCATAGAAACGTTACTCGATTTAGAAGGAAATGTCTTAGAACACATAGTACTCGTATTTCATAGCGACGCAATTTCCGTGTGAATTCGTCAATGTGTGGGAGTGAGGGATGCAGTAAAGAAGGATTAGTGGATCGGAAATGAGATTGTTGTATCCCAAAAGAAAATCCTGTCGTTTCCATAGAAACGTTACTCGATTTAGAAGGAAATGTCTTAGAAAACATAGTACTCGTATTTCATAGCGACGCAATTTCCGTGTGAATTCGTCAATGTTTGGGAGTGAGGGATGCAGTAAAGAAGGATTAGAGGATCAGAAATGTGATTGCCGTATCCCAAAAGAAAATCCTGTCGTTTCCATAGAAACGTTACTCGATTTAGAAGGAAATGTCTTAGAACACATAGTACTCGAATTTCATAGCGACGCAATTTCCGTGTGAATTCGTCAATGTGTGGGAGTGAGGGATGCAGTAAAGAAGGATTAGTCGATCGGAAATGTGATTGTCGTATCCCAAAAGAAAATCCTGTCGTTTCCATAGAAACGTTATTCGATTTAGAAGGAAATGTCTTAGAACACATAGTACTCGTATTTCATAGCGACGCAATTTCCGTGTGAATTCGTCAATGTGTGGGAGTTAGGGATGCAGTAAAGAAGGATTAGTGGATCGGAAATGAGATTGTCGTATCCCAAAAGAAAATCGTGTCGTTTCCATAGAAACGTTACTCGATTTAGAAGGAAATGTCTTAGAACACACAGTATTTCATAGCGACGCAATTTTCGTGTGAATTCGTCAATGTGTGGGAGTGAGGGATGCAGTAAAGAAGGATTAGTGGATCTGAAATGAGATTGTCGTATCCCAAAAGAAAATCCTGTCGTTTCCATAGAAACGTTACTCGATTTAGAAGGAAATGTCTTAGAACACATAGTATTTCATAGCGACGCAATTTCCGTGTGAATTCGTCAATGTTTGGGAGTGAGGGATGCGGGTAAAGATGGATTAATGGATCGGAAATGTGATTGTCGTATCCCAAAAGAAAATCCTGTCGTTTCCATAGAAACGTTACTCGATTTAGAAGGAAATGTCTTAGAACACATAGTACTCGTATTTCATAGCGACGCAATTTCCGTGTGAATTCGTCAATGTTTGGGAGTGAGGGATGCAGTAAAGAACGATTTGTGGATCGGAAATGTGATTGTCGTATCCCAAACGAAAATCCTGTCGTTTCCATAGAAACGTTACTCGATTTAGAAGGAAATGTCTAAGAACACGTAGTACTCGTATTTCATAGCGACGGAATTTCCGTGTGAATTCGTCAATGTTTGGGAGTGAGGGATGCAGTAAAGAAGGATTAGTGGATCGGAAATGAGATTGTCGTATCCCAAAAGAAAATCCTGTCGTTTCCATAGAAACGTTACTCGATTTAGAAGGAAATGTCTTAGAACACACAGTACTCGTATTTCGTAGCGACGCAATTTCCGTGTGAATTTGTCAATGTGTGAGAGTGAGGGATGCAGTAAAGAAGGATTAGTGAATCGGAAATGAGATTGTCGTATCCCAAAAGAAGATCCTGTCGTTTCCATAGGAACGATACTGGATTTAGAAGGAAATGTCTTAGAACACATAGTACTCATATTTCATAGCGACGCAATTTCCGTGTGATTTCGTCAATGTGTTTGAGTGAGGGATGCAGTAAAGAAGGATTAGTGGATCGGAAATGTGATTGTCGTATCCCAAAAGAAAATCCTGTCGTTTCCATAGAAACGTTACTCGATTTAGATGGAAATGTCTTAGAACACATATAATTTCATAGCGACGCAATTTCCGTGTGAATTCGTCAATGTGTGGGAGTGAGGGATGCAGTAAAGAAGGATTAGTGGATCTGAAATGAGATTGCCGTATCCCAAAAGAAAATCCTGTCGTTTCCATAGAAACGTTACTCGATGTAGAAGGAAATGTCTTAGAACACATAGTATTTCATAGCGACGCAATTTCCGTGTGAATTCGTCAATGTTTGGGAGTGAGGGATGCAGTAAAGAAGGATTAATGGATCGGAAATGAGATTGTCGTATCCCAAAAAAAAGTCCTGTCGTCTCCATACAAAGGTTACTTGATTTAGAAGGATAAGTCGTAGAACCCATTGTAATTCATAGCGACGCAATTTCCGTGTGAATTCGTCAATGTGTGGTAGTGAGGGATGCAGTAAAGAAGGATTAGTGGATCGGAAATGTGATTATCGTATCCCAAAAGAAAATCCTGTCGTTTCCATAGAAACGTTACTCGATTTAGAAGGAAATGTCTTAGAACACATAGTACTCGTATTTCATAGCGACGCAATTTCCGTGTGAATTCGTCAATGTTTGAGAGTGAGGGATGCAGAAAAGAAGGATTAGTGGATCGGAAATGTGATTGTCGTATCCCAAAAGAAAATCCTGTCGTTTCCATAGAACGTTACTCGATTTAGAAGGAAATGTCTTAGAACACATAGTACTCGTATTTCATGGCGACGCAATTTCCGTGTGAATTCGTCAATATGTGGGAGTGAGGGTTGCAGTAAAGAAGGATTAGAGGATCGGAAATGTGATTGTCGTATCCCAAAAGAAAATCCTGTCGTTTCCATAGAAACGTTACTCGATTTAGAAGGAAATGTCTTAGAACACATAGTACTCGTATTTCATAGCGACGCGATTTCCGTGTGAATTCGTCAATGTGTGGGTGTGAGGGATGCAGTAAAGAAGGATTAGTGGATCGGAAATAAGATTGTCGTATCCCAAAAGAAAATCGTGTCGTTTTCATAGAAACGTTACTCGATTTAGAAGGAAATGTCTTAGAACACACAGTATTTCATAGCGACGCAATTTCCGTGTGAGTTCGTCAATGTGTGGGAGTGAGGGATGCAGTAAAGAAGGATTAGTGGATCTGAAATGAGATTGTCGTATCCTAAAAGAAAATCCTGACGTTTCCATAGAAACGTTACTCGATTTAGAAGGAAATGTCTCAGAATACATAGTATTTCATAGGGACGCAATTTCCGTGTGAATTCGTCAATGTTTGGGAGTGAGGGATGCAGTAAAGAAGGATTAGAGGATCAGAAATGTGATTGCCGTATCCCAAAAGAAAATCATGTCGTTTCCATAGAAACGTTACTCGATTTAGAAGGAAATGTCTGAGAACACATAGTACTCGTATTTCACAGCGACGCAATTTCCGTGTGAATTCGTCAATGTGTGGGAGTGAGGGATGCAGTAAAGAAGGATTAGAGGATCGGAAATGTGATTGCCGTATCCCAAAAGAAAATCCTGTCGTTCCCATAGAAACGTAACTCGATTTAGAAGGAAATGTCTTAGAACACATAGTACTCGTATTTCACAGCGACGCAATTTCCGTGTGAATTCGTCAATGTGTGGGAGTGAGGGATGCAGTAAAGAAGGATTAGTGGATCGGAAATGTGATTGTCGTATCCCAAAAGAAAATCCTGTCGTTTCCATAGAAACGTTACTCGATTTAGAAGGAAATGTCTTAGAACACATAGTACTCGTATTTCATAGCGACGGAATTTCCGTGTGAATTCGTCAATGTTTGGGAGTGAGGGATGCAGTAAAGAAGGATTAGTGGATTGGAAATGAGATTGTCGTATCCCAAAAGAAAATCCTGTCGTTTCCATAGAAACGTTACTCGATTTAGAAGTAAATGTCTTAGGACACATAGTACTCGTATTTCATAGCGACGCAATTTCCGTGTGAATTCGTCGATGTGTGGGAGTGAGGGATGCAGTAAAGAAGGATTAGTGGATCGGAAATGAGATTGTCGTATCCCAAAAGAAAATCCTGTCGTTTCCATAGAAACGTTACTCGATTTAGAAGGAAATGTCTTAGAACACATAGTACTCGTATTTCATAGCGACGCAATTTCCGTGTGAATTCGTCAATGTGTGGGAGTGAGGGATGCAGTAAAGAAGGATTAGTGGATCGGAAATGAGATTGTTGTATCCCAAAAGAAAATCCTGTCGTTTCCATAGAAACGTTACTCGATTTAGAAGGAAATGTCTTAGAAAACATAGTACTCGTATTTCATAGCGACGCAATTTCCGTGTGAATTCGTCAATGTTTGGGAGTGAGGGATGCAGTAAAGAAGGATTAGAGGATCAGAAATGTGATTGCCGTATCCCAAAAGAAAATCCTGTCGTTTCCATAGAAACGTTACTCGATTTAGAAGGAAATGTCTTAGAACACATAGTACTCGAATTTCATAGCGACGCAATTTCCGTGTGAATTCGTCAATGTGTGGGAGTGAGGGATGCAGTAAAGAAGGATTAGTCGATCGGAAATGTGATTGTCGTATCCCAAAAGAAAATCCTGTCGTTTCCATAGAAACGTTATTCGATTTAGAAGGAAATGTCTTAGAACACATAGTACTCGTATTTCATAGCGACGCAATTTCCGTGTGAATTCGTCAATGTGTGGGAGTTAGGGATGCAGTAAAGAAGGATTAGTGGATCGGAAATGAGATTGTCGTATCCCAAAAGAAAATCGTGTCGTTTCCATAGAAACGTTACTCGATTTAGAAGGAAATGTCTTAGAACACACAGTATTTCATAGCGACGCAATTTTCGTGTGAATTCGTCAATGTGTGGGAGTGAGGGATGCAGTAAAGAAGGATTAGTGGATCTGAAATGAGATTGTCGTATCCCAAAAGAAAATCCTGTCGTTTCCATAGAAACGTTACTCGATTTAGAAGGAAATGTCTTAGAACACATAGTATTTCATAGCGACGCAATTTCCGTGTGAATTCGTCAATGTTTGGGAGTGAGGGATGCGGGTAAAGATGGATTAATGGATCGGAAATGTGATTGTCGTATCCCAAAAGAAAATCCTGTCGTTTCCATAGAAACGTTACTCGATTTAGAAGGAAATGTCTTAGAACACATAGTACTCGTATTTCATAGCGACGCAATTTCCGTGTGAATTCGTCAATGTTTGGGAGTGAGGGATGCAGTAAAGAACGATTTGTGGATCGGAAATGTGATTGTCGTATCCCAAACGAAAATCCTGTCGTTTCCATAGAAACGTTACTCGATTTAGAAGGAAATGTCTTAGAACACATAGTACTCGTATTTCATAGCGACGAAATTTCCGTGTGAATTCGTCAATGTGTGGGAGTGAGGGATGCAGTAAAGAAGGATTAGAGGATCGGAAATGTGATTGTCGTATCCCAAAAGAAAATCCTGTCGTTTCCATAGAAACGTTACTCGATTTAGAAGGAAATGTCTTAGAACACATAGTACTCGTATTTCATAGCGACGCAATTTCCGTGTGAATTCGTCAATGTTTGGGAGTGAGGGATGCAGTAAAGAACGATTTGTGGATCGGAAATGTGATTGTCGTATCCCAAACGAAAATCCTGTCGTTTCCATAGAAACGTTACTCGATTTAGAAGGAAATGTCTTAGAACACATAGTACTCGTATTTCATAGCGACGAAATTTCCGTGTGAATTCGTCAATGTGTGGGAGTGAGGGATGCAGTAAAGAAGGATTAGAGGATCGGAAATGTGATTGTCGTATCCCAAAAGAAAATCCTGTCGTTTCCATAGAAACGTTACTCGATTTAGAAGGAAATGTCTTAGAACACATAGTACTCGTATTTCATAGCGACGCGATTTCCGTGTGAATTCGTCAATGTGTGGGTGTGAGGGATGCAGTAAAGAAGGATTAGTGGATCGGAAATAAGATTGTCGTATCCCAAAAGAAAATCGTGTCGTTTTCATAGAAACGTTACTCGATTTAGAAGGAAATGTCTTAGAACACACAGTATTTCATAGCGACGCAATTTCCGTGTGAGTTCGTCAATGTGTGGGAGTGAGGGATGCAGTAAAGAAGGATTAGTGGATCTGAAATGAGATTGTCGTATCCTAAAAGAAAATCCTGACGTTTCCATAGAAACGTTACTCGATTTAGAAGGAAATGTCTCAGAATACATAGTATTTCATAGGGACGCAATTTCCGTGTGAATTCGTCAATGTTTGGGAGTGAGGGATGCAGTAAAGAAGGATTAGAGGATCAGAAATGTGATTGCCGTATCCCAAAAGAAAATCATGTCGTTTCCATAGAAACGTTACTCGATTTAGAAGGAAATGTCTGAGAACACATAGTACTCGTATTTCACAGCGACGCAATTTCCGTGTGAATTCGTCAATGTGTGGGAGTGAGGGATGCAGTAAAGAAGGATTAGAGGATCGGAAATGTGATTGCCGTATCCCAAAAGAAAATCCTGTCGTTCCCATAGAAACGTAACTCGATTTAGAAGGAAATGTCTTAGAACACATAGTACTCGTATTTCACAGCGACGCAATTTCCGTGTGAATTCGTCAATGTGTGGGAGTGAGGGATGCAGTAAAGAAGGATTAGTGGATCGGAAATGTGATTGTCGTATCCCAAAAGAAAATCCTGTCGTTTCCATAGAAACGTTACTCGATTTAGAAGGAAATGTCTTAGAACACATAGTACTCGTATTTCATAGCGACGGAATTTCCGTGTGAATTCGTCAATGTTTGGGAGTGAGGGATGCAGTAAAGAAGGATTAGTGGATTGGAAATGAGATTGTCGTATCCCAAAAGAAAATCCTGTCGTTTCCATAGAAACGTTACTCGATTTAGAAGTAAATGTCTTAGGACACATAGTACTCGTATTTCATAGCGACGCAATTTCCGTGTGAATTCGTCAATGTGTGGGAGTGAGGGATGCAGTAAAGAAGGATTAGTGGATCGGAAATGAGATTGTCGTATCCCAAAAGAAAATCCTGTCGTTTCCATAGAAACGTTACTCGATTTAGAAGGAAATGTCTTAGAACACATAGTACTCGTATTTCATAGCGACGCAATTTCCGTGTGAATTCGTCAATGTGTGGGAGTGAGGGATGCAGTAAAGAAGGATTAGTGGATCGGAAATGAGATTGTTGTATCCCAAAAGAAAATCCTGTCGTTTCCATAGAAACGTTACTCGATTTAGAAGGAAATGTCTTAGAAAACATAGTACTCGTATTTCATAGCGACGCAATTTCCGTGTGAATTCGTCAATGTTTTGGGAGTGAGGGATGCAGTAAAGAAGGATTAGAGGATCAGAAATGTGATTGCCGTATCCCAAAAGAAAATCCTGTCGTTTCCATAGAAACGTTACTCGATTTAGAAGGAAATGTCTTAGAACACATAGTACTCGAATTTCATAGCGACGCAATTTCCGTGTGAATTCGTCAATGTGTGGGAGTGAGGGATGCAGTAAAGAAGGATTAGTCGATCGGAAATGTGATTGTCGTATCCCAAAAGAAAATCCTGTCGTTTCCATAGAAACGTTATTCGATTTAGAAGGAAATGTCTTAGAACACATAGTACTCGTATTTCATAGCGACGCAATTTCCGTGTGAATTCGTCAATGTGTGGGAGTTAGGGATGCAGTAAAGAAGGATTAGTGGATCGGAAATGAGATTGTCGTATCCCAAAAGAAAATCGTGTCGTTTCCATAGAAACGTTACTCGATTTAGAAGGAAATGTCTTAGAACACACAGTATTTCATAGCGACGCAATTTTCGTGTGAATTCGTCAATGTGTGGGAGTGAGGGATGCAGTAAAGAAGGATTAGTGGATCTGAAATGAGATTGTCGTATCCCAAAAGAAAATCCTGTCGTTTCCATAGAAACGTTACTCGATTTAGAAGGAAATGTCTTAGAACACATAGTATTTCATAGCGACGCAATTTCCGTGTGAATTCGTCAATGTTTGGGAGTGAGGGATGCGGGTAAAGATGGATTAATGGATCGGAAATGTGATTGTCGTATCCCAAAAGAAAATCCTGTCGTTTCCATAGAAACGTTACTCGATTTAGAAGGAAATGTCTTAGAACACATAGTACTCGTATTTCATAGCGACGCAATTTCCGTGTGAATTCGTCAATGTTTGGGAGTGAGGGATGCAGTAAAGAACGATTTGTGGATCGGAAATGTGATTGTCGTATCCCAAACGAAAATCCTGTCGTTTCCATAGAAACGTTACTCGATTTAGAAGGAAATGTCTTAGAACACATAGTACTCGTATTTCATAGCGACGAAATTTCCGTGTGAATTCGTCAATGTGTGGGAGTGAGGGATGCAGTAAAGAAGGATTAGAGGATCGGAAATGTGATTGTCGTATCCCAAAAGAAAATCCTGTCGTTTCCATAGAAACGTTACTCGATTTAGAAGGAAATGTCTTAGAACACATAGTATTTCATAGCGACGCAATTTCCGTGTGAATTCGTCAATGTTTGGGAGTGAGGGATGCAGTAAAGAAGGATTAGTGGTTCGGAAATGAGATTGTCGTATCCCAAAAAAAAGTCCTGTCGTTTCCATAGAAACGTTACTTGATTTAGAAGGAGAAGTCATAAAAACCATAGTAATTCATAGCGACGCAATTTCCGTGTGAATTCGTCAATGTGTGGGAGTGAGGAATGCAGTAAAGAAGGATTAATGGATCGGAAATGAGATTGTCGTATCCCAAAAGAAAATCCTGTCGTTTCCATAGAAACATTACTCGATTTAGAAGGAAATGTCTTAGAACACATAGTACCCGTATTTCATAGCGACGCAATTTCCGTGTGAATTCGTCAATGTGTGGGAGTGAGGGATGCAGTAAAGAAGGATTAGTGGATCGGAAATGAGATTGTCGTATCCCAAAAAAAAATCCTGTCGTTTCCATAGAAACGTTACTCGATTTAGAAGGAAATGTCTTAGAACACATAGTACTCGTATTTCATAGCGACGCAATTTCCGTGTGAATTCGTCAATGTTTGGGAGTGAGGGATGCAGTAAAGAACGATTTGTGGATCGGAAATGTGATTGTCGTATCCCAAAAGAAAATCCTGTCGTTTCCATAGAAACGTCACTCGATTTAGAGGGAAATGTCTTAGAACACATTGTACTCGTATTTCATAGCGACGGAATTTCCGCGTGAATTCGTCAATGTGTGGGAGTGAGGGATGCAGTAAAGAAGGATTAGTGGATCGGAAATGAGATTGTCGTATCCCAAAACAAAAGGCTGTCGATTCCATAGAAACGTTACTCGATTTAGAAGGGGAAGTCATAGAACCCATAGTAATTCATAGCGACGCAATTTCCGTGTGAATTCGTCAATGTTAGGGAGTGAGGGATGCAGTAAAGAAGGATTAGTGGATCGGAAATGTGATTGTCGTATCCCAAAAGAAAAACCTGTCGTTTCCATAGAAACGTTACTCGATTTAGAAGGAAATGTCTTAGAACACATAGTATTTCATAGCGACGGAATTTCCGTGTGAATTCGTCAATGTTTGGCAGTGAGGGATGCAGTAAAGAAGGATTAGTGGATCGGATATGAGATTGTCGTATCCCAAAAAAAAGTCCTGTCGTTTCCATAGAAACGTTACTCGATTTAGAAGGAAATGTCTTAGAACACATAGTACTCGTATTTCATAGCGACGCAATTTCCGTGTGAATTCGTCAATGTGTGGGAGTGAGGGATGCAGTAAGGAAGGATTAGTGGATCGGAAATGTGATTGTCGTATCCCAAAAGAAAATTCTGTCGTTTCCATAGAAACGTTACTCGATTTAGAAGGAAATGTCTTAGAACACATAGTACTCGTATTTCATAGCGACGCAATTTCCGTGTGAATTCGTCAATGTTTGGGAGTGAGGGATGCAGTAAAGAACGATTTGTGGATCGGAAATGTGATTGTCGTATCCCAAACGAAAATCCTGTCGTTTCCATAGAAACGTTACTCGATTTAGAAGGAAATGTCTTAGAACACATAGTACTCGTATTTCATAGCGACGAAATATCCGTGTGAATTCGTCAATGTGTGGGAGTGAGGGATGCAGTAAAGAAGGATTAGAGGATCGGAAATGTGATTGTCGTATCCCAAAAGAAAATCCTGTCGTTTCCATAGAAACGTTACTCGATTTAGAAGGAAATGTCTTAGAACACATAGTATTTCATAGCGACGCAATTTCCGTGTGAATTCGTCAATGTTTGGGAGTGAGGGATGCAGTAAAGAAGGATTAGTGGATCGGAAATGAGATTGTCGTATCCCAAAAAAAAGTCCTGTCGTTTCCATAGAAACGTTACTTGATTTAGAAGGAGAAGTCATAAAAACCATAGTAATTCATAGCGACGCAATTTCCGTGTGAATTCGTCAATGTGTGGGAGTGAGGAATGCAGTAAAGAAGGATTAATGGATCGGAAATGAGATTGTCGTATCCCAAAAGAAAATCCTGTCGTTTCCATAGAAACATTACTCGATTTAGAAGGAAATGTCTTAGAACACATAGTACCCGTATTTCATAGCGACGCAATTTCCATGTGAATTCGTCAATGTGTGGGAGTGAGGGATGCAGTAAAGAAGGATTAGTGGATCGGAAATGAGATTGTCGTATCCCAAAAGAAAATCCTGTCGTTTCCATAGAAACGTTACTCGATTTAGAAGGAAATGTCTTAGAACACATAGTACTCGTATTTCATAGCGACGCAATTTCCGTGTGAATTCGTCAATGTTTGGGAGTGAGGGATGCAGTAAAGAACGATTTGTGGATCGAAAATGTGATTGTCGTATCCCAAAAGAAAATCCTGTCGTTTCCATAGAAACGTCACTCGATTTAGAAGGAAATGTCTTAGAACACATTGTACTCGTATTTCATAGCGACGGAAATTCCGCGTGAATTCGTCAATGTGTGGGAGTGAGGGATGCAGTAAAGAAGGATTAGTGGATCGGAAATGAGATTGTCGTATCCCAAAAGAAAAGGCTGTCGATTCCATAGAAACGTTACTCGATTTAGAAGGGGAAGTCATAGAACCCATAGTAATTCATAGCGACGCAATTTCCGTGTGAATTCGTCAATGTTTGGGAGTGAGGGATGCAGTAAAGAAGGATTAGTGGATCGGAAATGTGATTGTCGTATCCCAAAAGAAAAACCTGTCGTTTCCATAGAAACGTTACTCGATTTAGAAGGAAATGTCTTAGAACACATAGTATTTCATAGCGACGGAATTTCCGTGTGAATTCGTCAATGTTTGGCAGTGAGGGATGCAGTAAAGAAGGATTAGTGGATCGGATATGAGATTGTCGTATCCCAAAATAAAGTCCTGTCGTTTCCATAGAAACGTTACTCGATTTAGAAGGAAATGTCTTAGAACACATAGTACTCGTATTTCATAGCGACGCAATTTCCGTGTGAATTCGTCAATGTGTGGGAGTGAGGGATGCAGTAAGGAAGGATTAGTGGATCGGAAATGTGATTGTCGTATCCCAAAAGAAAATCCTGTCGTTTCCATAGAAACGTTACTCGATTTAGAAGGAAATGTCTTAGAACACATAGTACTCGTATTTCATAGCGACGCAATTTCCGTGTGAATTCGTCAATGTTTGGGAGTGAGGGATGCAGTAAAGAACGATTTGTGGATCGGAAATGTGATTGTCGTATCCCAAACGAAAATCCTGTCGTTTCCATAGAAACGTTACTCGATTTAGAAGGAAATGTCTTAGAACACATAGTACTCGTATTTCATAGCGACGAAATTTCCGTGTGAATTCGTCAATGTGTGGGAGTGAGGGATGCAGTAAAGAAGGATTAGAGGATCGGAAATGTGATTGTCGTATCCCAAAAGAAAATCCTGTCGTTTCCATAGAAACGTTACTCGATTTAGAAGGAAATGTCTTAGAACACATAGTATTTCATAGCGACGCAATTTCCGTGTGAATTCGTCAATGTTTGGGAGTGAGGGATGCAGTAAAGAAGGATTAGTGGTTCGGAAATGAGATTGTCGTATCCCAAAAAAAAGTCCTGTCGTTTCCATAGAAACGTTACTTGATTTAGAAGGAGAAGTCATAAAAACCATAGTAATTCATAGCGACGCAATTTCCGTGTGAATTCGTCAATGTGTGGGAGTGAGGAATGCAGTAAAGAAGGATTAATGGATCGGAAATGAGATTGTCGTATCCCAAAAGAAAATCCTGTCGTTTCCATAGAAACATTACTCGATTTAGAAGGAAATGTCTTAGAACACATAGTACTCGTATTTCATAGCGACGCAATTTCCGTGTGAATTCGTCAATGTTTGGGAGTGAGGGATGCAGTAAAGAACGATTTGTGGAGCGGAAATGTGATTGTCGTATCCCAAAAGAAAATCCTGTCGTTTCCATAGAAACGTCACTCGATTTAGAAGGAAATGTCTTAGAACACATTGTACTCGTATTTCATAGCGACGGAATTTCCGCGTGAATTCGTCAATGTGTGGGAGTGAAGGATGCAGTAAAGAAGGATTAGTGGATCGGAAATGAGATTGTCGTATCCCAAAAGAAAAGGCTGTCGATTCCATAGAAACGTTACTCGATTTAGAAGGGGAAGTCATAGAACCCATAGTAATTCATAGCGACGCAATTTCCGTGTGAATTCGTCAATGTTTGGGAGTGAGGGATGCAGTAAAGAAGGATTAGTGGATCGGAAATGTGATTGTCGTATCCCAAAAGAAAAACCTGTCGTTTCCATAGAAACGTTACTCGATTTAGAAGGAAATGTCTTAGAACACATAGTATTTCATAGCGACGGAATTTCCGTGTGAATTCGTCAATGTTTGGCAGTGAGGGATGCAGTAAAGAAGGATTAGTGGATCGGATATGAGATTGTCGTATCCCAAAAAAAAGTCCTGTCGTTTCCATAGAAACGTTACTCGATTTAGAAGGAAATGTCTTAGAACACATAGTACTCGTATTTCATAGCGACGCAATTTCCGTGTGAATTCGTCAATGTGTGGGAGTGAGGGATGCAGTAAGGAAGGATTAGTGGATCGGAAATGTGATTGTCGTATCCCAAAAGAAAATCCTGTCGTTTCCATAGAAACGTTACTCGATTTAGAAGGAAATGTCTTAGAACACATAGTACTCGTATTTCATAGCGACGCAATTTCCGTGTGAATTCGTCAATGTTTGGGAGTGAGGGATGCAGTAAAGAACGATTTGTGGATCGGAAATGTGATTGTCGTATCCCAAACGAAAATCCTGTCGTTTCCATAGAAACGTTACTCGATTTAGAAGGAAATGTCTTAGAACACATAGTACTCGTATTTCATAGCGACGAAATATCCGTGTGAATTCGTCAATGTGTGGGAGTGAGGGATGCAGTAAAGAAGGATTAGAGGATCGGAAATGTGATTGTCGTATCCCAAAAGAAAATCCTGTCGTTTCCATAGAAACGTTACTCGATTTAGAAGGAAATGTCTTAGACCACATAGTATTTCATAGCGACGCAATTTCCGTGTGAATTCGTCAATGTTTGGGAGTGAGGGATGCAGTAAAGAAGGATTAGTGGATCGGAAATGAGATTGTCGTATCCCAAAAAAAAGTCCTGTCGTTTCCATAGAAACGTTACTTGATTTAGAAGGAGAAGTCATAAAAACCATAGTAATTCATAGCGACGCAATTTCCGTGTGAATTCGTCAATGTGTGGGAGTGAGGAATGCAGTAAAGAAGGATTAATGGATCGGAAATGAGATTGTCGTATCCCAAAAGAAAATCCTGTCGTTTCCATAGAAACATTACTCGATTTAGAAGGAAATGTCTTAGAACACATAGTACCCGTATTTCATAGCGACGCAATTTCCGTGTGAATTCGTCAATGTGTGGGAGTGAGGGATGCAGTGAAGAAGGATTAGTGGATCGGAAATGAGATTGTCGTATCCCAAAAGAAAATCCTGTCGTTTCCATAGAAACGTTACTCGATTTAGAAGGAAATGTCTTAGAACACATAGTACTCGTATTTCATAGCGACGCAATTTCCGTGTGAATTCGTCAATGTTTGGGAGTGAGGGATGCAGTAAAGAACGATTTGTGGATCGGAAATGTGATTGTCGTATCCCAAAAGAAAGTCCTGTCGTTTCCATAGAAACGTTACTCGATTTAGAAGGAAATGTCTTAGAACACATAGTACTCGTATTTCATAGCGACGGAATTTCCGTGTGAATTCGTCAATGTGTGGGAGTGAGGGATGCAGTGAAGAAGGATTAGTGGATCGGAAATGAGATTGTCGTATCCCAAAAGAAAAGGCTGTCGATTCCATAGAAACGTTACTCGATTTAGAAGGGGAAGTCATAGAACCCATAGTAATTCATAGCGACGCAATTTCCGTGTGAATTCGTCAATGTTTGGGGGTGAGGGATGCACTAAAGAAGGATTAGTGGATCGGAAAAGTGATTGTCGTATCCCAAAAGAAAATCCTGTCGTTTCCACAGAAACGTTACTCGATTTAGAAGGAAATGTCTTAGAACACATAGTATTTCATAGCGACGGAATTTCAGTGTGAATTCGTCAATGTTTGGCAGTGAGGGATGCAGTAAAGAAGGATTAGTGGATCGGAAATGAGATTGTCGTATCCCAAAAAAAAGTCCTGTCGTTTCCATAGAAACGTTACTTGATTTAGAAGGAGAAGTCATAAAAACCATAGTAATTCATAGCGACGCAATTTCCGTGTGAATTCGTCAATGTGTGGGAGTGAGGAATGCAGTAAAGAAGGATTAATGGATCGGAAATGAGATTGTCGTATCCCAAAAGAAAATCCTGTCGTTTCCATAGGAACGTTACTCGATTTAGAAGGAAATGTCTTAGAACACATAGTACTCGTATGTCATAGCGACGCAATTTCCGTGTGAATTCGTCTATGTTTGGGAGTGAGGGATGCAGTAAAGAACGATTTGTGGATCGGAAATGTGATTGTCGTATCCCAAAAGAAAATCCTGTCGTTTCCATAGAAACGTTACTCGATTTAGAAGGAAATGTCTTAGAACACATAGTACTCGTATTTCATAGCGACGCAATTTCCGTGTGAATTCGTCAATGTTTGGGAGTGAGGGATGCAGTAAAGAACGATTTGTGGATCGGAAATGTGATTGTCGTATCCCAAAAGAAAATCCTGTCGTTTCCATAGAAACGTTAATCGATTTAGAAGGAAATGTCTTAGAACACATAGTACTCGTATATCATAGCGACGCAATTTCCGTGTGAATTCGTCAATGTTTGAGAGTGAGCGATGCAGAAAAGAAGGATTAGTGGATCGGAAATGTGATTGTCGTATCCCAAAAGAAAATCCTGTCGTTACCATAGAAACGTTACTCGATTTAGAAGGAAATGTCTTAGAACACATAGTACTCGAATTTCATAGCGACGCAATTTCCGTGTGAATTCGTCAATGTGTGGGTGTGAGGGATGCAGAAAAGAAGGATTAGTGGATCGGAAATGAGATTGTCGTATCCCAAAAGAAAATCGTGTCGTTTCCATAGAAACGTTACTCGATTTAGAAGGAAATGTCTTAGAACACACAGTATTTCATAGCGACGCAATTTCCGTGTGAATTCGTCAATGTGTGGGAGTGAGGGATGCAGTAAAGAAGGATTAGTGGATCTGAAATGAGATTGTCGTATCCCAAAAGAATATCCTGTCGTTTCCATAGAAACGTTACTCGATTTGGAAGGAAATGTCTTAGAACACATAGTATTTCATAGCGACGCAATTTCCGTGTGAATTCGTCAATGTTTGGGAGTGAGGGATGCGGGTAAAGATGGATTAGCGGATCGGAAATGTGATTGTCGTATCCCAAAAGAAAATCCTGTCGTTTTCATAGAAACGTTACTCGATTTAGAAGGAAATGTCTTAGAACACATAGTACTCGTATTTCATAGCGACGGAATTTCCGTGTGAATTCGTCAATGTTTGGGAGTGGGGATGCAGTACAGAAGGATTAGTGGATCGGAAATGAGATTGTCGTATCCCAAAGAAAATCCTGTCGTTTCCATAGAAACGTTACTCGATTTAGAAGGAAATGTCTTAGAACACATAGTACTCGTATTTCATAGCGACGCAATTTCCGTGTGAAATCGTCAATGTGTGGGAGTGAGGGATGCAGTAAAGAAGGATTAGTGGATCGGAAATGAGATTGTCGTATCCCAAAAGAAAGGCCTGTCGTTTCCATAGAAACGTTACTTGATTTAGAAGGAGAAGTCATAAAAACCATAGTAATTCATAGCGACGCAATTTCCGTGTGAATTCGTCAATGTGTGGGAGTGAGGAATGCAGTAAAGAAGGATTAATGGATCGGAAATGAGATTGTCGTATCCCAAAAGAAAATCCTGTCGTTTCCATAGAAACGTTACACGATTTAGAAGGAAATGTCTTAGAACACATAGTACTCGTATTTCATAGCGACGCAATTTCCGTGTGAATTCGTCAATGTTTGGGAGTGAGGGATGCAGTAAAGAACGATTTGTGGATCGGAAATGTGATTGTCGTATCCCAAAAGAAAATCCTGTCGTTTCCATAGAAACGTTACTCGATTTAGAAGGAAATGTCTTAGAACACATAGTACTCGTATTTCATAGCGACGGAATTTCCGTGTGAATTCGTCAATGTGTGGGAGTGAGGGATGCAGTAAAGAAGGATTAGTGGATCGGAAATGAGATTGTCGTATCCCAAAAGAAAAGGCTGTCGATTCCATAGAAACGTTACTCGATTTAGAAGGGGAAGTCATAGAACCCATAGTAATTCATAGCGACGCAATTTCCGTGTGAATTCGTCAATGTTTGGGAGTGAGGGATGCAGTAAAGAAGGATTAGTGGATCGGAAATGTGATTGTCGTATCCCAAAAGAAAATCCTGTCGTTTCCATGGAAACGTTACTCGATTTAGAAGGAAATGTCTTAGAACACATAGTACTCGTATTTCATAGCGACGGAATTTCCGAGTGAATTCGTCAATGTTTGGGAGTGGGGATGCAGTACAGAAGGATTAGTGGATCGGAAATGAGATTGTCATATCCCAAAGAAAATCCTGTCGTTTCCATAGAAACGTTACTCGATTTAGAAGGAAATGTCTTAGAACACATAGTACTCGTATTTCATAGCGACGCAATTTCCGTGTGAAATCGTCAATGTGTGGGAGCGAGGGATGCAGTAAAGAAGGATTAGTGGATCGAAAATGAGATTGTCGTATCCCAAAAGAAAATCCTGTCGTTTCCATAGAAACGTTACTCGATTTAGAAGGAAATGTCTTAGAACACATAGTACTCGTATTTGCCCGCATCTCGTGGTCGTGCGGTAGCGTTCTCGCTTCCCACGCCCGGGTTCCCGGGTTCGATTCCCGGCGGGGTCAGGGATTTTCTCTGCCTCGTGATGGCTGGGTGTTGTGTGCTGTCCTTAGGTTAGTTAGGTTTAAGTAGTTCTAAGTTCTAGGGGACTGATGACCATAGATAATAAGTCCCATAGTGCTCAGAGCCAACTCGTATTTCATAGCGACGCAATTTCCGTGTGAATTCGTCAATGTTTGGGAGTGAGGGATGCAGTAAAGAACGATTTGTGGATCGGAAATGTGATTGTCGTATCCCAAAAGAAAATCCTGTCGTTTCCATAGAAACGTTACTCGATTTAGAAGGAAATGTCTTAGAACACATAGTACTCGTATTTCATAGCGACGGAATTTCCGTGTGAATTCGTCAATGTGTGGGAGTGAGGGATGCAGTAAAGAAGGATTAGTGGATCGGAAATGAGATTGTCGTATCCCAAAAAAAAAGGCTGTCGATACCATAGAAACGTTTTTCGATTTAGAAGGGGAAGTCATAGAACCCATAGTAATTCATAGCGACGCAATTTCCGTGTGAATTCGTCAATGTTTGGGAGTGAGGGATGCAGTAAAGAAGGATTAGTGGATCGGAAATGTGATTGTCGTATCCCAAAAGAAAATCCTGTCGTTTCCATAGAAACGTTACTCGATTAGGAAGGAAATGGCTTAGAACACATAGTATTTCATAGCGACGCAATTTCCGTGTGAATTCGTCAATGTTTGGGAGTGAGGGATGCAGTAAAGAAGGATTAGTGGATCGGAAATGAGATTGTCGTATCCCAAAAGAAAGTCCTGTCGTTTCCATAGAAACGTTACTTGATTTAGAAGGAGAAGTCATAAAAACCATAGTAATTCATAGCGACGCAATTTCCGTGTGAATTCGTCAATGTGTGGGAGTGAGGAATGCAGTAAAGAAGGATTAATGGATCGGAAATGAGATTGTCGTATCCCAAAAGAAAATCCTGTCGTTTCCATAGAAACGTTACTCGATTTAGAAGGAATTGTCGTAGAACACATAGTACTCGTATTTCATAGCGACGCAATTTCCGTGTGAATTCGTCAATGTTTAGGAGTGAGGGATGCAGTAAAGAACGATTTGTGGATCGGAAATGTGATTGTCGTATCCCAAAAGAAAATCCTGTCGTTTCCATAGAAACGTTACTCGATTTAGAAGGAAATGTCTTAGAACACATAGTACTCGTATTTCATAGCGACGGAATTTCCGTGTGAATTCGTCAATGTGTGGGAGTGAGGGATGCAGTAAAGAAGGATTAGTGGATCGGAAATGAGATTGTCGTATCCCAAAAGAAAAGGCTGTCGATTCCATAGAAACGTTACTCGATTTAGAAGGGGAAGTCATAGAACCCATAGTAATTCATAGCGACGCAATTTCCGTGTGAATTCGTCAATGTTTGGGAGTGAGGGATGCAGTGAAGAAGGATTAGTGGATCGGAAATGTGATTGTCGTATCCCAAAAGAAAATCTTGTCGTTTCCATAGAAACGTTACGCGATTTAGAAGGAAATGTCTTAGAACACATAGTATTTCATAGCGACGGAATTTCCGTGTGAATTCGTCAATGTTTGGGAGTGAGGGATGCAGTAAAGAAGAATTAGTGGATCGGAAATGAGATTGTCGTATCCCAAAAGAAAGTCCTGTCGTTTCCATAGAAACGTTACTTGATTTAGAAGGAGAAGTCATAAAAACCATAGTAATTCATAGCGACGCAATTTCCGTGTGAATTCGTCAATGTGTGGGAGTGAGGAATGCAGTAAAGAAGGATTAATGGATCGGAAATGAGATTGTCGTATCCCAAAAGAAAATCCTGTCGTTTCCATAGAAACGTTACTCGATATAGAAGGAAATGTCTTAGAACACATAGTACTCGTATTTCATAGCGACGCAATTTCCGTGTGAACTCGTCAATGTTTGGGAGTGAGGGATGCAGTAAAGAACGATTTGTGGATCGGAAATGTGATTGTCGTATCCCAAAAGAAAATCCTGTCGTTTCCATAGAAACGTTACTCGATTTAGAAGGAAATGTCTTAGAACACATAGTACTCGTATTTCAAAGCGACGGAATTTCCATGTGAATTCGTCAATGTGTGGGAGTGAGGGATGCAGTAAAGAAGGATTAGTGGATCGGAAATGAGATTGTCGTATCCCAAAAGAAAAGGCTGTCGATTCCATAGAAACGTTACTCGATTTAGAAGGAGAAGTCATAAAAACCATAGTAATTCATAGCGACGCAATTTCCGTGTGAATTCGTCAATGTGTGGGAGTGAGGAATGCAGTAAAGAAGGATTAATGGATCGGAAATGAGATTGTCGTATCCCAAAAGAAAATCCTGTCGTTTCCATAGAAACGTTACTCGATATAGAAGGAAATGTCTTAGAACACATAGTACTCGTATTTCATAGCGACGGAATTTCCGTGTGAATTCGTCAATGTGTGGGAGTGAGGGATGCAGTAAAGAAGGATTAGTGGATCGGAAATGAGATTGTCGTATCCCAAAAGAAAAGGCTGTCGATTCCATAGAAACGTTACTCGATTTAGAAGGGGAAGTCATAGAACCCATAGTAATTCATAGCGACGCAATTTCCGTGTGAATTCGTCAATGTTTGGGAGTGAGGGATGCAGTGAAGAAGGATTAGTGGATCGGAAATGTGATTGTCGTATCCCAAAAGAAAATCTTGTCGTTTCCATAGAAACGTTACGCGATTTAGAAGGAAATGTCTTAGAACACATAGTATTTCATAGCGACGGAATTTCCGTGTGAATTCGTCAATGTTTGGGAGTGAGGGATGCAGTAAAGAAGAATTAGTGGATCGGAAATGAGATTGTCGTATCCCAAAAGAAAGTCCTGTCGTTTCCATAGAAACGTTACTTGATTTAGAAGGAGAAGTCATAAAAACCATAGTAATTCATAGCGACGCAATTTCCGTGTGAATTCGTCAATGTGTGGGAGTGAGGAATGCAGTAAAGAAGGATTAATGGATCGGAAATGAGATTGTCGTATCCCAAAAGAAAATCCTGTCGTTTCCATAGAAACGTTACTCGATATAGAAGGAAATGTCTTAGAACACATAGTACTCGTATTTCATAGCGACGCAATTTCCGTGTGAACTCGTCAATGTTTGGGAGTGAGGGATGCAGTAAAGAACGATTTGTGGATCGGAAATGTGATTGTCGTATCCCAAAAGAAAATCCTGTCGTTTCCATAGAAACGTTACTCGATTTAGAAGGAAATGTCTTAGAACACATAGTACTCGTATTTCAAAGCGACGGAATTTCCATGTGAATTCGTCAATGTGTGGGAGTGAGGGATGCAGTAAAGAAGGATTAGTCGATCGGAAATGAGATTGTCGTATCCCAAAAGAAAAGGCTGTCGATTCCATAGAAACGTTACTCGATTTAGAAGGAGAAGTCATAAAAACCATAGTAATTCATAGCGACGCAATTTCCGTGTGAATTCGTCAATGTGTGGGAGTGAGGAATGCAGTAAAGAAGGATTAATGGATCGGAAATGAGATTGTCGTATCCCAAAAGAAAATCCTGTCGTTTCCATAGAAACGTTACTCGATATAGAAGGAAATGTCTTAGAACACATAGTACTCGTATTTCATAGCGACGGAATTTCCGTGTGAATTCGTCAATGTGTGGGAGTGAGGGATGCAGTAAAGAAGGATTAGTGGATCGGAAATGAGATTGTCGTATCCCAAAAAAAAAGGCTGTCGATACCATAGAAACGTTACTCGATTTAGAAGGGGAAGTCATAGAACCCATAGTAATTCATAGCGACGCAATTTCCGTGTGAATTCGTCAATGTTTGGGAGTGAGGGATGCAGTAAAGAAGGATTAGTGGATCGGAAATGTGATTGTCGTATCCCAAAAGAAAATCCTGTCGTTTCCATAGAAACGTTACTCGATTAGGAAGGAAATGGCTTAGAACACATAGTATTTCATAGCGACGCAATTTCCGTGTGAATTCGTCAATGTTTGGGAGTGAGGGATGCAGTAAAGAAGGATTAGTGGATCGGAAATGAGATTGTCGTATCCCAAAAGAAAGTCCTGTCGTTTCCATAGAAACGTTACTTGATTTAGAAGGAGAAGTCATAAAAACCATAGTAATTCATAGCGACGCAATTTCCGTGTGAATTCGTCAATGTGTGGGAGTGAGGAATGCAGTAAAGAAGGATTAATGGATCGGAAATGAGATTGCCGTATCCCAAAAGAAAATCCTGTCGTTTCCATAGAAACGTTACTCGATTTAGAAGGAATTGTCTTAGAACACATAGTACTCGTATTTCATAGCGACGCAATTTCCGTGTGAATTCGTCAATGTTTAGGAGTGAGGGATGCAGTAAAGAACGATTTGTGGATCGGAAATGTGATTGTCGTATCCCAAAAGAAAATCCTGTCGTTTCCATAGAAACGTTACTCGATTTAGAAGGAAATGTCTTAGAACACATAGTACTCGTATTTCATAGCGACGGAATTTCCGTGTGAATTCGTCAATGTGTGGGAGTGAGGGATGCAGTAAAGAAGGATTAGTGGATCGGAAATGAGATTGTCGTATCCCAAAAGAAAATGCTGTCGATTCCATAGAAACGTTACTCGATTTAGAAGGGGAAGTCATAGAACCCATAGTAATTCATAGCGACGCAATTTCCGTGTGAATTCGTCAATGTTTGGGAGTGAGGGATGCAGTGAAGAAGGATTAGTGGATCGGAAATGTGATTGTCGTATCCCAAAAGAAAATCTTGTCGTTTCCATAGAAACGTTACGCGATTTAGAAGGAAATGTCTTAGAACACATAGTATTTCATAGCGACGGAATTTCCGTGTGAATTCGTCAATGTTTGGGAGTGAGGGATGCAGTAAAGAAGAATTAGTGGATCGGAAATGAGATTGTCGTATCCCAAAAGAAAGTCCTGTCGTTTCCATAGAAACGTTACTTGATTTAGAAGGAGAAGTCATAAAAACCATAGTAATTCATAGCGACGCAATTTCCGTGTGAATTCGTCAATGTGTGGGAGTGAGGAATGCAGTAAAGAAGGATTAATGGATCGGAAATGAGATTGTCGTATCCCAAAAGAAAATCCTGTCGTTTCCATAGAAACGTTACTCGATATAGAAGGAAATGTCTTAGAACACATAGTACTCGTATTTCATAGCGACGCAATTTCCGTGTGAACTCGTCAATGTTTGGGAGTGAGGGATGCAGTAAAGAACGATTTGTGGATCGGAAATGTGATTGTCGTATCCCAAAAGAAAATCCTGTCGTTTCCATAGAAACGTTACTCGATTTAGAAGGAAATGTCTTAGAACACATAGTACTCGTATTTCAAAGCGACGGAATTTCCATGTGAATTCGTCAATGTGTGGGAGTGAGGGATGCAGTAAAGAAGGATTAGTGGATCGGAAATGAGATTGTCGTATCCCAAAAGAAAAGGCTGTCGATTCCATAGAAACGTTACTCGATTTAGAAGGAGAAGTCATAAAAACCATAGTAATTCATAGCGACGCAATTTCCGTGTGAATTCGTCAATGTGTGGGAGTGAGGAATGCAGTAAAGAAGGATTAATGGATCGGAAATGAGATTGTCGTATCCCAAAAGAAAATCCTGTCGTTTCCATAGAAACGTTACTCGATATAGAAGGAAATGTCTTAGAACACATAGTACTCGTATTTCATAGCGACGGAATTTCCGTGTGAATTCGTCAATGTGTGGGAGTGAGGGATGCAGTAAAGAAGGATTAGTGGATCGGAAATGAGATTGTCGTATCCCAAAAGAAAAGGCTGTCGATTCCATAGAAACGTTACTCGATTTAGAAGGGGAAGTCATAGAACCCATAGTAATTCATAGCGACGAAATTTCCGTGTGAATTCGTCAATGTTTGGGAGTGAGGGATGCAGTGAAGAAGGATTAGTGGATCGGAAATGTGATTGTCGTATCCCAAAAGAAAATCCTGTCGTTTCCATAGAAACGTTACTCGATTTAGAAGGAAATGTCTTAGAACACATAGTATTTCATAGCGACGGAATTTCCGTGTGAATTTGTCAATGTTTGGGAGTGAGGGATGCAGTAAAGAAGGATTAGTGGATCGGAAATGAGATTGTCGTATCCCAAAAGAAAGTCCTGTCGTTTCCATAGAAACGTTACTTGATTTAGAAGGAGAAGTCATAAAAACCATAGTAATTCATGGCGACGCAATTTCCGTGTGAATTCGTCAATGTGTGGGAGTGAGGAATGCAGTAAAGAAGGAATAATGGATCGGAAATGAGATTGTCGTATCCCAAAAGAAAATCCTGTCGTTTCCATAGAAACGTTACTCGATTTAGAAGGAAATGTCTTAGAACACATAGTACTCGTATTTCATAGCGACGCAATTTCCGTGTGAATTCGTCAATGTTTGGGAGTGAGGGATGCAGTAAAGAACGATTTGTGGATCGGAAATGTGATTGTCGTATCCCAAAAGAAAATCCTGTCGTTTCCATAGAAACGTTACTCGATTTAGAAGGAAATGTCTTAGAACACATAGTACTCGTATTTCATAGCGACGGAATTTCCGTGTGAATTCGTCAATGTGTGGGAGTGAGGGATGCAGTAAAGAAGGATTAGTGGATCGGAAATGAGATTGTCGTATCCCAAAAGAAAAGGCTGTCGATTCCATAGAAACGTTACTCGATTTAGAAGGGGAAGTCATAGAACCCATAGTAATTCATAGCGACGCAATTTCCGTGTGAATTCGTCAATGTTTGGGAGTGAGGGATGCAGTAAAGAAGGATTAGTGGATCGGAAATGTGATTGTCGTATCCCAAAAGAAAATCCTGTCGTTTCCATAGAAACGTTACTCGATTTAGAAGGAAATGTCTTAGAACACATAGTACTCGTATATCATAGCGACGGAATTTCCGTGTGAATTCGTCAATGTTTGGGAGTGGGGATGCAGTACAGAAGGATTAGTGGATCGGAAATGAGATTGTCATATCCCAAAGAAAATCCTGTCGTTTCCATAGAAACGTTATTCGATTTAGAAGGAAATGTCTTAGAACACATAGTACTCGTATTTCATAGCGACGCAATTTCCGTGGGAAATCGTCAATGTGTGGGAGCGAGGGATGCAGTAAAGAAGGATTAGTGGATCGAAAATGAGATTGTCGTATCCCAAAAGAAAATCCTGTCGTTTCCATAGAAACGTTACTCGATTTAGAAGGAAATGTCTTAGAACACATAGTACTCGTATTTGCCCGCATCTCGTGGTCGTGCAGTAGCGTTCTCGCTTCCCACGCCCGGGTTCCCGGGTTCGATTCCCGGCGGGGTCAGGGATTTTCTCTGCCTCGTGATGGCTGGGTGTTGTGTGCTGTCCTTAGGTTAGTTAGGTTTAAGTAGTTCTAAGTTCTAGGGGACTGATGACCACAGATGTTAAGTCCCATAGTGCTCAGAGCCAACTCGTATTTCATAGCGACGCAATTACCGTGTGAATTCGTCAATGTTTGGGAGTGAGGGATGCAGTAAAGAACGATTTGTGGATCGGAAATGTGATTGTCGTATCCCAAAAAAAAAGGCTGTCGATTCCATAGAAACGTTACTCGATTTAGAAGGGGAAGTCATAGAACCCATAGTAATTCATAGCGACGCAATTTCCGTGTGAATTCGTCAATGTTTGGGAGTGAGGGATGCAGTAAAGAAGGATTAGTGGATCGGAAATGTGATTGTCGTATCCCAAAAGAAAATCCTGTCGTTTCCATAGAAACGTTACTCGATTAGGAAGGAAATGGCTTAGAACACATAGTATTTCATAGCGACGCAATTTCCGTGTGAATTCGTCAATGTTTAGGAGTGAGGGATGCAGTAAAGAAGGATTAGTGGATCGGAAATGAGATTGCCGTATCCCAAAAGAAAGTCCTGTCGTTTCCATAGAAACGTTACTTGATTTAGAAGGAGAAGTCATAAAAACCATAGTAATTCATAGCGACGCAAGTTCCGTGTGAATTCGTCAATGTGTGGGAGTGAGGAATGCAGTAAAGAAGGATTAATGGATCGGATATGAGATTGTCGTATCCCAAAAGAAAATCCTGTCGTTTCCATAGAAACGTTACTCGATTTAGAAGGAAATGTCTTAGAACACATAGTACTCGTATTTCATAGCGACGCAATTTCCGTGTGAATTCGTCAATGTTTGGGAGTGAGGGATGCAGTAAAGAACGATTTGTGGATCGGAAATGTGATTGTCGTATCCCAAAAGAAAATCCTGTCGTTTCCATAGAAACGTTACTCGATTTAGAAGGAAATGTCTTAGAACACATAGTACTCGTATTTCATAGCGACGGAATTTCCGTGTGAATTCGTCAATGTGTGGGAGTGAGGGATGCAGTAAAGAAGGATTAGTGGATCGGAAATGAGATTGTCGTATCCCAAAAGAAAAGGCTGTCGATTCCATAGAAACGTTACTCGATTTAGAAGGGGAAGTCATAGAACCCATAGTAATTCATAGCGACGCAATTTTCGTGTGAATTCGTCAATGTTTGGGAGTGAGGGATGCAGTGAAGAAGGATTAGTGGATCGGAAATGTGATTGCCGTATCCCAAAAGAAAATCCTGTCGTTTCCATAGAAACGTTACTCGATTTAGAAGGAAATGTCTTAGAACACATAGTATTTCATAGCGACGGAATTTCCGTGTGAATTCGTCAATGTTTGGGAGTGAGGGATGCAGTAAAGAAGAATTAGTGGATCGGAAACGAGATTGTCGTATCCCAAAAGAAAGTCCTGTCGTTTCCATAGAAACGTTACTTGATTTAGAAGAAGAAGTCATAAAAACCATAGTAATTCATAGCGACGCAATTTCCGTGTGAATTCGTCAATGTGTGGGAGTGAGGAATGCAGTAAAGAAGGATTAATGGATCGGAAATGAGATTGTCGTATCCCAAAAGAAAATCCTGTCGTTTCCATAGAAACGTTACTCGATATAGACGGAAATGTCTTAGAACACATAGTACTCGTATTTCATAGCGACGCAATTTCCGTGTGAACTCGTCAATGTTTGGGAGTGAGGGATGCAGTAAAGAACGATTTGTGGATCGGAAATGTGATTGTCGTATCCCAAAAGAAAATCCTGTCGTTTCCATAGAAACGTTACTCGATTTAGAAGGAAATGTCTTAGAACACATAGTACTCGTATTTCAAAGCGACGGAATTTCCGTGTGAATTCGTCAATGTGTGGGAGTGAGGGATGCAGTAAAGAAGGATTAGTGGATCGGAAATGAGATTGTCGTATCCCAAAAGAAAAGGCTGTCGATTCCATAGAAACGTTACTCGATTTAGAAGGAGAAGTCATAAAAACCATAGTAATTCATAGCGACGCAATTTCCGTGTGAATTCGTCAATGTGTGGGAGTGAGGAATGCAGTAAAGAAGGATTAATGGATCGGAAATGAGATTGTCGTATCCCAAAAGAAAATCCTGTCGTTTCCATAGAAACGTTACTCGATATAGAAGGAAATGTCTTAGAACACATAGTACTCGTATTTCATAGCGACGGAATTTCCGTGTGAATTCGTCAATGTGTGGGAGTGAGGGATGCAGTAAAGAAGGATTAGTGGATCGGAAATGAGATTGTCGTATCCCAAAAGAAAAGGCTGTCGATTCCATAGAAACGTTACTCGATTTAGAAGGGGAAGTCATAGAACCCATAGTAATTCATAGCGACGAAATTTCCGTGTGAATTCGTCAATGTTTGGGAGTGAGGGATGCAGTGAAGAAGGATTAGTGGATCGGAAATGTGATTGTCGTATCCCAAAAGAAAATCCTGTCGTTTCCATAGAAACGTTACTCGATTTAGAAGGAAATGTCTTAGAACACATAGTATTTCATAGCGACGGAATTTCCGTGTGAATTTGTCAATGTTTGGGAGTGAGGGATGCAGTAAAGAAGGATTAGTGGATCGGAAATGAGATTGTCGTATCCCAAAAGAAAGTCCTGTCGTTTCCATAGAAACGTTACTTGATTTAGAAGGAGAAGTCATAAAAACCATAGTAATTCATGGCGACGCAATTTCCGTGTGAATTCGTCAATGTGTGGGAGTGAGGAATGCAGTAAAGAAGGAATAATGGATCGGAAATGAGATTGTCGTATCCCAAAAGAAAATCCTGTCGTTTCCATAGAAACGTTACTCGATTTAGAAGGAAATGTCTTAGAACACATAGTACTGGTATTTCATAGCGACGCAATTTCCGTGTGAATTCGTCAATGTTTGGGAGTGAGGGATGCAGTAAAGAACGATTTGTGGATCGGAAATGTGATTGTCGTATCCCAAAAGAAAATCCTGTCGTTTCCATAGAAACGTTACTCGATTTAGAAGGAAATGTCTTAGAACACATAGTACTCGTATTTCATAGCGACGGAATTTCCGTGTGAATTCGTCAATGTGTGGGAGTGAGGGATGCAGTAAAGAAGGATTAGTGGATCGGAAATGAGATTGTCGTATCCCAAAAGAAAAGGCTGTCGATTCCATAGAAACGTTACTCGATTTAGAAGGGGAAGTCATAGAACCCATAGTAATTCATAGCGACGCAATTTCCGTGTGAATTCGTCAATGTTTGGGAGTGAGGGATGCAGTAAAGAACGATTTGTGGATCGGAAATGTGATTGTCGTATCCCAAAAGAAAATCCTGTCGTTTCCATAGAAACGTTACTCGATTTAGAAGGAAATGTCTTAGAACACATAGTACTCGTATTTCATAGCGACGGAATTTCCGTGTGAATTCGTCAATGTGTGGGAGTGAGGGATGCAGTAAAGAAGGATTAGTGGATCGGAAATGAGATTGTCGTATCCCAAAAGAAAAGGCTGTCGATTCCATAGAAACGTTACTCGATTTAGAAGGGGAAGTCATAGAACCCATAGTAATTCATAGCGACGCAATTTCCGTGTGAATTCGTCAATGTTTGGGAGTGAGGGATGCAGTAAAGAAGGATTAGTAAATCGGAAATGTGATTGTCGTATCCCAAAAGAAAATCCTGTCGTTTCCATAGAAACGTTACTCGATTTAGAAGGAAATGTCTTAGAACACATAGTACTCGTATATCATAGCGACGGAATTTCCGTGTGAATTCGTCAATGTTTGGGAGTGGGGATGCAGTACAGAAGGATTAGTGGATCGGAAATGAGATTGTCATATCCCAAAGAAAATCCTGTCGTTTCCATAGAAACGTTATTCGATTTAGAAGGAAATGTCTTAGAACACATAGTACTCGTATTTCATAGCGACGCAATTTCCGTGGGAAATCGTCAATGTGTGGGAGCGAGGGATGCAGTAAAGAAGGATTAGTGGATCGAAAATGAGATTGTCGTATCCCAAAAGAAAATCCTGTCGTTTCCATAGAAACGTTACTCGATTTAGAAGGAAATGTCTTAGAACACATAGTACTCGTATTTCATAGCGACGCAATTTCCGTGTGAATTCGTCAATGTTTGGGAGTGAGGGATGCAGTAAAGAAGGATTAGTGGATCGGAAATGTGATTGTCGTATCCCAAAAGAAAATCCTGTCGTTTCCATAGAAACGTTACTCGATTTAGAAGGAAATGTCTTAGAACACATAGTACTCGTATTTCATAGCGACGGAATTTCCGTGTGAATTCGTCAATGTTTGGGAGTGAGGGATGCAGTAAAGAAGGATTAGTGGATCGGAAATGTGATTGTCGTATCCCAAAAGAAAATCCTGTCGTTTCCATAGAAACGTTACTCGATTTAGAAGGAAATGTCTTAGAACACATAGTACTCGTATATCATAGCGACGGAATTTCCGTGTGAATTCGTCAATGTTTGGGAGTGAGGGATGCAGTAAAGAAGGATTAGTGGATCGGAAATGTGTTTGTCGTATCCCAAAAGAAAATCCTGTCGTTTCCATAGAAACGTTACTCGATTTAGAAGGAAATGTCTTAGAACACATAGTACTCGTATTTCATAGCGACGGAATTTCCGTGTGAATTCTTCAATGTTTGGGAGTGAGGGATGCAGTAAAGAAGGATTAGTGGATCGGAAATGTGATTGTCGTATCCCAAAAGAAAATCCTGTCGTTTCCATAGAAACGTTACTCGATTGAGAAGGAAATGTCTTAGAACACATAGTACTCGTATATCATAGCGACGGAATTTCCGTGTGAATTCGTCAGTGTTTGGGAGTGAGGGATGCAGTAAAGAAGGATTAGTGGATCGGAAATGTGTTTGTCGTATCCCAAAAGAAAATCCTGTCGTTTCCATAGAAACGTTACTCGATTTAGAAGGAAATGTCTTAGAACACATAGTACTCGTATTTCATAGCGACGGAATTTCCGTGTGAATTCTTCAATGTTTGGGAGTGAGGGATGCAGTAAAGAAGGATTAGTGGATCGGAAATGTGATTGTCGTATCCCAAAAGAAAATCCTGTCGTTTCCATAGAAACGTTACTCGATTTAGAAGGAAATGTCTTAGAACACATAGTATTTCATAGCGAAGCAATTTCCGTGTGAATTCGTCAATGTTTGGGAGTGAGGGATGCAGTAAAGAAGGATTAGTGGATCGGAAATGAGATTGTCGTATCCCAAAAAAAAGTCCTGTCGTTTACATAGAAACGTTACTTGATTTAGAAGGAGAAGTCATAGAACTAATAGTAATTCATAGCGACGCAATTTCCGTGTGAATTCGTCAACGTGTGGGAGTGAGGGATGCAGTAAAGAAGGATTAGTAGATCGGAAATGTTATTGTCGTATCCCAAAAGATAATCCGGTCGTTTTCATAGAAACGTTACTCGATTTAGAAGGAAATGTCTTAGAACACATAGTACTCGTATTTCATAGCGACGGAATTTCCGTGTGAATTCGTCAATGTGTGGGAGTGAGGGATGCAGTAAAGAAGGAATAATGGATCGGAAATGAGATTGTCGTATCCCAAAAGAAAATCCTGTCGTTTCCATAGAAACGTTACTTGATTTAGAAGGAGAAGTCATAAAAACCATAGTAATTCATGGCGACGCAATTTCCGTGTGAATTCGTCAATGTGTGGGAGTGAGGAATGCAGTAAAGAAGGAATAATGGATCGGAAATGAGATTGTCGTATCCCAAAAGAAAATCCTGTCGTTTCCATAGAAACGTTACTCGATATAGAAGGAAATGTCTTAGAACACATAGTACTCGTATTTCATAGCGACGGAATTTCCGTGTGAATTCGTCAATGTGTGGGAGTGAGGGATGCAGTAAAGAAGGATTAGTGGATCGGAAATGAGATTGTCGTATCCCAAAAGAAAAGGCTGTCGATTCCATAGAAACGTTACTCGATTTAGAAGGGGAAGTCATAGAACCCATAGTAATTCATAGCGACGAAATTTCCGTGTGAATTCGTCAATGTTTGGGAGTGAGGGATGCAGTGAAGAAGGATTAGTGGATCGGAAATGTGATTGTCGTATCCCAAAAGAAAATCCTGTCGTTTCCATAGAAACGTTACTCGATTTAGAAGGAAATGTCTTAGAACACATAGTATTTCATAGCGACGGAATTTCCGTGTGAATTTGTCAATGTTTGGGAGTGAGGGATGCAGTAAAGAAGGATTAGTGGATCGGAAATGAGATTGTCGTATCCCAAAAGAAAGTCCTGTCGTTTCCATAGAAACGTTACTTGATTTAGAAGGAGAAGTCATAAAAACCATAGTAATTCATGGCGACGCAATTTCCGTGTGAATTCGTCAATGTGTGGGAGTGAGGAATGCAGTAAAGAAGGAATAATGGATCGGAAATGAGATTGTCGTATCCCAAAAGAAAATCCTGTCGTTTCCATAGAAACGTTACTCGATTTAGAAGGAAATGTCTTAGAACACATAGTACTGGTATTTCATAGCGACGCAATTTCCGTGTGAATTCGTCAATGTTTGGGAGTGAGGGATGCAGTAAAGAACGATTTGTGGATCGGAAATGTGATTGTCGTATCCCAAAAGAAAATCCTGTCGTTTCCATAGAAACGTTACTCGATTTAGAAGGAAATGTCTTAGAACACATAGTACTCGTATTTCATAGCGACGGAATTTCCGTGTGAATTCGTCAATGTGTGGGAGTGAGGGATGCAGTAAAGAAGGATTAGTGGATCGGAAATGAGATTGTCGTATCCCAAAAGAAAAGGCTGTCGATTCCATAGAAACGTTACTCGATTTAGAAGGGGAAGTCATAGAACCCATAGTAATTCATAGCGACGCAATTTCCGTGTGAATTCGTCAATGTTTGGGAGTGAGGGATGCAGTAAAGAACGATTTGTGGATCGGAAATGTGATTGTCGTATCCCAAAAGAAAATCCTGTCGTTTCCATAGAAACGTTACTCGATTTAGAAGGAAATGTCTTAGAACACATAGTACTCGTATTTCATAGCGACGGAATTTCCGTGTGAATTCGTCAATGTGTGGGAGTGAGGGATGCAGTAAAGAAGGATTAGTGGATCGGAAATGAGATTGTCGTATCCCAAAAGAAAAGGCTGTCGATTCCATAGAAACGTTACTCGATTTAGAAGGGGAAGTCATAGAACCCATAGTAATTCATAGCGACGCAATTTCCGTGTGAATTCGTCAATGTTTGGGAGTGAGGGATGCAGTAAAGAAGGATTAGTAAATCGGAAATGTGATTGTCGTATCCCAAAAGAAAATCCTGTCGTTTCCATAGAAACGTTACTCGATTTAGAAGGAAATGTCTTAGAACACATAGTACTCGTATATCATAGCGACGGAATTTCCGTGTGAATTCGTCAATGTTTGGGAGTGGGGATGCAGTACAGAAGGATTAGTGGATCGGAAATGAGATTGTCATATCCCAAAGAAAATCCTGTCGTTTCCATAGAAACGTTATTCGATTTAGAAGGAAATGTCTTAGAACACATAGTACTCGTATTTCATAGCGACGCAATTTCCGTGGGAAATCGTCAATGTGTGGGAGCGAGGGATGCAGTAAAGAAGGATTAGTGGATCGAAAATGAGATTGTCGTATCCCAAAAGAAAATCCTGTCGTTTCCATAGAAACGTTACTCGATTTAGAAGGAAATGTCTTAGAACACATAGTACTCGTATTTCATAGCGACGCAATTTCCGTGTGAATTCGTCAATGTTTGGGAGTGAGGGATGCAGTAAAGAAGGATTAGTGGATCGGAAATGTGATTGTCGTATCCCAAAAGAAAATCCTGTCGTTTCCATAGAAACGTTACTCGATTTAGAAGGAAATGTCTTAGAACACATAGTACTCGTATTTCATAGCGACGGAATTTCCGTGTGAATTCGTCAATGTTTGGGAGTGAGGGATGCAGTAAAGAAGGATTAGTGGATCGGAAATGTGATTGTCGTATCCCAAAAGAAAATCCTGTCGTTTCCATAGAAACGTTACTCGATTTAGAAGGAAATGTCTTAGAACACATAGTACTCGTATATCATAGCGACGGAATTTCCGTGTGAATTCGTCAATGTTTGGGAGTGAGGGATGCAGTAAAGAAGGATTAGTGGATCGGAAATGTGTTTGTCGTATCCCAAAAGAAAATCCTGTCGTTTCCATAGAAACGTTACTCGATTTAGAAGGAAATGTCTTAGAACACATAGTACTCGTATTTCATAGCGACGGAATTTCCGTGTGAATTCTTCAATGTTTGGGAGTGAGGGATGCAGTAAAGAAGGATTAGTGGATCGGAAATGTGATTGTCGTATCCCAAAAGAAAATCCTGTCGTTTCCATAGAAACGTTACTCGATTGAGAAGGAAATGTCTTAGAACACATAGTACTCGTATATCATAGCGACGGAATTTCCGTGTGAATTCGTCAGTGTTTGGGAGTGAGGGATGCAGTAAAGAAGGATTAGTGGATCGGAAATGTGTTTGTCGTATCCCAAAAGAAAATCCTGTCGTTTCCATAGAAACGTTACTCGATTTAGAAGGAAATGTCTTAGAACACATAGTACTCGTATTTCATAGCGACGGAATTTCCGTGTGAATTCTTCAATGTTTGGGAGTGAGGGATGCAGTAAAGAAGGATTAGTGGATCGGAAATGTGATTGTCGTATCCCAAAAGAAAATCCTGTCGTTTCCATAGAAACGTTACTCGATTTAGAAGGAAATGTCTTAGAACACATAGTATTTCATAGCGAAGCAATTTCCGTGTGAATTCGTCAATGTTTGGGAGTGAGGGATGCAGTAAAGAAGGATTAGTGGATCGGAAATGAGATTGTCGTATCCCAAAAAAAAGTCCTGTCGTTTACATAGAAACGTTACTTGATTTAGAAGGAGAAGTCATAGAACTAATAGTAATTCATAGCGACGCAATTTCCGTGTGAATTCGTCAACGTGTGGGAGTGAGGGATGCAGTAAAGAAGGATTAGTAGATCGGAAATGTTATTGTCGTATCCCAAAAGATAATCCGGTCGTTTTCATAGAAACGTTACTCGATTTAGAAGGAAATGTCTTAGAACACATAGTACTCGTATTTCATAGCGACGCAATGTCCGTGTGAATTCGTCAATGTGTGCGAGTGAGGGATGCAGGAAAGAAGGATTAGTGGATCGGAAGTGAGATTGTCGTATCCCAAAAGAAAATCCTGTCGTTTCCATGGAAACGTTACTCGATTTAGAAAGAAATGTCTTAGAACGCATAGTATTTCATAGCGACGCAATTTCCGTGTGAATTCGTCAATGTGTGGGAGTGAGGGATGCAGTAAAGAAGGATTAGTGGATCGGATATGTGATTGACGTATCCCAAAAGAAAATCATGTCGTTTCCATAGAAACGTTACTCAATTTAGAAGGAAATGTCTTAGAACACATAGCACTCGTATTTCATAGCGACGCAATTTCCGTGTGAATTCGTCAATGTGTGGGAGTGAGGGATGCAGTAAAGAAGTATTAGTGGATCGGAAATGTGATTGTCGTATCCCAAAAGAAAATCCTGTCGTTTCTATAGAAACGTTACTCGATTTAGAAGGAAATGTCTTAGAACACATAGTACTCGTATTTCATAGCGACGGAATTTCCGTGTGAATTCGTCAATGTGTGGGAGTGAGGGATGCAGTAAAGAAGGATTAGTGGATCGGAAATGTGATTGACGTATCCCAAAAGAAAATCCTGTCGTTTCCATAGAAACGTTACTCAATTTAGAAGGAAATGTCTTAGAACACATAGTACTCGTATTTCATAGCGACGCAATTTCCGTGTGAATTCGTCAACGTGTGGGAGTGAGGGATGCAGTAAAGAAGGATTAGTGGATCGGAAATGTGATGGACGTATCCCAAAAGGAAATCCTGTCGTTTCCATAGAAACGTTACTCGATTTAGAAGGAAATGTCTAAGAACACATAGTACTCGTATTTCATAGCGACGCAATTTCCGTGTGAATTCGTCAATGTGTGGGAGTGAGGGATGCAGTAAAGAAGGATTAGTGGATCGGAAATGAGATTGTCGTATCCCAAAAAAAAGTCCTGTCGTTTCCATAGAAACGTTACTCGATTTAGAAGGAAATGTCTTAGAACACATAGTACTCGTATTTCATAGCGACGGAATTTCCGTGTGAATTCGTCAATGTGTGGGAGTGAGGGATGCAGTAAAGAAGGATTAGTGGATCGGAAATGTGATTGACGTATCCCAAAAGAAAATCATGTCGTTTCCATAGAAACGTTACTCAATTTAGAAGGAAATGTCTTAGAACACATAGTACTCGTATTTCATAGCGACGCAATTTCCGTGTGAATTCGTCAACGTGTGGGAGTGAGGGATGCAGTAAAGAAGGATTAGTGGATCGGAAATGTGATTGTCGTATCCCAAAAGAAAATCCTGTCGTTTCCATAGAAACGTTACTCGATTTAGAAGGAAATGTCTTAGAACACATAGTACTCGTATTTCATAGCGACGGAATTTCCGTGTGAATTCGTCAATGTGTGGGAGTGAGGGATGCAGTAAAGAAGGATTCGTGGATCGGAAATGTGATTGTCATATCCCAAAAGAAAATCCTGTCGTTTCCATAGAAACGTTACTCGATTTAGAAGGAAATGTCTTAGAACACATAGTACTCGTATTTCATAGCGACGCAATGTCCGTGTGTATTCGTCAATGTGTGCGCTTGAGGGATGCAGTAAAGAAGGATTAGTGGATCGGAAATGAGATTGTCGTATCCCAAAAGAAAATCCTGTCGTTTCCATGGAAACGTTACTCGATTTAGAAAGAAATGTCTTAGAACGCATAGTATTTCATAGCGACGCAATTTCCGTGTGAATTCGTCAATGTGTGGGAGTGAGGGATGCAGTAAAGAAGGATTAGTGGATCGGAAATGTGATTGACGTATCCCAAAAGAAAATCATGTCGTTTCCATAGAAACGTTACTCAATTTAGAAGGAAATGTCTTAGAACACATAGTACTCGTATTTCATAGCGACGCAATTTCCGTGTGAATTCGTCAATGTTTGGGAGTGAGGGATGCAGTAAAGAAGGATTAGTGGATCGGAAATGTGATTGTCGTATCCCAAAATAAAATCCTGTCGTATCCATAGAAACGTTACTCGATTTAGAAGGAAATGTCTTAGAACACATAGTATTTCATAGCGACGAAATTTCCGTGTGAATTCGTCAATGTGTGGGAGTGAGGGATGCAGTAAGGAAGGATTAGTTGATCTGAAATGAGATTGTCGTAACCCAAAAGAAAATCGTGTCGTTTCCATAGAAACGTTACTCGATTTAGAAGGAAATGTCTTAGAACACATAGTATTTCATAGCGACGCAATTTCCGTGTGAATTCGTCAATGTTTGGGAGTGAGGGATGCAGTAAAGAAGGATTAGTGGATCGGAAATGAGATTGTCGTATCCCAAAAAAAAGTCCTGTCGTTTACATAGAAACGTTACTTGATTTAGAAGGAAATGTCTTAGAACACATAGTACTCGTATTTCATAGCGACGCAATTTCCGTGTGAATTCGTCAATGTGTGGGAGTGAGGGATGCAGTAAAGAAGGATTAGTGGATCGGAAATGAGATTGTCGTATCCCAAAAGAAAATCCTGTCGTTTCCATAGAAACGTTACTCGATTTAGAAAGAAATGTCTTAGAACGCATAGTATTTCATAGCGACGCAATTTCCGTGTGAATTCGTCAATGTTTGGGAGTGAGGGATGCGGGTAAAGAAGTATTAGTGGATCGGAAATGTGATTATCGTATCCCAAAAGAAAATCCTGTCGTTTCTATGGAAACGTTACTCGATTTAGAAGGAAATGTCTTAGAACACATAGTACTCGTATTTCATAGCGACGGAATTTCCGTGTGAATTCGTCAATGTGTGTGAGTGAGGGATGCAGTAAAGAAGGATTAGTGGATCGGAAATGTGATTGACGTATCCCAAAAGAAAATCCTGTCGTTTCCATAGAAACGTTACTCGATTTAGAAGGAAATGTCTTAGAACACATAGTACTCGTATTTCTTAGCGACGCAATTTCCGTGTGAATTAGTCAATGTGTGGAAGTGAGGGCTGCAGTAAAGAAGGATTAGTGGATCGGAAATGAGATTGTCGTATCCCAAAAAAAAGTCCTGTCGTTTCCATAGAAACGTTACTCGATTTAGAAGGAAATGTCTTAGAACACATAGTACTCGTATTTCATAGCGACGGAATTTCCGTGTGAATTCGTCAATGTGTGGGAGTGAGGGATGCAGTAAAGAAGGATTAGTGGATCGGAAATGTGATTGTCATATCCCAAAAGAAAATCCTGTCGTTTCCATAGAAACGTTACTCGATTTAGAAGGAAATGTCTTAGAACACATAGTACTCGTATTTCATAGCGACGGAATTTCCGTGTGAATTCGTCAATGTTTGGGAGTGAGGGATGCAGTAAAGAAGGATTAGTGGATCGGAAATGTGATTGTCGTATCCCAAAAGAAAATCCTGTCGTTTCCATAGAAACGTTACTCGATTTAGAAGGAAATGTCTTAGAACACATAGTACTCGTATTTCATTGCCACGCAATTTCCGTGTGAATTCGTCAATGTGTGGGAGTGAGGGATGCAGTAAAGAAGGATTAGTGGATCGGAAATGTGATTGTCATATCCCAAAAGAAAATCAGGTCGTTTCCATAGAAACGTTACTCGATTTAGAAGGAAATGTCTTAGAACACATAGTACTCGTATTTCATAGCGACGGAATTTCCGTGTGAATTCGTCAATGTTTGGGATTGAGGGATGCAGTAAAGAAGGATTAGTGGATCGGAAATGTGATTGTCGTATCCCAAAAGGAAATCCTGTCGTTTCCATAGAAACGTTACTCGATTTATAAGGAAATGTCTTAGAACACATAGTACTCGTATTTCATAGCGACGCAATTTCCGTGTGAATTCGTCAATGTTTGGGAGTGAGGGATGCAGTAAAGAAGGATTAGTGGATCGGAAATGTGATTGTCGTATCCCAAAAGAAAATCCTGTCGTTTCCATAGAAACGTTACTCGATTTAGAAGGAAATGTCTTAGAACACATGGTACTCGTATTTCATAGCGACGCAATTTCCGTGTGAATTCGTCAATGTGTGGGAGTGAGGGATGCAGTAAAGAAGGATTAGTGGATTGGAAATGAGATTGTCAAATCCCAAAAGAAAATCCTGTCGTATCCATAGAAACGTTACTAGATTTAGAAGGAAATGTCTTAGAACACATAGTATTTCATAGCGACGAAATTTCCGTGTGAATTCGTCAATGTGTGGGAGTGAGGGATGCAGTAAGGAAGGATTAGTTGATCTGAAATGAGATTGTCGTAACCCAAAAGAAAATCCTGTCGTTTCCATAGAAACGTTACTCGATTTAGAAGGAAATGTCTTAGAACACATAGTATTTCATAGCGACGCAATTTCCGTGTGAATTCGTCAATGTTTGGGAGTGAGGGATGCAGTAAAGAAGGATTAGTGGATCGGAAATGAGATTGTCGTATCCCAAAAAAAAGTCCTGTCGTTTACATAGAAACGTTACTTGATTTAGAAGGAGAAGTCATAGAACTATTAGTAATTCATAGCGACGCAATTTTCGTGTGAATTCGTCAATGTGTGGGAGTGAGGGATGCAGTAAAGAAGGATTAGGGGATCGGAAATGTGATTGTCGTATCCCAAAAGAAAATCCTGTCGTTTCCATAGAAACGTTACTCGATTTAGAAGGAAATGTCTTAGAACACATAGTACTCGTATTTCATAGCGACGCAATTTCCGTGTGAATTCGTCAATGTGTGGGAGTGAGGGATGCAGTAAAGAAGGATTAGTGGATCGGAAATGAGATTGTCGTATCCCAAAAGAAAATCCTGTCGTTTCCATAGAAACGTTACTCGATTTAGAAAGAAATGTCTTAGAACGCATAGTATTTCATAGCGACGCAATTTCCGTGTGAATTCGTCAATGTTTGGGAGTGAGGGATGCGGGTAAAGATGTATTAGTGGATCGGAAATGTGATTGTCGTATCCCAAAAGAAAATCCTGTCGTTTCTATAGAAACGTTACTCGATTTAGAAGGAAATGTCTTAGAACACATAGTACTCGTATTTCATAGCGACGGAATTTCCGTGTGAATTCGTCAATGTGTGTGAGTGAGGGATGCAGTAAAGAAGGATTAGTGGATCGGAAATGTGATTGACGTATCCCAAAAGAAAATCCTGTCGTTTCCATAGAAACGTTACTCGATTTAGAAGGAAATGTCATAGAACACATAGTACTCGTATTTCATAGCGACGCAATTTCCGTGTGAATTCGTCAATGTGTGGGAGTGAGGGATGCAGTAAAGAAGGATTAGTGGATCGGAGATGTGATTGTCGTATCCCAAAAGAAAATCCTGTCGTTTCCATAGGAACGTTACTCGATTTAGAAGGAAATGTCTTAGAACACATAGTACTCGTATTTCTTAACGATGCAATTTCCGTGTGAATTCGTCAATGTGTGGGAGTGAGGGATGCATTAAAGAAGGATTAGTGGATCGGAAATGAGATTGTCGTATCCCAAAAAAAAGTCCTGTCGTTTCCATAGAAACGTTACTCGATTTAGAAGGAAATGTCTTAGAACACATAGTACTCATATTTCATAGCGACGCAATTTCCGTGTGAATTCGTCAATGTGTGGGAGTGAGGGATGCAGTAAAGAAGGATTAGTGGATCGGAAATGAGATTGTCGTATCCCAAAAAAAAGTCCTATCGTTTCCATAGAAACGTTACTCGATTTAGAAGGAAATGTCTTAGAACACATAGTACTCATATTTCATAGCGACGCAATTTCCGTGTGAATTCGTCAATGTGTGGGAGTGAGGGATGCAGTAAAGAAGGATTAGTGGATCGGAAATGAGATTGTCGTATCCCAAAAGAAAATCCTGTCGTTTCCATAGAAACGTTACTCGATTTAGAAAGAAATGTCTTAGAACGCATAGTATTTCATAGCGACGCAATTTCCGTGTGAATTCGTCAATGTTTGGGAGTGAGGGATGCGGGTAAAGAAGTATTAGTGGATCGGAAATGTGATTGTCGTATCCCAAAAGAAAATCCTGTCGTTTCAATAGAAACGTTACTCGATTTAGAAGGAAATGTCTTAGAACACATAGTACTCGTATTTCATAGCGACGGAATTTCCGTGTGAATTCGTCAATGTTTGGGAGTGAGGGATGCAGTAAAGAAGGATTAGTGGATCGGAAATGTGATTGTCGTATCCCAAAAGAAAATCCTGTCGTTTCCATAGAAACGTTACTCGATTTAGAAGGAAATGTCTTAGAACACATAGTACTCGTATTTCATAGCGGCGCAATTTCCGTGTGAATTCGTCAATGTGTGGGAGTGAGGGATGCAGTAAAGAAGGATTAGTGGATCGGAAATGTGATTCTCGTATCCCAAAAGAAAATCCTGTCGTTTCCATAGAAACGTTACTCAATTTAGAAGGAAATGTCTTAGAACACATAGTACTCGTATTTCATAGCGACGGAATTTCCGTGTGAATTCGTCAATGTTTGGGAGTGAGGGATGCAGTAAAGAAGGATTAGTGGATCGGAAATGTGATTGTCGTATCCCAAAATAAAATCCTGTCGTACCCATAGAAACGTTACTCGATTTAGAGGGAAATGTCTTAGAACACATAGTACTCGTATTTCATAGCGACGGAATTTCCGTGTGAATTCGTCAATGTGTGGGAGTGAGGGATGCAGTAAAGAAGGATTAGTGGATCGGAAATGTGATTGTCATATCCCAAAAGAAAATCCTGTCGTTTCCATAGAAACGTTACTCGATTTTGAAGGAAATGTCTTACAACACATAGTACTCGTATTTCATAGCGACGGAATTTCCGTGTGAATTCGTCAATGTTTGGGAGTGAGGGATGCAGTAAAGAAGGATTAGTGGATCGGAAATGTGATTGTCGTATCCCAAAAGAAAATCCTGTCGTTTCCATAGAAACGTTACTCGATTTAGAAGGAAATGTCTTAGAACACATAGTACTCGTATTTCATAGCCACGCAATTTCCGTGTGAATTCGTCAATGTGTGGGAGTGAGGGATGCAGTAAAGAGGGATTAGTGGATCGGAAATGTGATTGTCATATCCCAAAAGAAAATCATGTCGTTTCCATAGAAACGTTAGTCGATTTAGAAGGAAATGTCTTAGAACACATAGTACTCGTATTTCATAGCGACGGAATTTCCGTGTGAATTCGTCAATGTTTGGGAGTGAGGGATGCAGTAAAGAAGGATTAGTGGATCGGAAATGTGATTGTCGTATCCCAAAAGGAAATCCTGACGTTTCCATAGAAACGTTACTCGATTTAGAAGGAAATGTCTTAGAACACATAGTACTCGTATTTCATAGCGACCCAATTTCCGTGTGAATTCGTCAATGTTTGGGAGTGAGGGATGCAGTAAAGAAGGATTAGTGGATCGGAAATGTGATTGTCGTATCCCAAAAGAAAATCCTGTCGTTTCCATAGAAACGTTACTCGATTTAGAAAGAAATGTCTTAGAACACATAGTATTCGTATTTCATAGCGACGCAATTTCCGTGTGAATTCGTCAATGTGTGGGAGTGAGGGATGCAGTAAAGAAGGATTAGTGGATTGGAAATGAGATTGTCAAATCCCAAAAGAAAATCCTGTCGTGTCCATAGAAACGTTACTAGATTTAGAAGGAAATGTCTTAGAACACATAGTATTTCATAGCGACGAAATTTCCGTGTGAATTCGTCAATGTGTGGGAGTGAGGGATGCAGTAAGGAAGGATTAGTTGATCTGAAATGAGATTGTCGTATCCCAAAAGAAAATCCTGTCGTTTCCATAGAAACGTTACTCGATTTAGAAGGAAATGTCTTAGAACACATAGTATTTCATAGCGACGCAATTTCCGTGTGAATTCGTCAATGTTTGGGAGTGAGGGATGCAGTAAAGAAGGATTAGTGGATCGGAAATGAGATTGTCGTATCCCAAAAAAAAGTCCTGTCGTTTACATAGAAACGTTACTTGATTTAGAAGGAGAAGTCATAGAACTATTAGTAATTCATAGCGACGCAATTTTCGCGTGAATTCGTCAATGTGTGGGAGTGAGGGATGCAGTAAAGAAGGATTAGTGGATCGGAAATGTGATTGTCGTATCCCAAAAGAAAATCCTGTCGTTTCCATAGAAACGTTACTCGATTTAGAAGGAAATGTCTTAGAACACATAGTACTCGTATTTCATAACGACGCAATTTCCGTGTGAATTCGTCAATGTGTGGGAGTGAGGGATGCAGTAAAGAAGGATTAGTGGATCGGAAATGTGATTGACGTATCCCAAAAGAAAATCCTGTCGTTTCCATAGAAACGTTACTCGATTTAGAAGGAAATGTCTTAGAACACATAGTACTCGTATTTCATAGCGACGGAATTTCCGTGTGAATTCGTCAATGTGTGGGTGTGAGGGATGCAGTAAAGAAGGATTAGTGGATCGGAAATGTGATTGTCGTATCCCAAAAGAAAATCCTGTCGTTTCCATAGAAACGTTACTCGATTTAGAAAGAAATGTCTTAGAACGCATAGTATTTCATAGCGACGCAATTTCCGTGTGAATTCGTCAGTGTTTGGGAGTGAGGGATGCGGGTAAAGAAGTATTAGTGGATCGGAAATGTGATTGTCGTATCCCAAAAGAAAATCCTGTCGTTTCAATAGAAACGTTACTCGATTTAGAAGGAAATGTCTTAGAACACATAGTACTCGTATTTCATAGCGACGGAATTTCCGTGTGAATTCGTCAATGTTTGGGAGTGAGGGATGCAGTAAAGAATGATTAGTGGATCGGAAATGTGATTGTCGTATCCCAAAAGAAAATCCTGTCGTTTCCATAGAAACGTTACTCGATTTAGAAGGAAATGTCTTAGAACACATAGTACTCGTATTTCATAGCGGCGCAATTTCCGTGTGAATTCGTCAATGTGTGGGATTGAGGGATGCAGTTAAGAAGGATTAGTGGATCGGAAATGTGATTCTCGTATCCGAAAAGAAAATCCTGTCGTTTCCATAGAAACGTTACTCAATTTAGAAGGAAATGTCTTAGAACACATAGTACTCGTATTTCATAGCGACGGAATTTCCGTGTGAATTCGTCAATGTTTGGGAGTGAGGGATGCAGTAAAGAAGGATTAGTGGATCGGAAATGTGATTGTCGTATCCCAAAATAAAATCCTGTCGTACCCATAGAAACGTTACTCGATTTAGAGGGAAATGTCTTAGAACACATAGTACTCGTATTTCATAGCGACGGAATTTCCGTGTGAATTCGTCAATGTGTGGGAGTGAGGGATGCAGTAAAGAAGGATTAGTGGATCGGAAATGTGATTGTCATATCCCAAAAGAAAATCCTGTCGTTTCCATAGAAACGTTACTCGATTTAGAAGGAAATGTCTTAGAACACATAGTACTCGTATTTCATAGCGACGGAATTTCCGTGTGAATTCGTCAATGTTTGGGAGTGAGGGATGCAGTAAAGAAGGATTAGTGGATCGGAATTGTGATTGTCGTATCCCAAAAGAAAATCCTGTCGTTTCCATAGAAACGTTACTCGATTTAGAAGGAAATGTCTTAGAACACATAGTACTCGTATTTCATAGCCACGCAATTTCCGTGTGAATTCGTCAATGTGTGGGAGTGAGGGATGCAGTAAAGAAGGATTAGTGGATCGGAAATGTGATTGTCATATCCCAAAAGAAAATCATGTCGTTTCCATAGAAACGTTAGTCGATTTAGAAGGAAATGTCTTAGAACACATAGTACTCGTATTTCATAGCGACGGAATTTCCGTGTGAATTCGTCAATGTTTGGGAGTGAGGGATGCAGTAAAGAAGGATTAGTGGATCGGAAATGTGATTGTCGTATCCCAAAAGGAAATCCTGACGTTTCCATAGAAACGTTACTCGATTTAGAAGGAAATGTCTTAGAACACATAGTACTCGTATTTCATAGCGACGCAATTTCCGTGTGAATTCGTCAATGTTTGGGAGTGAGGGATGCAGTAAAGAAGGATTAGTGGATCGGAAATGTGATTGTCGTATCACAAAAGAAAATCCTGTCGTTTCCATAGAAACGTTACTCGATTTAGAAGGAAATGTCTTAGAACACATAGTACTCGTATTTCATAGCGACGCAATTTCCGTGTGAATTCGTCAATGTGTGGGAGTGAGGGATGCAGTAAAGAAGGATTAGTGGATTGGAAATGAGATTGTCAAATCCCAAAAGAAAATCCTGTCGTATCCATAGAAACGTTACTAGATTTAGAAGGAAATGTCTTAGAACACATAGTATTTCATAGCGACGAAATTTCCGTGTGAATTTGTCAATGTGTGGGAGTGAGGGATGCAGTAAGGAAGGATTAGTTGATCTGAAATGAGATTGTCGTATCCCAAAAGAAAATCCTGTCGTTTCCATAGAAACGTTACTCGATTTAGAAGGAAATGTCTTAGAACACATAGTATTTTATAGCGACGCAATTTCCGTGTGAATTCGTCAATGTTTGGGAGTGAGGGATGCAGTAAAGAAGGATTAGTGGATCGGAAATGAGATTGTCGTATCCCAAAAAAAAGTCCTGTCGTTTACATAGAAACGTTACTTGATTTAGAAGGAGAAGTCATAGAACTATTAGTAATTCATAGCGACGCAATTTTCGCGTGAATTCGTCAATGTGTGGGAGTGAGGGATGCAGTAAAGAAGGATTAGTGGATCGGAAATGTGATTGTCGTATCCCAAAAGAAAATCCTGTCGTTTCCATAGAAACGTTACTCGATTTAGAAGGAAATCTCTTAGAACACATAGTACTCGTATTTCATAGCGACGCAATTTCCGTGTGAATTCGTCAATGTGTGGGAGTGAGGGATGCAGTAAAGAAGGATTAGTGGATCGGAAATGTGATTGACGTATCCCAAAAGAAAATCCTGTCGTTTCCATAGAAACGTTACTCGATTTAGAAGGAAATGTCTTAGAACACATAGTACTCGTATTTCATAGCGACGGAATTTCCGTGTGAATTCGTCAATGTGTGGGTGTGAGGGATGCAGTAAAGAAGGATTAGTGGATCGGAAATGTGATTGTCGTATCCCAAAAGAAAATCCTGTCGTTTCCATAGAAACGTTACTCGATTTAGAAAGAAATGTCTTAGAACGCATAGTATTTCATAGCGACGCAATTTCCATGTGAATTCGTCAATGTTTGGGAGTGAGGGATGCGGGTAAAGAAGTATTAGTGATTCGGAAATGTGATTGTCGTATCCCAAAAGAAAATCCTGTCGTTTCTGTAGAAACGTTACTCGATTTAGAAGGAAATGTCTTAGAACACATAGTACTCGTATTTCATAGCGACGGAATTTCCGTGTGAATTCGTCAATGTGTGTGAGTGAGGGATGCAGTAAAGAAGGATTAGTGGATCGGAAATGTGATTGACGTATCCCAAAAGAAAATCCTGTCGTTTCCATAGAAACGTTACTCGATTTAGAAGGAAATGTCTTAGAACACATAGTACTCGTATTTCATAGCGACGCAATTTCCGTGTGAATTCGTCAATGTGTGGGAGTGAGGGATGCAGTAAAGAAGGATTAGTGGATCGGAAGTGTGATTGACGTATCCCAAAAGAAAATCCTGTCGTTTCCATAGAAACGTTACTCGATTTTGAAGGAAATGTCTTAGAACACATAGTACTCGTATTTCTTAGCGACGCAATTTCCGTGTGAATTCGTCAATGTGTGGGAGTGAGGGATGCAGTAAAGAAGGATTAGTGGATCGGAAATGAGATTGTCGTATCCCAAAAAAAAGTCCTGTCGTTTCCATAGAAACGTTACTCGATTTAGAAGGAAATGTCTTAGAACACATAGTACTCGTATTTCATAGCGACGGAATTTCCGTGTGAATTCGTCAATGTGTGGGAGTGAGGGATGCAGTAAAGAAGGATTAGTGGATCGGAAATGTGATTGTCGTATGCCAAAAGAAAATCCTGTCGTTTCCATAGAAACGTTACTCGATTTTGAAGGAAATGACTTAGAACACATAGTACTCGTATTTCATAGCGACGGAATTTCCGTGTGAATTCGTCAATGTGTGGGAGTGAGGGGTGCAGTAAAGAAGGATTAGTGGATCGGAAATGTGATTGACGTATCCCAAAAGAAAATCCTGTCGTTTCCATAGAAACGTTACTCGATTTAGAAGGAAATGTCTTAGAACACATAGTACTCGTATTTCATAGCGACGGAATTTCCGTGTGAATTCGTCAATGTGTGGGAGTGAGGGATGCAGTAAAGAAGGATTAGTGGATCGGAATTGATATTGTCGTATCCCAAAAGAAAATCCTGTCGTTTCCATAGAAACGTGACTCGATTTAGAAGGAAATGTCTTAGAACACATAGTACTCGTATTTCATAGCGACGCAATTTCCGTGTGAATTCGTCAATGTGTGGGAGTGAGGGATGCAGTAAAGAAGGATTAGTGGATCGGAAATGTGATTGTCGTATCCCAAAAGAAAATCCTGTCACTTCCATAGAAACGTTACTCGATTTAGAAGGAAATGACTTAGAACACATAGTACTCGTATTTCATAGCGACGTAATTTCCGTGTGAATTTGTCAATGTGTGGGAGTGAGGGATGCAGTAAAGAAGGATTAGTGGATCGGAAATAAGATTGACGTATCTCAAAAGAAAATCCTGTCGTTTCCATAGAAACGTTACTCGATTTAGAAGGAAATGTCTTAGAACACATAGTACTCGTATTTCATAGCGACGGAATTTCCGTGTGAATTCGTCAATGTGTGGGAGTGAGGGATGCATTAAAGGAGGATTAGTGGATCGGAAATGTGATTGACGTATCCCAAAAGAAAATCCTGTCGTTTCCATAGAAACGTTACTCGATTTAGAAGGAAATGTCTTAGAACACATAGTACTCGTATTTCATAGCGACGGAATTTCCGTGTGAATTCGTCAATGTGTGGGAGTGAGGGATGCAGTATAGAAGGATTAGTGGATCGGAAATGTGATTGTCGTATCCCAAAAGAAAATCCTGTCGTTTCCATAGAAACGTTACTCGATTTAGAAGGAAATGTCTTAGAACACATAGTACTCGTATTTCATAGCGACGGAATTTCCGTGTGAATTCGTCAATGTGTGGGAGTGAGGGATGCAGTAAAGAAGGATTAGTGGATCGGAAATGAGATTGTCGTATCCCAAAAAAAAGTCCTGTCGTTTCCATAGAAACGTTACTCGATTTAGAAGGAAATGTCTTAGAACACATAGCACTCGTATTTCATAGCGACGGAATTTCCGTGTGAATTCGTCAATGTGTGGGAGTGAGGGATGCAGTAAAGAAGGTTTAGTGGATCGGAAATGTGATTGACGTATCCCAAAAGAAAATCCTGTCGTTTCCATAGAAACGTTACTCGATTTAGAAGGAAATGTCTTAGAACACATAGTACTCGTATTTCATAGCGACGGAATTTCCGTGTGAATTCGTCAATGTGTGGGAGTGAGGGATGCAGTAAAGAAGGATTAGTGGATCGGAAATGTGATAGACGTATCCCAAAAGAAAATCCTGTCGTTTCCATAGAAACGTTACCCGATTTCGAAGGAAATGTCTTAGAACACATAGTACTCGTATTTCATAGCGACGGAATTTCCGTGTGAATTCGTCAATGTGTGGGAGTGAGGGATGCAGTAAAGAAGGATTAGTGGATCGGAAATGTGATTGTCGTATCCCAAAAGAAAATCCTGTCGTTTCCATAGAAACGTTACTCGATTTAGAAGGAAATGTCTTAGAACACATAGTACTCGTATTTCATAGCGACGGAATTTCCGTGTGAATTCGTCAATGTGTGGGAGTGAGGGATGCAGAAAAGTAGGATTAGTGGATCGGAAATGTGATTGACGTATCCCAAAAGAAAATCCTGTCGTTTCCATAGAAACGTTACTCGATTTAGAAGGAAATGTCTTAGAACACATAGTACTCGTATTTCATAGCGACGGAATTTCCGTGTGAATTCGTCAATGTGTGGGAGTGAGGGATGCAGTAAAGAAGGATTAGTGGATCGGAAATGTGATTGTCGTATCCCAAAAGAAAATCCTGTCGTTTCCATAGAAACGTTACTCGATTTAGAAGGAAATGTCTTAGAACAAATAGTACTCGTATTTCATAGCGACGGAATTTCCGTGTGAATTCGTCAATGTGTGGGAGTGAGGGATGCAGAAAAGAAGGATTAGTGGATCGTAAATGAGATTGTCGTATAACAAAAAAAGTCCTGTCGAATCCATAGTAACGTTACTCGATCTAGAAGGAAATGTCTTAGAACACATAGTACTCGTATTTCATAGCGACGGAATTTCCGTGTGAATTCGTCAATGTGTGTGAGTGAGGGATGCAGTAAAGAAGGATTAGTGGATCGGAAATGTGATTGTCGTATCCCAAAAGAAAATCCTGTCGTTTCCATAGAAACGTTTCTCGATTTAGAAGGAAATGTCTTAGAACACATAGTACTCGTATTTAATAGCGACGGAATTTCCGTGTGAATTCATCAATGTGTGGGAGTGAGGGATGCAGTAAAGAAGGATTAGTGGATCGGAAATGTGATTGTCGTATCCCAAAAGAAAATCCTGTCGTTTCCATAGAAACGTTACTCGATTTAGAAGGAAATGTCTTAGAACACATAGTACTCGTATTTCATAGCGACGGAATTTCCGTGTGAATTCGTCAATGTGTGGGAGTGAGGGATGCAGTAAAGAAGGATTAGTGGATCGGAAATGTGATTGACGTATCCCAAAAGAAAATCCTGTCGTTTCCATAGAAACGTTACTCGATTTAGAAGGAAATGTCTTAGAACAAATAGTACTCGTATTTCATAGCGACGGAATTTCCGTGTGAATTCGTCAATGTGTGGGAGTGAGGGATGCAGAAAAGAAGGATTAGTGGATCGTAAATGAGATTGTCGTATAACAAAAAAAGTCCTGTCGAATCCATAGAAACGTTACTCGATCTAGAAGGAAATGTCTTAGAACACATAGTACTCGTATTTCATAGCGACGGAATTTCCGTGTGAATTCGTCAATGTGTGTGAGTGAGGGATGCAGTAAAGAAGGATTAGTGGATCGGAAATGTGATTGTCGTATCCCAAAAGAAAATCCTGTCGTTTCCATAGAAACGTTTCTCGATTTAGAAGGAAATGTCTTAGAACACATAGTACTCGTATTTAATAGCGACGGAATTTCCGTGTGAATTCATCAATGTGTGGGAGTGAGGGATGCAGTAAAGAAGGATTAGTGGATCGGAAATGTGATTGTCGTATCCCAAAAGAAAATCCTGTCGTTTCCATAGAAACGTTACTCGATTTAGAAGGAAATGTCTTAGAACACATAGTACTCGTATTTCATAGCGACGGAATTTCCGTGTGAATTCGTCAATGTGTGGGAGTGAGGGATGCAGTAAAGAAGGATTAGTGGATCGGAAATGTGATTGACGTATCCCAAAAGAAAATCCTGTCGTTTCCATAGAAACGTTACTCGATTTAGAAGGAAATGTCTTAGAACACATAGTACTCGTATTTCATAGCGACGGAATTTCCGTGTGAATTCGTCAATGTGTGGGAGTGAGGGATGCAGTAAAGAAGGATTAGTGGATCGGAAATGTGATTGTCGTATCCCAAAAGAAAATCCTGTCGTTTCCATAGAAACGTTACTCGATTTAGAAGGAAATGTCTTAGAACACATAGTACTCGTATTTCATAGCGACGGAATTTCCGTGTGACTTCGTCAATGTGTGGGAGTGAGGGATGCAGTAAAGAAGGATTAGTGGATCGGAAATGAGATTGTCGTATCCCAAAAAAAAAGTCCTGTCGTTTCCATAGAAACGTTACTCGATTTAGAAGGAAATGTCTTAGAACACATAGTACTCGTATTTCATAGCGACGGAATTTCCGTGTGAATTCGTCAATGTGTGGGAGTGAGGGATGCAGTAAAGAAGGTTTAGTGGATCGGAAATGTGATTGACGTATCCCAAAAGAAAATCCTGTCGTTTCCATAGAAACGTTACTCGATTTAGAAGAAAATGTCTTAGAACACATAGTACTCGTATTTCATAGCGACGGAATTTCCGTGTGAATTCGTCAATGTGTGGGAGTGAGGGATGCAGTAAAGTAGGATTAGTGGATCGGAAATGTGATTGACGTATCCCAAAAGAAAATCCTGTCGTTTCCATAGAAACGTTACTCGATTTAGAAGGAAATGTCTTAGAACACATAGTACTCGTATTTCATAGCGACGCAATTTCCATGTGAATTCGTCAATGTGTGGGAGTGAGGGATGCAGTAAAGAAGGATTAGTGGATCGGAAATGTGATTGTCGTATCCCAAAAGAAAATCGTGTCGTTTCCATAGAAACGTTACTCGATTTAGAAGGAAATGTCTTAGAACACATAGTACTCGTATTTCATAGCGACGGAATTTCCGTGTGAATTCATCAATGTGTGGGAGTGAGGGATGCAGTAAAGAAGGATTAGTGGATCGGAAATGTGATTGACGTATCCCAAAGGAAATCCTGTCGTTTCCATAGAAACGTTACTCGATTTAGAAGGAAATGTCTTAGAACACATAGTACTCGTATTTCATAGCGACGCAATTTCCGTGTGAATTCGTCAATGTGTGGGAGTGAGGGATGAAGTAAAGAAGGATTAGTGGATCGGAAATGAGATTGTCGTATCCCAAAAATAAGTCCTGTCGTTTCCATAGAAACGTTACTCGATTTAGAAGGGAATGTCTTACAACACATAGTACTCGTATTTCATAGCGACGGAATTTCCGTGTGAATTCATCAATGTGTGGGAGTGAGGGATGCAGTAAAGAAGGATTAGTGGATCGGAAATGTGATTGACGTATCCCAAAAGAAAATCCTGTCGTCTCCATAGAAACGTTACTCGATTTAGAAGGAAATGTCTTAGAACACATAGTACTCGTATTTCATAGCGACGGAATTTCCGTGTGAATTCGTCAATGTGTGGGAGTGAGGGATGCAGTAAAGAAGGATTAGTGGATCGGAAATGTGATTGTCGTATCCCAAAAGAAAATCCTGTCGTTTCCATAGAAACGTTACTCGATTTAGAAGGAAATGTCTTAGAACACATAGTACTCGTATTTCATAGCGACGGAATTTCCGTGTGACTTCGTCAATGTGTGGGAGTGAGGGATGCAGTAAGGAAGGATTAGTGGATCGGAAATGAGATTGTCGTATCCCAAAAAAAAGTCCTGTCGTTTCCATAGAAACGTTACTCGATTTAGAAGGAAATGTCTTAGAACACATAGTACTCGTATTTCATAGCGACGGAATTTCCGTGTGAATTCGTCAATGTGTGGGAGTGAGGGATGCAGTAAAGAGGGTTTAGTGGATCGGAAATGTGATTGACGTATCCCAAAAGAAAATCCTGTCGTTTCCATAGAAACGTTACTCGATTTAGAAGAAAATGTCTTAGAACACATAGTACTCGTATTTCATAGCGACGGAATTTCCGTGTGAATTCGTCAATGTGTGGGAGTGAGGGATGCAGTAAAGAAGGATTAGTGGATCGGAAATGTGATTGTCGTATCCCAAAAGAAAATCCTGTCGTTTCCATAGAAACGTTACTCGATTTAGAAGGAAATGTCTTAGAACACATAGTACTCGTATTTCATAGCGACGCAATTTCCGTGTGAATTCGTCAATGTGTGGGAGTGAGGGATGCAGTAAAGAAGGATTAGTGGATCGGAAATGTGATTGACGTATCCCAAAAGAAAATCCTGTCGTTTCCATAGAAACGTTACTCGATTTAGAAGGAAATGTCTTAGAACACATAGTACTCGTATTTCATAGCGACGGAATTTCCGTGTGAATTCGTCAATGTGTGGGCGTGAGGGATGCAGTAAAGAATGATTAGTGGATCGGAAATGTGATTGTCGTATCCCAAAAGAAAATCCTGTCGTTTCCATAGAAACGTTACTCGATTTAGAAGGAAATGTCTTAGAACACATAGTACTCGTATTTCATAGCGACGGAATTTCCGTGTGACTTCGTCAATGTGTGGGAGTGAGGGATGCAGTAAAGAAGGATTAGTGGATCGGAAATGAGATTGTCGTATCCCAAAAAAAAGTCCTGTCGTTTCCATAGAAACGTTACTCGATTTAGAAGGAAATGTCTTAGAACACATAGTACTCGTATTTCATAGCGACGGAATTTCCGTGTGAATTCGTCAATGTGTGGGAGTGAGGGATGCAGTAAAGAAGGTTTAGTGGATCGGAAATGTGATTGACGTATCACAAAAGAAAATCCTGTCGTTTCCATAGAAACGTTACTCGATTTAGAAGCAAATGTCTTAGAACACATAGTACTCGTATTTCATAGCGACGGAATTTCCGTGTGAATTCGTCAATGTGTGGGAGTGAGGGATGCAGTAAAGAAGGATTAGTGGATCGGAAATGTGATTGACGTATCCCAAAAGAAAATCCTGTCGTTTCCATAGAAACGTTACTCGATTTAGAAGGAAATGTCTTAGAACACATAGTACTCGTATTTCATAGCGACGCAATTTCCGTGTGAATTCGTCAATGTGTGGGAGTGAGGGATGCAGTAAAGAAGGATTAGTGGATCGGAAATGTGATTGTCGTATCCCAAAAGAAAATCCTGTCGTTTCCATAGAAACGTTACTCGATTTAGAAGGAAATGTCTTAGAACACATAGTACTCGTATTTCATAGCGACGGAATTTCCGTGTGAATTCATCAATGTGTGGGAGTGAGGGATGCAGTAAAGAAGGATTAGTGGATCGGAAATGTGATTGACGTATCCCAAAAGAAAATCCTGTCGTTTCCATAGAAACGTTACTCGATTTAGAAGGAAATGTCTTAGAACACATAGTACTCGTATTTCATAGCGACGGAATTTCCGTGTGAATTCGTCAATGTGTGGGAGTGAGGGATGCAGTAAAGAAGGATTAGTGGATCGGAAATGTGATTGTCGTATCCCAAAAGAAAATCCTGTCGTTTCCATAGAAACGTTACTCGATTTAGAAGGAAATGTCTTAGAACACATAGTACTCGTATTTCATAGCGACGCAATTTCCGTGTGAATTCGTCAATGTGTGGGAGTGAGGGATGCAGTAAAGAAGGATTAGTGGATCGGAAATGTGATTGACGTATCCCAAAAGAAAATCCTGTCGTTTCCATAGAAACGTTACTCGATTTAGAAGGAAATGTCTTAGAACACATAGTACTCGTATTTCATAGCGACGGAATTTCCGTGTGAATTCGTCAATGCGTGGGAGTGAGGGATGCAGTAAAGAAGGATTAGTGGATCGGAAATGTGATTGTCGTATCCCAAAAGAAAATCCTGTCGTTTCCATAGAAACGTTACTCGATTTAGAAGGAAATGTCTTAGAACACATAGTACTCGTATTTCATAGCGACGGAATTTCCGTGTGACTTCGTCAATGTGTGTAAGTGAGGGATGCAGTAAAGAAGGATTAGTGGATCGGAAATGAGATTGTCGTATCCCAAAAAAAAGTCCTGTCGTTTCCATAGAAACGTTACTCGATTTAGAAGGAAATGTCTTAGAACACATAGTACTCGTATTTCATAGCGACGGAATTTCCGTGTGAATTCGTCAATGTGTGGGAGTGAGGGATGCAGTAAAGAAGGTTTAGTGGATCGGAAATGTGATTGACGTATCCCAAAAGAAAATCCTGTCGTTTCCATAGAAACGTTACTCGATTTAGAAGAAAATCTCTTAGAACACATAGTACTCGTATTTCATAGCGACGGAATTTCCGTGTGAATTCGTCAATGTGTGGGAGTGAGGGATGCAGTAAAGAAGGATTAGTGGATCGGAAATGTGATTGACGTATCCCAAAAGAAAATCCTGTCGTTTCCATAGAAACGTTACTCGATTTAGAAGGAAATGTCTTAGAACACATAGTACTCGTATTTCATAGCGACGCAATTTCCGTGTGAATTCGTCAATGTGTGGGAGTGAGGGATGCAGTAAAGAAGGATTAGTGGATCGGAAATGTGATTGTCGTATCCCAAAAGAAAATCCTGTCGATTCCATAGAAACGTTACTCGATTTAGAAGGAAATGTCTTAGAACACATAGTACTCGTATTTCATAGCGACGGAATTTCCGTGTGAATTCATCAATGTGTGGGAGTGAGGGATGCAGTAAAGAAGGATTAGTGGATCGGAAATGTGATTGACGTATCCCAAAAGAAAATCCTGTCGTTTCCATAGAAACGTTACTCGATTTAGAAGGAAATGTCTTAGAACACATAGTACTCGTATTTCATAGCGACGCAATTTCCGTGTGAATTCGTCAATGTGTGGGAGTGAGGGAGGAAGTAAAGAAGGATTAGTGGATCGGAAATGAGATTGTCGTATCCCAAAAAAAAGTCCTGTCGTTTCCATAGAAACGTTACTCGATTTAGAAGGGAATGTCTTACAACACATAGTACTCGTATTTCATAGCGACGGAATTTCCGTGTGAATTCGTCAATGTGTGGGAGTGAGGGATGCAGTAAAGAAGGATTAGTGGATCGGAAATGCGATTGACGTATCCCAAAAGAAAATCCTGTCGTTTCCATAGAAACGTTACTCGATTTAGAAGGAAATGTCTTAGAACACATAGTACTCGTATTTCATAGCGACGGAATTTCCGTGTGAAGTCGTCAATGTTTGGGAGTGAAGGATGCAGTAAAGAAGGATTAGTGGATCGGAAATGTGATTGACGTATCCCAAAAGAAAATCCTGTCGTTTCCATAGAAACGTTACTCGATTCAGAAGGAAATGTCTTAGAACACATAGTACTCGTATTTCATAGCGACGCAATTTCCGTGTGAATTCGTCAATGTGTGGGAGTGAGGGATGAAGTAAAGAGGGATTAGTGGATCGGAAATGAGATTGTCGTATCCCAAAAAAAAGTCCTGTCGTTTCCATAGAAACGTTACTCGATTTAGAAGGAAATGTCTTAGAACACATAGTACTCGTATTTAATAGCGACGGAATTTCCGTGTGAATTCGTCAATGTGTGGGAGTGAGGGATGCAGTAAAGAAGGATTAGTGGATCGGAAATGAGATTGACGTATCCCAAAAGAAAATCCTGTCGTTTCCATAGAAACGTTACTCGATTTAGAAGGAAATGTCTTAGAACACATAGTACTCGTATTTCATAGCGACGGAATTTCCGTGTGAATTCGTCAATGTGTGGGAGTGAGGGATGCAGTAAAGAAGGATTAGTGGATCGGAAATGTGATTGACGTATCCCAAAAGAAAATCCTGTCGTTAACATAGAAACGTTACTCGATTTAGAAGGAAATGTCTTAGAACACATAGTACTCGTATTTCATAGCGACGGAAATTCCGTGTGAATTCGTCAATGTGTGGGAGTGAGGGATGCGTTAAAGAAGGATTAGTGGATCGGAAATGTGATTGACGTATCCCAAAAGAAAATCCTGTCGTTTCCATAGAAACGTTACTCGATTTAGAAGGAAATGTCTTAGGACACATAGTACTCGTATTTCATAGCGACGGAATTTCCGTGTGAATTCGTCAATGTGTGGGAGTGAGGGATGCAGTAAAGAAGGATTAGTGGATCGGAAATGTGATTGTTGTATCCCAAAAGAAAATCCTGTCGTTTCCATAGAAACGTTACTCGATTTAGAAGGAAATGTCTTAGAACACATAGTACTCGTATTTCATAGCGACGGAATTTCCGTGTGAATTCGTCAATGTGTGGGAGTGAGGGATGCAGTAAAGAAGGATTAGTGGATCGGAAATGAGATTGACGTATCCCAAAAGAAATTCCTGTCGTCTCCATAGAAACGTTACTCGATTTAGAGGGAAATGTCTTAGAACACATAGTACTCGTATTTCATAGCGACGGAATTTCCGTGTGAATTCGTCAATGTGTGGGAGTGAGGGATGCAGTAAAGAAGGATTAGTGGATCGGAAATGTGATTGACGTATCCCAAAAGAAAATCCTGTCGTCTCCATAGAAACGTTACTCGATTTAGAAGGAAATGTCTTAGAACACATAGTACTCGTATTTCATAGCGACGCAATTTCCGTGTGAATTCGTCAATGTGTGGGAGTGAGGGATGCAGTAAAGAAGGATTAGTGGATCGGAAATGTGATTGTCGTATCCCAAAAGAAAATCCTGTCGTTTCCATAGAAACGTTACTCGATTTAGAAGGAAATGTCTTAGAACACATAGTACTCGTATTTCAAAGCGACGGAATTTCCGTGTGAATTCATCAATGTGTGGGAGTGAGGGATGCAGTAAAGAAGGATTAGTGGATCGGAAATGTGATTGACGTATCCCAAAAGAAAATCATGTCGTTTACATAGAAACGTTACTCGATTTAGAAGGAAATGTCTTAGAACACATAGTACTCGTATTTCATAGCGACGCAATTTCCGTGTGAATTCGTCAATGTGTCGGAGTGAGGGATGCAGTAAAGAAGGATTAGTGGATCGGAAAAGTGATTGACGTATCCCAAAAGAAAATCCTGTCGTTTCCATAGAAACGTTACTCGATTTAGAAGGAAATGTCTTAGAACACATAGTACTCGTATTTCATAGCGACGCAATTTCCGTGTGAATTCGTCAATGTGTGGGAGTGAGGGATGCAGTAAAGAAGGATTAGTGGATCGGAAATGAGATTGTCGTATCCCAAAAAAAAGTCCTGTCGTTTCCATAGAAACGGTACTCGATTTAGAAGGAAATGTCTTAGAACACATAGTAATCCTATTTCATAGCGACGGAATTTTCGTGTGAATTCGTCAATGTGTAGGAGTGAGGGATGCAGTAAAGAAGGATTAGTGGATCGGAAATGTGATTGACGTATCCCAAGAGAAAATCCTGTCGTTTCCATAGAAACGTTACTCGATTTAGAAGGAAATGTCTTAGAACACATAGTACTCGTATTTCATAGCGACGGAATTTCCGTGTGAATTCGTCAATGTTTGGGAGTGAGGGATGCAGTAAAGAAGGATTAGTGGATCGGAAATGAGATTGTAGTATCCCAAATGAAAATCCTGTCGTTACCATAGGAACGTTACTCGATTAAGAAGGAAATGTCTTAGAACACGCAGTACTCGTATTTCATAGCGACGGAATTTCCGTGTGAATTCGTCAATGTGTGGGAGTGAGGGATGCAGTAAAGAAGGATTAGTGGATCGGAAATGAGATTGTCGTATCCCAAAAGAAAATCCTGTCGTTTCCATAGAAACGTTACTCGATTTAGAAGGAAATGTCTTAGAACACACAGTACTCGTATTTCATAGCGACGGAATTTCCGTGTGAATTCGTCAATGTTTGGGAGTGAGGGATGCAGTAAAGAAGGATTAGTGGATCGGAAGTGTGATTGTCGTATCCCAAAAGAAAATCCTGTCGTTTCCATAGAAACGTTACTCGATTTAGAAGGAAATGTCTCAGAACACATAGCACTCGTATTTCAGAGCGACGCAATTTCCGTGTGAATTCGTCAATGTGTGGGAGTTAGGGATGCAGTAAAGGAGGATTAGTGGATCGGAAATGAGATTGCCGTATCCCAAAAGAAAAGCCTGTCAATTCCATAGAAACGTTACTCGATTTAGAAGGAGAAGTCATAGAACCCATAGTAATTCATAGCGACGCAATTTCCGTGTGAATTCGTCAATGTTTGGGAGTGAGGGATGCAGTAAAGAAGGATTAGTGGATCGGAAATGTGATTGTCGTATCCCAAAAGAAAATCCTGTCGTTTCCATAGAAACGTTACTCGATTTAGAAGGAAATGTCTTAGAACACATAATACTCGTATTTCATAGCAACGCAATTTCCGTGTGAATTCGTCAATGTGTGGGATTGAGGGATGCAGTAAAGAAGGATTAGTGGATCGGAAATGTGATTGTTGTATCCCAAAAGAAAATCCTGTCGATTCCATAGAAACGTTACTCGATTTAGAAGGAAATGTCTTAGAACACATAGTACTCGTATTTCATAGCAACGGAATTTCCGTGTGAATTCGTCAATGTGTGGGAGTGAGGGATGCAGTAAAGAAGGATTAGTGGATCGGAAATGAGATTGACGTATCCCAAAAGAAATTCCTGTCGTCTCCATAGAAACGTTACTCGATTTAGAAGGAAATGTCTTAGAACACATAGTACTCGTATTTCATAGCGACGGAATTTCCGTGTGAATTCGTCAATGTGAGGGAGTGAGGGATGCAGTAAAGAAGGATTAGTGGATCGGAAATGTGATTGACGTATCCCAAAAGAAAATCCTGTCGTCTCCATAGAAACGTTACTCGATTTAGAAGGAAATGTCTTAGAACACATAGTACTCGTATTTCATAGCGACGGAATTTCCGTGTGAATTCGTCAATGTTTGGGAGTGAGGGATGCAGTAAAGAAGGATTAGTGGATCGGAAATGAGATTGTAGTATCCCAAAAGAAAATCCTGTCGTTACCATAGGAACGTTACTCGATTAAGAAGGAAATGTCTTAGAACACGCAGTACTCGTATTTCATAGCGACGGAATTTCCGTGTGAATTCGTCAATGTGTGGGAGTGAGGGATGCAGTAAAGAAGGATTAGTGGATCGGAAATGAGATTGTCGTATCCCAAAAGAAAATCCTGTCGTTTCCATAGAAACGTTACTCGATTTAGAAGGAAATGTCTTAGAACACACAGTACTCGTATTTCATAGCGACGGAATTTCCGTGTGAATTCGTCAATGTTTGGGAGTGAGGGATGCAGTAAAGAAGGATTAGTGGATCGGAAGTGTGATTGTCGTATCCCAAAAGAAAATCCTGTCGTTTCCATAGAAACGTTACTCGATTTAGAAGGAAATGTCTCAGAACACATAGCACTCGTATTTCAGAGCGACGCAATTTCCGTGTGAATTCGTCAATGTGTGGGAGTTAGGGATGCAGTAAAGGAGGATTAGTGGATCGGAAATGAGATTGCCGTATCCCAAAAGAAAAGCCTGTCAATTCCATAGAAACGTTACTCGATTTAGAAGGAGAAGTCATAGAACCCATAGTAATTCATAGCGACGCGATTTCCGTGTGAATTCGTCAATGTTTGGGAGTGAGGGATGCAGTAAAGAAGGATTAGTGGATCGGAAATGTGATTGTCGTATCCCAAAAGAAAATCCTGTCGTTTCCGTAGAAACGTTACTCGATTTAGAAGGAAATGTCTTAGAACACATAATACTCGTATTTCATAGCGACGCAATTTCCGTGTGAATTCGTCAATGTGTGGGATTGAGGGATGCAGTAAAGAAGGATTAGTGGATCGGAAATGAGATTGTCGTATCCCAAAAGAAAATCCTGTCGTTTCCATAGAAACGTTACTCGATTTAGACGGAAATGTCTTAGAACACATAGTACTCGTATTTCATAGCGACGGAATTTCCGTGTGAATTCATCAATGTGTGGGAGTGAGGGATGCAGTAAAGAAGGATTAGTGGATCGGAAATGTGATTGACGTCTCCCAAAAGAAAATCCTGTCGTTTCCATAGAAACGTTACTCGATTTAGAAGGAAATGTCTTAGAACACAAAGTACTCGTATTTCATAGCGACGGAACTTCCGTGTGAATTCGTCAATGTGTGGGAGTGAGGGATGCAGTAAAGAAGGATTAGTGGATCGGAAATGTGATTGACGTATCCCAAAAGAAAATCCTGTCGTTTCCATAGAAACGTTACACAATTTAGAAGGAAATGTCTTAGAACACATAGTACTCGTATTTCATAGCGACGGAATTTCCGTGTGAATTCGTCAATGTGTAGGAGTGAGGGATGGAGTAAAGAAGGAGTAGTGGATCGGAAATGTGATTGACATACCCCAAAAGAAAATCCTGTCGTTTCCATAGAAACGTTACTCGAATTTGAAGGAAATGTCTTAGAACACATAGTACTCGTATTTCATAGCGACGGAATTTCCGTGTAAATTCGTCAATGTGTGGGAGTGAGGGATGCAGTAAAGAAGGATTAGTGGATCGGAAATGTGATTGTCGTATCCCAAAAGAAAATCCTGTCGTTTCCATAGAAACGTTACTCGATTTAAAAGGAAATGTCTTAGAACACATAGTACTCGTATTTCATAGCGACGCAATTTCCGTGTGAATTCGTCAATGTTTGGGAGTGAGGGATGCAGTAAAGAAGGATTAGTGGATCGGAAATGAGATTGTAGTATCCCAAAAGAAAATCCTGTCGTTTCCATAGAAACGTTACTCGATTTAGAAGGAAATGTCTTAGAACACATAGTACTCGTATTTCATAGCGACGGAATTTCCGTGTGAATTCGTCAATGTGTGGGAGTGAGGGATGCAGTAAAGGAGGATTAGTATATCGGAAATGAGATTGTCGTATCCCAAAAGAAAATCCTGTCGTTTCCATAGAAACGTTACTCGATTTAGAAGGAAATGTCTTAGAACACATAGTACTCGTATTTCATAGCGACGCAATTTCCGTGTGAATTCGTCAATGTGTGGGAGTGACGGATGCAGTAAAGGAGGATTAGTGGATCGGAAATGAGATTGTCGTATCCCAAAAGAAAACCCTGTCGATTCCATAGAAACGTTACTCGATTTAGAAGGAGAAGTCATTGAACCCATAGTAATTCATAGCGACGCAATTTCCGTGTGAATTCGTCAATGTTTGGGAGTGAGGGATGCAGTAAAGAAGGATTAGTGGATCGGAAATGTGATTGTCGTATTCCAAAAGAAAATCCTGTCGTTTCCATAGAATCGTTACTCGATTTAGAAGGAAATGTCTTAGAACACATAGTACTCGTATTTCAAAGCGACGCAATTTCCGTGTGAATTCGTCAATGTGTGGGAGTGAGGGATGCAGTAAAGAAGGATTAGTGGATCGGAAATGAGATTGTCGTATCCCAAAAGAAAATCCTGTCCTTTCCATAGAAACGTTACTCGATTTAGAAACAAATGTCTTAGAACACATAGTATTTCATAGCGACGCAATTTCCGTGTGAATTCGTCAATGTGTGGGAGTGAGGGATGCAGTAAAGAAGGATTAGTGGATCGGAAATGTGATTGTCGTATTCCAAAAGAAAATCCTGTCGTTTCCATAGAAACGTTACTCGATTTAGAAGGAAATGTCTTAGAACACATAGTACTCGTATTTCATAGCGACCCAATTTCCGTGTGAATTCGTCAATGTGTGGGAGTGAGGGATGCAGTAAAGAAGGATTAGTGGATCGGAAATGAGATTGTCGTATCCCAAAAGAAGATCCTGTCGTTTCCATAGAAACGTTACTCGATTTAGAAGGAAATGTCTTAGAACACATAGTATTTCATAGCGACGCAATTTCCGTGTGAATTCGTCAATGTTTGGGAGTGAGGGATGCAGTAAAGAAGGATTAGTGGATCGGAAATGAGATTGTCGTATCCCAAAAAAAAGTCCTGTCGTTTCCATAGAAACGTTACTTGATTTAGAAGGAGAAGTCATAGAACCCATAGTAATTCATAGCGACGCAATTTCCGTGTGAATTCGTCAATGTGTGGGAGTGAGGGATGCAGTAAAGAAGGATTAGTGGATCGGAAATGAGATTGTCGTATCCCAAAAGAAAATCCTGTCGTTTCCATAGAAACTTTACTCGATTTAGAAGGAGATGTCTTAGAACACATAGTACTCGTATTTCATAGCGACGCAATTTCCGTGTGAATTCGTCAATGTGTGGGAGTGAGGGATGCAGTAAAGAAGGATTAGTGGATCGGAAATGAGATTGTCGTATCCCAAAAGAAAATCCTGTCGTTTCCATAGAAACGTTACTCGATTTAGAAAGAAATGTCTTAGAACACATAGTATTTCATAGCGACGCAATTTCCGTGTGAATTCGTCAATGTGTGGGAGTGAGGGATGCAGTAAAGAAGGCTTAGTGGATCGGAAATGTGATTGTCGTATCCCAAAAAAAAGTCCTGTCGTTTCCATAGAAACGTTACTTGATTTAGAAGGAGAAGTCATAGAACCCATAGTAATTCATAGCGACGCAATTTCCGTGTGAATTCGTCAATGTGTGGGAGTGAGGGATGCAGTAAAGAAGGATTAGTGGATCGGAAATGAGATTGTCGCATCCCAAAAGAAAATCCTGTCGTTTCCATAGAAACGTTACTCGATTTAGAAGGAAATGTCTTAGAACACATAGCACTCGTATTTCATAGCGACGCAATTTCCGTGTGAATTCGTCAATGTGTGAGAGTGAGGGATGCAGTAAAGAAGGATTAGTGGATCGGAAATGTGATTGTCGTATCCCAAAAGAAAATCCTGTCGTTTCCATAGAAACGTTACTCGATTTAAAAGGAAATGTCTTAGAACACATAGTACTCGTATTTCATAGCGACCCAATTTCCGTGTGAATTCGTCAATGTTTGGGAGTGAGGGATGCAGTAAAGAAGGATTAGTGGATCGGAAATGAGATTGTAGTATCCCAAAAGAAAATCCTGTCGTTTCAATAGAAACGTTACTCGATTTAGAAGGAAATGTCTTAGAACACATAGTACTCGTATTTCATAGCGACGGAATTTCCGTGTGAATTCGTCAATGTGTGGGAGTGAGGGATTCAGTAAAGGAGGATTAGTGGATCGGAAATGAGATTGTCGTATCCCAAAAGAAAATCATGTCGTTTCCATAGAAACGTGACTCGATTTAGAAGGAAATGTATTAGAACACATAGTACTCGTATTTCATAGCGACGCAATTTCCGTGTGAATTCGTCAATGTGTGGGAGTGACGGATGCTGTAAAGGAGGATTAGTGGATCGGAAATGAGATTGTCGTATCCCAAAAGAAAACCCTGTCGATTCCATAGAAACGTTACTCGATTTAGAAGGAGAAGTCATAGAACCCATAGTAATTCATAGCGACGCAATTTCCGTGTGAATTCGTCAATGTTTGGGAGTGAGGGATGCAGTAAAGAAGGATTAGTGGATCGGAAATGTGATTGTCGTATTCCAAAAGAAAATCCTGTCGTTTCCATAGAAACGTTACTCGATTTAGAAGGAAATGTCTTAGAACACATAGTACTCGTATTTCAAAGCGACGCAATTTCCGTGTGAATTCGTCAATGTGTGAGAGTGAGGGATGCAGTAAAGAAGGATTAGTGGATCGGAAATGAGATTGTCGTATCCCAAAAGAAAATCCTGTCGTTTCCATAGAAACGTTACTCGATTTAGAAACAAATGTCTTAGAACACATAGTATTTCATAGCGACGCAATTTCCGTGTGAATTCGTCAATGTGTGGGAGTGAGGGATGCAGTAAAGAAGGATTAGTGGATCGGAAATGTGATTGTCGTATTCCAAAAGAAAATCCTGTCGTTTCCATAGAAACGTTAATCGATTTAGAAGGAAATGTCTCAGAACACATAGCACTCGTATTTCAGAGCGACGCAATTTCCGTGTGAATTCGTCAATGTGTGGGAGTTAGGGATGCAGTAAAGGAGGATTAGTGGATCGGAAATGAGATTGCCGTATCCCAAAAGAAAAGCCTGTCAATTCCATAGAAACGTTACTCGATTTAGAAGGAGAAGTCATAGAACCCATAGTAATTCATAGCGACGCAATTTCCGTGTGAATTCGTCAATGTTTGGGAGTGAGGGATGCAGTAAAGAAGGATTAGTGGATCGGAAATGTGATTGTCGTATCCCAAAAGAAAATCCTGTCCTTTCCATAGAAACGTTACTCGATTTAGAAGGAAATGTCTTAGAACACATAATACTCGTATTTCATAGCGACGCAATTTCCGTGTGAATTCGTCAATGTGTGGGATTGAGGGATGCAGTAAAGAAGGATTAGTGGATCGGAAATGAGATTGTCGTATCCCAAAAGAAAATCCTGTCGTTTCCATAGAGACGTTACTCGATTTAGACGGAAATGTCTTAGAACACATAGTACTCGTATTTCATAGCGACGGAATTTCCGTGTGAATTCATCAATGTGTGGGAGTGAGGGATGCAGTAAAGAAGGATTAGTGGATCGGAAATGTGATTGACGTCTCCCAAAAGAAAATCCTGTCGTTTCCATAGAAACGTTACTCGATTTAGAAGGAAATGTCTTAGAACACAAAGTACTCGTATTTCATAGCGACGGAACTTCCGTGTGAATTCGTCAATGTGTGGGAGTGAGGGATGAAGTAAAGAAGAATTAGTGGATCGGAAATGTGATTGACGTATCCCAAAAGAAAATCCTGTCGTTTCCATAGAAACGTTACACAATTTAGAAGGAAATGTCTTAGAACACATAGTACTCGTATTTCATAGCGACGGAATTTCCGTGTGAATTCGTCAATGTGTAGGAGTGAGGGATGGAGTAAAGAAGGAGTAGTGGATCGGAAATGTGATTGACATACCCCAAAAGAAAATCCTGTCGTTTCCATAGAAACGTTACTCGAATTTGAAGGAAATGTCTTAGAACACATAGTACTCGAATTTCATAGCGACGGAATTTCCGTGTAAATTCGTCAATGTGTGGGAGTGAGGGATGCAGTAAAGAAGGATTAGTGGATCGGAAATGTGATTGTCGTATCCCAAAAGAAAATCCTGTCGTTTCCATAGAAACGTTACTCGATTTAGAAGGAAATGTCTTAGAACACATAGTACTCGTATTTCATAGCGACGGAATTTCCGTGTGAATTCGTCAATGTGTGGGAGTGAGGGATGCAGTAAAGGAGGATTAGTGGATCGGAAATGAGATTGTCGTATCCCAAAAGAAAATCCTGTCGTTTCCATAGAAACGTTACTCGATTTAGAAGGAAATGTCTTAGAACACATAGTACTCGTATTTCATAGCGACGCAATTTCCATGTGAATTCGTCAATGTGTGGGAGTGACGGATGCAGTAAAGGAGGATTAGTGGATCGGAAATGAGATTGTCGTATCCCAAAAGAAAACCCTTTCGATTCCATAGAAACGTTACTCGATTTAGAAGGAGAAGTCATAGAACCCATAGTAATTCATAGCGACGCAATTTCCGTGTGAATTCGTCAATGTTTGGGAGTGAGGGATGCAGTAAAGAAGGATTAGTGGATCGGAAATGTGATTGTCGTATTCCAAAAGAAAATCCTGTCGTTTCCATAGAATCGTTACTCGATTTAGAAGGAAATGTCTTAGAACACATAGTACTCATATTTCAAAGCGACGCAATTTCCGTGTGAATTCGTCAATGTGTGGGAGTGAGGGATGCAGTAAAGAAGGATTAGTGGATCGGAAATGAGATTGTCGTATCCCAAAAGAAAATCCTGTCGTTTCCATAGAAACGTTACTCGATTTAGAAACAAATGTCTTAGAACACATAGTATTTCATAGCGACGCAATTTCCGTGTGAATTCGTCAATGTGTGGGAGTGAGGGATGCAGTAAAGAAGGATTAGTGGATCGGAAATGTGATTGTCGTATTCCAAAAGAAAATCCTGTCGTTTCCATAGAAACGTTACTCGATTTAGAAGGAAATGTCTTAGAACACATAGTACTCGTATTTCATAGCGACCCAATTTCCGTGTGAATTCGTCAATGTGTGGGAGTGAGGGATGCAGTAAAGAAGGATTAGTGGATCGGAAATGAGATTGTCGTATCCCAAAAGAAGATCCTGTCGTTTCCATAGAAACGTTACTCGATTTAGAAGGAAATGTCTTAGAACACGTAGTATTTCATAGCGACGCAATTTCCGTGTGAATTCGTCAATGTTTGGGAGTGAGGGATGCAGTAAAGAAGGATTAGTGGATCGGAAATGAGATTGTCGTATCCCAAAAAAAAGTCCTGTCGTTTCCATAGAAACGTTACTTGATTTAGAAGGAGAAGTCATAGAACCCATAGTAATTCATAGCGACGCAATTTCCGTGTGAATTCGTCAATGTGTGGGAGTGAGGGATGCAGTAAAGAAGGATTAGTGGATCGGAAATGTGATTGTCGTATCCCAAAAGAAAATCCTGTCGTTTCCATAGAAACTTTACTCGATTTAGAAGGAGATGTCTTAGAACACATAGTACTCGTATTTCATAGCGACGCAATTTCCGTGTGAATTCGTCAATGTGTGGGAGTGAGGGATGCAGTAAAGAAGGATTAGTGGATCGGAAATGAGATTGTCGTATCCCAAAAGAAAATCCTGTCGTTTCCATAGAAACGTTACTCGATTTAGAAAGAAATGTCTTAGAACACATAGTATTTCATAGCGACGCAATTTCCGTGTGAATTCGTCAATGTGTGGGAGTGAGGGATGCAGTAAAGAAGGATTAGTGGATCGGAAATGTGATTGTCGTATCCCAAAAAAAAGTCCTGTCGTTTCCATAGAAACGTTACTTGATTTAGAAGGAGAAGTCATAGAACCCATAGTAATTCATAGCGACGCAATTTCCGTGTGAATTCGTCAATGTGTGGGAGTGAGGGATGCAGTAAAGAAGGATTAGTGGATCGGAAATGAGATTGTCGCATCCCAAAAGAAAATCCTGTCGTTTCCATAGAAACGTTACTCGATTTAGAAGGAAATGTCTTAGAACACATAGCACTCGTATTTCATAGCGACGCAATTTCCGTGTGAATTCGTCAATGTGTGAGAGTGAGGGATGCAGTAAAGAAGGATTAGTGGATCGGAAATGTGATTGTCGTATCCCAAAAGAAAATCCTGTCGTTTCCATAGAAACGTTACTCGATTTAAAAGGAAATGTCTTAGAACACATAGTACTCGTATTTCATAGCGACGCAATTTCCGTGTGAATTCGTCAATGTTTGGGAGTGAGGGATGCAGTAAAGAAGGATTAGTGGATCGGAAATGAGATTGTAGTATCCCAAAAGAAAATCCTGTCGTTTCAATAGAAACGTTACTCGATTTAGAAGGAAATGTCTCAGAACACATAGCACTCGTATTTCAGAGCGACGCAATTTCCGTGTGAATTCGTCAATGTGTGGGAGTTAGGGATGCAGTAAAGGAGGATTAGTGGATCGGAAATGAGATTGCCGTATCCCAAAAGAAAAGCCTGTCAATTCCATAGAAACGTTACTCGATTTAGAAGGAGAAGTCATAGAACCCATAGTAATTCATAGCGACGCAATTTCCGTGTGAATTCGTCAATGTTTGGGAGTGAGGGATGCAGTAAAGAAGGATTAGTGGATCGGAAATGTGATTGTCGTATCCCAAAAGAAAATCCTGTCGTTTCCATAGAAACGTTACTCGATTTAGAAGGAAATGTCTTAGAACACATAATACTCGTATTTCATAGCGACGCAATTTCCGTGTGAATTCGTCAATGTGTGGGATTGAGGGATGCAGTAAAGAAGGATTAGTGGATCGGAAATGAGATTGTCGTATCCCAAAAGAAAATCCTGTCGTTTCCATAGAGACGTTACTCGATTTAGACGGAAATGTCTTAGAACACATAGTACTCGTATTTCATAGCGACGGAATTTCCGTGTGAATTCATCAATGTGTGGGAGTGAGGGATGCAGTAAAGAAGGATTAGTGGATCGGAAATGTGATTGACGTCTCCCAAAAGAAAATCCTGTCGTTTCCATAGAAACGTTACTCGATTTAGAAGGAAATGTCTTAGAACACAAAGTACTCGTATTTCATAGCGACGGAACTTCCGTGTGAATTCGTCAATGTGTGGGAGTGAGGGATGAAGTAAAGAAGAATTAGTGGATCGGAAATGTGATTGACGTATCCCAAAAGAAAATCCTGTCGTTTCCATAGAAACGTTACACAATTTAGAAGGAAATGTGTTAGACCACATAGTACTCGTATTTCATAGCGACGGAATTTCCGTGTGAATTCGTCAATGTGTAGGAGTGAGGGATGGAGTAAAGAAGGAGTAGTGGATCGGAAATGTGATTGACATACCCCAAAAGAAAATCCTGTCGTTTCCATAGAAACGTTACTCGAATTTGAAGGAAATGTCTTAGAACACATAGTACTCGTATTTCATAGCGACGGAATTTCCGTGTAAATTCGTCAATGTGTGGGAGTGAGGGATGCAGTAAAGAAGGATTAGTGGATCGGAAATGTGATTGTCGTATCCCAAAAGAAAATCCTGTCGTTTCCATAGAAACGTTACTCGATTTAAAAGGAAATGTCTTAGAACACATAGTACTCGTATTTCATAGCGACGCAATTTCCGTGTGAATTCGTCAATGTTTGGGAGTGAGGGATGCAGTAAAGAAGGATTAGTGGATCGGAAATGAGATTGTAGTATCCCAAAAGAAAATCGTGTCGTTTCCATAGAAACGTTACTCGATTTAGAAGGAAATGTCTTAGAACACATAGTACTCGTATTTCATAGCGACGGAATTTCCGTGTGAATTCGTCAATGAGTGGGAGTGAGGGATGCAGTAAAGGAGGATTAGTGGATCGGAAATGAGATTGTCGTATCCCAAAAGAAAATCCTGTCGTTTCCATAGAAACGTTACTCGATTTAGAAGGAAATGTCTTAGAACACATAGTACTCGTATTTCATAGCGACGCAATTTCCATGTGAATTCGTCAATGTGTGGGAGTGACGGATGCAGTAAAGGAGGATTAGTGGATCGGAAATGAGATTGTCGTATCCCAAAAGAAAACCCTTTCGATTCCATAGAAACGTTACTCGATTTAGAAGGAGAAGTCATAGAACCCATAGTAATTCATAGCGACGCAATTTCCGTGTGAATTCGTCAATGTTTGGGAGTGAGGGATGCAGTAAAGAAGGATTAGTGGATCGGAAATGTGATTGTCGTATTCCAAAAGAAAATCCTGTCGTTTCCATAGAATCGTTACTCGATTTAGAAGGAAATGTCTTAGAACACATAGTACTCGTATTTCAAAGCGACGCAATTTCCGTGTGAATTCGTCAATGTGTGGGAGTGAGGGATGCAGTAAAGAAGGATTAGTGGATCGGAAATGAGATTGTCGTATCCCAAAAGAAAATCCTGTCGTTTCCATAGAAACGTTACTCGATTTAGAAACAAATGTCTTAGAACACATAGTATTTCATAGCGACGCAATTTCCGTGTGAATTCGTCAATGTGTGGGAGTGAGGGATGCAGTAAAGAAGGATTAGTGGAGCGGAAATGTGATTGTCGTATTCCAAAAGAAAATCCTGTCGTTTCCATAGAAACGTTACTCGATTTAGAAGGAAATGTCTTAGAACACATAGTACTCGTATTTCATAGCGACCCAATTTCCGTGTGAATTCGTCAATGTGTGGGAGTGAGGGATGCAGTAAAGAAGGATTAGTGGATCGGAAATGAGATTGTCGTATCCCAAAAGAAGATCCTGTCGTTTCCATAGAAACGTTACTCGATTTAGAAGGAAATGTCTTAGAACACATAGTATTTCATAGCGACGCAATTTCCGTGTGAATTCGTCAATGTTTGGGAGTGAGGGATGCAGTAAAGAAGGATTAGTGGATCGGAAATGAGATTGTCGTATCCCAAAAAAAAGTCCTGTCGTTTCCATAGAAACGTTACTTGATTTAGAAGGAGAAGTCATAGAACCCATAGTAATTCATAGCGACGCAATTTCCGTGTGAATTCGTCAATGTGTGGGAGTGAGGGATGCAGTAAAGAAGGATTAGTGGATCGGAAATGTGATTGTCGTATCCCAAAAGAAAATCCTGTCGTTTCCATAGAAACTTTACTCGATTTAGAAGGAGATGTCTTAGAACACATAGTACTCGTATTTCATAGCGACGCAATTTCCGTGTGAATTCGTCAATGTGTGGGAGTGAGGGATGCAGTAAAGAAGGATTAGTGGATCGGAAATGAGATTGTCGTATCCCAAAAGAAAATCCTGTCGTTTCCATAGAAACGTTACTCGATTTAGAAAGAAATGTCTTAGAACACATAGTATTTCATAGCGACGCAATTTCCGTGTGAATTCGTCAATGTGTGGGAGTGAGGGATGCAGTAAAGAAGGATTAGTGGATCGGAAATGTGATTGTCGTATCCCAAAAAAAAGTCCTGTCGTTTCCATAGAAACGTTACTTGATTTAGAAGGAGAAGTCATAGAACCCATAGTAATTCATAGCGACGCAATTTCCGTGTGAATTCGTCAATGTGTGGGAGTGAGGGATGCAGTAAAGAAGGATTAGTGGATCGGAAATGAGATTGTCGCATCCCAAAAGAAAATCCTGTCGTTTCCATAGAAACGTTACTCGATTTAGAAGGAAATGTCTTAGAACACATAGCACTCGTATTTCATAGCGACGCAATTTCCGTGTGAATTCGTCAATGTGTGAGAGTGAGGGATGCAGTAAAGAAGGATTAGTGGATCGGAAATGTGATTGTCGTATCCCAAAAGAAAATCCTGTCGTTTCCATAGAAACGTTACTCGATTTAAAAGGAAATGTCTTAGAACACATAGTACTCGTATTTCATAGCGACGGAATTTCCGTGTGAATTCGTCAATGTGTGGGAGTGAGGGATTCAGTAAAGGAAGATTAGTGGATCGGAAATGAGATTGTCGTATCCCAAAAGAAAATCATGTCGTTTCCATAGAAACGTGACTCGATTTAGAAGGAAATGTATTAGAACACATAGTACTCGTATTTCATAGCGACGCAATTTCCGTGTGAATTCGTCAATGTGTGGGAGTGACGGATGCAGTAAAGGAGGATTAGTGGATCGGAAATGAGATTGTCGTATCCCAAAAGAAAACCCTGTCGATTCCATAGAAACGTTACTCGATTTAGAAGGAGAAGTCATAGAACCCATAGTAATTCATAGCGACGCAATTTCCGTGTGAATTCGTCAATGTTTGGGAGTGAGGGATGAAGTAAAGAAGGATTAGTAGATCGGAAATGTGATTGTCGTATTCCAAAAGAAAATCCTGTCGTTTCCATAGAAACGTTACTCGATTTAGAAGGAAATGTCTTAGAACACATAGTACTCGTATTTCAAAGCGACGCAATTTCCGTGTGAATTCGTCAATGTGTGGGAGTGAGGGATGCAGTAAAGAAGGATTAGTGGATCGGAAATGAGATTGTCGTATCCCAAAAGAAAATCCTGTCGTTTCCATAGAAACGTTACTCGATTTAGAAACAAATGTCTTAGAACACATAGTATTTCATAGCGACGCAATTTCCGTGTGAATTCGTCAATGTGTGGGAGTGAGGGATGCAGTAAAGAAGGATTAGTGGATCGGAAATGTGATTGTCGTATTCCAAAAGAAAATCCTGTCGTTTCCATAGAAACGTTACTCGATTTAGAAGGAAATGTCTTAGAACACATAGTACTCGTATTTCATAGCGACCCAATTTCCATGTGAATTCGTCAGTGTGTGGGAGTGAGGGATGCAGTAAAGAAGGATTAGTGGATCGGAAATGAGATTGTCGTATCCCAAAAGAAGATCCTGTCGTTTCCATAGAAACGTTACTCGATTTAGAAGGAAATGTCTTAGAACACATAGTATTTCATAGCGACGCAATTTCCGTGTGAATTCGTCAATGTTTAGGAGTGAGGGATGCAGTAAAGAAGGATTAGTGGATCGGAAATGAGATTGTCGTATCCCAAAAAAAAGTCCTGTCGTTTCCATAGAAACGTTACTTGATTTAGAAGGAGAAGTCATAGAACCCATAGTAATTCATAGCGACGCAATTTCCGTGTGAATTCGTCAATGTGTGGGAGTGAGGGATGCAGTAAAGAAGGATTAGTGGATCGGAAATGTGATTGTCGTATCCCAAAAGAAAATCCTGTCGTTTCCATAGAAACTTTACTCGATTTAGAAGGAGATGTCTTAGAACACATAGTACTCGTATTTCATAGCGACGCAATTTCCGTGTGAATTCGTCAATGTGTGGGAGTGAGGGATGCAGTAAAGAAGGATTAGTGGATCGGAAATGAGATTGTCGTATCCCAAAAGAAAATCCTGTCGTTTCCATAGAAACGTTACTCGATTTAGAAAGAAATGTCTTAGAACACATAGTATTTCATAGCGACGCAATTTCCGTGTGAATTCGTCAATGTGTGGGAGTGAGGGATGCAGTAAAGAAGGATTAGTGGATCGGAAATGTGATTGTCGTATCCCAAAAAAAAGTCCTGTCGTTTCCATAGAAACGTTACTTGATTTAGAAGGAGAAGTCATAGAACCCATAGTAATTCATAGCGACGCAATTTCCGTGTGAATTCGTCAATGTGTGGGAGTGAGGGATGCAGTAAAGAAGGATTAGTGGATCGGAAATGAGATTGTCGCATCCCAAAAGAAAATCCTGTCGTTTCCATAGAAACGTTACTCGATTTAGAAGGAAATGTCTTAGAACACATAGCACTCGTATTTCATAGCGACGCAATTTCCGTGTGAATTCGTCAATGTGTGAGAGTGAGGGATGCAGTAAAGAAGGATTAGTGGATCTAAAATGTGATTGTCGTATCCCAAAAGAAAATCCTGTCGTTTCCATAGAAACGTTACTCGATTTAGAAAGAAATGTCTTAGAACACATAGTATTTCATAGCGACGCAATTTCCGTGTGAATTCGTCAATGTTTGGGAGTGAGGGATGCAGTAAAGAAGGATTAGAGGATCGGAAATGAGAGTGTCGTATCCCAAAAAAAAGTCCTGTCGTTTCCATAGAAACGTTACTTGATTTAGAAGGAGAAGTCATAGAACCCATAGTAATTCATAGCGACGCAATTTCCGTGTGAATTCATCAATGTGTGGGAGTGAGGGATGCAGTAAAGAAGGATTAGTGGATCGGAAATGTGATTGTCGTATCCCAAAAGAAAAGGCTGTCGTTTCCATAGGAACGTTACTCGATTTAGAAAGAAATGTCTTAGAACACATAGTACTCGTATTTCATAGCGACGCAATTTCCGTGTGAATTCGTCAATGTGTGGGAGTGAGGGATGCAGTAAAGAAGGGTTAGTGGATCGGAAATGTCATTGTCGTATCCCAAAAGAAAATCCTGTCGTTTCCATAGAAACGTTACTCGATTTAGAAGGAAATGTCTTAGAACACATAGCACTCGTATTTCATAGCGACGCAAGTTCCGTGTGAATTCGTCAATGTGTGAGAGTGAGGGATGCAGTAAAGAAGGATTAGTGGATCGGAAATGTGATTGTCGTATCCCAAAAGAAAATCCTGTCGTTTCCATAGAAACGTTACTCGATTTAAAAGGAAATGTCTTAGAACACATAGTACTCGTATTTCATAGCGACGCAATTTCCGTGTGAATTCGTCAATGTTTGGGAGTGAGGGATGCAGTAAAGAAGGATTAGTGGATCGGAAATGAGATTGTAGTATCCCAAAAGAAAATCCTGTCGTTTCAATAGAAACGTTACTCGATTTAGAAGGAAATGTCTTAGAACACATAGTACTCGTATTTCATAGCGACGGAATTTCCGTGTGAATTCGTCAATGTGTGGGAGTGAGGGATGCAGTAAAGGAGGATTAGTGGATCGGAAATGAGATTGTCGTATCCCAAAAGAAAATCCTGTCGTTTCCATAGAAACGTTACTCGATTTAGAAGGAAATGTCTTAGAACACATAGTACTCGTATTTCATAGCGACGCAATTTCCGTGTGAATTCGTCAATGTGTGGGAGTGACGGATGCAGTAAAGGAGGATTAGTGGATCGGAAATGAGATTGTCGTATCCCAAAAGAAAACCCTGTCGATTCCATAGAAACGTTACTCGATTTAGAAGGAGAAGTCATAGAACCCATAGTAATTCATGGCGACGCAATTTCCGTGTGAATTCGTCAATGTTTGGGAGTGAGGGATGCAGTAAAGAAGGATTAGTGGATCGGAAATGTGATTGTCGTATTCCAAAAGGAAATCCTGTCGTTTCCATAGAAACGTTACTCGATTTAGAAGGAAATGTCTTAGAACACATAGTACTCGTATTTCATAGCGACCCAATTTCCGTGTGAATTCGTCAATGTGTGGGAGTGAGGGATGCAGTAAAGAAGGATTAGTGGATCGGAAATGAGATTGTCGTATCCCAAAAGAAGATCCTGTCGTTTCCATAGAAACGTTACTCGATTTAGAAGGAAATGTCTTAGAACACATAGTATTTCATAGCGACGCAATTTCCGTGTGAATTCGTCAATGTTTGGGAGTGAGGGATGCAGTAAAGAAGGATTAGTGGATCGGAAATGAGATTGTCGTATCCCAAAAAAAAGTCCTGTCGTTTCCATAGAAACGTTACTTGATTTAGAAGGAGAAGTCATAGAACCCATAGTAATTCATAGCGACGCAATTTCCGTGTGAATTCGTCAATGTGTGGGAGTGAGGGATGCAGTAAAGAAGGATTAGTGGATCGGAAATGTGATTGTCGTATCCCAAAAGATAATCCTGTCGTTTCCATAGAAACTTTACTCGATTTAGAAGGAGATGTCTTAGAACACATAGTACTCGTATTTCATAGCGACGCAATTTCCGTGTGAATTCGTCAATGTGTGGGAGTGAGGGATGCAGTAAAGAAGGATTAGTGGATCGGAAATGAGATTGTCGTATCCCAAAAGAAAATCCTGTCGTTTCCATAGAAACGTTACTCGATTTAGAAAGAAATGTCTTAGAACACATAGTATTTCATAGCGACGCAATTTCCGTGTGAATTCGTCAATGTGTGGGAGTGAGGGATGCAGTAAAGAAGGATTAGTGGATCGGAAATGTGATTGTCGTATCCCAAAAAAAAGTCCTGTCGTTTCCATAGAAACGTTACTTGATTTAGAAGGAGAAGTCATAGAACCCATAGTAATTCATAGCGACGCAATTTCCGTGTGAATTCGTCAATGTGTGGGAGTGAGGGATGCAGTAAGGAAGGATTAGTGGATCGGAAATGAGATTGTCGCATCCCAAAAGAAAATCCTGTCGTTTCCATAGAAACGTTACTCGATTTAGAAGGAAATGTCTTAGAACACATAGCACTCGTATTTCATAGCGACGCAATTTCCGTGTGAATTCGTCAATGTGTGAGAGTGAGGGATGCAGTAAAGAAGGATTAGTGGATCGGAAATGTGATTGTCGTATCCCAAAAGAAAATCCTGTCGTTTCCATAGAAACGTTACTCGATTTAAAAGGAAATGTCTTAGAACACATAGTACTCGTATTTCATAGCGACGCAATTTCCGTGTGAATTCGTCAATGTTTGGGAGTGAGGGATGCAGTAAAGAAGGATTAGTGGATCGGAAATGAGATTGTAGTATCCCAAAAGAAAATCCTGTCGTTTCAATAGAAACGTTACTCGATTTAGAATGAAATGTCTTAGAACACATAGTACTCGTATTTCATAGCGACGGAATTTCCGTGTGAATTCGTCAATGTGTGGGAGTGAGGGATTCAGTAAAGGAGGATTAGTGGATCGGAAATGAGATTGTCGTATCCCAAAAGAAAATCATGTCGTTTCCATAGAAACGTGACTCGATTTAGAAGGAAATGTATTAGAACACATAGTACTCGTATTTCATAGCGACGCAATTTCCGTGTGAATTCGTCAATGTGTGGGAGTGACGGATGCAGTAAAGGAGGATTAGTGGATCGGAAATGAGATTGTCGTATCCCAAAAGAAAACCCTGTCGATTCCATAGAAACGTTACTCGATTTAGAAGGAGAAGTCATAGAACCCATAGTAATTCATAGCGACGCAATTTCCGTGTGAATTCGTCAATGTTTGGGAGTGAGGGATGCAGTAAAGAAGGATTAGTGGATCGGAAATGTGATTGTCGTATTCCAAAAGGAAATCCTGTCGTTTCCATAGAAACGTTACTCGATTTAGAAGGAAATGTCTTAGAACACATAGTACTCGTATTTCAAAGCGACGCAATTTCCGTGTGAATTCGTCAATGTGTGGGAGTGAGGGATGCAGTAAAGAAGGATTAGTGGATCGGAAATGAGATTGTCGTATCCCAAAAGAAAATCCTGTCGTTTCCATAGAAACGTTACTCGATTAAGAAACAAATGTCTTAGAACACATAGTATTTCATAGCGACGCAATTTCCGTGTGAATTCGTCAATGTGTGGGAGTGAGGGATGCAGTAAAGAAGGATTAGTGGATCGGAAATGTGATTGTCGTAATCCAAAAGAAAATCCTGTCGTTTCCATAGAAACGTTACTCGATTTAGAAGGAAATGTCTTAGAACACATAGTACTCGTATTTCATAGCGACCCAATTTCCGTGTGAATTCGTCAATGTGTGGGAGTGAGGGATGCAGTAAAGAAGGATTAGTGGATCGGAAATGAGATTGTCGTATCCCAAAAGAAGATCCTGTCGTTTCCATAGAAACGTTACTCGATTTAGAAGGAAATGGCTTAGAACACATAGTATTTCATAGCGACGCAATTTCCGTGTGAATTCGTCAATGTTTGGGAGTGAGGGATGCAGTAAAGAAGGATTAGTGGATCGGAAATGAGATTGTCGTATCCCAAAAAAAAGTCCTGTCGTTTCCATAGAAACGTTACTTGATTTAGAAGGAGAAGTCATAGAACCCATAGTAATTCATAGCGACGCAATTTCCGTGTGAATTCGTCAATGTGTGGGAGTGAGGGATGCAGTAAAGAACGATTAGTGGATCGGAAATGTGATTGTCGTATCCCAAAAGAAAATCCTGTCGTTTCCATAGAAACTTTACTCGATTTAGAAGGAGATGTCTTAGAACACATAGTACTCGTATTTCATAGCGACGCAATTTCCGTGTGAATTCGTCAATGTGTGGGAGTGAGGGATGCAGTAAAGAAGGATTAGTGGATCGGAAATGAGATTGTCGTATCCCAAAAGAAAATCCTGTCGTTTCCATAGAAACGTTACTCGATTTAGAAAGAAATGTCTTAGAACACATAGTATTTCATAGCGACGCAATTTCGGTGTGAATTCGTCAATGTGTGGGAGTGAGGGATGCAGTAAAGAAGGATTAGTGGATCGGAAATGTGATTGTCGTATCCCAAAAAAAAGTCCTGCCGTTTCCATAGAAACGTTACTTGATTTAGAAGGAGAAGTCATAGAACCCATAGTAATTCATAGCGACGCAATTTCCGTGTGAATTCGTCAATGTGTGGGAGTGAGGGATGCAGTAAAGAAGGATTAGTGGATCGGAAATGAGATTGTCGCATCCCAAAAGAAAATCCTGTCGTTTCCATAGAAATGTTACTCGATTTAGAAGGAAATGTCTTAGAACACATAGCACTCGTATTTCATAGCGACGCAATTTCCGTGTGAATTCGACAATGTGTGAGAGTGAGGGATGCAGTAAAGAAGGATTAGTGGATCGGAAATGTGATTGTCGTATCCCAAAAGAAAATCCTGTCGTTTCCATAGAAACGTTACTCGATTTAGAAAGAAATGTCTTAGAACACATAGTATTTCATAGCGACGCAATTTCCGTGTGAATTCGTCAATGTTTGGGAGTGAGGGATGCAGTAAAGAAGGATTAGAGGATCGGAAATGAGAGTGTCGTATCCCAAAAAAAAGTCCTGTCGTTTCCATAGAAACGTTACTTGATTTAGAAGGAGAAGTCATAGAACCCATAGTAATTCATAGCGACGCAATTTCCGTGTGAATTCATCAATGTGAGGGAGTGAGGGATGCAGTAAAGAAGCATTAGTGGATCGGAAATGTGATTGTCGTATCCCAAAAGAAAAGGCTGTCGTTTCCATAGGAACGTTACTCGATTTAGAAAGAAATGTCTTAGAACACATAGTACTCGTATTTCATAGCGACGCAATTTCCGTGTGAATTCGTCAATGTGTGGGAGTGAGGGATGCAGTAAAGAAGGGTTAGTGGATCGGAAATGTGATTGTCGTATCACAAAAGAAAATCCTGTCGTTTCCATAGAAACGTTACTCGATTTAGAAGGAAATGTCTTAGAACACATAGTACTCGTATTTCATGGCGACGCAATTTCCGTGTGAATTCGTCAATGTGTGGGAGAGAGGGATGCAGTAAAGAAGGGTTAGTGGATCGGAAATGTGATTGTCGTATCCCAAAAGAAAATCCTGTCGTTTCCATAGAAACGTTACTCGATTTAGAAGGAAATGACTTACAACACATAGTACTCGTATTTCATAGCGACGCAATTTCCGTGTGAATTCGTCAATGTGTGGGAGGGAGGGATGCAGTAAAGAAGGATTAGTGGATCGGAAATGAGATTGTCGTATCCCAAAAGAAAATCCTGTCGTCTCCATAGAAACGTTCCTCGATTTAGAAGGAAATGTCTTAGAACACATAGTACTCGTATTTCATAGCGACGCAATTTCCGTGTGAATTCGTCAATGTGTGGGAGTGAGGGATGCAGTAAAGAAGGATTAGTGGATCGGAAATGAGATTGTCGTATCCCAAAAGAAAATCCTGTCGTCTCCATAGAAACGTTCCTCGATTTAGAAGGAAATGTCTTAGAACACATAGTACTCGTATTTCATAGCGACGCAATTTCCGTGTGAATTCGTCAATGTGTGGGAGTGAGGGATGCAGTAAAGAAGGATTAGTGGATCGGAAATGAGATTGTCGTATCCCAAAAGAAAATCCTGTCGTTTCCATAGAAACGTTACTCGATTTAGAAGGAGAAGTCATAGAACCCATAGTAATTCGTAGCGACGCAATTTCCGTGTGAATTCGTCAATGTTTGGGAGTGAGGGATGGAGTAAAGAAGGATTAGTGGATCGGAAATGTGATTGTCGTATCCCAAAAGAAAATCCTGTCGTTTCCATAGAAACGTTACTCGATTTAGAAGGAAATGACTTAGAACACATAGTACTCGTATTTCATAGCGACGCAATTTCCGTGTGAATTCGTCAATGTGTAGGAGTGAGGGATGCAGTAAAGAAGGATTAGTGGATCGGAAATGAGATTGTCGTATCCCAAAAGAAAATATTGTCGTTTCCATAGAAACGTTATTCGATTTAGAAGGAAATGACTTAGAACACATAGTACTCGTACTTCATAGCGACGCAATTTCCGTGTGAATTCGTCAATGTGTGGGAGTGAGGGATGCAGTAAAGAAGGATTAGTGGATCGGAAATGAGATTGTCGTATCCCAAAAGAAAATCCTGTCGTTTCCATAGAAACGTTACTCGATTTAGAAGGAAATGTCTTAGAACACATAGTACTCGTATTTCATGGCAACGCAATTTCCGTGTGAATTCGTCAATGTGTGGGAGTGAGGGATGCAGTAAAGAAGGGTTAGTGGATCGGAAATGTGATTGTCGTATCCCAAAAGAAAATCCTGTCGTTTCCATAGAAACGTTACTCGATTTAGAAGGAAATGTCTTAGAACACATAGTACTCGTATTTCATAGCGACGGAACTTCCGTGTGAATTCGTCAATGTTTGGGAGTGAGGGGTGCAGTAAAGAAGGATTAGTGGATCGGAAGTGAGATTGTCGTATCCCAAAAGAAAATCCTGTCGTTTCCATAGAAACGTTACTCGATTTACAAGGAAATGTCTTAGAACACATAGTACTCGTATTTCATGGCGACGGAACTTCCGTGTGAATTCGTCAATGTATGGGAGTGAGGGATGCAGTAAAGAAGGATTTTTGGATCTGAAATGAGATTGTCGTATCCCAAAAGAAAATCCTGTCGTTTCCATAGAAACGTTACTCGATTTAGAAGGAAACGTCTTAGAACACATAGTACTCGTATTTCATAGCGACGCAATTTCCGTGTGAATTCGTCAATGTGTGGGAGTGAGGGATGCAGTAAAGAAGGATTAGTGGATCGGAAATGAGACTGTCGTATCCCAAAAGAAAGTCCTGTCGTTTCCATAGAAACGTTACTCGATTTAGAAGGAAATGTCTTAGAACACATAGTACTCGTATTTCATAGCGACGCAATTTCCGTGTGAATTCGTCAATGTGTGGGAGTGAGGGATGCAGTAAAGAAGGATTTGTGGATCGAAAATGAGATTGTCGTATCCCAAAAGAAAATCCTGTCGTTTCCATAGAAACGTTACTCGATTTAGAAGGAGAAGTCATAGAACCCATAGTAATTCATAGCGACGCAATTTCCGTGTGAATTCGTCAATGTTTGGGAGTGAGGGATGGAGTAAAGAAGGATTAGTGGATCGGAAATGTGATTGTCGTATCCCAAAAGAAAATCCTGTCGTTTCCATAGAAACGTTACTCGATTTAGAAGGAAATGACTTAGAACACATAGTACTCGTATTTCATAGCGACGCAATTTCCGTGTGAATTCGTCAATGTGTGGGAGTGAGGGATGCAGTAAAGAAGGATTAGTGGATCGGAAATGAGATTGTCGTATCCCAAAAGAAAATCCTGTCGTTTCCATAGAAACGTTACTCGATTTAGAAGGATATGACTTAGAACACATAGTACTCGTATGTCATAGCTACGCAATTTCCGTGTGAATTCGTCAATGTGTGGGAGTGAGGGATGCAGTAAAGAAGGATTAGTGGATCGGAAATGAGATTGTCGTATCCCAAAAGAAAATCCTGTCGTTTCCATAGAAACGTTACTCGATTTAGAAGGAAATGTCTTAGAACACATAGTACTCGTATTTCATGGCGACGCAATTTCCGTGTGAATTCGTCAATGTGTGGGTGTGAGGGATGCAGTAAAGAAGGATTAGTGGATCGGAAATGTGATTGTCGTATCCCAAAAGAAAATCCTGTCGTTTCCATAGAAACGTTCCTCGATTTAGAAGGAAATGACTTAGAACACATAGTACTCGTATTTCATAGCGACGCAATTTCCGTGTGAATTCGTCAATGTGTGGGAGTGAGGGATGCAGTAAAGAAGGATTAGTGGATCGGAAATGTGATTGTCGTATCCCAAAAGAAAATCCTGTCGTTTCCATAGAAACGTTACTCGATTTAGAAGGAAATGACTTAGAACACATAGTACTCGTATTTCAGAGCGACGCAATTTCCGTGTGAATTCGAGAATGTGTGGGAGTGAGGGATGCAGTAAAGAAGGATTAGTGGATCGGAAATGTGATTGTCGTATCCCAAAAGAAAATCCTGTCGTTTCCATAGAAACGTTACTCGATTTAGAAGGAAATGACTTAGAACACATAGTACTCGTATTTCATAGCGACGCAATTTCCGTGTGAATTCGTCAATGTGTAGGAGTGAGGGATGCAGTAAAGAAGGATTAGTGGATCGGAAATGAGATTGTCGTATCCCAAAAGAAAATCCTGTCGTTTCCATAGAAACGTTATTCGATTTAGAAGGAAATGTCTTAGAACACATAGTACTCGTATTTCATAGCGACGCAATTTCCGTGTGAATTCGTCAATGTGTGGGAGTGAGGGATGCAGTAAAGAAGGATTAGTGGATCGGAAATGAGATTGTCGTATCCCAAAAGAAAATCCTGTCGTTTCCATAGAAACGTTACTCGATTTAGAAGGAAATGTCTTAGAACACATAGTACTCGTATTTCATGGCGACGCAATTTCCGTGTGAATTCGTCAATGTGTGGGTGTGAGGGATGCAGTAAAGAAGGATTAGTGGATCGGAAATGTGATTGTCGTATCCCAAAAGAAAATCCTGTCGTTTCCATAGAAACGTTCCTCGATTTAGAAGGAAATGACTTAGAACACATAGTACTCGTATTTCATAGCGACGCAATTTCCGTGTGAATTCGTCAATGTGTGGGAGTGAGGGATGCAGTAAAGAAGGATTAGTGGATCGGAAATGTGATTGTCGTATCCCAAAAGAAAATCCTGTTGTTTCCATAGAAACGTTACTCGATTTAGAAGGAAATGACTTAGAACACATAGTACTCGTATTTCAGAGCGACGCAATTTCCGTGTGAATTCGAGAATGTGTGGGAGTGAGGGATGCAGTAAAGAAGGATTAGTGGATCGGAAATGAGATTGTCGTATCCCAAAAGAAAATCCTGTCGTTTCCATAGAAACGTTACTCGATTTAGAAGGAGAAGTCATAGAACCCATAGTAATTCATAGCGACGCAATTTCCGTGTGAATTCGTCAATGTTTGGGAGTGAGGGATGGAGTAAAGAAGGATTAGTGGATCGGAAATGTGATTGTCGTATCCCAAAAGAAAATCCTGTCGTTTCCATAGAAACGTTACTCGATTTAGAAGGAAATGTCTTAGAACACATAGTATTTCATAGCGACGCAATTTCCGTGTGAATTCGTCAATGTGTGGGAGTGAGGGATGCAGTAAAGAAGGATTAGTGGATCGGAAATGTGATTGTCGTATCCCAAAAAAAAGTCCTGTCGTTTCCATACAAACGATACTTGATTTAGAAGGAGAAGTCATAGAACCCATAGTAATTCATAGCGACGCAATTTCCGTGTGAATTCGTCAATGTGTGGGAGTGAGGGATGCAGTAAAGAAGGATTAGTGGATCGGAAATGTGATTGTCGTATTCCAAAAGAAAATCCTGTCGTTTCCAAAGAAACGTTACTCGATTTAGAAGGAAATGTCTTAGAACACATAGTACTCGTATTTCATAGCGACGCAATTTCCGTGTGAATTCGTCAATGTGTGGGAGTGAGGGATGCAGTAAAGAAGGATTAGTGGATCGGAAATCAGATAGTCGTATCCCAAAAGAAGATCCTGTCGTTCCCATAGAAACGTTACTCGATTTAGAAGGAAATGTCTTAGAACACATAGTATTTCATAGCGACGCAATTTCCGTGTGAATTCGTCAATGTTTGGGAGTGAGGGATGCAGTAAAGAAGGATTAGTGGATCGCAAATGAGATTGTCGTATCCCAAAAAAAAGTCCTGTCGTTTCCATAGAAACGTTACTTGATTTAGAAGGAGAAGTCATAGAACCCATAGTAATTCATAGCGACGCAATTTCCGTGTGAATTCGTCAATGTGTGGGAGTGAGGGATGCAGTAAAGAAGGATTAGTGGATCGGAAATGTGATTGTCGTATCCCAAAAGAAAATCCTGTCGTTTCCATAGAAACTTTACTCGATTTAGAAGGAAATGTCTTAGAACACATAGTACTCGTATTTCATAGCGACGCAATTTCCGTGTGAATTCGTCAATGTGTGGGAGTGAGGGATGCAGTATAGAAGGATTAGTGGATCGGAAATGAGATTGTGGTATCCCAAAAGAAAATCCTGTCGTTTCCATAGAAACGTTACTCGATTTAGAAAGAAATGTCTTAGAACACATAGTATTTCATAGCGACGCAATTTCCGTGTGAATTCGTCAATGTGTGGGAGTGAGGGATGCAGTAAAGAAGGATTAGTGGATCGGAAATGTGATTGTCGTATTCCAAAAGAAAATCCTGTCGTTTCCATAGAAACGTTACCCGATTTAGAAGGAAATGTCTTAGAACACATAGTACACGTATTTCATAGCGACGCAATTTACGTGTGAATTCGTCAATGTGTGGGAGTGAGGGATGCAGTAAAGAAGGATTAGTGGATCGGAAATGAGATTGTCGTATCCCAAAAGAAGATCCTGTCGTTTCCATAGAAACGTTACTCGATTTAGAAGGAAATGTCTTAGAACACATAGTATTTCATAGCGACGCAATTTCCGTGTGAATTCGTCAATGTTTGGGAGTGAGGGATGCAGTAAAGAAGGATTAGTGGATCGGAAATGAGATTGTCGTATCCCAAAAAAAAGTCCTGTCGTTTCCATAGAAACGTTACTTGATTTAGAAGGAGAAGTCATAGAACCCATAGTAATTCATAGCGGCGCAATTTCCGTGTGAATTCGTCAATGTGTGGGAGTGAGGGATGCAGTAAAGAAGGATTAGTGGATCGGAAATGTGATTGTCGTATCCCAAAAGAAAATCCTGTCGTTTCCATAGAAACTTTACTCGATTTAGAAGGAAATGTCTTTGAACACATAGTACTCGTATTTCATAGCGACGCAATTTCCGTGTCAATTCGTCAATGTGTGGGAGTGAGGGATGCAGTAAAGAAGGATTAGTGGATCGGAAATGAGATTGTCGTATCCCAAAAGAAAATCCTGTCGTTTCCATAGAAACGTTACTCGATTTAGAAAGAAATGTCTTAGAACACATAGTATTTCATAGCGACGCAATTTCCGTGTGAATTCGTCAATGTGTGGGAGTGAGGGATGCAGTAAAGAAGGATTAGTGGATGGGAAATGGGATTGTCGTATCCCAAAAAAAAGTCCTGTCGTTTCCATAGAAACGTTACTTGATTTAGAAGGAGAAGTCATAGAACCCATAGTAATTCATAGCGACGCAATTTCCGTGTGAATTCGTCAATGTGTGGGAGTGAGGGATGCAGTAAAGAAGGATTAGTGGATCGGAAATGTGATTGTCGTATCCCAAAAGAAAATCCTGTCGTTTCCATAGAAACTTTACTCGATTTAGAAGGAAATGTCTTAGAACACATAGTACTCGTATTTCATAGCGACGCAATTTCCGTGTGAATTCGTCAATGTGTGGGAGTGAGGGATGCAGTATAGAAGGATTAGTGGATCGGAAATGAGATTGTGGTATCCCAAAAGAAAATCCTGTCGTTTCCATAGAAACGTTACTCGATTTAGAAAGAAATGTCTTAGAACACATAGTATTTCATAGCGACGCAATTTCCGTGTGAATTCGTCAATGTGTGGGAGTGAGGGATGCAGTAAAGAAGGATTAGTGGATCGGAAATGTGATTGTCGTATTCCAAAAGAAAATCCTGTCGTTTCCATAGAAACGTTACCCGATTTAGAAGGAAATGTCTTAGAACACATAGTACACGTATTTCATAGCGACGCAATTTACGTGTGAATTCGTCAATGTGTGGGAGTGAGGGATGCAGTAAAGAAGGATTAGTGGATCGGAAATGAGATTGTCGTATCCCAAAAGAAGATCCTGTCGTTTCCATAGAAACGTTACTCGATTTAGAAGGAAATGTCTTAGAACACATAGTATTTCATAGCGACGCAATTTCCGTGTGAATTCGTCAATGTTTGGGAGTGAGGGATGCAGTAAAGAAGGATTAGTGGATCGGAAATGAGATTGTCGTATCCCAAAAAAAAGTCCTGTCGTTTCCATAGAAACGTTACTTGATTTAGAAGGAGAAGTCATAGAACCCATAGTAATTCATAGCGGCGCAATTTCCGTGTGAATTCGTCAATGTGTGGGAGTGAGGGATGCAGTAAAGAAGGATTAGTGGATCGGAAATGTGATTGTCGTATCCCAAAAGAAAATCCTGTCGTTTCCATAGAAACTTTACTCGATTTAGAAGGAAATGTCTTTGAACACATAGTACTCGTATTTCATAGCGACGCAATTTCCGTGTCAATTCGTCAATGTGTGGGAGTGAGGGATGCAGTAAAGAAGGATTAGTGGATCGGAAATGAGATTGTCGTATCCCAAAAGAAAATCCTGTCGTTTCCATAGAAACGTTACTCGATTTAGAAAGAAATGTCTTAGAACACATAGTATTTCATAGCGACGCAATTTCCGTGTGAATTCGTCAATGTGTGGGAGTGAGGGATGCAGTAAAGAAGGATTAGTGGATGGGAAATGGGATTGTCGTATCCCAAAAAAAAGTCCTGTCGTTTCCATAGAAATGTTACTTGATTTAGAAGGAGAAGTCATAGAACCCATAGTAATTCATAGCGACGCAATTTCCGTGTGAATTCGTCAATGTGTGGGAGTGAGGGATTCAGTAAAGAAGGATTAGTGGATCGGAAATGAGATTGTCGCATCCCAAAAGAAAATCCTGTCGTTTCCATAGAAACGTTACTCCATTTAGAAGGAAATGTCTTAGAACACATAGCACTCGTATTTCATAGCGACGCAATTTCCGTGTGAATTCGTCAATGTGTGAGAGTGAGGGATGCAGTAAAGAAGGATTAGTGGATCGGAAATGTGATTGTCGTATCCCAAAAGAAAATCCTGTCGTTTCCACAGAAACGTTACTCGATTTAGAAAGAAATGTCTTAGAACACATAGTATTTCATAACGACGCAATTTCCGTGTGAATTCGTCAATGTTTGGGAGTGAGGGATGCAGTAAAGAAGGATTAGAGGATCGGAAATGAGACTGTCGTATCCCAAAAAAAAGTCCTGTCGTTCCCATAGAAATGTTACTTGATTTAGAAGGAGAAGTCATAGAACCCATAGTAATTCATAGCGACGCAATTTCCGTGTGAATTCATCAATGTGTGGGAGTGAGGGATGCAGTAAAGAAGGATTAGTGGATCGGAAATGTGATTGTCGTATCCCAAAAGAAAAGGCTGTCGTTTCCATAGGAACGTTACTCGATTTAGAAAGAAATGTCTTAGAACACATAGTACTCGTATTTCATAGCGACGCAATTTCCGTGTGAATTCGTCAATGTGTGGGAGTGAGGGATGCAGTAAAGAAGGGTTAGTGGATCGGAAATGTGATTGTCGTATCCTAAAAGAAAATCCTGTCGTTTCCATAGAAACGTTACTCGATTTAGAAGGAAATGTCTTAGAACATATAGTACTCGTGTTTCATAGCGACGGAATTTCCGTGTGAATTCGTCAATGTTTGGGAGTGAGGGGTGCAGTAAAGAAGGATTAGTGGATCGGAAGTGAGATTGTCGTATCCCAAAAGAAAATCCTGTCGTTTCCATAGAAACGTTACTCGATTTAGAAGGAAATGTCTTAGAACACATAGTACTCGTATTTCATGGCGACGCAATTTCCGTGTGAATTCGTCAATGTGTGGGAGAGAGGGATGCAGTAAAGAAGGATTAGTGGATCGGAAATGTGATTGTCGTATCCCAAAAGAAAATCCTGTCGTTTCCATAGAAACGTTACTCGATTTAGAAGGAAATGACTTAGAACACATAGTACTCGTATTGCATAGCGACGCAATTTCCGTGTGAATTCGTCAATGTGTGGGAGTGAGGGATGCAGTAAAGAAGGATTAGTGGATCGGAAATGAGATTGTCGTATCCCAAAAGAAATTCCTGTCGTCTCCATAGAAACGTTCCCCGATTTAGAAGGAAATGTCTTCGAACACATAGTACTCGTATTTCATAGCGACGCAATTTCCGTGTGAATTCGTCAATGTGTGGGAGTGAGGGATGCAGTAAAGAAGGATTAGTGGATCGGAAATGAGATTGTCGTATCCCAAAAGAAAATCCTGTCGTTTCCATAGAAACGTTACTCGATTTAGAAGGAGAAGTCATAGAACCCATAGTAATTCATAGCGACGCAATTTCCGTGTGAATTCGTCAATGTTTGGGAGTGAGGGATGGAGTAAAGAAGGATTAGTGGATCGGAAATGTGATTGTCGTATCCCAAAAGAAAATCCTGTCGTTTCCATAGAAACGTTACTCGATTTAGAAGGAAATGACTTAGAACACATAGTACTCGTATTTCATAGCGACGCAATTTCCGTGTGAATTCGTCAATGTGTGGGAGTGAGGGATGCAGTAAAGAAGGATTAGTGGATCGGAAATGAGATTGTCGTATCCCAAAAGAAAATCCTGTCGTTTCCACAGAAACGTTATCGATTTAGAAGGAAATGTCTTAGAACACATAGTACTCGTACTTCATAGCGACGCAATTTCCGTGTGAATTCGTCAATGTGTGGGAGTGAGGGATGCAGTAAAGAAGGATTAGTGGATCGGAAATGAGATTGTCGTATCCCAAAAGAAAATCCTGTCGTTTCCATAGAAACGTTACTCGATTTAGAAGGAAATGTCTTAGAACACATAGTACTCGTATTTCATGGCAACGCAATTTCCGTGTGAATTCGTCAATGTGTGGGAGTGAGGGATGCAGTAAAGAAGGGTTAGTGGATCGGAAATGTGATTGACGTATCCCAAAAGAAAATCCTGTCGTTTCCATAGAAACGTTACTCGATTTAGAAGGAAATGTCTTAGAACACATGGTACTCGTATTTCATAGCGACGGAACTTCCGTGTGAATTCGTCAATGTTTGGGAGTGAGGGGTGCAGTAAAGAAGGATTAGTGGATCGGAAGTGAGATTGTCGTATCCCAAAAGAAAATCCTGTCGCTTCCATAGAAACGTTACTCGATTTAGAAGGAAATGTCTTAGAACACATAGTACTCGTATTTCATGGCGACGCAATTTCCGTGTGAATTCGTCAATGTGTGGGAGTGAGGGATGCAGTAAAGAAGGATTTGTGGATCGGAAATGAGATTGTCGTATCCCAAAAGAAAATCCTGTCGTTTCCATAGAAACGTTACTCGATTTAGAAGGAAATGACTTAGAACACATAGTACTCGTATTTCATAGCGACGCAATTTCCATGTGAATTCGTCAATGTGTGGGAGTGAGGGATGCAGTAAAGAAGGATTAGTGGATCGGAAATGAGATTGTCGTATCCCAAAAGAAAATCCTGTCGTTTCCATAGAAACGTTACTCGATTTAGAAGGAAATGTCTTAGAACACATAGTACTCGTATTTCATAGCGACGCAATTTCCGTGTGAATTCGTCAATGTGTGGGAGTGTGGAATGCAGTAAAGAAGGATTAGTGGATTGGAAATGAGATTGTCGTATCCCAAAAGAAAATCCCGTCGTTCCCATAGAAACGTTACTCGATTTAGAAGGAAATGTCTTAGAACACATAGTACTCGTATTTCATGGCAACGCAATTTCCGTGTGAATTCGTCAATGTGTGGGAGTGAGGGATGCAGTAAAGAAGGGTTAGTCTATCGGAAATGTGATTGACGTATCCCAAAAGAAAATCCTGTCGTTTCCATAGAAACGTTACTCGATTTAGAAGGAAATGTCTTAGGACACATAGTACTCGTATTTCATAGCGACGGAACTTCCGTGTGAATTCGTCAATGTTTGGGAGTGAGGGGTGCAGTAAAGAAGGATTAGTGGATCGGAAGTGAGATTGTCGTATCCCAAAAGAAAATCCTGTCGCTTCCATAGAAACGTTACTCGATTTAGAAGGAAATGTCTTAGAACACATAGTACTCGTATTTCATGGCGACGCAATTTCCGTGTGAATTCGTCGATGTGTGGGAGTGAGGGATGCAGTAAAGAAGGATTTGTGGATCGGAAATGCGATTGTCGTATCCCAAAAGAAAATCCTGTCGTTTCCATAGAAACGTTACTCGATTTAGAAGGAAATGTCTTAGAACACATAGTACTCGTATATCATAGCGACGCAATTTCCGTGTGAATTCGTCAATGTGTGGGAGTGAGGGATGCAGTAAAGAAGGATTAGTGGATCGGAAATGAGATTGTCGTATCCCAAAAGAAAATCCTGTCGTTTCCATAGAAACGTTACTCGATTTAGAAGGAAATGTCTTAAAACACATAGTACTCGTATGTCATAGCGACGCAATTTCCGTGTGAATTCGTCAATGTGTGGGAGTGAGGGATGCAGTAAAGAAGGATTAGTGGATCGAAAATGAGATTGTCGTATCCCAAAAGAAAATCCTGTCGTTTCCATAGAAACGTTACTCGATTTAGAAGGAGAAGTCATAGAACCCATAGTAATTCATAGCGACGCAATTTCCGTGTAAATTCGTCAATGTTTGGGAGTGAGGGATGGAGTAAAGAAGGATTAGTGGATCGGAAATGTGATTGTCGTATCCCAAAAGAAAATCCTGTAGTTTCCATAGAAACGTTACTCGATTTAGAAGGAAATGACTTAGAACACATAGTACTCGTATTTCATAGCGACGCAATTTCCGTGTGAAATCGTCAATGTGTGGGAGTGAGGGATGCAGTAAAGAAGGATTAGTGGATCGGAAATGAGATTGTCGTATCCCAAAAGAAAATCCTGTCGTTTCCATAGAAACGTTACTCGATTTAGAAGGAAATGACTTAGAACACATAGTACTCGTATGTCATAGCGACGCAATTTCCGTGTGAATTCGTCAATGTGTGGGAGTGAGGGATGCAGTAAAGAAGGATTAGTGGATCGGAAATGAGTTTGTCGTATCCCAAAAGAAAATCCTGTCGTTTCCATAGAAACGTTACTCGGATTAGAAGGAAATGTCTTAGAACACATTGTACTCGTATTTCATGGCGACGCAATTTCCGTGTGAATTCGTCAATGTGTGGGAGTGAGGGATGCAGTAAAGAAGGGTTAGTGGATCGGAAATGTGATTGTCGTATCCCAAAAGAAAATCCTGTCGTTTCCATAGAAACGTTCCTCGATTTAGAAGGAAATGGCTTAGAACACATAGTACTCGTATTTCATAGCGACGCAATTTCCGTGTGAATTCGTCAATGTGTGGGAGTGAGGGATGCAGTAAAGAAGGATTAGTGGATCGGAAATGTGATTGTCGTATCCCAAAAGAAAATCCTGTCGTTTCCATAGAAACGTTACTTGATTTAGAAGGAAATGACTTAGAACACATAGTACTCGTATTTCAGAGCGACGCAATTTCCGTGTGAATTCGTCAATATGTGGGAGTGAGGGATGCAGTAAAGAAGGATTAGTGGATCGGAAATGAGATTGTCGTATCCCAAAAGAAAATCCTGTCGTTTCCATAGAAACGTTACTCGATTTAGAAGGAGAAGTCATAGAACCCATAGTAATTCATAGCGACGCAATTTCCGTGTGAATTCGTCAATGTTTGGGAGTGAGGGATGGAGTAAAGAAGGATTAGTGGATCAGAAATGAGATTGTCGTATCCCAAAAAAAAGTCCTGTCGTTTCCATAGAAACGTTACTTGATTTAGAAGGAGAAGTCATAGAACCCATAGTAATTCATAGCGGCGCAATTTCCGTGTGAATTCGTCAATGTGTGGGAGTGAGGGATGCAGTAAAGAAGGATTAGTGGATCGGAAATGTGATTGTCGTATCCCAAAAGAAAATCCTGTCGTTTCCATAGAAACTTTACTCGATTTAGAAGGAAATGTCTTAGAACACATAGTACTCGTATTTCATAGCGACGCAATTTCCGTGTGAATTCGTCAATGTGTGGGAGTGAGGGATGCAGTAAAGAAGGATTAGTGGATCGGAAATGAGATTGTCATATCCCAAAAGAAAATCCTGTCGTTTCCATAGAAACGTTACTCGATTTAGAAAGAAATGTCTTAGAACACATAGTATTTCATAGCGACGCAATTTCCGTGTGAATTCGTCAATGTGTGGGAGTGAGGGATGCAGTAAAGAAGGATTAGTGGATGGGAAATGGGATTGTCGTATCCCAAAAAAAAGTCCTGTCGTTTCCATAGAAACGTTACTTGATTTAGAAGGAGAAGTCATAGAACCCATAGTAATTCATAGCGACGCAATTTCCGTGTGAATTCGTCAATGTGTGGGAGTGAGAGATGCAGTAAAGAAGGATTAGTGGATCGGAAATGAGATTGTCGCATCAAAAAAGAAAATCCTGTCGTTTCCATAGAAACGTTACTCCATTTAGAAGGAAATGTCTTAGAACACATAGCACTCGTATTTCATAGCGACGCAATTTCCGTGTGAATTCGTCAATGTGTGAGAGTGAGGGATGCAGTAAAGAAGGATTAGTGGATCGGAAATGTGATTGTCGTATCCCAAAAGAAAATCCTGTCGTTTCCATAGAAACGTTACTCGATTTAGAAAGAAATGTCTTAGAACACATAGTATTTCATAACGACGCAATTTCCGTGTGAATTCGTCAATGTTTGGGAGTGAGGGATGCAGTAAAGAAGGATTAGAGGATCGGAAATGAGAGTGTCGTATCCCAAAAAAAAGTCCTGTCGTTCCCATAGAAACGTTACTTGATTTAGAAGGAGAAGTCATAGAACCCATAGTAATTCATAGCGACGCAATTTCCGTGTGAATTCATCAATGTGTGGGAGTGAGGGATGCAGTAAAGAAGGATTAGTTGATCGGAAATGTGATTGTCGTATCCCAAAAGAAAGGGCTGTCGTTTCCATAGGAACGTTACTCGATTTAGAAAGAAATGTCTTAGAACACATAGTACTCGTATTTCATAGCGACGCAATTTCCGTGTGAATTCGTCAATGTGTGGGAGTGAGGGATGCAGTAAAGAAGGGTTAGTGGATCGGAAATGTGATTGTCGTATCCCAAAAGAAAATCCTGTCGTTTCCATAGAAACGTTACTCGATTTAGAAGGAAATGTCTTAGAACACATAGTACTCGTGTTTCATAGCGACGGAATTTCCGTGTGAATTCGTCAATGTTTGGGAGTGAGGGGTGCAGTAAAGAAGGATTAGTGGATCGGAAGTGAGATTGTCGTATCCCAAAAGAAAATCCTGTCGTTTCCATAGAAACGTTACTCGATTTAGAAGGAAATGTCTTAGAACACATAGTACTCGTATTTCATGGCGACGCAATTTCCGTGTGAATTCGTCAATGTGTGGGAGAGAGGGATGCAGTAAAGAAGGATTAGTGGATCGGAAATGTGATTGTCGTATCCCAAAAGAAAATCCTGTCGTTTCCATAGAAACGTTACTCGATTTAGAAGGAAATGACTTAGAACACATAGTACTCGTATTTCATAGCGACGCAATTTCCGTGTGAATTCGTCAATGTGTGGGAGTGAGGGATGCAGTAAAGAAGGATTAGTGGATCGGAAATGAGATTGTCGTATCCCAAAAGAAATTCCTGTCGTCTCCATAGAAACGTTCCTCGATTTAGAAGGAAATGTCTTCGAACACATAGTACTCGTATTTCATAGCGACGCAATTTCCGTGTGAATTCGTCAATGTGTGGGAGTGAGGGATGCAGTAAAGAAGGATTAGTGGATCGGAAATGTGATTGTCGTATCCCAAAAGAAAATCCTGTCGTTTCCATAGAAACGTTACTTGATTTAGAAGGAAATGACTTAGAACACATAGTACTCGTATTTCAGAGCGACGCAATTTCCGTGTGAATTCGTCAATATGTGGGAGTGAGGGATGCAGTAAAGAAGGATTAGTGGATCGGAAATGAGATTGTCGTATCCCAAAAGAAAATCCTGTCGTTTCCATAGAAACGTTACTCGATTTAGAAGGAGAAGTCATAGAACCCATAGTAATTCATAGCGACGCAATTTCCGTGTGAATTCGTCAATGTTTGGGAGTGAGGGATGGAGTAAAGAAGGATTAGTGGATCAGAAATGAGATTGTCGTATCCCAAAAAAAAGTCCTGTCGTTTCCATAGAAACGTTACTTGATTTAGAAGGAGAAGTCATAGAACCCATAGTAATTCATAGCGGCGCAATTTCCGTGTGAATTCGTCAATGTGTGGGAGTGAGGGATGCAGTAAAGAAGGATTAGTGGATCGGAAATGTGATTGTCGTATCCCAAAAGAAAATCCTGTCGTTTCCATAGAAACTTTACTCGATTTAGAAGGAAATGTCTTAGAACACATAGTACTCGTATTTCATAGCGACGCAATTTCCGTGTGAATTCGTCAATGTGTGGGAGTGAGGGATGCAGTAAAGAAGGATTAGTGGATCGGAAATGAGATTGTCATATCCCAAAAGAAAATCCTGTCGTTTCCATAGAAACGTTACTCGATTTAGAAAGAAATGTCTTAGAACACATAGTATTTCATAGCGACGCAATTTCCGTGTGAATTCGTCAATGTGTGGGAGTGAGGGATGCAGTAAAGAAGGATTAGTGGATGGGAAATGGGATTGTCGTATCCCAAAAAAAAGTCCTGTCGTTTCCATAGAAACGTTACTTGATTTAGAAGGAGAAGTCATAGAACCCATAGTAATTCATAGCGACGCAATTTCCGTGTGAATTCGTCAATGTGTGGGAGTGAGAGATGCAGTAAAGAAGGATTAGTGGATCGGAAATGAGATTGTCGCATCAAAAAAGAAAATCCTGTCGTTTCCATAGAAACGTTACTCCATTTAGAAGGAAATGTCTTAGAACACATAGCACTCGTATTTCATAGCGACGCAATTTCCGTGTGAATTCGTCAATGTGTGAGAGTGAGGGATGCAGTAAAGAAGGATTAGTGGATCGGAAATGTGATTGTCGTATCCCAAAAGAAAATCCTGTCGTTTCCATAGAAACGTTACTCGATTTAGAAAGAAATGTCTTAGAACACATAGTATTTCATAACGACGCAATTTCCGTGTGAATTCGTCAATGTTTGGGAGTGAGGGATGCAGTAAAGAAGGATTAGAGGATCGGAAATGAGAGTGTCGTATCCCAAAAAAAAGTCCTGTCGTTCCCATAGAAACGTTACTTGATTTAGAAGGAGAAGTCATAGAACCCATAGTAATTCATAGCGACGCAATTTCCGTGTGAATTCATCAATGTGTGGGAGTGAGGGATGCAGTAAAGAAGGATTAGTTGATCGGAAATGTGATTGTCGTATCCCAAAAGAAAGGGCTGTCGTTTCCATAGGAACGTTACTCGATTTAGAAAGAAATGTCTTAGAACACATAGTACTCGTATTTCATAGCGACGCAATTTCCGTGTGAATTCGTCAATGTGTGGGAGTGAGGGATGCAGTAAAGAAGGGTTAGTGGATCGGAAATGTGATTGTCGTATCCCAAAAGAAAATCCTGTCGTTTCCATAGAAACGTTACTCGATTTAGAAGGAAATGTCTTAGAACACATAGTACTCGTGTTTCATAGCGACGGAATTTCCGTGTGAATTCGTCAATGTTTGGGAGTGAGGGGTGCAGTAAAGAAGGATTAGTGGATCGGAAGTGAGATTGTCGTATCCCAAAAGAAAATCCTGTCGTTTCCATAGAAACGTTACTCGATTTAGAAGGAAATGTCTTAGAACACATAGTACTCGTATTTCATGGCGACGCAATTTCCGTGTGAATTCGTCAATGTGTGGGAGAGAGGGATGCAGTAAAGAAGGATTAGTGGATCGGAAATGTGATTGTCGTATCCCAAAAGAAAATCCTGTCGTTTCCATAGAAACGTTACTCGATTTAGAAGGAAATGACTTAGAACACATAGTACTCGTATTTCATAGCGACGCAATTTCCGTGTGAATTCGTCAATGTGTGGGAGTGAGGGATGCAGTAAAGAAGGATTAGTGGATCGGAAATGAGATTGTCGTATCCCAAAAGAAATTCCTGTCGTCTCCATAGAAACGTTCCTCGATTTAGAAGGAAATGTCTTCGAACACATAGTACTCGTATTTCATAGCGACGCAATTTCCGTGTGAATTCGTCAATGTGTGGGAGTGAGGGATGCAGTAAAGAAGGATTAGTGGATCGGAAATGAGATTGTCGTATCCCAAAAGAAAATCCTGTCATTTCCATAGAAACGTTACTCGATTTAGAAGGAGAAGTCATAGAACCCATAGTAATTCATAGCGACGCAATTTCCGTGTGAATTCGTCAATGTTTGGGAGTGAGGGATGGAGTAAAGAAGGATTAGTGGATCGGAAATGTGATTGTCGTATCCCAAAAGAAAATCCTGTCGTTTCCATAGAAACGTTACTCGATTTAGAAGGAAATGACTTAGAACACATAGTACTCGTATTTCATAGCGACGCAATTTCCGTGTGAATTCGTCAATGTGTGGGAGTGAGGGATGCAGTAAAGAAGGATTAGTGGATCGGAAATGAGATTGTCGTATCCCAAAAGAAAATCCTGTCGTTTCCACAGAAACGTTACTCGATTTAGAAGGAAATGTCTTAGAACACATAGTACTCGTATTTCATAGCGACGCAATTTCCGTGTGAATTCGTCAATGTGTGGGAGTGAGGGATGCAGTAAAGAAGGATTAGTGGATCGGAAGTGAGATTGTCGTATCCCAAAAGAAAATCCTGTCGCTTCCATAGAAACGTTACTCGATTTAGAAGGAAATGTCTTAGAACACATAGTACTCGTATTTCATGGCGACGCAATTTCCGTGTGAATTCGTCGATGTGTGGGAGTGAGGGATGCAGTAAAGAAGGATTTGTGGATCGGAAATGCGATTGTCGTATCCCAAAAGAAAATCCTGTCGTTTCCATAGAAACGTTACTCGATTTAGAAGGAAATGTCTTAGAACACATAGTACTCGTATATCATAGCGACGCAATTTCCGTGTGAATTCGTCAATGTGTGGGAGTGAGGGATGCAGTAAAGAAGGATTAGTGGATCGGAAATGAGATTGTCGTATCCCAAAAGAAAATCCTGTCGTTTCCATAGAAACGTTACTCGATTTAGAAGGAAATGTCTTAAAACACATAGTACTCGTATGTCATAGCGACGCAATTTCCGTGTGAATTCGTCAATGTGTGGGAGTGAGGGATGCAGTAAAGAAGGATTAGTGGATCGAAAATGAGATTGTCGTATCCCAAAAGAAAATCCTGTCGTTTCCATAGAAACGTTACTCGATTTAGAAGGAGAAGTCATAGAACCCATAGTAATTCATAGCGACGCAATTTCCGTGTAAATTCGTCAATGTTTGGGAGTGAGGGATGGAGTAAAGAAGGATTAGTGGATCGGAAATGTGATTGTCGTATCCCAAAAGAAAATCCTGTAGTTTCCATAGAAACGTTACTCGATTTAGAAGGAAATGACTTAGAACACATAGTACTCGTATTTCATAGCGACGCAATTTCCGTGTGAATTCGTCAATGTGTGGGAGTGAGGGATGCAGTAAAGAAGGATTAGTAGATCGGAAATGAGATTGTCGTATCCCAAAAGAAAATCCTGTCGTTTCCATAGAAACGTTACTCGATTTAGAAGGAAATGACTTAGAACACATAGTACTCGTATGTCATAGCGACGCAATTTCCGTGTGAATTCGTCAATGTGTGGGAGTGAGGGATGCAGTAAAGAAGGATTAGTGGATCGGAAATGAGTTTGTCGTATCCCAAAAGAAAATCCTGTCGTTTCCATAGAAACGTTACTCGGATTAGAAGGAAATGTCTTAGAACACATTGTACTCGTATTTCATGGCGACGCAATTTCCGTGTGAATTCGTCAATGTGTGGGAGTGAGGGATGCAGTAAAGAAGGGTTAGTGGATCGGAAATGTGATTGTCGTATCCCAAAAGAAAATCCTGTCGTTTCCATAGAAACGTTCCTCGATTTAGAAGGAAATGACTTAGAACACATAGTACTCGTATTTCATAGCGACGCAATTTCCGTGTGAATTCGTCAATGTGTGGGAGTGAGGGATGCAGTAAAGAAGGATTAGTGGATCGGAAATGTGATTGTCGTATCCCAAAAGAAAATCCTGTCGTTTCCATAGAAACGTTACTTGATTTAGAAGGAAATGACTTAGAACACATAGTACTCGTATTTCAGAGCGACGCAATTTCCGTGTGAATTCGTCAATATGTGGGAGTGAGGGATGCAGTAAAGAAGGATTAGTGGATCGGAAATGAGATTGTCGTATCCCAAAAGAAAATCCTGTCGTTTCCATAGAAACGTTACTCGATTTAGAAGGAGAAGTCATAGAACCCATAGTAATTCATAGCGACGCAATTTCCGTGTGAATTCGTCAATGTTTGGGAGTGAGGGATGGAGTAAAGAAGGATTAGTGGATCAGAAATGAGATTGTCGTATCCCAAAAAAAAGTCCTGTCGTTTCCATAGAAACGTTACTTGATTTAGAAGGAGAAGTCATAGAACCCATAGTAATTCATAGCGGCGCAATTTCCGTGTGAATTCGTCAATGTGTGGGAGTGAGGGATGCAGTAAAGAAGGATTAGTGGATCGGAAATGTGATTGTCGTATCCCAAAAGAAAATCCTGTCGTTTCCATAGAAACTTTACTCGATTTAGAAGGAAATGTCTTAGAACACATAGTACTCGTATTTCATAGCGACGCAATTTCCGTGTGAATTCGTCAATGTGTGGGAGTGAGGGATGCAGTAAAGAAGGATTAGTGGATCGGAAATGAGATTGTCATATCCCAAAAGAAAATCCTGTCGTTTCCATAGAAACGTTACTCGATTTAGAAAGAAATGTCTTAGAACACATAGTATTTCATAGCGACGCAATTTCCGTGTGAATTCGTCAATGTGTGGGAGTGAGGGATGCAGTAAAGAAGGATTAGTGGATGGGAAATGGGATTGTCGTATCCCAAAAAAAAGTCCTGTCGTTTCCATAGAAACGTTACTTGATTTAGAAGGAGAAGTCATAGAACCCATAGTAATTCATAGCGACGCAATTTCCGTGTGAATTCGTCAATGTGTGGGAGTGAGAGATGCAGTAAAGAAGGATTAGTGGATCGGAAATGAGATTGTCGCATCCCAAAAGAAAATCCTGTCGTTTCCATAGAAACGTTACTCCATTTAGAAGGAAATGTCTTAGAACACATAGCACTCGTATTTCATAGCGACGCAATTTCCGTGTGAATTCGTCAATGTGTGAGAGTGAGGGATGCAGTAAAGAAGGATTAGTGGATCGGAAATGTGATTGTCGTATCCCAAAAGAAAATCCTGTCGTTTCCATAGAAACGTTACTCGATTTAGAAAGAAATGTCTTAGAACACATAGTATTTCATAACGACGCAATTTCCGTGTGAATTCGTCAATGTTTGGGAGTGAGGGATGCAGTAAAGAAGGATTAGAGGATCGGAAATGAGAGTGTCGTATCCCAAAAAAAAGTCCTGTCGTTCCCATAGAAACGTTACTTGATTTAGAAGGAGAAGTCATAGAACCCATAGTAATTCATAGCGACGCAATTTCCGTGTGAATTCATCAATGTGTGGGAGTGAGGGATGCAGTAAAGAAGGATTAGTGGATCGGAAATGTGATTGTCGTATCCCAAAAGAAAAGGCTGTCGTTTCCATAGGAACGTTACTCGATTTAGAAAGAAATGTCTTAGAACACATAGTACTCGTATTTCATAGCGACGCAATTTCCGTGTGAATTCGTCAATGTGTGGGAGTGAGGGATGCAGTAAAGAAGGGTTAGTGGATCGGAAATGTGATTGTCGTATCCCAAAAGAAAATCCTGTCGTTTCCATAGAAACGTTACTCGATTTAGAATTAAATGTCTTAGAACACATAGTACTCGTGTTTCATAGCGACGGAATTTCCGTGTGAATTCGTCAATGTTTGGGAGTGAGGGGTGCAGTAAAGAAGGATTAGTGGATCGGAAGTGAGATTGTCGTATCCCAAAAGAAAATCCTGTCGTTTCCATAGAAACGTTACTCGATTTAGAAGGAAATGTCTTAGAACACATAGTACTCGTATTTCATGGCGACGCAATTTCCGTGTGAATTCGTCAATGTGTGGGAGAGAGGGATGCAGTAAAGAAGGATTAGTGGATCGGAAATGTGATTGTCGTATCCCAAAAGAAAATCCTGTCGTTTCCATAGAAACGTTACTCGATTTAGAAGGAAATGACTTAGAACACATAGTACTCGTATTTCATAGCGACGCAATTTCCGTGTGAATTCGTCAATGTGTGGGAGTGAGGGATGCAGTAAAGAAGGATTAGTGGATCGGAAATGAGATTGTCGTATCCCAAAAGAAATTCCTGTCGTCTCCATAGAAACGTTCCTCGATTTAGAAGGAAATGTCTTCGAACACATAGTACTCGTATTTCATAGCGACGCAATTTCCGTGTGAATTCGTCAATGTGTGGGAGTGAGGGATGCAGTAAAGAAGGATTAGTGGATCGGAAATGAGATTGTCGTATCCCAAAAGAAAATCCTGTCATTTCCATAGAAACGTTACTCGATTTAGAAGGAGAAGTCATAGAACCCATAGTAATTCATAGCGACGCAATTTCCGTGTGAATTCGTCAATGTTTGGGAGTGAGGGATGGAGTAAAGAAGGATTAGTGGATCGGAAATGTGATTGTCGTATCCCAAAAGAAAATCCTGTCGTTTCCATAGAAACGTTACTCGATTTAGAAGGAAATGACTTAGAACACATAGTACTCGTATTTCATAGCGACGCAATTTCCGTGTGAATTCGTCAATGTGTGGGAGTGAGGGATGCAGTAAAGAAGGATTAGTGGATCGGAAATGAGATTGTCGTATCCCAAAAGAAAATCCTGTCGTTTCCACAGAAACGTTACTCGATTTAGAAGGAAATGTCTTAGAACACATAGTACTCGTATTTCATAGCGACGCAATTTCCGTGTGAATTCGTCAATGTGTGGGAGTGAGGGATGCAGTAAAGAAGGATTAGTGGATCGGAAATGAGATTGTCGTATCCCAAAAGAAAATCCTGTCGTTTCCATAGAAACGTTACTCGATTTAGAAGGAAATGTCTTAGAACACATAGTACTCGTATTTCATGGCAACGCAATTTCCGTGTGAATTCGTCAATGTGTGGGAGTGAGGGATGCAGTAAAGAAGGGTTAGTGGATCGGAAATGTGATTGACGTATCCCAAAAGAAAATCCTGTCGTTTCCATAGAAACGTTACTCGATTTAGAAGGAAATGTCTTAGAACACATAGTACTCGTATTTCATAGCGACGGAACTTCCGTGTGAATTCGTCAATGTTTGGGAGTGAGGGGTGCAGTAAAGAAGGATTAGTGGATCGGAAGTGAGATTGTCGTATCCCAAAAGAAAATCCTGTCGCTTCCATAGAAACGTTACTCGATTTAGAAGGAAATGTCTTAGAACACATAGTACTCGTATTTCATAGCGACGCAATTTCCGTGTGAATTCGTCAATGTGTGGGAGTGAGGGATGCAGTAAAGAAGGATTTGTGGATCGGAAATGAGATTGTCGTATCCCAAAAGAAAATCCTGTCGTTTCCATAGAAACGTTACTCGATTTAGAAGGAAATGACTTAGAACACATAGTACTCGTATTTCATAGCGACGCAATTTCCATGTGAATTCGTCAATGTGTGGGAGTGAGGGATGCAGTAAAGAAGGATTAGTGGATCGGAAATGAGATTGTCGTATCCCAAAAGAAAATCCTGTCGTTTCCATAGAAACGTTACTCGATTTAGAAGGAAATGTCTTAGAACACATAGTACTCGTATTTCATAGCGACGCAATTTCCGTGTGAATTCGTCAATGTGTGGGAGTGTGGAATGCAGTAAAGAAGGATTAGTGGATTGGAAATGAGATTGTCGTATCCCAAAAGAAAATCCCGTCGTTTCCATAGAAACGTTACTCGATTTAGAAGGAAATGTCTTAGAACACATAGTACTCGTATTTCATGGCAACGCAATTTCCGTGTGAATTCGTCAATGTGTGGGAGTGAGGGATGCAGTAAAGAAGGGTTAGTGGATCGGAAATGTGATTGACGTATCCCAAAAGAAAATCCTGTCGTTTCCATAGAAACGTTACTCGATTTAGAAGGAAATGTCTTAGAACACATAGTACTCGTATTTCATAGCGACGGAACTTCCGTGTGAATTCGTCAATGTTTGGGAGTGAGGGGTGCAGTAAAGAAGGATTAGTGGATCGGAAGTGAGATTGTCGTATCCCAAAAGAAAATCCTGTCGCTTCCATAGAAACGTTACTCGATTTAGAAGGAAATGTCTTAGAACACATAGTACTCGTATTTCATGGCGACGCAATTTCCGTGTGAATTCGTCAATGTGTGGGAGTGAGGGATGCAGTAAAGATGGATTTGTGGATCGGAAATGAGATTGTCGTATCCCAAAAGAAAATCCTGTCGTTTCCATAGAAACGTTACTCGATTTAGAAGGAAATGTCTTAGAACACATAGTACTCGTATATCATAGCGACGCAATTTCCGTGTGAATTCGTCAATGTGTGGGAGTGAGGGATGCAGTAAAGAAGGATTAGTGGATCGGAAATGAGATTGTCGTATCCCAAAAGAAAATCCTGTCGTTTCCATAGAAACGTTACTCGATTTAGAAGGAAATGTCTTAAAACACATAGTACTCGTATGTCATAGCGACGCAATTTCCGTGTGAATTCGTCAATGTGTGGGAGTGAGGGATGCAGTAAAGAAGGATTAGTGGATCGAAAATGAGATTGTCGTATCCCAAAAGAAAATCCTGTCGTTTCCATAGAAACGTTACTCGATTTAGAAGGAGAAGTCATAGAACCCATAGTAATTCATAGCGACGCAATTTCCGTGTGAATTCGTCAATGTTTGGGAGTGAGGGATGGAGTAAAGAAGGATTAGTGGATCGGAAATGTGATTGTCGTATCCCAAAAGAAAATCCTGTAGTTTCCATAGAAACGTTACTCGATTTAGAAGGAAATGACTTAGAACACATAGTACTCGTATTTCATAGCGACGCAATTTCCGTGTGAATTCGTCAATGTGTGGGAGTGAGGGATGCAGTAAAGAAGGATTAGTGGATCGGAAATGAGATTGTCGTATCCCAAAAGAAAATCCTGTCGTTTCCATAGAAACGTTACTCGATTTAGAAGGAAATGACTTAGAACACATAGTACTCGTATGTCATAGCGACGCAATTTCCGTGTGAATTCGTCAATGTGTGGGAGTGAGGGATGCAGTAAAGAAGGATTAGTGGATCGGAAATGAGTTTGTCGTATCCCAAAAGAAAATCCTGTCGTTTCCATTGAAACGTTACTCGGATTAGAAGGAAATGTCTTAGAACACATTGTACTCGTATTTCATGGCGACGCAATTTCCGTGTGAATTCGTCAATGTGTGGGAGTGAGGGATGCAGTAAAGAAGGATTAGTGGATCGGAAATGTGATTGTCGTATCCCAAAAGAAAATCCTGTCGTTTCCATAGAAACGTTCCTCGATTTAGAAGGAAATGACTTAGAACACATAGTACTCGTATTTCATAGCGACGCAATTTCCGTGTGAATTCGTCAATGTGTGGGAGTGAGGGATGCAGTAAAGAAGGATTAGTGGATCGGAAATGTGATTGTCGTATCCCAAAAGAAAATCCTGTCGTTTCCATAGAAACGTTACTCGATTTAGAAGGAAATGACTTAGAACACATAGTACTCGTATTTCAGAGCGACGCAATTTCCGTGTGAATTCGTCAATGTGTGGGAGTGAGGGATGCAGTAAAGAAGGATTAGTGGATCGGAAATGAGATTGTCGTATCCCAAAAGAAAATCCTGTCGTTTCCATAGAAACGTTACTCGATTTAGAAGGAGAAGTCATAGAACCCATAGTAATTCATAGCGACGCAATTTCCGTGTGAATTCGTCAATGTTTGGGAGTGAGGGATGGAGTAAAGAAGGATTAGTGGATCAGAAATGAGATTGTCGTATCCCAAAAAAAAGTCCTGTCGTTTCCATAGAAACGTTACTTGATTTAGAAGGAGAAGTCATAGAACCCATAGTAATTCATAGCGGCGCAATTTCCGTGTGAATTCGTCAATGTGTGGGAGTGAGGGATGCAGTAAAGAAGGATTAGTGGATCGGAAATGTGATTGTCGTATCCCAAAAGAAAATCCTGTCGTTTCCATAGAGACTTTACTCGATTTAGAAGGAAATGTCTTAGAACACATAGTACTCGTATTTCATAGCGACGCAATTTCCGTGTGAATTCGTCAATGTGTGGGAGTGAGGGTTGCAGTATAGAAGGATTAGTGGATCGGAAATGAGATTGTCGTATCCCAAAAGAAAATCCTGTCGTTTCCATAGAAACTTTACTCGATTTAGAAGGAAATGTCTTAGAACACATAGTACTCGTATTTCATAGCGACGCAATTTCCGTGTGAATTCGTCAATGTGTGGGAGTGAGGGATGCAGTATAGAAGGATTAGTGGATCGGAAATGAGATTGTGGTGTCCCAAAAGAAAATCCTGTCGTTTCCATAGAAACGTTACTCGATTTAGAAAGAAATGTCTTAGAACACATAGTATTTCATAGCGACGCAATTCCCGTGTGAATTCGTCAATGTGTGGCAGTGAGGGATGCAGTAAAGAAGGATTAGTGGATCGGAAATGTGATTGTCGTATCCAAAAAAAAACTCCTGTCGTTTCCATAGAAACGTTACTTGATTTGGAAGGAGACGTCATAGAACCCATAGTAATTCATAGCGACGCAATTTCCGTGTGAATTCGTCAATGTGTGGGAGTGAGGGATGCAGTAAAGAAGGTTAGTGGATCGGAAATGAGATTGTCGCATCCCAAAAGAAAATCCTGTCGTTTCCATAGAAACGTTACTCGATTTAGAAGGAAATGTCTTAGAACACATAGTACTCGTATTTCATAGCGACGCAATTTCCGTGTGAATTCGTCAATGTGTGAGAGCGAGGGATGCAGTAAAGAAGGTTTAGTGGATCGGAAATGTGATTGTCGTATCCCAAAAGAAAATCCTGTCGTTTCCATAGAAACGTTACTCGATTTAGAAAGAAATGTCTCAGAACACATAGTATTTCATAGCGACGCAATTTCCGTGTGAATTCGTCAATGTTTGGGAGTGAGGGATGCAGTAAAGAAGGATTAGAGGATCGGAAATGAGAGTGTCGTATCCCAAAAAAAAGTCCTGTCGTTTCCATAGAAACGTTACTTGATTTAGAAGGAGAAGTCATAGAACCCATAGTAATTCATAGCGACGCATTTTCCGTGTGAATTCATCAATGTGTGGGAGTGAGGGATGCAGTAAAGAAGGATTAGTGGATCGGAAATGTGATTGTCGTATCCCAAAAGAAAAGGCTGTCGTTTCCATAGGAACGTTACTCGATTTAGAAAGAAATGTCTTAGAACACATAGTACTCGTATTTCATAGCGACGCAATTTCCGTGTGAATTCGTCAATGTGTGGGAGTGAGGGATGCAGTAAAGAAGGGTTAGTGGATCGGAAATGTGATTGTCGTTTCCCAAAAGAAAATCCTGTCGTTTCCATAGAAACGTTACTCGATTTAGAAGGAAATGTCTTAGAACACATAGTACTCGTATTTCATAGCGACGCAATTTCCGTGTGAATTCGTCAATGTGTGGGAGTGAGGGATGCAGTAAAGAAGGGTTAGTGGATCGGAAATGTGATTGTCGTATCCCAAAAGAAAATCCTGTCGTTTCCATAGAAACGTTACTCGATTTAGAAGGAAATGTCTTAGAACACATAGTACTCGTGTTTCATAGCGACGGAATTTCCGTGTGAATTCGTCAATGTTTGGGAGTGAGGGGTGCAATAAAGAAGGATTAGTGGATCGGAAGTGAGATTGTCGTATCCCAAAAGAAAATCATGTCGTTTCCATAGAAACGTTACTCGATTTAGAAGGAAATGTCTTAGAACACATAGTACTCGTATTTCATGGCGACGCAATTTCCGTGTGAATTCGTCAATGTGTGGGAGAGAGGGATGCAGTAAAGAAGGATTAGTGGATCGGAAATGTGATTGTCGTATCCCAAAAGAAAATCCTGTCGTTTCCATAGAAACGTTACTCGATTTAGAAGGAAATGACTTAGAACACATAGTACTCGTATTTCATAGCGACGCAATTTCCGTGTGAATTCGTCAATGTGTGGGAGTGAGGGATGCAGTAAAGAAGGATTAGTGGATCGGAAATGAGATTGTCGTATCCCAAAAGAAATTCCTGTCGTCTCCATAGAAACGTTCCTCGATTTAGAAGGAAATGTCTTCGAACACATAGTACTCGTATTTCATAGCGACGCAATTTCCGTGTGAATTCGTCAATGTGTGGGAGTGAGGGATGCAGTAAAGAAGGATTAGTGGATCGGAAATGAGATTGTCGTATCCCAAAAGAAAATCCTGTCATTTCCATAGAAACGTTACTCGATTTAGAAGGAGAAGTCATAGAACCCATAGTAATTCATAGCGACGCAATTTCCGTGTGAATTCGTCAATGTTTGGGAGTGAGGGATGGAGTAAAGAAGGATTAGTGGATCGGAAATGTGATTGTCGTATCCCAAAAGAAAATCCTGTCGTTTCCATAGAAACGTTACTCGATTTAGAAGGAAATGACTTAGAACACATAGTACTCGTATTTCATAGCGACGCAATTTCCGTGTGAATTCGTCAATGTGTGGGAGTGAGGGATGCAGTAAAGAAGGATTAGTGGATCGGAAATGAGATTGTCGTATCCCAAAAGAAAATCCTGTCGTTTCCACAGAAACGTTACTCGATTTAGAAGGAAATGTCTTAGAACACATAGTACTCGTATTTCATAGCGACGCAATTTCCGTGTGAATTCGTCAATGTGTGGGAGTGAGGGATGCAGTAAAGAAGGATTAGTGGATCGGAAATGAGATTGTCGTATCCCAAAAGAAAATCCTGTCGTTTCCATAGAAACGTTACTCGATTTAGAAGGAAATGTCTTAGAACACATAGTACTCGTATTTCATGGCAACGCAATTTCCGTGTGAATTCGTCAATGTGTGGGAGTGAGGGATGCAGTAAAGAAGGGTTAGTGGATCGGAAATGTGATTGACGTATCCCAAAAGAAAATCCTGTCGTTTCCATAGAAACGTTACTCGATTTAGAAGGAAATGTCTTAGAACACATAGTACTCGTATTTCATAGCGACGGAACTTCCGTGTGAATTCGTCAATGTTTGGGAGTGAGGGGTGCAGTAAAGAAGGATTAGTGGATCGGAAGTGAGATTGTCGTATCCCAAAAGAAAATCCTGTCGCTTCCATAGAAACGTTACTCGATTTAGAAGGAAATGTCTTAGAACACATAGTACTCGTATTTCATAGCGACGCAATTTCCGTGTGAATTCGTCAATGTGTGGGAGTGAGGGATGCAGTAAAGAAGGATTTGTGGATCGGAAATGAGATTGTCGTATCCCAAAAGAAAATCCTGTCGTTTCCATAGAAACGTTACTCGATTTAGAAGGAAATGACTTAGAACACATAGTACTCGTATTTCATGGCGACGCAATTTCCATGTGAATTCGTCAATGTGTGGGAGTGAGGGATGCAGTAAAGAAGGATTAGTGGATCGGAAATGAGATTGTCGTATCCCAAAAGAAAATCCTGTCGTTTCCATAGAAACGTTACTCGATTTAGAAGGAAATGTCTTAGAACACATAGTACTCGTATTTCATAGCGACGCAATTTCCGTGTGAATTCGTCAATGTGTGGGAGTGTGGAATGCAGTAAAGAAGGATTAGTGGATTGGAAATGAGATTGTCGTATCCCAAAAGAAAATCCCGTCGTTTCCATAGAAACGTTACTCGATTTAGAAGGAAATGTCTTAGAACACATAGTACTCGTATTTCATGGCAACGCAATTTCCGTGTGAATTCGTCAATGTGTGGGAGTGAGGGATGCAGTAAAGAAGGGTTAGTGGATCGGAAATGTGATTGACGTATCCCAAAAGAAAATCCTGTCGTTTCCATAGAAACGTTACTCGATTTAGAAGGAAATGTCTTAGAACACATAGTACTCGTATTTCATAGCGACGGAACTTCCGTGTGAATTCGTCAATGTTTGGGAGTGAGGGGTGCAGTAAAGAAGGATTAGTGGATCGGAAGTGAGATTGTCGTATCCCAAAAGAAAATCCTGTCGCTTCCATAGAAACGTTACTCGATTTAGAAGGAAATGTCTTAGAACACATAGTACTCGTATTTCATGGCGACGCAATTTCCGTGTGAATTCGTCAATGTGTGGGAGTGAGGGATGCAGTAAAGATGGATTTGTGGATCGGAAATGAGATTGTCGTATCCCAAAAGAAAATCCTGTCGTTTCCATAGAAACGTTACTCGATTTAGAAGGAAATGTCTTAGAACACATAGTACTCGTATATCATAGCGACGCAATTTCCGTGTGAATTCGTCAATGTGTGGGAGTGAGGGATGCAGTAAAGAAGGATTAGTGGATCGGAAATGAGATTGTCGTATCCCAAAAGAAAATCCTGTCGTTTCCATAGAAACGTTACTCGATTTAGAAGGAAATGTCTTAAAACACATAGTACTCGTATGTCATAGCGACGCAATTTCCGTGTGAATTCGTCAATGTGTGGGAGTGAGGGATGCAGTAAAGAAAAATTAGTGGATCGAAAATGAGATTGTCGTATCCCAAAAGAAAATCCTGTCGTTTCCATAGAAACGTTACTCGATTTAGAAGGAGAAGTCATAGAACCCATAGTAATTCATAGCGACGCAATTTCCGTGTGAATTCGTCAATGTTTGGGAGTGAGGGATGGAGTAAAGAAGGATTAGTGGATCGGAAATGTGATTGTCGTATCCCAAAAGAAAATCCTGTAGTTTCCATAGAAACGTTACTCGATTTAGAAGGAAATGACTTAGAACACATAGTACTCGTATTTCATAGCGACGCAATTTCCGTGTGAATTCGTCAATGTGTGGGAGTGAGGGATGCAGTAAAGAAGGATTAGTGGATCGGAAATGAGATTGTCGTATCCCAAAAGAAAATCCTGTCGTTTCCATAGAAACGTTACTCGATTTAGAAGGAAATGACTTAGAACACATAGTACTCGTATGTCATAGCGACGCAATTTCCGTGTGAATTCGTCAATGTGTGGGAGTGAGGGATGCAGTAAAGAAGGATTAGTGGATCGGAAATGAGTTTGTCGTATCCCAAAAGAAAATCCTGTCGTTTCCATTGAAACGTTACTCGGATTAGAAGGAAATGTCTTAGAACACATTGTACTCGTATTTCATGGCGACGCAATTTCCGTGTGAATTCGTCAATGTGTGGGAGTGAGGGATGCAGCAAAGAAGGATTAGTGGATCGGAAATGTGATTGTCGTATCCCAAAAGAAAATCCTGTCGTTTCCATAGAAACGTTCCTCGATTTAGAAGGAAATGACTTAGAACACATAGTACTCGTATTTCATAGCGACGCAATTTCCGTGTGAATTCGTCAATGTGTGGGAGTGAGGGATGCAGTAAAGAAGGATTAGTGGATCGGAAATGTGATTGTCGTATCCCAAAAGAAAATCCTATCGTTTCCATAGAAACGTTACTCGATTTAGAAGGAAATGACTTAGAACACATAGTACTCGTATTTCAGAGCGACGCAATTTCCGTGTGAATTCGTCAATGTGTGGGAGTGAGGGATGCAGTAAAGAAGGATTAGTGGATCGGAAATGAGATTGTCGTATCCCAAAAGAAAATCCTGTCGTTTCCATAGAAACGTTACTCGATTTAGAAGGAGAAGTCATAGAACCCATAGTAATTCATAGCGACGCAATTTCCGTGTGAATTCGTCAATGTTTGGGAGTGAGGGATGGAGTAAAGAAGGATTAGTGGATCAGAAATGAGATTGTCGTATCCCAAAAAAAAGTCCTGTCGTTTCCATAGAAACGTTACTTGATTTAGAAGGAGAAGTCATAGAACCCATAGTAATTCATAGCGGCGCAATTTCCGTGTGAATTCGTCAATGTGTGGGAGGGAGGGATGCAGTAAAGAAGGATTAGTGGATCGGAAATGTGATTGTCGTATCCCAAAAGAAAATCCTGTCGTTTCCATAGAAACTTTACTCGATTTAGAAGGAAATGTCTTAGAACACATAGTACTCGTATTTCATAGCGACGCAATTTCCGTGTGAATTCGTCAATGTGTGGGAGTGAGGGTTGCAGTATAGAAGGATTAGTGGATCGGAAATGAGATTGTCGTATCCCAAAAGAAAATCCTGTCGTTTCCATAGAAACTTTACTCGATTTAGAAGGAAATGTCTTAGAACACATAGTACTCGTATTTCATAGCGACGCAATTTCCGTGTGAATTCGTCAATGTGTGGGAGTGAGGGATGCAGTATAGAAGGATTAGTGGATCGGAAATGAGATTGTGGTGTCCCAAAAGAAAATCCTGTCGTTTCCATAGAAACGTTACTCGATTTAGAAAGAAATGTCTTAGAACACATAGTATTTCATAGCGACGCAATTCCCGTGTGAATTCGTCAATGTGTGGGAGTGAGGGATGCAGTAAAGAAGGATTAGTGGATCGGAAATGTGATTGTCGTATCCAAAAAAAAAGTCCTGTCGTTTCCATAGAAACGTTACTTGATTTGGAAGGAGACGTCATAGAACCCATAGTAATTCATAGCGACGCAATTTCCGTGTGAATTCGTCAATGTGTGGGAGTGAGGGATGCAGTAAAGAAGGTTAGTGGATCGGAAATGAGATTGTCGCATCCCAAAAGAAAATCCTGTCGTTTCCATAGAAACGTTACTCGATTTAGAAGGAAATGTCTTAGAACACATAGTACTCGTATTTCATAGCGACGCAATTTCCGTGTGAATTCGTCAATGTGTGAGAGTGAGGGATGCAGTAAAGAAGGTTTAGTGGATCGGAAATGTGATTGTCGTATCCCAAAAGAAAATCCTGTCGTTTCCATAGAAACGTTACTCGATTTAGAAAGAAATGTCTCAGAACACATAGTATTTCATAGCGACGCAATTTCCGTGTGAATTCGTCAATGTTTGGGAGTGAGGGATGCAGTAAAGAAGGATTAGAGGATCGGAAATGAGAGTGTCGTATCCCAAAAAAAAGTCCTGTCGTTTCCATAGAAACGTTACTTGATTTAGAAGGAGAAGTCATAGAACCCATAGTAATTCATAGCGACGCATTTTCCGTGTGAATTCATCAATGTGTGGGAGTGAGGGATGCAGTAAAGAAGGATTAGTGGATCGGAAATGTGATTGTCGTATCCCAAAAGAAAAGGCTGTCGTTTCCATAGGAACGTTACTCGATTTAGAAAGAAATGTCTTAGAACACATAGTACTCGTATTTCATAGCGACGCAATTTCCGTGTGAATTCGTCAATGTGTGGGAGTGAGGGATGCAGTAAAGAAGGGTTAGTGGATCGGAAATGTGATTGTCGTTTCCCAAAAGAAAATCCTGTCGTTTCCATAGAAACGTTACTCGATTTAGAAGGAAATGTCTTAGAACACATAGTACTCGTATTTCATAGCGACGGAATTTCCGTGTGAATTCGTCAATGTTTGGGAGTGAGGGGTGCAGTAAAGAAGGATTAGTGGATCGGAAGTGAGATTGTCGTATCCCAAAAGAAAATACTGTCGTTTCCATAGAAACGTTACTCGATTTAGAAGGAAATGTCTTAGAACACATAGTACTCGTATTTCATGGCGACGCAATTTCCGTGTGAATTCGTCAATGTGTGGGAGAGAGGGATGCAGTAAAGAAGGATTAGTGGATCGGAAATGTGATTGTCGTATCCCAAAAGACAATCCTGTCGTTTCCATAGAAACGTTACTCGATTTAGAAGGAAATGACTTAGAACACATAGGACTCGTATTTCATAGCGACGCAATTTCCGTGTGAATTCGTCAATGTGTGGGAGTGAGGGATGCAGTAAAGAAGGATTAGTGGATCGGAAATGAGATTGTCGTATCCCAAAAGAAATTCCTGTCGTCTCCATAGAAACGTTCCTCGATTTAGAAGGAAATGTCTTAGAACACATAGTACTCGTATTTCATAGCGACGCAATTTCCGTGTGAATTCGTCAATATGTGGGAGTGAGGGATGCAGTAAAGAAGGATTAGTGGATCGGAAATGAGATTGTCGTATCCCAAAAGAAAATCCTGTCGTTTCCATAGAAACGTTACTCGATTTAGAAAGAAATGTCTTAGAAAACATAGTATTTCATGGCGACGCAATTTCCGTGTGAAAGACGTCAATGTGTGGGAGTGAGGGATGCAGTAAAGAAGGATTAGTGGATCGGAAATGTGATTGTCGTATCCCAAAAAAAAGTCCTGTCGTTTCCATAGAAACGTTACTTGATTTAGAAGGAGAAGTCATAGAACCCATAGTAATTCATAGCGACGCAATTTCCGTGTGAATTCGTCAATGTGTGGGAGTGAGGGATGCAGTAAAGAAGGATTAGTGGATCGGAAATGAGATTGTCGCATCCCAAAAGAAAATCCTGTCGTTTCCATAGAAACGTTACTCGATTTAGAAGGAAATATCTTAGAACACATATCACTCGTATTTCATAGCGACGCAATTTCCATGTGAATTCGTCAATGTGTGAGAGTGAGGGATGCAGTAAAGAAGGATTAGTGGATCGGAAATGTGATTGTCGTATCCCAAAAGAAAATCCTGTCGTTTCCATAGAAACGTTACTCGATTTAGAAAGAAATGTCTCAGAACACATAGTATTTCATAGCGACGCAATTTCCGTGTGAATTCGTCAATGTTTGGGAGTGAGGGATGCAGTAAAGAAGGATTAGAGGATCGGAAATGAGAGTGTCGTATCCCAAAAAAAAGTCCTGTCGTTTCCATAGAAACGTTACTTGATTTAGAAGGAGAAGTCATAGAACCCATAGTAATTCATAGCGACGCAATTTCCGTGTGAATTCATCAATGTGTGGGAGTGAGGGATGCAGTAAAGAAGGATTAGTGGATCGGAAATGTGGTTGTCGTATCCCAAAAGAAAAGGCTGTCGTTTCCATAGGAACGTTACTCGATTTAGAAAGAAATGTCTTAGAACACATAGTACTCGTATTTCATAGCGACGCAATTTCCGTGTGAATTCGTCAATGTGTGGGAGTGAGGGATGCAGTAAAGAAGGATTAGTGGATCGGAAATGTGATTGTCGTATCCCAAAAGAAAATCCTGTCGTTTCCATAGAAACTTTACTCGATTTAGAAGGAAATGACTTAGAACACATAGTACTCGTATTTCATAGCGACGCAATTTCCGTGTGAATTCGTCAATGTGTGGGAGTGAGGGATGCAGTAAAGAAGGATTAGTGGATCGGAAATGAGATTGTCGTATCCCAAAAGAAATTCCTGTCGTCTCCATAGAAACGTTCCTCGATTTAGAAGGAAATGTCTTAGAACACATAGTACTCGTATTTCATGGCGACGCAATTTCCGTGTGAATTCGTCAATATGTGGTAGTGAGGGATGCTGTAAAGAAGGATTAGTGGATCGGAAATGAGATTGTCGTATCCCAAAAGAAAATCCTGTCGTTTCCATAGAAACGTTACTCGATTTAGAAGGAGAAGTCATAGAACCCATAGTAATTCATAGCGACGCAATTTCCGTGTGAATTCGTCAATGTTTGGGAGTGAGGGATGGAGTAAAGAAGGATTAGTGGATCGGAAATGTGATTGTCGTATCCCAAAAGAAAATCCTGTCGTTTCCATAGAAACGTTACTCGATTTAGAAGGAAATGACTTAGAACACATAGTACTCGTATTTCATAGCGACGCAATTTCCGTGTGAATTCGTCAATGTGTGGGAGTGAGGGATGCAGTAAAGAAGGATTAGTGGATCGGAAATGAGATTGTCGTATCCCAAAAGAAAATCCTGTCGTTTCCATAGAAACGTTACTCGATTTAGAAGGAAATGTCTTAGAACACATAGTACTCGTATTTCATGGCAACGCAATTTCCGTGTGAATTCGTCAATGTGTGGGAGTGAGGGATGCAGTAAAGAAGGGTTAGTGGATCGGAAATGTGATTGACGTATCCCAAAAGAAAATCCTGTCGTTTCCATAGAAACGTTACTCGATTTAGAAGGAAATGTCTTAGAACACATAGTACTCGTATTTCATAGCGACGGAACTTCCGTGTGAATTCGTCAATGTTTGGGAGTATGGGGTGCAGTAAAGAAGGATTAGTGGATCGGAAATGAGATTGTCGTATCCCAAAAGAAAATCCTGTCGCTTCCATAGAAACGTTACTCGATTTAGAAGGAAATGTCTTAGAACACATAGTACTCGTATTTCATGGCGACGCAATTTTCGTGTGAATTCGTCAATGTGTGGGAGTGAGGGATGCAGTAAAGAAGGATTTGTGGATCGGAAATGAGATTGTCGTATCCCAAAAGAAAATCCTGTCGTTTCCGTAGAAACGTTACTCGATTTAGAAGGAAATGTCATAGAACACATAGTACTCGTATATCATAGCGACGCAATTTCCGTGTGAATTCGTCAATGTGTGGGAGTGAGGGATGCAGTAAAGAAGGATTAGTGGATCGGAAATGAGATTGTCGTATCCCAAAAGAAAATCCTGTCGTTACCATAGAAACGTTACTCGATTTAGAAGGAAATGTCTTAGAACACATAGTACTCGTATGTCATAGCGACGCAATTTCCGTGTGAATTCGTCAATGTGTGGGAGTGAGGGATGCAGTAAAGAAGGATTAGTGGATCGAAAATGAGATTGTCGTATCCCAAAAGAAAATCCTGTCGTTTCCATAGAAACGTTACTCGATTTAGAAGGAGAAGTCATAGAACCCACAGTAATTCATAGCGACGCTATTTTCCGTGTGAATTCGTCAATGTTTGGGAGTGAGGGATGGAGTAAAGAAGGATTAGTGGATCGGAAATGTGATTGTCGTATCCCAAAAGAAAATCCTGTCGTTTCCATAGAAACGTTACTCGATTTAGAAGGAAATGTCTTAGAACACATAGTACTCGTATTTCATAGCGACGGAATTTCCGTGTGAATTCGTCAATGTTTGGGAGTGAGGGGTGCAGTAAAGAAGGATTAGTGGATCGGAAGTGAGATTGTCGTATCCCAAAAGAAAATCCTGTCGTTTCCATAGAAACGTTACTCGATTTAGAAGGAAATGTCTTAGAACACATAGTACTCGTATTTCATAGCGACGCAATTTCCGTGTGAATTCGTCAATATGTGGGAGTGAGGGATGCAGTAAAGAAGGATTAGTGGATCGGAAATGAGACTGTCGTATCCCAAAGAAAATCCTGTCGTTTCCATAGAAACGTTACTCGATTTAGAAGGAAATGTCTTAAAACACATAGTACTCGTATTTCATGGCGACGCAATTTCCGTGTGAATTCGTCAATGTGTGGGAGAGAGGGATGCAGTAAAGAAGGATTAGTGGATCGGAAGTGAGATTGTCGTATCCCAAAGAAAATCCTGTCGTTTCCACAGAAACGTTACTCGATTTAGAAGGAAATGTCTTAAAACACATAGTACTCGTATTTCATGGCGACGCAATTTCCGTGTGAATTCGTCAATGTGTGGGAGAGAGGGATTCAGTAAAGAAGGATTAGTGGATCGGAAGTGAGATTGTCGTATCCCAAAAGAAAATCCTGTCGTTTCCATAGAAACGTTACTCGATTTAGAAGGAAATGACTTAGAACACATAGTACTCGTATTTCATAGCGACGCAATTTCCGTGTGAATTCGTCAATGTGTGGGAGTGAGGGATGCAGTAAAGAAGGATTAGTGGATCGGAAATGAGATTGTCGTATCCCAAAAGAAATTCCTGTCGTCTCCATAGAAACGTTCCTCGATTTAGAAGGAAATGTCTTAGAACACATAGTACTCGTATTTCATAGCGACGCAATTTCCGTGTGAATTCGTCAATATGTGGGAGTGAGGGATGCAGTAAAGAAGGATTAGTGGATCGGAAATGAGATTGTCGTATCCCAAAGAAAATCCTGTCGTTTCCATAGAAACGTTACTCGATTTAGAAATAAATGTCTTAAAACACATAGTACTCGTATTTCATGGCGACGCAATTTCCGTGTGAATTCGTCAATGTGTGGGAGAGAGGGATGCAGTAAAGAAGGATTAGTGGATCGGAAGTGAGATTGTCGTACCCCAAAAGAAAATCCTGTCGTTTCCATAGAAACGTTACTCGATTTAGAAGGAAATGTCTTAGAACACATAGTACTCGTATTTCATGGCGACGCAATTTCCGTGTGAATTCGTCAATGTGTGGGAGAGAGGGATGCAGTAAAGAAGGATTAGTGGATCGGAAATGTGATTGTCGTATCCCAAAAGAAAATCCTGTCGTTTCCATAGAAACTTTACTCGATTTAGAAGGAAATGACTTAGAACACATAGTACTCGTATTTCATAGCGACGCAATTTCCGTGTGAATTCGTCAATGTGTGGGAGTGAGGGATGCAGTAAAGAAGGATTAGTGGATCGGAAATGAGATTGTCGTATCCCAAAAGAAATTCCTGTCGTCTCCATAGAAACGTTCCTCGATTTAGAAGGAAATGTCTTAGAACACATAGTACTCGTATTTCATAGCGACGCAATTTCCGTGTGAATTCGTCAATATGTGGTAGTGAAGGATGCTGTAAAGAAGGATTAGTGGATCGGAAATGAGATTGTCGTATCCCAAAAGAAAATCCTGTCGTTTCCATAGAAACGTTACTCGATTTAGAAGGAGAAGTCATAGAACCCATAGTAATTCATAGCGACGCAATTTCCGTGTGAATTCGTCAATGTTTGGGAGTGAGGGATGGAGTAAAGAAGGATTAGTGGATCGGAAATGTGATTGTCGTATCCCAAAAGAAAATCCTGTCGTTTCCATAGAAACGTTACTCGATTTAGAAGGAAATGACTTAGAACACATAGTACTCGTATTTCATAGCGACGCAATTTCCGTGTGAATTCGTCAATGTGTGGGAGTGAGGGATGCAGTAAAGAAGGATTAGTGGATCGGAAATGAGATTGTCGTATCCCAAAAGAAAATCCTGTCGTTTCCATAGAAACGTTACTCGATTTAGAAGGAAATGTCTTAGAACACATAGTACTCGTATTTCATGGCAACGCAATTTCCGTGTGAATTCGTCAATGTGTGGGAGTGAGGGATGCAGTAAAGAAGGGTTAGTGGATCGGAAATGTGATTGACGTATCCCAAAAGAAAATCCTGTCGTTTCCATAGAAACGTTACTCGATTTAGAAGGAAATGTCTTAGAACACATAGTACTCGACTTTCATAGCGACGGAACTTCCGTGTGAATTCGTCAACGTTTGGGAGTGTGGGGTGCAGTAAAGAAGGATTAGTGGATCGGAAATGAGATTGTCGTATCCCAAAAGAAAATCCTGTCGCTTCCATAGAAACGTTACTCGATTTAGAAGGAAATGTCTTAGAACACATAGTACTCGTATTTCATGGCGACGCAATTTCCGTGTGAATTCGTCAATGTGTGGGAGTGAGGGATGCAGTAAAGAAGGATTTGTGGATCGGAAATGAGATTGTCGTATCCCAAAAGAAAATCCTGTCGTTTCCATAGAAACGTTACTCGATTTAGAAGGAAATGTCATAGAACACATAGTACTCGTATATCATAGCGACGCAAATTCCGTGTGAATTCGTCAATGTGTGGGAGTGAGGGATGCAGTAAAGAAGGATTAGTGGATCGGAAATGAGATTGTCGTATCCCAAAAGAAAATCCTGTCGTTACCATAGAAACGTTACTCGATTTAGAAGGAAATGTCTTAGAACACATAGTACTCGTATGTCATAGCGACGCAATTTCCGTGTGAATTCGTCAATGTGTGGGAGTGAGGGATGCAGTAAAGAAGGATTAGTGGATCGAAAATGAGATTGTCGTATCCCAAAAGAAATTCCTGTCGTTTCCATAGAAACGTTACTCGATTTAGAAGGAGAAGTCATAGAACCCATAGTAATTCATAGCGACGCTATTTTCCGTGTGAATTCGTCAATGTTTGGGAGTGAGGGATGGAGTAAAGAAGGATTAGTGGATCGGAAATGTGATTGTCGTATCCCAAAAGAAAATCCTGTCGTTTCCATAGAAACGTTACTCGATTTAGAAGGAAATGACTTAGAACACATAGTACTCGTATTTCATAGCGACGCAATTTCCGTGTGAATTCTTCAATGTGTGGGAGTGAGGGATGCAGTAAAGAAGGCTTAGTGGATCGGAAATGAGATTGTCGTATCCCAAAAGAAAATCCTGTCGTTTCCATAGAAACGTTACTCGATTTAGAAGGAAATGACTTAGAACACATAGTACTCGTATGTCATAGCGACGCAATTTCCGTGTGAATTCGTCAATGTGTGGGAGTGAGGGATGCAGTAAAGAAGGATTAGTGGATCGGAAATGAGATTGTCGTATCCCAAAAGAAAATCCTGTCGTTTCCATAGAAACGTTACGCGAATTAGAAGGAAATGTCTTAGAACACATAGTACTCGTATTTCATGGCAACGCAATTTCCGTGTGAATTCGTCAATGTGTGGGAGTGAGGGATGCAGTAAAGAAGGGTTAGTGGATCGGAAATGTGATTGACGTATCCCAAAAGAAAATCCTGTCGTTTCCATAGAAACGTTGCTCGATTTAGAAGGAAATGTCTTAGAACACATAGTACTCGTATTTCATAGCGACGGAACTTCCGTGTGAATTCGTCAATGTTTGGGAGTGTGGGGTGCAGTAAAGAAGGATTAGTGGATCGGAAATGAGATTGTCGTATCCCAAAAGAAAATCCTGTCGCTTCCATAGAAACGTTACTCGATTTAGAAGGAAATGTCTTAGAACACATAGTACTCGTATTTCATGGCGACGCAATTTTCGTGTGAATTCGTCAATGTGTGGGAGTGAGGGATGCAGTAAAGAAGGATTTGTGGATCGGAAATGAGATTGTCGTATCCCAAAAGAAAATCCTGTCGTTTCCGTAGAAACGTTACTCGATTTAGAAGGAAATGTCATAGAACACATAGTACTCGTATATCATAGCGACGCAATTTCCGTGTGAATTCGTCAATGTGTGGGAGTGAGGGATGCAGTAAAGAAGGATTAGTGGATCGGAAATGAGATTGTCGTATCCCAAAAGAAAATCCTGTCGTTACCATAGAAACGTTACTCGATTTAGAAGGAAATGTCTTAGAACACATAGTACTCGTATGTCATAGCGACGCAATTTCCGTGTGAATTCGTCAATGTGTGGGAGTGAGGGATGCAGTAAAGAAGGATTAGTGGATCGAAAATGAGATTGTCGTATCCCAAAAGAAAATCCTGTCGTTTCCATAGAAACGTTACTCGATTTAGAAGGAGAAGTCATAGAACCCACAGTAATTCATAGCGACGCTATTTTCCGTGTGAATTCGTCAATGTTTGGGAGTGAGGGATGGAGTAAAGAAGGATTAGTGGATCGGAAATGTGATTGTCGTATCCCAAAAGAAAATCCTGTCGTTTCCATAGAAACGTTACTCGATTTAGAAGGAAATGTCTTAGAACACATAGTACTCGTATTTCATGGCAACGCAATTTCCGTGTGAATTCGTCAATGTGTGGGAGTGAGAGATGCAGTAAAGAAGGGTTAGTGGATCGGAAATGTGATTGACGTATCCCAAAAGAAAATCCTGTCGTTTCCATAGAAACGTTACTCGATTTAGAAGGAAATGTCTTAGAACACATAGTACTCGTATTTCATAGCGACGGAACTTCCGTGTGAATTCGTCAATGTTTGGGAGTGTGGGGTGCAGTAAAGAAGGATTAGTGGATCGGAAATGAGATTGTCGTATCCCAAAAGAAAATCCTGTCGCTTCCATAGAAACGTTACTCGATTTAGAAGGAAATGTCTTAGAACACATAGTACTCGTATTTCATGGCGACGCAATTTTCGTGTGAATTCGTCAATGTGTGGGAGTGAGGGATGCAGTAAAGAAGGATTTGTGGATCGGAAATGAGATTGTCGTATCCCAGAAGAAAATCCTGTCGTTTCCGTAGAAACGTTACTCGATTTAGAAGGAAATGTCATAGAACACATAGTACTCGTATATCATAGCGACGCAATTTCCGTGTGAATTCGTCAATGTGTGGGAGTGAGGGATGCAGTAAAGAAGGATTAGTGGATCGGAAATGAGATTGTCGTATCCCAAAAGAAAATCCTGTCGTTACCATAGAAACGTTACTCGATTTAGAAGGAAATGTCTCAGAACACATAGTACTCGTATGTCATAGCGACGCAATTTCCGTGTGAATTCGTCAATGTGTGGGAGTGAGGGATGCAGTAAAGAAGGATTATTGGATCGAAAATGAGATTGTCGTATCCCAAAAGAAAATCCTGTCGTTTCCATAGAAACGTTACTCGATTTAGAAGGAGAAGTCATAGAACCCACAGTAATTCATAGCGACGCTATTTTCCGTGTGAATTCGTCAATGTTTGGGAGTGAGGGATGGAGTAAAGAAGGATTAGTGGATCGGAAATGTGATTGTCGTATCCCAAAAGAAAATCCTGTCGTTTCCATAGAAACGTTACTCGATTTAGAAGGAAATGTCTTAGAACACATAGTACTCGTATTTCATAGCGACGGAATTTCCGTGTGAATTCGTCAATGCTTGGGAGTGAGGGGTGCAGTAAAGAAGGATTAGTGGATCGGAAGTGAGATTGTCGTATCCCAAAAGAAAATCCTGTCGTTTCCATAGAAACGTTACTCGATTTAGAAGGAAATGTCTTAAAACACATAGTACTCGTATTTCATGGCGACGCAATTTCCGTGTGAATTCGTCAATGTGTGGGAGAGAGGGATGCAGTAAAGAAGGATTAGTGGATCGGAAATGTGATTGTCGTATCCCAAAAGAAAATCCTGTCGTTTCCATAGAAACGTTACTCGATTTAGAAGGAAATGACTTAGAACACATAGTACTCGTATTTCATAGCGACGCAATTTCCGTGTGAATTCGTCAATGTGTGGGAGTGAGGGATGCAGTAAAGAAGGATTAGTGGATCGGAAATGAGATTGTCGTATCCCAAAAGAAATTCCTGTCGTCTCCATAGAAACGTTCCTCGATTTAGAAGGAAATGTCTTAGAACACATAGTACTCGTATTTCATAGCGACGCAATTTCCGTGTGAATTCGTCAATATGTGGGAGTGAGGGATGCAGTAAAGAAGGATTAGTGGATCGGAAATGAGATTGTCGTATCCCAAACAAAATCCTGTCGTTTCCATAGAAACGTTACTCGATTTAGAAGGAGAAGTCATAGAACCCATAGTAATTCATTGCGACGCAATTTCCGTGTGAATTCGTCAATGTTTGGGAGTGAGGGATGGAGTAAAGAAGGATTAGTGGATCGGAAATGTGATTGTCGTATCCCAAAAGAAAATCCTGTCGTTTCCATAGAAACGTTACTCGATTTAGAAGGAAATGACTTAGAACACATAGTACTCGTATTTCATAGCGACGCAATTTCCGTGTGAATTCGTCAATGTGTGGGAGTGAGGGATGCAGTAAAGAAGGATTAGTGGATCGGAAATGAGATTGTCGTATCCCAAAAGAAAATCCTGTCGTTTCCATAGAAACGTTACTCGATTTAGAAGGAAATGTCTTAGAACACATAGTACTCGTATTTCATAGCGACGGAACTTCCGTGTGAATTCGTCAATGTTTGGGAGTGAGGGGTGCAGTAAAGAAGGATCAGTGGATCGGAAATGAGATTGTCGTATCCCAAAAGAAAATCCTGTCGCTTCCATAGAAACGTTACTCGATTTAGAAGGAAATGTCTTAGAACACATAGTACTCGTATTTCATGGCGACGCAATTTCCGTGTGAATTCGTCAATGTGTGGGAGTGAGGGATGCAGTAAAGAAGGATTTGTGGATCGGAAATGAGATTGTCGTATCCCAAAAGAAAATCCTGTCGTTTCCATAGAAACGTTACTCGATTTAGAAGGAAATGTCATAGAACACATAGTACTCGTATATCATAGCGACGCAATTTCCGTGTGAATTCGTCAATGTGTGGGAGTGAGGGATGCAGTAAAGAAGGATTAGTGGATCGGAAATGAGATTGTCGTATCCCAAAAGAAAATCCTGTCGTTACTATAGAAACGTTACTCGATTTAGAAGGAAATGTCTTAGAACACATAGTACTCGTATGTCATAGCGACGCAATTTCCGTGTGAATTCGTCAATGTGTGGGAGGGAGGGATGCAGTAAAGAAGGATTAGTGGATCGAAAATGAGATTGTCGTATCCCAAAAGAAAATCCTGTCGTTACCATAGAAACGTTACTCGATTTAGAAGGAAATGTCTTAGAACACATAGTACTCGTATATCATAGCGACGCAATTTCCGTGTGAATTCGTCAATGTTTGGGAGTGAGGGATGGAGTAAAGAAGGATTAGTGGATCGGAAATGTGATTGTCGTATCCCAAAAGAAAATCCTGTCGTTTCCATAGAAACGTTACTCGATTTAGAAGGAAATGACTTAGAACACATAGTACTCGTATTTCATAGCGACGCAATTTCCGTGTGAATTCGTCAATGTGTGGGAGTGAGGGATGCAGTAAAGAAGGCTTAGTGGATCGGAAATGAGATTGTCGTATCCCAAAAGAAAATCCTGTCGTTTCCATAGAAACGTTACTCGATTTAGAAGGAAATGACTTAGAACACATAGTACTCGTATGTCATAGCGACGCAATTTCCGTGTGAATTCGTCAATGTGTGGGAGTGAGGGATGCAGTAAAGAAGGATTAGTGGATCGGAAATGAGATTGTCGTATCCCAAAAGAAAATCCTGTCGTTTCCATAGAAACGTTACGCGAATTAGAAGGAAATGTCTTAGAACACATAGTACTCGTATTTCATGGCGACGCAATTTCCGTGTGAATTCGTCAATGTGTGGGAGTGAGGGATGCAGTAAAGAAGGATTAGTGGATCGGAAATGTGATTGTCGTATCCCAAAAGAAAATCCTGTCGTTTCCATAGAAACGTTCCTCGATTTAGAAGGAAATGACTTAGAACACATAGTACTCGTATTTCATAGCGACGCAATTTCCGTGTGAATTCGTCAATGTGTGGGAGTGAGGGATGTAGTAAAGAAGGATTAGTGGATCGGAAATGTGATTGTCGTATCCCAAAAGAAAATCCTGTCATTTCCATAGAAACGTTACTTGATTTAGAAGGAAGTGACTTAGAACACATAGTACTCGTATTTCAGAGCGACGCAATTTCCGTGTGAATTCGTCAATGTGTGGGAGTGAGGGATGCAGTAAAGAAGGATTAGTGGATCGGAAATGAGATTGTCGTATCCCAAAAGAAAATCCTGTCGTTTCCATAGAAACGTTTCTCGATTTAGAAGGAGAAGTCATAGAACCCATAGTAATTCATAGCGACGCAATTTCCGTTTGAATTCGTCAATGTTTGGGAGTGAGGGATGGAGTAAAGAAGGATTAGTGGATCGGAAATGTGATTGTCGTATCCCAAAAGAAAATCCTGTCGTTTCCATAGAAACGTTACTCGATTTAGAAGGAAATGTCTTACAACACATAGTATTTCATAGCGACGCAATTTCCGTGTGAATTCGTCAATGTGTGGGAGTGAGGGATGCAGTAAAGAAGGATTAGTGGATCGGAAATGTGATTGTCGTATCCCAAAAAAAAGTCCTGTCGTTTCCATAGAAACGTTACTTGATTTAGAAGGAGAAGTCATAGAACCCATAGTAGATCATAGCGACGCAATTTCCGTGTGAATTCGTCAATGTGTGGGAGTGAGGGATGCAGTAAAGAAGGATTAGTGGATCGGAAATGAGATTGTCGTATCCCAAAAGAAAATCCTGTCGTCTCCATAGAAACGTTCCTCGATTTAGAAGGAAATGTCTTAGAACACATAGTACTCGTATTTCATAGCGACGCAATTTCCGTGTGATTTCGTCAATGTGTGGGAGTGAGGGATGCAGTAAAGAAGGATTAGTGGATCGGAAATGAGATTGTCGTATCCCAAAAGAAAATCCTGTCGTTTCCATAGAAACGTTACTCGATTTAGAAGGAGAAGTCATAGAACCCATAGTAATTCATAGCGTTGCAATTTCCGTGTGAATTCGTCAATGTTTGGGAGTGAGGGATGGAGTAAAGAAGGATTAGTGGATCGGAAATGTGATCGTCGTATCCCAAAAGAAAATCCTGTCGCTTCCATAGAAACGTTACTCGATTTAGAAGGAAATGACTTAGAACACATAGTACTCGTATTTCATAGCGACGCAATTTCCGTGTGAATTCGTCAATGTGTGGGAGTGAGGGATGCAGTAAAGAAGGATTAGTGGATCGGAAATGAGATTGTCGTATCCCAAAAGAAAATCCTGTCGTTTCCATAGAAACGTTACTCGATTTAGAAGGAAATGTCTTAGAACATATAGTACTCGTATTTCATGGCAACGCAATTTCCGTGTGAATTCGTCAATGTGTGGGAGTGAGGGATGCAGTAAAGAAGGATTTGTGGATCGGAAATGAGATTGTCGTATCCCAAAAGAAAATCCTGTCGTTTCCATAGAAACGTTACTCGATTTAGAAGGAAATGTCCTAGAACACATAGTACTCGTATATCATAGCGACGCAATTTCCGTGTGAAATCGTCAATGTGTGGGAGTGAGGGATGCAGTAAAGAAGGATTAGTGGATCGGAAATGATATTGTCGTATTCCAAAAGAAAATCCTGTCGTTTCCATAGAAACGTTACTCGATGTAGAAGGAAATGTCTTAGAACACATAGTACTCGTATGTCATAGCGACGCAATTTCCGTGTGAATTCATCAATGTGTGGGAGTGAGGGATGCAGTAAAGAAGGATTAGTGGATCGAAAATGAGATTGTCGTATCCCAAAAGAAAATCCTGTCGTTTCCATAGAAACGTTACTCGATTTAGAAGGAAATGACTTAGAACACATAGTACTCGTATTTCAGAGCGACGCAATTTCCGTGTGAATTCGTCAATGTGTGGGAGTGAGGGATGCAGTAAAGAAGGATTAGTGGATCGGAAATGAGATTGTCGTATCCCAAAAGAAATTCCTGTCGTTTCCATAGAAACGTTACTCGATTTAGAAGGAGAAGTCATAGAACCCATAGTAATTCATAGCGACGCAATTTCCGTGTGAATTCGTCAATGTGTGGGACTGAGGGATGCAGTAAAGTAGGATTAATGGATCGGAAATGAGATTGTCGCATCCCAAAAGAAAATCCTGTCGTTTCCATAGAAACGTTACTCGATTTAGAAGGAAATGTCTTAGAACACATAGCACTCGACTTTCATAGCGACGCAATTTCCGTGTGAATTCGTCAATGAGTGGGAGTGAGGGATGCAGTAAAGAAGGATTAGTGGATCGGAAATGTGATTGTCGTATCCCAAAAGAAAAAACTGTCGTTTCCATAGAAACGTTACTCGATTTAGAAGGAAATGTCTTAGAACACATAGTACTCGTATTTCAAAGCGACGCAATTTCCGTGTGAATTCGTCAATGTGTGGGAGTGAGGGATGCAGTATAGAAGGATTAGTGGATCGGAAATGTGATTGTCGTATCCCAAAAGAAAATCCTGTCGTTTCCATAGAAACGTTGCTCGATTTAGAAGGAAATGTCTTAGAACACATAGTACTCGTATTTCATAGCGACGCAATTTCCGTGTGAATTCGTCAATGTGTGGGAGTGAGGGATGCAGTAAAGAAGGATTAGTGGATCGGAAATGAGATTGTCGTATCCCAAAAGAAAATCCTGTCGTTTCCATAGAAACGTGACTCGATTTAGAAGGAAATGTCTCACAACACATAGTATTTCATAGCGACGCAATTTCCGTGCGAATTCGTCAATGTTTGGGAGTGAGGGATGCAGTAAAGATGGATTAGTGGATCGGAAATACGATTGTCGTATCCCAAAAGAAAATCCTGTCGTTTCCATAGAAACGTTACTCGATTTAGAAGGAAATGTCTTAGAACCCATAGTACTCGTATTTCATAGCGACGCAATTTCCGTGTAAATTCGTCAATGTGTGGGAGTGAGGGATGCAGTAAAGAAGGAATAGTGGATCGGAAATGAGATTGTCGTATCCCAAAAGAAAATCATGTCGTTTCCATAGAAACGTTACTCGATTTAGAAGGAAATGTCTTAGAACACATAGTATTTCATAGCGACGCAATTTCCGTGTGAATTCGTCAATGTGTGGGAGTGAGGGATGCAGTAAAGAAGGATTAGTGGATCGGAAATGAGATTGTCGTATCCCAAAAAAAGGTCCTGTCGTTTCCATAGAAACGTTACTTGATTTAGAAGGAGAAGTCATAGAACCCACAGTAATTCATAGCGACGCAATTTCCGTGTGAATTCGTCAATGTGTGGGAGTGAGGGATCCAGTAAAGAAGGATTAGTGGATCGGAAATGTGATTGTCGTATCCCAAAAGTAAATCCTGTCGTTTCCATAGAAACGTTACTCGATTTAGAAGGAAATGTCTTAGAACACATAGTATTTCATAGCGACGCAATTTCCGTGTGAATTCGTCAATGTTTGGGAGTGATGGGTGCAGTAAAGAAGGATTAGTGGATCGGAAGTGAGATTGTCGTATCCCAAAAGAAAATCCTGTCGTTTCCATAGAAACGTTACTCGATTTAGAAGGAAATGTCTTAGAACACATAGTACTCGTATTTCATGGCGACGCAATTTCCGTGTGAATTCGTCAATGTGTGGGAGTGAGGGATGCAGTAAAGAAGGATTAGTGGATCGGAAATGTGATTGTCGAATCCCAAAAGAAAATCCTGTCGTTTCCATAGAAACGATACTCGATTTAGAAGGAAATGACTTAGAACACATAGTACTCGTATTTCATAGCGACGCAATTTCCGTGTGAATTCGTCAATGTGTGGGAGTGAGGGATGCAGTAAAGAAGGATTAGTGGATTGGAAATGAGATTGTCGTATCCCAAAAGAAAATCCTGTCGTTTCCATAGAAACGTTACTCGATTTAGAAGGAAATGTCTTAGAACACATAGTATTTCATAGCGACGCAATTTCCGTGTGAATTCGTGAATGTTTGGGAGTGAGGGATGCAGTAAAGAAGGATTAGTGAATCGGAAATGAGATTGTCGTATCCCAAAAAAAAGTCCTGTCGTTTCCATAGAAACGTTACTCGATTTAGAAGGAAATGTCTTGGAAACACATAGTACTCGTATTTCATAGCGACGCAATTTCCGTGTGAATTCGTCAATGTGTGGGAGTGAGGGATGCAGTAAAGAAGGATTAGTGGATCGGAAATGAGATTGTCGTATCCCAAAAGAAAATCCTGTCGTTTCCATAGAAACGTTACTCGATTTAGAAGGAAATGTCTTAGAACACATAGTATTTCATAGCGACGCAATTTCCGTGTGAATTCGTCAATGTTTGGGAGTGAGGGATGCAGTAAAGAAGGATTAGTGGATCGGAAATGAGATTGTCGTATCCCAAAAAAAAGTCCTGTCGTTTCCATAGAAACGTACTTGATTTAGAAGGAGAAGTCATAGAACCCATAGTAATTCATAGCGACGCAATTTCCGTGTGAATTCGTCAATGTGTGGGAGTGAAGGATGCAGTAAAGAAGGATTAGTGGATCGGAAATGTGATTGTCGTATCCCAAAACTGAAATCCTGTCGTTTCCATAGAAACGTTACTCGATTTAGAAGGAAATGTCTTAGAACACATAGTACTCGTATTTCATAGCGACGAATTTCCGTGTGAATTCGTCAATGTGTGGGAGTGAGGGATGCAGTAAAGAAGGATTAGTGGATCGGAAATGTGATTGTCGTATCCCAAAAGAAAGTCCTGTCGTTTCCATAGAAACGTTACTCGATTTAGAAGGAAATGTCTTAGAACACATAGTACTCGTATTTCATAGCGACGCAATTTCCGTGTGAATTCGTCAATGTGTGGGAGTGAGGGATGCAGTAAAGAAGGATTAGTGGATCGGAAATGAGATTGTCGTATCCCAAAAGAAAATCCTGTCGTTTCCATAGAAACGGGACTCGATTTAGAAGGAAATGTCTCAAAACACATAGTATTTCATAGCGACGCAATTTCCGTGTGAATTCGTCAATGTTTGGGAGTGAGGGATGCAGTAAAGAAGGATTAGTGGATCGGAAATGTGATTGTCGTATCCCAACAGAAAATCCTGTCGTTTCCATAGAAACGTTACTCGATTTAAAAGGAGAAGTCATAGAACCCATAGTAATTTATAGCGACGCAATTTCCGTGTGAATTCGTCAATGTTTGGGAGTGAGGGATGCAGTGAAGAAGGATTAGTGGATCGGAAATGTGATTGTCGTATCCCAAAAGAAAATCCTGTCGTTTCCATAGAAACGTTACTCGATTTAGAAGGAAATGCCTTACAACACATAGTACTCGTATTTCATAGCGATGCAATTTCCGTGTAAATTCGTCAATGTGTGGGAGTGAGGGGTGCAGTAAAGAAGGATTAGTGGATCGGAAATGAGATTGTAGTATCCCAAAAGAAAATCCTGTCGTTTCCATAGAAACGTTACTCGATTTAGAAGGAGAAGTCATAGAACCCATAGTAATTCATAGCGACGCAATTTCCGTGTGAATTCGTCAATGTTTGGGAGTGAGAAATGCAGTAAAGAAGGATTAGTGGATCGGAAATGAGATTGTCGTATCCCAAAAGAAAATCCTGTCGTTTCCATAGAAACGTTACTCGATTTAGAAGGAAATGTCTTAGAACACATAGTATTTCATAGCGATGCAATTTCCGTGTGAATTCGTCAATGTGTGGGAGTGAGGGATGCAGTAAAGAGGGATTAGTGGATCGGAAATGAGATTGTCGTATCCCAAAAGAAAATCCTGTCGTTTCCATAGAAACGTTACTCGATTTAGAAGGAGAAGTCATAGAACCCATAGTAATTCATAGCGACGCAATTTCCGTGTGAATTCGTCAATGTTTGGGAGTGAGGGATGCAGTAAAGAAGAATTAGTGGATCGGAAATGTGATTGTCGTACCCCCAAAAGAAAATCCTGTCGTTTCCATAGAAACGTTACTCGATTTAGAAAGAAATGTCTTAGAACACATAGTACTCGTATTTCATAGCGACGCAATTTCCGTGTGAATTCGTTCTGTGTGGGAGTGAGGGATGCAGTAAAGAAGGATTAGTGGATCGGAAATGTGATTGTCGTATACCAAAGGAAAATCCTGTCGTTTCCATAGAAACGTTACTCGATTTAGAAGGAAATGTCTTAGAACACATAGTACTCGTATTTCATAGCGACGCAATTTCCGTGTGAATTCGTCAATGTGTGGGAGTGAGGGATGCAGTAAAGGAGGATTAGTGGATCGGTAATGAGATTGTCGTATCTCAAAAAAAATCCTGTCGTTTCCATAGAAACGTTACTCGATTTAGAAGGTAATGTCTTAGAACACATAGTACTCGTTTTTCATAGCGATGGAATTTCCGTGTGAATTCGTCAATGTGTGGGAGTGAGTAATGCAGTAATGAAGGATTAGTGGATCGGAAATGTGATTGTCGTATCCCAAAAGAAAACCCTGTCGTTTCCATAGAAACGTTACTCGATTTAGAAGGAGAAGTCATAGAACCCATAGTAATTCATAGCGACGCAATTTCCGTTTGAATTCGTCAATGTTTGGGAGTGAGGGATGCAGTAAAGAAGGATTAGTGGATCGGAAATATGATTGTCGTATCCCAAAAGAAAATCCTGTCGTTTCCATAGAAACGTTACTCGATTTAGAAGGAAATGTCTTAGAACACATAGTACTCGTATTTCATAGCGACGCATTTTCCGTGTGAATTCGTCAATGTGTGGGAGTGAGGGATGCAGTAAAGAAGGATTAGTGGATCGGAAATGAGATTGTCGTATCCCAAAAGAAAATCCTGTCGTTTCCATAGAAACGTTACTCGATTTAGAAGGAAATGTCTTAGAACACATAGTACTCGTATTTCATAGCGACGCAATTTCCGTGTGAATTCGTCAATGTTTGGGAGTGAGGGATGCAGTAAAGAAGGATTAGTGGATCGGAAATGAGATTGTCGTATCCCAAAAAAAAGTCCTGTCGTTTCCATAGAAACGTTACTTGATTTAGAAGGAGAAGTCATAGAACCCATAGTAATTCATAGCGACGCAATTTTCGCGTGAATTCGTCAATGTGTGGGAGTGAGGGATGCAGTAAAGAAGGATTAGTGGATCGGAAATGTGATTGTCGTATACCAAAGGAAAATCCTGTCGTTTCCATAGAAACGTTACTCGATTTAGAAGGAAATGTCTTAGAACACATAGTACTCGTATTTCGTAGCGACGCAATTTCCGTGTGACTTCGTCAATGTGTGGGAGTGAGGGATGCAGTAAAGAAGGATCGGAAATGAGATTGTCGTATCCCAAAAGAAAATCCTGTCGTTTCCATAGAATCGTTACTCGATTTAGAAAGAGATGTCTTAGAACACATAGAATTTCATAGCGACGCAATTTCCGTGTGAATTCGTCAAATGGAGTGAGGGATGCAGTAAAGAAGGATTAATGGATCGGAAATGTGATTGTCGTATCCCAAAAGAAAATAATGTCGTTTCCATAGAAACGTTACTCGATTTAGAAGGAAATGTCTTAGAACACATAGTACTCGTATATCATAGCGACGGAATTACCGTGTGAATTCGTCAATGTTTGGGAGTTAGGGATGCAGTAAAGAAGGATTAGTGGATCGGAAATGAGATTGTCGTATCCCAAAAGAAAATCCAGTCGTTTGCATAGAAACGTTACTCGATTTAGAAGGAAATGTCTTAGAACACATAGTATTTCATAGCGACGCAATTTCCGTGTGAATTCGTCAATTTTTGGGAGTGAGGGATGCAGTAAAGAAGGATTAGTGGATCGGAAATGAGATTGTCGTATCCCAAATAAAAGTCCTGTTGTTTCCATAGAAACGTACTTGATTTAGAAGGAGAAGTCATAGAACCCATAGTAATTCATAGCGACGCAATTTCCGTGTGAATTCGTCAATGTGTGGGAGTGAGGGATGCAGTAAAGAAGGATTAGTGGATCGGAAATGAGATTGTCGTATCCCAAAAGAAAATCCTGTCGTTTCCATAGAAACGTGACTCGATTTAGAAGGAAATGTCTCAAAACACATAGTATTTCATAGCGACGCAATTTCCGTGTGAATTCGTCAATGTTTGGGAGTGAGGGATGCAGTAAAGAAGGATTAGTGGATCGGAAATGTGATTGTCGTATCCCAAAAGAAAATCCTGTCGTTTTCATAGAAACGTTACTCGATTTAAAAGGAGAAGTCATAGAACCCATAGTAATTTATAGCGACGCAATTCCCGTGTGAATTCGTCAATGTTTGGGAGTGAGGGATGCAGTGAAGAAGGATTAGTGGAACGGAAATGTGATTGTCGTATCCCAAAAGAAAATCCTGTCGTTTCCATAGAAACGTTACTCGATTTAGAAGGAAATGTCTTAGAACACATAGTACTCGTATTTCATAGCGATGCAATATCCGTGTGAATTCGTCAATGTGTGGGAGTGAGGGGTGCAGTAAAGAAGGATTAGTGGATCGGAAATGAGATTGTAGTATCCCAAAAGAAAATCCTGTCGTTTCCATAGAAACGTTACTCGATTTAGAAGGAGAAGTCATAGAACCCATAGTAATTCATAGCGACGCAATTTCCGTGTGAATTCGTCAATGTTTGGGAGTGAGAAATGCAGTAAAGAAGGATTAGTGGATCGGAAATGAGATTGTCGTATCCCAAAAGAAAATCCTGTCGTTTCCATAGAAACGTTACTCGATTTAGAAGGAAATGTCTTAGAACACATAGTATTTCATAGCGATGCAATTTCCGTGTGAATTCGTCAATGTGTGGGAGTGAGGGATGCAGTAAAGAGGGATTAGTGGATCGGAAATGAGATTGTCGTATCCCAAAAGAAAATCCTGTCGTTTCCATAGAAACGTTACTCGATTTAGTAGGAAATGTCTTAGATCACATAGTACTCGTATTTCATAGCGACGCAATTTCCGTGTGAATTCGTCAATGTTTGGGAGTGAGGGATGCAGTAAAGAAGGATTAGTGGATCGGAAATGAGATTGTCGTATCCCAAAAGAAAACCCTGTCGTTTCCATAGAAACGTTACTCGATTTAGATGGAGAAGTCATAGAACCCATAGTAATTCATAGCGGCGCAATTTCCGTTTGAATTCGTCAATGTTTGGGAGTGAGGGATGCAGTAAAGAAGGATTAGTGGATCGGAAAAATGATTGTCGTATCCTAAAAGAAAATCCTGTCGTTTCCATAGAAACGTTACTCGATTTAGAAGGAAATGTCTTAGAACACATAGTACTCGTATTTCATAGCGACGCATTTTCCGTGTGAATTCGTCAATGTGTGGGAGTGAGGGATGCAGTAAAGAAGGATTAGTGGATCGGAAATGAGATTGTCGTATCCCAAAAGAAAATCCTGTCGTTTCCATAGAAACGTTACTCGATTTAGAAGGAAATGTCTTAGAACACATAGTACTCGTATTTCATAGCGACGCAATTTCCGTGTGAATTCGTCAATGTTTGGGAGTGAGGGATGCAGTAAAGAAGGATTAGTGGATCGGAAATGAGATTGTCGTATCCCAAAATAAAGTCCTGTCGTTTCCATAGAAACGTTACTTGATTTAGAAGGAGAAGTCATAGAACCCATAGTAATTCATAGCGACGCAATTTTCGCGTGAATTCGTCAATGTGTGGGAGTGAGGGATGCAGTAAAGAAGGATTAGTGGATCGGAAATGTGATTGTCGTATACCAAAGGAAAATCCTGTCGTTTCCATAGAAACGTTACTCGATTTAGAAGGAAATGTCTTAGAACACATAGTACTCGTATTTCGTAGCGACGCAATTTCCGTGTGACTTCGTCAATGTGTGGGAGTGAGGGATGCAGTAAAGAAGGATTAGTGGATCGGAAATGAGATTGTCGTATCCCATAAGAAAATCCTGTCGTTTCCATAGAATCGTTACTCGATTTAGAAAGAGATGTCTTAGAACACATAGAATTTCATAGCGACGCAATTTCCGTGTGAATTCGTCAAATGGAGTGAGGGATGCAGTAAAGAAGGATTAATGGATCGGAAATGTGATTGTCGTATCCCAAAAGAAAATAATGTCGTTTCCATAGAAACGTTACTCGATTTAGAAGGAAATGTCTTAGAACACATAGTACTCGTATATCATAGCGACGGAATTACCGTGTGAATTCGTCAATGTTTGGGAGTTAGGGATGCAGTAAAGAAGGATTAGTGGATCGGAAATGAGATTGTCGTATCCCAAAAGAAAATCCAGTCGTTTGCATAGAAACGTTACTCGATTTAGAAGGAATAGTCTTAGAACACATAGAATTTCATAGCGACGCAATTTCCGTGTGAATTCGTCAATTTTTGGGTGTGAGGGATGCAGTAAAGAAGGATTAGTGGATCGGAAATGAGATTGTCGTATCCCAAATAAAAGTCCTGTTGTTTCCATAGAAACGTACTTGATTTAGAAGGAGAAGTCATAGAACCCATAGTAATTCATAGCGACGCAATTTCCGTATGAATTCGTCAATGTGTGGGAGTGAAGGATGCAGTAAAGAAGGATTAGTGGATTGGAAATGTGATTGTCGTATCCCAAAAGGAAATCCTGTCGTTTCCATAGAAACGTTACTCGATTTAGAAGGAAATGTCTTAGAACACATAGTACTCGTATTTCATAGCGACGAATTTCCGTGTGAATTCGTCAATGTGTGGGAGTGAGGGATGCAGTAAAGAAGGATTAGTGGATCGGAAATGTGATTGTCGTATCCCAAAAGAAAGTCCTGTCGTTTCCATAGAAACGTTACTCGATTTAGAAGGAAATGTCTTAGAACACATAGTACTCGTATTTCATAGCGACGCAATTTCCGTGTGAATTCGTCAATGTGTGGGAGTGAGGGATGCAGTAAAGAAGGATTAGTGGATCGGAAATGAGATTGTCGTATCCCAAAAGAAAATCCTGTCGTTTCCATAGAAACGTGACTCGATTGAGAAGGAAATGTCTCAAAACACATAGTATTTCATAGCGACGCAATTTCCGTGTGAATTCGTCAACGTTTGGGAGTGAGGGATGCAGTAAAGAAGGATTAGTGGATCGGAAATGTGATTGTCGTATCCCAAAAGAAAATCCTGTCGTTTCCATAGAAACGTTACTCGATTTAAAAGGAGAAGTCATAGAACCCATAGTAATTTATAGCGACGCAATTTCCGTGTGAATTCGTCAATGTTTGGGAGTGAGGGATGCAGTGAAGAAGGATTAGTGGATCGGAAATGTGATTGTCGTATCCCAAAAGAAAATCCTGTCGTTTCCATAGAAACGTTACTCGATTTAGAAGGAAATGTCTTAGAACACATAGTACTCGTATTTCATAGCGATGCAATATCCGTGTGAATTCGTCAATGTGTGGGAGTGAGGGGTGCAGTAAAGAAGGATTAGTGGATCGGAAATGAGATTGTAGTATCCCAAAAGAAAATCCTGTCGTTTCCATAGAAACGTTACTCGATTTAGAAGGAGAAGTCATAGAACCCATAGTAATTCATAGCGACGCAATTTCCGTGTGAATTCGTCAATGTTTGGGAGTGAGAAATGCAGTAAAGAAGGATTAGTGGATCGGAAATGAGATTGTCGTATCCCAAAAGAAAATCCTGTCGTTTCCATAGAAACGTTACTCGATTTAGAAGGAAATGTCTTAGAACACATAGTATTTCATAGCGATGCAATTTCCGTGTGAATTCGTCAATGTGTGGGAGTGAGGGATGCAGTAAAGAGGGATTAGTGGATCGGAAATGAGATTGTCGTATCCCAAAAGAAAATCCTGTCGTTTCCATAGAAACGTTACTCGATTTAGAAGGAGAAGTCATAGAACCCATAGTAATTCATAGCGACGCAATTTCCGTGTGAATTCGTCAATGTTTGGGAGTGAGGGATGCAGTAAAGAAGAATTAGTGGATCGGAAATGTGATTGTCGTACCCCCAAAAGAAAATCCCGTCGTTTCCATAGAAACGTTACTCGATTTAGAAGGAAATGTCTTAGAACACATAGTACTCGTATTTCATAGCGACGCAATTTCCGTGTGACTTCGTCAATGTGTGGGAGTGAGGGATGCAGTAAAGAAGGATTAGTGGATCGGAAATGAGATTGTCGTATCCCAAAAGAAAATCCTGTCGTTTCCATAGAATCGTTACTCGATTTAGAAAGAAATGTCTTAGAACACATAGAATTTCATAGCGACGCAATTTCCGTGTGAATTCGTCAAATGGAGTGAGGGATGCAGTAAAGAAGGATTAATGGATCGGAAATGTGATTGTCGTATCCCAAAAGAAAATCCTGTCGTTTCTATAGAAACGTTACTTGATTTAGAAGGAAATGTCTTAGAACACATAGTACTCGTATTTCATAGCGACGGAATTTCCGTGTGAATTCGTCAATGTTTGGGAGTGAGGGATGCAGTAAAGAAGGATTAGTGGATCGGAAATGAGATTGTCGTATCCCAAAAGAAAATCCCGTCGTTTGCATAGAAACGTTACTCGATTTAGAAGGAAATGTCTTAGAACACATAGTATTTCATAGCGACGCAATTTCCGTGTGAATTCGTCAATTTCTGGGAGTGAGGGATGCAGTAAAGAAGGATTAGTGGATCGGAAATGAGATTGTCGTATCCCAAAAAAAAGTCCTGTCGTTTCCATAGAAACGCACTTGATTTAGAAGTAGAAGTCATAGAACCCATAGTAATTCATAGCGACGCAATTTCCGTGTGAATTCGTCAATGTGTGGGAGTGAAGGATGCAGTAAAGAAGGATTAGTGGATCGGAAATGTGATTGTCGTATCCCAAAAGGAAATCCTGTCGTTTCCATACAAACGTTACTCGATTTAGAAGGAAATGTCTTAGAACACATAGTACTCGTATTTCATAGCGACGAATTTCCGTGTGAATTCGTCAATGTGTGGGAGTGAGGGATGCAGTAAAGAAGGATTAGTGGATCGGAAATGTGATTGTCGTATCCCAAAAGAAAGTCCTGTCGTTTCCATAGAAACGTTACTCGATTTAGAAGGAAATGTCTTAGAACACATAGTACTCGTATTTCATAGCGATGCAATATCCGTGTGAATTCGTCAATGTGTGGGAGTGAGGGGTGCAGTAAAGAAGGATTAGTGGATCGGAAATGAGATTGTAGTATCCCAAAAGAAAATCCTGTCGTTTCCATAGAAACGTTACTCGATTTAGAAGGAGAAGTCATAGAACCCATAGTAATTCATAGCGACGCAATTTCCGTGTGAATTCGTCAATGTTTGGGAGTGAGAAATGCAGTAAAGAAGGATTAGTGGATCGGAAATGAGATTGTCGTATCCCAAAAGAAAATCCTGTCGTTTCCATAGAAACGTTACTCGATTTCGAAGGAAATGTCTTAGAACACATAGTATTTCATAGCGATGCAATTTTCGTGCGAATTCGTCAATGTGTGGGAGTGAGGGATGCAGTAAAGAGGGATTAGTGGATCGGAAATGAGATTGTCGTATCCCAAAAGAAAATCCTGTCGTTTCCATAGAAACGTTACTCGATTTAGAAGGAGAAGTCATAGAACCCATAGTAATTCATAGCGACGCAATTTCCGTGTGAATTCGTCAATGTTTGGGAGTGAGGGATGCAGTAAAGAAGAATTAGTGGATCGGAAATGTGATTGTCGTACCCCCAAAAGAAAATCCCGTCGTTTCCATAGAAACGTTACTCGATTTAGAAGGAAATGTCTTAGAACACATAGTACTCGTATTTCATAGCGACGCAATTTCCGTGTGACTTCGTCAATGTGTGAGAGTGAGGGATGCAGTAAAGAAGGATTAGTGGATCGGAAATGAGATTGTCGTATCCCAAAAGAAAATCCTGTCGTTTCCATAGAATCGTTACTCGATTTAGAAAGAAATGTCTTAGAACACATAGAATTTCATAGCGACGCAATTTCCGTGTGAATTCGTCAAATGGAGTGAGGGATGCAGTAAAGAAGGATTAATGGATCGGAAATGTGATTGTCGTATCCCAAAAGAAAATCCTGTCGTTTCTATAGAAACGTTACTTGATTTAGAAGGAAATGTCTTAGAACACATAGTACTCGTATTTCATAGCGACGGAATTTCCGTGTGAATTCGTCAATGTTTGGGAGTGAGGGATGCAGTAAAGAAGGATTAGTGGATCGGAAATGAGATTGTCGTATCCCAAAAGAAAATCCAGTCGTTTGCATAGAAACGTTACTCGATTTAGAAGGAAATGTCTTAGAACACATAGTATTTCATAGCGACGCAATTTCCGTGTTAATTCGTCAATTTCTGGGAGTGAGGGATGCAGTAAAGAAGGATTAGTGGATCGGAAATGAGATTGTCGTATCCCAAAAAAAAGTCCTGTCGTTTCCATAGAAACGCACTTGATTTAGAAGGAGAAGTCATAGAACCCATAGTAATTCATAGCGACGCAATTTGCGTGTGAATTCGTCAATGTGTGGGAGTGAAGGATGCAGTAAAGAAGGATTAGTGGATCGGAAATGTGATTGTCGTATCCCAAAAGGAAATCCTGTCGTTTCCATACAAACGTTACTCGATTTAGAAGGAAATGTCTTAGAACACATAGTACTCGTATTTCATAGCGACGAATTTCCGTGTGAATTCGTCAATGTGTGGGAGTGAGGGATGCAGTAAAGAAGGATTAGTGGATCGGAAATGTGATTGTCGTATCCCAAAAGAAAGTCCTGTCGTTTCCATAGAAACGTTACTCGATTTAGAAGGAAACGTCTTAGAACACATAGTACTCGTATTTCATAGCGACGGAATTTCCGTGTGAATTCGTCAATGTGAGGGAGTAAGGGATGCAGTAAAGAAGGATTAGTGGATCGGAAATGTGATTGTCGTATCCCAAAAGAAAATCCTGTCGTTTCCATAGAAACGTTACTCGATTTAGAAGGAAATGTCTTAGAACACATAGTACTCGTATTTCATAGCGATGCAATTTCCGTGTGAATTCGTCAATGTGTGGGAGTGAGGGGTGCAGTAAAGAAGGATTGGTGGATCGGAAATGAGATTGTAGTATCCCAAAAGAAAATCCTGTCGTTTCCATAGAAACGTTACTCGATTTAGAAGGAGAAGTCATAGAACCCATAGTAATTCATAGCGACGCAATTTCCGTGTGAATTCGTCAATGTTTGGGAGTGAGAAATGCAGTAAAGAAGGATTAGTGGATCGGAAATGAGATTGTCGTATCTCAAAAGAAAATCCTGTCGTTTCCATAGAAACGTTACTCGATTTAGAAGGAAATGTCTTAGAACACATAGTATTTCATAGCGATGCAATTTTCGTGTGAATTCGTCAATGTGTGGGAGTGAGGGATGCAGTAAAGAGGGATTAGTGGATCGGAAATGAGATTGTCGTATCCCAAAAGAAAATCCTGTCGTTTCCATAGAAACGTTACTCGATTTAGAAGGAGAAGTCATAGAACCCATAGTAATTCATAGCGACGCAATTTCCGTGTGAATTCGTCAATGTTTGGGAGTGAGGGATGCAGTAAAGAAGAATTAGTGGATCGGAAATGTGATTGTCGTATCCCAAAAGAAAATCCTGTCGTTTCCATAGAAACGTTACTCGATTTAGAAGGAAATGTCTTAGAACACATAGTACTCGTATTTCATAGCGATGCAATTTCCGTGTGAATTCGTCGATGTGTGGGAGTGAGGGGTGCAGTAAAGAAGGATTGGTGGATCGGAAATGAGATTGTAGTATCCCAAAAGAAAATCCTGTCGTTTCCATGGAAACGTTACTCGATTTAGAAGGAGAAGTCATAGAACCCATAGTAATTCATAGCGACGCAATTTCCGTGTGAATTCGTCAATGTTTGGGAGTGAGGGATGCAGTAAAGAAGAATTAGTGGATCGGAAATGTGATTGTCGTACCCCCAAAAGAAAATCCTGTCGTTTCCATAGAAACGTTACTCGATTTAGAAAGAAATGTCTTAGAACACATAATACTCGTATTTCATAGCGACGCAATTTCCGTGTGAATTCGTACTGTGTGGGAGTGAGGGATGCAGTAAAGAAGGATTAGTGGATCGGAAATGAGATTGTCGTATCCCAAAAGAAAATCCTGTCGTTTCCATAGAAACGTTACTCGTTTTAGAAGGAGAAGTCATAGAACCCATAGTAATTTATAGCGACGCAATTTCCGTGTGAATTCGTCAATGTTTGGGAGTGAGGGATGCAGTGAAGAAGGATTAGTGGATCGGAAATGTGATTGTCGTATCCCAAAAGAAAATCCTGTCGTTTCCATAGAAACGTTACTCGATTTAGAAGGAAAATCTTAGAACACATAGTACTCGTATTTCATAGCGATGCAATTTCCGTGTGATTCGTCAATGTGTGGGAGTGAGGGGTGCAGTAAAGAAGGATTAGCGGATCGGAAATGAGATTGTAGTATCCCAAAAGAAAATCCTGTCGTTTCCATAGAAACGTTACTCGATTTAGAAGGAGAAGTCATAGAACCCATAGTAATTCATAGCGCCGCAATTTCCGTGTGAATTCGTCAATGTTTGGGAGTGAGGGATGCAGTAAAGAAGGATTAGTGGATCGGAAATGTGATTGTCGTATCCCAAAAGAAAATCCTGAGGTTTCCATAGAAACGTTACTCGATTTAGAAGGAAATGTCTTAGAACACATAGAACTCGTATTTCATAGCGACGGAATTTCCGTGTGAATTCGTCAGTGTGTGGGAGTGAGGGATGCAGTAAAGAAGGATTAGTGGATCGGAAATGAGATTGTCGTATCCCAAGAGAAAATCCTGTCGTTTCCATAGAAACGTTACTCGATTTAGAAGGAGAAGTCATAGAACCCATAGTAATTCATAGCGACGCAATTTCCGTGTGAATTCGTCAATGTTTGGGAGTGAGGGATGCAATAAAGAAGAGTTAGTGGATCGGAAATGTGATTGTCGTACCCCCAAAAGAAAATCCTGTCGTTTCCATAGAAACGTTACTCGATTTAGAAGGAAATGTCTTAGAATACATAGTATTTCATAGCGACGCAATTTCCGTGTGCATTCGTCAATGTTTGGGAGTGAGGGATGCAGTAAAGAAGGATTAGTGGATTGGAAATGAGATTGTCGTATCCCAAAAAAAAGTCCTGTCGTTTCCATAGAAACGTTACTTGATTTAGAAGGAGAAGTCATAGAACCCACACTAATTCATAGCGACGCAATTTCCGTATGAATTGGTCAATGTGTGGGAGTGAGGGATGCAGTAAAGAAGGATTAGTGGATCGGAAATGTGATTGTCGTATCCCAAAAGTAAATCCTGTCGTTTCCATAGAAACGTTACTCGATTTAGAAGGAAATGTCTTAGAACACATAGTACTCGTATTTCATAGCGACGGAATTTCCGTGTGAATTCGTCAGTGTGTGGGAGTGAGGGATGCAGTAAAGAAGGATTAGTGGATCGGAAATGAGATTGTCGTATCCCAAAAGAAAATCCTGTCGTTTCCATAGAAACGTTACTCGATTTAGAAGGAAATGTCTTAGAACACATAGTATTTCATAGCGACGCAATTTCCGTGTGAAATCGTCAATGTTTGGGAGTGAGGGATGCAGTAAAGAAGGATTAGTGGATCGGAAATGAGATTGTCGTATCCCAAAAAAAGGTCCTGTCGTTTCCATAGAAACGTTACTTGATGTAGAAGGAGAAGTCATAGAACCCACAGTAATTCATAGCGACGCAATTTCCGTGTGAATTCGTCAATGTGTTTGAGTGAGGGATGCAGTATAGAAGGATTAGTGGATCGAAAATGTGATTGTCGTATCCCAAAAGTAAATACTGTCGTTTCCATAGAAACGTTACTCGATTTCGAAGGAAATGTCTTAGAACACATAGTATTTCATAGCGACGCAAATTCTGTGTGAATTCGTCAATGTGTGGGAGTGAGGGATGCAGTAAAGGAGGATTAGTGGATCGGAAATGAGATTGTCGTATCCTAAAAGAAAATCCTGTCGTTTCCATAGAAACGTTACTCGATTTAGAAGGAAATGTCTTACAACACATAGATTTCATAGCGACGCAATTTCCGTGTGAATTCGTCAATGTTTGGGAGTGAGGGTTGCAGTAAAGAAGGATTAGTGGATGGGAAATGAGATTGTCGTATCCCAAAAGAAAATCCTGTCGTTTCCATAGAAACGTTACTCGATTTAGAAGGAAATGTCTTACAACACATAGATTTCATAGCGACGCAATTTCCGTGTGAATTCGTCAATGTTTGTTAGCAAGGGATGCAGTAAAGAAGGTTTAGTGGATCGGAAATGAGATTGTCGTATCCCAAAAGAAAATCCTGTCGTTTCCATAGAAACGTTAGTCGCTTTAGAAAGAAATGTCTTGGAACACATAGTACTCGTATTTCATAGCGACGGAATTTCCGTGTGAATTCGTCAATGTGTGGGAGTGAGGGATGCAGTAAAGAAGGATTAGTGGATCGGAAGTGAGATTGTCGTATCCCAAAAGAAAATCCTGTCGTTTCCATAGAAACGTTACTCGATTTAGAAGGAAATGTCTTACAACACATAGTATTTCATAGCGATGCAATTTCCGTGTGAATTCGTCAATGTGTGGGAGTGAGGGATGCAGTAAAGAGGGATTAGTGGATCGGAAATGAGATTGTCGTATCCCAAAAGAAAATTATGTCGTTTCCATAGAAACGTTACTCGATTTAGAAGGAGAAGTCATAGAACCCATAGTAATTCATAGCGACGCAATTTCCGTGTGAGTTCGCCAATGTTTGGGAGTGAGGGATGCAGTAAAGAAGAATTAGTGGATCGGAAATGTGATTGTCGTACCCCCAAAAGAAAATCCTGTCGTTTCCATAGAAACGTTACTCGATTTAGAAAGAAATGTCTTGGAAAACATAGTACTCGTATTTCATAGCGACGCAATTTCCGTGTGAATTCGTCAATGTGTGGGAGTGATTGATGCAGTAAAGAAGGATTAGTGGATCGGAAATGAGATTGTCGTATCCCAAAAGAAGATCCTGTCGTTTCCATAGAAACGTTACTCGATTTAGAAGGAAATGTCTTAGAACACATAGTATTTCAGAGCGACGCAATTTCTGTGTGAATTCGTCAATGTTTGGGAGTGAGGGATGCAGTAGAGAAGGTTTAGTGGATCGGAAATGAGATTGTCGTATCCCAAAAAAAAGTCCTGTCGTTTCCATAGAAACGTTACTTGATTTAGAAGGAGAAGTCATAGAACCCACAGTAATTCATAGCGACGCAATTTCCGTATGAATTGGTCAATGTGTGGGAGTGAGGGATGCAGTAAAGAAGGATTAGTGGATCGGAAATGTGATTGTCGTATCCCAAAAGTAAATCCTGTCGTTTCCATAGAAACGTTACTCGATTTAGAAGGAAATGTCTTAGAACACATAGTACTCGTATTTCATAGCGACGGAATTTCCGTGTGAATTCGTCAATGTGTGGGAGTGAGGGATGCAGTAAAGAAGGATTAGTGGATCGGAAATGTGATTGTCGTATCCCAAAAGAAAATCCTGTCGTTTCCATAGAAACGTTACTCGATTTAGAAGGAAATGTCTTAGAACACATAGTATTTCATAGCGACGCAATTTCTGTGTGAATTCGCCAATGTTTGGGAGTGAGGGTTGCAGTAAAATAGGATTAGTGGATCGGAAATGTGATTGTCGTATCCCAAAAGAATATCCTGTCGTTTCCATAGAAACGTTACTCGATTTAGAAGGAAATGTCTTAGAACACATAGTACTCGTATTTCATAGCGATGCAATTTCCGTGTGAATTCGTCAATGTGTGGGAGTGAGGGATGCAGTAAAGAGGGATTAGTGGATCGGAAATGAGATTGTCGTATCCCAAAAGAAAATCCTGTCGTTTCCATAGAAACGTTACTCGATTTAGAAGGAGAAGTCATAGAACCCATAGTAATTCATAGCGACGCAATTTCCGTGTGAATTCGTCAGTGTTTGGGAGTGAGGGATGCAGTAAAGAAGAATTAGTGGATCGGAAATGTGATTGTCGTACCCCCAAAAGAAAATCCTGTCGTTTCCATAGAAACGTTACTCGATTTAGAAAGAAATGTCTTAGAACACATAGTCCTCGTATTTCATAGCGACGCAATTTCCGTTTGAATTCGTCAATGTTTGGGAGTGAGGGATGCAGTAAAGAAGGATTAGTGGATCGGAAATGAGATTGTCGTATCCCAAAAAAAAGTCCTGTCGTTTCCATAGAAACGTTACTTGATTTAGAAGGAGAAGTCATAGAACCCACAGTAATTCATAGCGACGGAATTTCCGTGTGAATTCGTCAATGTGTGGGAGTGAGGGATGCAGTAAAGAAGGATAAGTGGATCGGAAATGAGATTGTCGTATCCCAAAAGAAAATCCTGTCGTTTAAATAGATACGTTACTCGATTTAGAAGGAAATGTCTTAGAACACATAGTATTTCATAGCGACGCAATTTCCGTGTGAATTCGTCAATGTGTGGGAGTGAGGGATGCAGTAAAGAAGGATTAGTGGATCGGAAATGAGATTGTCGTATCCCAAAAGAAAATCCTGTCGTTTCCATAGAAACGTTCCTTGATTTAGAAGGAGAAGTCATAGAACCCACAGTAATTCATAGCGACGCAATTTCCGTGTGAATTCGTCAATGTGTGGGAGTGAGGGATGCAGTAAAGAAGGATTAGTGGATCGGAAATGTGATTGTCGTATCCCAAAAGTATATCCTGTCGTTTCCATAGAAACGTTACTCGATTTAGAAGGAAATGTCTTAGAACACATAGTATTTCATAGCGACGCAATTTCCGTGTGGATTCGTCAATGTGTGGGAGTGAGGGATGCAGTAAAGAAGGATTAGTGGATCGGAAATGAGATTGTCGTATCCCAAAAGAAAATCCTGTCGTTTCCATAGAAACGTTACTCGATTTAGAAGGAAATGTCTTAGAACACATAGTATTTCATAGCGACGCAATTTCCGTGTGAATTCGTCAATGTTTGGGAGTGAGGGTTGCAGTAAAGAAGGATTAGTGGATGGGAAATGTGATTGTCGTATCCCAAAAGAAAATCCTGTCGTTTCCGTAGAAACGTTACTCGATTTAGAAGGAATTGTCTTAGAACACATAGTACTCGTATTTCATAGCGACGCAATTTCCGTGTGAATTCGTCAATGTGTGGGAGTGAGGGATGCAGTAAAGAAGGATTAGTGGATCGGAATTGAGATTGTCGTATCCCAAAAGAAAATCCTGTCGTTTCCATAGAAACGTTACTCGATTTAGAAGGAAATGTCTTAGAACACATAGTATTTCATAGCGACGCAATTTCCATGTGAATTCGTCAATGTTTGGGAGTGAGAAATGCAGTAAAGAAGGTTTAGTGGATCGGAAATGTGATTGTCGTATCCCAAAAGAAAATCCTGTCGTTTCCATAGAAACGTTACTCGATTTAGAAGGAAATGTCTTAGAACACATAGTATTTCATAGCGACGCAATTTCCATGTGAATTCGTCAATGTTTGGGAGTGAGAAATGCAGTAAAGAAGGATTAGTGGATCGGAAATCTTACTGTCGTATCCCAAAAGAAAATCCTGTCGTTTCCATAGAAACGTTACTCGATTTAGAAGGAAATGTCTTAGAACACATAGTATTTCATAGCGACGCAATTTCCATGTGAATTCGTCAATATTTGGGAGTGAGAAATGCAGTAAAGAAGGTTTAGTGGATCGGAAATGTGATTGTCGTATCCCAAAAGAAAATCCTGTCGTTTCCATAGAAACGTTACTCGATTTAGAAGGAGAAGTCATAGAACCCATAGTAATTCATAGCGACGCAATTTCCGTGTGAATTCGTCAATGTTTGGGAGTGAGGGATGCAGTAAAGAAGAATTAGTGGATCGGAAACGTGATTGTCGTACCCCCAAAAGAAAATACTGTCGTTTCCATAGAAACGTTACTCGATTTAGAAAGAAATGTCTTAGAACACATAGTACTCGTATTTCATAGCGACGCAATTTCCGTGTGAATTCGTCAATGTGTGGGAATGATTGATGCAGTAAAGAAGGATTAGTGGATCGGAAATGAGATTGTCGTATCCCAAAAGAAAATCCTGTCGTTTCCATAGAAACGTTACTCGATTTAGAAGGAAATGTCTTAGAACACATAGTATTTCATAGCGACGCAATTTCTGTGTGAATTCGTCAATGTTTGGGAGTGAGGGATGCAGTAAAGAAGGTTTAGTGGATCGGAAATGAGATTGTCGTATCCCAAAAAAAATGTCCTGTCGTTTCCACAGAAACGTTACTTGATTTAGAAGGAGAAGTCATAGAACCCACAGTAATTCATAGCGACGCAATTTCCGTATGAATTGGTCAATGTGTGGGAGTGAGGGATGCAGTAAAGAAGGATTAGTGGATCGGAAATGTGATTGTCGTATCCCAAAAGTAAATCCTGTCGTTTCCATAGAAACGTTGCTCGATTTAGAAGGAAATGTCTTAGAACACATAGTACTCGTATTTCATAGCGACGGAATTTCCGTGTGAATTCGTCAATGTGTGGGAGTGAGGGATGCAGTAAAGAAGGATTAGTGGATCGGAAATGTGATTGTCGTATCCCAAAAGAAAATCCTGTCGTTTCCATAGAAACGTTACTCGATTTAGAAGGAAATGTCTTACAACACATAGTATTTCATAGCCATGCAATTTCCGTGTGAATTCGTCAATGTGTGGGAGTGAGGGATGCAGTAAAGAAGGATTAGTGGATCGGAAATGTGATTGTCGTATCCCAAAAGTAAATCCTGTCGTTTCCATAGAAACGTTGCTCGATTTAGAAGGAAATGTCTTAGAACACATAGTACTCGTATTTCATAGCGACGGAATTTCCGTGTGAATTCGTCAATGTGTGGGAGTGAGGGATGCAGTAAAGAAGGATTAGTGGATCGGAAATGTGATTGTCGTATCCCAAAAGAAAATCCTGTCGTTTCCATAGAAACGTTACTCGATTTAGAAGGAATTGTCTTAGAACACATAGTATTCGCATTTCATAGCTACGCAATTTCCGTGTGAATTCGTCAATGTGTGGGAGTGAGGGATGCAGTAAAGAAGGGTTAGTGGATCGGAAATACGATTGTCGTATCCCACAAGAAAATCCAGTCGTTTCCATAGAAACGTTACTCGATTTAGAAGGAAATGTCTTAGAACACATAGTATTTCATAGCGACGCATTTTCCGTGTGAATTCGTCAATGTTTGGGAGTGAGGGATGCAGTAAAGAAGGATTACTGGATCGGAAATGTGATTGTCGTACCGCCAAAAGAACATCCTGTCGTTTCCATAGAAACGTTACTCGATTTAGAAAGAAATGTCTTAGAACACATAGTACTCGTATTTCATAGCGACGCAATTTCCGTGTGAATTCGTCAATGTGTGGGAGTGAGGGATGCAGTAAGGAAGGATTAGTGGATCGGAATTGAGGTTGTCGTATCCCAAGAGAAAATCCTGTCGTTTCCATAGAAACGTTACTCGATTTAGAAGGAAATGTCTTAGAACACATAGTATTTCATAGCGACGCAATTTCCGTGTGAATTCGTCAATGTTTGGGAGTGAGGGATGCAGTAAAGAAGGATTAGTGGATCGGAAATGAGATTGTCGTATCCCAAAAAAAAGTCCTGTCGTTTCCATAGAAACGTTACTTGATTTAGAAGGAGAAGTCATAGAACCCACAGTAATTCATAGCGACGCAATTTCCGTATGAATTGGTCAATGTGTGGGAGTGAGGGACGCAGTAAAGAAGGATTAGTGGATCGGAAATGTGATTGTCGCATCCCAAAAGTAAATCCTGTCGTTTCCATAGAAACGTTACTCGATTTAGAAGGAAATGTCTTAGAACACATAGTACTCGTATTTCATAGCGACGGAATTTCCGTGTGAATTCGTCAATGTGTGGGAGTGAGGGATGCAGTAAAGAAGGATTAGTGGATCTGAAATGAGATTGTCGTATCCCAAAAGAAAATCCTGTCGTTTCCATAGAAACGTTACTCGATTTAGAAGGAAATGTCTTAGGACACATAGTACTCGTATTTCATAGCGACGCAATTTCCGTGTGAATTCGTCAATGTTTGGGAGTGAGGGATGCAGTAAAGAAGGATTAGTGGATCGGAAATGAGATTGTCGTATCCCAAAAAAAGGTCCTGTCGTTTCCATAGAAACGTTACTTCATGAAGAAGGAGAAGTCATAGAACCCACAGTAATTCATGGCGACGCAATTTCCGTGTGAATTCGTCAGTGTGTGGGAGTGAGGGATGCAGTTAAGAGGGATTAGTGGATCGGAAATGAGATTGTCGTATCCCAAAAGAAAATCCTGTCGTTTCCATAGAAACGTTACTCGATTTAGAAGGAGAAGTCATAGAACCCATAGTAATTCATAGCGACGAAATTTCCGTGAGAATTCGTCAATGTTTGGGAGTGAGGGATGCAGTAAAGAAGAATTAGTGGATCGGAAATGTGATTGTCGTACCCCCAAAAGAAAATCCTGTCGTTTCCATAGAAACGTTACTCGATTTAGAAAGAAATGTCTTAGAACACATAGTACTCGTATTTCATAGCGACGCAATTTCCGTGTGAATTCGTCAATGTGTGGGAGTGATTGATGCAGTAAAGAAGGATTAGTGGATCGGAAATGAGATTGTCGTATCCCAAAAGAAAATCCTGCCGTTTCCATAGAAACGTTACTCGATTTAGAAGGAAATGTCTTAGAACACATAGTATTTCATAGCGACGCAATTTCTGTGTGAATTCGTCAATGTTTGGGAGTGAGGGATGCAGTAAAGAAGGTTTAGTGGATCGGAAATGAGATTGTCGTATCCCAAAAAAAGTCCTGTCGTTTCCATAGAAACGTTACTTGATTTAGAAGGAGAAGTCATAGAACCCACAGTAATTCATAGCGACGCAATTTCCGTATGAATTGGTCAATGTGTGGGAGTGAGGGATGCAGTAAAGAAGGATTAGTGAATCGGAAATGTGATTGTCGTATCCCAAAAGTAAATCCTGTCGTTTCCATAGAAACGTTACTCGATTTAGAAGGAAATGTCTTAGAACACATAGTACTCGTATTTCATAGCGACGGAATTTCCGTGTGAATTCGTCAATGTGTGGGAGTGAGGGATGCAGTAAAGAAGGATTAGTGGATCGGAAATGTGATTGTCGTATCCCAAAAGAAAATCCTGTCGTTTCCATAGAAACGTTACTCGATTTAGAAGGAAATGTCTTAGAACACATAGTATTTCATAGCGACGCAATTTCTGTGTGAATTCGCCAATATTTGGGAGTGAGGGTTGCAGTAAAGGAGGATTAGTGGATCGGAAATGTGATTGTCGTATCCCAAAAGAATATCCTGTCGTTTCCATAGAAACGTTGCTCGATTTAGAAGGAAATGTCTTAGAACACATAGTATTTCATAGCGATGCAATTTCCGTGTGAATTCCTCAATGTGTGGAGTGATGGATGCAGTAAGGAGGGATTAGTGGATCGGAAATGAGATTGTCGTATCCCAAAAGAAAATCCTGTCGTTTCCATAGAAACGTTACCCGATTTAGAAGGAGAAGTCATAGAACCCACAGTAATTCATAGCGACGCAATTTCCGTATGAATTCGTCAATGTGTGGGAGTGACGGATGCAGTAAAGAAGGTTTAGTGGATCGGAAATGAGATTGTCGTATCCCAAAAGAAAATCCTGTCGTTTCCATAGAAACGTTACTCGATTTAGAAGGAAATGTCTTAGAACACATAGTATTTCATAGCGACGCAATTTGCGTGTGAATTCGTCAATGTTTGGGAGTGAGGGATGCAGTAAAGAAGGATTAGTGGATCGGAAATGAGATTGTCGTATCCCAAAAAAAGGTCCTGTCGTTTCCATAGAAACGTTCCTTGATTTAGAAGGAGAAGTCATAGAACCCACAGTAATTCATAGCGACGCAATTTCCGTGTGAATTCGTCAATGTGTGGGAGTGAGGGATGCAGTAAAGAAGGATTAGTGGATCGGAAATGTGATTGTCGTATCCCAAAAGTAAATCCTGTCGTTTCCATAGAAACGTTACTCGATTTAGAAGGAAATGTCTTAGAACACATAGTATTTCATAGCGACGCAATTTCCGTTTGAATTCGTCAATGTGTTGGAGTGAGGGATGCAGTAAAGAAGGATTAGTGGATCGGAAATGAGATTATCGTATCCCAAAAGAAAATCCTGTCGTTTCCATAGAAACGTTACTCGATTTAGAAGGAAATGTCTTGGAACACATAGTATTTCATAGCGACGCAATTTCCGTGTGAATTCGTCAATGTTTGGGAGTGAGGGTAGCAGTAAAGAAGGATTAGTGGATGGGAAATGTGATTGTCGTATCCCAAAAGAAAATCCTGTCGTTTCCGTAGAAACGTTACTCGATTTAGAAGGAATTGTCTTAGAACACATAGTACTCGTATTTCATAGCGACGTGATTTCCGTGTGAATTCGTCAATGTGTGGGAGTGAGGGATGCAGTAAAGAAGGATTAGTGGATCGGAATTGAGATTGTCGTATCCCAAAAGAAAATCCTGTCGTTTCCATAGAAACGTTACTCGATTTAGAAGGAAATGTCTTAGAACACACAGTATTTCATAGCGACGCAATTTCCATGTGAATTCGTCAATGGTTGCTAGTGAGAAATGCAGTAAAGAAGGTTTAGTGGATCGGAAATGTGATTGTCGTATCCCAAAAGAAAATCCTGTCGTTTCCATAGAAACGTTACTCGATTTAGAAGGAAATGTCTTAGAACACATAGTATTTCATAGCGACGCAATTTCCGTGTGAATTCGTCAATGTGTGGGAGTGAGGGATGCAGTAAAGAAGGATTAGTGGATCGGAAATGAGATTGTCGTATCCTGAAAGAAAATCCTGTCGTTTCCATAGAAACGTTACTCGATTTAGAAGGAAATGTCTTACAACACATAGAATTTCATAGCGACGCAATTTCCGTGTGAATTCATCAATGTTTGGGAGTGAGGGTTGCAGTAATGAAGGATTAGTGGATGGGAAATGTGATTGTCGTATCCCAAAAGAAAATCCTGTCGATTCCGTAGAAACGTTACTCGATTTAGAAGGAATTTTCTTAGAACACATAGTACTCGTATTTCATAGCGACGCAATTTCCGTGTGAATTCGTCAATGTGTGGGAGTGAGGGATGCAGTAAAGAAGGATTAGTGGATCGGAAATGAGATTGTCGTATCCTGAAAGAAAATCCTGTCGTTTCCATAGAAACGTTACTCGATTTAGAAGGAAATGTCTTACAACACATAGAATTTCATAGCGACGCAATTTCCGTGTGAATTCATCAATGTGTGGGAGTGAGGGATGCAGTGAAGAAGGATTAGTGGATCGGAAATGAGATTGTCGTATCCCAAAAGAAAATCCTGTCGTTTCCATAGAAACGTTACTCGATTTAGAAGGAAATGTCTTAGAACACATAGTATTTCATAGCGACGCAATTTCCATGTGAATTCGTCAATGTTTTGGAGTGAGAAATGCAGTAAAGAAGGATTAGTGGATCGGAAATGTGATTGTCGTATCCCAAAAGAAAATCCTGTCGTTTCCATAGAAACGTTACTCGATTTAGAAGGAACTGTCTTACAACACATAGTATTTCACAGCGATGCAATTTCCGTGTGAATTCGTCAATGTGTGGGAGTGAGGGTTGCAGTAAAGAGGGATTAGTGGATCGGAAATGAGATTGTCGCATCCCAAAAGAAAATCCTGTCGTTTCCATAGAAACGTTACTCGATTTAGAAGGAAAAGTCATAGAACCCATAGTAATTCATAGCGACGCAATATCCGTGTGAATTCGTCAATGTTTGGGAGTGAGGGATGCAGTAAAGAAGAATTAGTATATCGGAAATGTGATTGTCGTACCCCCAAAAGAAAATCCTGTCGTTTCCATAGAAACGTTACTCGATTTAGAAAGAAATGTCTTAGAACACATAGTACTCGTATTTCATAGCGACGCAATTTCCGTGTGAATTCGTCAATGTGTGGGAGTGATTGATGCAGTAAAGAAGGATTAGTGGATCGGAAATGAGATTGTCGTATCCCAAAAGAAAATCCTGTCGTTTCCATAGAAACGTTACTCGATTTAGAAGGAAATGTCTTGGAACACATAGTATTTCATAGCGACGCAATTTCTGAGTGAATTCGTCAATGTTTGGGAGTGAGGGATGCAGTAAAGAAGGTTTAGTGGATCGGAAATGAGATTGTCGTATCCCAAAAAAAAGTCTTGTCGTTTCCATAGAAACGTTACTTGATTTAGAAGGAGAAGTCATAGAACCCACAGTAATTCATAGCGACGCAATTTCCGTATGAATTGGTCAATGTGTGGGAGTGAGGGATGCAGTAAAGAAGGATTAGTGGATCGGAAATGTGATTGTCGTATCCCAAAAGTAAATCCTGTCGTTTCCATAGAAACGTTACTCGATTTAGAAGGAAATGTCTTAGAACACATAGTACTCGTATTTCATAGCGACGGAATTTCTGTGTGAATTCGTCAATGTGTGGGAGTGAGGGATGCAGTAAAGTAGGATTAGTGGATCGGAAATGTGATTGTCGTATCCCAAAAGAAAATCCTGTCGTTTCCATAGAAACGTTACTAGATTTAGAAGGAAATGTCTTATAACACATAGTATTTCATAGCGACGCAATTTCTGTGTGAATTCGTCAATGTTTGGGAGTGAGGGTTGCAGTAAAGGAGGATTAGTGGATCGGAAATGTGATTGTCGTATCCCAAAAGAAAATCCTGTCGTTTCCATAGAAACGTTACTCGATTTAGAAGGAATTGTCTTAGAACACATAGTACTCGTATTTCATAGCTACGCAATTTCCGTGTGAATTCGTCAATGTGTGGGGGTGAGGGATGCAGTAAAGAAGGGTTAGTGGATCGGAAATACGATTGTCGTATCCCAAAAGAAAATCCTGTCGTTTCCATAGAAACGTTACTCGATTTAGAAGGAAATGACTTAGAACACATAGTATTTCATAGCGACGCAATTTCCGTGTGAATTCGTCAATGTTTGGGAGTGAGGGATGCAGTAAAGAAGGATTAGTGGATCGGAAATGTGATTGTCGTATCCAAAAAGAAAATCCTGTCGTTTCCATAGAAACGTTACTCGATTTAGAAGGAAATGACTTAGAACACATAGTACTCGTATTTCATAGCGACGGAATTTCCGTGTGAATTCGTCAATGTGTGGGAGTGAGGGATGCAGTAAAGAAGGATTAGTGGATCGGAAATGTGATTGTCGTATCCCAAAAGTAAATCCTGTCGTTTCCATAGAAACGTTACTCGATTTAGAAGGAAATGTCTTAGAACACATAGTATTTCATAGCGACGCAATTTCCATGTGAATTCGTCAATGTTTGGGAGTGAGAAATGCAGTAAAGAAGGATTAGTGGATCGGAAATGTGATTGTCGTATCCCAAAAGAAAATCCTGTCGTTTCCGTAGAAACGTTACTCGATTTAGAAGGAATTGTCTTAGAACACATAGTACTCGTATTTCATAGCGACGCAATTTCCGTGTGAATTCGTCAATGTTTGGGAGTGAGGGATGCAGTAAAGAAGGATTAGTGGATCGGAAATGTGATTGTCGTATCCCAAAAGAAAATCCTGTCGTTTCCATAGAAACGTTATTCCATTTAGAAGGAAATGTCTTAGAACACATAGTATTTCATAGCGATGCATTTTCCGTGTGAATTCGTCAATGTGTGGGAGTGAGGGATGCAGTAAAGAGGAATTAGTGGATCGGAAATGAGATTGTCGTATCCCAAAAGAAAATCCTGTCGTTTCCATAGAAACGTTACTCGATTTAGAAGGAAATGTCTTAGAACACATAGTATTTCATAGCGACGCAATTTCCGTGTGAATTCGTCAATGTGTGGGAGTGAGGGATGCAGTAAAGAAGGATTAGTGGATCGGAAATGAGATTGTCGTATCCTAAAAGAAAACCCTGTCGTTTCCATAGAAACGTTACTCGATTTAGAAGGAAATGTCTTACAACACATAGTATTTCATAGCGACGCAATTTCCGTGTGAATTCGCCAATGTTTGGGAGTGAGGGTTGCAGTAAAGAAGGATTAGTGGATGGAAAATGTGATCGTCGTATCCCAGAAGAAATTCCTGTCGTTTCCGTAGAAACGTTACTCGATTTAGAAGGAATTGTCTTAGAACACATAGTACTCGTATTTCATAGCGACGCAATTTCCATGTGAATTCGTCAATGTGTGGGAGTGAGGGATGCAGTAAAGAAGGATTAGTGGATCGGAAATGAGATTGTCGTATCCCAAATGATAATCCTGTCGTTTCCATAGAAACGTTACTCGATTTAGAAGGAAATGTCTTAGAACACATAGTATTTCATAGCGACGCAATTTCCATGTGAATTCGTCAATGTTTGGGAGTGAGAAATGCAGTAAAGAAGGATTAGTGGATCGGAAATGTGATTGTCGTATCCCAAAAGAAAATCCTGTCGTTTCCATAGAAACGTTACTCGATTTAGAAGGAAATGTCTTAGAACACATAGTATTTCATAGCGATGCAATTTCCGTGTGAAATCGTCAATGTGTGGGAGTGAGGGATGCAGTAAAGAGGGATTAATGGATCGGAAATGATATTGTCGCATCCCAAAAGAAAATCCTGTCGTTTCCATAGAAACGTTACTCGATTTAGAAGGAGAAGTCATAGAACCCATAGTAATTCATAGCGACGCAATTTCCGTGTGAATTCGTCAATGTTTGGGAGTGAGGGATGCAGTAAAGAAGAATTAGTGGATCGGAAATGTGATTGTCGTATCCCCAAAAGAAAATCCTGTCGTTTCCATAGAAACGTTACTCGATTTAGAAAGAAATGTCTTAGAACACATAGTACTCGTATTTCATAGCGACGCAATTTCCGTGTGAATTCGTCAATGTGTGGGAGTGAGGGATGCAGTAAAGAAGGATTAGTGGATCGGAAATGAGATTGTCGTATCCCAAAAGTAAATACTGTCGTTTCCATAGAAACGTTACCCGATTTAGAAGGAAATGTCTTAGAACACATAGTATTTCATAGCGATGCAATTTCCGTGTGAATTCGTCAATGTGTGGGAGTGAGGGATGCAGTAATGAGGGATTAATGGATCGGAAATGATATTGTCGTATCCCAAAAGAAAATCCTGTCGTTTCCATAGAAACGTTACTCGATTTAGAAGGAGAAGTCATAGAACCCATAGTAATTCATAGCGACGCAATTTCCGTGTGAATTCGTCAATGTGTGGGAGTGAGGGATGCAGTAAAGAAGGATTAGTGGATCGGAAATGAGATTGTCGTATCCCAAGAGAAAATCCTGTCGTTTCCATAGAAACGTTACTCGATTTAGAAGGAAATGTCTTACAACACATAGTATTTCATAGCGACGCAATTTCTGTGTGAATTCTTCAATGTTTGGGAGTGAGGGATGCAGTAAAGAAGGTTTAGTGGATCGGAAATGAGATTGTCGTATCCCAAAAAAAAGTCCTGTCGTTTCCATAAAAACGTTACTTGATATAGAAGGAGAAGTCATAGAACCCACAGTAATTCATAGCGACGCAATTTCCGTATGAATTGGTCAATGTGTGGGAGTGAGGGATGCAGTAAAGGAGGATTAGTGGATCGGAAATGTGATTGTCGTATCCCAAAAGTAAATCCTGTCGTTTCCATAGAAACGTTACCCGATTTAGAAGGAAAAGTCTTAGAACACATAGTACTCGTATTTCATAGCGACGGAATTTCCGTGTGAATTCGTCAATGTGTGGGAGTGAGGGATGCAGTAAAGAAGGATTAGTGGATCGGAAACGTGATTGTCGTATCCCAATAGAAAATCCTGTCGTTTCCATAGAAACGTTACTCGATTTAGAAGGAGATGTCTTAGAACACATAGTATTTCATAGCGACGCAATTTCTGTGTGAATTCGTCAATGTTTGGGAGTGAGGGTTGCAGTAAAGGAGGATTAGTGGATCGGAAATGTGATTGTCGTATCCCAATAGAAAATCCTGTCGTTTCCATAGAAACGTTACTCTATTTAGAAGGAAATGTCTTAGAACACATAGTATTTCATAGCGATGCAATTTCCGTGTGAATTCGTCAATGTGTGGGAGTGAGGGATGCAGTAAAGAGGGATTAGTGGATCGGAAATGAGATTGTCGTATCCCAAAAGAAAATCCTGTCGTTTCCATAGAAACGTTACTCGATTTAGAAGGAGAAGTCATAGAACCCATACTAATTCATAGCGACGCAATTTCCGTGTGAATTCGTCAATGTTTGGGAGTGAGGGATGCAGTAAAGAAGAATTAGTGGATCGGATATGTGATTGTCGTACCCCTAAAAGAAAATCCTGTCGTTTCCATAGAAACGTTACTCGATTTAGAAGGAAATGTCTTAGAACACATAGTATTTCATAGCGACGCAATTTCCATGTGAATTCGTCAATGTTTGGGAGTGAGAAATGCAGTAAAGAAGGATTAGTGGATCGGAAATGTGATTGTCGTATCCCAAAAGAAAATCCTGTCGTTTCCATAGATACGTTACTCGATTTAGAAGGAAATGTCTTAGAACACATAGTATTTCATAGCGATGCAATTTCCGTGTGAATTCGTCAAAGTGTGTCAGTGAGGGATGCAGTAAAGTGGGATTAGTGGATCGGAAATGAGATTGTCGTATCCCAAAAGAAAATCCTGTCGTTTCCATAGAAACGTTACTCCATTTAGAAGGAAATGTCTTAGAACACATAGTATTTGATAGCGATGCAATTTCCGTGTGAATTCGTCAATGTGTGGGAGTGAGGGATGCAGTAAAGAGGGATTAGTGGATCGGAAATGAGATTGTCGTATCCCAAAAGAAAATCCTGTCGTTTACATAGAAACGTTACTCGATTTAGAAGGAATAGTCTTAGAACACATAGTATTTCATAGCGACGCAATTTCCGTGTGAATTCGTCAATGTGTGGGAGTGAGGGATGCAGTAAAGAAGGATTAGTGGATGGGAAATGTGATTGTCGTATCCCAAAAGAAAATCCTGTCGTTCCCGTAGAAACGTTACTCGATTTAGAAGGAATTGTCTTAGAACACATAGTACTCGTATTTCATAGCGACGCAACTTCCGTGTGAATTCGTCAATGTGTGGGAGTGAGGGATGCAGTAAAGAAGGATTAGTGGATCGGAAATGAGATTGTCGTATCCCAAAAGATAATCCTGTCGTTTCCATAGAAACGTTACTCGATTTAGAAGGAAATGTCTTAGAACACATAGTATTTCATAGCGACGCAATTTCCATGTGAATTCGTCAATGTTTGGGAGTGAGAAATGCAGTAAAGAAGGATTAGTGGATCGGAAATGTGATTGTCGTATCCCAAAAGAAAATCCTGTCGTTTCCATAGAAACGTTACTCGATTTAGAAAGAAATGTATTAGAACACATAGTATTTCATAGCGATGCAATTTCCGTGTGAATTCGTCAATGTGTGAGAGTGAGGGATGCAGTAAAGAGGGATTAATGGATCGGAAATGAGATTGTCGTATCCCAAATGAAAATCCTGTCGTTTCCATAGAAACGTTACTCGATTTAGAAGGAGAAGTCATAGAACCCATAGTAATTCATAGCGACGTAATTTCCGTGTGAATTCGTCAATGTTTGGGAGTGAGGGATGCAGTAAAGAAGAATTAGTGGATCGGAAATGTGATTGACGTACCCCCAAAAGAAAATCCTGTCGTTTCCATAGAAACGTTACTCGATTTAGAAAGAAATGTCTTATAACACATAGTACTCGTATTTCATAGCGACGCAATTTCCGTGTTAATTCGTCAATGTGTGGGAGTGAGGGATGCAGTAAAGAAGGATTAGTGGATCGGAAATGAGATTGTCGTATCCCAAAAGAAAATCCTGTCGTTTCCATAGAAACGTTACTCGATTTAGAAGGAAATGTTTTAGAACACATAGTATTTCATAGCGACGCAATTTCTGTGTGAATTCGTCTATGTTTGGGAGTGAGGGATGCAGTAAGGAAGGTTTAGTGGATCGGAAATGAGATTGTCGTATCCCAAAAAAAAGTCCTGTCGTTTCCATAGAAACGTTACTTGATTTAGAAGGAGAAGTCATAGAACCCACAGTAATTCATAGCGACGCAATTTCCGTATGAATTGGTCAATGTGTGAGAGTGAGGGATGCAGTAAAGAAGGATTAGTGGATCGGAAATGTGATTGTCGTATCCCAAAAGTAAATCCTGTCGTTTCCATAGAAACTTTACTCGATTTAGAAGGAAATGTCTTAGAACACATAGTACTCGTATCTCATAGCGACGGAATTTCCGTGTGAATTCGTCAATGTGTGGGAGTGAGGGATGCAGTAAAGAAGGATTAGTGGATCGGCAATGTGATTGTCGTATCCCAAAAGAAAATCCTGTCGTTTCCATAGAAACGTTACTCGATTTAGAAGGAAATGTCTTAGAACACATAGTATTTCATAGCGACGCAATTTCTGTGTGAATTCGTCAATGTTTGGGAGTGAGGGTTGCAGTAAAGGAGGATTAGTGGATCGGAAATGTGATTGTCGTATCCCAAAAGAAAATCCTGTCGTTTCCATAGAAACGTTACTCGATTTAGAAGGAAATGTCTTAGAACACATAGTATTTCATAGCGATGCAATTTCCGTGAGAATTCGTCAATGTGTGGGAGTGAGGGATGCAGTAAAGAGGGATTAGTGGATCGGAAATGAGATTGTCGTATCCCAAAAGAAAATCCTGTCGTTTCCATAGAAACGTTACTCGATTTAGAAGGAAATGTCTTACAACACATAGTATTTCATAGCGACGCAATTTCCGTGTGAATTCGTCAATGTTTGGGAGTGAGGGTTGCAGTAAAGAAGGATTAGTGGATGGGAAATGTGATTGTCGTATCCCAAAAGAAAATCCTGTCGTTCCCGTAGAAACGTTACTCGATTTAGAAGGAATTGTCTTAGAACACATAGTACTCGTATTTCATAGCGACGCAACTTCCGTGTGAATTCGTCAATGTGTGGGAGTGAGGGATGCAGTAAAGAAGGATTAGTGGATCGGAAATGAGATTGTCGTATCCCAAAAGATAATCCTGTCGTTTCCATAGAAACGTTACTCGATTTAGAAGGAAATGTCTTAGAACACATAGTATTTCATAGCGACGCAATTTCCATGTGAATTCGTCAATGTTTGGGAGTGAGAAATGCAGTAAAGAAGGATTAGTGGATCGGAAATGTGATTGTCGTATCCCAAAAGAAAATCCTGTCGTTTCCATAGAAACGTTACTCGATTTAGAAAGAAATGTCTTAGAACACATAGTATTTCATAGCGACGCAATTTCCGTGTGAATTCGTCAATGTGTGAGAGTGAGGGATGCAGTAAAGAGGGATTAATGGATCGGAAATGAGATTGTCGTATCCCAAATGAAAATCCTGTCGTTTCCATAGAAACGTTACTCGATTTAGAAGGAGAAGTCATAGAACCCATAGTAATTCATAGCGACGCAATTTCCGTGTGAATTCGTCAATGTTTGGGAGTGAGGGATGCAGTAAAGAAGAATTAGTGGATCGGAAATGTGATTGACGTACCCCCAAAAGAAAATCCTGTCGTTTCCATAGAAACGTTACTCGATTTAGAAAGAAATGTCTTAGAACACATAGTACTCGTATTTCATAGCGACGCAATTTCCGTGTTAATTCGTCAATGTGTGGGAGTGAGGGATGCAGTAAAGAAGGATTAGTGGATCGGAAATGAGATTGTCGTATCCCAAAAGAAAATCCTGTCGTTTCCATAGAAACGTTACTCGATTTAGAAGGAAATGTTTTAGAACACATAGTATTTCATAGCGACGCAATTTCTGTGTGAATTCGTCTATGATTGGGAGTGAGGGATGCAGTAAGGAAGGTTTAGTGGATCGGAAATGAGATTGTCGTATCGCAAAAAAAAAGTCCTGTCGTTTCCATAGAAACGTTACTTGATTTAGAAGGAGAAGTCATAGAACCCACAGTAATTCATAGCGACGCAATTTCCGTATGAATTGGTCAATGTGTGGGAGTGAGGGATGCAGTAAAGAAGGATTAGTGGATCGGAAATGTGATTGTCGTATCCCAAAAGTAAATCCTGTCGTTTCCATAGAAACGTTACTCGATTTAGAAGGAAATGTCTTAGAACACATAGTACTCGTATCTCATAGCGACGGAATTTCCGTGTGAATTCGTCAATGTGTGGGAGTGAGGGATGCAGTAAAGAAGGATTAGTGGATCGGAAATGTGATTGTCGTATCCCAAAAGAAAATCCTGTCGTTTCCATAGAAACGTTACTCGATTTAGAAGGAAATGTCTTAGAACACATAGTATTTCATAGCGACGCAATTTCTGTGTGAATTCGTCAATGTTTGGGAGTGAGGGTTGCAGTAAAGGAGGATTAGTGGATCGGAAATGTGATTGTCGTATCCCAAAAGAAAATCCTGTCGTTTCCATAGAAACGTTACTCGATTTAGAAGGAAATGTCTTAGAACACATAGTATTTCATAGCGATGCAATTTCCGTGTGAATTCGTCAATGTGTGGGAGTGAGGGATGCAGTAAAGAGGGATTAGTGGATCGGAAATGAGATTGTCGTATCCCAAAAGAAAATCCTGTCGTTTCCATAGAAACGTTACTCGATTTAGAAGGAGAAGTCATAGAACCCATAGTAATTCATAGCGACGCAATTTCCGTGTGAATTCGTCAATGTTTGGGAGTGAGGGATGCAGTAAAGAAGAATTAGTGGATCGGAAATGTGATTGTCGTACCCCTAAAAGAAAATCCTGTCGTTTCCATAGAAACGTTACTCGATTTAGAAAGAAATGTCTTAGAACACATAGTACTCGTATTTCATAGCGACGCAATTTCCGTGTGAATTCGTCAATGTGTGGGAGTGAGGGATGCAGTAAAGAAGGATTAGTGGATCGGAAATGAGATTGTCGTATCCCAAAAGAAAATCCTGTCGTTTCCATAGAAACATTACTTGATTTAGAAGGAAATGTCTTAGAACACATAGTATTTCATAGCGACGCAATTTCCATGTGAATTCGTCAATGTTTGTGAGTGAGAAATGCAGTAAAGAAGGATTAGTGGATCGGAAATGTGATTGTCGTATCCCAAAAGAAAATCCTGTCGTTTCCATAGAAACGTTACTCGATTTAGAAGGAAATGTCTTAGAACACATAGTATTTCATAGCGATGCAATTTCCGTGTGAATTCGTCAATGTGTGGGAGTGAGGGATGCAGTAAAGAGGGATTAATGGATCGGAAATGAGATTGTCGTATCCCAAAAGAAAATCCTGTCGTTTCCATAGAAACGTTACTCGATTTAGAAGGAGAAGTCATAGAACCCATAGTAATTCATAGCGACGCAATTTCCGTGTGAATTCGTCAATGTTTGGGAGTGAGGGATGCAGTAAAGAAGAATTAGTGGATCGTAAATGTGATTGTCGTACCCCCAAAAGAAAATCCTGTCGTTTCCATAGAAACGTTACTCGATTTAGAAAGAAATGTCTTAGAACACATAGTACTCGTATTTCATAGCGACGCAATTTCCGTGTGAATTCGTCAATGTGTGGGAGTGAGGGATGCAGTAAAGAAGGATTAGTGGATCGGAAATGAGATTGTTGTATCCCAAAAGAAAATCCTGTCGTTTCCATAGAAACGTTACTCGATTTAGAAGGAAATGTCTTAGAACACATAGTATTTCATAGCGATGCAATTTCCGTGTGAATTCGTCAATGTGTGGGAGTGAGGGATGCAGTAAAGTGGGATTAGTGGATCGGAAATGAGATTGTCGTATCCCAAAAGAAAATCCTGTCGTTTCCATAGAAACGTTACTCCATTTAGAAGGAAATGTCTTAGAACACATAGTATTTGATAGCGATGCAATTTCCGTGTGAATTCGTCAATGTGTGGGAGTGAGGGATGCAGTAAAGAGGGATTAGTGGATCGGAAATGAGATTGTCGTATCCCAAAAGAAAATCCTGTCGTTTCCATATAAACGTTACTCGATTTAGAAGAAAATGTCTTAGAACACATAGTATTTCATAGCGACGCAATTTCCGTGTGAATTCGTCAATGTGTGGGAGTGAGGGATGCAGTAAAGAAGGATTAGTGGATCGGAAATGAGATTGTCGTATCCCAAAAGAAAATCCTGTCGTTTCCATAGAAACGTTACTCGATTTAGAAGAAAATGTCTTAGAACACATAGTATTTCATAGCGACGCAATTTCCGTGTGAATTCGTCAATGTGTGGGAGTGAGGGATGCAGTAAAGAGGGATTAATGGATCGGAAATGAGATTGTCGAATCCCAAAAGAAAATCCTGTCGTTTCCATAGAAACGTTACTCGATTTAGAAGAAAATGTCTTAGAACACATAGTATTTCATAGCGACGCAATTTCCGTGTGAATTCGTCAATGTGTGGGAGTGAGGGATGCAGTAAAGAAGGATTAGTGGATCGGAAATGAGATTGTCGTATCCCAAAAGAAAATCCTGTCGTTTCCATAGAAACGTTACTCGATTTAGAAGAAAATGTCTTAGAACACATAGTATTTCATAGCGATGCAATTTCCGTGTGAATTCGTCAATGTGTTAGAGTGAGGGATGCAGTAAAGAGGGATTAATGGATCGGAAATGAGATTGTCGTATCCCAAATGAAAATCCTGTCGTTTCCATAGAAACGTTACTCGATTTAGAAGGAGAAGTCATAGAACCCATAGTAATTCATAGCGACGCAATTTCCGTGTGAATTCGTCAATGTTTGGGAGTGAGGGATGCAGTAAAGAAGAATTAGTGGATCGGAAATGTGATTGTCGTACCCCCAAAAGAAAATCCTGTCGTTTCCATAGAAACGTTACTCGATTTAGAAAGAAATGTCTTGGAACACATAGTACTCGTATTTCATAGCGACGCAATTTCCGTGTTAATTCGTCAATGTGTGGGAGTGAGGGATGCGGTAAAGAAGGATTAGTGGATCGGAAATGAGATTGTCGTATCCCAAAAGAAAATCCTGTCGTTTCCATAGAAACGTTACTCGATTTAGAAGGAAATGTTTTAGAACACATAGTATTTCATAGCGACGCAATTTCTGTGTGAATTCGTCTATGTTTGGGAGTGAGGGATGCAGTAAGGAAGGTTTAGTGGATCGGAAATGAGATTGTCGTATCCCAAAAAAAAGTCCTGTCGTTTCCATAGAAACGTTACTTGATTTAGAAGGAGAAGTCATAGAACCCACAGTAATTCATAGCGACGCAATTTCCGTATGAATTGGTCAATGTGTGGGAGTGAGGGATGCAGTAAAGAAGGATTAGTGGATCGGAAATGTGATTGTCGTATCCCAAAAGTAAATCCTGTCGTTTCCATAGAAACGTTACTCGATTTAGAAGGAAATGTCTTAGAACACATAGTACTCGTATCTCATAGCGACGGAATTTCCGTGTGAATTCGTCAATGTGTGGGAGTGAGGGATGCAGTAAAGAAGGATTAGTGGATCGGAAATGTGATTGTCGTATCCCAAAAGAAAATCCTGTCGTTTCCATAGAGACGTTACTCGATTTAGAAGGAAATGTCCTAGAACACATAGTATTTCATAGCGACGCAATTTCTGTGTGAATTCGTCAATGTTTGGGAGTGAGGGTTGCAGTAAAGGAGGATTAGTGGATCGGAAATGTGATTGTCGTATCCCAAAAGAAAATCCTGTCGTTTCCATAGAAACGTTACTCGATTTAGAAGGAAATGTCTTAGAACACATAGTATTTCATAGCGATGCAATTTCCGTGTGAATTCGTCAATGTGTGGGAGTGAGGGATGCAGTAAAGAGGGATTAGTGGATCGGAAATGAGATTGTCGTATCCCAAAAGAAAATCCTGTCGTTTCCATAGAAACGTTACTCGATTTAGAAGGAGAAGTCATAGAACCCATAGTAATTCATAGCGACGCAATTTCCGTGTGAATTCGTCAATGTTTGGGAGTGAGGGATGCAGTAAAGAAGAATTAGTGGATCGGAAATGTGATTGTCGTACCCCTAAAAGAAAATCATGTCGTTTCCATAGAAACGTTACTCGATTTAGAAAGAAATGTCTTAGAACACATAGTACTCGTATTTCATAGCGACGCAATTTCCGTGTGAATTCGTCAATGTGTGGGAGTGAGGGATGCAGTAAAGAAGGATTAGTGGATCGGAAATGGGATTGTCGTATCCCAAAAGAAAATCCTGTCGTTTCCATAGAAACGTTACTTGATTTAGAAGGAAATGTCTTAGAACACATAGTATTTCATAGCGACGCAATTACCATGTGAATTCGTCAATGTTTGGGAGTGAGAAATGCAGTAAAGAAGGATTAGTGGATCGGAAATGTGATTGTCGTATCCCAAAAGAAAATCCTGTCGTTTCCATAGAAACGTTACTCGATTTAGAAGGAAATGTCTTAGAACACATAGTATTTCATAGCGATGCAATTTCCGTGTGAAATCGTCAATGTGTGGGAGTGAGGGATGCAGTAAAGAGGGATTAATGGATCGGAAATGAGATTGTCGTATCCCAAAAGAAAATCCTGTCGTTTCCATAGAAACGTTACTCGATTTAGAAGCAGAAGTCATAGAACCCATAGTAATTCATAGCGACGCAATTTCCGTGTGAATTCGTCAATGTTTGGGAGTGAGGGATGCAGTAAAGAAGAATTAGTGGATCGGAAATGTGATTGTCGTACCCCCAAAAGAAAATCCTGTCGTTTCCATAGAAACGTTACTCGATTTAGAAAGAAATGTCTTAGAACACATAGTACTCGTATTTCATAGCGACGCAATTTCCGTGTGAATTCGTCAAAGTGTGGGAGTGAGGGATGCAGTAAAGAAGGATTAGTGGATCGGAAATGAGATTGTCGTATCCCAAAAGAAAATCCTGTCGTTTCCATAGAAACGTTACTCGATTTAGAAGGAAATGTCTTAGAACACATAGTATTTCATAGCGACGCAATTTCCATGTGAATTCGTCAATGTTTGGGAGTGAGAAATGCAGTAAAGAAGGATTAGTGGATCGGAAATGTGATTGTCGTATCCGAAAAGAAAATCCTGTCGTTTCCATAGAAACGTTACTCGATTTAGAAGGAAATGTCTTAGAACACATAGTATTTGATAGCGATGCAATTTCCGTGTGAATTCGTCAATGTGTGGGAGTGAGGGATGCAGTAAAGTGGGATTAGTGGATCGGAAATGAGATTGTCGTATCCCAAAAGAAAATCCTGTCGTTTCCATAGAAACGTTACTCCATTTAGAAGGAAATGTCTTAGAACACATAGTATTTGATGGCGATGCAATTTCCGTGTGAATTCGTCAATGTGTGGGAGTGAGGGATGCAGTAAAGAGGGATTAGTGGATCGGAAATGAGATTGTCGTATCCCAAAAGAAAATCCTGTCGTTTCCATATAAACGTTACTCGATTTAGAAGAAAATGTCTTAGAACACATAGTATTTCATAGCGACGCAATTTCCGTGTGAATTCGTCAATGTGTGGGAGTGAGGGATGCAGTAAAGAAGGATTAGTGGATCGGAAATGAGATTGTCGTATCCCAAAAGAAAATCCTGACGTTTCCATAGAAACGTTACTCGATTTAGAAGAAAATATCTTAGAACACATAGTATTTCATAGCGACGCAATTTCCGTGTGAATTCGTCAATGTGTGGGAGTGAGGGATGCAGTAAAGAGGGATTAATGGATCGGAAATGAGATTGTCGTATCCCAAAAGAAAATCCTGTCGTTTCCATAGAAACGTTACTCGATTTAGAAGGAGAAGTCATAGAACCCATAGTAATTCATAGCGACCCAATTTCCGTGTGAATTCGTCAATGTTTGGGAGTGAGGGATGCAGTAAAGAAGAATTAGTGGATCGGAAATGTGATTGTCCTACCCCCAAAAGAAAATTATGTCGTTTCCATAGAAACGTTACTCGATTTAGAAAGAAATGTCTTAGAACACATAGTACTCGTATTTCATAGCGACGCAATTTCCGTGTGAATTCGTCAATGTGTGGGAGTGAGGGATGCAGTAAAGAAGGATTAGTGGATCGGAAATGAGATTGTCGTATCCCAAAAGAAAATCCTGTCGTTTCCATAGAAACGTTACTCGATTTAGAAGGAAATGTTTTAGAATACATAGTATTTCATAGCGACGCAATTTCTGTGTGAATTCGTCAATGTTTGGGAGTGAGAGATGCAGTAAGGAAGGTTTAGTGGATCGGAAATGAGATTGTCGTATCCCAAAAAAAAGTCCTGTCGTTTCCATAGAAACGTTACTTGATTTAGAAGGAGAAGTCATAGAACCCACAGTAATTCATAGCGACGCAATTTCCGTATGAATTGGTCAATGTGTGGGAGTGAGGGATGGAGTAAAGAAGGATTAGTGGATCGGAAATGTGATTGTCGTATCCCAAAAGTAAATCCTGTCGTTTCCATAGAAACGTTACTCGATTTAGAAGGAAATGTCTTAGAACACATAGTACTCGTATCTCATAGCGACGGAATTTCCGTGTGAATTCGTCAATGTGTGGGAGTGAGGGATGCAGTAAAGAAGGATTAGTGGATCGGAAATGTGATTGTCGTATCCCAAAAAAAAGTCCTGTCGTTTCCATAGAAACGTTACTTGATTTAGAAGGAGAAGTCATAGAACCCACAGTAATTCATAGCGACGCAATTTCCGTATGAATTGGTCAATGTGTGGGAGTGAGGGATGCAGTAAAGAAGGATTAGTGGATCGGAAATGTGATTGTCGTATCCCAAAAGTAAATCCTGTCGTTTCCATAGAAACGTTACTCGATTTAGAAGGAAATGTCTTAGAACACATAGTACTCGTATCTCATAGCGACGGAATTTCCGTGTGAATTCGTCAATGTGTGGGAGTGAGGGATGCAGTAAAGAAGGATTAGTGGATCGGAAATGTGATTGTCGTATCCCAAAAGAAAATCCTGTCGTTTCCATAGAAACGTTACTCGATTTAGAAGGAAATGTCCTAGAACACATAGTATTTCATAGCGACGCAATTTCTGTGTGAATTCGTCAATGTTTGGGAGTGAGGGTTGCAGTAAAGGAGGATTAGTGGATCGGAAATGTGATTGTCGTATCCCAAAAGAAAATCCTGTCGTTTCCATAGAAACGTTACTCGATTTAGAAGGAAATGTCTTAGAACACATAGTATTTCATAGCGATGCAATTTCCGTGTGAATTCGTCAATGTGTGGGAGTGAGGGATGCAGTAAAGAGGGATTAGTGGATCGGAAATGAGATTGTCGTATCCCAAAAGAAAATCCTGTCGTTTCCATAGAAACGTTACTTGATTTAGAAGGAAATGTCTTAGAACACATAGTATTTCATAGCGACGCAATTACCATGTGAATTCGTCAATGTTTGGGAGTGAGAAATGAGGTAAAGAAGGATTAGTGGATCGGAAATGTGATTGTCGTATCCCAAAAGAAAATCCTGTCGTTTCCATAGAAACGTTACTCGATTTAGAAGGAAATGTCTTAGAACACATAGTATTTCATAGCGATGCAATTTCCGTGTGAAATCGTCAATGTGTGGGAGTGAGGGATGCAGTGAAGAGGGATTAATGGATCGGAAATGAGATTGTCGTATCCCAAAAGAAAATCCTGTCGTTTCCATAGAAACGTTACTCGATTTAGAAGGAGAAGTCATAGAACCCATAGTAATTCATAGCGACGCAATTTCCGTGTGAATTCGTCAATGTTTGGGTGTGAGGGATGCAGTAAAGAAGAATTAGTGGATCGGAAATGTGATTGTCGTACCCCCAAAAGAAAATCCTGTCGTTTCCATAGAAACGTTACTCGATTTAGAAAGAAATGTCTTAGAACACATAGTACTCGTATTTCATAGCGACGCAATTTCCGTGTGAATTCGTCAATGTGTGGGAGTGAGGGATGCAGTAAAGAAGGATTAGTGGATCGGAAATGTGATTGTCGTATCCCAAAAGAAAATCCTGTCGTTTCCATAGAAACGTTACTCGATTTAGAAGGAAATGTCCTAGAACACATAGTATTTCATAGCGACGCAATTTCTGTGTGAATTCGTCAATGTTTGGGAGTGAGGGTTGCAGTAAAGGAGGATTAGTGGATCGGAAATGTGATTGTCGTATCCCAAAAGAAAATCCTGTCGTTTCCATAGAAACGTTACTCGATTTAGAAGGAAATGTCTTAGAACACATAGTATTTCATAGCGATGCAATTTCCGTGTGAATTCGTCAATGTGTGGGAGTGAGGGATGCAGTAAAGAGGGATTAGTGGATCGGAAATGAGATTGTCGTATCCCAAAAGAAAATCCTGTCGTTTCCATAGAAACGTTACTCGATTTAGAAGGAGAAGTCATAGAACCCATAGTAATTCATAGCGACGCAATTTCCGTGTGAATTCGTCAATGTTTGGGAGTGAGGGATGCAGTAAAGAAGAATTAGTGGATCGGAAATGTGATTGTCGTACCCCTAAAAGAAAATCATGTCGTTTCCATAGAAACGTTACTCGATTTAGAAAGAAATGTCTTAGAACACATAGTACTCGTATTTCATAGCGACGCAATTTCCGTGTGAATTCGTCAATGTGTGGGAGTGAGGGATGCAGTAAAGAAGGATTAGTGGATCGGAAATGGGATTGTCGTATCCCAAAAGAAAATCCTGTCGTTTCCATAGAAACGTTACTTGATTTAGAAGGAAATGTCTTAGAACACATAGTATTTCATAGCGACGCAATTACCATGTGAATTCGTCAATGTTTGGGAGTGAGAAATGCAGTAAAGAAGGATTAGTGGATCGGAAATGTGATTGTCGTATCCCAAAAGAAAATCCTGTCGTTTCCATAGAAACGTTACTCGATTTAGAAGGAAATGTCTTAGAACACATAGTATTTCATAGCGATGCAATTTCCGTGTGAAATCGTCAATGTGTGGGAGTGAGGGATGCAGTAAAGAGGGATTAATGGATCGGAAATGAGATTGTCGTATCCCAAAAGAAAATCCTGTCGTTTCCATAGAAACGTTACTCGATTTAGAAGCAGAAGTCATAGAACCCATAGTAATTCATAGCGACGCAATTTCCGTGTGAATTCGTCAATGTTTGGGAGTGAGGGATGCAGTAAAGAAGAATTAGTGGATCGGAAATGTGATTGTCGTACCCCCAAAAGAAAATCCTGTCGTTTCCATAGAAACGTTACTCGATTTAGAAAGAAATGTCTTAGAACACATAGTACTCGTATTTCATAGCGACGCAATTTCCGTGTGAATTCGTCAAAGTGTGGGAGTGAGGGATGCAGTAAAGAAGGATTAGTGGATCGGAAATGAGATTGTCGTATCCCAAAAGAAAATCCTGTCGTTTCCATAGAAACGTTACTCGATTTAGAAGGAAATGTCTTAGAACACATAGTATTTCATAGCGACGCAATTTCCATGTGAATTCGTCAATGTTTGGGAGTGAGAAATGCAGTAAAGAAGGATTAGTGGATCGGAAATGTGATTGTCGTATCCGAAAAGAAAATCCTGTCGTTTCCATAGAAACGTTACTCGATTTAGAAGGAAATGTCTTAGAACACATAGTATTTCATAGCGATGCAATTTCCGTGTGAATTCGTCAATGTGTGGGAGTGAGGGATGCAGTAAAGTGGGATTAGTGGATCGGAAATGAGATTGTCGTATCCCAAAAGAAAATCCTGTCGTTTCCATAGAAACGTTACTCCATTTAGAAGGAAATGTCTTAGAACACATAGTATTTGATGGCGATGCAATTTCCGTGTGAATTCGTCAATGTGTGGGAGTGAGGGATGCAGTAAAGAGGGATTAGTGGATCGGAAATGAGATTGTCGTATCCCAAAAGAAAATCCTGTCGTTTCCATATAAACGTTACTCGATTTAGAAGAAAATGTCTTAGAACACATAGTATTTCATAGCGACGCAATTTCCGTGTGAATTCGTCAATGTGTGGGAGTGAGGGATGCAGTAAAGAAGGATTAGTGGATCGGAAATGAGATTGTCGTATCCCAAAAGAAAATCCTGACGTTTCCATAGAAACGTTACTCGATTTAGAAGAAAATATCTTAGAACACATAGTATTTCATAGCGACGCAATTTCCGTGTGAATTCGTCAATGTGTGGGAGTGAGGGATGCAGTAAAGAGGGATTAATGGATCGGAAATGAGATTGTCGTATCCCAAAAGAAAATCCTGTCGTTTCCATAGAAACGTTACTCGATTTAGAAGGAGAAGTCATAGAACCCATAGTAATTCATAGCGACCCAATTTCCGTGTGAATTCGTCAATGTTTGGGAGTGAGGGATGCAGTAAAGAAGAATTAGTGGATCGGAAATGTGATTGTCCTACCCCCAAAAGAAAATCCTGTCGTTTCCATAGAAACGTTACTCGATTTAGAAAGAAATGTCTTAGAACACATAGTACTCGTATTTCATAGCGACGCAATTTCCGTGTGAATTCGTCAATGTGTGGGAGTGAGGGATGCAGTAAAGAAGGATTAGTGGATCGGAAATGAGATTGTCGTATCCCAAAAGAAAATCCTGTCGTTTCCATAGAAACGTTACTCGATTTAGAAGGAAATGTTTTAGAATACATAGTATTTCATAGCGACGCAATTTCTGTGTGAATTCGTCAATGTTTGGGAGTGAGAGATGCAGTAAGGAAGGTTTAGTGGATCGGAAATGAGATTGTCGTATCCCAAAAAAAAGTCCTGTCGTTTCCATAGAAACGTTACTTGATTTAGAAGGAGAAGTCATAGAACCCACAGTAATTCATAGCGACGCAATTTCCGTATGAATTGGTCAATGTGTGGGAGTGAGGGATGGAGTAAAGAAGGATTAGTGGATCGGAAATGTGATTGTCGTATCCCAAAAGTAAATCCTGTCGTTTCCATAGAAACGTTACTCGATTTAGAAGGAAATGTCTTAGAACACATAGTACTCGTATCTCATAGCGACGGAATTTCCGTGTGAATTCGTCAATGTGTGGGAGTGAGGGATGCAGTAAAGAAGGATTAGTGGATCGGAAATGTGATTGTCGTATCCCAAAAAAAAGTCCTGTCGTTTCCATAGAAACGTTACTTGATTTAGAAGGAGAAGTCATAGAACCCACAGTAATTCATAGCGACGCAATTTCCGTATGAATTGGTCAATGTGTGGGAGTGAGGGATGCAGTAAAGAAGGATTAGTGGATCGGAAATGTGATTGTCGTATCCCAAAAGTAAATCCTGTCGTTTCCATAGAAACGTTACTCGATTTAGAAGGAAATGTCTTAGAACACATAGTACTCGTATCTCATAGCGACGGAATTTCCGTGTGAATTCGTCAATGTGTGGGAGTGAGGGATGCAGTAAAGAAGGATTAGTGGATCGGAAATGTGATTGTCGTATCCCAAAAGAAAATCCTGTCGTTTCCATAGAAACGTTACTCGATTTAGAAGGAAATGTCCTAGAACACATAGTATTTCATAGCGACGCAATTTCTGTGTGAATTCGTCAATGTTTGGGAGTGAGGGTTGCAGTAAAGGAGGATTAGTGGATCGGAAATGTGATTGTCGTATCCCAAAAGAAAATCCTGTCGTTTCCATAGAAACGTTACTCGATTTAGAAGGAAATGTCTTAGAACACATAGTATTTCATAGCGATGCAATTTCCGTGTGAATTCGTCAATGTGTGGGAGTGAGGGATGCAGTAAAGAGGGATTAGTGGATCGGAAATGAGATTGTCGTATCCCAAAAGAAAATCCTGTCGTTTCCATAGAAACGTTACTCGATTTAGAAGGAGAAGTCATAGAACCCATAGTAATTCATAGCGACGCAATTTCCGTGTGAATTCGTCAATGTTTGGGAGTGAGGGATGCAGTAAAGAAGAATTAGTGGATCGGAAATGTGATTGTCGTACCCCTAAAAGAAAATCCTGTCGTTTCCATAGAAACGTTACTCGATTTAGAAAGAAATGTCTTAGAACACATAGTACTCGTATTTCATAGCGACGCAATTTCCGTGTGAATTCGTCAATGTGTGGGAGTGAGGGATGCAGTAAAGAAGGATTAGTGGATCGGAAATGAGATTGTCGTATCCCAAAAGAAAATCCTGTCGTTTCCATAGAAACGTTACTTGATTTAGAAGGAAATGTCTTAGAACACATAGTATTTCATAGCGACGCAATTACCATGTGAATTCGTCAATGTTTGGGAGTGAGAAATGCAGTAAAGAAGGATTAGTGGATCGGAAATGTGATTGTCGTATCCCAAAAGAAAATCCTGTCGTTTCCATAGAAACGTTACTCGATTTAGAAGGAAATGTCTTAGAACACATAGTATTTCATAGCGATGCAATTTCCGTGTGAAATCGTCAATGTGTGGGAGTGAGGGATGCAGTAAAGAGGGATTAATGGATCGGAAATGAGATTGTCGTATCCCAAAAGAAAATCCTGTCGTTTCCATAGAAACGTTACTCGATTTAGAAGGAGAAGTCATAGAACCCATAGTAATTCATAGCGACGCAATTTCCGTGTGAATTCGTCAATGTTTGGGTGTGAGGGATGCAGTAAAGAAGAATTAGTGGATCGGAAATGTGATTGTCGTACCCCCAAAAGAAAATCCTGTCGTTTCCATAGAAACGTTACTCGATTTAGAAAGAAATGTCTTAGAACACATAGTACTCGTATTTCATAGCGACGCAATTTCCGTGTGAATTCGTCAAAGTGTGGGAGTGAGGGATGCAGTAAAGAAGGATTAGTGGATCGGAAATGAGATTGTCGTATCCCAAAAGAAAATCCTGTCGTTTCCATAGAAACGTTACTCGATTTAGAAGGAAATGTCTTAGAACACATAGTATTTCATAGCGACGCAATTTCCATGTGAATTCGTCAATGTTTGGGAGTGAGAAATGCAGTAAAGAAGGATTAGTGGATCGGAAATGTGATTGTCGTATCCGAAAAGAAAATCCTGTCGTTTCCATAGAAACGTTACTCGATTTAGAAGGAAATGTCTTAGAACACATAGTATTTCATAGCGATGCAATTTCCGTGTGAATTCGTCAATGTGTGGGAGTGAGGGATGCAGTGAAGTGGGATTAGTGGATCGGAAATGAGATTGTCGTATCCCAAAAGAAAATCCTGTCGTTTCCATAGAAACGTTACTCCATTTAGAAGGAAATGTCTTAGAACACATAGTATTTGATAGCGATGCAATTTCCGTGTGAATTCGTCAATGTGTGGGAGTGAGGGATGCAGTAAAGAGGGATTAGTGGATCGGAAATGAGATTGTCGTATCCCAAAAGAAAATCCTGTCGTTTCCATATAAACGTTACTCGATTTAGAAGAAAATGTCTTAGAACACATAGTATTTCATAGCGACGCAATTTCCGTGTGAATTCGTCAATGTGTGGGAGTGAGGGATGCAGTAAAGAAGGATTAGTGGATCGGAAATGAGATTGTCGTATCCCAAAAGAAAATCCTGACGTTTCCATAGAAACGTTACTCGATTTAGAAGAAAATATCTTAGAACACATAGTATTTCATAGCGACGCAATTTCCGTGTGAATTCGTCAATGTGTGGGAGTGAGGGATGCAGTAAAGAGGGATTAATGGATCGGAAATGAGATTGTCGTATCCCAAAAGAAAATCCTGTCGTTTCCATAGAAACGTTACTCGATTTAGAAGGAGAAGTCATAGAACCCATAGTAATTCATAGCGACCCAATTTCCGTGTGAATTCGTCAATGTTTGGGAGTGAGGGATGCAGTAAAGAAGAATTAGTGGATCGGAAATGTGATTGTCCTACCCCCAAAAGAAAATCCTGTCGTTTCCATAGAAACGTTACTCGATTTAGAAAGAAATGTCTTAGAACACATAGTACTCGTATCTCATAGCGACGCAATTTCCGTGTGAATTCGTCAATGTGTGGGAGTGAGGGATGCAGTAAAGAAGGATTAGTGGATCGGAAATGAGATTGTCGTATCCCAAAAGAAAATCCTGACGTTTCCATAGAAACGTTACTCGATTTAGAAGGAAATGTTTTAGAATACATAGTATTTCATAGCGACGCAATTTCTGTGTGAATTCGTCAATGTTTGGGAGTGAGAGATGCAGTAAGGAAGGTTTAGTGGATCGGAAATGAGATTGTCGTATCCCAAAAAAAAGTCCTGTCGTTTCCATAGAAACGTTACTTGATTTAGAAGGAGAAGTCATAGAACCCACAGTAATTCATAGCGACGCAATTTCCGTATGAATTGGTCAATGTGTGGGAGTGAGGGATGGAGTAAAGAAGGATTAGTGGATCGGAAATGTGATTGTCGTATCCCAAAAGTAAATCCTGTCGTTTCCATAGAAACGTTACTCGATTTAGAAGGAAATGTCTTAGAACACATAGTACTCGTATCTCATAGCGACGGAATTTCCGTGTGAATTCGTCAATGTGTGGGAGTGAGGGATGCAGTAAAGAAGGATTAGTGGATCGGAAATGTGATTGTCGTATCCCAAAAGAAAATCCTGTCGTTTCCATAGAAACGTTACTCGATTTAGAAGGAAATGTCTTAGAACACATAGTATTTCATAGCGACGCAATTTCTGTGTGAATTCGTCAATGTTTGGGAGTGAGGGTTGCAGTAAAGGAGGATTAGTGGATCGGAAATGAGATTGTCGTATCCCAAAAGAAAATCCTGTCGTTTCCATAGAAACGTTACTCGATTTAGAAGGAAATGTCTTAGAACACATAGTATTTCATAGCGATGCAATTTCCGTGTGAATTCGTCAATGTGTGGGAGTGAGGGATGCAGTAAAGAGGGGTTAGTGGATCGGAAATGAGATTGTCGTATCCCAAAAGAAAATCCTGTCGTTTCCATAGAAACGTTACTCGATTTAGAAGGAGAAGTCATAGAACCCATAGTAATTCATAGCGACGCAATTTCCGTGTGAATTCGTCAATGTTTGGGAGTGAGGGATGCAGTAAAGAAGAATTAGTGGATCGGAAATGTGATTGTCGTACCCCTAAAAGAAAACCCTGTCGTCTCCATAGAAACGTTACTCGATTTAGAAAGAAATGTCATAGAACACATAGTACTCGTATTTCATAGCGACGCAATTTCCGTGTGAATTCGTCAATGTGTGGGAGTGAGGGATGCAGTAAAGAAGGATTAGTGGATCGGAAATGAGATTGTCGTCTCCCTAAAGAAAATCCTGTCGTTTCCATAGAAACGTTACTCGATTTGGAAGGAAATGTCTTAGAACACATAGTATTTCATAGCGACGCAATTTCCATGTGAATTCGTCAATGTTTGGGAGTGAGAAATGCAGTAAAGAAGGACTAGTGGATCGGAAATGTGATTGTCGTATCACAAAAGAAAATCCTGTCGTTTCCATAGAAACGTTACTCGATTTAGAAGGAAATGTCTTAGAACACATAGTACTCGTATCTCATAGCGACGGAATTTCCGTGTGAATTCGTCAATGTGTGGGAGTGAGGGATGCAGTAAAGAAGGATTAGTGGATCGGAAATGTGATTGTCGTATCCCAAAAGAAAATCCTGTCGTTTCCATAGAAACGTTACTCGATTTAGAAGGAAATGTCTTAGAACACATAGTATTTCATAGCGACGCAATTTCTGTGTGAATTCGTCAATGTTTGGGAGTGAGGGTTGCAGTAAAGGAGGATTAGTGGATCGGAAATGTGATTGTCGTATCCCAAAAGAAAATCCTGTCGTTTCCATAGAAACGTTACTCGATTTAGAAGGAAATGTCTTAGAACACATAGTATTTCATAGCGATGCAATTTCCGTGTGAATTCGTCAATGTGTGGGAGTGAGGGATGCAGTAAAGAGGGATTAGTGGATCGGAAATAAGATTGTCGTATCCCAAAAGAAAATCCTGTCGTTTCCATAGAAACGTTACTCGATTTAGAAGGAGAAGTCATAGAACCCATAGTAATTCATAGCAACGCAATTTCCGTGTGAATTCGTCAATGTTTGGGAGTGAGGGATGCAGTAAAGAAGAATTAGTGGATCGGAAATGTGATTGTCGTACCCCTAAAAGAAAATCCTGTCGTTTCCATTGAAACGTTACTCGATTTAGAAAGAAATGTCTTAGAACACATAGTACTCGTATTTCATAGCGACGCAATTTCCGTGTGAATTCGTCAATGTGTGGGAGTGAGGGATGCAGTAAAGAAGGATTAGTGGATCGGAAATGAGATTGTCGTATCCCAAAAGAAAATCCTGTCGTTTCCATAGAAACATTACTTGATTTAGAAGGAAATGTCTTAGAACACACAGTATTTCATAGCGACGCAATTTCCATGTGAATTCGTCAATGTTTGGGAGTGAGAAATGCAGTAAAGAAGGATTAGTGGATCGGAAATGTGATTGTCGTATCCCAAAAGAAAATCCTGTCGTTTCCATAGAAACGTTACTCGATTTAGAAGGAAATGTCTTAGAACACATAGTATTTCATAGCGATGCAATTTCCGTGTGAATTCGTCAATGTGTGGGAGTGAGGGATGCAGTAAAGAGGGATTAATGGATCGGAAATGAGATTGTCGTATCCCAAAAGAAAATCCTGTCGTTTCCATAGAAACGTTACTCGATTTAGAAGGAGAAGTCATAGAACCCATAGTAATTCATAGCGACGCAATTTCCGTGTGAATTCGTCAATGTTTGGGAGTGAGGGATGCAGAAAAGAAGAATTAGTGGATCGGAAATGTGATTGTCGTACCCCCAAAAGAAAATCCTGTCGTTTCCATAGAAACGTTACTCGATTTAGAAAGAAATGTCTTAGAACACATAGTACTCGTATTTCATAGCGACGCAATTTCCGTGTGAATTCGTCAATGTGTGGGAGTGAGGGATGCAGTAAAGAAGGATTAGTGGATCGGAAATGAGATTGTTGTATCCCAAAAGAAAATCCTGTCGTTTCCATAGAAACGTTACTCGATTTGGAAGGAAATGTCTTAGAACACATAGTATTTCATAGCGATGCAATTTCCGTGTGAATTCGTCAATGTGTGGGAGTGAGGGATGCAGTAAAGTGGGATTAGTGGATCGGAAATGAGATTGTCGTATCCCAAAAGAAAATCCTGTCGTTTCCATAGAAACGTTACTCCATTTAGAAGGAAATGTCTTAGAACACATAGTATTTGATAGCGATGCAATTTCCGTGTGAATTCGTCAATGTGTGGGAGTGAGGGATGCAGTATAGAGGGATTAGTGGATCGGAAATGAGATTGTCGTATCCCAAAAGAAAATCCTGTCGTTTCCATATAAACGTTACTCGATTTAGAAGAAAATGTCTTAGAACACATAGTATTTCATAGCGACGCAATTTCCGTGTGAATTCGTCAATGTGTGGGAGTGAGGGATGCAGTAAAGAAGGATTAGTGGATCGGAAATGAGATTGTCGTATCCCAAAAGAAAATCCTGTCGTTTCCATAGAAACGTTACTCGATTTAGAAGAAAATGTCTTAGAACACATAGTATTTCATAGCGACGCAATTTCCGTGTGAATTCGTCAATGTGTGGGAGTGAGGGATGCAGTAAAGAGGGATTAATGGATCGGAAATTAGATTGTCGTATCCCAAAAGCAAATCCTGTCGTTTCCATAGAAACGTTACTCGATTTAGAAGAAAATGTCTTAGAACACATAGTATTTCATAGCGACGCAATTTCCGTGTGAATTCGTCAATGTGTGGGAGTGAGGGATGCAGTAAAGAAGGATTAGTGGATCGGAAATGAGATTGTCGTATCCCAAAAGAAAATCCTGTCGTTTCCATAGAAACGTTACTCGATTTAGAAGAAAATGTCTTAGAACACATAGTATTTCATAGCGATGCAATTTCCGTGTGAATTCGTCAATGTGTTAGAGTGAGGGATGCAGTAAAGAGGGATTAATGGATCGGAAATGAGATTGTCGTATCCCGAATGAAAATCCTGTCGTTTCCATAGAAACGTTACTCGATTTAGAAGGAGAAGTCATAGAACCCATAGTAATTCATAGCGACGCAATTTCCGTGTGAATTCGTCAATGTTTGGGAGTGAGGGATGCAGTAAAGAAGAATTAGTGGATCGGAAATGTGATTGTCGTACCCCCAAAAGAAAATCCTGTCGTTTCCATAGAAACGTTACTCGATTTAGAAAGAAATGTCTTAGAACACATAGTACTCGTATTTCATAGCGACGCAATTTCCGTGTTAATTCGTCAATGTGTGGGAGTGAGGGATGCGGTAAAGAAGGATTAGTGGATCGGAAATGAGATTGTCGTATCCCAAAAGAAAATCCTGTCGTTTCCATAGAAACGTTACTCGATTTAGAAGGAAATGTTTTAGAACACATAGTATTTCATAGCGACGCAATTTCTGTGTGAATTCGTCTATGTTTGGGAGTGAGGGATGCAGTAAGGAAGGTTTAGTGGATCGGAAATGAGATTGTCGTATCCCAAAAAAAAGTCCTGTCGTTTCCATAGAAACGTTACTTGATTTAGAAGGAGAAGTCATAGAACCCACAGTAATTCATAGCGACGCAATTTCCGTATGAATTGGTCAATGTGTGGGAGTGAGGGATGCAGTAAAGAAGGATTAGTGGATCGGAAATGTGATTGTCGTATCCCAAAAGTAAATCCTGTCGTTTCCATAGAAACGTTACTCGATTTAGAAGGAAATGTCTTAGAACACATAGTACTCGTATCTCATAGCGACGGAATTTCCGTGTGAATTCGTCAATGTGTGGGAGTGAGGGATGCAGTAAAGAAGGATTAGTGGATCGGAAATGTGATTGTCGTATCCCAAAAGAAAATCCTGTCGTTTCCATAGAAACGTTACTCGATTTAGAAGGAAATGTCTTAGAACACATAGTATTTCATAGCGACGCAATTTCTGTGTGAATTCGTCAATGTTTGGGAGTGAGGGTTGCAGTAAAGGAGGATTAGTGGATCGGAAATGTGATTGTCGTATCCCAAAAGAAAATCCTGTCGTTTCCATAGAAACGTTACTCGATTTAGAAGGAAATGTCTTAGAACACATAGTATTTCATAGCGATGCAATTTCCGTGTGAATTCGTCAATGTGTGGGAGTGAGGGATGCAGTAAAGAGGGATTAGTGGATCGGAAATGAGATTGTCGTATCCCAAAAGAAAATCCTGTCGTTTCCATAGAAACGTTACTCGATTTAGAAGGAGAAGTCATAGAACCCATAGTAATTCATAGCGACGCAATTTCCGTGTGAATTCGTCAATGTTTGGGAGTGAGGGATGCAGTAAAGAAGAATTAGTGGATCGGAAATGTGATTGTCGTACCCCTAAAAGAAAATCCTGTCGTTTCCATAGAAACGTTACTCGATTTAGAAAGAAATGTCTTAGAACAAATAGTACTCGTATTTCATAGCGACGCAATTTCCGTGTGAATTCGTCAATGTGTGGGAGTGAGGGATGCAGTAAAGAAGGATTAGTGGATCGGAAATGAGATTGTCGTATCCCAAAAGAAAATCCTGTCGTTTCCATAGAAACGTTACTTGATTTAGAAGGAAATGTCTTAGAACACATAGTATTTCATAGCGACGCAATTTCCATGTGAATTCGTCAATGTTTGGGAGTGAGAAATGCAGTAAAGAAGGATTAGTGGATCGGAAATGTGATTGTCGTATCCCAAAAGAAAATCCTGTCGTTTCCATAGAAACGTTACTCGATTTAGAAGGAAATGTCTTAGAACACATAGTATTTCATAGCGATGCAATTTCCGTGTGAAATCGTCAATGTGTGGGAGTGAGGGATGCAGTAAAGAGGGATTAATGGATCGGAAATGAGATTGTCGTATCCCAAAAGAAAATCCTGTCGTTTCCATAGAAACGTTACTCGATTTAGAAGGAGAAGTCATAGAACCCATAGTAATTCATAGCGACGCAATTTCCGTGTGAATTCGTCAATGTTTGGGAGTGAGGGATGCAGTAAAGAAGAATTAGTGGATCGGAAATGTGATTGTCGTACCCCCAAAAGAAAATCCTGTCGTTTCCATAGAAACGTTACTCGATTTAGAAAGAAATGTCTTAGAACACATAGTACTCGTATTTCATAGCGACGCAATTTCCGTGTGAATTCGTCAAAGTGTGGGAGTGAGGGATGCAGTAAAGAAGGATTAGTGGATCGGAAATGAGATTGCCGTATCCCAAAAGAAAATCCTGTCGTTTCCATAGAAACGTTACTCGATTTAGAAGGAAATGTCTTAGAACACATAGTATTTCATAGCGACGCAATTTCCATGTGAATTCGTCAATGTTTGGGAGTGAGAAATGCAGTAAAGAAGGATTAGTGGATCGGAAATGTGATTGTCGTATCCGAAAAGAAAATCCTGTCGTTTCCATAGAAACGTTACTCGATTTAGAAGGAAATGTCTTAGAACACATAGTATTTCATAGCGATGCAATTTCCGTGTGAATTCGTCAATGTGTGGGAGTGAGGGATGCAGTAAAGTGGGATTAGTGGATCGGAAATGAGATTGTCGTATCCCAAAAGAAAATCCTGTCGTTTCCATAGAAACGTTACTCCATTTAGAAGGAAATGTCTTAGAACACATAGTATTTGATAGCGATGCAATTTCCGTGTGAATTCGTCAATGTGTGGGAGTGAGGGATGCAGTAAAGAGGGATTAGTGGATCGGAAATGAGATTGTCGTATCCCAAAAGAAAATCCTGTCGTTTCCATATAAACGTTACTCGATTTAGAAGAAAATGTCTTAGAACACATAGTATTTCATAGCGACGCAATTTCCGTGTGAATTCGTCAATGTGTGGGAGTGAGGGATGCAGTAAAGAAGGATTAGTGGATCGGAAATGAGATTGTCGTATCCAAAAAGAAAATCCTGACGTTTCCATAGAAACGTTACTCGATTTAGAAGAAAATATCTTAGAACACATAGTATTTCATAGCGACGCAATTTCCGTGTGAATTCGTCAATGTGTGGGAGTGAGGGATGCAGTAAAGAGGGATTAATGGATCGGAAATGAGATTGTCGTATCCCAAAAGAAAATCCTGTCGTTTCCATAGAAACGTTACTCGATTTAGAAGGAGAAGTCATAGAACCCATAGTAATTCATAGCGACCCAATTTCCGTGTGAATTCGTCAATGTTTGGGAGTGAGGGATGCAGTAAAGAAGAATTAGTGGATCGGAAATGTGATTGTCCTACCCCCAAAAGAAAATCCTGTCGTTTCCATAGAAACGTTACTCGATTTAGAAAGAAATGTCTTAGAACACATAGTACTCGTATTTCATAGCGACGCAATTTCCGTGTGAATTCGTCAATGTGTGGGAGTGAGGGATGCAGTAAAGAAGGATTAGTGGATCGGAAATGAGATTGTCGTATCCCAAAAGAAAATCCTGTCGTTTCCATAGAAACGTTACTCGATTTAGAAGGAAATGTTTTAGAATACATAGTATTTCATAGCGACGCAATTTCTGTGTGAATTCGTCAATGTTTGGGAGTGAGAGATGCAGTAAGGAAGGTTTAGTGGATCGGAAATGAGATTGTCGTATCCCAAAAAAAAGTCCTGTCGTTTCCATAGAAACGTTACTTGATTTAGAAGGAGAAGTCATAGAACCCACAGTAATTCATAGCGACGCAATTTCCGTATGAATTGGTCAATGTGTGGGAGTGAGGGATGGAGTAAAGAAGGATTAGTGGATCGGAAATGTGATTGTCGTATCCCAAAAGTAAATCCTGTCGTTTCCATAGAAACGTTACTCGATTTAGAAGGAAATGTCTTAGAACACATAGTACTCGTATCTCATAGCGACGGAATGTCCGTGTGAATTCGTCAATGTGTGGGAGTGAGGGATGCAGTAAAGAAGGATTAGTGGATCGGAAATGTGATTGTCGTATCCCAAAAGAAAATCCTGTCGTTTCCATAGAAACGTTACTCGATTTAGAAGGAAATGTCTTAGAACACATAGTATTTCATAGCGACGCAATTTCTGTGTGAATTCGTCAATGTTTGGGAGTGAGGGTTGCAGTAAAGGAGGATTAGTGGATCGGAAATGTGATTGTCGTATCCCAAAAGAAAATCCTGTCGTTTCCATAGAAACGTTACTCGATTTAGAAGGAAATGTCTTAGAACACATAGTATTTCATAGCGATGCAATTTCCGTGTGAATTCGTCAATGTGTGGGAGTGAGGGATGCAGTAAAGAGGGATTAGTGGATCGGAAATGAGATTGTCGTATCCCAAAAGAAAATCCTGTCGTTTCCATAGAAACGTTACTCGATTTAGAAGGAGAAGTCATAGAACCCATAGTAATTCATAGCGACGCAATTTCCGTGTGAATTCGTCAATGTTTGGGAGTGAGGGATGCAGTAAAGAAGAATTAGTGGATCGGTAATGTGATTGTCGTACCCCTAAAAGAAAATCCTGTCGTCTCCATAGAAACGTTACTCGATTTAGAAAGAAATGTCATAGAACACATAGTACTCGTATTTCATAGCGACGCAATTTCCGTGTGAATTCGTCAATGTGTGGGAGTGAGGGATGCAGTAAAGAAGGATTAGTGGATCGGAAATGAGATTGTCGTCTCCCTAAAGAAAATCCTGTCGTTTCCATAGAAACGTTACTCGATTTGGAAGGAAATGTCTTAGAACACATAGTATTTCATAGCGACGCAATTTCCATGTGAATTCGTCAATGTTTGGGAGTGAGAAATGCAGTAAAGAAGGATTAGTGGATCGGAAATGTGATTGTCGTATCACAAAAGAAAATCCTGTCGTTTCCATAGAAACGTTACTCGATTTAGAAGGAAATGTCTTAGAACACATAGTATTTCATAGCGATGCAATTTCCGTATGAATTCGTCAATGTGTGGGAGCGAGGGATGCAGTAAAGAGGGATTAGTGGATCGGAAATGAGATTGTCGTATCCCAAATGAAAATCCTGTCGTTTCCATAGAAACGTTACTCGATTTAGAAGGAAATGTCTTAGAACACATAGTATTTCATAGCGACGCAATTTCCGTGTGAATTCGTCAATGTGTGGGAGTGAGGGATGCAGTAAAGAAGGATTAGTGGATCGGAAATGAGATTGTCGTATCCTAAAAGAAAGTCCTATCGTTTCCATAGAAACGTTACTCGATTTAGAAGGAAATGTCTTACAACACATAGTATTTCATAGCGACGCAATTTCCGTGTGAATTCGTCAATGTTTGGGAGTGAGGGTTGCAGCAAAGAAGGATTAGTGGATGGGAAATGTGATTGTCGTATCCCAAAAGAAAATCCTGTCGTTTCCGTAGAAACGTTACTCGATTTAGAAGGAATTGTCTTAGAACACATAGTACTCGTATTTCATAGCGACACAATTTCCGTGTGAATTCGTCAATGTGTGGGAGTGAGGGATGCAGTAAAGAAGGATTAGTGGACCAGAAATGAGATTGTCGTATCCCAAAGGAAAATCCTGTCGTTTCCATAGAAACGTTACTCGATTTAGAAGGAAATGTCTTAGAACACATAGTATTTCATAGCGACGCAATTTCAGTGTGAATTCGTCAATGTTTGGGAGTGAGGGATGCAGTAAAGAAGGTTTAGTGGATCGGAAATGAGATTGTCGTATCCCAAAAAAAAGTCCTGTCGTTTCCATAGAAACGTTACTTGATTTAGAAGGAGAAGTCATAGAGCCCACAGTAATTCATAGCGACGCAATTTCCGTATGAATTGGTCATTGTGTGGGAGTGAGGGATGCAGTAAAGAAAGATTAGTGGACCGGAAATGTGATTGTCGTATCCCAAAAGTAAATCCTGTCGTTTCCATAGAAACGTTACTCGATTTAGAAGGAAATGTCTTAGAACACATAGTACTCGTATTTCATAGCGACGGAATTTCCGTGTGAATTCGCCAATGTGTGGGAGTGAGGGGTGCAGTAAAGAAGGATTAGTGGATCGGAAATGTGATTGTCGTATCCCAAAAGAAAATCCTGTCGTTTCCATAGAAACGTTACTCGATATAGAAGGAATTGTCTTAGAACACATAGTACTCGTATTTCATAGCTACGCAATTTCCGTGTGAATTTGTCAATGTGTGGGAGTGAGGGATGCAGTAAAGAAGGATTAGTGGATCGGAAATAAGATTGTCGTATCCCAAAAGAAAATCCTGTCGTTTCCATAGAAACGTTACTCGATTTAGAAGGAAATGTCTTAGAACACATAGTATTTCATAGCGACGCAATTTCCGTGTGAATTCGTCAATGTTTGGGAGTGAGGGATGCAGTAAAGAAGGATTAGTGGATCGGAAATGTGATTGTCGTATCCCAAAAGAAAATCCTGTCGTTTCCATAGAAACGTTACTCGATTTAGAAGGAAATGTCTTAGAACACATAGTAGTCGTATTTCGTAGCGACGGAATATCCGTGTGAATTCGTCAATGTGTGGGAGTGAGGGTTGCAGTAAAGAAGGATTAGTGGATCGGAAATGTGATTGTCGTATCCCAAAAGAAAATTCTGTCGTTTCCATAGAAACGTTACTCGATTTAGAAGGAAATGTCTTAGAACACATAGTATTTCATAGCGACGCAATTTCCGTGTGAATTCGTCAATGTTTGATAGTGAGGGATGCAGTAAAGAAGGATTAGTGGATCGGAAATGTGATTGTCGTATCCCAAAGGAAAATCCTGTCGTTTCCATAGAAACGTTACTCGATTTAGAAGGAAATGTCTTAGAACACATAGTATTTCATAGTGCCGCAATTTCCGTGTGAATTCGTCAATGTTTGGGAGTGAGGGATGCAGTAAAGAAGGATTAGTGGATCGGAAATGTGATTGTCGTATCCCAAAAGAAAATCCTGTCGTTTCCATAGAAACGTTACTCGATTTAGAAGGAAATGTCTTAGAACACATGGTACTCGTATTTCATAGCGACGCAATTTCCGTGTGAATTCGTCAATGTGTGGGAGTGAGGGATGCAGTAAAGAAGGATTAGTGGATCGGAAATGAGATTGTCGTATCCCAAAAGAAAATCCTGTCGTTTCCATAGAAACGTTACTCGATTTAGAAGGAAATGTCCTAGAACACATAGTATTTCATAGCGACGCAATTTCCGTGTGAATTCGTCAATGTTTGGGAGTGAGGGATGCAGTAAAGAAGGATTAGTGGATCGGAAATGTGATTGTCGTATCCCAAAAGAAAATCCTGTCGTGTCCATAGAAACGTTACTCGATTTAGAAGGAAATGTCTTAGAACACATAGTACTCGTATTTCATAGCGACGAAATTTCCGTGTGAATTCGTCGATGTGTGGGAGTGAGGGATGCAGTAAAGAAGGATTAGTGGATCGGAAATGAGATTGTCGTATCCCAAGAGAAAATCCTGTCGTTTCCATAGAAACGTTACTCGATTTAGAAGGAAATGTCTTAGAACACATAGTATTTCATAGCGACGCAATTTCCGTGTGAATTCGTCAATGTTTGGGAGTGAGGGATGCAGTATACAAGGATTAGTGGATCGGAAATGAGATTGTCGTATCCCAAAAAAAAGTCCTGTCGATTCCATAGAAACGTTACTTGATATAGAAGGAGAAGTCATAGAACCCATAGTAATTCATAGCGACGCAATTTCCGTGTGAATTCGTCAATGTTTGGGAGTGAGGGATGCGGGTAAAGTAGGATTAGTGGATGGGAAATGTGATTGTCGTATCCCAAAAGAAAATCCTGTCGTTTCCATAGAAACGTTACTCGATTTAGAAAGAAATGTCTTTTAACACATAGTACTCGTATTTCATAGGGGCGCAATGTCCGTGTGAATTCGTCAACGTGTGGGAGTGAGGGATGCAGTAAAGAAGGATTAGTGGATCGGAAATGAGATTGTCATATCCCAAAAGAAAATCCCGTCGTTTCCATAGAAACGTTACTCGATTTAGAAAGAAATGTCTTAGAAGACATAGTATTTCATAGCGACGCAATTTCCGTGTGAATTCGTCAATGTTTGGGAGTGAGGGATGAGGGTAAAGAAGGATTAGTGGATCGGAAATGTGATTGTCGTATCCCAAAAGAAAATCCTGTCGTTTCCGTAGAAACGTTACTCGATTTAGAAGGAATTGTCTTAGAACACATAGTACTCGTATTTCATAGCGACGCAATTTCCGTGTGAATTCGTCAATGTGTGGGAGTGAGGGATGCAGTAAAGAAGGATTAGTGGATCGGAAATGAGATTGTAGTATCCCAAAAGATAATCCTGTCGTTTCCATAGAAACGTTACTCGATTTAGAAGGAAATGTCTTAGAACACATAGTATTTCATAGCGACGCAATTTCCATCTGAATTCGTCAATGTTTGGGAGTAAGAAATGCAGTAAAGAAGGATTAGTGGATCGGAAATGTGATTGTCGTATCCCAAAAGAAAATCCTGTCGTTTCCATAGAAACGTTACTCGATTTAGAAGGAAATGTCTTAGAACACATAGTATTTCATAGCGATGCAATTTCCGTGTGAATTCGTCAATGTGTGGGAGTGAGGGATGCAGTAAAGAGGGATTAGTGGATCGGAAATGAGATTGTCGCATCCCAAAAGAAATACCTGTCGTTTCCATAGAAACGTTACTCGATTTAGAAGGAGAAGTCATAGAACCCATAGTAATTCATAGCGACGCAATTTCCGTGTGAATTCGTCAATGTTTGGGAGTGAGCGATGCAGTAAAGAAGAATTAGTGGATCGGAAATGTGATTGTCGTACCCCCAAAAGAAAATCCTGTCGTTTCCATAGAAACGTTACTCGATTTAGAAAGAAATGTCTTAGAACACATAGTACTCGTATTTCATAGCGACGCAATTTCCGTGTGAATTCGTTAATGTGTGGGAGTGAGGGATGCAGTAAAGAAGGATTAGTGGATCGGAAATGAGATTGTCGTATCCCAAAAGAAAATCCTGTCGTTTCCATAGAAACGTTACTCGATTTAGAAGGAAATGTCTTAGAACACATAGTATTTCATAGCGACGCAATTTCAGTGTGAATTCGTCAATGTTTGGGAGTGAGGGATGCAGTAAAGAAGGTTTAGTGGATCGGAAATGAGATTGTCGTATCCCAAAAAAAAGTCCTGTCGTTTCCATAGAAACGTTACTTGATTTAGAAATAGAAGTCATAGAACCCACAGTAATTCATAGCGACGCAATTTCCGTATGAATTGGTCAATGTGTGGGAGTGAGGGATGCAGTAAAGAAAGATTAGTGGATCGGAAATGTGATTGTCGTATCCCAAAAGTAAATCCTGTCGTTTCCATAGAAACGTTACTCGAATAAGACGGAAATGTCTTAGAACACATAGTACTCGTATTACATAGCGACGGAATATCCGAGTGAATTCGTCAATGTGTGGGAGTGAGGGATGCAGTAAAGAAGGATTAGTGGATCGGAAATGTGATTGTCGTATCCCAAAAGAAAATCCTGTCGTTTCCGTAGAAACGTTACTCGATTTAGAAGGAAATGTCTTAGAACACATAGTATTTCATAGCGACGCAATTTCTGTGTGAATTCGTCAATGTTTGGGAGTGAGGGTTGCGGTAAAGGAGGATTAGTGGATCGGAAATGTGATTGTCGTATCCCAAAAGAAAATCCTGTCGTTTCCATAGAAACGTTACTCGATTTAGAAGGAAATGTCTTAGAACACATAGTATTTCATAGCGATGCAATTTCCGTGTGAATTCGTCAATGTGTGGGAGTGAGGGATGCAGTAAAGAGGGATTAGTGGATCGGAAATGAGATTGTCGTATCCCAAAAGAAAATCCTGTCGTTTCCATAGAAACGTTACTCGATTTAGAAGGAGAAGTCATAGAACCCATAGTAATACATAGCGACGCAATTTCCGTGTGAATTCGTCAATGTTTGGGAGTGAGGGATGCAGTAAAGAAGAATTAGTGGATCGGAAATGTGATTGTCGTACCCCCAAAAGAAAATCCTTTCGTTTCCATAGAAAAGTTACTCGATTTAGAAAGAAATGTCTTAGAACACATAGTACTCGTATTTCATAGCGACGCAATTTCCGTGTGAATTCGTCAATGTGTGGGAGTGAGGGATGCAGTAAAGAAGGATTAGTGGATCGGAAATGAGATTGTCGTATCCCAAAAGAAAATCCTGTCGTTTCCATAGAAACGTTACTCGATTTAGAAGGAAATGTCTTAGAGCACATAGTATTTCATAGCGACGCAATTTCAGTGTGAATTCGTCAATGTTTGGGAGTGAGGGATGCAGTAAAGAAGGTTTAGTGGATCGGAAATGAGATTGTCGTATCCCAAAGAAAAGTCCTGACGTTTCCATAGAAACGTTACTTGATTTGGAAGGAGAAGTCATAGAACCCACAGTAATTCATAGCGACGCAATTTCCGTATGAATTGGTCAATGTGTGGGAGTGAGGGATGCAGTAAAGAAAGATTAGTGGATCGGAAATCTGATTGTCGTATCCCAAAAGTAAATCCTGTCGTTTCCATAGAAACGTTACTCGATTTAGAAGGAAATGTCTTAGAACACATAGTACTCGTGTTTCATAGCGACGGAATTTCCGTGTGAATTCGTCAATGTGTGGGAGTGAGGGATGCAGTAAAAAAGGATTAGTGGATCGGAAATGTGATTGTCGTATCCCAAAAGAAAATCCTGTCGTTTCCATAGAAACGTTACTCGATTTAGAAGGAAATGTCTTAGAACACATAGTATTTCATAGCGACGCAATTTCTGTGTGAATTCGTCAATGTTTGGGAGTGAGGGTTGCAGTAAAGGAGGATTAGTGGATCGGAAATGTGATTGTCGTATCCCAAAAGAAAATCCTGTCGTTTCCCTAGAAACGTTACTCGATTTAGAAGGAAATGTCTTAGAACACATAGTATTTCATAGCGATGCAATTTCCGTGTGAATTCGTCAATGTGTGGGAGTGAGGGATGCAGTAAAGAGGGATTAGTGGATCGGAAATGAGATTGTCGTATCCCAAAAGAAAATCCTGTCGTTTCCATAGAAACGTTACTCGATTTAGAAGGAGAAGTCATAGAACCCATAGTAATTCATAGCGACGCAATTTCCTTGTGAATTCGTCAATGTTTGGGAGTGAGGGATGCAGTAAAGAGGAATTAGTGGATCGGAAATGTGATTGTCGTACCCCTAAAAGAAAATCCTGTCGTTTCCATAGAAACGTTACTCGATTTAGAAAGAAATGTCTTAGAACACATAGTACTCGTATTTCATAGCGACGCAATTTCCGTGTGAATTCGTCAATGTGTGGGAGTGAGGGATGCAGTAAAGAAGGATTAGTGGATCGGAAATGAGATTGTCGTATCCCAAAAGTAAATCCTGTCGTTTCCATAGAAAAATTACTCGATTTAGAAGGAAAAGTCTTAGAACACATAGTATTTCATAGCGACGCAATTTCAGTGTGAATTCGTCAATGTTTGGGAGTGAGGGATGCAATAAAGAAGGTTTAGTGGATCGGAAATGAGATTGTCGTATCCCAAAAAAAAGTCCTGTCGTTTCCATAGAAACGTTACTTGATTTAGAAGGAGAAGTCATAGAACCCACAGTAATTCATAACGACGCAATTTCCGTATGAATTGGTCAATGTGTGGGAGTGAGGGATGCAGTAAAGATGGATTAGTGGATCGGAAATGAGATTGTCGTATCCCAAAAGTAAATCCTGTCGTTTCCATAGAAACGTTACTCGATTTAGAAGGAAATGTCTTAGAACACATAGTACTCGTATTTCATAGCGACGGAATTTCCGTGTGAATTCGTCAATGTGTGGGAGGGAGGGATGCAGTAAAGAAGGATTAGTGGATCGGAAATGTGATTGTCGTATCCCAAAAGAAAATCCTGTCGTTTCCATAGAAACGTTACTCGATTTAGAAGGAAATGTCTTAGAACACATAGTATTTCATAGCGACGCAATTTCTGTGTGAATTCGTCAATGTTTGGGAGTGAGGGTTGCAGTAAAGGAGGATTAGTGGATCGGAAATGTGATTGTCGTATCCCAAAAGAAAATCCTGTCGTTTCCATAGAAACGTTACTCGATTTAGAAGGAATTGTCTTAGAACACATAGTACTCGTATTTCATAGCTACGCAATTTCCGTGTGAATTCGTCAATGTGTGGGAGTGAGGGATGCAGTAAAGAAGGATTAGTGGATCGGAAATAAGATTGTCGTATCCCAAAAGAAAATCCTGTCGTTTCCATAGAAACGTTACTCGATTTAGAAGGAAATGTCTTAGAACACATAGTATTTCATAGCGACGCAATTTCCGAGTGAATTCGTCAATGTTTGGGAGTGAGGGATGCAGTAAAGAAGGATTAGTGGATCGGAAATGTGATTGTCGTATCCCAAAAGAAAATCCTGTCGTTTCCATAGAAACGTTACTCGATTTAGAAGGAAATGTCTTAGAACACATAGTATTTCATAGTGCCGCAATTTCCGTGTGAATTCGTCAATATTTGGGAGTGAGGGATGCAGTAAAGAAGGATTAGTGGATCGGAAATGTGATTGTCGTATCCCAAGAGAGAATCCTGTCGTTTCCATAGAAACGTTACTCGATTTAGAAGGAAATGTCTTAGAACACATAGTACTCGTATTTCATAGCGACGCAATTTCCGTGTGAATTCGTCAATGTGTGGGAGTGAGGGATGCAGTAAAGAAGGATTAGTGGATCGGAAATGAGATTGTCGTATCCCAAAAGAAAATCCTCTCGTTTCCATAGAAACGTTACTCGATTGAGAAGGAAATGTCCTAGAACACATAGTATTTCATAGCGACGCAGTTTCTGTGTGAATTCGTCAATGTTTGGGAGAGAGGGATGCAGTAAAGAAGGATTAGTGGATCGGAAATGTGATTGTCGTATCCCAAAAGAAAATCCTGTCGTTTCCATAGAAACGTTACTCGATTTAGAAGGAGATGTCTTAGAACACATAGTACTTGTATTTCATAGCGACGGAATTTCCGTGTGAATTCGTCAATGTGTGGGAGTGAGGGATGCAGTATAGAAGGATTAGTGGATCGGAAATGAGATTGTCGTATCCCAAAAAAAAGTCCTGTCGATTCCATAGAAACGTCACTTGATATAGAAGGAGAAGTCATAGAACCCATAGTAATTCATAGCGACGCAACTTCCGTGTGAATTCGTCAATGTTTGGGAGTGAGGGATGCGGGTAAAGTAGGATTAGTGGATGGGAAATGTGATTGTCGTATCCCAAAAGAAAATCCTGTCGTTTCCATAGAAACGTTACTCGATTTAGAAAGAAATGTCTTAGAACACATAGTACTCGTATTTCATAGCGACGCAATTTCCGTGTGAATTCGTCAATGTGTGGGAGTGAGGGATGCAGTAAAGAAGGATTAGTGGATCGGAAATGAGATTGTCATATCCCAAAAGGAAATCCCGTCGTTTCCATAGAAACGTTACTCAATTTAGAAAGAAATGTCTTAGAGGACATAGTATTCATAGCGACGCAATTTCCGTGTGAATTCGTCAATGTTTGGGAGTGAGGGATGCGGGTAAAGAAGGATTAGTGGATCGGAAATGTGATTGTCGTATCCCAAAAGAAAATCCTGTCGTTTCCATAGAAACGTTACTCGATTTAGAAGGAGATGTCTTAGAACACATAGTACTCGTATTTCATAGCGACGGAATTTCCGTGTGAATTCGTCAATGTTTGGGAATGAGGGATACAGTAAAGAAGGATTAGTGGATCGGAAATGTGATTGTCGTATCCCAAAAGAAAATCCTGTCGTTTCCATAGAAACGTTACTCGATTTAGAAGGAAATGTCTTAGAACACATAGTACTCGTATTTCATAGCGACGGAATTTCCGTGTGAATTCGTCAATGTTTGGGAGTGAGGAATGCAGTAAAGAAGGATTAGTGGATCGGAAATGTGATTGTCGTATCCCAAAAGAAAATCCTGTCGTTTCCATAGAAACGTTACTCGATTTAGAAGGAAATGTCTTAGAACACATAGTACTCGTATTTCATAGCGACGCAATTTCCGTGTGAATTCGTCAATGTGTGGGCGTGAGGGATGCAGTAAAGAAGGATTAGTGGATCGGAAATGAGATTGTCGTATCCCAAAAGAAAATCCTGTCGTTTCCATAGAAACGTTACTCGATTTAGAAGGAGATGTCGTAGAACACATAGTACTCGTATTTCATAGCGACGGAATTTCCGTGTGAATTCGTCAATGTGAGGGAGTGAGGGATGCAGTAAAGAAGGATTAGTGGATCGGAAATGAGATTGTCGTATCCCAAAAGAAAATCCTGTCGTTTCCATAGAAACGTTACCCGATTTAGAAGGAAATGTCTTAGAACACATAGTACTCGGATTTCATAGCGACGGAATATCCTTGTGAATTCGTCAATGTTTGGGAGTGAGGGATGCAGTAAAGAAGGATTAGTGGATCGGAAATGAGATTGTCGTATCCCAAAAGAAAATCCTGTCGTTTCCATAGAAACGTTACTCGATTTAGAAGGAAATGTCTTAGTACACATAGTACTCGTATTTCATAGCGACGGAATTTCCGTGTGAATTCGTCAATGTGAGGGAGTAAGGGATGCAGTAAAGAAGGATTAGTGGATCGGAAATGAGATTGTCGTATCCCAAAAGAAAATCCTGTCGTTTCCATAGAAACGTTACTCGATTTAGAAGGAAATGTCTTAGAACATATAGTACTCGTATTTCATAGCGACGGAATTTATGTGTGAATTCGTCAATGTGAGGGAGTAAGGGATGCAGTAAAGAAGGATTAGTGGATCGGAAATGAGAATGTCGTATCCCAAAAGAAAATCCTGTCGTTTCCATAGAAACGTTACTCGATTTAGAAGGAAATGTCTTAGAACACATAGTACTCGTATTTCATAGCGACGGAATTTCCGTGGAATTCGTCAATGTTTGGGAGTGAGGGATGCAGTAAAGAAGGATTAGTGGATCGGAAATGAGCTTGTCGTATCCCAAAACAAAATCCTGTCGTTTCCTTAGAAACGTTACTCGATTTAGAAGGAAATGTCTTAGAACACATAGTACTCGTATTTCATAGCGACGGAATTTCCGTGTGAATTCGTCAATGTGAGGGAGTAAGGGATGCAGTAAAGAAGGATTAGTGGATCGGAAATGAGATTGTCGTATCCCAAAAGAAAATCCTGTCGTTTCAATAGAAACGTTACTCGATTTAGAAGGAGATGTCTTAGAACACATAGTACTCGTATTTCATAGCGACGGAATTTCCGTGTGAATTCGTCAATGTTTGGGAGTGAGGGATGCAGTAAAGAAGGATTAGTGGATCGGAAATGAGATTTTCGTATCCCAAAAGAATATCCTGTCGTTTCCATAGAAACGTTACTCGATTTAGAAGGAGATGTCTTAGAACACATAGTACTCGTATTTCATAGCGACGGAATTTCCGTGTGAATTCGTCAATGTGAGGGAGTAAGGGATGCAGTAAAGATGGATTAGTGGATCGGAAATGAGATTGTCGTATCTCAAAAGAAAATCCTGTCGTTTCCATAGAAACGTTACTCGATTTAGAAGGGAATGTCTTAGAACACATAGTACTCGTATTTCATAGCGACGGAATTTCCGTGTGAATTCGTCAATGTTTGGGAGTGAGGGATGCAGTAAAGAAGGATTAGTGGATCAGAAATGTGATTGTCGTATCCCAAAAGAAAATCCTGTCGTTTCCATAGAAACGTTACTCGATTTAGAAGGAAATGTCTTAGAACACATAGTATTTCATGGTGACGCAATTTCCGTGTGAATTCGTCAATGTGAGTGAGTAAGGGATGCAGTAAAAGAAGGATTAGTGGATCGGAAATGAGATTGTCGTATCCCAAAAGAAAATCCTGTCGTTTCCATAGAAACGTTACTCGATTTAGAAGGAAATGTCTTAGAACACATAGTACTCGTATTTCATAGCGACGGAATATCCGTGTGAATTCGTCAATGTTTGGGAGTGAGGGATGCAGTAAAGAAGGATTAGTGGATCGGAAATGTGATTGTCGTATCCCAAAAGAAAATCCTGTCGTTTCCATAGAAACGTTACTCGATTTAGAAGGAAATGTCTTAGAACACATAGTACTCGTATTTCATAGCGACGGAATTTCCGTGTGAATTCGTCAATGTGAGGGAGTAAGGGATGCAGTAAAGAAGGATTAGTGGATCGGAAATGAGATTGTCGTATCCCAAAAGAAAATCCTGTCGTTTCCATAGAAACGTTACTCGATTTAGGAGGAGATGTCTTAGAACACATAGTACTCGTATTTCATAGCGACGGAATTTATGTGTGAATTCGTCAATGTGAGGGAGTAAGGGATGCAGTAAAGAAGGATTAGTGGATCGGAAATGAGATTGTCGTATCCCAAAAGAAAATCCTGTCGTTTCCATACAAACGTTACTCGATTTAGAAGGAAACGTCTTAGATCACATAGTACTCGTATTTCATAGCGACGGAATTTCCGTGTGAATTCGTCAATGTGAGGGAGTAAGGGATGCAGTAAAGAAGGATTAGTGGATCGGTAATGTGATTGTCGTATCCCAAAAGAAAATCCTGTCGTTTCCATAGAAACGTTACTCGATTTAGAAGGAAATGTCTTAGAACACATAGTACTCGTATTTCATAGCGACGGAATTTCCGTGTGAATTCGTCAATGTTTGGGAGTGAGGGATGCAGTAAAGAAGGATTAGTGGATCGGAAATGAGCTTGTCGTATCCCAAAAGAAAATCCTGTCGTTTCCATAGAAACGTTACTCGATTTAGAAGGAAATGTCTTAGAACACATAGTACTCGTATTTCATAGCGACGGAATTTCCGTGTGAATTCGTGAATGTGAGGGAGTAAGGGATGCAGTAAAGAAGGATTAGTGGATCGGAAATGAGATTGTCGTATCCCAAAAGAAAATCCTGTCGTTTCCATAGAAACGTTACTCGATTTAGAAGGAGATGTCTTACAACACATAGTACTCGTATTTCATAGCGACGGAATTTCCGTGTGAATTCGTCAATGTTTGGGAGTGAGGGATGCAGTAAAGAAGGATTAGTGGATCGGAAATGAGATTGTCGTATCCCAAAAGAATATCCTGTCGTTTCCATAGAAACGTTACTCGATTTAGAAGGAGATGTCTTAGAACACATAGTACTCGTATTTCATAGCGACGGAATTTCCGTGTGAATTCGTCAATGTGAGGGAGTAAGGGATGCAGTAAAGATGGATTAGTGGATCGGAAATGAGATTGTCGTATCTCAAAAGAAAATCCTGTTGTTTCCATAGAAACGTTACTCGATTTGGAAGGGAATGTCTTAGAACACATAGTACTCGTATTTCATAGCGACGGAATTTCCGTGTGAATTCGTCAATGTTTGGGAGTGAGGGATGCAGTAAAGAAGGATTAGTGGATCGGAAATGTGATTGTCGTATCCCAAATGAAAATCCTGTCGTTTCCATAGAAACGTTACTCGATTTAGAAGGAAATGTCTTAGAACACATAGTACTCGTATTTCATAGCGACGGAATTTCCGTGTGAATTCGTCAATGTTTGGGACTGAGGGATGCAGTAAAGAAGGATTAGTGGATCGGAAATGTGATTGTCGTATCCCAAAAGAAAATCCTGTCGTTTCCATAGAAACGTTACTCGATTTAGAAGGAAATGTCTTAGAACACATAGTATTTCATAGCGACGGAATTTCCGTGTGAATTCGTCAATGTGAGGGAGTAAGGGATGCAGTAAAGAAGGATTAGTGGATCGGAAATGAGATTGTCGTATCCCAAAAGAAAATCCTGTCGTTTCCATAGAAACGTTACTCGATTTAGAAGGACATGTCTTAGAACACATAGTACTCGTATTTCATAGCGACGGAATTTATGTGTGAATTCGTCAATGTGAGGGAGTAAGGGATGCAGTAAAGAAGGATTAGTGGATCGGAAATGAGAATGTCGTATCCCAAAAGAAAATCCTGTCGTTTCCATAGAAACGTTACTCGATTTAGAAGGATATGTCTTAGAACACATAGTACTCGTATTTCATAGCGACGGAATTTCCGTGTGAATTCGTCAATGTTTGGGAGTGAGGGATGCAGTAAAGAAGGATTAGTGGATCGGAAATGAGCTTGTCGTATCCCAAAACAAAATCCTGTCGTTTCCTTAGAAACGTTACTCGATTTAGAAGGAAATGTCTTAGAACACATAGTACTCGTATTTCATAGCGACGGAATTTCCGTGTGAATTCGTCAATGTGAGGGAGTAAGGGATGCAGTAAAGAAGGATTAGTGGATCGGAAATGAGATTGTCGTATCCCAAAAGAAAATCCTGTCGTTTCAATAGAAACGTTACTCGATTTAGAAGGAGATGTCTTAGAACACATAGTACTCGTATTTCATAGCGACGGAATTTCCGTGTGAATTCGTCAATGTTTGGGAGTGAGGGATGCAGTAAAGAAGGATTAGTGGATCGGAAATGAGCTTGTCGTATCCCAAAACAAAATCCTGTCGTTTCCATAGAAACGTTACTCGATTTAGAAGGAAATGTCTTAGAACACATAGTACTCGTATTTCATAGCGACGGAATTTCCGTGTGAATTCGTCAATGTGAGGGAGTAAGGGATGCAGTAAAGAAGGATTAGTGGATCGGAAATGAGATTGTCGTATCCCAAAAGAAAATCCTGTCGTTTCAATAGAAACGTTACTCGATTTAGAAGGAGATGTCTTAGAACACATAGTACTCGTATTTCATAGCGACGGAATTTCCGTGTGAATTCGTCAATGTTTGGGAGTGAGGGATGCAGTAAAGAAGGATTAGTGGATCGGAAATGTGATTGTCGTATCCCAAAAGAAAATCCTGTCGTTTCCATAGAAACGTTACTCGATTTAGAAGGAAATGTCTTAGAACACATAGTATTTCATAGTGACGCAATTTCCGTGTGAATTCGTCAATGTGAGTGAGTAAGGGATGCAGTAAAGAAGGATTAGTGGATCGGAAATGAGATTGTCGTATCCCAAAAGAAAATCCTGTCGTTTCCATAGAAACGTTACTCGATTTAGAAGGAAATGTCTTAGAACACATAGTACTCGTATTTCATAGCGACGGAATATCCGTGTGAATTCGTCAATGTTTGGGAGTGAGGGATGCAGTAAAGAAGGATTAGTAGATCGGAAATGTGATTGTCGTATCCCAAAAGAAAATCCTGTCGTTTCCATAGAAACGTTACTCGATTTAGAAGGAAATGTCTTAGAACACATAGTACTCGTATTTCATAGCGACGGAATTTCCGTGTGAATTCGTCAATGTGAGGGAGTAAGGGATGCAGTAAAGAAGGATTAGTGGATCGGAAATGAGATTGTCGTATCCCAAAAGAAAATCCTGTCGTTTCCATAGAAACGATACTCGATTTAGGAGGAGATGTCTTAGAACACATAGTACTCGTATTTCATAGCGACGGAATTTATGTGTGAATTCGTCAATGTGAGGGAGTAAGGGATGCAGTAAAGAAGGATTAGTGGATCGGAAATGAGATTGTCGTATCCCAAAAGAAAATCCTGTCGTTTCCATACAAACGTTACTCGATTTAGAAGGAAACGTCTTAGATCACATAGTACTCGTATTTCATAGCGACGGAATTTCCGTGTGAATTCGTCAATGTGAGGGAGTAAGGGATGCAGTAAAGAAGGATTAGTGGATCGGTAATGTGATTGTCGTATCCCAAAAGAAAATCCTGTCGTTTCCATAGAAACGTTACTCGATTTAGAAGGAAATGTCTTAGAACACATAGTACTCGTATTTCATAGCGACGGAATTTCCGTGAGAATTCGTCAATGTTTGGGAGTGAGGGATGCAGTAAAGAAGGATTAGTGGATCGGAAATGAGCTTGTCGTATCCCAAAACAAAATCCTGTCGTTTCCATAGAAACGTTACTCGATTTAGAAGGAAATGTCTTAGAACACATAGTACTCGTATTTCATAGCGACGGAATTTCCGTGTGAATTCGTCAATGTGAGGGAGTAAGGGATGCAGTAAAGAAGGATTAGTGGATCGGAAATGAGATTGTCGTATCCCAAAAGAAAATCCTGTCGTTTCAATAGAAACGTTACTCGATTTAGAAGGAGATGTCTTAGAACACATAGTACTCGTATTTCATAGCGACGGAATTTCCGTGTGAATTCGTCAATGTTTGGGAGTGAGGGATGCAGTAAAGAAGGATTAGTGGATCGGAAATGAGATTGTCGTATCCCAAAAGAATATCCTGTCGTTTCCATAGAAACGTTACTCGATTTAGAAATAGATGTCTTAGAACACATAGTACTCGTATTTCATAGCGACGGAATTTCCGTGTGAATTCGTCAATGTGAGGGAGTAAGGGATGCAGTAAAGATGGATTAGTGGATCGGAAATGAGATTGTCGTATCTCAAAAGAAAATCCTGTTGTTTCCATAGAAACGTTACTCGATTTAGAAGGGAATGTCTTAGAACACATAGTACTCGTATTTCATAGCGACGGAATTTCCGTGTGAATTCGTCAATGTTTGGGAGTGAGGGATGCAGTAAAGAAGGATTAGTGGATCGGAAATGTGATTGTCGTATCCCAAATGAAAATCCTGTCGTTTCCATAGAAACGTTACTCGATTTAGAAGGAAATGTCTTAGAACACATAGTACTCGTATTTCACAGCGACGGAATTTCCGTGTGAATTCGTCAATGTTTGGGAGTGAGGGATGCAGTAAAGAAGGATTAGTGGATCGGAAATGTGATTGTCGTATCCCAAAAGAAAATTCTGTCGTTTCCATAGAAACGTTACTCGATTTAGAAGGAAATGTCTTAGAACACATAGTATTTCATAGCGACGCAATTTCCGTGTGAATTCGTCAATGTTTGGGAGTGAGGGATGCAGTAAAGAAGGATTAGTGGATCGGAAATGTGATTGTCGTATCCCAAAAGAAAATCCTGTCGTTTCCATAGAAACGTTACTCGATTTAGAAGGAAATGTCTTAGAACACATAGTATTTCATAGTGCCGCAATTTCCGTGTGAATTCGTCAATGTTTGGGAGTGAGGGATGCAGTAAAGAAGGATTAGTGGATCGGAAATGAGATTGACGTATCCCAAAAGAAAATCCCGTCGTTTCCATAGAAACGTTACTCGATTTAGAAGGAGATGTCTTAGAACACATAGTACTCGTATTTCATAGCGACGGAATTTCCGTGTGAATTCGTCAATGTGAGGGAGTAAGGGATGCAGTAAAGAAGGATTAGTGGATCGGAAATGAGATTGTCGTATCCCAAAAGAAAATCCTGTCGTTTCCATAGAAACGATACTCGATTTAGAAGGAAATGTCTTAGAACACATAGTACTCGTATTTCATAGCGACGGAATTTCCGTGTGAATTCGTCAATGTTTGGGAGTGAGGGATGCAGTAAAGAAGGATTAGTGGATCGGAAATGTGATTGTCGTATCCCAAAAGAAAATCCTGTCGTGTCCATAGAAACGTTACTCGATTTAGAAGGAAATGTCTTAGTACACATAGTATTTCATAGCGACGCAATTTCCGTGTGAATTCGTCAATGTGAGGGAGTAAGGGATGCAGTAAAGAAGGATTAGTGGATCGGAAATGAGATTGTCGTATCCCAAAGGAAAATCCTGTCGTTTCCATAGAAACGTTACTCGATTTAGAAGGAAATGTCTTAGAACACATAGTACTCGTATTTCATAGCGACGGAATTTCCGTGTGAATTCGTCAATGTTTGGGAGTGAGGGATGCAGTAAAGAAGGATTAGTGGATCGGAAATGTGATTGTCGTATCCCAAAAGAAAATCCTGTCGTTTCCATAGAAACGTTACTCGATTTAGAAGGAAATGTCTTAGATCACATAGTACTCGTATTTCATAGCGACGGAATTTCCGTGTGAATTCGTCAATGTGAGGGAGTAAGGGATGCAGTAAAGAAGGATTAGTGGATCGGAATCGAGATTGTCGTATCCCAAATGAAAATCCTGTCGTTTCCATAGAAACGTTACTCGATTTAGAAGGAGATGTCTTAGAACACATAGTACTCGTATTTCATAGCGACAGAATTTATGTGTGAATTCGTCAATGTGAGGGAGTAAGGGATGCAGTAAAGAAGGATTAGTGGATCGGAAATGAGATTGTCGTATCCCAAAAGAAAATCCTGTCGTTTCCCTAGAAACGATACTCTATTTAGAAGGAAACGTCTTAGAACACATAGTACTCGTATTTCATAGCGACGTAATTTCCGTGTGAATTCGTCAATGTTTGGGAGTGAGGGATGCAGTAAAGAAGGATTAGTGGATCGGAAATGTGATTGTCGTATCCCAAAAGAAAATCCTGTCGTTTCCATAGAAACGTTACTCGATTTAGAAGGAAATGTCTTAGAACACATAGTATTTCATAGCGACGCAATTTCCGTGTGAATTCGTCAATGTGAGGGAGTAAGTGATGCAGTAAAGAAGGATTAGTGGATCGGAAACGAGATTGTCGTATCCCAAAAGAAAATCCTGTCGTTTCCATAGAAACGTTACTCGATTTAGAAGGAAATGTCTTAGAGCACATAGTACTCGTATTTCATAGCGACGGAATTTCCGTGTGAATTCGTCAATGTTTGGGAGTGAGGGATGCAGTAAAGAAGGATTAGTGGATCGGAAATGTGATTGTCGTATCCCAAAAGAAAATCCTGTCGTTTCCATAGAAACGTTACTCGATTTAGAAGGAAATGTCTTAGAACACATAGTACTCGTATTTCATAGCGACGGAATTTCCGTGTGAATTCGTCAATGTGAGGGAGTAAGGGATGCAGTAAAGAAGGATTAGTGGATCGGAAATGAGATTGTCGTATCCCAAAAGAAAATCCTGTCGTTTCCATAGAAACGTTACTCGATTTAGAAGGAGATGTCTTAGGACACATAGTACTCGTATTTCATAGCGACGGAATTTGTGTGTGAATTCGTCAATGTGAGGGAGTAAGGGATGCAGTAAAGAAGGATTAGTGGATCGGAAATGAGATTGTCGTATCCCAAAAGAAAATCCTCTCGTTTCCCTAGAAACGTTACTCGATTTAGAAGGAAACGTCTTAGAACACATAGTACTCGTATTTCATAGCGACGGAATTTCCGTGTGAATTCGTCAATGTGAGGGAGTAAGGGATGCAGTAAAGAAGGATTAGTGGATCGGTAATGTGATTGTCGTATCCCAAAAGAAAATCCTGTCGTTTCCATAGAAACGTTACTCGATTTAGAAGGAAATGTCTTAGAACACATAGTACCCGTATTTCATAGCGACGGAATTTCCGTGTGAATTCGTCAATGTTTGGGAGTGAGGGATGCAGTAAAGAAGGATTGGTGGATCGGAAATGAGCTTGTCGTATCCCAAAACAAAATCCTGTCATTTCCATAGAAACGTTACTCGATTTAGAAGGAAATGTCTTAGAACACATAGTACTCGTATTTCACAGCGACGGAATTTCCATGTGAATTCGTCAATGTGAGGAAGTAAGGGATGCAGTAAAGAAGGATTAGTGGATCGGAAATGAGATTGTCGTATCCCAAAAGAAAATTCTGTCGTTTCCATAGAAACGTTACTCGATTTAGAAGGAAATGTCTTAGAACACATAGTATTTCATAGCGACGCAATTTCCGCGTGAATTCGTCAATGTTTGATAGTGAGGGATGCAGTAAAGAAGGATTAGTGGATCGGAAATGTGATTGTCGTATCCCAAAAGAAAATCCTGTCGTTTCCATAGAAACGTTACTCGATTTAGAAGGAAATGTCTTAGAACACATAGTATTTCATAGTGCCGCTATTTCCGTTTGAATTCGTCAATGTTTGGGAGTGAGGGATGCAGTAAAGAAGGAGTAGTGGATCGGAAATGTGATTGTCGTATCCCAAAAGAAAATCCTGTCGTTTCCATAGATACGTTACTCGATTTAGAAGGAAATGTCTTAGAACACATAGTATTTCATAGTGCCGCAATTTCCGTGTGAATTCGTCAATGTTTGGGAGTGAGGGATGCAGTAAAGAAATATTAGTGGATCGGAAATGAGATTGACGTATCCCAAAAGAAAATCCTGTCGTTTCCATAGAAACGTTACTCGATTTAGGAGGAGATGTCTTAGAACACATAGTACTCGTATTTCATAGCGACGGAATTTCCGTGTGAATTCGTCAATGTGAGGGAGTAAGGGATGCAGTAAAGAAGGATTAGTGGATCGGAAATGAGATTGTCGTATCCCAAAAGAAAATCCTGTCGTTTCCATAGAAACGTTACTCGATTTAGAAGGAAATGTCTTAGAACACATAGTACTCGTATTTCATAGCGACGGAATTTCCGTGTGAATTCGTCAATGTTTGGGAGTGAGGGATGCAGTAAAGAAGGATTAGTGGATCGGAAATGTGAATGTCGTATCCCAAAAGAAAATCCTGTCGTGTCCATAGAAACGTTACTCGATTTAGAAGGAAATGTCTTAGTACACATAGTATTTCATAGCGACGCAATTTCCGTGTGAATTCGTCAATGTGAGGGAGTAAGGGATGCAGTAAAGAAGGATTAGTGGATCGGAAATGAGATTGTCGTATCCCAAAGGAAAATCCTGTCGTTTCCATAGAAACGTTACTCGATTTAGAAGGAAATGTCTTAGAACACATAGTACTCGTATTTCATAGCGACGGAATTTCCGTGTGAATTCGTTAATGTTTGGGAGTGAGGGATGCAGTAAAGAAGGATTAGTGGATCGGAAATGTGATTGTCGTATCCCAAAAGAAAATCCTGTCGTGTCCATAGAAACGTTACTCGATTTAGAAGGAAATGTCTTAGAACACATAGTAATTCATAGCGACGCAATTTCCGTGTGAATTCGTCAATGTGAGGGAGTAAGGGATGCAGTAAAGAAGGATTAGTGGATCGGAAACGAGATTGTCGTATCCCAAAACAAAATCCTGTCATTTCCATAGAAACGTTACTCGATTTAGAAGGAAATGTCTTAGAACACATAGTACTCGTATTTCACAGCGACGGAATTTCCATGTGAATTCGTCAATGTGAGGGACTAAGGGATGCAGTAAAGAAGGATTAGTGGATCGGAAATGAGATTGTCGTATCCCAAAAGAAAATCCTGTCGTTTCAATAGAAACGTTACTCGATTTAGAAGGAGATGTCTTAGAACACATAGTACTCGTATTTCATAGCGACGGAATTTCCGTGTGAATTCGTCAATGTTTGGGAGTGAGGGATGCAGTAAAGAAGGATTAGTGGATCGGAAATGACATTGTCGTATCCCAAAAGAATATCCTGTCGTTTCCATAGAAACGTTACTCGATTTAGAAGGAGATGTCTTAGAACACATAGTACTCGTATTTCATAGCGACGGAATTTCCGTGTGAATTCGTCAATGTGAGCGAGTAAGGGATGCAGTAAAGATGGATTAGTGGATCGGAAATGAGATTGTCGTATCTCAAAAGAAAATCCTGTCGTTTCCATAGAAACGTTACTCGATTTAGAAGGGAATGTCTTAGAACACATAGAACTCGTATTTCATAGCGTCGGAATTTCCGTGTGATTTCGTCAATGTTTGGGAGTGAGGGATGCAGTAAAGAAGGATTAGTGGATCGGAAATGTGATTGTCGTATCCCAAAAGAAAATCCTGTCGTTTCCATAGAAACGTTACTCGATTTAGAAGGAAATGTCTTAGAACACATAGTACTCGTATTTCATAGCGACGGAATTTCCGTGTGAATTCGACAATGTTTGGGAGTGAGGGATGCAGTAAAGAAGGATTAGTGGATCCGAAATGTGATTGTCGTATCCCAAAAGAAAATCCTGTCGTTTCCATAGAAACGTTACTCGATTTAGAAGGAAATGTCTTAGAACACATAGTATTTGATAGCGACGCAATTTCCGTGTGAATTCGTCAATGTTTGGTAGTGAGGGATGCAGTAAAGAAGGATTAGTGGATCGGAAATGTGATTGTCGTATCCCAAAAGAAAATCCTGTCGTTTCCATAGAAACGTTACTCGATTTAGAAGGAAATGTCTTAGAACACATAGTACTCGTATTTCATAGCGACGGAATATCCGTGTGAATTCGTCAATGTGTGGGAGTGAGGGTTGCAGTAAAGAAGGATTAGTGGATCGGAAATGTGATTGTCGTATCCCAAAAGAAAATTCTGTCGTTTCCATAGAAACGTTACTCGATTTAGAAGGAAATGTCTTAGAACACATAGTATTTCATAGCGACGCAATTTCCGCGTGAATTCGTCAATGTTTGATAGTGAGGGATGCAGTAAAGAAGGATTAGTGGATCGGAAATGTGATTGTCGTATCCCAAAAGAAAATCCTGTCGTTTCCATAGAAACGTTACTCGATTTAGAAGGAAATGTCTTAGAACACATAGTATTTCATAGTGCCGCTATTTCCGTTTGAATTCGTCAATGTTTGGGAGTGAGGGATGCAGTAAAGAAGGATTAGTGGATCGGAAATGTGATTGTCGTATCCCAAAAGAAAATCCTGTCGTTTCCATAGAAACGTTACTCGATTTAGAAGGAAATGTCTTAGAACACATAGTACTCGTATTTCATAGCGACGGAATTTCCGTGTGAATTCGTCAATGTTTGGGAGTGAGGGATGCAGTAAAGAAGGAATAGTGGATCGGAAATGTGATTGTCGTATCCCAAAAGAAAATCCTGTCGTTTCCATAGATGCGTTACTCGATTTAGAAGGAAATGTCTTAGAACACATAGTATTTCATAGTGCCGCAATTTCCGTGTGAATTCGTCAATGTTTGGGAGTGAGGGATGCAGTAAAGAAATATTAGTTAATCGGAAATGAGATTGACGTATCCCAAAAGAAAATCCTGTCGTTTCCATAGAAACGTTACTCGATTTAGAAGGAGATGTCTTAGAACACATAGTACTCGTATTTCATAGCGACGGAATTTCCGTGTGAATTCGTCAATGTGAGGGAGTAAGGGATGCAGTAAAGAAGGATTAGTGGATCGGAAATGAGATTGTCGTATCCCAAAAGAAAATCCTGTCGTTTCCATAGAAACGTTACTCGATTTAAAAGGAAATGTCTTAGAACACATAGTACTCGTATTTCATAGCGACGGAATTTCCGTGTGAATTCGTCAATGTTTGGGAGTGAGGGATGCAGTAAAGAAGGATTAGTGGATCGGAAATGTGAATGTCGTATCCCAAAAGAAAATCCTGTCGTGTCCATAGAAACGTTACTCGATTTAGAAGGAAATGTCTTAGTACACATAGTATTTCATAGCGACGCAATTTCCGTGTGAATTCGTCACTGTGAGGGAGTAAGGGATGCAGTAAAGAAGGATTAGTGGATCGGTAATGTGATTGTCGTATCCCAAAAGAAAATCCTGTCGTTTCCATAGAAACGTTACTCGATTTAGAAGGAAATGTCTTAGAACACATAGTACTCGTGTTTCATAGCGACGGAATTTCCGTGTGAATTCGTCAATGTTTGGGAGTGAGGGATGCAGTAAAGAAGGATTAGTGGATCGGAAATGAGCTTGTCGTATCCCAAAACAAAATCCTGTCGTTTCCATAGAAACGTTACTCGATTTAGAAGGAAATGTCTTAGAACACATAGTACTCGTATTTCATAGCGACGGAATTTCCATGTGAATTCGTCAATGTGAGGGAGTAAGGGATGCAGTAAAGAAGGATTAGAGGATCGGAAATGAGATTGTCGTATCCCAAAAGAAAATCCTGTCGTTTCAATAGAAACGTTACTCGATTTAGAAGGAGATGTCTTAGAACACATAGTACTCGTATTTCATAGCGACGGAATTTAAGTGTGAATTCGTCAATGTTTGGGAGTGATGGATGCAGTAAAGAAGGATTAGTGGATCGGAAATGAGATTGTCGTATCCCAAAAGAATATCCTGTCGTTTCCATAGAAACGTTACTCGATTTAGAAGGAGATGTCTTAGAACACATAGTACTCGTATTTCATAGCGACGGAATTTCCGTGTGAATTCGTCAATGTGAGCGAGTAAGGGATGCAGTAAAGATGGATTAGTGGATCGGAAATGAGATTGTCGTATCTCAAAAGAAAATCCTGTCGTTTCCATAGAAACGTTACTCGATTTAGAAGGAAATGTCTTAGAACACATAGTACTCGTATTTCATAGCGACGGAATTTCCGTGTGAATTCGTCAATGTGTGGGAGTGAGGGATGCAGTAAAGAAGGATTAGTGGATCGGAAATGTGATTGTCGTATCCCAAAAGAAAATCCTGTCGTTTCCATAGAAACGTTACTCGATTTAGAAGGAAATGTCTTAGAACACATAGTATTTCATAGCGACGCAATTTCCGTGTGAATTCGTCAATGTTTGGTAGTGAGGGATGCAGTAAAGAAGGATTAGTGGATCGGAAATGTGATTGTCGTATCCCAAAAGAAAATCCTGTCGTTTCCATAGAAACGTTACTCGATTTAGAAGGAAATGTCTTAGAACACATAGTACTCGTATTTCATAGCGACGGAATATCCGTGTGAATTCGTCAATGTGTGGGAGTGAGGGTTGCAGTAAAGAAGGATTAGTGGATCGGAAATGTGATTGTCGTATCCCAAAAGAAAATTCTGTCGTTTCCATAGAAACGTTACTCGATTTAGAAGGAAATGTCTTAGAGCACATAGTATTTCATAGCGACGCAATTTCCGTGTGAATTCGTCAATGTTTGATAGTGAGGGATGCAGTAAAGAAGGATTAGTGGATCGGAAATGTGATTGTCGTATCCCAAAAGAAAATCCTGTCGTTTCCATAGAAACGTTACTCGATTTAGAAGGAAATGTCTTAGAACACATAGTATTTCATAGTGCCGCAATTTCCGTGTGAATTCGTCAATGTTTGGGAGTAAGGGATGCAGTAAAGAAGGATTAGTGGATCGGAAATGTGATTGTCGTATCCCAAAAGAAAATCCTGTCGTTTCCATAGAAACGTTACTCGATTTAGAAGGAAATGTCTTAGAACACATAGTACTCGTATTTCATAGCGACGCAATTTCCGTGTGAATTCGTCAATGTGTGGGAGTGAGGGATGCAGTAAAGAAGGATTAGTGGATCGGAAATGAGATTGTCGTATCCCAAAAGGAAATCCTGTCGTTTCCATAGAAACGTTACTCGATTTAGAAGGAAATGTCCTAGAACACATAGTATTTCATAGCGACGCAATTTCTGTGTGAATTCGTCAATGTTTGGGAGTGAGGGATGCAGTAAAGAAGGATTAGTGGATCGGAAATGTGATTGTCGTATCCCAAAAGAAAATCCTGTCGTTTCCATAGAAGCGTTACTCGATTTAGAAGGAAATGTCTTAGAACACATAGTACTCGTATTTCATAGCGACGGAATTTCCGTGTGAATTCGTCAATGTTTGGGAGTGAGGGATGCAGTAAAGAAGGATTATTGGATCGGAAATGTGATTGTCGTATCCCAAAAGAAAATCCTGTCGTTTCCATAGAAACGTTACTCGATTTAGAAGGAAATGTCTTAGAACACATAGTATATCATAGCGACGCAATTTCCGTGTGAATTCGTCAATGTTTGGGAGTGAGGGATGCAGTAAAGAAGGATTAGTGGATCGGAAATGTGATTGTCGTATCCCAAAAGAAAATCCTGTCGTTTCCGTAGAAACGTTACTCGATTTAGAAGGAAATGTCTTAGAACACATAGTACTCGTATTTCATAGCGACGGAATATCCGTGTGAATTCGTCAATGTGTGGGAGTAAGGGTTGCAGTAAAGAAGGATTAGTGGATCGGAAATGAGATTGTCGTATCCGAAAAGAAAATTCTGTCGTTTCCATAGAAACGTTACTCGATTTAGAAGGAAATGTCTTAGAACACATAGTATTTCATAGCGACGCAATTTCCGTGAGAATTCGTCAATGTTTGATAGTGAGGGATGCAGTAAAGAAGGATTAGTGGATCGGAAACGTGATTGTCGTATCCCAAAAGAAAATCCTGTCGTTTCCATAGAAACGTTACTCGATTTAGAAGGAAATGTCTTAGAACACATAGTATTTCATAGTGACGCAATTTCCGTGTGAATTCGTCAATGTTTGGGAGTGAGGGATGCAGTAAAGAAGGATTAGTGGATCGGAAATGTGATTGTCGTATCCCAAAAGAAAATCCTGTCGTTTCCATAGAAACGTTACTCGATTTAGAAGGAAATGTCTTAGAACACATAGTACTCGTATTTCATAGCGACGGAATTTCCGTGTGAATTCGTCAATGTGTGGGAGTGAGGGATGCAGTAAAGAAGGATTAGTGGATCGGAAATGAGATTGTCGTATCCCAAAAGAAAATCCTGTCGTTTCCATTGAAACGTTACTCGGTTTAGAAGGAAATGTCTTAGAACACATAGTACTCGTATTTCATAGCGACGAAATTTCCGTGTGAATTCGTCGATGTGTGGGAGTGAGGGATGCAGTAAAGAAGGATTAGTGGATCGGAAATGGGATTGTTGTGTCCCAAGAGAAAATCCTGTCATTTCCATAGAAACGTTACTCGATTTAGAAGGAAATGTCTTAGAACACATAGTATTTCATAGCGACGCAATTTCCGTGTGAATTCGTCAATGTTTGGGAGTGAGGGATGCAGTATAGAAGAATTAGTGGATCGGAAATGAGATTGTTATATCCCAAAAGAAAATCCCGTCGTTTCCATAGAAACGTTACTCGATTTAGAAAGAAATGTCTTAGAACACATAGTACTCGTATTTCATAGCGACGCAATTTCCGTGCGAATTCGTCAATGTGTGGGAGTGAGGGATGCAGTAAAGAAGGATTAGTGGATCGGAAATGAGATTGTTATATCCCAAAAGAAAATCCCGTCGTTTCCATAGAAACGTTACTCGATTTAGAAAGAAATGTCTTAGAAGACATAGTATTTCATAGCGACGCAATATCCGTGTGAATTCGTCAATGTTTGGGAGTGAGGGACGCGGGTAAAGAAGGATTGGTGGATCGGAAATGTGATTGTCGTATCCCAAAAGAAAATCCTGTCGTTTCCATAGAAACGTTACTCGATTTAGAAGGAGATGTCTTAGAACACATAGTACTCGTATTTCATAGCGACGGAATTTCCGTGTGAATTCATCAATGTTTGGGAGTGAGGGATGCAGTAAAGAAGGATTAGTGGATCGGAAATGTGATTGTCGTATCCCAAAAGAAAATCCTGTCGTTTCCATAGAAACGTTACTAGATTTAGAAGGAAATGTCTTAGAACACATAGTACTCGTATTTCATAGCGACGGAATTTCCGTGTGAATTCGTCAATGTTTGGGAGTGAGGGATGCAGTAAAGAAGGATTAGTGGATCGGAAATGTGATTGTCGTATCCCAAAAGAAAATCCTGTCGTATCCATAGAAACGTTACTCGATTTAGAAGGAAATGTATTAGAACACATAGTTCTCGTATTTCATAGCGACGCAATTTCCGTGTGAATTCGTCAATGTGTGGGAGTGAGGGATGCAGTAAAGAAGGATTAGTGGATCGGAAATGAGATTGTCGTATCCCAAAAGAAAATCCTGTCGTTTCCATAGAAACGTTACTCGATTTAGAAGGAGATGTCTTAGAACACATAGTACTCGTATTTCATAGCGACGGAATTTCCGTGTGAATTCGTCGATGTGAGGGAGTAAGGGATGCAGTAAACAAGGATTAGTGGATCGGAAATGAGATTGTCGTATCCCAAAAGAAAATCCTGTCGTTTCCATAGAAACGTTACTCGATTTAGAAGGAAATGTCTTAGAACACATAGTACTCGTATTTCATAGCGACGGAATTTCCGTGTGAATTCGTCAATGTTTGGGAGAGAGGGATGCAGTAAAGAAGGATTAGTGGATCGATAATGTGATTGTCGTATCCCAAAAGAAAATCCTGTCGTTTCCATAGAAACGTTACTCGATTTAGAAGGAAATGTCCTAGAACACATAGTATTTCATAGCGACGCAATTTCCGTGTGAATACGTCAATGTGAGGGAGTAAGGGATGCAGTAAAGAAGGATTAGTGGATCGGAAATGAGATTGTCGTATCCCAAAAGTAAATCCTGTCGTTTCCATAGAAACGTTACTCGATTTAGAAGGAAATGTCTTAGAACACATAGTACTCGTATTTCATAGCGACGGAATTTCGGTGTGAATTCGTCAATGTTTGGGAGTGAGGGAAGCAGTAAAGAAGGATTAGTGGGTCGGAAATGTGATTGTCGTATCCCAAAAGAAAATCCTGTCGTTTCCATAAAAACGTTACTCGATTTAGAAGGAAATGTCTTAGAACACATAGTACTCGTATTTCATAGCGACGGAATTTCCGTGTGAATTCGTCATTGTGAGGGAGTAAGGGATGCAGTAAAGAAGGATTAGTGGATCGGAAATGAGATTGTCGTATCCCAAAAGAAAATCCTGTCGTTTCCATAGAAACGTTACTCGATTTAGAAGGAGATGTCTTAGAACACATAGTACTCGTATTTCATAGCGACGGAATTTATGTGTGAATTCGTCAATGTGTGGGAGTAAGGGATGCAGTAAAGAAGGATTAGTGGATCGGAAATGAGATTGTCGTATCCCAAAAGAAAATCCTGTCGTTTCCATAGAAACGTTACTCGATTTAGAAGGAAACGTCTTAGAACACATAGTACTCGTATTTCATAGCGACGGAATTTCCGTGTGAATTCGTCAATGTGAGGGAGTAAGGGATGCAGTAAAGAAGGATTAGTGGATCGGTAATGTGATTGTCGTATCCCAAAAGAAAATCCTATCGTTTCCATAGAAACGTTACTCGATTTAGAAGGAGATGTCTTAGAACACATAGTACTCGTATTTCATAGCGACGGAATTTCCGTGTGAATTCGTCAATGTTTGGGAGTGAGGGATGCAGTAAAGAAGGATTAGTGGATCGGAAATGTGATTGTCGTATCCCAAAAGAAAATCCTGTCGTTTCCATAGAAACGTTACTCGATTTAGAAGGAAATGTCTTAGGACACATAGTATTCGTATTTCATAGCGACGGAATTTCCGTGTGAATTCGTCAATGTTTGGGAGTGAGGGATGCAGTAAAGAAGGATTAGTGGATCGGAAATGTGATTGTCGTATCCCAAAAGAAAATCCTGTCGTATCCATAGAAACGTTACTCGATTTAGAAGGAAATGTCTTAGAACACATAGTTCTCGTATTTCATAGCGACGCAATTTCCGTGTGAATTCGTCAATGTGTGGGAGTGAGGGATGCAGTAAAGAAGGATTAGTGGATCGGAAATGAGATTGTCGTATCCCAAAAGAAAATCCTGTCGTTTCCATAGAAACGTTACTCGATTTAGAAGGAGATGTCTTAGAACACATAGTACTCGTATTTCATAGCGACGGAATTTCCGTGTGAATTCGTCGATGTGAGGGAGTAAGGGATGCAGTAAAGAAGGATTAGTGGATCGGAAATGAGATTGTCGTATCCCAAAGGAAAATCCTGTCGTTTCCATAGAAACGTTCTCGATTTAGAAGGAAATGTCTTAGAACACATAGTACTCGTATTTCATAGCGACGGAATTTCCGTGTGAATTCGTCAATGTTTGGGAGTGAGGGATGCAGTAAAGAAGGATTAGTGGATCGATAATGTGATTGTCGTATCCCAAAAGAAAATCCTGTCGTTTCCATAGAAACGTTACTCGATTTAGAAGGAAATGTCCTAGAACACATAGTATTTCATAGCGACGCAATTTCCGTGTGAATTCGTCAATGTGAGGGAGTAAGGGATGCAGTAAAGAAGGATTAGTGGATCGGAAATGAGATTGTCGTATCCCAAAAGAAAATCCTGTCGTTTCCATAGAAACGTTACTCGATTTAGAAGGAAATGTCTTAGAACACATAGTACTCGTATTTCATAGCGACGGAATTTCGGTGTGAATTCGTCAATGTTTGGGAGTGAGGGAAGCGGTAAAGAAGGATTAGTGGGTCGGAAATGTGATTGTCGTATCCCAAAAGAAAATCCTGTCGTTTCCATAAAAACGTTACTCGATTTAGAAGGAAATGTCTTAGAACACATAGTACTCGTATTTCATAGCGACGGAATTTCCGTGTGAATTCGTCAATGTGAGGGAGTAAGGGATGCAGTAAAGAAGGATTAGTGGATCGGAAATGAGATTGTCGTATCCCAAAAGAAAATCCTGTCGTTTCCATAGAAACGTTACTCGATTTAGAAGGAGATGTCTTAGAACACATAGTACTCGTATTTCATAGCGACGGAATTTATGTGTGAATTCGTCAATGTGAGGGAGTAAGGGATGCAGTAAAGAAGGATTAGTGGATCGGAAATGAGATTGTCGTATCCCAAAAGAAAATCCTGTCGTTTCCATAGAAACGTTACTCGATTTAGGAGGAAACGTATTAGAACACATAGTACTCGTATTTCATAGCGACGGAATTTCCGTGTGAATTCGTCAATGTGAGGGAGTAAGGGATGCAGTAAAGAAGGATTAGTGGATCGGTAATGTGATTGTCGTATCCCAAAAGAAAATCCTATCGTTTCCATAGAAACGTTACTCGATTTAGAAGGAAATGTCTTAAAACACATAGTACTCGTATTTCATAGCGTCGGAATTTCCGTGTGAATTCGTCAATGTTTGGGAGTGAGGGATGCAGTAAAGGAGGATTAGTGGATCGGAAATGAGCTTGTCGTATCCCAAAACAAAATCTTGTTGTTTCCATAGAAACGTTACTCGATTTAGAAGGAAATGTCTTAGAACACATAGTACTCGTATTTCATAGCGACGGAATTTCCGTGTGAATTCGTCAATTTGAGGGAGTAAGGGATGCAGTAAAGAAGGATTAGTGGATCGGAAATGAGATTGTCGTATCCCAAAAGAAAATCCTGTCGTTTCAATAGAAACGTTACTCGATTTAGAAGGAGATGTCTTAGAACACATAGTACTCGTATTTCATAGCGACGGAATTTCCGTGTGAATTCGTCAATGTTTGGGAGTGAGGGATGCAGTAAAGAAGGATTAGTGGATCGGAAATGTGATTGTCGTATCCCAAAAGAAAATCCTGTCGTATCCATAGAAACGTTACTCGATTTAGAAGGAAATGTCTTAGAACACATAGTTCTCGTATTTCATAGCGACGCAATTTCCGTGTGAATTCGTCAATGTGTGGGAGTGAGGGATGCAGTAAAGAAGGATTAGTGGATCGGAAATGAGATTGTCGTATCCCAAAAGAAAATCCTGTCGTTTCCATAGAAACGTTACTCGATTTAGAAGGAGATGTCTTAGAACACATAGTACTCGTATTTCATAGCGACGGAATTTCCGTGTGAATTCGTCGATGTGAGGGAGTAAGGGATGCAGTAAAGAAGGATTAGTGGATCGGAAATGAGATTGTCGTATCCCAAAAGAAAATCCTGTCGTTTCCATAGAAACGTTACTCGATTTAGAAGGAAATGTCTTAGAACACATAGTACTCGTATTTCATAGCGACGGAATTTCCGTGTGAATTCGTCAATGTTTGGGAGTGAGGGATGCAGTAAAGAAGGATTAGTGGATCGATAATGTGATTGTCGTATCCCAAAAGAAAATCCTGTCGTTTCCATAGAAACGTTACTCGATTTAGAAGGAAATGTCCTAGAACACATAGTATTTCATAGCGACGCAATTTCCGTGTGAATTCGTCAATGTGAGGGAGTAAGGGATGCAGTAAAGAAGGATTAGTGGATCGGAAATGAGATTGTCGTATCCCAAAAGAAAATCCTGTCGTTTCCATAGAAACGTTACTCGATTTAGAAGGAAATGTCTTAGAACACATAGTACTCGTATTTCATAGCGACGGAATTTCGGTGTGAATTCGTCAATGTTTGGGAGTGAGGGAAGCGGTAAAGAAGGATTAGTGGGTCGGAAATGTGATTGTCGTATCCCAAAAGAAAATCCTGTCGTTTCCATAAAAACGTTACTCGATTTAGAAGGAAATGTCTTAGAACACATAGTACTCGTATTTCATAGCGACGGAATTTCCGTGTGAATTCGTCAATGTGAGGGAGTAAGGGATGCAGTAAAGAAGGATTAGTGGATCGGAAATGAGATTGTCGTATCCCAAAAGAAAATCCTGTCGTTTCCATAGAAACGTTACTCGATTTAGAAGGAGATGTCTTAGAACACATAGTACTCGTATTTCATAGCGACGGAATTTATGTGTGAATTCGTCAATGTGAGGGAGTAAGGGATGCAGTAAAGAAGGATTAGTGGATCGGAAATGAGATTGTCGTATCCCAAAAGAAAATCCTGTCGTTTCCATAGAAACGTTACTCGATTTAGGAGGAAACGTCTTAGAACACATAGTACTCGTATTTCATAGCGACGGAATTTCCGTGTGAATTCGTCAATGTGAGGGAGTAAGGGATGCAGTAAAGAAGGATTAGTGGATCGGTAATGTGATTGTCGTATCCCAAAAGAAAATCCTATCGTTTCCATAGAAACGTTACTCGATTTAGAAGGAAATGTCTTAAAACACATAGTACTCGTATTTCATAGCGTCGGAATTTCCGTGTGAATTCGTCAATGTTTGGGAGTGAGGGATGCAGTAAAGGAGGATTAGTGGATCGGAAATGAGCTTGTCGTATCCCAAAACAAAATCTTGTTGTTTCCATAGAAACGTTACTCGATTTAGAAGGAAATGTCTTAGAACACATAGTACTCGTATTTCATAGCGACGGAATTTCCGTGTGAATTCGTCAATTTGAGGGAGTAAGGGATGCAGTAAAGAAGGATTAGTGGATCGGAAATGAGATTGTCGTATCCCAAAAGAAAATCCTGTCGTTTCAATAGAAACGTTACTCGATTTAGAAGGAGATGTCTTAGAACACATAGTACTCGTATTTCATAGCGACGGAATTTCCGTGTGAATTCGTCAATATTTGGGAGTGAGGGATGCAGTAAAGAAGGATTAGTGGATCGGAAATGAGATTGTCGTATCCCAAAAGAATATCCTGTCGTTTCCATAGAAACGTTACTCGATTTAGATGGAGATGTCTTAGAACACATAGTACTCGTATTTCATAGCGACGGAATTTCCGTGTGAATTCGTCAATGTGTGGGAGTAAGGGATGCAGTAAAGAAGGATTAGTGGATCGGAAATGAGATTGTCGTATCCCAAAAGAAAATCCTGTCGTTTCCATAGAAACGTTACTCGATTTAGAAGGGAATGTCTTAGAACACATAGTACTCGTATTTCATAGCGACGGAATTTCCGTGTGAATTCGTCAATGTTTGGGAGTGAGGGATGCAGTAAAGAAGGATTAGTGGATCGGAAATGTGATTGTCGTATCCCAAGAGAAAATCCTGTCGTTTCCATAGAAACGTTACTCGATTTAGAAGGAAATGTCTTAGAACACATAGTACTCGTATTTCATAGCGACGGAATTTCCGTGTGAATTCGTCAATGTTTGGGAGTGAGGGATGCAGTAAAGAAGGATTAGTAGATCGGAAATGTGATTGTCGTATCCCAAAAGAAAATCCTGTCGTTTCCATAGAAACGTTACTCGATTTAGGAGGAAATGTCTTAGAACACATAGTACTCGTATTTCATAGCGACGCAATTTCCGTGTGAATTCGTCAATGTGTGGGAGTGAGGGATGCAGTAAAGAAGGATTAGTGGATCGGAAATGAGATTGTCGTATCCCAAAAGAAAATCCTATCGTTTCCATAGAAACATTACTCGATTTAGAAGGAGATGTCTTAGAACACATAGTACTCGTATTTCATAGCGACGGAATTTCCGTGTGAATTCGTCAATGTGAGGGAGTAAGGGATGCAGTAAAGAAGGATTAGTGGATCGGAAATGAGAAGGAAATGTCTTAGAACACATAGTATTTCATAGCGACGCAATTTCCGTGTGAATTCGTCAATGTGAGGGAGTAAGGGATGCAGTAAAGAAGGATTAGTGGATCGGAAATGAGATTGTCGTATCCCAAAAGAAAATCCTGTCGTTTCCATAGAAACGTTACTCGATTTAGAAGGAAATGTCTTAGAACACATAGTACTCGTATTTCATAGCGACGGAATTTCGGTGTGAATTCGTCAATGTTTGGGAGTGAGGGAAGCGGTAAAGAAGGATTAGTGGGTCGGAAATGTGATTGTCGTATCCCAAAAGAAAATCCTGTCGTTTCCATAAAAACGTTACTCGATTTAGAAGGAAATGTCTTAGAACACATAGTACTCGTATTTCATAGCGACGGAATTTCCGTGTGAATTCGTCAATGTGAGGGAGTAAGGGATGCAGTAAAGAAGGATTAGTGGATCGGAAATGAGATTGTCGTATCCCAAAAGAAAATCCTGTCGTTTCCATAGAAACGTTACTCGATTTAGAAGGAGATGTCTTAGAACACATAGTACTCGTATTTCATAGCGACGGAATTTATGTGTGAATTCGTCAATGTGAGGGAGTAAGGGATGCAGTAAAGAAGGATTAGTGGATCGGAAATGAGATTGTCGTATCCCAAAAGAAAATCCTGTCGTTTCCATAGAAACGTTACTCGATTTAGGAGGAAACGTCTTAGAACACATAGTACTCGTATTTCATAGCGACGGAATTTCCGTGTGAATTCGTCAATGTGAGGGAGTAAGGGATGCAGTAAAGAAGGATTAGTGGATCGGTGATGTGATTGTCGTATCCCAAAAGAAAATCCTATCGTTTCCATAGAAACGTTACTCGATTTAGAAGGAAATGTCTTAAAACACATAGTACTCGTATTTCATAGCGTCGGAATTTCCGTGTGAATTCGTCAATGTTTGGGAGTGAGGGATGCAGTAAAGGAGGATTAGTGGATCGGAAATGAGCTTGTCGTATCCCAAAACAAAATCTTGTTGTTTCCATAGAAACGTTACTCGATTTAGAAGGAAATGTCTTAGAACACATAGTACTCGTATTTCATAGCGACGGAATTTCCGTGTGAATTCGTCAATTTGAGGGAGTAAGGGATGCAATAAAGAAGGATTAGTGGATCGGAAATGAGATTGTCGTATCCCAAAAGAAAATCCTGTCGTTTCAATAGAAACGTTACTCGATTTAGAAGGAGATGTCTTAGAACACATAGTACTCGTATTTCATAGCGACGGAATTTCCGTGTGAATTCGTCAATGTTTGGGAGTGAGGGATGCAGTAAAGAAGGATTAGTGGATCGGAAATGAGATTGTCGTATCCCAAAAGAATATCCTGTCGTTTCCATAGAAACGTTACTCGATTTAGATGGAGATGTCTTAGAACACATAGTACTCGTATTTCATAGCGACGGAATTTCCGTGTGAATTCGTCAATGTGTGGGAGTAAGGGATGCAGTAAAGAAGGATTAGTGGATCGGAAATGAGATTGTCGTATCCCAAAAGAAAATCCTGTCGTTTCCATAGAAACGTTACTCGATTTAGAAGGGAATGTCTTAGAACACATAGTACTCGTATTTCATAGCGACGGAATTTCCGTGTGAATTCGTCAATGTTTGGGAGTGAGGGATGCAGTAAAGAAGGATTAGTGGATCGGAAATGTGATTGTCGTATCCCAAGAGAAAATCCTGTCGTTTCCATAGAAACGTTACTCGATTTAGAAGGAAATGTCTTAGAACACATAGTACTCGTATTTCATAGCGACGGAATTTCCGTGTGAATTCGTCAATGTTTGGGAGTGAGGGATACAGTAAAGAAGGATTAGTAGATCGGAAATGTGATTGTCGTATCCCAAAAGAAAATCCTGTCGTTTCCATAGAAACGTTACTCGATTTAGGAGGAAATGTCTTAGAACACATAGTACTCGTATTTCATAGCGACGCAATTTCCGTGTGAATTCGTCAATGTGTGGGAGTGAGGGATGCAGTAAAGAAGGATTAGTGGATCGGAAATGAGATTGTCGTATCCCAAAAGAAAATCCTATCGTTTCCGTAGAAACATTACTCGATTTAGAAGGAGATGTCTTAGAACACATAGTACTCGTATTTCATAGCGACGGAATTTCCGTGTGAATTCGTCAATGTGAGGGAGTAAGGGATGCAGTAAAGAAGGATTAGTGGATCGGAAATGAGAAGGAAATGTCTTAGAACACATAGTATTTCATAGCGACGCAATTTCCGTGTGAATTCGTCAATGTGAGGGAGTAAGGGATGCAGTAAAGAAGGATTAGTGGATCGGAAATGAGATTGTCGTATCCCAAAAGAAAATCCTGTCGTTTCCATAGAAACGTTACTCGATTTAGAAGGAGATGTCTTAGAACACATAGTACTCGTATTTCATAGCGACGGAATTTCCGTGTGAATTCGTCAATGTTTGGGAGTGAGGGATGCAGTAAAGAAGGATTAGTGGATCGGAAATGAGATTCTCGTATCCCAGAAGAAAATCCTGTCGTTTCCATAGAAACGTTACTGGATTTAGAAGGAGATGTCTCAGAACACATAGTACTCGTATTTCATAGCGACGGAATTTCCGTGTGAATTCGTCAATGTGAGAGAGTAAGGGATGCAGTAAAGAAGGATTAGTGGATCGGAAATGAGATTGTCGTATCCCAAAAGAAAATCCTGTCGTTTCCATAGAAACGTTACTCGATTTAGAAGGAGATGTCTTAGAACACATTGTACTCGTATTTCATAGCGACGGAATTTCCGTGTGAATTCGTCAATGTGAGCGAGTAAGGGATGCAGTAAAGAAGGATTAGTGGATCGGAAATGAGATTGTCGTATCCCAAAAGAAAATCCTGTCGTTTCCATAGAAACGTTACTCGATTTAGAAGGAAATGTCTTAGAACACATAGTACTCGTATTTCATAGCGACGGAATTTCCGTGTGAATTCGTCAATGTTTGGGAGTGAGGGATGCAGTAAAGAAGGATTAGTGGATCGGAAATGTGATTGTCGTATCCCAAAAGAAAATCCTGTCGTTTCCATAGAAACGTTACTCGATTTAGAAGGAAATGTCTTAGAACACATAGTACACGTATTTCATAGCGACGCAATTTCCGTGTGAATTCGTCATTGTTTGGGAGTGAGGGATGCAGTAAAGATGGATTAGAGGATCGGAAATGTGATTGTCGTATCCCAAAAGAAAATCTTGTCGTTTCCATAGAAACGTTACTCGATTTAGAAGGGAATGTCTTAGAACACATAGTACTCGTATTTCATAGCGACGCAATTTCCGTGTGAACTCGTCAATGTGTGGGAGTGAGGGATGCAGTAAAGAAGAATTAGTGGATCGGAAATGAGATTGTCGTATCCCAAAAGAAAACCCTGTCGTTTCCATAGAAACGTTACTCGATTTAGAAGGAGAAGTCATAGAACCCATAGTAATTCATAGGGACGCAATTTCCGTGTGAATTCGTCAATGTTTGGGAGTTAGGGATGCAGTAAAGAAGGATAAGTGGATGGGAAATGTGATTGTCGTATCCCAAAAGAAAATCCTGTCGTATCCATAGAAACGTTACTCGATTTAGAAGGAAATGTCTTAGAACACATAGTACTCGTATTTCATAGCGACGGAATTTCCGTGTGAATTCGTCAATGTGTGGGAGTGAGGGATGCAATAAAGAAGGATTAGTGGATCGGAAATGAGATTGTCGTATCCCAAAAGAAAATCCTGTCGTTTCCATAGAAACGTTACTCGATTTAGAAGGGAATGTCTTAGAACACATAGTACTCGTATTTCATAGCGACGGAATTTCCGTGTGAATTCGTCAATGTTTGGGAGTGAGGGATGCAGTAAAGAAGGATTAGTGGATCGGAAATGAGATTGTCGTATCCCAAAAGAATATCCTGTCGTTTCCATAGAAACGTTACTCGATTTAGAAGGAGATGTCTTTGAACACATAGTACTCGTATTTCATAGCGACGGAATTTCCGTGTGAATTCGTCAATGTGTGGGAGTAAGGGATGCAGTAAAGAAGGATTAGTGGATCGGAAATGAGATTGTCGTATCCCAAAAGAAAATCCTGTCGTTTCCATAGAAACGTTACTCGATTTCGAAGGGAATGTCTTAGAACACATAGTACTCGTATTTCATAGCGACGGAATTTCCGTGTGAATTCGTCAATGTTTGGGAGTGAGGGATGCAGTAAAGAAGGATTAGTGGATCGGAAATGTGATTGTCGTATCCCAAGAGAAAATCCTGTCGTTTCCATAGAAACGTTACTCGATTTAGAAGGAAATGTCTTAGAACACATAGTACTCGTATTTCATAGCGACGGAATTTCCGTGTGAATTCGTCAATGTTTGGGAGTGAGGGATGCAGTAAAGAAGGATTAGTAGATCGGAAATGTGATTGTCGTATCCCAAAAGAAAATCCTGTCGTTTCCATAGAAACGTTACTCGATTTAGGAGGAAATGTCTTAGAACACATAGTACTCGTATTTCATAGCGACGCAATTTCCGTGTGAATTCGTCAATGTGTGGGAGTGAGGGATGCAGTAAAGAAGGAGTAGTGGATCGGAAATGAGATTGTCGTATCCCAAAAGAAAATCCTATCGTTTCCATAGAAACATTACTCGATTTAGAAGGAGATGTCTTAGAACACATAGTACTCGTATTTCATAGCGACGGAATTTCCGTGTGAATTCGTCAATGTGAGGGAGTAAGGGATGCAGTAAAGAAGGATTAGTGGATCGGAAATGAGAAGGAAATGTCTTAGAACACATAGTATTTCATAGCGACGCAATTTCCGTGTGAATTCGTCAATGTGAGGGAGTAAGGGATGCAGTAAAGAAGGATTAGTGGATCGGAAATGAGATTGTCGTATCCCAAAAGAAAATCCTGTCGTTTCCATAGAAACGTTACTCGATTTAGAAGGAGATGTCTTAGAACACATAGTACTCGTATTTCATAGCGACGGAATTTCCGTGTGAATTCGTCAATGTTTGGGAGTGAGGGATGCAGTAAAGAAGGATTAGTGGATCGGAAATGAGATTCTCGTATCCCAGAAGAAAATCCTGTCGTTTCCATAGAAACGTTACTGGATTTAGAAGGAGATGTCTCAGAACACATAGTACTCGTATTTCATAGCGACGGAATTTCCGTGTGAATTCGTCAATGTGAGAGAGTAAGGGATGCAGTAAAGAAGGATTAGTGGATCGGAAATGAGATTGTCGTATCCCAAAAGAAAATCCTGTCGTTTCCATAGAAACGTTACTCGATTTAGAAGGAGATGTCTTAGAACACATAGTACTCGTATTTCATAGCGACGGAATTTCCGTGTGAATTCGTCAATGTGAGCGAGTAAGGGATGCAGTAAAGAAGGATTAGTGGATCGGAAATGAGATTGTCGTATCCCAAAAGAAAATCCTGTCGTTTCCATAGAAACGTTACTCGATTTAGAAGGAAATGTCTTAGAACACATAGTACTCGTATTTCATAGCGACGGAATTTCCGTGTGAATTCGTCAATGTTTGGGAGTGAGGGATGCAGTAAAGAAGGATTAGTGGATCGGAAATGTGATTGTCGTATCCCAAAAGAAAATCCTGTCGTTTCCATAGAAACGTTACTCGATTTAGAAGGAAATGTCTTAGAACACATAGTACACGTATTTCATAGCGACGCAATTTCCGTGTGAATTCGTCATTGTTTGGGAGTGAGGGATGCAGTAAAGATGGATTAGAGGATCGGAAATGTGATTGTCGTATCCCAAAAGAAAATCTTGTCGTTTCCATAGAAACGTTACTCGATTTAGAAGGGAATGTCTTAGAACACATAGTACTCGTATTTCATAGCGACGCAATTTCCGTGTGAACTCGTCAATGTGTGGGAGTGAGGGATGCAGTAAAGAAGAATTAGTGGATCGGAAATGAGATTGTCGTATCCCAAAAGAAAACCCTGTCGTTTCCATAGAAACGTTACTCGATTTAGAAGGAGAAGTCATAGAACCCATAGTAATTCATAGGGACGCAATTTCCGTGTGAATTCGTCAATGTTTGGGAGTTAGGGATGCAGTAAAGAAGGATAAGTGGATGGGAAATGTGATTGTCGTATCCCAAAAGAAAATCCTGTCGTATCCATAGAAACGTTACTCGATTTAGAAGGAAATGTCTTAGAACACATAGTACTCGTATTTCATAGCGACGGAATTTCCGTGTGAATTCGTCAATGTGTGGGAGTGAGGGATGCAATAAAGAAGGATTAGTGGATCGGAAATGAGATTGTCGTATCCCAAAAGAAAATCCTGTCGTTTCCATAGAAACGTTACTCGATTTAGAAGGAAATGTCTTAGAACACATAGTATTTCATAGCGACGCAATTTCCGTGTGAATTCGTCAATGTTTGGGAGTGAGGGATGCAGTAAAGAAGGATTAATGGATTGGAAATGAGATTGTCGTATCCCAAAAAAAAGGCCTTTCGTTTCCATAGAAACGTTACTTGATTTAGAAGGAGAAGTCATAGAACCCATAGTTATTCATAGCGACGCAATTTCCGTGTGAATTCGTCAATGTGTGGGAGTGAGGGATGCAGTAAAGAAGGATTAGTGGATCGGAAATGTGATTGTCGTATCCCATAAGAAAATCCTGTCGTTTCCATAGAAACGTTACTCGATTTAGAAGGAAATGTCTTAGAACACATAGTAGTCGTATTTCATAGCGACGCAATTTCCGTGTGAATTCGTCAATGTGTGGGAGTGAGGGATGCAGTAAAGAACGATTAGTGGATCTGAAATGAGATTGTCGTATCCCAAGAGAAAATCCTGTCGTTTCCATAGAAACGTTACTCGATTTAGAAGGAAATGTCTTAGAACACATAGTATTTCATAGCGACGCATATTTCCGTGTGAATTCGTCAATGTTTGGGAGTGAGGGATGCAGTGAAGAAGGATTAATGGATTGGAAATGAGATTGTCGTATCCCAAAAAAAAGTCCTTTCATTCCATAGAAACATTACTTGATTTAGAAGGAGAAGTCATAAAACCCATAGTAATTCATAGCGACGCAATTTCCGTGTGAATTCGTCAATGTGTGGGAGTGAGGGATGCAGTAAAGAAGGATTAGTGGATCGGAAATGTGATTGTCGTATCCCAAAAGAAAATCCTGTCGTTTCCATAGAAACGTTACTCGATTTAGAAGGAAATGTCTTAGAACACATAGTACTCGTATTTCATAGTGACGCAATTTCCGTGTGAATTCGTCAATGTGTGGGAGTGAGGGATGCAGTAAAGAAGGATTAGTGGATCGGAAATGAGATTGTCGTATCCCAAAAGAAAATCCTGTCGTTTCCATAGAAACGTTACTCGATTTAGAAGGAAATGTCTTAGAACACATAGTATTTCATAGCGACGCAATTTCCGTGTGAATTCGTCAATGTTTGGGAGTGAGGGATGCAGTAAAGAAGGATTAATGGATTGGAAATGAGATTGTCGTATCCCAAAAAAAAGTCCTTTCGTTTCCATAGAAACATTACTTGATTTAGAAGGAGAAGTCATAGAACCCATAGTAATTCATAGCGACGCAATTTCCGTGTGAATTCGTCAATGTGTGGGAGTGAGGGATGCAGTAAAGAAGGATTAGTGGATCGGAAATGTGTTTGTCGTATCCCAAAATAAAATCCTGTCGTTTCCATAGAAACGTTACTCGATTTAGAATGAAATATCTTAGAAGACATAGTACTCGTATTTCATAGCGACGGAATTTCCGTGTGAATTTGTAAATGTTTGGGAGTGAGGGATGCAGTAAAGAAGGATTAGTGGATCGGAAATGAGATTGTCGTATCCCAAAAGATAATTTTGTCGTGTCCATAGAAACGTTACTCGATTTAGAAGGAAATGTCTTAGAACACATAGTACTCGTATTTCATAGCGACGGAATATCCGTGTGAATTCGTCAATGTTTGGGAGTGAGGGATGCAGTAAAGAAGGATTAGTGGATCGGAAATGTGATTGTCGTATCCCAAAAGAAAATCCTGTCGTTTCCATAGAAACGTTACTCGATTTAGAAGGAAATGTCTTAGAACACATAGTATTTCATAGCGACGCAATTTCCGTGTGAATTCGTCAATGTGAGGGAGTAAGGGATGCAGTAAAGAAGGATTAGTGGATCGGAAATGAGATTGTCGTATCCCAGAAGAAAATCCTGTCGTTTCCAAAGAAACGTTACTCGATTTAGAAGGAAATGTCTTAGAACACATAGTACTCGTATTTCATAGCGACAGAATTTCCGTGTGAATTCGTCAATGTTTGGGAGTGAGGGATGCAGTAAAGAAGGATTAGTGGATCGGAAATGTGATTGTCGTATCCCAAAAGAAAATCCTGTCGTTTCCATAGAAACGTTACTCGATTTAGAAGGAAATGTCTTAGAACACATAGTACTCGTATTTCATAGCGACGGAATTTCCGTGTGAATTCGACAATGTGAGGGAGTAAGGGATGCAGTAAAGAAGGATTAGTGGATCGGAAATGAGATTGTCGTATCCCAAAAGAAAATCCTGTCGTTTCCATAGAAACGTTACTCGATTTAGAAGGAGATGTCTTAGAACACATAGTACTCGTATTTCATAGCGACGGAATTTCCGTGTGAATTCGTCAATGTGAGGGAGTAAGGGATGCAGTAAAGAAGGATTAGTGGATCGGAAATGAGATTGTCGTATCCCAAAAGAAAATCCTGTCGTTTCCATAGAAACGTTACTCGATTGAGAAGGAAACGTCTTAGAACACATAGTACTCGTATTTCATAGCGACGGAATTTCCGTGTGAATTCGTCAATGTGAGGGAGTAAGGGATGCAGTAAAGAAGGATTAGTGGATCGGAAATGTGATTGTCGTATCCCAAAAGAAAATCCTGTCGTTTCCATAGAAACGTTACTCGATTTAGAAGGAAATGTCTTAGAACACATAGTACTCGTATTTCATAGCGACGGAATTTCCGTGTGAATTCGTCAATGTTTGGGAGTGAGGGATGCAGTAAAGAAGGATTAATGGATTGGAAATGAGATTGTCGTATCCCAAAAAAAGGCCTTTCGTCTCCATAGAAACGTTACTTGATTTAGAAGGAGAAGTCATAGAACCCATAGTTATTCATAGCGACGCAATTTCCGTGTGAATTCGTCAATGTGTGGGAGTGAGGGATGCAGTAAAGAAGGATTAGTGGATCGGAAATGTGATTGTCGTATCCCATAAGAAAATCCTGTCGTTTCCATAGAAACGTTACTCGATTTAGAAGGAAATGTCTTAGAACACATAGTACTCGTATTTCATAGCGACGCAATTTCCGTGTGAATTCGTCAATGTGTGGGAGTGAGGGATGCAGTAAAGAACGATTAGTGGATCTGAAATGAGATTGTCGTATCCCAAAAGAAAATCCTGTCGTTTCCATAGAAACGTTACTCGATTTAGAAGGAAGTGTCTTAGAACACATAGTACTCGTATTTCATAGCGACGCAATTTCCGTGTGAATTCGTCAATGTGTGGGAGTGAGGGATGCAGTAAAGAAGGATTAGTGGATCGGAAATGTGTTTGTCGTATCCCAAAATAAAATCCTGTCGTTTCCATAGAAACGTTACTCGATTTAGAATGAAATATCTTAGAAGACATAGTACTCGTATTTCATAGCGACGGAATTTCCGTGTGAATTCGTAAATGTTTGGGAGTGAGGGATGCAGTAAAGAAGGATTAGTGGATCGGAAATGAGATTGTCGTATCCCAAAAGATAATTTTGTCGTGTCCATAGAAACGTTACTCGATTTAGAAGGAAATGTCTTAGAACACATAGTACTCGTATTTCATAGCGACGGAATATCCGTGTGAATTCGTCAATGTTTGGGAGTGAGGGATGCAGTAAAGAAGGATTAGTGGATCGGAAATGTGATTGTCGTATCCCAAAAGAAAATCCTGTCGTTTCCATAGAAACGTTACTCGATTTAGAAGGAAATGTCTTAGAACACATAGAACTCGTATTTCATAGCGACGGAATTTCCGTGTGAATTCGACAATGTGAGGGAGTAGGGGATGCAGTAAAGAAGGATTAGTGGATCGGAAATGAGATTGTCGTATCCCAAAAGAAAATCCTGTCGTTTCCATAGAAACGTTACTCGATTTAGAAGGAGATGTCTTAGAACACATAGTACTCGTATTTCATAGCGACGGAATTTCCGTGTGAATTCGTCAATGTGAGGGAGTAAGGGATGCAGTAAAGAAGGATTAGTGGATCGGAAATGAGATTGTCGTATCCCAAAAGAAAATCCTGTCGTTTCCATAGAAACGTTACTCGATTTAGAAGGAAACGTCTTAGAACACATAGTACTCGTATTTCACAGCGACGGAATTTCCGTGTGAATTCGTCAATGTGAGGGAGTAAGGGATGCAGTAAAGAAGGATTAGTGGATCGGAAATGTGATTGTCGTATCCCAAAAGAAAATCCTGTCGTTTCCATAGAAACGTTACTCGATTTTGAAGGAAATGTCTTAGAACACATAGTACTCGTATTTCATAGCGACGGAATTTCCGTGTGAATTCGTCAATGTTTGGGAGTGAGGGATGCAGTAAAGAAGGATTAATGGATTGGAAATGAGATTGTCGTATCCCAAAAAAATTCCTTTCGTCTCCATAGAAACGTTACTTGATTTAGAAGGAGAAGTCATAGAACCCATAGTTATTCATAGCGACGCAATTTCCGTGTGAATTCGTCAATGTGTGGGAGTGAGGGATGCAGTAAAGAAGGATTAGTGGATCGGAAATGTGATTGTCGTATCCCATAAGAAAATCCTGTCGTTTCCATAGAAACGTTACTCGATTTAGAAGGAAATGTCTTAGAACACATAGTACTCGTATTTCATAGCGACGCAATTTCCGTGTGAATTCGTCAATGTGTGGGAGTGAGGGATGCAGTAAAGAACGATTAGTGGATCTGAAATGAGATTGTCGTATCCCAAAAGAAAATCCTGTCGTTTCCATAGAAACGTTACTCGATTTAGAAGGAAATGTCTTAGAACACATAGTATTTCATAGCGACGCATATATCCGTGTGAATTCGTCAATGTTTGGGAGTGAGGGATGCAGTAAAGAAGGATTAATGGATTGGAAATGAGATTGTCGTATCCCAAAAAAAAGTCCTTTCGTTTCCATAGAAACATTACTTGATTTAGAAGGAGAAGTCATAGAACCCATAGTAATTCATAGCGACGCAATTTCCGTGTGAATTCGTCAATGTGTGGGAGTGAGGGATGCAGTAAAGAAGGATTAGTGGATCGGAAATGTGATTGTCGTATCCCAAAAGAAAATCCTGTCGTTTCCAAAGAAACGTTACTCGATTTAGAAGGAAATGTCTTAGAACACATAGTACTCGTATTTCATAGTGACGCAATTTCCGTGTGAATTCGTCAATGTGTGGGAGTGAGGGATGCAGTAAAGAAGGATTAGTGGATCGGAAATGAGATTGTCGTATCCCAAAAGAAAATTCTGTCGTTTCCATAGAAACGTTACTCGATTTAGAAGGAAATGTCTTAGAACACATAGTATTTCATAGCGACGCAATTTCCGTGTGAATTCGTCAATGTTTGGGAGTGAGGGATGCAGTAAAGAAGGATTAATGGATTGGAAATGAGATTGTCGTATCCCAAAAAAAAGTCCTTTCGTTTCCATAGGAACATTACTTGATTTAGAAGGAGAAGTCATAGAACCCATAGTAATTCATAGCGACGCCATTTCCGTGTGAATTCGTCAATGTGTGGGAGTGAGGGATGCAGTAAAGAAGGAGTAGTCGATCGGAAATGTGATTGTCGTATCCCAAAAGAAAATCCTGTCGTTTCCATAGAAACGTTACTCGATTTAGAAGGAAATGTCTTAGAACACATAGTACTCGTATTTCATAATGACGCAATTTCGGTGTGAATTCGTCAATGTGTGGGATTGAGGGATGCAGTAAAGAAGGATTAGTGGATCGGAAATGAGATTGTCGTATCCCAAAAGAAAATCCTGTCGTTTCCATAGAAACGTTACTCGATTTAGAAAGAATTGTCTTAGAACACATAGTATTTCATAGCGACGCAATTTCCGTGTGAATTCGTCAATGTTTGGAAGTGAGGAATGCAGTAAAGAAGGATTAGTGGATCGGAAATGTGATTGTCGTAACCCAAAAGAAAATCCTGTCGTTTCCATAGAAACGTTACTCGATTTAGATGGAAATGTCTTAGAACACATAGTATTTCATAGCGACGCAATATCCGTGTGAATTCGTCGTTGTTTGGGAGTGAGGGATGCAGTAAAGAAAGATTAGTGGATCGGAAATGAGATTGTCGTATCCCAAAAAAAAAGTCCTGTCGTTTCCATAGAAACGTTACTTGATTTAGAAGGAGAAGTCATAGAACCCATAGTAATTCATATCGACGCAATTTCCGTGTGAATTCGTCAATGTGTGGGAGTGAGGGATGCAGTAAAGAAGGATTTATGGATCGGAAATGTGATTGTCGTATCCCAAAAGAAAATCCTGTCGTTTCCATAGAAACGTTACTCGATTTAGAAGGAAATGTCTTAGAACACATAGTACTCGTATTTCATAGCGACGCAATTTCCGTGTGAATTCGTCAATGTGTGGGAGTGAGGGATGCAGTAAAGAAGGATTAGTGGGTCGGAAATGTGATTGTCGTATCCCAAAAGAAAATCCTGTCGTTTCCATAGAAACGTTACTCGATTTAGAAAGAATTGTCTTAGAACACATAGTATTTCATAGCGACGCAATTTCCGTGTGAATTCGTCAATGTGTGGGAGTGAGGGATGCAGTAAAGAAGGATTAGTGGATCGGAAATGAGGTTGTCGTATCCCAAAAGAAAATCCTGTCGTTTCCATAGAAACGTTACTCGACTTAGAAGGAAATGTCTTAGAACACATAGTACTCGTATTTCATAATGACGCAATTTCGGTGTGAATACGTCATTGTGTGGGATTGAGGGATGCAGTAAAGAAGGAGTAGTGGATCGGAAATGAGATTGTCGTATCCCAAAAGAAAATCCTGTCGTTTCCATAGAAACGTTACTCGATTTAGAAAGAATTGTCTTAGAACACATAGTATTTCATAGCGACGCAATTTCCGTGTGAATTCGTCAATGTGTGGGAGTGAGGGATGCAGTAAAGAAGGATTAGTGGATCGGAAATGTGATTGTCGTATTCCAAAAGAAAATCCTGTCGTTTCCATAGAAACGTTACTCGATTTAGAAGGAAGTGTCTTAGAACACATAGTACTCGTATTTCATAGCGACGCAATTTCCGTGTGAATTCGTCAATGTGTGGGAGTGAGGGATGCAGTAAAGAAGGATTAGTGGATCGGAAATGTGTTTGTCGTATCCCAAAATAAAATCCTGTCGTTTCCATAGAAACGTTACTCGATTTAGAATGAAATATCTTAGAAGACATAGTACTCGTATTTCATAGCGACGGAATTTCCGTGTGAATTCGTAAATGTTTGGGAGTGAGGGATGCAGTAAAGAAGGATTAGTGGATCGGAAATGAGATTGTCGTATCCCAAAAGATAATTTTGTCGTGTCCATAGAAACGTTACTCGATTTAGAAGGAAATGTCTTAGAACACATAGTACTCGTATTTCATAGCGACGGAATATCCGTGTGAATTCGTCAATGTTTGGGAGTGAGGGATGCAGTAAAGAAGGATTAGTGGATCGGAAATGTGATTGTCGTATCCCAAAAGAAAATCCTGTCGTTTCCATAGAAACGTTACTCGATTTAGAAGGAAATGTCTAAGAACACATAGTATTTCATAGCGACGCAATTTCCGTGTGAATTCGTCAATGTGAGGGAGTAAGGGATGCAGTAAAGAAGGATTAGTGGATCGGAAATGAGATTGTCGTATCCCAAAAGAAAATCCTGTCGTTTCCAAAGAAACGTTACTCGATTTAGAAGGAAATGTCTTAGAACACATAGTACTCGTATTTCATAGCGACAGAATTTCCGTGTGAATTCGTCAATGTTTGGGAGTGAGGGATGCAGTAAAGAAGGATTAGTGGATCGGAAATGTGATTGTCGTATCCCAAAAGAAAATCCTGTCGTTTCCATAGAAACGTTACTCGATTTAGTAGGAAATGTCTTAGAACACATAGTACTCGTATTTCATAGCGACGGAATTTCCGTGTGAATTCGACAATGTGAGGGAGTAAGGGATGCAGTAAAGAAGGATTAGTGGATCGGAAATGAGATTGTCGTATCCCAAAAGAAAATCCTGTCGTTTCCATACAAACGTTACTCGATTTAGAAGGAGATGTCTTAGAACACATAGTACTCGTATTTCATAGCGACGGAATTTCCGTGTGAATTCGTCAATGTGAGGGAGTAAGGGATGCAGTAAAGAAGGATTAGTGGATCGGAAATGAGATTGTCGTATCCCAAAAGAAAATCCTGTCGTTTCCATAGAAACGTTACTCGATTTAGAAGGAAACGTCTTAGAACACATAGTACTCGTATTTCATAGCGACGGAATTTCCGTGTGAATTCGTCAATGTGAGGGAGTAAGGGATGCAGTAAAGAAGGATTAGTGGATCGGAAATGTGATTGTCGTATCCCAAAAGAAAATCCTGTCGTTTCCATAGAAACGTTACTCGATTTAGAAGGAAATGTCTTAGTACACATAGTACTCGTATTTCATAGCGACGGAATTTCCGTGTGAATTCGTCAATGTTTGGGAGTGAGGGATGCAGTAAAGAAGGATTAATGGATTGGAAATGAGATTGTCGTATCCCAAAAAAAGGCCTTTCGTCTCCATAGAAACGTTACTTGATTTAGAAGGAGAAGTCATAGAACCCATAGTTATTCATAGCGACGCAATTTCCGTGTGAATTCGTCAATGTGTGGGAGTGAGGGATGCAGTAAAGAAGGATTAGTGGATCGGAAATGTGATTGTCGTATCCCATAAGAAAATCCTGTCGTTTCCATAGAAACGTTGCTCGATTTAGAAGGAAATGTCTTAGAACACATAGTACTCGTATTTCATAGCGACGCAATTTCCGTGTGAATTCGTCAATGTGTGGGAGTGAGGGATGCAGTAAAGAACGATTAGTGGATCTGAAATGAGATTGTCGTATCCCAAAAGAAAATCCTGTCGTTTCCATAGAAACGTTACTCGATTTAGAAGGAAATGTCTTAGAACACATAGTATTTCATAGCGACGCATATTTCCGTGTGAATTCGTCAATGTTTGGGAGTGAGGGATGCAGTAAAGAAGGATTAATGGATTGGAAATGAGATTGTCGTATCCCAAAAAAAAGTCCTTTCGTTTCCATAGAAACATTACTTGATTTAGAAGGAGAAGTCATAGAACCCATAGTAATTCATAGCGACGCAATTTCCGTGTGAATTCGTCAATGTGTGGGAGTGAGGGATGCAGTAAAGAAGGATTAGTGGATCGGAAATGTGATTGTCGTATCCCAAAAGAAAATCCTGTCGTTTCCATAGAAACGTTACTCGATTTAGAAGGAAATGTCTTAGAACACATAGTACTCGTATTTCATAGTGACGCAATTTCCGTGTGAATTCGTCAATGTGTGGGAGTGAGGGATGCAGTAAAGATGGATTAGTGGATCGGAAATGAGATTGTCGTATCCCAAAAGAAAATTCTGTCGTTTCCATAGAAACGTTACTCGATTTAGAAGGAAATGTCTTAGAACACATAGTATTTCATAGCGACGCAATTTCCGTGTGAATTCGTCAATGTTTGGGAGTGAGGGATGCAGTAAAGAAGGATTAATGGATTGGAAATGAGATTGTCGTATCCCAAAAAAAAGTCCTTTCGTTTCCATAGAAACATTACTTGATTTAGAAGGAGAAGTCATAGAACCCATAGTAATTCATAGCGACGCAATTTCCGTGTGAATTCGTCAATGTGTGGGAGTGAGGGATGCAGTAAAGAAGGAGTAGTCGATCGGAAATGTGATTGTCGTATCCCAAAAGAAAATCCTGTCGTTTCCATACAAACGTTACTCGATTTAGAAGGAGATGTCTTAGAACACATAGTACTCGTATTTCATAGCGACGGAATTTCCGTGTGAATTCGTCAATGTGAGGGAGTAAGGGATGCAGTAAAGAAGGATTAGTGGATCGGAAATGAGATTGTCGTATCCCAAAAGAAAATCCTGTCGTTTCCATAGAAACGTTACTCGATTTAGAAGGAAACGTCTTAGAACACATAGTACTCGTATTTCATAGCGACGGAATTTCCGTGTGAATTCGTCAATGTGAGGGAGTAAGGGATGCAGTAAAGAAGGATTAGTGGATCGGAAATGTGATTGTCGTATCCCAAAAGAAAATCCTGTCGTTTCCATAGAAACGTTACTCGATTTAGAAGGAAATGTCTTAGTACACATAGCACTCGTATTTCATAGCGACGGAATTTCCGTGTGAATTCGACAATGTGAGGGAGTAAGGGATGCAGTAAAGAAGGATTAGTGGATCGGAAATGAGATTGTCGTATCCCAAAAGAAAATCCTGTCGTTTCCATAGAAACGTTACTCGATTTAGAAGGAGTTGTCTTAGAACACATAGTACTCGTATTTCATAGCGACGGAATTTCCGTGTGAATTCGTCAATGTGAGGGAGTAAGGGATGCAGTAAAGAAGGATTAGTGGATCGGAAATGAGATTGTCGTATCCCAAAAGAAAATCCTGCCGTTTCCATAGAAACGTTACTCGATTGAGAAGGAAACGTCTTAGAACACATAGTACTCGTATTTCATAGCGACGGAATTTCCGTGTGAATTCGTCAATGTGAGGGAGTAAGGGATGCAGTAAAGAAGGATTAGTGGATCGGAAATGTGATTGTCGTATCCCAAAAGAAAATCCTGTCGTTTCCATAGAAACGTTACTCGATTTAGAAGGAAATGTCTTAGAACACATAGTACTCGTATTTCATAGCGACGGAATTTCCGTGTGAATTCGTCAATGTTTGGGAGTGAGGGATGCAGTAAAGAAGGATTAATGGATTGGAAATGAGATTGTCGTATCCCAAAAAAAGGCCTTTCGTCTCCATAGAAACGTTACTTGATTTAGAAGGAGAAGTCATAGAACCCATAGTTATTCATAGCGACGCAATTTCCGTGTGAATTCGTCAATGTGTGGGAGTGAGGGATGCAGTAAAGAAGGATTAGTGGATCGGAAATGTGATTGTCGTATCCCATAAGAAAATCCTGTCGTTTCCATAGAAACGTTACTCGATTTAGAAGGAAATGTCTTAGAACACATAGTACTCGTATTTCATAGCGACGCAATTTCCGTGTGAATTCGTCAATGTGTGGGAGTGAGGGATGCAGTAAAGAACGATTAGTGGATCTGAAATGAGATTGTCGTATCCCAAAAGAAAATCCTGTCGTTTCCATAGAAACGTTACTCGATTTAGAAGGAAGTGTCTTAGAACACATAGTACTCGTATTTCATAGCGACGCAATTTCCGTGTGAATTCGTCAATGTGTGGGAGTGAGGGATGCAGTAAAGAAGGATTAGTGGATCGGAAATGTGTTTGTCGTATCCCAAAATAAAATCCTGTCGTTTCCATAGAAACGTTACTCGATTTAGAATGAAATATCTTAGAAGACATAGTACTCGTATTTCATAGCGACGGAATTTCCGTGTGAATTCGTAAATGTTTGGGAGTGAGGGATGCAGTAAAGAAGGATTAGTGGATCGGAAATGAGATTGTCGTATCCCAAAAGATAATTTTGTCGTGTCCATAGAAACGTTACTCGATTTAGAAGGAAATGTCTTAGAACACATAGTACTCGTATTTCATAGCGACGGAATATCCGTGTGAATTCGTCAATGTTTGGGAGTGAGGGATGCAGTAAAGAAGGATTAGTGGATCGGAAATGTGATTGTCGTATCCCAAAAGAAAATCCTGTCGTTTCCATAGAAACGTTACTCGATTTAGAAGGAAATGTCTTAGAACACATAGTACTCGTATTTCATAGCGACGGAATTTCCGTGTGAATTCGACAATGTGAGGGAGTAGGGGATGCAGTAAAGAAGGATTAGTGGATCGGAAATGAGATTGTCGTATCCCAAAAGAAAATCCTGTCGTTTCCATAGAAACGTTACTCGATTTAGAAGGAGATGTCTTAGAACACATAGTACTCGTATTTCATAGCGACGGAATTTCCGTGTGAATTCGTCAATGTGAGGGAGTAAGGGATGCAGTAAAGAAGGATTAGTGGATCGGAAATGAGATTGTCGTATCCCAAAAGAAAATCCTGTCGTTTCCATAGAAACGTTACTCGATTTAGAAGGAAACGTCTTAGAACACATAGTACTCGTATTTCACAGCGACGGAATTTCCGTGTGAATTCGTCAATGTGAGGGAGTAAGGGATGCAGTAAAGAAGGATTAGTGGATCGGAAATGTGATTGTCGTATCCCAAAAGAAAATCCTGTCGTTTCCATAGAAACGTTACTCGATTTTGAAGGAAATGTCTTAGAACACATAGTACTCGTATTTCATAGCGACGGAATTTCCGTGTGAATTCGTCAATGTTTGGGAGTGAGGGATGCAGTAAAGAAGGATTAATGGATTGGAAATGAGATTGTCGTATCCCAAAAAAATTCCTTTCGTCTCCATAGAAACGTTACTTGATTTAGAAGGAGAAGTCATAGAACCCATAGTTATTCATAGCGACGCAATTTCCGTGTGAATTCGTCAATGTGTGGGAGTGAGGGATGCAGTAAAGAAGGATTAGTGGATCGGAAATGTGATTGTCGTATCCCATAAGAAAATCCTGTCGTTTCCATAGAAACGTTACTCGATTTAGAAGGAAATGTCTTAGAACACATAGTACTCGTATTTCATAGCGACGCAATTTCCGTGTGAATTCGTCAATGTGTGGGAGTGAGGGATGCAGTAAAGAACGATTAGTGGATCTGAAATGAGATTGTCGTATCCCAAAAGAAAATCCTGTCGTTTCCATAGAAACGTTACTCGATTTAGAAGGAAATGTCTTAGAACACATAGTATTTCATAGCGACGCATATATCCGTGTGAATTCGTCAATGTTTGGGAGTGAGGGATGCAGTAAAGAAGGATTAATGGATTGGAAATGAGATTGTCGTATCCCAAAAAAAAGTCCTTTCGTTTCCATAGAAACATTACTTGATTTAGAAGGAGAAGTCATAGAACCCATAGTAATTCATAGCGACGCAATTTCCGTGTGAATTCGTCAATGTGTGGGAGTGAGGGATGCAGTAAAGAAGGATTAGTGGATCGGAAATGTGATTGTCGTATCCCAAAAGAAAATCCTGTCGTTTCCAAAGAAACGTTACTCGATTTAGAAGGAAATGTCTTAGAACACATAGTACTCGTATTTCATAGTGACGCAATTTCCGTGTGAATTCGTCAATGTGTGGGAGTGAGGGATGCAGTAAAGAAGGATTAGTGGATCGGAAATGAGATTGTCGTATCCCAAAAGAAAATTCTGTCGTTTCCATAGAAACGTTACTCGATTTAGAAGGAAATGTCTTAGAACACATAGTATTTCATAGCGACGCAATTTCCGTGTGAATTCGTCAATGTTTGGGAGTGAGGGATGCAGTAAAGAAGGATTAATGGATTGGAAATGAGATTGTCGTATCCCAAAAAAAAGTCCTTTCGTTTCCATAGGAACATTACTTGATTTAGAAGGAGAAGTCATAGAACCCATAGTAATTCATAGCGACGCCATTTCCGTGTGAATTCGTCAATGTGTGGGAGTGAGGGATGCAGTAAAGAAGGAGTAGTCGATCGGAAATGTGATTGTCGTATCCCAAAAGAAAATCCTGTCGTTTCCATAGAAACGTTACTCGATTTAGAAGGAAATGTCTTAGAACACATAGTACTCGTATTTCATAATGACGCAATTTCGGTGTGAATTCGTCAATGTGTGGGATTGAGGGATGCAGTAAAGAAGGATTAGTGGATCGGAAATGAGATTGTCGTATCCCAAAAGAAAATCCTGTCGTTTCCATAGAAACGTTACTCGATTTAGAAAGAATTGTCTTAGAACACATAGTATTTCATAGCGACGCAATTTCCGTGTGAATTCGTCAATGTTTGGAAGTGAGGAATGCAGTAAAGAAGGATTAGTGGATCGGAAATGTGATTGTCGTAACCCAAAAGAAAATCCTGTCGTTTCCATAGAAACGTTACTCGATTTAGATGGAAATGTCTTAGAACACATAGTATTTCATAGCGACGCAATATCCGTGTGAATTCGTCGTTGTTTGGGAGTGAGGGATGCAGTAAAGAAAGATTAGTGGATCGGAAATGTGATTGTCGTATCCCAAAAGAAAATCCTGTCGTTTCCATAGAAACGTTACTCGATTTAGAAGGAAATGTCTTAGAACACATAGTACTCGTATTTCATAGCGACGGAATTTCCGTGTGAATTCGACAATGTGAGGGAGTAGGGGATGCAGTAAAGAAGGATTAGTGGATCGGAAATGAGATTGTCGTATCCCAAAAGAAAATCCTGTCGTTTCCATAGAAACGTTACTCGATTTAGAAGGAGATGTCTTAGAACACATAGTACTCGTATTTCATAGCGACGGAATTTCCGTGTGAATTCGTCAATGTGAGGGAGTAAGGGATGCAGTAAAGAAGGATTAGTGGATCGGAAATGAGATTGTCGTATCCCAAAAGAAAATCCTGTCGTTTCCATAGAAACGTTACTCGATTTAGAAGGAAACGTCTTAGAACACATAGTACTCGTATTTCACAGCGACGGAATTTCCGTGTGAATTCGTCAATGTGAGGGAGTAAGGGATGCAGTAAAGAAGGATTAGTGGATCGGAAATGTGATTGTCGTATCCCAAAAGAAAATCCTGTCGTTTCCATAGAAACGTTACTCGATTTTGAAGGAAATGTCTTAGAACACATAGTACTCGTATTTCATAGCGACGGAATTTCCGTGTGAATTCGTCAATGTTTGGGAGTGAGGGATGCAGTAAAGAAGGATTAATGGATTGGAAATGAGATTGTCGTATCCCAAAAAAATTCCTTTCGTCTCCATAGAAACGTTACTTGATTTAGAAGGAGAAGTCATAGAACCCATAGTTATTCATAGCGACGCAATTTCCGTGTGAATTCGTCAATGTGTGGGAGTGAGGGATGCAGTAAAGAAGGATTAGTGGATCGGAAATGTGATTGTCGTATCCCATAAGAAAATCCTGTCGTTTCCATAGAAACGTTACTCGATTTAGAAGGAAATGTCTTAGAACACATAGTACTCGTATTTCATAGCGACGCAATTTCCGTGTGAATTCGTCAATGTGTGGGAGTGAGGGATGCAGTAAAGAACGATTAGTGGATCTGAAATGAGATTGTCGTATCCCAAAAGAAAATCCTGTCGTTTCCATAGAAACGTTACTCGATTTAGAAGGAAATGTCTTAGAACACATAGTATTTCATAGCGACGCATATATCCGTGTGAATTCGTCAATGTTTGGGAGTGAGGGATGCAGTAAAGAAGGATTAATGGATTGGAAATGAGATTGTCGTATCCCAAAAAAAAGTCCTTTCGTTTCCATAGAAACATTACTTGATTTAGAAGGAGAAGTCATAGAACCCATAGTAATTCATAGCGACGCAATTTCCGTGTGAATTCGTCAATGTGTGGGAGTGAGGGATGCAGTAAAGAAGGATTAGTGGATCGGAAATGTGATTGTCGTATCCCAAAAGAAAATCCTGTCGTTTCCAAAGAAACGTTACTCGATTTAGAAGGAAATGTCTTAGAACACATAGTACTCGTATTTCATAGTGACGCAATTTCCGTGTGAATTCGTCAATGTGTGGGAGTGAGGGATGCAGTAAAGAAGGATTAGTGGATCGGAAATGAGATTGTCGTATCCCAAAAGAAAATTCTGTCGTTTCCATAGAAACGTTACTCGATTTAGAAGGAAATGTCTTAGAACACATAGTATTTCATAGCGACGCAATTTCCGTGTGAATTCGTCAATGTTTGGGAGTGAGGGATGCAGTAAAGAAGGATTAATGGATTGGAAATGAGATTGTCGTATCCCAAAAAAAAGTCCTTTCGTTTCCATAGGAACATTACTTGATTTAGAAGGAGAAGTCATAGAACCCATAGTAATTCATAGCGACGCCATTTCCGTGTGAATTCGTCAATGTGTGGGAGTGAGGGATGCAGTAAAGAAGGAGTAGTCGATCGGAAATGTGATTGTCGTATCCCAAAAGAAAATCCTGTCGTTTCCATAGAAACGTTACTCGATTTAGAAGGAAATGTCTTAGAACACATAGTACTCGTATTTCATAATGACGCAATTTCGGTGTGAATTCGTCAATGTGTGGGATTGAGGGATGCAGTAAAGAAGGATTAGTGGATCGGAAATGAGATTGTCGTATCCCAAAAGAAAATCCTGTCGTTTCCATAGAAACGTTACTCGATTTAGAAAGAATTGTCTTAGAACACATAGTATTTCATAGCGACGCAATTTCCGTGTGAATTCGTCAATGTTTGGAAGTGAGGAATGCAGTAAAGAAGGATTAGTGGATCGGAAATGTGATTGTCGTAACCCAAAAGAAAATCCTGTCGTTTCCATAGAAACGTTACTCGATTTAGATGGAAATGTCTTAGAACACATAGTATTTCATAGCGACGCAATATCCGTGTGAATTCGTCGTTGTTTGGGAGTGAGGGATGCAGTAAAGAAAGATTAGTGGATCGGAAATGAGATTGTCGTATCCCAAAAAAAAAGTCCTGTCGTTTCCATAGAAACGTTACTTGATTTAGAAGGAGAAGTCATAGAACCCATAGTAATTCATATCGACGCAATTTCCGTGTGAATTCGTCAATGTGTGGGAGTGAGGGATGCAGTAAAGAAGGATTTATGGATCGGAAATGTGATTGTCGTATCCCAAAAGAAAATCCTGTCGTTTCCATAGAAACGTTACTCGATTTAGAAGGAAATGTCTTAGAACACATAGTACTCGTATTTCATAGCGACGCAATTTCCGTGTGAATTCGTCAATGTGTGGGAGTGAGGGATGCAGTAAAGAAGGATTAGTGGGTCGGAAATGTGATTGTCGTATCCCAAAAGAAAATCCTGTCGTTTCCATAGAAACGTTACTCGATTTAGAAAGAATTGTCTTAGAACACATAGTATTTCATAGCGACGCAATTTCCGTGTGAATTCGTCAATGTGTGGGAGTGAGGGATGCAGTAAAGAAGGATTAGTGGATCGGAAATGAGGTTGTCGTATCCCAAAAGAAAATCCTGTCGTTTCCATAGAAACGTTACTCGACTTAGAAGGAAATGTCTTAGAACACATAGTACTCGTATTTCATAATGACGCAATTTCGGTGTGAATACGTCATTGTGTGGGATTGAGGGATGCAGTAAAGAAGGAGTAGTGGATCGGAAATGAGATTGTCGTATCCCAAAAGAAAATCCTGTCGTTTCCATAGAAACGTTACTCGATTTAGAAAGAATTGTCTTAGAACACATAGTATTTCATAGCGACGCAATTTCCGTGTGAATTCGTCAATGTGTGGGAGTGAGGGATGCAGTAAAGAAGGATTAGTGGATCGGAAATGTGATTGTCGTATTCCAAAAGAAAATCCTGTCGTTTCCATAGAAACGTTACCCGATTTAGAAGGAAATGTCTTAGAACACATAGTACTCGTATTTCATAGCGACGGAATTTCCGTGTGAATTCGTCAATGTTTGGGAGTGAGGGATGCAGTAAAGAAGGATTAATGGATTGGAAATGAGATTGTCGTATCCCAAAAAAAGGCCTTTCGTCTCCATAGAAACGTTACTTGATTTAGAAGGAGAAGTCATAGAACCCATAGTTATTCATAGCGACGCAATTTCCGTGTGAATTCGTCAATGTGTGGGAGTGAGGGATGCAGTAAAGAAGGATTAGTGGATCGGAAATGTGATTGTCGTATCCCATAAGAAAATCCTGTCGTTTCCATAGAAACGTTACTCGATTTAGAAGGAAATGTCTTAGAACACATAGTACTCGTATTTCATAGCGACGCAATTTCCGTGTGAATTCGTCAATGTGTGGGAGTGAGGGATGCAGTAAAGAACGATTAGTGGATCTGAAATGAGATTGTCGTATCCCAAAAGAAAATCCTGTCGTTTCCATAGAAACGTTACTCGATTTAGAAGGAAGTGTCTTAGAACACATAGTACTCGTATTTCATAGCGACGCAATTTCCGTGTGAATTCGTCAATGTGTGGGAGTGAGGGATGCAGTAAAGAAGGATTAGTGGATCGGAAATGTGTTTGTCGTATCCCAAAATAAAATCCTGTCGTTTCCATAGAAACGTTACTCGATTTAGAATGAAATATCTTAGAAGACATAGTACTCGTATTTCATAGCGACGGAATTTCCGTGTGAATTCGTAAATGTTTGGGAGTGAGGGATGCAGTAAAGAAGGATTAGTGGATCGGAAATGAGATTGTCGTATCCCAAAAGATAATTTTGTCGTGTCCATAGAAACGTTACTCGATTTAGAAGGAAATGTCTTAGAACACATAGTACTCGTATTTCATAGCGACGGAATATCCGTGTGAATTCGTCAATGTTTGGGAGTGAGGGATGCAGTAAAGAAGGATTAGTGGATCGGAAATGTGATTGTCGTATCCCAAAAGAAAATCCTGTCGTTTCCATAGAAACGTTACTCGATTTAGAAGGAAATGTCTTAGAACACATAGTACTCGTATTTCATAGCGACGGAATTTCCGTGTGAATTCGACAATGTGAGGGAGTAGGGGATGCAGTAAAGAAGGATTAGTGGATCGGAAATGAGATTGTCGTATCCCAAAAGAAAATCCTGTCGTTTCCATAGAAACGTTACTCGATTTAGAAGGAGATGTCTTAGAACACATAGTACTCGTATTTCATAGCGACGGAATTTCCGTGTGAATTCGTCAATGTGAGGGAGTAAGGGATGCAGTAAAGAAGGATTAGTGGATCGGAAATGAGATTGTCGTATCCCAAAAGAAAATCCTGTCGTTTCCATAGAAACGTTACTCGATTTAGAAGGAAACGTCTTAGAACACATAGTACTCGTATTTCACAGCGACGGAATTTCCGTGTGAATTCGTCAATGTGAGGGAGTAAGGGATGCAGTAAAGAAGGATTAGTGGATCGGAAATGTGATTGTCGTATCCCAAAAGAAAATCCTGTCGTTTCCATAGAAACGTTACTCGATTTTGAAGGAAATGTCTTAGAACACATAGTACTCGTATTTCATAGCGACGGAATTTCCGTGTGAATTCGTCAATGTTTGGGAGTGAGGGATGCAGTAAAGAAGGATTAATGGATTGGAAATGAGATTGTCGTATCCCAAAAAAATTCCTTTCGTCTCCATAGAAACGTTACTTGATTTAGAAGGAGAAGTCATAGAACCCATAGTTATTCATAGCGACGCAATTTCCGTGTGAATTCGTCAATGTGTGGGAGTGAGGGATGCAGTAAAGAAGGATTAGTGGATCGGAAATGTGATTGTCGTATCCCATAAGAAAATCCTGTCGTTTCCATAGAAACGTTACTCGATTTAGAAGGAAATGTCTTAGAACACATAGTACTCGTATTTCATAGCGACGCAATTTCCGTGTGAATTCGTCAATGTGTGGGAGTGAGGGATGCAGTAAAGAACGATTAGTGGATCTGAAATGAGATTGTCGTATCCCAAAAGAAAATCCTGTCGTTTCCATAGAAACGTTACTCGATTTAGAAGGAAATGTCTTAGAACACATAGTATTTCATAGCGACGCATATATCCGTGTGAATTCGTCAATGTTTGGGAGTGAGGGATGCAGTAAAGAAGGATTAATGGATTGGAAATGAGATTGTCGTATCCCAAAAAAAAGTCCTTTCGTTTCCATAGAAACATTACTTGATTTAGAAGGAGAAGTCATAGAACCCATAGTAATTCATAGCGACGCAATTTCCGTGTGAATTCGTCAATGTGTGATAGTGAGGGATGCAGTAAAGAAGGATTAGTGGATCGGAAATGTGATTGTCGTATCCCAAAAGAAAATCCTGTCGTTTCCAAAGAAACGTTACTCGATTTAGAAGGAAATGTCTTAGAACACATAGTACTCGTATTTCATAGTGACGCAATTTCCGTGTGAATTCGTCAATGTGTGGGAGTGAGGGATGCAGTAAAGAAGGATTAGTGGATCGGAAATGAGATTGTCGTATCCCAAAAGAAAATTCTGTCGTTTCCATAGAAACGTTACTCGATTTAGAAGGAAATGTCTTAGAACACATAGTATTTCATAGCGACGCAATTTCCGTGTGAATTCGTCAATGTTTGGGAGTGAGGGATGCAGTAAAGAAGGATTAATGGATTGGAAATGAGATTGTCGTATCCCAAAAAAAAGTCCTTTCGTTTCCATAGGAACATTACTTGATTTAGAAGGAGAAGTCATAGAACCCATAGTAATTCATAGCGACGCCATTTCCGTGTGAATTCGTCAATGTGTGGGAGTGAGGGATGCAGTAAAGAAGGAGTAGTCGATCGGAAATGTGATTGTCGTATCCCAAAAGAAAATCCTGTCGTTTCCATAGAAACGTTACTCGATTTAGAAGGAAATGTCTTAGAACACATAGTACTCGTATTTCATAATGACGCAATTTCGGTGTGAATTCGTCAATGTGTGGGATTGAGGGATGCAGTAAAGAAGGATTAGTGGATCGGAAATGAGATTGTCGTATCCCAAAAGAAAATCCTGTCGTTTCCATAGAAACGTTACTCGATTTAGAAAGAATTGTCTTAGAACACATAGTATTTCATAGCGACGCAATTTCCGTGTGAATTCGTCAATGTTTGGAAGTGAGGAATGCAGTAAAGAAGGATTAGTGGATCGGAAATGTGATTGTCGTAACCCAAAAGAAAATCCTGTCGTTTCCATAGAAACGTTACTCGATTTAGATGGAAATGTCTTAGAACACATAGTATTTCATAGCGACGCAATATCCGTGTGAATTCGTCGTTGTTTGGGAGTGAGGGATGCAGTAAAGAAAGATTAGTGGATCGGAAATGAGATTGTCGTATCCCAAAAAAAAAGTCCTGTCGTTTCCATAGAAACGTTACTTGATTTAGAAGGAGAAGTCATAGAACCCATAGTAATTCATATCGACGCAATTTCCGTGTGAATTCGTCAATGTGTGGGAGTGAGGGATGCAGTAAAGAAGGATTTATGGATCGGAAATGTGATTGTCGTATCCCAAAAGAAAATCCTGTCGTTTCCATAGAAACGTTACTCGATTTAGAATGAAATGTCTTAGAACACATAGTACTCGTATTTCATAGCGACGCAATTTCCGTGTGAATTCGTCAATGTGTGGGAGTGAGGGATGCAGTAAAGAAGGATTAGTGGGTCGGAAATGTGATTGTCGTATCCCAAAAGAAAATCCTGTCGTTTCCATAGAAACGTTACTCGATTTAGAAAGAATTGTCTTAGAACACATAGTATTTCATAGCGACGCAATTTCCGTGTGAATTCGTCAATGTGTGGGAGTGAGGGATGCAGTAAAGAAGGATTAGTGGATCGGAAATGAGGTTGTCGTATCCCAAAAGAAAATCCTGTCGTTTCCATAGAAACGTTACTCGACTTAGAAGGAAATGTCTTAGAACACATAGTACTCGTATTTCATAATGACGCAATTTCGGTGTGAATACGTCATTGTGTGGGATTGAGGGATGCAGTAAAGAAGGAGTAGTGGATCGGAAATGAGATTGTCGTATCCCAAAAGAAAATCCTGTCGTTTCCATAGAAACGTTACTCGATTTAGAAAGAATTGTCTTAGAACACATAGTATTTCATAGCGACGCAATTTCCGTGTGAATTCGTCAATGTGTGGGAGTGAGGGATGCAGTAAAGAAGGATTAGTGGATCGGAAGTGTGATTGTCGTATTCCAAAAGAAAATCCTGTCGTTTCCATAGAAACGTTACTCGATTTAGAAGGAAGTGTCTTAGAACACATAGTACTCGTATTTCATAGCGACGCAATTTCCGTGTGAATTCGTCAATGTGTGGGAGTGAGGGATGCAGTAAAGAACGATTAGTGGATCTGAAATGAGATTGTCGTATCCCAAAAGAAAATCCTGTCGTTTCCATAGAAACGTTACTCGATTTAGAAGGAAGTGTCTTAGAACACATAGTACTCGTATTTCATAGCGACGCAATTTCCGTGTGAATTCGTCAATGTGTGGGAGTGAGGGATGCAGTAAAGAAGGATTAGTGGATCGGAAATGTGTTTGTCGTATCCCAAAAAAAAATCCTGTCGTTTCCATAGAAACGTTACTCGATTTAGAATGAAATATCTTAGAAGACATAGTACTCGTATTTCATAGCGACGGAATTTCCGTGTGAATTCGTAAATGTTTGGGAGTGAGGGATGCAGTAAAGAAGGATTAGTGGATCGGAAATGAGATTGTCGTATCCCAAAAGATAATTTTGTCGTGTCCATAGAAACGTTACTCGATTTAGAAGGAAATGTCTTAGAACACATAGTACTCGTATTTCATAGCGACGGAATATCCGTGTGAATTCGTCAATGTTTGGGAGTGAGGGATGCAGTAAAGAAGGATTAGTGGATCGGAAATGTGATTGTCGTATCCCAAAAGAAAATCCTGTCGTTTCCATAGAAACGTTACTCGATTTAGAAGGAAATGTCTTAGAACACATAGTACTCGTATTTCATAGCGACGGAATTTCCGTGTGAATTCGACAATGTGAGGGAGTAGGGGATGCAGTAAAGAAGGATTAGTGGATCGGAAATGAGATTGTCGTATCCCAAAAGAAAATCCTGTCGTTTCCATAGAAACGTTACTCGATTTAGAAGGAGATGTCTTAGAACACATAGTACTCGTATTTCATAGCGACGGAATTTCCGTGTGAATTCGTCAATGTGAGGGAGTAAGGGATGCAGTAAAGAAGGATTAGTGGATCGGAAATGAGATTGTCGTATCCCAAAAGAAAATCCTGTCGTTTCCATAGAAACGTTACTCGATTTAGAAGGAAACGTCTTAGAACACATAGTACTCGTATTTCACAGCGACGGAATTTCCGTGTGAATTCGTCAATGTGAGGGAGTAAGGGATGCAGTAAAGAAGGATTAGTGGATCGGAAATGTGATTGTCGTATCCCAAAAGAAAATCCTGTCGTTTCCATAGAAACGTTACTCGATTTTGAAGGAAATGTCTTAGAACACATAGTACTCGTATTTCATAGCGACGGAATTTCCGTGTGAATTCGTCAATGTTTGGGAGTGAGGGATGCAGTAAAGAAGGATTAATGGATTGGAAATGAGATTGTCGTATCCCAAAAAAATTCCTTTCGTCTCCATAGAAACGTTACTTGATTTAGAAGGAGAAGTCATAGAACCCATAGTTATTCATAGCGACGCAATTTCCGTGTGAATTCGTCAATGTGTGGGAGTGAGGGATGCAGTAAAGAAGGATTAGTGGATCGGAAATGTGATTGTCGTATCCCATAAGAAAATCCTGTCGTTTCCATAGAAACGTTACTCGATTTAGAAGGAAATGTCTTAGAACACATAGTACTCGTATTTCATAGCGACGCAATTTCCGTGTGAATTCGTCAATGTGTGGGAGTGAGGGATGCAGTAAAGAACGATTAGTGGATCTGAAATGAGATTGTCGTATCCCAAAAGAAAATCCTGTCGTTTCCATAGAAACGTTACTCGATTTAGAAGGAAATGTCTTAGAACACATAGTATTTCATAGCGACGCATATATCCGTGTGAATTCGTCAATGTTTGGGAGTGAGGGATGCAGTAAAGAAGGATTAATGGATTGGAAATGAGATTGTCGTATCCCAAAAAAAAGTCCTTTCGTTTCCATAGAAACATTACTTGATTTAGAAGGAGAAGTCATAGAACCCATAGTAATTCATAGCGACGCAATTTCCGTGTGAATTCGTCAATGTGTGGGAGTGAGGGATGCAGTAAAGAAGGATTAGTGGATCGGAAATGTGATTGTCGTATCCCAAAAGAAAATCCTGTCGTTTCCAAAGAAACGTTACTCGATTTAGAAGGAAATGTCTTAGAACACATAGTACTCGTATTTCATAGTGACGCAATTTCCGTGTGAATTCGTCAATGTGTGGGAGTGAGGGATGCAGTAAAGAAGGATTAGTGGATCGGAAATGAGATTGTCGTATCCCAAAAGAAAATTCTGTCGTTTCCATAGAAACGTTACTCGATTTAGAAGGAAATGTCTTAGAACACATAGTATTTCATAGCGACGCAATTTCCGTGTGAATTCGTCAATGTTTGGGAGTGAGGGATGCAGTAAAGAAGGATTAATGGATTGGAAATGAGATTGTCGTATCCCAAAAAAAAGTCCTTTCGTTTCCATAGGAACATTACTTGATTTAGAAGGAGAAGTCATAGAACCCATAGTAATTCATAGCGACGCCATTTCCGTGTGAATTCGTCAATGTGTGGGAGTGAGGGATGCAGTAAAGAAGGAGTAGTCGATCGGAAATGTGATTGTCGTATCCCAAAAGAAAATCCTGTCGTTTCCATAGAAACGTTACTCGATTTAGAAGGAAATGTCTTAGAACACATAGTACTCGTATTTCATAATGACGCAATTTCGGTGTGAATTCGTCAATGTGTGGGATTGAGGGATGCAGTAAAGAAGGATTAGTGGATCGGAAATGAGATTGTCGTATCCCAAAAGAAAATCCTGTCGTTTCCATAGAAACGTTACTCGATTTAGAAAGAATTGTCTTAGAACACATAGTATTTCATAGCGACGCAATTTCCGTGTGAATTCGTCAATGTTTGGAAGTGAGGAATGCAGTAAAGAAGGATTAGTGGATCGGAAATGTGATTGTCGTAACCCAAAAGAAAATCCTGTCGTTTCCATAGAAACGTTACTCGATTTAGATGGAAATGTCTTAGAACACATAGTATTTCATAGCGACGCAATATCCGTGTGAATTCGTCGTTGTTTGGGAGTGAGGGATGCAGTAAAGAAAGATTAGTGGATCGGAAATGAGATTGTCGTATCCCAAAAAAAAAGTCCTGTCGTTTCCATAGAAACGTTACTTGATTTAGAAGGAGAAGTCATAGAACCCATAGTAATTCATATCGACGCAATTTCCGTGTGAATTCGTCAATGTGTGGGAGTGAGGGATGCAGTAAAGAAGGATTTATGGATCGGAAATGTGATTGTCGTATCCCAAAAGAAAATCCTGTCGTTTCCATAGAAACGTTACTCGATTTAGAAGGAAATGTCTTAGAACACATAGTACTCGTATTTCATAGCGACGCAATTTCCGTGTGAATTCGTCAATGTGTGGGAGTGAGGGATGCAGTAAAGAAGGATTAGTGGGTCGGAAATGTGATTGTCGTATCCCAAAAGAAAATCCTGTCGTTTCCATAGAAACGTTACTCGATTTAGAAAGAATTGTCTTAGAACACATAGTATTTCATAGCGACGCAATTTCCGTGTGAATTCGTCAATGTGTGGGAGTGAGGGATGCAGTAAAGAAGGATTAGTGGATCGGAAATGAGGTTGTCGTATCCCAAAAGAAAATCCTGTCGTTTCCATAGAAACGTTACTCGACTTAGAAGGAAATGTCTTAGAACACATAGTACTCGTATTTCATAATGACGCAATTTCGGTGTGAATACGTCATTGTGTGGGATTGAGGGATGCAGTAAAGAAGGAGTAGTGGATCGGAAATGAGATTGTCGTATCCCAAAAGAAAATCCTGTCGTTTCCATAGAAACGTTACTCGATTTAGAAAGAATTGTCTTAGAACACATAGTATTTCATAGCGACGCAATTTCCGTGTGAATTCGTCAATGTGTGGGAGTGAGGGATGCAGTAAAGAAGGATTAGTGGATCGGAAATGTGATTGTCGTATTCCAAAAGAAAATCCTGTCGTTTCCATAGAAACGTTACTCGATTTAGAAGGAAGTGTCTTAGAACACATAGTACTCGTATTTCATAGCGACGCAATTTCCGTGTGAATTCGTCAATGTGTGGGAGTGAGGGATGCAGTAAAGAAGGATTAGTGGATCGGAAATGTGTTTGTCGTATCCCAAAATAAAATCCTGTCGTTTCCATAGAAACGTTACTCGATTTAGAATGAAATATCTTAGAAGACATAGTACTCGTATTTCATAGCGACGGAATTTCCGTGTGAATTCGTAAATGTTTGGGAGTGAGGGATGCAGTAAAGAAGGATTAGTGGATCGGAAATGAGATTGTCGTATCCCAAAAGATAATTTTGTCGTGTCCATAGAAACGTTACTCGATTTAGAAGGAAATGTCTTAGAACACATAGTACTCGTATTTCATAGCGACGGAATATCCGTGTGAATTCGTCAATGTTTGGGAGTGAGGGATGCAGTAAAGAAGGATTAGTGGATCGGAAATGTGATTGTCGTATCCCAAAAGAAAATCCTGTCGTTTCCATAGAAACGTTACTCGATTTAGAAGGAAATGTCTAAGAACACATAGTATTTCATAGCGACGCAATTTCCGTGTGAATTCGTCAATGTGAGGGAGTAAGGGATGCAGTAAAGAAGGATTAGTGGTTCGGAAATGAGATTGTCGTATCCCAAAAGAAAATCCTGTCGTTTCCAAAGAAACGTTACTCGATTTAGAAGGAAATGTCTTAGAACACATAGTACTCGTATTTCATAGCGACAGAATTTCCGTGTGAATTCGTCAATGTTTGGGAGTGAGGGATGCAGTAAAGAAGGATTAGTGGATCGGAAATGTGATTGTCGTATCCCAAAAGAAAATCCTGTCGTTTCCATAGAAACGTTACTCGATTTAGTAGGAAATGTCTTAGAACACATAGTACTCGTATTTCATAGCGACGGAATTTCCGTGTGAATTCGACAATGTGAGGGAGTAAGGGATGCAGTAAAGAAGGATTAGTGGATCGGAAATGAGATTGTCGTATCCCAAAAGAAAATCCTGTCGTTTCCATACAAACGTTACTCGATTTAGAAGGAGATGTCTTAGAACACATAGTACTCGTATTTCATAGCGACGGAATTTCCGTGTGAATTCGTCAATGTGAGGGAGTAAGGGATGCAGTAAAGAAGGATTAGTGGATCGGAAATGAGATTGTCGTATCCCAAAAGAAAATCCTGTCGTTTCCATAGAAACGTTACTCGATTTAGAAGGAAACGTCTTAGAACACATAGTACTCGTATTTCATAGCGACGGAATTTCCGTGTGAATTCGTCAATGTGAGGGAGTAAGGGATGCAGTAAAGAAGGATTAGTGGATCGGAAATGTGATTGTCGTATCCCAAAAGAAAATCCTGTCGTTTCCATAGAAACGTTACTCGATTTAGAAGGAAATGTCTTAGTACACATAGTACTCGTATTTCATAGCGACGGAATTTCCGTGTGAATTCGTCAATGTTTGGGAGTGAGGGATGCAGTAAAGAAGGATTAATGGATTGGAAATGAGATTGTCGTATCCCAAAAAAAGGCCTTTCGTCTCCATAGAAACGTTACTTGATTTAGAAGGAGAAGTCATAGAACCCATAGTTATTCATAGCGACGCAATTTCCGTGTGAATTCGTCAATGTGTGGGAGTGAGGGATGCAGTAAAGAAGGATTAGTGGATCGGAAATGTGATTGTCGTATCCCATAAGAAAATCCTGTCGTTTCCATAGAAACGTTGCTCGATTTAGAAGGAAATGTCTTAGAACACATAGTACTCGTATTTCATAGCGACGCAATTTCCGTGTGAATTCGTCAATGTGTGGGAGTGAGGGATGCAGTAAAGAACGATTAGTGGATCTGAAATGAGATTGTCGTATCCCAAAAGAAAATCCTGTCGTTTCCATAGAAACGTTACTCGATTTAGAAGGAAATGTCTTAGAACACATAGTATTTCATAGCGACGCATATTTCCGTGTGAATTCGTCAATGTTTGGGAGTGAGGGATGCAGTAAAGAAGGATTAATGGATTGGAAATGAGATTGTCGTATCCCAAAAAAAAGTCCTTTCGTTTCCATAGAAACATTACTTGATTTAGAAGGAGAAGTCATAGAACCCATAGTAATTCATAGCGACGCAATTTCCGTGTGAATTCGTCAATGTGTGGGAGTGAGGGATGCAGTAAAGAAGGATTAGTGGATCGGAAATGTGATTGTCGTATCCCAAAAGAAAATCCTGTCGTTTCCATAGAAACGTTACTCGATTTAGAAGGAAATGTCTTAGAACACATAGTACTCGTATTTCATAGTGACGCAATTTCCGTGTGAATTCGTCAATGTGTGGGAGTGAGGGATGCAGTAAAGAAGGATTAGTGGATCGGAAATGAGATTGTCGTATCCCAAAAGAAAATTCTGTCGTTTCCATAGAAACGTTACTCGATTTAGAAGGAAATGTCTTAGAACACATAGTATTTCATAGCGACGCAATTTCCGTGTGAATTCGTCAATGTTTGGGAGTGAGGGATGCAGTAAAGAAGGATTAATGGATTGGAAATGAGATTGTCGTATCCCAAAAAAAAGTCCTTTCGTTTCCATAGAAACATTACTTGATTTAGAAGGAGAAGTCATAGAACCCATAGTAATTCATAGCGACGCAATTTCCGTGTGAATTCGTCAATGTGTGGGAGTGAGGGATGCAGTAAAGAAGGAGTAGTCGATCGGAAATGTGATTGTCGTATCCCAAAAGAAAATCCTGTCGTTTCCATACAAACGTTACTCGATTTAGAAGGAGATGTCTTAGAACACATAGTACTCGTATTTCATAGCGACGGAATTTCCGTGTGAATTCGTCAATGTGAGGGAGTAAGGGATGCAGTAAAGAAGGATTAGTGGATCGGAAATGAGATTGTCGTATCCCAAAAGAAAATCCTGTCGTTTCCATAGAAACGTTACTCGATTTAGAAGGAAACGTCTTAGAACACATAGTACTCGTATTTCATAGCGACGGAATTTCCGTGTGAATTCGTCAATGTGAGGGAGTAAGGGATGCAGTAAAGAAGGATTAGTGGATCGGAAATGTGATTGTCGTATCCCAAAAGAAAATCCTGTCGTTTCCATAGAAACGTTACTCGATTTAGAAGGAAATGTCTTAGTACACATAGCACTCGTATTTCATAGCGACGGAATTTCCGTGTGAATTCGTCAATGTTTGGGAGTGAGGGATGCAGTAAAGAAGGATTAATGGATTGGAAATGAGATTGTCGTATCCCAAAAAAAGGCCTTTCGTCTCCATAGAAACGTTACTTGATTTAGAAGGAGAAGTCATAGAACCCATAGTTATTCATAGCGACGCAATTTCCGTGTGAATTCGTCAATGTGTGGGAGTGAGGGATGCAGTAAAGAAGGATTAGTGGATCGGAAATGTGATTGTCGTATCCCATAAGAAAATCCTGTCGTTTCCATAGAAACGTTGCTCGATTTAGAAGGAAATGTCTTAGAACACATAGTACTCGTATTTCATAGCGACGCAATTTCCGTGTGAATTCGTCAATGTGTGGGAGTGAGGGATGCAGTAAAGAACGATTAGTGGATCTGAAATGAGATTGTCGTATCCCAAAAGAAAATCCTGTCGTTTCCATAGAAACGTTACTCGATTTAGAAGGAAATGTCTTAGAACACATAGTATTTCATAGCGACGCATATTTCCGTGTGAATTCGTCAATGTTTGGGAGTGAGGGATGCAGTAAAGAAGGATTAATGGATTGGAAATGAGATTGTCGTATCCCAAAAAAAAGTCCTTTCGTTTCCATAGAAACATTACTTGATTTAGAAGGAGAAGTCATAGAACCCATAGTAATTCATAGCGACGCAATTTCCGTGTGAATTCGTCAATGTGTGGGAGTGAGGGATGCAGTAAAGAAGGATTAGTGGATCGGAAATGTGATTGTCGTATCCCAAAAGAAAATCCTGTCGTTTCCATAGAAACGTTACTCGATTTAGAAGGAAATGTCTTAGAACACATAGTACTCGTATTTCATAGTGACGCAATTTCCGTGTGAATTCGTCAATGTGTGGGAGTGAGGGATGCAGTAAAGAAGGATTAGTGGATCGGAAATGAGATTGTCGTATCCCAAAAGAAAATTCTGTCGTTTCCATAGAAACGTTACTCGATTTAGAAGGAAATGTCTTAGAACACATAGTATTTCATAGCGACGCAATTTCCGTGTGAATTCGTCAATGTTTGGGAGTGAGGGATGCAGTAAAGAAGGATTAATGGATTGGAAATGAGATTGTCGTATCCCAAAAAAAAGTCCTTTCGTTTCCATAGAAACATTACTTGATTTAGAAGGAGAAGTCATAGAACCCATAGTAATTCATAGCGACGCAATTTCCGTGTGAATTCGTCAATGTGTGGGAGTGAGGGATGCAGTAAAGAAGGAGTAGTCGATCGGAAATGTGATTGTCGTATCCCAAAAGAAAATCCTGTCGTTTCCATAGAAACGTTACTCGATTTAGAAGGAAATGTCTTAGAACACATAGTACTCGTATTTCAAAATGACGCAATTTCGGTGTGAATTCGTCAATGTGTGGGATTGAGGGATGCAGTAAAGAAGGATTAGTGGATCGGAAATGAGATTGTCGTATCCCAAAAGAAAATCCTGTCGTTTCCATAGAAACGTTACTCGATTTAGAAAGAATTGTCTTAGAACACATAGTATTTCATAGCGACGCAATTTCCGTGTGAATTCGTCAATGTTTGGAAGTGAGGAATGCAGTAAAGAAGGATTAGTGGATCGGAAATTTGATTATCGTAACCCAAAAGAAAATCCTGTCGTTTCCATAGAAACGTTACTCGATTTAGATGGAAATGTCTTAGAACACATAGTATTTCATAGCGACGCAATATCCGTGTGAATTCGTCGTTGTTTGGGAGTGAGGGATGCAGTAAAGAAAGATTAGTGGATCGGAAATGAGATTGTCGTATCCCAAAAAAAAAGTCCTGTCGTTTCCATAGAAACGTTACTTGATTTAGAAGGAGAAGTCATAGAACCCATAGTAATTCATATCGACGCAATTTCCGTGTGAATTCGTCAATGTGTGGGAGTGAGGGATGCAGTAAAGAAGGATTTATGGATCGGAAATGTGATTGTCGTATCCCAAAAGAAAATCCTGTCGTTTCCATAGAAACGTTACTCGATTTAGAAGGAAATGTCTTAGAACACATAGTACTCGTATTTCATAGCGACGCAATTTCCGTGTGAATTCGTCAATGTGTGGGAGTGAGGGATGCAGTAAAGAAGGATTAGTGGGTCGGAAATGTGATTGTCGTATCCCAAAAGAAAATCCTGTCGTTTCCATAGAAACGTTACTCGATTTAGAAGGAAATGTCTTAGAACACATAGTACTAGTATTTCATAGCGACGGAATTTCCATGTGAATTCGTCAATGTTTGGGAGTGAGGGATGCAGTAAAGAAGGATTAGTGGATCGGAAATGAGATTGTCGTATCCCAAAAGAAAATCCTGTCGTTTCCATAGAAACGTTACTCGATTTAGAAGGAAATATCTTAGAACACATAGTATTTCATAGCGACGCAATATCCGTGTGAATTCATCAATGTTTGGGAGTGAGGGATGCAGTAAAGAAAGATTAGTGGATCGGAATTGAGATTGTCGTATCCCAAAAAAAAGTCCTGTCTTTTCCATAGAAACGTTACTTGATTTAGAAGGAGAAGTCATAGAACCCCTAGTAATTCATATCGACGCAATTTCCGTGTGAATTCGTCAATGTGTGGGAGTGAGGGATGCAGTAAAGAAGGATTAGTGGATCGGAAATGTGATTGTCGTATTCCAAAAGAAAATCCTGTCGTTTCCATAAAAACGTTACTCGATTTAGAAGGAAGTGACTTAGAACACATAGTACTCGTATTTCATAGCGACGCAATTTCCGTGTGAATTCGTCAATGTGTGGGACTGAGGGCTGCAGTAAAGAAGGATTAGTGGGTCGGAAATGTGTTTGTCGTATCCCAAAATAAAATCCTCTCGTTTCCATAGAAACGTTACTCGATTTAGAATGAAATATCTTTGAAGACATAGTACTCGTATTTCATAGCGACGGAATTTCCGTGTGAATTCGTAAATGTTTGGGAGTGAGGGATGCAGTAAAGAAGGATTAGTGGATCGGAAATGAGATTGTCGTATCCCAAAAGATAATTTTGTCGTTTCCATAGAAACGTTACTCGATTTAGAAGGAAATGTCTTAGAACACATAGTATTTCATAGCGACGGAATTTCCATGTGAATTCGTCAATGTGTGGGAGTGAGGGATGCAGTAAAGAAGGATTAGTGGATCGGAATGAGATTGTCGTATCCCAAAAGAAAATCCTGTCGTTTCCATAGAAACGTTACTCGATTTAGAAGGAAATGTCTTAGAACACATAGTACTCGTATTTCATAGCGACGGAATTTCCGTGTGAATTCGTCAATGTTTGGGAGTGAGGGATGCAGTAAAGAAGGATTAGTGGATCGGAAATGTGATTGTCGTATCCCAAAAGAAAATCCTGTCGTTTCCATAGAAACGTTACTCGATTTAGAAGGAAATGTCTTAGAACACATAGTATTTCATAGCGACGCAATTTCCGTGTGAATTCGTCAATGTGAGGGAGTAAGGGATGCAGTAAAGAAGGATTAGTGGATCGGAAATGAGATTGTCGTATCCCAAAAGAAAATCCTGTCGTTTCCATAGAAACGTTACTCGATTTAGAAAGAAATGTCTTAGAACACATAGTACTCGTATTTCATAGCGACAGAATTTCCGTGTGAATTCGTCAATGTTTGGGAGTGAGGGATGCAGTAAAGAAGGATTAGTGGATCGGAAATGTGATTGTCGTATCCCAAAAGAAAATCCTGTCGTTTCCATAGAAACGTTACTCGATTTAGAAGGAAATGTCTTAGAACACATAGTACTCGTATTTCATAGCGACGGAATTTCCGTGTGAATTCGTCAATGTGAGGGAGTAAGGGATGCAGTAAAGAAGGATTAGTGGATCGGAAATGAGATTGTCGTATCCCAAAAGAAAATCCTGTCGTTTCCATAGAAACGTTACTCGATTTAGAAGGAGATGTCTTAGAACACATAGTACTCGTATTTCATAGCGACGGAATTTCCGTGTGAATTCGTCAATGTGAGGGAGTAAGGGATGCAGTAAAGAAGGATTAGTGGATCGGAAATGTGATTGTCGTATCCCAAAAGAAAATCCTGTCGTTTCCATAGTAACGTTACTCGATTTAGAAGGAAATGTCTTAGAACACATAGTACTCGTATTTCATAGCGACGGAATTTCCGTGTGAATTCGTCAATGTTTGGGAGTGAGGGATGCAGTAAAGAAGGATTAGTGGATCGGAAATTAGATTGTCGTATCCCAAAAGAAAATCCTGTCGTTTCCATAGAAACGTTACTCGATTTAGAAGGAGATGTCTTAGAACACATAGTACTCGTATTTCATAGCGACGGAATTTCCGTGTGAATTCGTCAATGTGAGGGAGTAAGGGATGCAGTAAAGAAGGATTAGTGGATCGGAAATGTGATTGTCGTATCCCAAAAGAAAATCCTTTCGTTTCCATAGAAACGTTACTCGATTTAGAAGGAAACGTCTTAGAACACATAGTACTCGTATTTGATAGCGACGGAATTTCCGTGTGAATTCGTCATTGTGAGGGAGTAAGGGATGCAGTATAGAAGGATTAGTGGATCGGAAATGTGATTGTCGTATCCCAAAAGAAAATCCTGTCGTTTCCATAGAAACGTTACTCGATTTAGAAGGAGATGTCTTAGAACACATAGTACTCGTATTTCATAGCGACGGAATTTCCGTGTGAATTCGTCAATGTTTGGGAGTGAGGGATGCAGTAAAGAAGGATTAGTGGATCGGAAATGAGATTGTCGGATCCCAAAAGAAAATCCTGTCGTTTCCATAGAAACGTTACTCGATTTAGAAGGAGATGTCTTAGAACACATAGTACTCGTATTTCATAGCGACGGAATTTCCGTGTGAATTCGTCAATGTGAGGGAGTAAGGGATGCAGTAAAGAAGGATTAGTGGATCGGAAATGAGATTGTCGTATCCCAAAAGAAAATCCTGTCGTTTCCATAGAAACGTTACTCGATTTAGAAGGAGATGTCTTAGAACACATAGTACTCGTATTTCATAGCGACGGAATTTCCGTGTGAATTCGTCAATGTGAGGGAGTAAGGGATGCAGTAAAGAAGGATTAGTGGATCGGAAATGTGATTGTCGTATCCCAAAAGAAAATCCTTTCGTTTCCATAGAAACGTTACTCGATTTAGAAGGAAACGTCTTAGAACACATAGTACTCGTATTTGATAGCGACGGAATTTCCGTGTGAATTCGTCATTGTGAGGGAGTAAGGGATGCAGTATAGAAGGATTAGTGGATCGGAAATGTGATTGTCGTATCCCAAAAGAAAATCCTGTCGTTTCCATAGAAACGTTACTCGATTTAGAAGGAGATGTCTTAGAACACATAGTACTCGTATTTCATAGCGACGGAATTTCCGTGTGAATTCGTCAATGTTTGGGAGTGAGGGATGCAGTAAAGAAGGATTAGTGGATCGGAAATGAGATTGTCGGATCCCAAAAGAAAATCCTGTCGTTTCCATAGAAACGTTACTCGATTTAGAAGGAGATGTCTTAGAACACATAGTACTCGTATTTCATAGCGACGGAATTTCCGTGTGAATTCGTCAATGTGAGGGAGTAAGGGATGCAGTAAAGAAGGATTAGTGGATCGGAAATGAGATTGTCGTATCCCAAAAGAAAATCCTGTCGTTTCCATAGAAACGTTACTCGATTTAGAAGGAGATGTCTTAGAACACATAGTACTCGTATTTCATAGCGACGGAATTTCCGTGTGAATTCGTCAATGTGAGGGAGTAAGGGATGCAGTAAAGAAGGATTAGTGGATCGGAAATAAGATTGTCGTATCCCAAAAGAAAATCCTGTCGTTTCCATAGAAACGTTACTCGATTTAGAAGGAGATGTCTTAGAACACATAGTACTCGTATTTCATAGCGACGGAATTTCCGTGTGAATTCGTCAATGTGTGGGAGTGAGGGATGCAGTAAAGAAGGATTAGTGGATCGGAAATGAGATTGTCGTATCCTAAAAGAAAATCCTATCGTTTCCATAGAAACGTTACTCGATTTAGAAGGAAATGTCTTAGAACACATAGTACTCGTATTTCATAGCGACGCAATTTCCGTGTGAATTCGCCAATGTTTGGGAGTGAGGGATGCAGTAAAGAAGGATTAGTGGATCGGAAATGAGATTGTCGTATCCCAAAAGAAAATCCTGTCGTTTCCATAGAAACGTTACTCGATTTAGAAGGAAATGTCTTAGAACACATAGTACTCGTATTTCATAGCGACGGAATTTCCGTGTGAATTCGTCAATGTGTGGGAGTGAGGGATGCAGTAAAGAAGGATTAGTGGATCGGAAATGAGATTGTCGTATCCCAAAAGAAAATCCTATCGTTTCCATAGAAACGTTACTCGATTTAGAAGGAAATGTCTTAGAACACATAGTACTCGTATTTCATAGCGACGCAATTTCCGTGTGAATTCGCCAATGTTTGGGAGTGAGGGATGCAGTAAAGAAGGATTAGTGGATCGGAAATGAGATTGTCGTATCCCAAAAGAAAATCCTGTCGTTTCCATAGAAACGTTACTCGATTTAGAAGGAAATGTCTTAGAACACATAGTACTCGTATTTCATAGCGACGGAATTTCCGTGTGAATTCGTCAATGTGTGGGAGTGAGGGATGCAGTAAAGAAGGATTAGTGGATCGGAAATGAGATTGTCGTATCCCAAAAGAAAATCCTATCGTTTCCATAGAAATGTTACTCGATTTAGAAGGAAATGTCTTAGAACACATAGTACTCGTATTTCATAGCGACGCAATTTCCGTGTGAATTCGCCAATGTTTGGGAGTGAGGGATGCAGTAAAGAAGGATTAGTGGAACGGAAATGAGATTGTCGTATCCCAAAAGAAAATCCTGTCGTTTCCATAGAAACGTTACTCGATTTAGAAGGAAATGTCTTAGAACACATAGTACTCGTATTTCATAGCGACGGAATTTCCGTGTGAATTCGTCAATGTGTGGGAGTGAGGGATGCAGTAAAGAAGGATTAGTGGATCGGAAATGAGATTGTCGTATCCCAAAAGAAAATCCTGTCGTTTCCATAGAAACGTTACTCGATTTAGAAGGAGATGTCTTAGAACACATAGTACTCGTATTTCATAGCGACGGAATTTCCGTGTGAATTCGTCAATGTGAGGGAGTAAGGGATGCAGTAAAGAAGGATTAGTGGATCGGAAATAAGATTGTCGTATCCCAAAAGAAAATCCTGTCGTTTCCATAGAAACGTTACTCGATTTAGAAGGAGATGTCTTAGAACACATAGTACTCGTATTTCATAGCGACGGAATTCCCGTGTGAATTCGTCAATGTGAGGGAGTAAGGGATGCAGTAAAGAAGGATTAGTGGATCGGAAATGATATTGTCGTATCCCATAAGAAAATCGTGTCGTTTCCATAGAAACGTTACTCGATTTAGAAGGAAATGTCTTAGAACACATAGTACTCGTATTTCATAGCGACGGAATTTCCGTGTGAATTCGTCAATGTTTGGGAGTGAGGGATGCAGTAAAGAAGGATTAGTGGATCGGAAATGTGATTGTCGTATCCCAAAAGAAAATCCTATCGTTTCCATAGAAACGTTACTCGATTTAGAAGGAAATGTCTTAGAACACATAGTACTCGTATTTCATAGCGACGCAATTTCCGTGTGAATTCGTCAATGTTTGGGAGTGAGGGATGCAGTAAAGAAGGATTAGTGGATCGGAAATGTGATTGTCGTATCCCAAAAGAAAATCTTGTCGTTTCCATAGAAATGTTACTCGATTTAGAAGGGAATGTCTTAGAACACATAGTACTCGTATTTCATAGCGACGCAATTTCCGTGTGAATTCGTCAATGTGTGGGAGTGAGGGGTGCAGTAAAGAAGAATTAGTGGATCGGAAATGAGATTGTCGTATCCCAAAAGAAAACCCTGTCGTTTCCATAGAAACGTTACTCGATTTAGAAGGAGAAGTCATAGAACCCATAGTAATTCATAGTTACGCAATTTCCGTGTGAATTCGTCAATGTTTGATAGTGAGGGATGCAGTAAAGAAGGATTAATGGATTGGAAATGAGATTGTCGTATCCCAAAAAAAAGTCCTTTCGTTTCCATAGAAACATTACTTGATTTAGAAGGAGAAGTCATAGAACCCATAGTAATTCATAGCGACGCAATTTCCGTGTGAATTCGTCAATGTGTGGGAGTGAGGGATGCAGTAAAGAAGGATTAGTGGATCGGAAATGAGATTGTCGTATCCCAAAAGAAAATCCTGTCGTTTCCATAGAAACGTTACTCGATTTAGAAGGAAATGTCTTAGAACACATAGTATTTCATAGCGACGCAATTTCCGTGTGAATTCGTCAATGTTGTGGAGTGAGGGATGCAGTAAAGAATGATTAATGGATTGGAAATGAGATTGTCGTATCCCAAAAAAAAGTCCTTTCGTTTCCATAGAAACATTACTTGATTTAGAAGTAGAAGTCATAGAACCCACAGTAATTCATAGCGTCGCAATTTCCGTGTGAATTCGTCAATGTGTGGGAGTGTGGGATGCAGTAAAGAAGGATTAGTGGATCGGAAATGTGATTGTCGTATCCCAAAAGAAAATCCTGTCGTTTCCATAGAAACATTACTCGATTTAGAAGGAAATGTCTTAGAACACATAGTACTCGTATTTCATAGCGACGCAATTTCCGTGTGAATTCGTCAATGTGTGGGAGTGAGGGATGCAGTAAAGAAGGATTAGTGGATCGGAAATGAGATTGTCGTATCCCAAAAGAAAATCCTGTCGTTTCCATAGAAACGTTACTCGATTTAGAAAGAATTGTCGTAGAACACATAGAATTTCATAGCGACGCAATTTCCGTGTGAATTCGTCAATGTTTGGGAGTGAGGAATGCAGTAAAGAAGGATTAGTGGATCGGAAATGTGATTGTCGTATCCCAAAAGAAAATCCTGTCGTTTCCATAGAAACGTTACTCGATTTAGAAGGAAATGTCTTAGAACACATAGTATTTCATAGCGACGCAATATCCGTGTGAATTCGTCAATGTTTGGGAGTGAGGGATGCAGTAAAGAAAGATTAGTGTATCGGAAATGAGATTGTTGTATCCCAAAAAAAAAGTCCTGTCGTTTCCATAGAAACGTTACTTGATTTAGAAGGAGAAGTCATAGAACCCATAGTAATTCATATCGACGCAATTTCCGTGTGAATTCGTCAATGTGTGGGAGTGAGGGATGCAGTAAAGAATGATTTATGGATCGGAAATGTGATTGTCGTATCCCAAAAGAAAATCCTGTCGTTTCCATAGAAACGTTACTCGATTTAGAAGGGAATGTCTTAGAACACATAGTACTCGTATTTCATAGCGACGCAATTTCCGTGTGAATTCGTCAATGTGTGGGAGTGAGGGATGCAGTAAAGAAGGATTAGTGGATCGGAAATGTGATTGTCGTATCCCAAAAGAAAATCCAGTCGTTTCCATAGAAACGTTACTCGATTTAGAAGGAAATGTCTTAGAACACATAGTACTCGTATTTCATAGCGACGCAATTTCCGTGTGAATTCGTCAATGTGTGGGAGTGAGGGATGCAGTAAAGAACGATTAGTGGATCGGAAATGAGATTGTCGTATCCCAAAAAAAAAGTCCTGTCGTTTCCATAGAAACGTTACTTGATTTAGAAGGAGAAGTTATAGAACCCATAGTAATTCATATCGACGCAATTTCCGTGTGAATTCGTCAATGTTTGGGAGTGAGGGATGCAGTAAAGAAGGATTAATGGATTGGAAATGAGATTGTCGTATCCCAAAAAAAAGTCCTTTCGTTTCCATAGAAACATTACTTGATTTAGAAGGAGAAGTCATAGAACCCATAGTAATTCATAGCGACGCAATTTCCGTGTGAATTCGTCAATGTGTGGGAGTGAGGGATGCAGTAAAGAAGGATTAGTGGATCGGAAATGTGATTGTCGTATCCCAAAAGAAAATCCTGTCGTTTCCATAGAAACGTTACTCGATTTAGAAGGAAATGTCTTAGAACACATAGTACTCGTATTTCATAGTGACGCAATTTCCGTGTGAATTCGTCAATGTGTGGGAGTGAGGGATGCAGTAAAGAAGGATTAGTGGATCGGAAATGAGATTGTCGTATCCCAAAAGAAAATCCTGTCGTTTCCATAGAAACGTTACTCGATTTAGAAGGAAATGTCTTAGAACACATAGTATTTCATAGCGACGCAATATCCGTGTGAATTCGTCGTTGTTTGGGAGTGAGGGATACAGTAAAGAAAGATTAGTGGATCTGAAATGAGATTGTCGTATCGCAAAAAAAAGTCCTGTCGTTTCCACAGAAACGTTACTTGATTTAGAAGGAGAAGTCACAGAACCCATAGTAATTCATATCGACGCAATTTCCGTGTGAATTCGTCAATGTGTGGGAGTGAGGGATGCAGTAAAGAAGGATTTATGGATCGGAAATGTGATTGTCGTATCCCAAAAGAAAATCCTGTCGTTTCCATAGAAACGTTACTCGATTTAGAAGGAAATGTCTTAGAACACATAGTACTCGAATTTCATAGCGACGCAATTTCCGTGTGAATTCGTCAATGTGTGGGAGTGAGGGATGCAGTAAAGAAGGATTAGTGGGTCGGAAATGTGATTGTCGTATCCCAAAAGAAAATCCTGTCGTTTCCATAGAAACGTTACTCGATTTAGAAGGAAATGTCTTAGAACACATAGTACTAGTATTTCGTAGCGACGGAATTTCCATGTGAATTCGTCAATGTTTGGGAATGAGGGATGCAGTAAAGAAGGATTAGTGGATCGGAAATGAGATTGTCGTATCCCAAAAGAAAATCCTGTCGTTTCCATAGAAACGTTACTCGATTTAGAGGGAAATATCTTAGAACACATAGTATTTCATAGCGACGCAATATCCGTGTGAATTCATCAATGTTTGGGAGTGAGGGATGCAGTAAAGAAAGATTAGTGGATCGGAATTGAGATTGTCGTCTCCCAAAAAAAAGTCCTGTCTTTTCCATAGAAACGTTACTTGATTTAGAAGGAGAAGTCATAGAACCCATAGTAATTCATATCGACGCAATTTCCGTGTGAATTCGTCAATGTGTGGGAGTGAGGGATGCAGTAAAGAAGGATTAGTGGATCGGAAATGTGATTGTCGTATTCCAAAAGAAAATCCTGTCGTTTCCATAGAAACGTTACTCGATTTAGAGGGAAGTGTCTTAGAACACATAGTACTCGTATTTCATAGCGACGCAATTTCCGTGTGAAATCGTCAATGTGTGGGAGTGAGGAATGCAGTAAAGAAGGATTAGTGGATCGGAAATGTGTTTGTCGTATCCCAAAAGAAAATCCTGTCGTTTCCATAGAAACGTTACTCGATTTAGAATGAAATATCTTAGAAGACATAGTACTCGTATTTCATAGCGACGGAATTTCCGTGTGAATTCGTAAATGTTTGGGAGTGAGGGATGCAGTAAAGAAGGATTAGTGGATCGGAACTGAGATTGTCGTATCCCAAAAGATAATTTTGTCGTTTCCATAGAAACGTTACTCGATTTAGAAGGAAATGTCTTAGAACACATAGTATTTCATAGCGACGGAATTTCCATGTGAATTCGTCAATGTGTGGGAGTGAGGGATGCAGTAAAGAAGGATTAGTGGATCGGAATGAGATTGTCGTATCCCAAAAGAAAATCCTGTCGTTTCCATAGAAACGTTACTCGATTTAGAAGGAAATGTCTTAGAACACATAGTACTCGTATTTCATAGCGACGGAATTTCCGTGTGAATTCGTCAATGTTTGGGAGTGAGGGATGCAGTAAAGAAGGATTAGTGGATCGGAAATGTGATTGTCGTATCCCAAAAGAAAATCCTGTCTTTTCCATAGAAACGTTACTCGATTTAGAAGGAAATGTCTTAGAACACATAGTATTTCATAGCGACGCAATTTCCGTGTGAATTCGTCAATGTGAGGGAGTAAGGGATGCAGTAAAGAAGGATTAGTGGATCGGAAATGAGATTGTCGTATCCCAAAAGAAAATCCTGTCGTTTCCATAGAAACGTTACTCGATTTAGAAGGAAGTGTCTTAGAACACATAGTACTCGTATTTCATAGCGACGGAATTTCCGTGTGAATTCGTCAATGTGAGGGAGTAAGGGATGCAGTAAAGAAGGATTAGTGGATCGGAAATGAGATTGTCGTATCCCAAAAGAAAATCCTGTCGTTTCCATAGAAACGTTACTCGATTTAGAAGGAGATGTCTTAGAACACATAGTACTCGTATTTCATAGCGACGGAATTTCCGTGTGAATTCGTCAATGTTTGGGAGTGAGGGATGCAGTAAAGAAGGATTAGTGGATCGGAAATGTGATTGTCGTATCCCAAAAGAAAATCCTGTCGTTTCCATAGAAACGTTACTCGATTTAGAAGGAAATGTCTTAGAACACATAGTATTTCATAGCGACGGAATTTCCATGTGAATTCGTCAATGTGTGGGAGTGAGGGATGCAGTAAAGAAGGATTAGTGGATCGGAATGAGATTGTCGTATCCCAAAAGAAAATCCTGTCGTTTCCATAGAAACGTTACTCGATTTAGAAGGAAATGTCTTAGAACACATAGTACTCGTATTTCATAGCGACGGAATTTCCGTGTGAATTCGTCAATGTTTGGGAGTGAGGGATGCAGTAAAGAAGGATTAGTGGATCGGAAATGTGATTGTCGTATCCCAAAAGAAAATCCTGTCTTTTCCATAGAAACGTTACTCGATTTAGAAGGAAATGTCTTAGAACACATAGTATTTCATAGCGACGCAATTTCCGTGTGAATTCGTCAATGTGAGGGAGTAAGGGATGCAGTAAAGAAGGATTAGTGGATCGGAAATGAGATTGTCGTATCCCAAAAGAAAATCCTGTCGTTTCCATAGAAACGTTACTCGATTTAGAAGGAAATGTCTTAGAACACATAGTACTCGTATTTCATAGCGACAGAATTTCCGTGTGAATTCGTCAATGTTTGGGAGTGAGGGATGCAGTAAAGAAGGATTAGTGGATCGGAAAAGTGATTGTCGTATCCCAAAAGAAAATCCTGTCGTTTCCATAGAAACGTTACTCGATTTAGAAGGAAATGTCTTAGAACACATAGTACTCGTATTTCATAGCGACGGAATTTCCGTGTGAATTCGTCAATGTGAGGGAGTAAGGGATGCAGTAAAGAAGGATTAGTGGATCGGAAATGAGATTGTCGTATCCCAAAAGAAAATCCTGTCGTTTCCATAGAAACGTTACTCGATTTAGAAGGAGATGTCTTAGAACACATAGTACTCGTATTTCATAGCGACGGAATTTCCGTGTGAATTCGTCAATGTGAGGGAGTAAGGGATGCAGTAAAGAAGGATTAGTGGATCGGAAATGAGATTGTCGTATCCCAAAAGAAAATCCTGTCGTTTCCATAGAAACGTTACTCGATTTAGAAGGAAACGTCTTAGAACACATAGTACTCGTATTTCATAGCGACGGAATTTCCGTGTGAATTCGTCAATGTGAGGGAGTAAGGGATGCAGTAAAGAAGGATTAGTGGATCGGAAATGTGATTGTCGTATCCCAAAAGAAAATCCTGTCGTTTCCATAGAAACGTTACTCGATTTAGAATGAAATATCTTAGAAGACATAGTACTCGTATTTCATAGCGACGGAATTTCCGTGTGAATTCGTAAATGTTTGAGAGTGAGGGATGCAGTAAAGAAGGATTAGTGGATCGGAAATGAGATTGTCGTATCCCAAAAGATAATTTTGTCATTTCCATAGAAACGTTACTCGATTTAGAAGGAAATGTCTTAGAACACATAGTATTTCATAGCGACGGAATTTCCATGTGAATTCGTCAATGTGTGGGAGTGAGGGATGCAGTAAAGAAGGATTAGTGGATCGGAATGAGATTGTCATATCCCAAAAGAAAATCCTGTCGTTTCCATAGAAACGTTACTCGATTTAGAAGGAAATGTCTTAGAACACATAGTACTCGTATTTCATAGCGACGGAATTTCCGTGTGAATTCGTCAATGTGAGGGAGTAAGGGATGCAGTAAAGAAGGATTAGTGGATCGGAAATGTGATTGTCGTATCCCAAAAGAAAATCCTGTCGTTTCCATAGAAACGTTACTCGATTTAGAATGAAATATCTTAGAAGACATAGTACTCGTATTTCATAGCGACGGAATTTCCGTGTGAATTCGTCAATGTTTGGGAGTGAGGGATACAGTAAAGAAGGATTAGTGGATCGGAAATGTGATTGTCGTATCCCAAAAGAAAATCCTGTCTTTTCCATAGAAACGTTACTCGATTTAGAAGGAAATGTCTTAGAACACATAGTACTCGTATTTCATAGCGACGGAATTTCCGTGTGAATTCGTCAATGTGAGGGAGTAAGGGATGCAGTAAAGAAGGATTAGTGGATCGGAAATGTGATTGTCGTATCCCAAAAGAAAATCCTGTCGTTTCCATAGAAACGTTACTCGATTTAGAATGAAATATCTTAGAAGACATAGTACTCGTATTTCATAGCGACGGAATTTCCGTGTGAATTCGTAAATGTTTGAGAGTGAGGGATGCAGTAAAGAAGGATTAGTGGATCGGAAATGAGATTGTCGTATCCCAAAAGATAATTTTGTCATTTCCATAGAAACGTTACTCGATTTAGAAGGAAATGTCTTAGAACACATAGTATTTCATAGCGACGGAATTTCCGTGTGACTTCGTCAATGTGTGGGAGTGAGGGATGCAGTAAAGAAGGATTAGTGGATCGGAATGAGATTGTCATATCCCAAAAGAAAATCCTGTCGTTTCCATAGAAACGTTACTCGATTTAGAAGGAAATGTCTTAGAACACATAGTACTCGTATTTCATAGCGACGGAATTTCCGTGTGAATTCGTCAATGTGAGGGAGTAAGGGATGCAGTAAAGAAGGATTAGTGGATCGGAAATGTGATTGTCGTATCCCAAAAGAAAATCCTGTCGTTTCCATAGAAACGTTACTCGATTTAGAATGAAATATCTTAGAAGACATAGTACTCGTATTTCATAGCGACGGAATTTCCGTGTGAATTCGTAAATGTTTGAGAGTGAGGGATGCAGTAAAGAAGGATTAGTGGATCGGAAATGAGATTGTCGTATCCCAAAAGATAATTTTGTCATTTCCATAGAAACGTTACTCGATTTAGAAGGAAATGTCTTAGAACACATAGTATTTCATAGCGACGGAATTTCCGTGTGACTTCGTCAATGTGTGGGAGTGAGGGATGCAGTAAAGAAGGATTAGTGGATCGGAATGAGATTGTCATATCCCAAAAGAAAATCCTGTCGTTTCCATAGAAACGTTACTCGATTTAGAAGGAAATGTCTTAGAACACATAGTACTCGTATTTCATAGCGACGGAATTTCCGTGTGAATTCGTCAATGTTTGGGAGTGAGGGATACAGTAAAGAAGGATTAGTGGATCGGAAATGTGATTGTCGTATCCCAAAAGAAAATCCTGTCTTTTCCATAGAAACGTTACTCGATTTAGAAGGAAATGTCTTAGAACACATAGTATTTCATAGCGACGCAATTTCCATGTGAATTCGTCAATGTGAGGGAGTAAGGGATGCAGTAAAGAAGGATTAGTGGATCGGAAATGAGATTGTCGTATCCCAAAAGAAAATCCTGTCGTTTCCATAGAAACGTTACTCGATTTAGAAGGAAATATCTTAGAACACATAGTACTCGTATTTCATAGCGACAGAATTTCCGTGTGAATTCGTCAATGTTTGGGAGTGAGGGATGCAGTAAAGAAGGATTAGTGGATCGGAAATGTGATTGTCGTATCCCAAAAGAAAATCCTGTCGTTTCCATAGAAACGTTACTCGATTTAGAAGGAAATGTCTTAGAACACATAGTACTCGTATTTCATAGCGACGGAAATTCCGTGTGAATTCGTCAATGTGAGGGAGTAAGGGATGCAGTAAAGAAGGATTAGTGGATCGGAAATGAGATTGTCGTATCCCAAAAGAAAATCCAGTCGTTTCCATAGAAACGTTACTCGATTTAGAAGGAGATGTCTTAGAACACATAGTACTCGTATTTCATAGCGACGGAATTTCCGTGTGAATTCGTCAATGTGAGGGAGTAAGGGATGCAGTAAAGAAGGATTAGTGGATCGGAAATGAGATTGTCGTATCCCAAAAGAAAATCCTGTCGTTTCCATAGAAACGTTACTCGATTTAGAAGGAAACGTCTTAGAACACATAGTACTCGTATTTCATAGCGACGGAATTTCCGTGTGAATTCGTCAATGTGAGGGAGTAAGGGATGCGGTAAAGAAGGATTAGTGGATCGGAAATGTGATTGTCGTATCCCAAGAGAAAATCCTGTCGTTACCATAGAAACGTTACTCGATTTAGAAGGAAATGTCTTAGAACACATAGTACTCGTATTTCATAGCGACGGAATTTCCGTGTGAATTCGTCAATGTTTGGGAGTGAGGGATGCAGTAAAGAAGGATTAGTGGATCGGAAATGAGATTGTCGTATCCCAAAAGAAAATCCTGTCGTTTCCATAGAAACGTTACTCGATTTAGAAGGAGATGTCTTAGAACACATAGTACTCGTATTTCATAGCGACGGAATTTCCGTGTGAATTCGTCAATGTGAGGGAGTAAGGGATGCAGTAAAGATGGATTAGTGGATCGGAAATGTGATTGTCGTATCCCAAAAGAAAATCCTGTCGTTTCCATAGAAACGTTACTCGATTTAGAAGGAAACGTCTTAGAACACATAGTACTCGTATTTGATAGCGACGGAATTTCCGTGTGAATTCGTCATTGTGAGGGAGTAAGGGATGCAGTAAAGAAGGATTAGTGGATCGGAAATGTGATTGTCGTATCCCAAAAGAAAATCCTGTCGTTTCCATAGAAACGTTACTCGATTTAGAAGGAGATGTCTTAGAACACATAGTACTCGTATTTCATAGCGACGGAATTTCCGTGTGAATTCGTCAATGTTTGGGAGTGAGGGATGCAGTAAAGAAGGATTAGTGGATCGGAAATGAGATTGTCGGATCCCAATAGAAAATCCTGTCGTTTCCATAGAAACGTTACTCGATTTAGGAGGAGATGTCATAGAACACATAGTACTCGTATTTCATAGCGACGGAATTTCCGTGTGAATTCGTCAATGTGAGGGAGTATGGGATGCAGTAAAGAAGGATTAGTGGATCGGAAATGAGATTGTCGTATCCCAAAAGAAAATCCTGTCGTTTCCATAGAAACGTTACTCGATTTAGAACGGAATGTCTTAGAACACATAGTACTCGTATTTCATAGCGACGGAATTTCCGTGTGAATTCGCCAATGTTTGGGAGTGAGGGATGCAGTAAAGAAGGATTAGTGGATCGGAAATGAGATTGTCGTATCCCAAAAGAAAATCCTGTCGTTTCCATAGGAACGTTATTCGATTTAGAAGGAAATGTCTTAGAACACATAGTACTCGTATTTCATAGCGACGGAATTTCCGTGTGAATTTGTCAATGTGTGGGAGTGAGGGATGCAGTAAAGAAGGATTAGTGGATCGGAAATGAGATTGTCGTATCCCAAAAGAAAATCCTGTCGTTTCCATAGAAACGTTACTCGATTTAGAAGGAGATGTCTTAGAACACATAGTACTCGTATTTCATAGCGACGGAATTTCCGTGTGAATTCGTCAATGTGAGGGAGTAAGGGATGCAGTAAAGAAGGATTAGTGGATCGGAAATAAGATTGTCGTATCCCAAAAGAAAATCCTGTCGTTTCCATAGAAACGTTACTCGATTTACAAGGAGATGTCTTAGAACACATAGTACTCGTATTTCATAGCGACGGAATTTCCGTGTGAATTCGTCAATGTGAGGGAGTAAGGGATGCAGTAAAGAAGGATTAGTGGATCGGAAATGAGATTGTCGTATCCCATAAGAAAATCGTGTCGTTTCCATAGAAACGTTACTCGATTTAGAAGGAAATGTCTTAGAACACATAGTACTCGTATTTCATAGCGACGGAATTTCCGTGTGAATTCGTCAATGTTTGGGAGTGAGGGATGCAGTAAAGAAGGATTAGTGGATCTGAAATGTGATTGTCGTATCCAAAAAGAAAATCCTATCGTTTCCATAGAAACGTTACTCGATTTAGAAGGAAATGTCTTAGAACACATAGTACTCGTATTTCATAGCGACGCAATTTCCGTGTGAATTCGTCAATGTTTGGGAGTGAGGGATGCAGTAAAGAAGGATTAGTGGATCGGAAATGTGATTGTCGTATCCCAAAAGAAAATCTTGTCGTTTCCATAGAAACGTTACTCGATTTAGAAGGGAATGTCTTAGAACACCTAGTACTCGTATTTCATAGCGACGCAATTTCCGTGTGAATTCGTCAATGTGTGGGAGTGAGGGGTGCAGTAAAGAAGAATTAGTGGATCGGAAATGAGATTGTCGTATCCCAAAAGAAAACCCTGTCGTTTCCATAGAAACGTTACTCGATTTAGAAGGAGAAGTCATAGAACCCATAGTAATTCATAGGGACGCAATTTCTGTGTGAATTCGTCAATGTTTGGGAGTTAGGGATGCAGTAAAGAAGGATTAGTGGATCGGAAATGTGATTGTCGTATCCCAAAAGAAAATCCTGTCGTTTCCATAGAAACGTTACTCGATTTAGAAGGACATGTCTTAGAACACATAGTACTCGTATTTCATAGCGACGCAATTTCCGTGTGAATTCGTCAATGTGTGGGAGTGAGGGATGCAGTAAAGAAGGATTAGTGGATCGGAAATGAGATTGTCGTATCCCAAAAGAAAATCCTGTCGTTTCCATAGAAACGTTACTCGTTTTAGAAGGAAATGTCTTAGAACACATAGTATTTCATAGCGAGGCAATTTCCGTGTGAATTCGTCAATGTTTGGGAGTGAGGGATGCAGTAAAGAAGGATTAGTGGATCGGAAATGTGATTGTCGTATCCCAAAAGAAAATCCTGTCGTTTCCATAGAAACGTTACTCGATTTAGAAGGAAATGTCTTAGAACACATAGTACTCGTATTTCATAGCGACGCAATTTCCGTGTGAATTCGTCAATGTGTGGGAGTGAGGGATGCAGTAAAGAAGGATTAGTGGATCTGAAATGAGATTGTCGTATCCCAAAAGAAAATCCTGTCGTTTCCATAGAAACGTTACTCGATTTAGAAGGAAATGTCTTAGAACACATAGTATTTCATAGCGACGCAATTTCCGTGTGAATTCGTCAATGTTTGGGAGTGAGGGATGCAGTAAAGAAGGATTAATGGATTGGAAATGAGATTGTCGTATCCCAAAAAAAAGTTATTTCGTTTCCATAGACACATTACTTGATTTAGAAGGAGAAGTCATAGAACCCATAGTAATTCATAGCGACGCAATTTCCGTGTGAATTCGTCAATGTGTGGGAGTGAGGGATGCAGTAAAGAAGGATTAATGGATCGGAAATGTGATTGTCGTATCCCAAAAGAAAATCCTGTCGTTTCCATAGAAACGTTACTCGATTTAGAAGGAAATGTCTTAGAACACATAGTACTCGTATTTCCTAGCGACGCAATTTCCGTGTGAATTCGTCAATGTGTGGGAGTGAGGGATGCAGTAAAGAAGGATTAGTGGATCGGAAATGAGATTGTCGTATCCCAAAAGAAAATCCTGTCGTTTCCATAGAAACGTTACTCGATTTAGAAGGAAATGTCTTAGAACACATAGTATTTCATAGCGACGCAATTTCCGTGTGAATTCGTCAATGTTTGGGAGTGAGGGATGCAGTAAAGAAGGATTAATGGATTGGAAATGTGATTGTCGTAGCCCAAAAAAAAGTCCTTTCGTTTCCATAGAAACATTACTTGATTTAGAAGGAGAAGTCATAGAACCCATAGTAATTCATAGCGACGCAATTTCCGTGTGAATTCGTCAATGTGTGGGAGTGAGGGATGCAGTAAAGAAGGATTAGTGGATCGGAAATGTGATTGTCGTATCCCAAAAGAAAATCCTGTCGTTTCCATAGAAACGTTACTCGATTTAGAAGGAAATGTCTTAGAACACATAGTACTCGTATTTCATAGCGACGCAATTTCCGTGTGAATTCGTCAATGTGTGGGAGTGAGGGATGCTGTAAAGAAGGATTAGTGGATCGGAAATGAGATTGTCGTATCCCAAAGGAAAATCCTGTCGTTTCCATAGAAACGTTACTCGATTTAGAAAGAATTGTCGTAGAACACATAGTATTTCATAGCGACGCAATTTCCGTGTGAATTCGTCAATGTTTGGGAGTGAGGAATGCAGTAAAGAAGGATTAGTGGATCGGAAATGTGATTGTCGTATCCCAAAAGAAAATCCTGTCGTTTCCATAGAAACGTTACTCGATTTAGAAGGAAATGTCTTAGAACACATAGTATTTCATAGCGACGCAATATCCGTGTGAATTCGTCAATGTTTGGGAGTGAGGGATGCAGTAAAGAAAGATTAGTGGATCGGAAATGAGATTGTCGTATCCCAAAAAAAGAGTCCTGTCGTTTCCATAGAAACGTTACTTGATTTAGAAGGAGAAGTCATAGAACCCATAGTAATTCATATCGACGCAATTTCCGTGTGAATTCGTCAATGTGTGGGAGTGAGGGATGCAGTAAAGAATGATTTATGGATCGGAAATGTGATTGTCGTATCCCAAAAGAAAATCCTGTCGTTTCCATAGAAACGTTACTCGATTTAGAAGGAAATGTCTTAGAACACATAGTACTCGTATTTCATAGCGACGCAATTTCCGTGTGAATTCGTCAATGTGTGGGTGTGAGGGATGCGGTAAAGAAGGATTAGTGGATCGAAGATGTGATTGTCGTATCCCAAAAGAAAATCCTGTCGTTTCCATAGAAACGTTACTCGATTTAGAAGGAAATGTCTTAGAACACATAGTACTCGTATTTCATAGCGACGGAATTTCCATGTGAATTCGTCAATGTTTGGGAGTGAGGGATGCAGTAAAGAAGGATTAGTGGATCGGAAATGAGATTGTCGTATCCCAAAAGAAAATACTGTCGTTTCCATACAAACGTTACTCGATTTAGAAGGAAATGTCTTAGAACACATAGTATTTCATAGCGACGCAATATCCGTGTGAATTCATCAATGTTTGGGAGTGAGGGATGCACTAAAGAAAGATTAGTGGATCGGAAATGAGATTGTCGTATCCCAAAAAAAAGTCCTGTCTTTTCCATAGAAACGTTACTTGATTTAGAAGGAGAAGTCATAGAACCCATAGTAATTCATATCGACGCAATTTCCGTGTGAATTCGTCAATGTGTGGGAGTGAGGGATGCAGTAAAGAAGGATTAGTGTATCGGAAATGTGATTGTCGTATTCCAAAAGAAAATCCTGTCGTTTCCATAGAAACGTTACTCGATTTAGAAGGAAATGCCTTAGAACACATAGTACTCGTATTTCATAGCGACGCAATTTCCGTGTGAATTCGTCAATGTGTGGGAGTGAGGGATGCAGTAAAGAAGGATTAGTGGATCGGAAATGAGATTGCCGGATCCCAAAAGAAAATCCTGTCGTTTCCATAGAAACGTTACTCGATTTAGAAGGAGAAGTCATAGAACCCATAGTAATTCATAGCGACGCAAATTTCCGTGTGAACTCGTCAATGTTTGGGAGTGGGGGATGCAGTAAAGAAGGATTAGTGGATGGGAAATGTGATTGTCGTATCCCAAAAGAAAATCCTGTCGTTTCCATAGAAACGTTACTCGATTTAGAAGGATATGTCTTAGAACACATAGTACTCGTATTTCTTAGCGACGGAATTTCCGTGTGAATTCGTCAATGTGTGGGAGTGAGGGATGCAGTAAAGAAGGATTAGTGGATCGGAAATGAGATTGTCGTATCCCAAAATAAAATCCTGTCGTTTCCATAGAAACGTTACTCGATTTAGAAGGAAATGTCTTAGAACACATAGTATTTCATAGCGACGCAATTTCCGTGTGAATTCGTCAATGTTTGGGAGTAAGGGATGTAGTAAAGAAGGATTAGTGGAGCGGAAATGAGATTGTCGTATCCCAAAAAAAAGTCCTGTCGTTTCCATAGAAACGTTACTTGATTTAGAAGGAGAATTCATAGAACCCATAGTAATTCATAGCGACGCAATTTCCGTGTGAATTCGTCAATGTGTGGGAGTGAGGGATGCAGTAAAGAAGGATTAGTGGATCGGAAATGTGATTGTCGTATCACAGAAGAAAATCCTGTCGTTTCCATAGGAACGTTACTCGTTTCAGAAGGAAATGTCTTAGAACACATAGTACTCGTATTTCATAGCGACGCAATTTCCGTGTGAATTCGTCAATGTGTGGGAGTGAGGGATGCAGTAAAGAAGGATTAGTGGATCGGAAATGAGATTGTTGTATCCCAAAAGAAAATCCTGTCGTTTCCATAGAAACGTTACTCGATTTAGAAGGAAATGTCTTAGAACACATAGTATTTCATAGCGACGCAATTTCCGTGTGAATTCGTCAATGTTTGGGAGTGAGGGATGCAGTAAAGAAGGATTAATGGATTGGAAATGAGATTGTCGTATCCCAAAAAAAGTCCTTTCGTTTCCATAGAAACATTACTTGATTTAGAAGGAGAAGTCATAGAACCCATAGTAATTCATAGCGACGCAATTTCCGTGTGAATTCGTCAATGTGTGGGAGTGAGGGATGCAGTAAAGAAGGATTAGTGGATCGGAAATGTGATTGTCGTATCCCAAAAGAAAATCCTGTCGTTTCCATAGAAACGTTACTCGATTTAGAAGGAAATGTCTTAGAACACATAGTACTCGTATTTCATAGCGACGCAATTTCCGTGTGAATTCGTCAATGTGTGGGAGTGAGGGATGCAGTAAAGAAGGATTTATGGATCGGAAATGTGATTGTCGTATCCCAAAAGAAAATAATGTCTTTTCCATAGAAACGTTACTCGATTTAGAAAGAAATGTCTTAGAACACATAGTACTCGTATTTCATAGCGCCGCAATTTCCGTGTGAATTCGTCAATGTGTGGGAGTGAGGGATGCAGTAAAGAAGGATTAGTGGATCGAAAATGTGTTTGTCGTATCCCAAAAGAAAATCCTGTCGTTTCCATAGAAACGTTACTCGATTTAGAATGAAATATCTTAGAACACATAGTACTCGTATTTCATAGCGACGGAATTACCGTGTGAATTCGTAAATGTTTAGGAGTGAGGGATGCAGTAAAGAAGGATTAGTGGATCGGAAATGAGATTGTCGTATCCCAAAAGATAATTTTGTCGTTTCCATAGAAACGTTACTCGATTTAGAAGGAAATGTCTTAGAACACATAGTATTTCATAGCGACGGAATTTCCATTGAATTCGTCAATGTGTGGGAGTGAGGGATGCAGTAAAGAAGGATTAGTGGATCGGAAATGTGATTGTCGTATCCCAAAAGAAAATCCTGTCGTTTCCATAGAAACGTTACTCGATTTAGAAGGAAATGTCTTAGAACACATAGTATTTCATAGCGACGCAATATCCGTGTGAATTCGTCAATGTTTGGGAGTGAGGGATGCAGTAAAGAAAGATTAGTGGATCGGAAATGAGATTGTCGTATCCCAAAAAAAAAGTCCTGTCGTTTCCATAGAAACGTTACTTGATTTAGAAGGAGAAGTCATAGAACCCATAGTAATTCATATCGACGCAATATCCGTGTGAATTCGTCAATGTGTGGGAGTGAGGGATGCAGTAAAGAATGATTTATGGATCGGAAATGTGATTGTCGTATCCCAAAAGAAAATCCTGTCGTTTCCATAGAAACGTTACTCGATTTAGAAGGAAATGTCTTAGAACACATAGTACTCGTATTTCATAGCGACGCAATTTCCGTGTGAATTCGTCAATGTGTGGGAGTGAGGGATGCAGTAAAGAAGGATTAGTGGATCGGAAATGTGATTGTCGTATCCCAAAAGAAAATCCTGTCGTTTCCATAGAAACGTTACTCGATTTAGAAGGAAATGTCTTAGAACACATAGTACTCGTATTTCATACCGACGGAATTTCCATGTGAATTCGTCAATGTTTGGGAGTGAGGGATGCAGTAAAGAAGGATTAGTGGATCGGAAATGAGATTGTCGTATCCCAAAAGAAAATCCTGTCGTTTCCATAGAAACGTTACTCGATTTAGAAGGAAATGTCTTAGAATACATAGTAATTCATATCGACGCAATTTCCGTGCGAATTTGTCAATGTGTGGGAGTGAGGGATGCAGTAAAGAAGGATTAGTGGATCGGAAATGTGATTGTCGTATTCTAAAAGAAAATCCTGTCGTTTCCATAGAAACGTTACTCGATTTAGAAGGAAATGCCTTAGAACACATAGTACTCGTATTTCATAGCTACGCAATTTCCGTGTGAATTCGTCAATGTGTGGGAGTGAGGGATGCAGTAAAGAAGGATTAGTGGATCAGAAATGAGATTGCCGTATCCCAAAAGAAAATCCTGTCGTTTCCATAGAAACGTTACTCGATTTAGAAGGAGAAGTCATAGAACCCATAGTAATTCATAGCGACGCAAATTTCCGTGTGAACTCGTCAATGTTTGGGAGTGGGGGATGCAGTAAAGAAGGATTAGTGGATGGGAAATGTGATTGTCGTATACCAAAAGAAAATCCTGTCGTTTCCATAGAAACGTTACTCGATTTAGAAGGAAATGTCTTAGAACGCATAGTACTCGTATTTCTTAGCGACGGAATTTCCGTGTAAATTCGTCAATGTGTGGGAGTGAGGGATGCAGTAAAGAAGGATTAGTGGATCGGAAATGAGATTGTCGTATCCCAAAATAAAATCCTGTCGTTTCCATAGAAACGTTACTCGATTTAGAAGGAAATGTCTTAGAACACGTAGTATTTCATAGCGACGCAATTTCCGTGTGAAATCGTCAATGTTTGGGAGTAAGGGATGTAGTAAAGAAGGATTAGTGGAGCGGAAATGAGATTGTCGTATCCCAAAAAAAAGTCCTGTCGTTTCCATAGAAACGTTACTTGATTTAGAAGGAGAAGTCATAGAACCCATAGTAATTCATAGCGACGCAATTTCCGTGTGAATTCGTCAATGTGTGGGAGTGATGGATGCTGTAAAGAAGGATTAGTGGATCGGAAATGTGATTGTCGTATCACAAAAGAAAATCCTGTCGTTTCCATAGGAACGTTACTCGTTTCAGAAGGAAATGTCTTAGATCACATAGTACTCGTATTTCATAGCGACGCAATTTCCGTGTGAATTCGTCAATGTGTGGGAGTGAGGGATGCAGTAAAGAAGGATTAGTGGATCGGAAATGAGATTGTCGTATCCCAAAAGAAAATCCTGTCGTTTCCATAGAAACGTTACTCGATTTAGAAGGAAATGTCTTAGAACACATAGTATTTCATAGCGACGCAATTTCCGTGTGAATTCGTCAATGTTTGGGAGTGAGGGATGCAGTAAAGAAGGATTAATGGATTGGAAATGAGATTGTCGTATCCCAAAAAAAGTCCTTTCGTTTCCATAGAAACATTACTTGATTTAGAAGGAGAAGTCATAGAACCCATAGTAATTCATAGCGACGCAATTTCCGTGTGAATTCGTCAATGTGTGGGAGTGAGGGATGCAGTAAAGAAGGATTAGTGGATCGGAAATGTGATTGTCGTATCCCAAAAGAAAATCCTGTCGTTTCCATAGAAACGTTACTTGATTTAGAAGGAAATGTCTTAGAACACATAGTACTCGTATTTCATAGCGACGCAATTTCCGTGTGAATTCGTCAATGTGTGGGAGTGAGGGATGCAGTAAAGAAGGATTAGTGGATCGGAAATGAGATTGTCGTATCCCAAAAGAAAATCCTGTCGTTTCCATAGAAACGTTACTCGATTTAGAAGGAAATGTCTTAGAACACATAGTATTTCATAGCGACGCAATTTCCGTGTGAATTCGTCAATGTTTGGGAGTGAGGGATGCAGTAAAGAAGGATTAATGGATTGGAAATGAGTTTGTCGTATCCCAAAAAAAAGTCCTTTCGAATCCATAGAAACATTACTTGATTTAGAAGGAGAAGTCATAGAACCCATAGTAATTCATATCGACGCAATTTCCGTGTGAATTCGTCAATGTGTGGGAGTGAGGGATGCAGTAAAGAAGGATTTATGGATCGGAAATGTGATTGTCGTATCCCAAAAGAAAATAATGTCGTTTCCATAGAAACGTTACTCGATTTAGAAGGAAATGTCTTAGAACACATAGTACTCGTATTTCATAGCGACGCCATTTGCGTGTGAATTCGTCAATGTGTGGGAGTGAGGGATGCAGTAAAGAAGGATTAGTGGATCGGAAATGTGTTTGTCGTATCCCAAAAGAAAATCCTGTCGTTTCCATAGAAACGTTACTCGATTTAGAATGAAATATCTTCGAACGCATAGTACTCGTATTTCATAGCGACGGAATTACCGTGTGAATTCGTAAATGTTTGGGAGTGAGGGATGCAGTAAAGAAGGATTAGTGGATCGGAAATGAGATTGTCGTATCCCAAAAGATAATTTTGTCGTTTCCATAGAAACGTTACTCGATTTAGAAGGAAATGTCTTAGAACACATAGTATTTCATAGCGACGGAATTTCCGTGTGAATTCGTCAATGTGTGGGAGTGAGGGATGCAGTAAAGAAGGATTAGTGGATCGGAAATGTGATTGTCGTATCTCAAAAAAAAATCCTGTCGTTTCCATAGAAACGTTACTCGATTTAGAAGGAAATGTCTTAGAACACATAGTACTCGTATTTCATAGCCATGCAATTTCAGTGTGAATTCGTCAATGTGTGGGAGTGAGGGATGCAGTAAAGAAGGATTAGTGGATCGGAAATGAGATTGTCGTATCCCAAAAGAAAATCCTGTCGTTTCCATAGAAACGTTACTCGATTTAGAAAGAAATGTCTTAGAACACATAGTATTTCATAGCGACGCAATTTCCGTGTGAATTCGTCAATGTTTGGGAGTGAGGGATGCAGTAAAGAAGGATTAGTGGATCGGAAATGTGATTGTCGTATCCCAAAAGAAAGTCCTGTCGTTTCCATAGAAACGTTACTTGATCTAGAAGGAGAAGTCATAGAACCCATAGTAATTCATAGCGACGGAATTTCCGTGTGAATTCGTCAATGTGTGGGAGTGAGGGATGCAGAGAAGAAGGTATAGTGGATCGGACATGTGATTGTCGTATCCCAAAAGAAAATCCTGTCGTTTCCATAGAAACGTTACTCGATTTAGAAGGAAATGCCTTAGAACACATAGTACTCGTATTTCATAGCGACGCAATTTCCGTGTGAATTCGTCAATGTTTGGGAGTGGGGGATGCAGTAAAGAAGGATTAGTGGATCGGAAATGAGATTGTCGTATCCCAAAATAAAGTCCTGTCGTTTCCATAGAAACGTTACTTGATTTTGAAGGAGAAGTCATAGAACCCATAGTAATTCATAGCGACGCAATTTCCGTGTGAATTCGTCAATGTGTGGGAGTGAGGGATGCAGTAAAGAAGGATTAGTGGATCGGAAATGTGATTGTCGTATCCCAAAAGAAAATCCTGTCGTTTCCATAGGAACGTTACTCGATTTAGAAGGAAATGTCCTAGAACACATAGTACTCGTATTTCGTAGCGACGCAATTTCCGTGTGAATTCGTCAATGTTTGGGAGTGAGGGATGCAGTAAAGAAGGATTAGTGGATCGGAAATGAGATTGTCGTATCCCAAAAAAAAGTCCTTTCGTTTCCACAGAAACATTACTTGATTTAGAAGGAGAAGTCATAGAACCCAGTGTAATTCATAGCGACGCAATTTCCGTGTGAATTCGTCAATGTGTGGGAGTGAGGGATGCAGTAAAGAAGGATTAGTGGATCGGAAATGTGATTGGCGTATCCCAAAAGAAAATGCTGTCGTTTCCATAGAAACGTTACTCGATTTAGAAGGAAATGTCTTAGAACACATAGTACTCGTATTTCATAGCGACGCAATTTCCGTGTGAATTCGTCAATGTTAGGGAGTGAGGGATGCAGTAAAGAAGGATTAGTGGATCGGAAATGAGATTGTCGTATCCCAAAAGAAAATCCTGTCGTTTCCATAGAAACGTTACTCGATTTAGAAGGAAATGTCTTAGAACACATAGTATTTCATAGCGACGCAATTTCCGTGTGAATTCGTCAATGTTTGGGTGTGAGGGATGCAGTAAATAAGGATTAGTGGATCGGAAATGAGATTGTCGTATCCCAAAAATAATTTTGTCGTTTGCATAGAAACGTTACTCGATTTAGAAGGAAATGTCTTAGAACACATAGTATTTCATAGCGACGGAATTTCCATTTGAATTCGTCAATGTGTGGGAGTGAGGGATGCAGTAAAGAAGGATTAGTGGATCGGAAATGTGATTGTCGTATCTCAAAAAAAAATCCTGTCGTTTCCATAGAAACGTTACTCGATTTAGAAGGAAATGTCTTAGAACACATAGTACTCGTATATCATAGCGACGCAATTTCCGTGTGAATTCGTCAATTTGTGGGAGTGAGGGATGCAGTAAAGAAGGATTAGTGGATCGGAAATGAGATTGTCGTATCCCAAAAGAAAATTCTGTCGTTTCCATAGAAACGTTACTCGATTTAGAAGGAAATGCCTTAGAACACATAGTATTTCATAGCGACGCAATTTCCGTGTGAATTCGTCAATGTTTGGGAGTGAGGGATGCAGTAAAGAAGGATTAATGGATTGGAAATGAGATTGTCGTATCCCAAAAAAGAGTCCTTTCGTTTCCATAGAAACATTACTTGATTTAGAAGGAGACGTCATAGAACCCATAGTAATTCATAGCGACGCAATTTCCGTGTGAATTCGTCAATGTGTGGGAGTGAGGGATGCAGTAAAGAAGGATTAGTGGATCGGAAATGTGATTGTCGTATCCCAAAAGAAAATCCTGTCGTTCCCATAGAAACGTTACTCGATTTAGAAGGAAATGTCTTAGAACACATAGTACTCGTATTTCATAGCGACGCAATTTCCGTGTGAATTCGTCAATGTGTGGGAGTGAGGGATGCAGTAAAGAAGGATTAGTGGATCGGAAATGAGATTGTCGTATCCCAAAAGAAAATCCTGTCGTTTCCATAGAAACGTTACTCGATTTAGAAAGAATTGTCTTAGAACACATAGTATTTCATAGCGACGCAATTTCCGTGTGAATTCGTCAATGTTTGGGAGTGACGAATGCAGTAAAGAAGGATTAGTGGATCGGAAATGTGATTGTCGTATCCCAAGAGAAAATCCAGTCGTTTCCATAGAAACGTTACTCGATTTAGAAGGAAATGTCTTAGAACACATAGTATTTCATAGCGACGCAATATCCGTGTGAATTCGTCAATGTTTGGGAGTGAGGGATGCAGTAAAGAAAGATTAGTGGATCGGAAATGAGATTGTCGTATCCCAAAAAAAAAGTCCTGTCGTTACCATAGAAACGTTAATTGATTTAAAAGGAGAAGTCATAGAACCCATAGTAATTCATATCGACGCAATTTCCGTGTGAATTCGTCAATGTGTGGGAGTGAGGGATGCAGTAAAGAACGATTTATGGATCGGAAATGTGATTGTCGTATCCCAAAAGAAAATCCTGTCGTTTCCATAGAAACGTTACTCGATTTAGAAGGAAATGTCTTAGAACACATAGTACTCGTATTTCATAGCGACGCAATTTCCGTGTGAATTCGTCAATGTGTGGGAGTGAGGGATGCAGTAAAGAAGGATTAGTGGATCCGAAATGTGTTTGTCGTATCCCAAAAGAAAATCCTGTCGTTTCCATAGAAACGTTACTCGATTTAGAATGAAATATCTTAGAACACATAGTACTCGTATTTCATAGCGACGGAATTACCGTGTGAATTCGTAAATGTTTGGGAGTGAGGGATGCAGTAAAGAAGGATTAGTGGATCGGAAATGAGATTGTCGTATCCCAAAAGATAATTTTGTCGTTTCCATAGAAACGTTACTCGATTTAGAAGGAAATGTCTTAGAACACACAGTATTTCATAGCGACGGAATTTCCATGTGAATTCGTCAATGTGTGGGAGTGAGGGATGCAGTAAAGAAGGATTAGTGGATCGGAAATGTGATTGTCGTATCTCAAAAAAAAATCCTGTCGTTTCCATAGAAACGTTACTCGATTTAGAAGGAAATGTCTTAGAACACATAGTACTCGTATTACATAGCGACGCAATTTCCGTGTGAATTCGTCAATGTGTGGGAGTGAGGGATGCAGTAAAGAAGGATTAGTGGATCAGAAATGAGATTGTCGTATCCCAAAAGAAAATCCTGTCGTTTCCATAGAAACGTTACTCGATTTAGAAAGAAATGTCTTAGAACACATAGTATTTCATAGCGACGCAATTTCCGTGTGAATTCGTCAATGTTTGGGAGTGAGGGATGCAGTAAAGAAGGATTAGTGGATCGGAAATGTGATTGTCGTATCCCAAAAGAAAGTCCTGTCGTTTCCATAGAAACGTTACTTGATTTAGAAGGAGAAGTCATAGAACCCATAGTAATTCATAGCGACGGAATTTCCGTGTGAATTCGTCAATGTGTGGGAGTGAGGGATGCAGTAAAGAAGGATTAGTGGATCGGACATGTGATTGTCGTATCCCAAAAGAAAATCCTGTCGTTTCCATAGAAACGTTACTCGATTTAGAAGGAAATGCCTTAGAACACATAGTACTCGTATTTCATAGCGACGCAATTTCCGTGTGAATTCGTCAATGTTTGGGAGTGGGGGATGCAGTAAAGAAGGATTAGTGGATCGGAAATGAGATTGTCGTATCCCAAAAAAAAGTCCTGTCGTTTCCATAGAAACGTTACTTGATATAGAAGGAGTAGTCATAGAACCCATAGTAATTCATAGCGACGCAATTTCCGTGTGAATTCGTCGATGTGTGGTAGTGAGCGATGCAGTAAAGAAGGATTAGTGGATCGGAAATGTGATTGTCGTATCCCAAAAGAAAATCCTGTCGTTTCCATAGGAACGTTACTCGATTCAGAAGGAAATGTCTTAGAACACATAGTACTCGTATTTCATAGCGACGCAATTTCCGTGTGAATTCGTCAATGTGTGGGATTGAGGGATGCAGTAAAGAACGATTAGTGGATCGGAAATGAGATTGTCGTATCCCAAAAGAAAATCCAGTCGTTTCCATAGAAACGTTACTCGATTTAGAAAGAAATGTCTTAGAACACAAAGTATTTCATAGCGACGCAATTTCCGTGTGAATTCGTCAATGTTTGGGAGTGAGGGATGCAGTAAAGAAGGATTAGTGGATCGGAAATGTGATAGTCGTATCCCAAAAGAATATCCTGTCGTTTCCATAGAAACGTTACTCGATTTAGAAGGAAATGTCTTAGAACACATAGTACTCGTATTTCATAGCGACGGAATTTCCGTGTGAATTCGTCGATGTTTGGGAGTGAGGGATGCAGTAAAGAAGAATTAGTGATCGGTAATGAGATTGTTGTATCCAAAAAGAAAATCCTGTCGTTTCCATAGAAACGTTACTCGATGTAGAAGGAAATGTCTTAGTACACATAGTACTCGTATTTCATAGCGACGGAATTTCCGTGTGAATTCGACAGTGTTTGTGAGTGAGGGATGCAGTAAAGGAGGATTAGTGGATCGGAAATGAGATTGTCGTATCCCAAAAGAAAATCCTGTCGTTTCCATAGAAACGTTACTCGATTTAGAAGGAAATGTCTTAGAACACATAGTACTCGTATTTCATAGGGACGCAATTTCCGTGTGAATTCGTCAATGTTTGGGAGTGAGGGATGCTGTAAAGAAGGATTAGTGGATCGGAAATGTGATTGTCGTATCCCAAAAGAAAATCCTGTCGTTTCCATAGAAACGTTACTCGATTTAGAAGGAAATGTCTTAGAACTCAAAGTACTCGTATTTCATGGCGACGCAATATCCGTGTGAATTCGTCAATGTGTGGGAGTGAGGGATGCAGTAAAGAAGGATTAGTGGATCGGAAATGTGATTGTCGTATCCCAAAAGAAAATCCTGTCGTTTCCATAGAAACGTTACTCGATTTAGAAGGAAATGTCTTAGAACACATAGTATTTCATAGCGACGCAATTTCCGTGGGAATTCGTCAGTGTGTGGGAGTGAGGGACGCAGTAAAGAAGGATTAGTGGATCGGAAATGAGATTGTCTTATCCCAAAAGAAAATCCTATCGTTTCCATAGAAACGTTACTCGATTTAGAAGGAAATGTCTTAGAACACATAGTACTCGTATTTCATAGCGTTGGAATCTCCATGTTAATTCGTCAATGTTTGGGAGTGAGGGATGCTGTAAAGAAGGATTAGTGGATCAGAAATGTGATTGTCGTATCCCAAAAGAAAATCCTGTCGTTTCCAAAGAAACTTTACTCGATTTAGAAGGAAATGTCTTAGAACACATAGTACTCGTATTTCATAGCGACGCAATTTCCGTGTGAATTCGTCAATGTGTGGGAGTGAGGGATGCAGTAAAGAAGGATTAGTGGATCGGAAATGAGATTGTCGTATCCCAAAAGAAAATCCTGTCGTTTCCATAGAAACGTTACTCGATTTAGAAAGAAATGTCTTAGAACACATAGTATTTCATAGCGACCCAATTTCCGTGTGAATTCGTCAATATTTGGGAGTGAGGGATGCAGTAAAGAAGGATTAGTGGATCGGAAATGTGATTGTCGTATCCCAAAAGAAAATCCTGTCGTTTCCATAGAAACGTTACTCGATTTAGAAAGAAATGTCTTAGAACACATAGTACTCGTATTTCATAGCGACGCAATTTCCGTGTGAATTCGTCAATGTGTGGGAGTGAGGGATGCAGTAAAGAAGGATTAGTGGATCGGAAATGAGATTGTCGTATCCCAAAAGAAAATCCTGCCGTTTCCATAGAAACGTTACTCGATTTAGAAGGAAATGTCTTAGAACACATAGTATTTCATAGCGACGCAATTTCCGTGTGAATTCGTCAATGTTTGGGAGTGAGGGATGCAGTAAAGATGGATTAGTGGATCGGAAATGAGATTGTCGTATCCCAAAAAAAAGTCCTGTCGTTTCCATAGAAACGTTACTTGATTTAGCAGGAGAAGTCATAGAACCCATTGTAATTCATAGCGACGCAATTTCCGTGTGAATTCGTCAACGTGTGGGAGTGAGGGATGCAGTAAAGAAGGATTAGTGGATCGGAAATGTGATTGTCGTATCTCAAAAAAAAATCCTGTCGTTTCCATAGAAACGTTACTCGATTTAGAAGGAAATGCCTTAGAACACATAGTACTCGTATTTCATAGCGACGCAGTTTCCGTGTGAATTCGTCAATGTTTGGGAGTGGGGGATGCAGTAAAGAAGGATTAGTGGATCGGAAATTAGATTGTCGTATCCCAAAAAAAAGTAATGTCGTTTCCATAGAAACGTTACTTGATTCAGAAGGAGAAGTCATAGAACCCATAGTAATTCATAGCGATGCAATTTCCGTGTGAATTCGTCAATGTGTGGGAGTGAGGGATGCAGTAAAGAAGAATTAGTGGATCGGAAATGTGATTGTCGTATCCCAAAAGAAAATCCTGTCGTTTCCATAGGAACGTTACTCGATTCAGAAGGAAATGTCTTAGAACACATAGTACTCGTATTATATAGCGACGCACTTTCCGTGTGAATTCGTCAATGTGTGGGAGTGAGGGATGCAGTAAAGAAGGATTAGTGGATCGGAAATGAGATTGTCGTATCCCAAAAGAAAATCCAGTCGTTTAGATAGAAACGTTACTCGATTTAGAAAGAAATGTCTTAGAACACAAAGTATTTCATAACGACGCAATTTCCGTGTGAATTCGTTAATGTTTGGGAGTGAGGGATGCAGTAAAGGAGGATTAGTGGATCGGAAATGAGATTGTCGTATCCCAAAAAAAAGTTCTGTCGTTTCCATAGAAACGTTACTTGATTTAGAAGGAGAAGTCATAGAACCCATAGTAATTCATAGCGACGGAATTTCTGTGTGAATTCGTCAATGTGTGGGAGTGAGGGATGCAGTAAAGAAGGATTAGTGGATCGGACATGTGATTGTCGTATCCCAAAAGAAAATCCTGTCGTTTCCATAGAAACGTTACTCGATTTAGAAGGAAATGCATTAGAACACATAGTACTCGTATTACATAGCGACGGAATTTCCGTGTGAATTCGTCAGTGTTTGGGAGTGAGGGATGCAGTAAAGAAGGATTAGTGGATCGGAAATGAGATTGTCGTATCCCAAAAGAAAATCCTGTCGTTTCCATAGAAACGTTACTCGATTTAGAAGGAAATGTCTTAGAACACATAGTACTCGTATTTCGTAGCGACGCAATTTCCGTGTGAATTCGTCAATGTGTGTGAGTGAGGGATGCAGTAAAGAAGGATTAGTGGATCGGAAATGAGATTGTCGTATCCCAAAAGATAATCCTGTCGTTTCCATAGAAACGTTACTCGATTTAGAAGGAAATGTCTTAGAACACATAGTACTCGTATTTCATAGCGACGCAATTTCCGTGTGAATTCGTCAATGTTTGGGAGTGAGGGACGCAGTAAAGAAGGATTAGTGGATCGGAAATGTGATTGTCGTATCCCAAAAGAAAATCCTGTCGTTTCCATAGAAACGTTACTCGATTTAGAAGGAAATGTCTTAGAACGCAAAGTACTCGTATTTCATGGCGACGCAATTTCCGTGTGAATTCGTCAATGTGTGGGAGTGAGGGATGCAGTAAAGAAGGATTAGTGGATCGGAAATGTGATTGTCGTATCCAAAAAGAAAATCCTGTCGTTTCCATAGAAACGTTACTTGATTTAGAAGGAGAAGTCATAGAACCCATTGTAATTCATAGCGACGCAATTTCCGTGTGAATTCGTCAATGTGAGGGAGTGAGGGATGCAGTAAAGAAGGATTAGTGGATCGGAAATGTGATTGTCGTATCCCAAAAGAAAATCCTGTCGTTTCCATAGAAACGTTACTCGATTTAGAAGGAAATGTGTTAGAACACATAGTACTCGTATTTCATAGCGACGCAATTTCCGTGTGAATTCGTCAATGTTTGGGAGTGAGGGATGCGGTAAAGAAGGATTAGTAGATCGGAAATGTGATTGTCGTATCCCAAAAGAAAATCCTGTCGTTTCCATAGAAACGTTACTCGATTGAGAAGGACATGTCTTAGAACACATAGTACTCGTATTTCATGGCGACGCAATTTCCGTGTGAATTCGTCAATGTGTGGGTGTGAGGGATGCAGTAAAGAAGGATTAGTGGATCGGAAATGTGATTGTCGTATCCCAAAAGAAAATCCTGTCGTTCCCATAGAAACGTTACTCGATTTAGAAGGAAATGTCTTAGAACACATAGTACTCGTATTTCATAGCGACGCAATTTCCGTGTGAATTCGTCAATGTTTGGGAGTGAGGGATGCAGTAAAGGAAGATTAGTGGATCGGAAATGAGATTGTCGTATCCCAAAAAAAAGTCCTGTCGTTTCCATAGAAACGTTACTTGATTTAGAAGGAGAAGTCATAGAACCCATAGTAATTCATAGCGACGGAATTTCCGTGTGAATTCGTCAATGTGTGGGAGTGAGGGATGCAGTAAAGAAGGATTAGTGGATCGGACATGTGATTGTCGTATCCCAAAAGAAAATCCTGTCGTTTCCATAGAAACGTTACTCGATTTAGAAGGAAATGCATTAGAACACATAGTACTCGTATTTCATAGCGACGCAATTTCCGTGTGAATTCGTCAATGTGTGGGAGTGAGGGATGCAGTAAAGAAGGATTAGTGGATCGGAAATGAGATTGTCGTATCCCAAAAGAAAATCCTGTCGTTTCCATAGAAACGTTACTCGATTTAAAAGGGGAAGTCATAGAACCCATAGTAATTCATAGCGACGCAAATTTCCGTGTGAATTCGTCAATGTTTGGGAGTGGGGGATGCAGTAAAGAAGGATTAGTGGATGGGAAATGTGATTGTCGTATCCCAAAAGAAGATCCATTCGTTTCCATAGAAACGTTACTCGATTTAGAAGGAAATGACTTAGAACACATAGTACTCGTATTTCATAGCGACGCAATTTCCGTGTGAATTCGTCAATGTGAGGGAGTGAGGGATGCAGTAAAGAAGGATTAGTGGATCGGAAATAAGATTGTCGTATCCCAAAAGAAAATCCTGTCGTTTCCATAGAAACGTTACCCGATTTAGAAGGAAATGTCTTAGAACACATAGTATTTCATAGCGACGCAATTTCCGTGTGAATTCGTCAATGTTTGGGAGTGAGGGATGCAGTAAAGAAGGATTAGTGAATCGGAAATGAGATTGTCGTATCCCAAAAAAAAGTCCTGTCGTTTCCATAGAAACGTTACTTGATTTAGAAGGAGAAGTCATAGAATCCATAGTAATTCATAGCGACGCAATTTCCGTGTGAATTCGTCAATGTTTGTGAGTGAGGGATGCAGTAAAAAAGGATTAGTGGATCGGAAATGAGATTGTCGTATCCCAAAAGAAAATCCTGTCGTTTCCATAGAAACGTTACTCGATTTAGAAGGAAATGTCTTAGAACACATAGTACTCGTATTTCATAGCGACGGAATTTCCGTGTGAATTCGTCAGTGTTTGGGAGTGAGGGATGCAGTAAAGAAGGATTAGTGGATCGGAAATGAGATTGTCGTATCCCAAAAGAAAATCCTGTCGTTTCCATAGAAACGTTACTCGATTTAGAAGGAAATGTCTTAGAACATATAGTACTCGTATTTCGTAGCGACGCAATTTCCGTATGAATTCGTCAATGTGTGTGAGTGAGGGATGCAGTAAAGAAGGATTAGTGGATCGGAAATGAGATTGTCGTATCCCAAAAGAAAATCCTGTCGTTTTCATAGAAACGTTACTCGATATAGAAGGAAATGTCTTAGAACACATAGTATTTCATAGCGACGCAATTTCCGTGTGAATTCGTAATGTTTGGGAGTGAGGGATGCAGTAAAGAAGGATTAGTGGATCTGAAATGAGATTGTCGTATCCCAAAAGAAAATCCTGTCGTTTCCATAGAAACGTTACTCGATTTAGAAGGAAATGTCTTAGAACACATAGTACTCGTATTTCATAGCGACGCAATTTCCGTGTGAATTCGTCAATGTTTGGGAGTGAGGGATGCAGTAAAGGAGGATTAGTGGATCGGAAATGAGATTGTCGTATCCCAAAAAAAAGTCCTGTCGTTTCCATAGAAACGTTACTTGATTTAGAAGGAGAAGTCATAGAACCCATAGTAATTCATAGCGACGGAATTTCCGTGTGAATTCGTCAATGTGTGGGAGTGAGGGATGCAGTAAAGAAGGATTAGTGGATCGGACATGTGATTGTCGTATCCCAAAAGAAAATCCTGTCGTTTCCATAGAAACGTTACTCGATTTAGAAGGAAATGCATTAGAACTCATAGTACTCGTATTTCATAGCGACGCAATTTCCGTGTGAATTCGTCAATGTGTGGGAGTGAGGGATGCAGTAAAGAAGGATTAGTGGATCGGAAATGAGATTGTCGTATCCCAAAAGAAAATCCTGTCGTTTCCATAGAAACGTTACTCGATTTAAAAGGGGAAGTCATAGAACCCATAGTAATTCATAGCGACGCAAATTTCCGTGTGAATTCGTCAATGTTTGGGAGTGGGGGATGCAGTAAAGAAGGATTAGTGGATGGGAAATGTGATTGTCGTATCCCAAAAGAAGATCCATTCGTTTCCATAGAAACGTTACTCGATTTAGAAGGAAATGACTTAGAACACATAGTACTCGTATTTCATAGCGACGCAATTTCCGTGTGAATTCGTCAATGTGAGGGAGTGAGGGATGCAGTAAAGAAGGATTAGTGGATCGGAAATAAGATTGTCGTATCCCAAAAGAAAATCCTGTCGTTTCCATAGAAACGTTACCCGATTTAGAAGGAAATGTCTTAGAACACATAGTATTTCATAGCGACGCAATTTCCGTGTGAATTCGTCAATGTTTGGGAGTGAGGGATGCAGTAAAGAAGGATTAGTGAATCGGAAATGAGATTGTCGTATCCCAAAAAAAAGTCCTGTCGTTTCCATAGAAACGTTACTTGATTTAGAAGGAGAAGTCATAGAATCCATAGTAATTCATAGCGACGCAATTTCCGTGTGAATTCGTCAATGTTTGTGAGTGAGGGATGCAGTAAAAAAGGATTAGTGGATCGGAAATGAGATTGTCGTATCCCAAAAGAAAATCCTGTCGTTTCCATAGAAACGTTACTCGATTTAGAAGGAAATGTCTTAGAACACATAGTACTCGTATTTCATAGCGACGGAATTTCCGTGTGAATTCGTCAGTGTTTGGGAGTGAGGGATGCAGTAAAGAAGGATTAGTGGATCGGAAATGAGATTGTCGTATCCCAAAAGAAAATCCTGTCGTTTCCATAGAAACGTTACTCGATTTAGAAGGAAATGTCTTAGAACATATAGTACTCGTATTTCGTAGCGACGCAATTTCCGTATGAATTCGTCAATGTGTGTGAGTGAGGGATGCAGTAAAGAAGGATTAGTGGATCGGAAATGAGATTGTCGTATCCCAAAAGAAAATCCTGTCGTTTTCATAGAAACGTTACTCGATATAGAAGGAAATGTCTTAGAACACATAGTATTTCATAGCGACGCAATTTCCGTGTGAATTCGTAATGTTTGGGAGTGAGGGATGCAGTAAAGAAGGATTAGTGGATCTGAAATGAGATTGTCGTATCCCAAAAGAAAATCCTGTCGTTTCCATAGAAACGTTACTCGATTTAGAAGGATATGTCTTAGAGCACATAGTACTCGTATTTCATAGCGACGCAATTTCCGTGTGAATTCGTCAATGTGTGGGAGTGAGGGATGCAGTAAAGAAGGATTAGTGGATCGGAAATGAGATTGTCGTATCCCAAAAGAAAATCCTGTCGGTTCCATAGAAACGTTACTCGATTCAGAAGGACATGTCTTAGAACACATAGTACTCGTATTTCATGGCGACGCAATTTCCGTGTGAATTCGTCAATGTGTGGGTGTGAGGGATGCAGTAAAGAAGGATTAGTGGGTCGGAAATGTGATTGTCGTATCCCAAAAGAAAATCCTGTCGTTTCCATAGAAACGTTACTCGATTTAGAAGGACATGTCTTAGAACACATAGTACTTGTATTTCATGGCGACGCAATTTCCGTGTGAATTCGTCAATGTGTGGGTGTGAGGGATGCAGTAAAGAAGGATTAGTGGGTCGGAAATGTGATTGTCGTATCCCAAAAGAAAATCCTGTCGTTTTTATAGAAACGTTACTCGATTTAGAAGGAAATGTCTTAGAACACATAGTATTTCATAGCGACGCAATTTCCGTGTGAATTCGTCAATGTGTGGGAGTGAGGGATGCAGTAAAGAAGGATTAGTGGATCGGAAATGAGATTGTCGTATCCCAAAAGAAAATCCTGTCGTTTCCATAGAAACGTTACTGGATTTAGAAGGAAATGTCTTAGAACACATAGTACTCGTATTTCATAGCGACGGAATTTCCGTGTGAATTCGTCAATGTTTGGGAGTGAGGGATGCAGTAAAGAAGGATTAATGGATCGGAAATGAGATTGTCGTATCCCAAAAAAAAGGCTTGTCGTTTCCATAGAAACGCTACTTGATTTAGAAGGAGAAGTCATAGAACCCATTGTAATTCATAGCGACGCAATTTCCGTGTGAATTCGTCAATGTGGGAAGTGAGGGATGCAGTAAAGAAGGATTAGTGGATTGGAAATGTGATTGTCGTATCCCAAAAGAAAATCCTGTCGTTTCCATAGAAACGTTACTCGATTTAGAAGGAAATGTCTTAGAACACATAGTATTTCATAGCGACGCAATTTCCGTGTGAATTCGTCAATGTTTGGGAGTGAGGGATGCAGTAAAGAAGGATTAGTGGATCGGAAATGTGATTGTCGTATCCCAAAAGAAAAACCTGTCGTTTCCATAGAAACGTTACTCGAATTAGAAGGACATGTCTTAGAACACATAGTACTCGTATTTCATGGCGACGCAATTTCCGTGTGAATTCGTCAATGTGTGGGCGTGAGGGATGCAGTAAAGAACGATTAGTGGATCGGAAATGTGATTGTATCCCAAAAGAAAATCCTGTCGTTTCCATAGAAACGTTACTCCATTTAGAAGGAAATGTCTTAGAACACATAGTACTCGTATTTCATAGCGACGCAATTTCCGTGTGAATTCGTCAATGTTTGAGAGTGAGGGATGCAGTAAAGGAGGATTAGTGGATCGGAAATGAGATTGTCGTATCCCAAAAAAAAGTCCTGTCGTTTCCATAGAAACGTTACTTGATTTAGAAGGAGAAGTCATAGAACCCATAGTAATTCATAGCGACGGAATTTCCGTGTGAATTCGTCAATGTGTGGGAGTGAGGGATGCAGTAAAGAAGGATTAGTGGATCGGACATGTGATTGTCGTATCCCAAAAGAAAATCCTGTCGTTTCCATAGAAACGTTACTCGATTTAGAAGGAAATGCCTTAGAACACATAGTACTCGTATTTCATAGCGACGCAATTTCCGTGTGAATTCGTCAATGTGTGGGAGTGAGGGATGCAGTAAAGAAGGATTAGTGGATCGGAAATGAGATTGTCGTATCCCAAAAGAAAATCCTGTCGTTTCCATAGAAACGTTACTCGATTTAGAAAGAAATGTCTTAGAACACATAGTATTTCATAGCGACGCAATTTCCGTGTGAAGTCGTCAATGTTTGGGAGTGAGGGATGCAGTAAAGAAGGATTAGTGGATCTGAAATGAGATTGTCGTATCCCAAAAGAAAATCCTGTCGTTTCCATAGAAACGTTACTCGATTCAGAAGGACATGTCTTAGAACACATAGTACTCGTATTTCATGGCGACGCAATTTCCGTGTGAATTCGTCAATGTGTGGGTGTGAGGGATGCAGTAAAGAAGGATTAGTGGGTCGGAAATGTGATTGTCGTATCCCAAAAGAAAATCCTGTCGTTTCCATAGAAACGTTTCTCGATTTAGAAGGACATGTCTTAGAACACATAGTACTTGTATTTCATGGCGACGCAATTTCCGTGTGAATTCGTCAATGTGTGGGTGTGAGGGATGCAGTAAAGAAGGATTAGTGGGTCGGAAATGTGATTGTCGTATCCCAAAAGAAAATCCTGTCGTTTTTATAGAAACGTTACTCGATTTAGAAGGAAATGTCTTAGAACACATAGTATTTCATAGCGACGCAATTTCCGTGTGAATTCGTCAATGTGTGGGAGTGAGGGATGCAGTAAAGAAGGATTAGTGGATCGGAAATGAGATTGTCGTATCCCAAAAGAAAATCCTGTCGTTTCCATAGAAACGTTACTGGATTTAGAAGGAAATGTCTTAGAACACATAGTACTCGTATTTCATAGCGACGGAATTTCCGTGTGAATTCGTCAATGTTTGGGAGTGAGGGATGCAGTAAAGAAGGATTAATGGATCGGAAATGAGATTGTCGTATCCCAAAAAAAAGGCTTGTCGTTTCCATAGAAACGTTACTTGATTTAGAAGGAGAAGTCATAGAACCCATTGTAATTCATAGCGACGGAATTTCCGTGTGAATTCGTCAATGTGTGGGAGTGAGGGATGCAGTAAAGAAGGATTAGTGGATCGGAAATGAGATTGTCGTATCCCAAAAAAAAGTCCTGTCGTTTCCATAGAAACGTTACTTGATTTAGAAGGAGAAGTCATAGAACCCATTGTAATTCATAGCGACGCAATTTCCGTGTGAATTCGTCAATGTGTGGGAGTGAGGGATGCAGTAAAGAAGGATTAGTGGATTGGAAATGTGATTGTCGTATCCCAAAAGAAAATCCTGTCGTCTCCATAGAAACGTTACTCGATTTAGAAGGAAAGGTCTTAGAACACATAGTATTTCATAGTGACGCAATTTCCGTGTGAATTCGTCAATGTTTGGGAGTGAGGGATGCAGTAAAGAAGGATTAGTGGATCGGAAATGTGATTGTCGTATCCCAAAAGAAAAACCTGTCGTTTCCATAGAAACGTTACTCGAATTAGAAGGACATGTCTTAGAACACATAGTACTCGTATTTCATGGCGACGCAATTTCCGTGTGAATTCGTCAATGTGTGGGCGTGAGGGATGCAGTAAAGAACGATTAGTGGATCGGAAATGTGATTGTATCCCAAAAGAAAATCCTGTCGTTTCCATAGAAACGTTACTCCATTTAGAAGGAAATGTCTTAGAACACATAGTACTCGTATTTCATAGCGACGCAATTTCCGTGTGAATTCGTCAATGTTTGAGAGTGAGGGATGCAGTAAAGGAGGATTAGTGGATCGGAAATGAGATTGTCGTATCCCAAAAAAAAGTCCTGTCGTTTCCATAGAAACGTTACTTGATTTAGAAGGAGAAGTCATAGAACCCATAGTAATTCATATTGACGGAATTTCCGTGTGAATTCGTCAATGTGTGGGAGTGAGGGATGCAGTAAAGAAGGATTAGTGGATCGGACATGTGATTGTCGTATCCCAAAAGAAAATCCTGTCGTTTCCATAGAAACGTTACTCGATTTAGAAGGAAATGCCTTAGAACACATAGTACTCGTATTTCATAGCGACGCAATTTCCGTGTGAATTCGTCAATGTGTGGGAGTGAGGGATGCAGTAAAGAAGGATTAGTGGATCGGAAATGAGATTGTCGTATCCCAAAAGAAAATCCTGTCGTTTCCATAGAAACGTTACTCGATTTAGAAAGAAATGTCTTAGAACACATAGTATTTCATAGCGACGCAATTTCCGTGTGAAGTCGTCAATGTTTGGGAGTGAGGGATGCAGTAAAGAAGGATTAGTGGATCAGAATTGTGATTGTCGTATCCCAAGAGAAAGTCCTGTCGTTTCCATAGAAACGTTACTTGATATAGAAGGAGAAGTCATAGAACCCATAGTAATTCATAGCGACGGAAGTTCCGTGTGAATTCGTCAATGTGTGGGAGTGAGGGATGCAGTAAAGAAGGATTAGTGGATCGGACATGTGATTGTCGTATCCCAAAAGGAAATCCTGTCGTTTCCATAGAAACGTTACTCGATTTAGAAGGAAATGCCTTAGAACACATAGTATTCGTATTTCATAGCGACGCAATTTCCGTGTGAATTCGTCAATGTGTGGGAGTGAGGGATGCAGTAAAGAAGGATTAGTGGATCGAAAATGAGATTGTCGTATCCCAAAAGAAAATCCTGTCGTTTCCATAGAAATGTTACTCGATTTACAAGGAGAAGTCATAGAACCCATAGTAATTCATAGCGACGCAAATTTCCGTGTGAATTCGTCAATGTTTGGGAGTGGGGGATGCAGTATAGAAGGATTAGTGGACGGGAAATGTGATTATCGTATCCCAAAGGAAGATCCTGTCGTTTCCATAGAAACGTTACTCGATTTAGAAGGAAATGTCTTAGAACACATAGTACTCGTATTTCAAAGCGACGCAATTTCCGTGTGAATTCGTCAATGTGTGGGAGTGAGGGATGCAGTAAAGAAGGATTAGTGGATCGGAAATAAGATTGTCGTATCCCAAAAGAAAATCCTGTCGTTTCCATAGAAACGTTACTCGATTTAGAAGGAAATGTCTTAGAACACATAGTATTTCATAGCGACGCAATTTCCGTGTGAATTCGTCAATGTTTGGGAGTGAGGGATGCAGTAAAGAAGGATTAGTGGATCAGAAATGAGATTGTCGTATCCCAAAAGAAAATCCAGTCGTTTCCATAGAAACGTTACTCGATTTAGGAAGAAATGTCTTAGAACACATAGTATTTCATGGCGACGCAATTTCCGTGTGAATTCGTCAATGTTTGGAAGTGAGGGTTGCAGTAAAGAAGGATTAGTGGATAGTAAATGTGATTGTCGTATCCCAAAAGAAAATCCTGTCGTATCCATAGAAACGTTACTCGATTTAGAAGGAAATGTCTTAGAACACACAGTACTCGTATTTCATAGCGACGGAATTTCCGTGTGAATTCGTCAATGTTTGGGAGTGAGGGATGCAGTAAAGAAGGATTAGTGGATCGGAAATGAAATTGTCGTATCCCAAAAGAAAATTCTGTCGTTTCCATAGAAACGTTACTCGATGTAGAAGGAAATGTCTTAGAACACATAGTACTCGTATTTCATAGCGACGGAATTTCCGTGTGAATTCGTCAGTGTTTGGGAGTGAGGGATGCACTAAAGAAGGATTAGTGGATCGGAAATGAGATTGTCGTATCCCAAAAGAAAATCCTGTCGTTTCCATAGAAACGTTACTCGATTTTGAAGGAAATGTCTTAGAACACATAGTACTCGTATTTCGTAGCGACGCAATTTCCGTGTGAATTCGTCAATGTGTGTGAGTGAGGGATGCAGTAAAGAAGGAATAGTGGATCGGAAATGCGATTGTCGTATCCCAAAAGAAAATCCTGTCGTCTCCATAGAAACGTTACTCGATTTAGAAGGAAATGTCTTAGAACACACAGTACTCGTATTTCATAGCGACGCAATTTCCGTGTGAATTCGTCAATGTTTGGGAGTGAGGGATGTAGTAAAGAAGGATTAGTGGATCGGAAATGTGATTGTCGTATCCCAAAAGAAAATCCTGTCGTTTCCATAGAAACGTTACTCGATTTAGAAGGACATGTCTTACAACACATAGTACTCGTATTTCATGGCGACGCAATTTCCGTGTGAATTCGCCAATGTGTGGGTGTGAGGGATGCAGTAAAGAACGATTAGTGGATCGGAAATGTGATTGTATCCCAAAAGAAAATCCTGTCGTTTCCATAGAAACGTTACTCGATTTAGAAGGAAATGTCTTAGAACACATAGTACTCGTATTTCATAGCGACGCAATTTCCGTGTGAATTCGTCAATGTTTGAGAGTGAGGGATGCAGTAAAGGAGGATTAGTGGATCGGAAATGAGATTGTCGTATCCCAAAAAAAAGTCCTGTCGTTTCCATAGAAACGTTACTTGATTTAGAAGGAGAAGTCATAGAACCCATAGTAATTCATATTGACGGAATTTCCGTGTGAATTCGTCAATGTGTGGGAGTGAGGGATGCAGTAAAGAAGGATTAGTGGATCGGACATGTGATTGTCGTATCCCAAAAGAAAATCCTGTCGTTTCCATAGAAACGTTACTCGATTTAGAAGGAAATGCCTTAGAACACATAGTACTCGTATTTCATAGCGACGCAATTTCCGTGTGAATTCGTCAATGTGTGGGAGTGAGGGATGCAGTAAAGAAGGATTAGTGGATCGGAAATGAGATTGTCGTATCCCAAAAGAAAATCCTGTCGTTTCCATAGAAACGTTACTCGATTTAGAAAGAAATGTCTTAGAACACATAGTATTTCATAGCGACGCAATTTCCGTGTGAAGTCGTCAATGTTTGGGAGTGAGGGATGCAGTAAAGAAGGATTAGTGGATCAGAATTGTGATTGTCGTATCCCAAGAGAAAGTCCTGTCGTTTCCATAGAAACGTTACTTGATATAGAAGGAGAAGTCATAGAACCCATAGTAATTCATAGCGACGGAAGTTCCGTGTGAATTCGTCAATGTGTGGGAGTGAGGGATGCAGTAAAGAAGGATTAGTGGATCGGACATGTGATTGTCGTATCCCAAAAGGAAATCCTGTCGTTTCCATAGAAACGTTACTCGATTTAGAAGGAAATGCCTTAGAACACATAGTATTCGTATTTCATAGCGACGCAATTTCCGTGTGAATTCGTCAATGTGTGGGAGTGAGGGATGCAGTAAAGAAGGATTAGTGGATCGAAAATGAGATTGTCGTATCCCAAAAGAAAATCCTGTCGTTTCCATAGAAATGTTACTCGATTTACAAGGAGAAGTCATAGAACCCATAGTAATTCATAGCGACGCAAATTTCCGTGTGAATTCGTCAATGTTTGGGAGTGGGGGATGCAGTATAGAAGGATTAGTGGACGGGAAATGTGATTATCGTATCCCAAAGGAAGATCCTGTCGTTTCCATAGAAACGTTACTCGATTTAGAAGGAAATGTCTTAGAACACATAGTACTCGTATTTCAAAGCGACGCAATTTCCGTGTGAATTCGTCAATGTGTGGGAGTGAGGGATGCAGTAAAGAAGGATTAGTGGATCGGAAATAAGATTGTCGTATCCCAAAAGAAAATCCTGTCGTTTCCATAGAAACGTTACTCGATTTAGAAGGAAATGTCTTAGAACACATAGTATTTCATAGCGACGCAATTTCCGTGTGAATTCGTCAATGTTTGGGAGTGAGGGATGCAGTAAAGAAGGATTAGTGGATCAGAAATGTGATTGTCGTATCCCAAAAGAAAATCCAGTCGTTTCCATAGAAACGTTACTCGATTTAGGAAGAAATGTCTTAGAACACATAGTATTTCATGGCGACGCAATTTCCGTGTGAATTCGTCAATGTTTGGAAGTGAGGGTTGCAGTAAAGAAGGATTAGTGGATAGTAAATGTGATTGTCGTATCCCAAAAGAAAATCCTGTCGTATCCATAGAAACGTTACTCGATTTAGAAGGAAATGTCTTAGAACACACAGTACTCGTATTTCATAGCGACGGAATTTCCGTGTGAATTCGTCAATGTTTGGGAGTGAGGGATGCAGTAAAGAAGGATTAGTGGATCGGAAATGAAATTGTCGTATCCCAAAAGAAAATTCTGTCGTTTCCATAGAAACGTTACTCGATGTAGAAGGAAATGTCTTAGAACACATAGTACTCGTATTTCATAGCGACGGAATTTCCGTGTGAATTCGTCAGTGTTTGGGAGTGAGGGATGCACTAAAGAAGGATTAGTGGATCGGAAATGAGATTGTCGTATCCCAAAAGAAAATCCTGTCGTTTCCATAGAAACGTTA